>NW_026892554.1:1880000-3173333 GCF_033815535.1 Pezoporus flaviventris | reverse complement strand
AGAGCTTGCCTGTGCCCCAGCCTCCTGGCCTGGCTCAGGGTAAGCTGTTGTGGCACTGGTGGGGATGCCCTCACACCGTCCCCCTGGGCTGATCTGTGTGACAGCTTAGCAACACGTGGCCATGTGTGTGAGCTCTGGGAGCAAGGGTGTGCTCAGGTCACATAGAGAAAGAAAACCTGCGGGGTGTCCTGTGGCCTCCTTGGCTGTGGTTTCTGCTTCTGGACCTGGGAAAAGTGCTCGGTCTGTCCCCAGCTTGGGAAAGGGACCATGAGATGGGCACTGGAGGGAGAGGGAGAGGCGGGAGGAGGGATGGAAAGCAGGGGTGAAAAACACTAAGGATCTCTTCCAAAGAAAGCTGAAAGTTGGTCAGGTCCTGCTGGCTCAAGCTCAGAATAGCAAAGGTTAGTTCAGACAAATCTTCCCAGTATCAGTAATTAAAGGCATTACACACCATGGTTTTTACTCAGGTGGCAGCATCTTTAAGGGCTGTTTTCCTTTTATCATTGTCACTTGACACAGCTCATCCTTCTCTCCTTCCACCCAACTTAAAAGGCACGACCAGCACCTTCTACAGTTGTGTTTCATCCCTTCCTCCAGCAGACAGTAGTCAGGCAGCAGTGATGAGCTACCTGGATGAAGTTCCCTTCCGCAAGGGCTGGAGCCTCGATGGGGACTCAGGGGGAGAAATCACTTTAATCACTGCTCCGGCCATCGAGGTCCCCGACTGCACCGACATCCTCATGAGCACCATGGTGAGTGGCCTCTGCTTGCCTCTGTGCCCAGATCTGCTCCTGGAGGGATGCTCAAAGGGATGTCAGTGGTGGTTTCCTTGTGAAAGGAGGGAATCCTCTCCTCCTAATTGATCTTCTGGTTTGCAGCAGGAGTGGGAGGAGGTGAGGATCATTTGTGCTGGGTGGGAGTGAGGAAGGGGTTGGTTTGGGGTTGATTTTTCTTAATCACATCCAAGCAGAAGGATCCCATTTATTAATAATATGTATTGAATATTTATTAATAAATATGACAGATACAAGCAGGCAACACTACCTGAGCTGCAGCATAGAATCACAGAATGGCTTGGGTTGGTAGGGATCTGAATGCTTATCTAGTTCCAGCCCCGTCGTACAGGCAGGGACACCTTCCACTAGACCTATCCTGTGTCACTTTGTGATCTTCCACATTGCTGAGTCCTAAACTGCTTTTGAATCTACACCTGCTGCTGTAACAATATTGTGAGTGTTTAGCCTGAAGTAGTGTCACCCGTAGATGGGGTCAGTGCACTTCACGTGGGAAGGTGATCTGGGTGATCCCAAACAGCCTCTGCTCACCCCTGGTGGTGGGTGAACCAGTGGTAAACCTCATATCTGGCTTTTCCCTAGCTCAGTCTTGCTCGTCCTTCCCCCCAAAATGACACATCCCAAATCCACAGGATGTGTTTAACATGAAGAACCACCATGTTGTTCATTTTAATCAATTTTTCCAAAGGGAATTTCAATGCACATGCTTTTTGCCACCTGCATAAAGGCAGGTGATGATCTGCATCCCCATGGACCATCCACCATTCCGTCTTACCCTGGGAAACCTCCAGCCCTGGGTTTTTGCCTGGTTGGTGCTGGTGTGATCACACTGGTGGCCTGGGCTGATCCTTCTGGAAGCATGTGGTGGTGTTTTCCTTGGGGAGGCTGGTTTGGATCCACAGCTAACAAGTGGCAGGGAGCAGTAAAAACAGCATTCCTGGGTTGTGAATGTACTTGCCTGCCCCTCTGGAGGAGACCTTGTTTGGAGAGCTCTGGGAGAGGCCAGGCTTGTTTGTCCCAGGAAAACCCTCTGATTTCAGTCTCAAACACATATTTTAAGCTGGACTATGTGGAAATGACAGCTCTGTCTGGGGACCAGCCGAGCCCCTGGCGCCATCGGAGACTCCCATGGCTTATCCTGCCTCTGCCCAAGGTGGCAGCTCCCCCTCTGTTGGCTCCTGAGCCCCTGTGGTTGAGGTGGCTCTGTCAGGTGCCATGGGCGAGGTACACACACGAGCTCTGCTACAGCCCTTTAGCCTGTGGCTGGATGTGGTGCCTCTTGCAGCTGTCTGAAATCAGGGCTCTCACATCTCCTGTCTGCACCGTCTCCCCTTCCACAGTAAGTGAATGACACAAAACCACCTCCAAGCATAAACCCCTTGGTTTATGAAATCACTTCCAGGTACAGCTCAAAATAGTAATAACCTTGTAGCCAGACTCTTTTCAAGTATAAATTTGGGGATTCCCTATAGCAATGAAGCTGGTGCTGCCCAAACCTACAGTCCCAGTGCCCACAGCCAGCCCTGGTGCTCAAGGAGCCAGTATGGGAAGGAGGCAGCCCTTAAGGTTCCCTGGAGAAGTGCATGGGTTGCTCTGTCTGCCTGGTCTGCTTTCAGATGCCCTCACCACCCTCTTCTTGCTCTCCCACAGTACGACTTCTCGCTGGAAAGAAAAGTGCTTTACTGGGTCGAGGTGGCCTCTCAGCAGCAAACCTCCCGCCATCGGGTCACCTCTGAAGTCATCCCCACGGCTCCCCCGTGCTGGCTGCTGCTGGTGGACCCTGCTGACCGCTATGGAGGGAGAGCACGGGACGGGCCCGTGCGGCGCAGCATCAGCCTGAGCGCTGCTGACAACAGCCATGGGCCTGCCAAGGGCAGAGGTGCCTTGTCCGACACTGAGAGTGAGACCTGGTGCTCGGAGGAGGATGGGTACTCGGAGGATGATGAGTACTCCTCGACCTCCTGGGAAGAGAGCGACAAGGATGAAAAGAGTTCCAGGAGGAGAAACGCTGGGAGAAGCGGGGCTCTGCGTCCTGGCTTTCACCAGACCAGACCAAAGACATCACCCGGCTTGCTGGAGCCCTCACCAGAGAGCAGCGTCCACAGCACAGCCAGCCCGGTCCTGAGCAAGCAGAAGAGATCCATGGTGATCTTTAACAACATGAAGAATGAGCTGGAAGCGGCCAGGAGGAAGCTGGCTGCTTTGGTGCACCCTTTGAACAGAGCTCCTGTGGAGAACAGGGTCCCGGTGCCACAGCCTCTGCCCCTGCAGCCCCACACCAGCCGTGGCGTTAGGTTCAGGCCAGCACTGGACGTGTCCCGGCCGGGGACCCTGGTGCCATCGCCTCCAGCCATGCTGATCCCCCCCATCAAACAGCATAAACCCACAGTGCCGGTGAGGGGTTGTCTTCTGGTGCCCTGTGCTTGTTGCTCAGACAGGAGGGAGGTGGAGGGCATCAAATTGGTCCCATTTGCTGGGGTTTGGGCAGCAACATGGAACTGAAATGGGGCGTTGGGAACACTGAATCCATGAGAAATTGCTGACAAGTTTTCATAAGAAGTGAAGGAAAGGTTTTTTTTTTCCCTGGGTTTATAGGGAAGGTTTCTGGGAGCATGTTTACTTGCTCTGTCCTAACCGAAACGTCCCTGGTTTTCCCAACAGGCAAGGTGTCTTATTTCATTTTCATGTGGAGCACTAAATAATACAAAGTTCAGTAAGGTTCCACATGCATCATGCTGAGTGCTAAAGCCTTAACCCCAGCAAGCACATGCGTGTGCAAGGTCATTTCTGTAGATGGCTTTGTAACAGACACTGAATCTATCTGATAAACATCAAGGGCAAAATGGGGTGTTGGGAGCATCCTCCTGCCTGGGCTGCTGCATTGCTTATGTGTGGGCAGCACTGCCTCTTCCTTGTCCATCAAGGACAAGCATGGCTTTTCTTGCTGGAGAGATGAGCAGGATTCCCAGGGAAAGGAAGTTGCTTTTTCTTGCTTTCTCCCATGAACCCTCCCAAGTGCTGTTTTCTCTGATCTGTATCTGTAGCTGAGCCTGGATTTAATTAAATTCAGTCTCCTTTGATGCCCAAGGGGGTTTGTTCCATGTATGGGAATTTTCCTCTTGTGGAGAGAACAAGGTAACTGCTGGCATTCAGAAGCATTGCTTCAGCCTGGGTTTCTTAATGTAGCTCCATGAGCTGGAGTAAGAAGACCATGTGCTGTGTTTTCTCTTGCAGTCCCTCAGCCCCTACGCCTGCCTCCCCCCTGCCTCCTCTGCGCCTGCACGACCCCTCAGCTCCTGCAGATCCCAGCCGGATCCGGCCGCTGACCTGCTCTCAGCATTGAGCCAAGAGGAGCGAGACCTCATTGAGCCCGTGATAGCCTTGGGCTACCCCACCCACAAAGCCATCCTCACCCTCCAGAAGACTGGAAGGCAAAGCTTAAGTCAGGTTGGTGGAGGTGGCAGGAAGCAGACAGCTTTGGGAAGGAAACCCCTGGTTTTCATGGAGAAAGGGATGGCTGTATCGCTTGGGGCTGGACTCTGACAGCCTTGGGTTTCCCACTTTGGGATTGTCCTCAGCTGACAGTGTTTGCCATGAGATCACACATTTGTACTTGTGCTGTAATAAAATGAGTTGCCCTCAGCCTTTCAGCGGCTCATAACAGCCGGGCAGCGTTATCTGCTCAGTCTGCTGCATGGAGCCTCGTGCCCTTTTGAAGTGCAGTTTTTGCCTCTGTATATGGAAACTTGTTGCACATAATTTTTTCCCGGCTGTTAGTTCCGTGTGATTATTGCCATGGCTCATCCTGTCAGTGGAATTGTGGGAATACCTCTGGGATTTGTCTGGGCTCTCTCCAAAACACAAGTTCCCTGCGTTGGAGCAAACCAGGGACTCCATGCAGGCATCGAGGCTGGGTCCTGGAGCTCTTTTCTTAAGGAGTGTTCTATAATAACCTGGAATTTATTGACAATAGTTAACATACAACCTCTTCCTGCCCCTGGTATCCAAGTACATCACTGTGCAGCATCCCGATTCCGAAGTCTCTGCTTGTCCAGTGGTCCAGGTGGGCTTGGAGCATCCATGTCATGAGGGATGCCACTGGCTTGGCAGGTTCGGGGCTGGACCTGCCCATCCCAGTGGAGCTTTTAATAGGGCTAAATTATCCAAGTAGCTCTTGCAGAGAGAGAAGGGGCTTGGTCAGAGCTTAGCAAGAGGGAGGTCCACCTGCTTGTCGTGCCAGGGAGCAGGAGCAGAGGTGTGAGCAGGCACAGCACCGAGCAACCATCTCGTGCTGTCGGGTGCCATCTCCTTCCCATTCCCCAGGGATTTGCCTGTGCTGTGTGTGGGCCAGCTCTAACCCATCTGGTCCGTGCATGAAGCTGCTCTGTGTTTGAGTCACTCTGCAGCTTCTGGCTCCTTCCTGAGTCAGCCCCAGCTCGACCAGGCCCTCACTGGTGTTTTAGGTGATGGTTGCTGCAAGCTGAGGTGGGAAGGCAACCTTTATTTCTTCAGTGCATGAAGGTTTCATCCAGGCAGAGGGAGATGGGCAGAGCCATGCAAAGGGATCTTGTAGCAACTGCTGGCTTCAGTAGCAAGAATCAGTGCATCTTAGTAAGGATGGAAATAGGCACAGTCTGCTCCCTTCTGTACAAACACCAGGACTCCCATTCCCTTGGAGAAGAGATAAATGCACCAAAATATGAGGTCTGCCTTATAGCCTGTATCTTCTTCACCATCAGTTCCCATCTTTCCCATTTATGCCCAATAGAGCCAAGATAAAGCATAAAGCCGAGCCCTTCATGTGTCTCTTACAAGTAACAGCTACCAAATTAGGCTAAACCTTCCTGGGAAATGTTTCAACTCAAGTCAAAAACAAGAGCTGTGGGCATTCTTCATTGCGTGTTGGTGTCAGGCAGGGTTTCAGTGTGTGACGATGACAGCTTCAGCCTTGAAGATTGATTGTAGTACCAGATGGTAGCCAAAAACTGCTCAGTTCTGCTGCAGTATCAAGCTGGCAGAGCCCACCCTGGTGAAGAAGGCAGGTCTGCTGCCTAAAAGAGGCAATGCCTTCTCAGTCTTGGTGAAAGAACCTCTCTAAAAGGCTCCAGGAGCTGCCCCAACACACCAGAGGTTCATGGTCTGGGATGTTGTGGCCAAGAGCTAAACCAAAAGTGCATCATTGCATTTGAAGGCTTTGCTCTCCAGGGGTGCCTGAATGTCTGAGTGTTCTAAGGAGCCTCCTTGAGAGCTACAAGGGGACAAGGAGCTTCTAGAGGTTAGTGGTGCTTCCTCCTCTTCCCCAGTGAGTGATGGGGCTGGTTGCAGATCCAGGGATTAGCAGGTCATAGTATTTAACAACCCTGGTTTTGTTTAGTCTCAAGGAGATACCTACATATATAGAGATATATAATGATAGAAGTCATTGAGTTGACAACAGCACCAGTTTCATGCTGGGTTTGAACAGGCTGCCAGCACTGTCTGTGCTCTGCCATGAGCATGGGAAGTGGCTGTCCCTGTTGCGGTAGGGCAGTACAATGCAGCAGTGGTCTGGATTTGTAGTTAGTAGGGTAACAAGGAAAGCAGAACCAGGTTAGGCATGCCACAGGGAGGGAGGATCTCGATTTTGAGTTAAAAAGCTGCTCCTTAAGGCTGACATTTCTTAAACTCCTGGCTCTGCTGTTCAGCCAAACCAGATCCACTCAGCATCTGAGGGACTTTTTGGCTTTTTCATATGTTCTATGATCTTCTACTGAATCTTTCTCCTTGGCTATGCAGTGCTGGGGAGGGTGAGGTCTGTGCTGGTGGATCTGGGGAGATACGAATCAGCTTCTCCTTGCTTGAAGACAGCACGGCTTCAGGGAGACCCGAGGGATGTTTTTATTCCCCCTGCTATCATATAGCTCGTTTATTATTGTCTGTTCCATACGGTTTTGGACAGTGAATGATTTTCGTGGTATTTAAAAGATACTGCTGGGAATAGTGCTGTCAGCACTCCAAGAACAACGAGGAAAGCCAAAAATAACTGTTTACTTTCAGTAATGACACACATGGGTCTCCCCTGGGGTGGGTTTTGTGCTTGGACCCTGGAGTGAACCCCTCGGCTGCCTGAACCGTGGTGCATCAAAGGGATGCCGGGTTGGCTGAGGGTAGGCATCTCACAGGGACAGGTTCTGCTTCACCCTGCAGCCTGAGGCCATCGCTTCGTACCTCAGATGGGTCAGGTGTTTGGTTTGCTCCTCATCCTCCCTCCTGTTCCACCCTGGGAGAGGGGATGGACTGAGATGTCGTCTTCTCCCAGTGGGAGTCCTGCTGACAGGGCCACACAGGCAGGATGGTGGTGGCCCAGGTCCTCCCCATGCGTGTGCCCCTGGGAGGTTACAAGGTGGGCTCCTGAATGCAGTCGCTCCCTGCGTCCGCAAGGTTGGATTAACCCTGGTTGTCTTCTTCTGCAGTTCCTGAGCTACCTGAGCGCCTGTGACCGGCTGCTGAAGCAGGGCTACGAGGAAGGGCAGGTGGAGGAGGCCATGGAAATGTTCCAGTACTCAGAAAAAAAGGTCAGAGTGGGGCAGCCCAGCCCATTCCTTTGTGCTGTGTGCTCCGGGCTCGCTTTCCCAGCGGGCTGCAAGCTCCTCTCCACCTCCACTGTCCCTCACACAGCCTCTGGGCAGGTCAGACCCATTGCCCTGCACCCACAGCAGACCCCCAGTGCAGCATCACCACAAGGAATCCCCAGGGAAGGACACAGGACACTCACCTCATTGCTCTTTTCCATCCCTCCTCTCGCCCCACTGTGCAAGCATGATGCTCGCTCAACCCCCAAGCAAAGAATCCCTCACTCTGAGCCCACCAGCACCCACGCTTGCTCCCTCCCTGCTCCCCTTTTGCATTCACCCCCCAAAGAGAACCACCATGGTAGCACACCAGGGGTTGTCTTCATCATCAGTCTCCCCCTGCGGGTAATGAAGGGCCAAGAGGGGTAGAACTGCTTGAAACATGGGCTGGTGGTGACTGACAGGATGCTGATGCATGTAGGATCGCAATCATTGCTCTCTAGGGCGCCTGGGGCTCGGTGTCAGGCAAGGGGTTATTTATTGAGGACACGGCTCTGGGCGATGTCGTGGTGCTGGGGCCCAGCTTGAGCAAGGGGGGAGCAGGATAAATGGATTCCAGGTTGTGCTCCCTGCCTTTACCCAGTCTCTATAGCACAGACAAACACTTGCATGGAATTTCTATTAAACTTTGCAAGGAATAAGCGAAGCCAGAGCCTCACTTCAGTAACTATTTCTGATTTCAAAAGCTGATGCAAAGGCACATTTTTAAATGCTAGCAGTGGTATGTGTGCCCTCAGCCTGCTCTCAGTGTGCCCTTCACTGGTAATACAACCCAGCCAGGTCGCACGGCTGCAGCCTCGTCACCCAGCCCTGTTTCAGCTGTAACTGTGGTAAATCCAGCCTTAAACCCCATGATAGCATCTCTCCTTTCTCTTCCTCCTTCCTCCAGGCAGCTGAATTCTTGCGCCTGTTATCTCAGTTCAATGATATGGGTTTCCAGCAAAATGAAATCAAAGAAGTTCTTCTGCTTTGTGGCAATCAGAGGGAGAGGGCGTTGGAAGAGCTCGTGATGAAAGCCCAGTGACCTGCACCCTGGATCCCAGCCACAGCTCCCCCTCAGTCTGGACCACATAAGGACTCGGGTGGGTCAGCACACCTTTACCCTTCTGCTGCTCCACGCCCACCCCAGCACCATGGCTCATGGGCACAAACCTCCAGAGCACTGGCTGGTGTCCAGTCCCGGTTTATGGACGTCCACCATAAGCATGTGTGGCACTGCACCAAAGCAAAGGCTTTCTAACAGGAGTGTTTCTCTCTTCACCTACACATCTTCCCCCTTGATCATCTCAGCTCTTCAGATTAGATGCGATAAGATCCAAACTGCCTTCGGCTTAGGTTTTGCAAAACCCAAAGCTCAGTTTTCTTCCTCCACCGGGGGTGATGGGTGTCGTGTTTTCAACTGCAGTTCAGTGTGGATGCTTGAAAGGTTCTATAAATCAATAGAAGATGCAGCTCTCATGAAAACAGGGCTCCCGAAGAAGCATTTATTGGTCCTGGCTTGGCAAGAGTCTCATGCAACTTAGCTGTGGTTTGATATTGTAATTGATACCCAGTCTGATCACATCAGCTTCTCTTTTAAACCAAGAACTTGAGAAAAAGACACAATTCAATGAGTATACAGAAAGAAACCAGGCTGCCTTTGCTCTAGAAATACAGGAAGTTTATCCAGTGTGATGAGAAATGGCTTAGACAAGGGTTTGTGCTCAGGGAATTCCATAAAGTCGGAACAGAGAGACTGGGAACGGCTCGGCTGCCCTCGTGCTCTGCAGGAATCAGGAAGATTGAGGGGATGCTTGCCTAAACAGCAGCTCCAAATGAAGTTAAACACAAATGTCAGGATCAGGAAATCTGGATGCCCAGGGGAATTCTTGTATGCAGCTGAAGGATGGAAAACGGGAGATTCAGGTCACCTCATGGAATGTGTCTCTTGGCTTGGCACTGCAACAGTGGGCAGTGTTTTTACATTAAGGTATATTGTTTTCCTGTGAATTAGATACAGATGTAATTGCTTCGAGTAAAGATGGTTGGAGGGGTTCTTGTGTCTCCTATGGAAATGCCAGCTGGCACAGCCGAGCAGGGGAAACCCTGAAGTAGTTGCATTAGTGCCATTTTTCCATTGTATCCTTCCAAGCAACCTCCCAGCCCTCGAGCTGAAACACCGTGTTCCTTCTCCCTGTGTCCCAAGGTAGGTGCAAACACCAGCAGGAGGGCACAGGCCTCCAGGGCTGCCTTCATCCGAGCCTGGATGCATACCGAGCCCCCTCCATACCCAGGGATGCTTTATACCTGCTCTTCTTTCATGGCATTGAAAAGGAAAATGTGGCACCTTGTATGACCAAAGGAGATGCTCGTGGGGAGTTCCCAGCCTCTTCTTGGAGCTCCCAGCCCTGTTTTTCCTCCAGCTTTCCCTGGGTTATACAAGCTTTTATTTTTGATATGGCCTTTATAAGGCAAGTCCATTCTAAGGCAGCTTTTCCTTCTGTTCATCCTTGCCAAGATGGTGTCACCTTAAAAGAGGAGCTTGCAAAAGGTTAAACTGTGATTAAAGACATCACTTTGCCTCAAACTGAGATCTTTGGTGGAGTAAACACCATGCAGACTGAAAGGGGAAGATAATGGTGCCGTGGTGGTGCCAGTAATGTGTGATGTTGAGGGCTAAATTCCAGCAACATGAGGCACGTTTGCAGTTGTGCCCACTCACTGTGCAGTGCCTGAGCAGCTTTCGTTAGGGATTTGCTTGGTCCTGGCTCGTCCTTTTTATCCCCTGCTTGCAGATATAAGGACCGTATCTTTCTGCTCCCTAGAACTACATTGTGCTGCTTTCTAAGCCATGGTTTGGATTGATGGATCCAACAACTCATGGGAGCATCCATGCCATACTCAACAGTGCCTGCCAAGACCTGCTCTTTCTGCAGGTCTACACTTACAGGCTTTTGTTGGCAAATACCTTTGTAAACCCCTGCCCTGTCACAACAAACAGCGTGGAGGAGGGAGGTTGATCTCATCACTTAGTACTGCTGGAGCAGTGTTGGCCTGGCCCAGTGGCAGAGGGCAAACGGGGACAAGGTGCATCAAGGGGTTTCAGCCTGGACATGGGCACGAGCTGAGGTTTTCCTGTTTGGTTTGGTTTGTGGTTGTGTTTTGTGGGGTTTGTCCTCAACTGAGGGAACTGCTTTGAAAGTGCTGAGAACTCAGCAAGGGTCAGAGCAGAGGCATTGAGGCATCCCAGCTGCTATTCCCAACCGCTCCGTCTCTGCCGGGATGGCACAGGCAGCCCAAAGCCTGCCTTGTGGATGAGAAACCAGCTGAGCCATGGTCCCCATGGGTCTTTCAGCAGTGCTGTGGTTGCAAAAGGAGGGGGTCTGTGTCTTCCAGCCATCCCCAGAGCTGGTGCTGAGGACATCAGCACTGGGCAGTGGTACCTCATGGGACCTCTGGCATCGCTATGCAATGCTGTTGCTCTCTCCTCTCCTTCCCTTTCAGCATCCTCTGCATTTCCGGGGTTTCCTGTGTCCTCAAAAGACTGTGTCTGGGTTCAAAACAAACACCAGCACTTGCCCCAGCCACCCCGTTGTGTCTGTGTTGGGGCTCCTGAGGCGCCTGGAAGAGCCGAGGGGTGGGTAATGGACTTTGGGTCCCCCCCAGACCCCTCCGTGCATTAAGCACCGGTGCCCAGGAAATCCTTTCCTTCCCTTCCCCCCTCTCCTCCTCCTCCTCCCAGGGCCCCGCTGTGCCCGGGAGCAGCCGTGGAGATCTCCCCAGGGAGCAGGGGCTGTGTGGGAACCGCGCTCCCACGTACGGCTCTGAAACAGCTGAAAAAGCACTCAGTGGGCAGGAGCGGGCCCTGACGTGGGTCCCGTGAGGAGGTGTTTCCTTCAGAAAGGGGGGCAGAAAAACCCCAAACCCAGCAGTAACGGCAAGCACAGGGGTCTTTTAATAGCCTTCCTTTTAATTCCAGGGTAGAATGGATGATTTCCCACGGGAGCAGAGGAGATGGGATGCTGCTCACCTTCAGGATGCGGTCAGAATAAATAAACCCCATGTCTGCATCTCTGTGGTATCCATCCTCTGCAGAAGCCATGAAGCCCTGCACGTGGTCGCCTCATGAGCCCACGTCCGGTAGGACTTCATACACAGCCCATGCAGGGCAGGCAGCAGCTGCCTGCAGCCCCTTTCCCTCTGATAGAGTCTAGCTTCACCTCTGAGGTCCATCATGAAGCATCCCCGGACCTGAGCACGACTCCCCAGAGGAGGAGAGGAGCCCTGGGGAGGGGGGAGCAGTGGGAGCCGAGGCAGGGCCACGTGCAAGGAGAGCATCCCGACGTGGGATGGGGGCTCACCTACGTCGCGATCTTGTGGTCACGCCTCGGCAGCCGCAGGAGGAAGGTCTGCAGGGAGCCGCTGCGTGGGAAACCTGCCCGCTCCTTCTTGAACTTCCAGGTCCCCTCTTCCACGGAGTAGAGGAGCGTCAGCATCTTGTTGACGGTGTAGATGGTGTCACCCTTGATGACAGCGGTGAACAGGGCTCCTTTGTTGTTCATGAACTGCCCGGGCAGCGCGGTCCATTGCCGCGACGTCAGGTTGAAGCAGTCAATGACGCAGCGCAAGAAGTCATCCGAGGGACCGTTGCGCATCACGTAGAGGTTGTCACGGTGGGCCACCATGCAGTGCCCGTAGCTCTGCTGCCGCTTGAGCTCCGTGATGGGAAGCCACACGTCTTGCTGGGTCTGGTACTCGTAGATGATGGTGGTGTCCAGCGGCTTCCACAAGCAAACGAAGATCTGCCCCATGGCTTGGGCACAGGGCGCTGCTGAGCTGGGCTGCGGCAGGTCAGAGACGAACGTCCACGTGCTGGAGGCCAGGTCGTACCTCTCCACGGACTTCAGTGAGATCTTCTCGTACTCCCCACCGATGGCATAGAGGAAGCCCTCATGCGCCACCAGCCTGGCATCGTAGCGCAGCTGATGGGGACTGGGGAACTCGCTCCATGTGTTGGTGTCAGCATCATAGCAGAAGCTGCTCTCCACCACCTGCTTGCTGGCCCCGTACACACCACCCACGATGTAGATCTTGTTATCCATGGTCGCCATGCCGGCTAGGAACGTGCTGGCGCTCAGCGGCAGGCAGGAGAGGGTCCTCCACGTGTTGGTCTCCTCGTCCAGGTAGCAGAGGGTCCTGGAGAGGTCCTCTAAGAACTCGAAGGTGGGTGTATGGGCTCCCACTGCCACGAAGGTGCTGGGCAGGAGGGATTCCACATAGGCCAGCAGGTCGGCAGGGAGGCAGTCCAGGTACTCCTCCAGCTCGGCATAGCTGTCCCTGATGTAGAGCGCGGCGCAGCGGAAGAGGTCCAGGAGGCCGAATATGGCAGCGGCTTGGAAGAGCAGGATGCAGTTGTCGGAGTTGATGGAGTTGATCAAGAACTTGGCCAAGGGCTTCACCTGCAGGAAAGCGGCGCACTCGACCGCCTGGAAGGTCTCCTCGCTGCCGAGGACGGGCCTCTCGCCCGCCAGCACCCGCAGCATGGTGAAGAACCCGGCGGCGCTCAGCTCCCCCAGCCCGATCTCCTCCTGCGTGCTCTCCCTCATGCCCGAGCGGAACAGGGCACGGAAGTACTCACTGCTCTCCACCAGCAGCGCCTTCTCCACGCAGAACGACTGCTCCTCCACCCGGATCCGCACGTGCTGCGGGGGCCCTGCCTCCGAGCCTTCCTCCTCTGGGGTCATCCTCGCCCAGGCGTGGTGGGGCAACACCCGATGCTCGCCTGGCGCAGCCCCCTCCTGCCTCCTTTGATGCCTTTGCTGCCTGCCCGGTGGCCGCCACGCCGCTGCCCTGGAATATAAATACCTTCAGCTAAAGATAGCTGAGCTCGTGACCAGGGCCTTGCACTGGCATCCACCGCTCTCAGCTGCACAGCAGGGCTCTGGTGTCACCGGACAGCGCAGGACACGGCCAGGATGCCCGGCTCTATCCTGGCTCATCCCATGGAGGATGCCCAGCGGCGCTGGCAGAGCCGGGTTTTGAGCTCCCTGCTCTCGGGCATCCTCCTTGTGGTGTTCTAAATAGGAGCCATAAACCAGCCTGTGCTTCATGTGGGCATCTGGAATGGGTAGGGGTTGTTCAGCGTGGAGAAGAGAAGGCTCCTTAAGGGGGGACCTTAGAGCAGCTCCAGTGCCTAAAGGGGCTGCAGGAAACCTGGAGAGGGGCTTGGGACAAGGGCCTGCAGGGACAGGCCAAGGGGAATGGCTTTAACCTGCCAGAGGGGAGACTGAGATGAGCTCTTAGGCAGAAGCTCTTCCCTGGGAGGGTGCTGAGGCGCTGGCACAGGGTGCCCAGAGAAGCTGTGGCTGCCCCATCCCTGGCAGTGTTCAAGGCCAGGTTGGACACAGGGGCTTGGAGCAACCTGCTCTAGTGGAAGGTGTCCCTGCCATGGCAGGGGTTGGGGCTGGATGAGCTTTAAGGTCCCTTCCAACCCAAACCTATTCCATGATTCTATGAGTTCATGGTGAGGAAAATGAAACACACAAAATCCTCCTCACCAAACCCAGTCCGGCTGCAGGCAGAGCCAACCCCTGCGACTCACACGGCCCTTGACAGTGAATAGAAGTGTTATTTGTGGCTCATCACTCATTTATGTGCTATTCACAGCTTTCCCTGGCTGGAAACCCCAATTCCACCCCTGCCAGGGGATGCTGAGAAGAGCCAGCAGCAGGGCTCACCCGGGGGGCTGCTCCCCAATCCCCCCATCACCACCTCTAGCCAGTGCATCATTTCAGCCCTGCTGAAGGTTTATTCTTTCCTCCCTGCTCAGCCCCTCATTCCAGCAGCCGGGAGCTCCTGGAGCACTGTGTGGTATCAAAGCCTTTGCCCCGTGTCTGGCTCCAGCAGGTTCCCCAAATACCTCAGTTTAGGGGAGAAGGTGAGAGCTTTGCACTTGTGTTACCATCACTGATCCTTAATGGTACCCAGCTTAAAGTACCACATTTAGCTCCGCTTGCCTTTAAGCATCCTTGACCTGTCCAAAGGGAGTTTAGGGCTCCCCAGAGGGGCTCTGCTTCCCACAGGGGAATGATCCCCATGGTCCTCATCCCGGGCCTTGCAGGGACTTCCATGCTCCCAGACTATTTTGGGAGGGTTTAAAAATATCCTGCCTGCATTAACGGGCAATAATCCCAATGGAGCAGCAGCCCCGCATGGCCACGGAGCCGCCTTTACACCCCGGCCATGGATACAGCCCCTCTTGGGGCCGGCGTGGGGGCCGTATCCTGCATCCCGGCTGCTGAGTCCCATCCCAAATGGCTGTGATCACCATGACAACGCTGACTTCAGCCTCCACCACCTACTCAGGCTCGGAGCCCACTGGGTGCTGGCTGATGGCTCGGCGCGGGCAGCGGTGAGTGCTCCCTTTTCCCCTCGGGATTGCACCTTTTGGGTGGAAAAAGGGTTTCCCCCCGCCTCTGCCAGCAGCAGGAGGTGCACCCAAAGGAGCCACGCGTGCGGTGGGCAGGGTGGATGCACGGGCAGCATCGCTCCTGTGTGCTGCTCTGCCTGCGGGAGGTGTCGTGAGTGCACCGGGCTCAGCCGGGGAGGTGGGACCGGGCTTTGGCTCGCTGGGGACATGGAAGGTGCTGGGACGCGGTGAAGCGGAGGGGCACAGGGGGGCGGTGGGGCCGTGCGGGCGGTGAGGCGGGCACTGGCTGGAGCCACGATGGGAGCGGGGTCCGTGCCGGGAGCCCGGGGGCCCGTCCTCGGGTGCCGGGCAGCAGCGCGTCCATGGGCGCCGGCGCGGAGCATTCCTTACAAGGAGCTTGGCTGGAGCCCGAGCCGAGGGAGCCGCGCTCGCCTCCTCCCGCCTCATTCATCCGCTCCGGGCGCACGGGGGCTGCTGCTCCCCAGGCCCCCCCCAGAGCCCCGCGGCTCCTCCGGAGCAGGGCTTTAAGGTGGGAGCCCGCGTTTCTGTTCTCTCGCTGGGGTGCGAAGGGCGGGCAGAGGGCTGCGGGGTCCCTCGCTTTGCTGGGGGGGGAGGTGGGGTGCTGCTGCCGGCCGCTGCGCTTGCAGGATGCGCATGGAGGAGAGGGGATCCCCCCCTCCCCGGTCCCCACTGGGGTGGCAGCGGGTGCCCCACGTCCCCCCCCGCCCACGTCTCTCCCATAGGACTGAGGATGTCCTCGGTGTTCGGCAAACCCCGAGCCGGCGGCGAGCGGCCGCCCCAGAGCCCCCTCGGCGAGTGCAACGTGGCCATCCTGGGGTGCCGCGGGGCGGGCAAGTCAGGTGAGGCGGGCGCCCCGAGGCCACGGGGATGGGCGGGCATCAGGGTGGTGCTGGCGTGCCTGTGCCATAGGGTGGGGGACGACGACGCCGGCCTCACCCGCCTCTTTCACCTCCTGCAGCTCTGACCGTGAAGTTTCTAACCAAGAGGTTCATAAGCGAATACGATCCGAACCTGGGTAAGATGCTTCCTCCGCGGGTGTTGCCCCTCCATGAGCTCCTATGGAGCATCCTTCCCATTCCCTGTGTTTCCCACGAGTGTGGCATTGAAGGAGAAAAAAAAAAGCAGCACCCAAAGTTACATGAAAAACAACAGAAGGGCTGGATGTGACCCAAACCCACCTGTACAAACAATGTCCATCACCCCTAAGACCGGCAGCAGTCCCTGGGGAGCCTCCTGCTCACTCCTGGGGTGCCAGGCAGGGAAGGGCTGGGACAAGGGGGCTGCAGAGTGGGTGGCCCCAGGGGCTGCGCTCTGCAAGGAGCAGCCCTGGGCTTTATTTTCCACTCGTTTCAGAAATTAATCCCTATTTTCCTAGGCCGGACTCCAGGGCGTGGGGAAGAACCAGGAATGATTTATCGGGGACATTAGGGAGATATGGAGCTTGTCCAGGAACCGACTCCAGCTCCTCATAACTCAGTGACTCTTAGGAAAGAAAGACAAATCCTTTCCTCCTCGGACCTGTTTTAGGAATGTGGTTTCATCTTCCCACGTCAAAACCTTTCCAAAACGCATCCGTTAGGACCAGCCGGGAGAAGGCATCTTTCTCCCAGGAAAATGGCTCAGGGGCTCTGCCTGTGCTCCTTCCAAAGGAAAGGGGTGCTGCTTTTGCCTGATTTATTGGGAAACAGCCCCAGTGTCGAGCTCCAGACTCACTTTATCTTGCCATGTCCTGGCATTTAGATAAGGGCTGAGCCCTGGGTGCAGTGATGGCTGCGACAGGCTCCTTCCCTCCCTCCTTATCCCATGGGAGCCCACACTTGCAGCATACAGGGAGAAATAACTGTTCCTAGCCAGGCTTCCCAGCAGCATCACCACCAGTCCCCCAAAGTAACGTTGTCTTAGGAAGGAGTAAGGTGGGAGGTGTCAGATGCTGAGATTTTTTTCCCCGGTGCCCCAAGCATCCAGGGCTTTGCTTGGCTTTGGAGCAGACCGGATCCCCCGGTGCATCCTCACAACCACCCTTCTCCTTGCAGAGGACACCTACACCTCGGAGGAGCTGGTGGACCAGCAGCCTGTGCTGCTGAAGGTGATGGACACGGCTGACGAGGTGAGACCCCGGGGCAGTGTTGGTGCCAGGTGCCTGCTGTGACCCGGCTGGATGCCGCTGGACCATGGCTCAGACACGACTCTGCCTCCAGGATGGCCCTGGGAATTGCGAGCGCTACCTGTGCTGGGCCAGCGCCTTCCTCGTGGTGTACAGCATCGATGACAGGAAGAGCTTCGAGGGCTGCCAGCGCTACCTGGAGGTCCTGGCCCTGCACGCGAAGGGCTGCCAGAGCCGCTGTCCTGTGCTCCTGCTGGGCAACAAGCTGGACATGGAGGAGTACAGGTACTGGGCATGGGGCAAGGCTGTCTTTTCCTGGTGGGAAGAGCTCACAGATTCGCCCCCCATCCCTCCAGCTGGGATGCAATATTCCAAATCTGATTTCTATTGGGTATTTCCACCCCCACTGGTACATGCCCATCCTCCCACACCTCTGAGCTTCCTGCCCGGGGGATGATGTATTTATCTTGAGCCTGCTGGTATTTTCAGTGGGATGTTTTTTGGCTCCGTGGTTGGGCAGAGTCACCGTCCCCAGGCAGGGCTTGAGCCTGCTCCAGCTCCTCGCTCCCCTCTGGATGTGCCCTTTCCCTGGAGCCCTTCCTCACCCGTCCCGCTGCCAGCACTGCACGTCCCCAGTGTGTTTTCCTGGCCTTTTGTGCTGTTCTGGGGCTGTGCTTAATGCTGGTCCCACGGATCCTTGAGTCACGCACGCTGCTGACCCACCCTGTGCTCCCAGCATGGAGGCTTCCCTGTCCCCACAGCACAGGCTGTTTCCTCCCTGCTTCCCAGTGCCATCGCATCCCTGGCACGCATCCCTGGCGTGGGAGGTTGCATGATTCCCCAGGGACCTTTGGGAAAGGCAAAACAATCATAGAATCATAGAACCATAGAATAGTTAGGGTTGGAAAGGACCTTAAGATCATCAAGTTCCAACCCCCCTGCCATGGGCAGGGACACCTCACACTAAACCATATCAAACAAGGCCTTGTCCAACCTGGTCTTGAACAGTGCCAGGGATGGAGCATTCACAACCTCCCTGGGCAACCCATTCCAGTGCCTCACCGCCCTAACAGGAAAGAATTTCCTCCTTAGATCCAATCTAAACTTCCCCTGTTTCAGTTTTAACCCGTTACCCCTTGTCCTGTCACCACAGTCCCTGATGAAGAGTCCCTCCCCAGCATCCCTATAGGCCCCCTTCACATACTGGAAGGCTGCTCTGAGGTCTCCATGCAGCCTTCTCTTCTCCAGGCTGAACAGCCCCAACTTCCTCAGCCTGTCTCCATACAGGAGGTGCTCCAGTCCCCTGATCATCCTCGTGGCGAAAACAATGTGGGACTCATGTTCCCTGCTTGTCCCAGGAGCTGAGCCCGGTGCTCACCAGGAGGCAGGGTCCATTGCTCCCCACCTGCACCCCTCACTCCCCTTTCGGCTGGTTGCATCCCCTGGGGATGCTGCAGCCATCCCCTCGCTCTCGCCAGGCAGGTGCCGGCAGCCGAAGGGCTGTCCCTGGCGCGCCGGTTCGGGTGCCTATACTACGAGGTGTCGGCGTGCCAGGACTTCGCGGGGGTGCAGCGCGTGTTCCACGAGGCCGTGCGTGAGGTGCGGCGCCGGGCGCAGTGGAACCTGCCCGTGCGGCCGCTCTTCATCACCGAGGAGCGGCCGTGCCTGCCCGTGGCCACGCCGGTGGCGCTGCCCGCCCGGCACGGCCTGGCCAGCTGCACCTTCAACACCCTCTCCACCGTCAACTACAAGGAGATCCCCTCGGTGGCACAGGCCAAGCTGGTCACTGTCAAGTCGTCGCGGGCGCAGAGCAAGAGGAAGGCTCCCACGCTCACCCTGCTGAAGGGGTTCAAGATATTTTAGGAGGCGTCCCTGCTGCACAGGGGATGGGGAGAGACTCTGTTCTCCTGGCTCTGGATGGACCAAGACTATCCATGATGGACTGACGGGCTGCTGGTGCGCAGGGCAAAGCCTGTGGTGGTGATCTGGTGAGCAGACGGGGTGCTGAGAGCCTGAAATCAGTCTTGGCATCACCCTGCCTGCCCCTGCCCTGGCTCCTGACCCCTCTGGCTGGGCGCTGCCGCAGTGTGTGCATCCTGTCCTGCCAACAGCACCAGGGACCAGCCTGGCTTTCCGGGTGGATCCAGGCAGTTCCCGGAGCAGCCAGAGCTATGGGCACCACTGGGACGGTGAGGGCTGTCCCCAGGGACCCCCAGCCAGCTCAGAGCACAGCGATGGGAGCCCAGGAAGGGGGAATCAATCATTAACGAAGCATAGGGGCACCCACCTTGCTCCTCTCATGGATGCCCTCACCGAGCAATAAGAGGAATTTTGGGGTATTTTAATCCAAGGTGCAGATACTGTTTAAGCCAACTAAAGGCCTCAGGTGTCCCAAAACCAATTCCTATGCATCAAAAAAGTCATACCAAAATAGCTGGGTTTTAATCCACTCTTTACACCATAGCGTTCCTTTTACGAGGCTTTGCAAGGAGAGATGCTTCACTGAGGAGGACGCGCTCCAAAAGCCTTTGTTTAAAAGACTGATGTGTTTAAAGTATGTCTTAAATTATTTCATGGCTTCTACGTGTGCCCAGTGAAGGGCACGAAGTGAATCCCAAACCAGACCACGCTCTGCCTGTGCCCGAGCCAGGACCAAGGGCTGTGTGCTCAGCTTCGTTTGCTGTGTCGGCTTCTCCCTGGAGCTGCAGTTACTCTGCAGAGTAACACATCACATGTATATTTGTACATATATGTATATATATATGACCTTACTGATAGGCATTCAATATGGGATTTCAATCAACCACTTTGGAAAGTATTTTAATAAAGATTATTTCTGAAAAGAACAGAAGTGCCTCCGTGTCCGTGTGGCGTTTTCCTGATGGGACAGGACAGCGTGTTCCCTGGCTGACGGTGTATTCCCACACCTCCGGCCCTTTGTCCCGGCTCAGCTCCAGCCTGGGTGCAACAGGGGATGAAGGCAGTGTGCAGTAGAGAAGGCTGGAGGCACTGAGAGCAGCAGGTAAAGACCAGCCAGCCGGGAGCTGAACCGGGGAGGCCCAGGTTTGCAAGTCCAGAGCCACTTGTGGGGTGCAGCTCTGCTGCTGCTTTTTATTCTCGTTTGTTTTTGCAGGCTAAACTGTGGTTTTAAACTCCCATCACTATGAATCAAGACATTCTGATACGTTCCTTAGGGCCTGAATGGTTGGACTAAAGCTGCTGTTACAGAGTGTCTTCAGACTTCTCTGTGTACAGAGACGTGACGGTCCCATCCTTCCACTGCACCACGACTTCTCCTGATCTCTGATCCTGGGGCACTGGATCCTCCTTCCGCAGCTCAGTCGGGCTGCATTCCTCCACAGGGACCAGGGCTTGCTTGGCTTCCAGCTCCGCCTGCTGAGCTGTCTGCCCTGCTGTGCTGCACATGTGGCTCTTCCTTTTCCTGCAGGGAAGGGAGAGAAAGGAACCATGGAGTGAAGCAGCAAGCCCAGCAGACATCTAGGGTAAATATCTACCTGCAGAGATGGTTCCATCAAGCTCTTCACACCTTGGCTTTGGGAACACAGCAGCTGCTTGTGGGAAAACCAGCTGCACTGTGTTAAGTCTGTGGTGTTTGAGTTGCGGGTTTACACTTGGAGAACACACAGCACACCACGGTGAGGCAGCAACAGCCAGTAAACCATCATTGAACAAGCGTGGCAGACTTGGGACATCAGTTCTCTGTCTCTCATTGGAAATGGAAGCTGACTCAGAGGTAAGTTCTCTTGCTGTAGAAAACAGCGAGTTGCTCCTCAGCTGCGGGACTGTTGCACAGCAGTACAGCCCAGAGGTACATTATGGGAATGCAGATGGCAAGGCTGGGGAGTCCTGCTCCAGAGCCCCTCAAATGGGGAGCACCTCACACCATGCATTTAATGTTCCTTCCTTCCCTCCCAGCAGCCTGGCTGCGCTGGGCAGAGCTGTCACAGGCACTTTACTGCTGAGGATCCGTGGCCTGGAGAAGGGGCTCATTCCAAGCAACACACAAGGAGAACGGGGAGTCAGGCAAGGTTTTACAACGAAGCTCTGTTCAAAGGGAGTTTGTCTTTGCTCTTCTCCCCATCACTCAGGGCTTGTCCTGCCCTGCTCTGCCAATCCCTGTCTGCTGGGGGGGTTCAGCACTCCACCACACACCAAAAGACACCCAAATTTTCCTGTCTCACCTGTTCCGTGTAACATTAAGGGCCAGAAGGACAAGGCCCAAAATCATGGCCACAAAGGAAAGTGCAAGGACGGAGTAATTCCATGTTGATGCTGGGGAAAAGCAGAGAGGCAGCGTTAGCATGCACAGAGGAGTGCGACCTGCGGAGCCCAGCCAGGCCTTTTCCAAGGATAGCCAAGCTCAGAGGGCCATGGTTTGGCTGCAGGATGAGGGCAGAGAAGCCTGTGTCAAACTCAGTACCCAGAACAGAGCACCCGGGTCACGTTGTTGGGGACAACCTCAGGCAACTCTCCCTCCCTGGGCTTACACAACTGCTTTGTGCCACTCACAGCCCCCACCTCCAGCTCTGCAGCTCTCATGCTGGCCACATCTGCCACACATGGCTTCAGCCATATCCCAGGCTGGGAGCTAGGCTGGAAGCTGCAGTGGACCACCAAGAGCACTGCTAGAAGGGCCCCTCTGCTCTGCAGGTTTTCTCACTGCTACACACCTGGGTGGCTAGATTTTGCCTTTGAACATAGGCTGGGGTGTTCAGCCCTGATGGCAGCAGATGCCCTGCCCTTGATTTTTGTGGCTTTGAAGTTGATCCTCATGGCACTGACCTGCTCATATCAACCTGCTCCCTCTACCCTGCCAAAATCACTGGTCATCCCAGACCTTTGCCCTCTTAGCAAGCTGTACCTGGAAAGAGGCTGAACCTCACTCTGGGAGGAGACAGCAAAGCCTCATACCTGTCTTTACCCATGCTTCTTCTGGAGGTGAGACTGAGGGTTTATATACCTGGGGTAAATCATATCCTCAGGTAATTCCCTTTGGCATCTCCATTAGGAGAAGGGTTAACAGCCAAGGACTGTCTGTCTCTGTTTCAACTCTCAACTCAGGAATGTCAATGGGACTTACAGTCTTCTGTGCGGAAGAACCAGAGCAGCTCCTCCAGCTCCTCTTGACCTATACCGAGCACAAGGGTTACATCTGCTGTGTGATCATACACGCCTGTGCTGGCAAGGGCTGTGGGGACATCCATGTCCTGCTCTGCGCTGGCTGTAGAGGAAAAGAGCAGAAAGATGCAATGGCTGTATGCTGCAGTACTTCAGGCTAGAAATGGCCTTCCCTTGGCTCCCAGGGCTGCCCAGTGCATCTCTTCAAGCAGGCAGGACACAGCCAGAAGGGCACAACCTTATCTCATGCACTGAGAAGTGGAGAAGGTTCTGCATTACAGTTCAGCATGTGTGCCCTGCTTCACCCACACCATTATCCACCAAGGTAAGACTCTACCTTGCAGCAGGAAAAATGGGATTATCCAGAAAAGCTTCATATTTGTATGTATGCTGGGGTGGATCATGCCTTCACCAGTGTTTCTTCAGTGAGCAGATCTCTGGCAAAGAAAAAGGGATGAGAGGTGAGGGGTAAGGTAACCTCTGCTAGCTCCCACCATACAGTGCCACTGCTTTTATTAGTGGGAGCCCTGAAAGTTACACAGATTATTACTCAGAGGTACTGGAGACAGCAGGCCAGCATGTTTCTCCTCTAACGTCTACAACAGATGAAAGGAGACTAAATCACAAGTAGAGATGATCTTTTAAATGACTGTGCTCATGCTGATTCCCCTCTTTGCTCCAGCTCTGTATTCAGACCTGATGTACCCGTGCAGCTGTGGCATCTGCTTTCTCCTGTGAATGTGAGTCTGAGCTGCCAGGACACGGTGCAGACACCCTGGGAGCCCCTGAGGTGACAGCAGAGTGGGTCTGCTGCCTGTGGTTTGGCCCCTTGCCTAGCTGACACTGCGCAGATGTGAGCTCAGCTGCTGTAAGCCAGCCCCTCCCCAACTAACCTCCCTTTTCTCTCCTTGCTTCCCTGCCACAATCCTTAGAGAATACACTTCATGGACAGTGACTACCTGCTGCCAATCCAGGGACGGCAAAATAAGGGTGTGGAGAGGAGGAATTGGTGGGCTCAGCTCCAAGAGGAGGAAAAGCCAGCATGCCATTGAGGCAAAGGTATCTCACATCCCTCAGAGAAGCAGAAAGCTCCTCCCTGACCTTTAGTCCCTCATTTGTCAGTGGCATCAATCTAGCTTTTATGGCAGCTTGCCCAACTTCAGCTTCCTTTGGAGGGACCTGACCTGAGCAGAGGGTTCCCCTCTGTGCACTGTTAGTCTGAGATGGTTGGCTGACTCTCCCCAGTGCTCCACCACCGCTCACTGGCCTCACCTGAACCACCACCCACTCACAGGTGAATGACACTACAACACACGTGTCCCCCTCAGACGTGCTGGCCTCACAGACCATTAATTACTATATGAAGACTAAGACTTTTACAACTGATACTCTCAACTTTTACCTGCCTTCATAGCATGGCACTGTCTGAAACTCTTCCTTGCAAATCACTCCCAAGCATGTTCCACTGTGCCAGGCGTGTCAACAACACTGCTGCTGACTCCTCAGGGAGGCGTTTGTCCTGTCGGTTATAGACCTAATGATTGCTACTATTTCCCCCCCCCCCAGTGTCTTCACAATTCAAAGTTCACATTTTATAGCCAAACAGGCATGCAGGCTTGCTCCCTGCTGCCAGAAAACCACCTGTGAGCAATTCGAGGACTCTCAAATACATGGTCCACTTTGTATTTCAAAAAACACAGGTAAAGCTGCTCCCTGCAGTTAGCTGTGCCAATTACCTTGCTGTCCAAGTAACCTTTAGCTTATTCACTCCTTTCAGTCCTCAGAAAGGAGGAAATAAAGTTATGGTGCCAATGAAATCAAGTTACAAGTCTACTACACCCTAGTAAGAAGGTGCCACTCGAATGTGCTAAATCTTGCTGTGCAAAGCTCCTGTCTAACCATTTGCTCCAACAGGAATATTTGACATGCATGCTGCTGATTTTCTCCTAAGGTGTTTCATAACTTGCGGGCCACCTCCTGGTGTCCACACTAAAGCTGGCACACACAGCAGGGATGCTACACAGCTGCTAGAGGTACTTCTCTACTTCATAAAGTAGTGACCGACAGATCTCCACAGAATGGAGCTTCTCAGGTACAACACAGTAGCAGAACGGATATTTGTTGTGTCTTAACAGGAAATTTAGGTAAAAGACTTTAAGGGACCCCCCCCCCCGTTATTTTAAAGATCTTAAACATCTGCATAAAAATGACCAAATTAGTTTGGAAGTTTCATTCATCAAAGCTACAAAGCAAAGCGTTCTTAGGCCAATGTATCTACCCCAGTGGAGAGCCTGAGCAGGATCCAGAATTCTGCCTGCACCTCCAGGCTCCCCAGTACGGAAAGAGCAAGTCCCAACAGATTTTAGATCTTTCAGCCTGAAATAGAGTTTTTTAAGGCCATCCCCTCCAGCTTCCACCACACAGTGGCTCTTCCCCACTGCCCACATTCTGGTGCAGGAGACCACTGCTCCACTAAACAAGCTGAGAGACTGTGGGTGATGTCTTCTCCATTGCTTCCCTGCCCACACATCTCAGCAGTCACTCTGGCTGCTGTTGGATAGGGATGAGCACCTAGATCCAGCTCTTTGACAACTCTAAGCTGCAGACTTTGGTCTTCTAGACCTCTGAAGACACCTAAGACCCTTCTGAGGTTGCTTCCCAGCTTGGGTACATCATAGGAAGCAAAAATGAGAGAAAACTCATACATTGTATGCCTTTATGGAAGGAAGCAGATAGAATTAAGACCCAGCATCTCTCAAAGAAACACTTTTCCTGTGTTGAGTTTACATTTACACCTGAGCAATTTTGTAATTTCTTTTTGCACATGGGATTTTCACATCAAAAGCCACAAAATCTGCGTGCTGTGTGTACTTCAGGAACACAGTCACTCGCAAACGCCAGCTGTTCAAAACCAGGATCTGTGGACTTTGGTGGCATCCAACAGAATCTCAAGAAAATACATTAAAATAGCAAGTGGCTGCTTTTTGCTCTACATATCGACCCCAGCACTTAAATCGTGCTCTAAAGGCTGGCATAACACACGTCACCAGTTGCATGTGGATTCCTTCCAGCCAGAGCACATTACATGGTGCTGTGAAACTACCATGTGCATTGTATATTGTTTTTTATCAGGTCTAATACTCATGGTTCTTACCAAGCCAGATGTTGTCCTCACTCTACAAATGAGAAGTCTTGGGATACTTATTATATTGATATGAGTAAAGATGGAGGAAAAATGTCTCCTGTTAAGATGACAATGTGCCTCTGGACTCCCTACTCAATACTCACTACGCAATAAGGGACAATGCACTTATAACACCCCAGTCCTTGTAAAATAGTCTCCTCTTGTCATCCAGACTCTTTTTCTGGAGGCTATCTTATACTGATTGTGTTAAAATGCATCAGTTATTCCAAAGTCATTATAAAAGTGGGATGACCTGCCTTTGGGATTCATAAAGGATATACAATGGCACACCATGGAGATACAAATGGATGGGTTGGTTTATAAAGGCATATTCAGAACTGAGTTTAATTAAAGAACACAAGAGAAATGTTTAATATTTAAAATACCAGAGCAAGAAGGCAATCTGCACTAACTTTTAACCTTTGTAAAGTCAAAAGTTAAAGAGCAAACCTGAGTTATAGGAAATATTTTCATCTGACTGCTTTCCAGGCTGCTTCTCACTTGCCATTCAGTCTCTCCTTAAACAAGTTATACAGCCTTTGCTTAAAATGTGCACAGATTTCTAACTGAAATAAAGAAGCCTTTCTTTACAGATAGCTGTAAATTAACCCAGCAGCAGGAATGTCCGTTCATCTCTGCTAACTCACCAGAAACACGCTGTTCCAGCAGAGAGGAAGCTACATTTCTTCTTTAAGCCCTGCTGTCTGAAGATGTCTCCTCCAAGCAGTCTTTAGTGCCTCACCACGGTGACAAGGTTGCCTTTCCTCCTACTCTTGGTACACTACGAGCTGTGATTCATTCTGCTCCTGAGTCATGTCTGAAGGCCAGTCCAACAGGTGAGGTTCACTCCAGCCCCTGGAAAAAAAAACACACCTCTTTAGTGGGTCCATTTACATGAGGTGAATGACCTTTCCCAAAGAATGAACCATAGGAACTTCCAGCTTATTTGCTCAAGCTATTGGCCTAATCAGTATTAAGAGAGCATGCGGAGTAGAATGACACTCAGTAATACGTTACCCTGTGGTTAAAATAAATGATAATGTTCACTCTGCCTGGCTCTGTCCTCGTTGCGGAAAGGAAGCATGTCCTGATAAAGCCCTTTTTTGTCTTTTAGTGAATGGTCATTCTAAGGCTCTCAGAGCCATCTCACAAGAGTGACTGACTTTGCAAGCAAAGCACCCACTGGACATTCTGCCATCCCTGTTTTGCAGGTACTGGAAACAGCTGGCTAAGTCAACAGCCTGCTGAAAGGCTCTACAGTGTCACAAGGCTTTTTGAGCCAGCCACACTGGGGAAGGAGGATTCCTCCTCCCTGAACTATCTGATCCATGGCTGGAGCTGCATACTGCAGAGCAAGCTAGGTATCTCTCAGTGACAGGCTCGGAGCACACAGCTAGCACTGGTTAGCTAAGGCTAATCAGAGATGGGCACAGTATCCTTACGTTTGTCAAGTTCTTGGTATTTTACAGCTTGAAATAAAGCATCTTTGGCACCAAAGCCATGTTCCAGGGTGATTAATCCTTTGAATCCCATCTCACATCTAATTCAGAGCTTCCTCTGGCTGCTCCTGTGAAATTTCACTCAGCAGACACACACACTCCCCAGAGAGAGATGTTTTACTGTTCAGTGTCAGCCTGGCAGCGATGGGATGGGAGCTAACACCCAGAAATGCATCCTTCAGGAAACAAGAGCTCCTCTCTGCTGGGGGAGGCAGGTCAAGGCAGGACATCACACCATGCCGTAACTCGGGCTGTCCCTCCTCCTCAAGTTGGATGATTTAAAAAGTGCCATCACTTCAGGGAATGCTTCTCTAAGTGTCCTTGTGACTAAGTGCCAGGGATGGGGTACAGTGATGGTCTCACAAGCTACAAACCCAAACCCTCTGGCTCACTGCCTCTGAGAAGGGTGTAATGAAAATGCCTGGCCCCTGTAGTGCAGTCTCTGAGTAAAGGGATGGAGATGCTACACTTGGTGAAGAGGTGACTGTAAGAGGAGGGTGACTGCAAAGCCCCCAGAGGTCCCTTTTCAATCCCAATTTCCTACATGGTTTGACTTATGTATCTATATTTAAAAAAGAAAAATGGGAAGTTTCTCCAGCTGCTGTGTGGAAGCTGGACATGTATGTAACTATATGGGTTGCATACAGTTCATGTAACCCACACTGCCCTAAACTGAAGCCTCTGAAACCAAGTGGAGAAACCTAACCAGAGGTGACAGAGTGCTTGCAGCCCCTGGGACATCAGGCACCTTCCAGCTCCGCAGTGGCTTTTTGGGTCCTGTCCTGCCTTTGGGCTGTTTGCAGAAGAGGGGTCCGTGTGGGAAACCACTAAATAAACCCAGTTTCCCACTGACTACAGTTGTGCCTTGCACCCAGTAATGCTTTCCTTCTCCAGAGGAGCACAAACACACTCAGGACAATCTCTTCAGTAAAGGCTGTGAATGTTTTATTTCGTTATTTCCCCTGACAACGCTGGCACTCTTTCATGGGAGAGATCTTTTTACTTCTTGGAGACGCTTTCAGTGTCTTTGGCTAGGAAGCAAAGTGGAGATAGGACGTTGATTGGTGTTCCGCTTCCTCCTTGGATTTGCCTTCACTACACTTAGGAAGCACGTCTCTGACCTTGCCATTTTAGTTTTGCTTATCTCTTTTGATCCCTTCTGTGTCTTTGACCTGAAATGCCTGGTTACAGAATAACTAAACATGCAGGGTTGTGGGGATTTTTTTTGTCTCCATGTACAAAAGCAGAGTTCAAACGCAGCAGGGAAGCAAGATTTGTGAGCTTTATGTTTTTCTTTTGTGAATCAGATTGTTGCTTTCATTCTGCTGAAAAAATTACACTGAAATAAAGCTTCAGGCAAAAATTCATGTGTCCAAGGCACAATACTAAATAATAGCTGTCATCTGTTTGAACAGTCACATCAGAGCATTGATTACTTGGGAGCAAATATACTGGAGTGAATTTAAGTCCACTTCATAAATGCAACATTAATTATTTCATGTGTAAGTTTGGCAAAAACTCAGCACAGAGTTTCAGTATTTCCAGGAGCTTTAATCCTGCCAGAACTGGGAATCCTTCTCCAGGGCTTCAGTCCCCTGGTGAGCAGCAGAAGCTCCACACCTGGTGCCCATGTGCCACTGACACATTCAATGCCTCCCAGGCCAGGATCTGATACCTGGAAATTGCCAGTGAGCAGCAGCTGGATGCCGGGTTCAAATTCCCCGCTTTTGGATGGCATTTGGGCCATACAAACATGCATGATACATCCCTGGCCTTTCTGATGTGCTGGTTTTACCCAAGACCTCAGCGAGCTGGTATCCACCAGCACCACACAGGACATCTCCTTCCAACTCAACCAGCAACTGCGCTGTCTGCTTTGGGAAACCACGGGTATTTTGCAGCATCTGAGATATCTCACCTCAATGAGATACTAGGTTCTCACCAAAGGACAAGGAACTGCTGGAACAAGTCCAGAGAAGGGCCACGAGGATGATCAGGGGACTGGAGCACCTCCTGTATGAAGACAGGCTGAGAAAGTTGGGGCTGTTCAGCCTGGAGAAGAGAAGGCTGCGTGGAGACCTCATAGCAGCTTCCAGTATCTGAAGGGGCCTATAGGGATGCTGGGGAGGGACTCTTCATTAGGGACTGTAGTGACAAGACAAGGGGTAACGGGTTAAAACTTAAACAGGGGAAGTTTAGGTTGGATATAAGGAGGAAATTCTTTCCTGTTAGGGTGGTGAGGCACTGGAATGGGTTGCCCAGGGAGGTTGTGAATGCTCCATTCCTGGCAGTGCTCGAGGCCAGGTTGGACAGAGCCTTGTTTGATATGGTTTAGTGTGAGGTGTCCCTGCCCATGGCAGGGGGGTTGGAACTGGATGATCTTAAGGTCCTTTCCAACCCTAACTATTCTATGGTTCTATGAAATCACACACTGTGTGCAACGCTGCTTTCTCTTTCGGGGCCTGATGCCCGTAAGTGCCTGTAAGCACTCGGTGATTGTGCAATGACTAATTGTTCCTTGTTTACCAGCTCCGTAGCATCTGTGATAAGACACTCATCTCTGCTTCCGCACATGAACTGTGCTGGTTGCTTCAGTCTCTTCTCAAGCAGCAGCCATTCCTTCATCCCTGCTACCCGCTTGTTTATATTTGACTATACCCTTTCATCTATGCACCTCAAGAAGTGCTGTCTGGAACTTAGCGGTGTCCTGTACATGATGAAAGTGAGGATTTCCATGGCGTTCCGCATGTAATAGAGAATGATGTTTTCTGGACCAACTGATTTTTACATCCTGATACCGGGTTAGGAAATACCCCAGGTTTTGCTAGCGTACCCTCTGCTTCTCAGGGTGCAGAACAGGCACCTCATTTAGGATATCCTGACTCATTTACTCATTTTTTGTTACCTGTAACAGCACTTTCTCATTTCTCCTTTCTTTCTACCACTGGAAGCAGAGGCACCTTCTGTATCTGAGAGAAGAAATCCCTAATGATGAGCAAAACACATGCAAAAGGGAATGAATGGCACAGTGCTGCTGAACAGGGCAAGAGCTCCCTTTCCTGAGATCTACCCTCCTGTATCAGTCTGACTTCAATTGCCATCCAGTTTCCAAGTAATTTCCATGTTTTTCCTGAAACTGTTCCCAGATTTCTCACATTCCATGTTTTACAAATTCCCACTGTCAAAGGCCATAGGCTACAGGGAGATTTAAATGCATAGGGCATTCGTGCATGGAATTTACACGAAATGGAGAGCGACACAACCCATCTTCCCATGGGTGGGAAGAATGTTCTTAGAGTGATAAAATACTTCCATACTTATGGGAGAAGGCAGTTCTTTTAAGTGGTTATTCTGAGTTTACAAGAAAACATTCTTGAAGTTACAATCACTGTTAAAACAAAGCAGTCCAGAGGCGGACACACAAATGAGCTTGAGCGGGAGCCAGCGGAGGCTCAGTGCCTGCGGTGTCAACACCCCCGCCTGCCCTTATCTCCGCACTGAGGCGGAGCGGCCAATTCTCGGTCAGCAGGGACAAGGCTGCGGGTCCACCGCGGCGGGGAACGCTCTCCCGGGCAGCGCGGACGCTGTGGAGAGGCAGAAGCCAGCGCTGGAAACCCAATCCGGGCTGCGAGACCGGTTTAAGCGCGGCCTCCTCCCTAGCACCGCCCCGCACCAAGATGGCGCCGCCGCCTCAGCCCGAGGGGAGGCGGTTCCGTCCCGCCCCGAGGCGGGCTCCGCGCTCCTGCTGGCGGCATCGCCGTGCGCCGGAAGCGCCGCCATGCGGGGCCGGCTGCTGCGGGCCTGGCGGCAGGGGGTGAAGGCGGCGCTGCCGCCATGGCGGGTGCTGTTCTTCGGCACCGACCGCTTCGCCGTCACCGCGCTGCGGGCCCTGCAGGAGGCCAGGTACTGTGCGGGGGGCCGGGGACTGAGGGCTGGGGATGGTGAGGGGGGGCTGGGCACCGAGGGTTGGGAGGTAAGGGGTGCTGGGGTGGTTCAGGGGCTGTCGCGGGATGAGCCGGGGTCGGCGTGAGGCAGGGATCGGGGTTTGGGCAGCGGTTGGTAGGGGAGAGGAAAGGATGGGGCCTTAGGCTGGGACAGGGGCGTTGGCGTCGTGAGTGGGTTGATTGAGAGGGATCACAAGGGGGCAGGGGGACGTGGATTGGGGTTTGGATTGAAAGGAGGAAACCACTGGTGGTGAGGGGTATGGGGCCAGTGAAGGGGGTAGGAGGAGGTCCTGGGGAGGCCACAGCGAGGGGTGGAGGCGACCCAGCGTTTGCCTCCGCCTTGCTCTGCCTGCATGAGCCCTTCAGTGCCTTGTCCTCCCCAGGGAGCCCAGCGAGGACTCGCTCGTGTCCAGGCTGGAGGTGGTGACCCTGCCCTCGCGCCTGCCCGGGGACCTGCCTGTGAGGAGCTGCGCCCGGGAGCTCCAGCTGCCTGTGCATGAGTGGCCCCACACCGGCCCTGCGGGGCAGTTTGATGTGGGTGTGGTGGCATCATTTGGGCGTCTTCTGAGCGAGGAGCTTATTCTGCAGTTCCCATAGTACGTGAGCTGACAGGACAGCTGTTGCTGCTCCGTTCCTTAGGTTTTGACTCGGCACCTGTGATTCGTAGCAGATGAGGTCAGCTTCTTACCTGGGTTCATCTGCTTAGCTTGAGCCCTGCTTCTGTCGTTGTCAGGTTCACTGTCCTTTAACATGTTGATGGAGGCCTATGCAAATGTTTGGTGTAATATGTTTACTTTTATTCCTTTCATCTCTCTTTATGCATTCACTAAGAAACTGAAGGTTATGTAGGTATGTTTAAACCAGTAGCACTTCAAAAGGTCTGAGCAGATAATTCTTCAAGCATTTTCAGTGTAATAAATGTCCCACACCCATTTACATGTGCTTCAGGTACTGTTCCTATTCTAACTGAAAACATTTTAATTCAGTGGCGTGCTGAATGTCCATCCCAGCTGCCTCCCTCGATGGCGTGGTCCTGCACCCATAATCCACACAGTGCTTCATGGTGATAAAGTGACTGGGGTGACAATTATGGAAATAAGACCAAAAAGGTAGGTTAGATGTGCTTCCCAAAAGCTTCTGTGGTTTCTCAGGACTTCAAATCATCACCACTTGAATCACCATTTAAATCATTCTGTAGTCACTTTTTTTCTTATGTGTGTGTTTAATATTAGAAGTTGAAACACTTAAACTTTCATCTGACCATGTGAGACTTGACGTAGATACAGTATTTCAGTGAGTGTGTAATTTGCACTCCAGACTCTAGGCCTGTTCTCTAATTTCTAGCATTGTTACAGGCAGCAGAGTGAAAGCAGTCAGTCACACAGCCAGATGGATAGGCTTGGTATGATGTGATGGGAAAGATCTGGTTTCCAGAGCTCAGAGTCACCTGTAACATCCTGTAAGTGAAACAGAGGACAAGCAGTTCCCTGTTTTGGGATGAGAGAGAAATTACATGGTTTAGTTTCAGCACAGAGTCTGGCTTAAAAGGCTTGTGAAAACACATTATCACAGTTAACTTTTCTTTCTTAGATGTTTGTCTCATAATAGATCTCAGGAAAGCTTGAAACTAGTTTCTTCTGAATACTTCAGGTTGTTTCTTCTGAGATGTTCTGCTTCTGAACTGTAAATCATGTGTTCATATCAAGCTCAGCTTGCTGAGGTGAATCTTGCTTGCCAAGATATATCTGATACTTTTTTCCCTGGGTTGTTTTGTGAACTAAACATTGTTTGATATTGTGTGACAAACAAAGTTTTAGGGGAGGGAAAAGAAAGGGTACTTAGTAACTGAGTTAACATATTGAACGTAGAGTTTTGAACTGCTGGTGGAGTTATAGCTTCTTCTCCAGTAAGCTTGTATGGTTTTTGCCTTACAGGTTTGATGTAGGTCCAATTATTAAGCAAGAAGAGTTTGCTGTTCCTCCCCGCTGTACTGCAAAGGAACTGGAAGTGGTATTATCAAAGATGGGTGCAAACATGGTAAAGTCATGCAAGCTCAAGCTAGTGTCGGTTCTCATTAGCACCTTGCTTTTAACATGTGTAAAAGTCATTCTTCTAAATCTTGCTCTGAGTTGATTGCAGCTGTTAAGAGGAGAGTGATCTGAAACTTGGTGTTTGTGAGCACTTTGCCTTGCTGAGAGAAAAGCTGCATGGTGTGTGATACACTGTCAGTGTTCATCCTGTGCCTTGCTGGTATGCCTCTGTTCTGTGAAGAACTCAATGACTTTGTATGGAAATGGTGCAGTTTTGTCTTTCATTTAAGTGAATATCTGCTTTTTTTGTCTCAGTAGTCCCAGATTTTGTCCTCTTCCGATTTAATATCGGAGAGGAGATCAGCCATAAAATAATGCTCGGGGCGGGGGGGTTAATTGTGATTCAGTGGGAAGGAAGCCTTTAGTGTGTTTCTGTGTATGATACAAGCCTTCTGAATAAACCGATCCAGTTGTCTGAAAGCTCACATGAAAGTTCCACTGATGAAAAAGTGGGTACTAGTAGTATACTATTAATAAGTATACTGTTCTCAACTTTGCTAATGCTCTGTACAAAATCTGATTTTACAGCTGATATCAGTTCTGAGAAACCTGCCTGAAAGTTTGAAAAATAAAAAAGAACAGCCAGAAGAAGGTGTAACATTTGGTAGGTACAAATCATATTTAATGCAACTTGTTCACTTTGTCTTTTATCAGCTGGAAGACTTAAGTTTCTTCCTCTGGTGCTGGGTTATATTTTGTTCAGATACCTTTCTCAATATTGTCTCTCCATTGCCTTCTCTGGCTTAAACAAATTGTACAGAGGGCAAAAAGCTTGAGATTTCTTCTTCAGACTTCCTGCATTAATGTTTTATTCCAGTTGTCCATTACAATATCAGAATCCTGAGTGATGTTACAAAACCTGAGTTTATTCTTGGTGGTTGTAACACAGACAAAAGTGTTCAGCTGTGCTTCTAAATGTATGTTACCAGTTTGCATTACAATGGATAAATAAGAGGACAACTGAGAATAAAGTATAAATAATCAAAAGGAGAGTTTTAGGGAATCTTTTCTCCAGTTGTTGTTTAAGGTACCTATGGCTAGAGGTAAATTTACCATTGGTCAGGGTGAAGTTGGGTTTAAAACAGGATAAAATGGTACAGCTATTTGTTTGCAAAAAGATGCAAAACAAAATATGAAGTCTTCTATTATTTTTTTTTCTCTAGCTCCTAAAATATCTATAGCTAAGAGCTGTGTAAGATGGGAAGAGCAAACGGCTGCACAAGTAATTCAACTGTATCATGCAATAGGAAGTATGGTAAGACAGTAGAATTTTTTTAACCCTCTTCTGTTATCTAGCATGTGTGAGTTTGGTGTGGGTATTTTAACTAATGACTAAGCTCAAGTTCAGTTATTTCAGCCTTTTAAACCCATCATATGTTCTAAAATCCCAGCATAGTTTAGCATTAGAAGTAGAATTAGTGTAGAGGAGAATTTTCATAGACTTGATTCCAAGTGTGAAATCAGCCCAGAGTTTTGTATTGATTCCTTAGCTCTGAGATTTCTACTGATGCATTTGAGAGGGTTCCAGAAGGCTATCATGACATCTTTGCATGACAGTAAACAGTGCAAACAGCCTGCGTAAACAATTGTAGTAGCTAGTTGCATTACTAATTACTGCATATGCTTATGATTTGCTTGTCATTGAGATGAGGGAGAACAAGGAGAACTGGGTATAATAAGGAAAGTCTCTTATCTGGACATAGACCTAAATTTTTCCCCTAGTGTCACAGGTAATTAAAAGACTAGACAGTTGCATGGACGTCATGAAAGCATTCTCAGTGTGTCATCTGCTTCTCTTTCCAGTTTCCTTTGCAGACACTGTGGAAGGGAACTACAGTTAAACTTCTGGATTTTGTGGAAGTGGATGACATCCCTGGTTTTGCTGGTATTTAGTTTGAAGTTAATTTAAGTTACGTTTTCCTGTCTTCTCGAACATTGACTTGGAGATCATATGCAGTTGTACTAAACAATAGCTTTGAGTACTGCTTTCTGAAACTCCAGTAGGGCAAAGTCAGACTTATGTAAGCTCAGAGGGCAGTAAGTTTCTGTGCCCAAAGATGAGCATAAAATGGATTTTAAGGACATTCCTGCTTTGTGATGTTGAGTAAGCAGCAGGTATAGCCTTGTGAATCCTGAGATTTGGAGGATTTTAATCCTCTAATTAGTTAGGAGAGCCTCTTCTAACACCATTGTCTGGGGATCTCTCACAAGGACTGTTTCTGGATCAGATAGGGAGCAGTGTCAGAATGACTGTTCTGGTTCTCCCCTGCTCATTTGGATATAATTTGCTCAAAAATATTTTTGAGCAAAGCAGTGACTCGAGATGGTTATTGTGCTTCAAAGAGACAAAAGTGTTTCAAACTTTTTTGTACTTGGTGCTAAAAAAATGCAGGTCAATCTTGCTTTGCTTTTAGATCAAACATTAAATGACTGTGGAGCTGTTCCTGGTTCACTCCTATACCATAAAGCATCCCAAACGCTGATAGCTCGTTGCAAGGTAGGTTCTTCCCATTTGTTTTATATTCACTGCCCTATGGACAAAGTTTTTAGTATTTGTGTGTTACACAATTTTTGCCTTAATTGTCCGTTATTACTCACTGAGCTAGTTCAGATTACCATGAGTTATCTTATTTGGTATCTTGAAGAACTTCTAATTTCCACTAACAGGCAAGAATTTGACTTGCAATATAAATTTGATGCCATTAAATACAATGTATGCTGCAAGTCAGCCTAGTGAGAGCTAAAGAGAATTTAAAACCATGGAAGAAGCTTGCTGCCATTTGTTTGTTTTTACTTTTAGGAAGGCTGGGTTGGAATCAAAGCAGTCGTATTAAAGAAGAAGCTTACAGCAGTTGACTTCTACAATGGATATATGCACTCTTGGTTCCAGCAGAAGTCAAGAGCAGTTCATCAGGAATGCAGATTTCAAACACTCAAACTTAGCAGGACAAAAAAGACTCTGAAAGAGAGGGAAATGTTGTCACAGAATATTAAGCAATAGATGTATTTTAAAATGTGGGAGATGATGTCTGTAAGTTAATAGTAATATAAAATATTTCGGTGCCTACCTATAATGTTCAGCTTAGTTGAACTTTAAGTTTTCCTCCCAGAGTGTTTGATCTTGCTGTCATCTGCATTTTTTCGTTGTGGGCTCCTGAAGATACTTATTTCTGTTTCTTCCATAAAGAAAGAGAATCTCTGAGTGTTGAAGGTAGTACATAAATCCCTGTTTCCGCTGTTGAGCAATAAATTTATTTTTATACAAGGTTTTCAGTTTCTCTTTAAGGGCTTTCTTCAGGTGCAAGTTGTGCACAGTTACTTCAGTCTGGCAATACTGAAATCCTGTGCTGCTCTGGAATTCAGTTCAGTGCTTAACGAGACTCTTAGATTATCTAGTTTAATTTTTTTTTGCCTTGGTATCCTTGCATTGAGGTGAATAACTTAAGCCTTAATTGGGAACATCTAGAGAATTTTTTACTGTCCGTGATAGTTCTCTTGTTTTAATCTTTTTCATTCTGTTTCTAAAAACTTATAATTCACCTTCTCAGTAGATCATTTTCTTTGGTATATTTAGCTTTTCTGATTGATAACATATGTTTCCTACTTAATTGTATCATTTGCCATCTCTTCCTTCTCCTCTTTTTCATATCCTAGAAAGTACATCCCAGTTAATATTTGTGTGCCATCCATCCATGAAAATTTATGTTCTACTGTCATACTTTGATAGGAGAGGTGTTTACCTGAAGAGAAGTTGTTAATCTGATCCAAGCTTTTCCTCGACCTGCCTTTGATTAATGGCATGTGTAAGAAGGAGCATTTCATGTGGAGAATCCCTGAACTGATGACTCTTAGGAGTAATGTAGCACTGTGAGGATAACAGCAGAACAAAGACTGGCCATGTCTCAGGAGCTGCTTTAGTGTTGTCTGCTCACTTATTCTTGCTTTTTCTGAATACTACCAGAGTAAAAGCTTTTTTTGCAGCTGTTCAGACTTGGGAGCATCCAGCTCTGGGACCCCAGACATAAGAAGGATCTGGAGCTGAGTGAGTCCAGCGGAGGCCATGGAGATGGTGCGAGGGCTGGAGCAGCTCTGCTCTGGAGACAGGCTTGAGAGAGCTGGGCTGGTCCAGCCTGGAGAGGAAAAGGCTCCTTAAGGGGAGACGTTAGAGCAGCTCCAGTGCCTAAAGGTGCTACAGGAAACCTGGAGAGGGGCTTTTGAGAAGGGCCTGTAGGGACAGGACAAGGGGAATGGCTTTAACTTAGCCATGTCGAACTGAAAGCTCAAGTCAGATGTTGAATTCATGGGACCTTGATGTGCTGGAGTGTGACTCACTGGATGGAAGCAAGCAAAAGCTCCATAAAAATGTGCTTTATTACATGGATTAAAATGTTTCTGAAGAAGCATCTGTGAAAGCAGGTGCTGCAGTATTTTTTTTAATTGCCATTTGTCCAACAATTAATCTGCCTCTCACAGGTCTTCCAGAACACGCAGTACTCCAAGAAATCCAAGCTTATAAATCAGAGTCAAAACATGGAAACAACAGCAAGGTGGAAGTTGGGGTCCTGTGGAGAATTCCATTAGTCTCTGCACACTCAAGGATGGAGCTTGTGCATCCAGAAGTTATAAACCTAGCAAGTTAGTTTCCAAGCAAATGATGTATTTTTGTGGTTTGCTCCCAGCTACCGCTTGCATATAAAAGGTGTGAAGTCATTTTGCCTTTACTCTGTTCAGATGAAAGGTTAGTTATCACCTTATGCCAATGGAAGGGATGGTGGGTGGGTGGGTTTTGTGTGTATATGATGGGTTTGGAGGTTTTCTGGGTTCTGTACACCACTGGCTCAGCTGTATGGCTGCTTGCCTTGTGTTTTAGCCACTGAAGCTTCTGGGAATTTTTCACCAGTTATTTTTAAAGAGTACTCGTAGGCATCACTGGGATTCAAATATTCAGTGTTTGCAGAGGGTAAGAACATTTTCTGTACACTCTTCCCCATAGACAGTGAGGTTTTTGACACTAATCAGCTGCATGGTAGGGGTCTGTCCTTGGGCATAGGTTGTATCAGAAGTTGAATTAGCAGAAAAATGAGTATACAAAAAAACCCACACCACAATTTTTATATATATATATTTTTATATATATATAATACAGAAAATTTAAGCACAAATGATAAAGAATTTTGGACTTAGGAGAAATACTGTAATTATCTGTTAGCATGGGTGGACCAACTTTTCTGATGTCCAGCTCCCCAGGCACTGGAAAACGAATTCTAGTTCGTTATGGCCAGAGTAAGATGATCAGTGAGATGTGACCCCACAGAAAAAAATTCAGTATTGAAAATTCAGGCAATTTGAGGTTAAAAGTTTTTAGATGACCAAACTGTTCAATTAACCTTTTAGTTCCTAAGAATGACTCGAGGAAAATTCTTTGACAGTTCTTTAACTCCTTGCTTATTTGAACCTGCTCTACTATCATAAAGGTGATAGCAAAGAGCTTTGTGTCTACCCTTTGCACCTCCAAAACAACGTGGCGCAAAGTAGCGTTACTGCTGGCTGTTATTAATGCTCCTAGTTGGAATATGAGCTTCCATCCAGCAATGTCTGCGTTAGGTATTAGCATCGGAGAGAACCTGTAGGGCAATTTGTACGCTCTCGCTGACATTGTGCCTCATGTGAGATCTGTTGCTGTTAGTCATCGCTGGCAGTTGCTTATTTCAGTTCTAACTAAAGCATAAAGCAACAGGGGAGTTTTCCTGTGTCTTTGGTGGAGTTTGAGGTGGAAGTGCTCAGAAACCCTGTAGATGGTGCTCACTGCATCTCTTTTAGGGGAAAACCAAGGTCAGCTGGACAGAACATTGAGAAAGTCTGGTACAGAATGTCTTCAGTTAGTTGTTTAATGCCAAGTAATGTCTAAACCATATTGTAGCCAGGATACCTATACTTGTAACTTAATCTTTTGATCTGTACAGTTTTCTTTAAGGCCTCTTAGAATTGCTTTCTATGCAAGAAGTTAGAGGAGATTAAACAGTTCTTGCTTAGCAGTTAATGTCCTAGCTCTGAATATGCACAACTTCACCCTGGTTGTTTTGTGGAGGAAAAAAGGGTAAGATGAATTTATTTTTTTATGGAGGAAATCTTTGGCATGCTATTTTTGGCCTGGTAGAGAAGCTTTAAGGGGAATTGGAGTTCCCCAGGCAGCTGTTTAGCCAAAATGTCTCTTTGGAAACTTCGCTCTCACCTAACTCTGTAGGGATTTAACTCAGTAAGTAATCAAAATCTGATTATTTTTGCAGAACAGACAAAACAAAAATGGGGCATTCACTGATGAGGTGTGGAATAGCATGTCAGGGCTGACTCTAGAACATAGACATGGTGATTCAATCCCCAGTACCACTGCTGAGGTCAAGTACAGCCGCCTTAGCAATTGGAAAGTGATAATACCAAAATAAAGCAGTTCTCCTTTTGCCATGAGAGGCAAAGTAGAGGAGGTATTCATAGACCAGCATCCAGTATGGCTCAGTTTAAGATCACTGAAGCCAAATTACTGGTAGAACTGCAAAACATTTGGGCACCAGAAGGATTCTGGTGTTGGATAGAGATGACTTCATCTTGGATTTCAAATAAATGTTGGAGTGGTATTTCTTAGGATGCTGGCGACTCGCTGTTAGGTGCATCTGTTTCATGATCTGAAATGTCACTGCTCCCCCTGCTTCCTAGGAAACCTCTTTATTTCGGATATCTGCTGAATAAATTGCAAATAAACCCAAAGTGTAAGTGATTCATCACAGGAGTACTGGAGGCTTTTAAATAGTTGATTGCAAAATCCCTGGATAATTTGAAGGTTGAGTCTAGTCCTTTTGTTTATCCTAACTCCTGACAGCCTGATAGCTTCTGGGAAGCAATTTTTTCCCTTTCTTAAAAGCAGGAGGAGGGATAGGTCACCAGATTTATCTGAGGCTTGGAAATGGAGAGACCTTAATGGACGATGCTTTGCCTTAGCCACAAACCTGCTGACGTTTAGGAGCCAGGTCTCCTTCAGCCTGTTTCTCAAGGTTGGTGGTCCAAAGGCTAAAGCGGAGGGAGGAGGTGAGTGGAAGCCTTCAAGCATTCCTGCAGCTGATGCTCTCCTTTGGTATGTGGGGGTGTGGGTTAGGTTTCAGGTTGCAGAAAGGACATTGCTGTCCACTGACCATAAACACAAGCTGGGGAAGTCAGGACTGACACTGAACTATAGCATAAAACTTGTGTGAGTGGTGGATGCCAGGACCTGCTGTAGCTTTTCTCCTATCTAAACTTTCTTTGTGTGTTTGATGTGGTGGCTCATCAGTAATGATAAAGTGTTAGCACTGAGTGGTTGTTGTTGGGCCAAGGTTGTTTTCTGTTGATAGTGTTTAAGCACCTGTGTTTGAAAGCTCTCTGTCCTGCTCTTTATCCAGTGTGCTCTGCGAGCAGGCTACTCTTGAGAGCTCAGGGACTCGGGGAGTGCAGAGCGAGTTTGTTCCTCCAAGTCAGAATTAAGCTGCAGTGGGGGACAGTTTGGGGAAACTTGGAGAGCTTTTTGCTGTTTCAGGCTGTAGAGCTGTGACCCTTTCATTGCTGTCAAACAGACATTTCTCCCCAAAAGGAAGAGCCCTATGGTCTGCTGTGTTTGACTCTGGCGAGCCCACGTGCACCACAGGGATCACATCCTGAGCCTGCTTTCATCCATCTCCTGGGTTGGTCTGTAGAAGTCATTTGTGTTACTTCACCCTCAAAGTGATGAAACTAAGTTTGGGATTTGGCTGGCTGGCTGCAGAGGAGGAGGGGAGCAGAGGGAAGAGACATTTCTCTGAGAGTCTGCAGTGCAAGCCAGGAGCTCTGTGGGAAGGTCCAAGCTGATGCTCCCCACTGGCTGCCTTGGCCCCAGCTCGTGCCAAGCCCTTGCAGCAGACTAGACACAAAAGAAAACACAGAGTCTAAATTCACTGGTATGAAGAGCATGTGCCAGAGTATTCCACAGCTCTTCCTTTTCTGCTTCTTTTTGATAACTGTCAGTTTGCATCAAAACATGCATTATTAAGGTGGGCTTTTTGACCTTTTTATGCATGATTTTGGCTGCATAACTGCTCAGTCCTGAACAGCTCTGCCTTTAATGCCTGGGATGCCCCATGTCAGACCTGAGAACCTGTTCTGAAGCTTGCTAAATACAATTGAAAGATTCCCCATGCCCTCGATGGGCTTGTAGGCAAGACAGCATAGACCGAGAACTGGCTTCATACCCATAGGAGGACGTTGGGTAGGAAAGGGAAATCCACGCTTGAGTGTGTGCTTGAACTCCAGTTTTCATGCAGCAGCACTGCCCACCTGTCTGTGATCTCTCTCTGTGGAAATTTTGGTGTTGGAGGCTTGCCTGCACCCCAAAATTTATTGCCAGTGTTGGGGTGTAAACACAGAATGAATTCTGTGCTGTTGAGGTGCTTGATTCTTCTCTAAAAGTAGTGGGAGGTTGATAGGGCAACTTAATCAGCCACTTGGAGATGGATCAGTGTCTGCCTGACCCCTTTTGTGGCCATCTGTACCTTCCGCTAAGAGCAGTTTCATGCCCAGCAGTGTGTGCTCACTGCTGCTGAATGTGGAGGGAAGCCTATCCTGTTCTTGTCTCTGCACTGCCCAGCCCTGCTTTACATTGCCTGGTTTCCTACGCTCCTCAAAGCGCGGTGTCCTGGCCCGCTTTTCTCCCCATCTTGTCCCACTCTGGGGGCCCTGCTGCTGCCTAATCCCTTGCCCAGGCCTGCTGCTCCGCTTCTCAGCGCTGTTTCTGGCTCCTTATTTCAAACTGGGCACATATTCCTTGACTGCAGCACACCATGGCCAAGCCCTGGACCTGGGGGATCACCAGCCACCCACCAAACCCCTCACCCGTACTCAGGGTCAGCCTTTCAGTGATAAAGCCATGACCTGTTCGTGAACAGAAACGTTCTGCAGGTTATTCTTTGGTTGTGGCCAGGCATTTCAAACACAAAAGCAACACAGCATTGTCAAAGTTATAAAATTACTCTTTTTATTAACCTACCCTATCATTAAAGCATGAATTTTCTTGTCAAATACTACAAGAAGCAAGAGAAAACTAGTTTTATCCATGTTGAGCCTACAAATCCTCATGGCTTCTCCGTGCTGTTGAGCATGTGAGTTCTTAGAAGTGCAGCTGCTGGCAGTTTAGCTGGAATACAGTCATTCTAAAATAAGCTAGAAATAAATAAAATACTTACATTTCAAGTACAAAACCTCGCAGTTGAATTCAGTATGAGGAAATCAGTTTATTCCTTTTCATGTTACCAACTACTGTACAGGTACTTGGGCTGGCAAAGTCTGCAGATGCAGAACAGAAGGGTGTTTTATGTACATGGCTTAATTGAATCATGTGTTTAGTCTTCCCTTTAGGCTATCATACGAAGCTGTTTAATGTCAGGCAGAAAGAAGATTTTTATGGATGCATTTAATAAGACACAAACTCACTACAGCTACTGGCCCCCAGTTTTTGCCTTATGTCTTTCTGGTGGAGGAAAAAAGTGCACCTTCATTATGTCTCAAAGATAATGACACCTACCAGCTTTGGGTTCTGTTGTTAGCAGGTAGGTTTTACTTTCAAATTATACTTCATCAAGTGTGAACAGCTTTACCGAGGCTCCTTTACAGCTCTAGTATCCAGAAGGACGCTGACCTCTCATCGGGATCCTGCTCTGTGGGATTCGGCGGCTTGCTGGTTGCCTTCGGTATGCGGGGCTCTCCCCTGGCAGAACCAGTATGGACTGCTGGCCCGAGTTCCTCTGAGACTCGAAGATGCTTTGCTCTGCAGCACTCCTCTCCGAACAGGTAAAAGTCAACCCCACGCCAACATCACTTTTCATGGTTCGGGAGGTGCCATCAGATGAGCCATCGAAACACCTACCCAAGGCGATTTCCTTGGCGATCCTCGGGTCTTGGTCGGTGACGGTGTAGATGCCATAGTTGTGTCCCAGCGGGTCGAGTGGAGCCAGCATGGTGTACTCGCTAGTGTCGTTGTTGGTAGCCATGGGGAGGTGGTTCACCAGGTACTCATGGAGCATGCTGTTGACGCTCTCCCTGCGGCAGCTGCCTTGAGGCACCACTTTGACCAGCGTGCGGTCCACACGGTCCTGGTCGAAGAGCATGCCGCTGCACTTGAACTCCAGGCACGCTGCCGACACATCCCGCTGCTCCGAGCTCCGAATGCTGCGGACGTCCCTGATGCCGTAGAGCTTCCCAATGGTACGTGGGTGCGTCCCACCCATGTTCCGAGATCTTATGTTCACCTCTTGGGGTCCATTTATTTTTACTTTAATGTAGCAGGCCCTAAATTCCATAGGCTTGGGCCACCATGCCAGGTAGTCATCGGTCCAGCTCATAAGGTCGTCTTCACTGAAAGGAACAGTGTTGTAGTCATACCTGTCTCCCTCTATCCTGTAAAACCTGAAGTGAGGAGCGTTGTGTGGAGCTTCCTCACATTCTCGTAGGTTTTCATAGGCATAAATAGGGCCGTTGTTCTCCTCTGGGGAATTAGGGCTTGGCTTGGCCATGTTAATGCTGAAGGCTGTTTTCTTAGTGTTGGAGTCTTCATGGTCTGTTCTTCTGTAGTTGAGCTTGTTGAGATATGGCTGTGGGACCCCAACAGCATTAGGGTTGAGTTTGGGAGCAGAGGGGACAGCTTCAAGTTCTTCACCCCCCATGCTCGCCAAGATATAAGCTGCATAGGCCTCGGGGTTCTGCTCATCACAGAAGGCAGGCACGCAGGCGCCATTGGGACCAGTGACCGCGCTGTCGAAACGGCCCCATGCTCTGGGGTTGGAGGAGAATCCTGGTTCTGGCTCTGTGTTTATAATAGAAATCACAACGCCTTGGATCTGCTCACTTTGCAGGAACCTCTCACTTCTGTAGGCTCGGACTTTGACATAGCACCGTCTGCTCTCTGGGACATCCAGGTTAAACAGTCGCCTTTCTTTGATCTCCATGTTCCCAACCAAAAATGTTCTCTCCTCCCTTTTGCGCCGTCTGCTTTTCTCCAGGTTGAAGTCCCCTTCTTCTTCCCATAATCCTGTCTCTGGGTTCAGGGACCAAAGCTTCATCTCTTGCAGGTGCTCTGGCATCTTCACCTGAGCAGCATCCAAATGAACTTTCACTTCCTCTGCATTAAGAGACTCGGTGCCCTTTTCATCAGTGAAGTCCACGGAAAACATGCCATAGGTGCGGAGTGGAAATACATCTCCTTCCTCATCTACAAAGTTCAGGTCGCTTTGTGTCACAGGAGCTGTTGAGATGTTTCTTGGGTCCAGAAATGTCACACTGGCTTTCACTTTGCCTCTGTAGGCTTCTCCGTTTTTCCTATAAAATGCATTGGGAGGAATTTCTAATTCGGCAATCGGGTCATCTTCTTCCATTTCTCCCAAAGAGATCACGTTGGTTTCAGTGGATTCCAGTGTAACAGGGGGCTTCTTTCTTAGCAGCTTGATCTCATGAAACACAGCACCTCCGTTTTCATTGAAGGGCAGAACCTTTGTTGTGTTCACAAACTTCTGCAGCCGGTCAACAAAAGTTAGAACCAGTCTCTCCGTGTCTGCTGGGACATGGACCGAGAAGGTTCCCTTGTAGCCAGTCATGCTCACTCTCTTGTTGCCCATGTAGATGTGGCCAAACCTCAGTGGCTCTCCGTTATCTGCTGCTGTGGCTCTGCCTCGAACTGTTATTTTGGTCTCAGTGCATTTTTTGCAGCCACATTCTACAACAACTTTAGTGGGGAGTGTGTACCCATCACAGGAGATGTCTCTAGTTTCCATCTTGGACACTCCGCAGCAATAGGCAACGTTGTCCTTACACCGGAGCCCCTTGTCCAGCTTCCCAGCACAGGTCTTTGCTGGGCACTTGCCAACATCATAGTAGAAGGTATTTGTTGCTTTTTGGAAGCAGTCGTGAGGAAGTCGGATGAGGTGGCTTTGGGGTTGGGAGTCGCAGGCTGCCTCTTGTCTCCCTGTTGAATAGGATTTCTTAATGAGCAGCACGAAAGAATTGTGGTCATTGCTTTGTGGTCTGAAACCCTCAGAGTTATTGAGGGTTTCGAAGCCACAAACCAGATGTTTTTGCAGCATTTTGGTTAGGTGGTTTTGGTAAAGCAGGTGCTCAGCTTTCACTTTAGGTACCTGATTAAGAGCAGTGCTGTTTGCATCCAGCTCCTGCTTACCCACCACTGCCATCCAGCCCACCCTCTGCTGTTCTGCAGCTGACTGGCCTTTTGGCTAGGGAGAAACTAAATGCTTCCCAAGGTTTAGGAAAAAGCCCCTAAGCAAACAAATATTCACATCAGGCAGCAAATACAGTGAGAAATCTGCTGAAACCAGCAGATTGAGCTTGGCAGGTCACCTGCAATGCAGAGCTCCAGTTTGTAGAGAGCATCTGGTTCCCAACCAGCTCACACAAGCTTATCTGCTAACGGATGCTTGAATTTGGCCCTAAATATTTTACTTGGGATTTTTCTTTCCCACATGTACCACAGTTCCTGGTTTCTGCCTCCCCAGCTGCTTGGAGAGCATCACGCCCATTTTATCTTACCTATGACAGCAAGCTTGGCAGGCTGGGACTTCGCTGACCCCCCGGCACTGCTGGCCTTGCAGAAATACTCTCCTGAATGGTGCCTGTTTAGGTTCTTCAGAATCAGGTTGTTTTTGTATTTGTATAAAGAGGGATCCAGCAGGGAGCCATTGTGGTACCTGCCAGGAACAGACAGTTAAGGGGACAGAGCCATGGCCTTAATCCTGCTGCGTGGATTTTGCCAGGCCTCTTGCCTCAGTTTCCCCATTTGTAATCTGGCAAGGTGGCATCATCTAAAAGTTATTCCCCCTCCCCTGGCAGTACTGAGATGTGGCTGCTGGCAGTTGGCAGCTGCCAGTCCTGCCTGCTGAGGGTTTTCCAGCTCTTATTTGTGTGTTTTAGCACTGAGTCCCTCAGCAGATGACATTGCAGCACCTCTGAGATCCACCAGCTCTGCACACCTCGAGGACACCATCATTTGCAGCAATTTGTTCCCATCGTATTTAGCTGTTTTATAGCTAGAACCCCACCTTTATGGGGATGGTAAGGAGATACAAATTGAATCCATGGGACAAATAGGACTTCTGCCTGATCAGACTGGACTTTCTTACCAGAGGTAGCGGTCAGGGGCTGGGCTCCCAAGGGCATCACAGCAGAGCGACACACTCTGTCCCACTCTCCTGGCTTTGTCCTCAGGGCTTCTGAAAACATAGGGTTTGCCTGCAAGGGAGGAAAAAGCCATCTCATTACTCTTCCCCTCCTAAAACTGGAGTTTATCTCTTACTGCTGTGTAAAACCCCATTGTGGCTACCTGATCGCTGCAGCTGCACTTGGATCGCCAGGTTTCTTCTGTTGCTCTCAGGCACGGTGACGATTGCTGTTGCGTATTTGGCTTTCTTTATTTTAAGGGTGTTTTTGCCATCAGGACAGATCCCCGGGATCCTAAACATGCCCCTATCATCGGCTGTTGTCAACAGCTTAAGTTTCTTGGCTTGCAGGTAGACCCGGGCATCGGCAGCAGGCGACCCATCCTCAAGAGAGACCTTCCCATGGAGGGTCGCATCCTCGCACATGCAGGCATCGCAGTCAGCATTGACACGGCCCATGGGGCAGGTGATGTTGCAGGCTGGAGGAGAGGCAGGCAGGTCAGAAAGTGGCCCCAGGTGCTCATAACACTCATGGCATGTTCTCATGTCTGCTTTTAATTTAGATGCAATAAGGCAGATACTGCATAAGGAATAAATTGGATCCAAAACATATTTTTACTGATTATCAACAGCTGTGCCTTAGAAACACTGGGACGATGTGATTCTGAACCTGACAATTAGTAGAAAGCAGACACGTGGATATAATTACAGCTAGGAACTGTATTTACCTACCCCAAAGGGCTGGATTTCAGGAAAATCTGAATCTAGATCAGCATGTGAGCTCTTAGCTTAACCCTGGTGAAATTACAAATCCAAATATCTTAAACTTTACAGGTTTCAGTTACCAACTCGTGCCCAAAAGTCATGATTTTGGTCTGTCTTAAAGGCCATTTTCCCTTATTCAATGCTATCCTGGCTTGGGCAGGACTAACACAGGTAAATTGCCGAATGAGCATTACCCAATGGGTTTAATAAATGGTCTCCCAGACAGTGATTCCAAAACATTTTCGTTACCTATAGCAATTAATCCCAAATAATAATCTATCTTTTCTCATAGGCTATTTTAAGAATTATTTGTTTAAAGGAGGATTATAAAAATAATACAATGAATTACAAGCCCCTTATGCAGGAGCCGTGGCAATTCAATATTCCCAACTCTTCCCCTTCCTGGAGATTATGTGGATGCAGCTGCCACTTTGAGAGCTGCTGTTATAACAAAGTTAATGAGATTTTTCCTGCATCCCTGGGATCTTTATGGGTCTCTGATGATTCTCCATATATGTATCCCCCCCTTATCTTGCCATTTGGCTATAAACTCCCTGTGCTCTGCTCCAGCCCTGCTCGGGAAGGCACCAGCATCGCAAAATTCTCTCAAGGGAAAGGAAGACGGTAAAATGAGAGCGGAGGGAATACAACGCCTACGTGGTGGTGAGATCAGGACATCGCCCCCTGCCCGTAAGTGAGGTTATAGGAGCACCTGAGCAAACATGTCCAATGCAGAGCCGCCCTTCCTCAGTTGCTTCATTACAGTGCACGCCCCAGCGGCGCTCAGCTAGGCAGGATCTGGTACGCTTCTGCACACCGGTTTGGCCACACTTTGCTGAGCACTCGCTCCATTTCGACCATGGAGACAGAAACCTTTTTGAATCTGGCACCAGTGGACCTTAAATGATATCAGTGGTGTGTTAGAGACGCACATTAGACATACAGCTGCCTGAAAATGAGTAGCTGTTTTCTTAGCAGCTTCAGTATAGCTCAGACTATGCATTTGGATATTACGCAGCACATGGATTAAACAAACTTAAAGCATGTTCAGGGAGCTGGGAAATAAAGCATGAGGAGGCGTCTGAAAGCTTCTGACTTAATTCCCTGCAGGCGACTGAATTCAGGCTGATTAAGATAAACTGGAGGGGAGCAAAGTGCACGCAGCTCATGCTTAGTGTTGAATAACTTTGGCTTAAAGGAAATCAAACGCACATTGTCATTTAAATGCTGTCTGAGGGGCCACACTCGCCTGCGTTTCAAATGTGGTTAAATAAAAACAAACCAAAGCAAAAAAAAAGAAGAGTAAAATTGCTTGTATGTTGAATGTCTTTAACCATACTTCAACATATGTTCCCTATAGGGGAAGTGTGTGTCCTATTGTGAGCACTTTTACTGTGTGCAAAACAGAAGCCTAAGATGCTACTGAGCAGGCTGAGCATGTAGGGGACAGCTGATCTGTAAAACACGAAAGAGTCTGTAAAACATACTGAGGGTTTAATATGGGGTTAGATTTTAAAGGGAATTTCTTTCACTGGCAGTAGATGGTATTAATTTAGATGGTATGATATAGATGGTATTAAGTGACTTTGAATGGATGAGAGCCACTCCAAGTCTGTGGCTTGGGTTTCTTTTTAAATGACAGTGTTCTAATAATGTTTATAAGGATTTGTTCATGACTAAAGTTTCTAAAAACGAGGTTTCTTGAAGATAAGTGCTGTGTCATTTCCCATACCTACTGTTCCACCCCATTTGTAATGAACCAGGTTGGGTTCTTTCCTAGAAAGGCCAAAAATGACCCCTGGCTTACAAAAGCAGGTGGCTGGGGAAGGTTATTTAAATGAGAGCAGCCAGGGAGTGTCATGTCTGGGTTGGAGTGAGCTCTTGGCTTAGATGGGCAAGATTTTAATCTGTTGGCATCTTCGGTTCAGCATCCTGAGTGGTGCATCCATAGACCTTACTCAGCAGTTTGAGGGATGCAAGAGGAGGTAGGCTTGGGGATGTGGTAGCACATGGATAAATGTCTGTCTGTGTTTCCCCAAGCAGAAATCTAACATGCAACAGATTAAAGTGGGATCTCAGTAAGATCCTGAGCTTGTTTGGGGTCACTGCAGGGCTGGTGATGATGAGAAAGGAGGGGAGTCTTGCAGGAGGAAAATAGCATCACATGGCTTTGGGTAGGACCTCGGCAGCAGAAAAAGTGGAAAGCAGAGGATGGGGAGAAGCCAAGGGACCGAGCACTAGTGGGGATGTGGGGAGGGACCCGTGGCACTGGCCAGCAGCACATACTGCGTCTGGTGTAGGTGAAGATCGGGTCTGCCCGGCGAGAGCTGCTCCTCGAACCTGCGGGCAGAGGATGCACAGGGTGGTTCAAGCAGGGTTTGCCCATTCCCTGGCTGAGCACCAGTCCCTGCACCGAGCCTGGCTGCTCAACCCAACCAGGACCCCCTCTCCTGAAGGCAAAACCTGAGTTTACAGCTCACTGCTGCCAAGGGCAGGAGCTTTAATTTCCAATTGCGTTGGTCAGAATCTCAGTATTTTGCTTTATTTCTCCCTAGAGAAGCAGGAGTCAGCCCCTGCTCTGCAAGCCTCAGCATCACTGCCTCGTGCCATCCACTTGGAGGGGAAAACAATCTTCCTGGAAGTTTTCTTCAAAAGACCAAGTGAAGAAAACCTCTGAGTGTTCATGTTTTTGTGCTTTGATTCTCCCCAGCAGGTAAGAGAGCTGCTGGGAATGGGACAGAAAGCTGGGAAAGTCCCTTAATCCCTCAGCTATGGCATCAGCGTGTCCAGCCCTTCCAGGGCCTGCTGGAATCTAAATCCTGAGCCCAGGGCAGTAAAGCTTAAAAGGTTGCAATGTCTCCTTGGGGTCAAGGAGCAGACTGGGCTCTACAGGTAGTTAATACCCCACAGGCTTTCATTCTATATGGGGTCACCAACTGCGTGGGGACAGGCTGGGAAGGGGAAGGGCAAGTCAGAGCATGTTCTTGCCCATCCCTGGGCTCTCCTCGCCCTCCCAGCCCGCCCGTGCTTCCCGCGGGAGCCAGGGCTGTGGTCACGCACTTGACCTTCACTTTTCCAGGAGAGGAGCCAACAGCGTGTGTCAGCGATAGCTAGAACCCTACAGGAGGTTGCAGATGATTAACATTTATTCCATTGCTTAAATGTCCTCACCTACTCAAATAATAGTGTTTGGTTGTAAACTGAGGCTGAAAAAACCCAAGGCACGTGCAAACACCCCTTGTCCTGGTGAGGGAAAGCCACTCGAGCTGGGATCAACTTACTCTCCAAGCTGAGCATTACCAGCGGGCTGAAGGTTTTCTGTCCTATCTGGATCCTGCCGAGGGCTGGTTTCAGAAGCCTTTGACCTAAGGATTAATGAATAAGAGATTAAATTAGGTTAACAATGAATTAATTAGACTCAAGGGATTGGGCATGCTTAGGATCAGTTTTTCAGCTTTCCCTTTGGGTTGTGGCTGGTAAGAGCTGCAGGTTAGAGCTCCTGTGGGATGCAGGGCAGGAGATGCCAAATGAAGGGTGTGATGGAGATGTCCCACAGCATTGCTGTACCTCAGGTATGATGCAAATTTGCCATTTCCCTTAGCACCCAAGGAAAGCTTTTTTGTGCTTTCTGTGGTGGACCAGCTCAGATCAAATCATCTTCTTGTTTTTGGAGATCTAAAATATATCCTGCCTCTCCCTCGTGGGGAGAAATGAACCCAAAGTGAATGAGGCTGGTTGTTGCTATGGGACACAGGCTGGTTTCTGCACTTGCTGGCAGCCTGTGTGCCCAAGGGGAGCTGGTGGTTGTGGCTGGTGGACCTTCCCCACTTTAACTGGGGAGCTAAGCCTGAAGTTGACCAGCATTGGCTCTGAACTCCTGGGGGCTCAGCAAGGGCTTCTGGGCACTTCCCCAGCTACAAATTGACTCTCCCTGTTTTAAACCAGGTGTCTGGCCAGAGCACTTCAGGGCAAAATTCCTCTATAGCCCTGAAAAACAAACCCAAAGAGCCTACAAACACGTTTCCTCACAAGACCACCGGCACAGAGTGGCAGGTTGCTTATCACTCAGTGCTATGGTATGTGCAACCCTGCAGAGCCAGCAGACAGAGTCTGCTGCTCCTGAGCATCTTCTCCTGGAGAAGAGCCTTGGTGATGCTTCCCAAGGGCTCGGCTTGGAGGCTGGGTTTGTTTCATGCTCGGGTGATGGATAAGGCACTGGCCAGGGTGGGTCTGCTCAGAACACAGGGGAGCTGGGGTGCAGACTCAGCCAGGGATGGTCCCAGCACGGGGGTTTATCCATGTTTAACCAGAGGCTGCTGCCTCTCAGACAGGCCGTGCCCGTGTGCTGCTGGCTGGGTGGGTGCCAGCCCTCATCTGGAAGTCCTTTGGCCAGGCAAGCACTGCAGTGACCCAGAGCAGCAGCTGGCATTGATATCGGGTCCGTGTCTGCTGGCTCAGCAGCCGCCGACAGACATGCCTTCACACTGGTGTGCCCGCGGGCAGGGGACAGCGCAGAGACGGGAATAGAAACGAGTAACCTTCACCTAGAACGGATGTGGCTCCCAGGAGGAGGAGGAGGATCCATTCCTTCACAGTGACCATCGTCTCCAGAGGTGACTGGGGCTCCTTGGAGTACCCTCAGTCGTCCCAGCCCTGCAGAGACAAACCCAGCTGTGTCGAGGCTCACCCAGGGTCTTGCTGCTTTCAGGGAGCTTCTCCAAGGCTGAACCAGCCCAAAACTGGAGCTGCTCATTCCCCCTCCAACCCATCCACAGCAGCTTCCCAAGAGAGGAGCAGCAGGGGCTCCACATCTGCACTGGCATCCCCTCTGCTTCTCACTGTCACATCTGAGCCCAAATCTATTCTGCAGAGCGATGCTTTGTAATGACATCTCCTTAAAGTGCCTTTTAAGAGCTTAAATACTTCTGCAGGGATGCTTTTGCAGCCCATGTGGCTCCGTGGGCCCCTGCTCTGCCCCCCACATGAGCAGAGACATCATGCCTCCATCCCTCTGCCTGCATACTGGGCTTAGTGTGAGGACAGCATCGTATCCCAGTATGTTCCAGGAGCGTGGGGAGGGGGAAGGCTCCCAAGTGCTTCTGAAAGTGGAAAAATCCCATGCAAAAGCCAAGTCTTCCCTGCAACTGTGAGCAAGGAGCTTTTCTGCACACAGAGATGAGGGACTGAGGCTTTGTGTTGCTCTCCTCCAGCTCAGCCGCTTCATATTTTGCTATAAGCGAGTCCCTTAGCCCTGCAACACCAAGCATTTGGGTATTTAATTTCTGAAGGTACCCATGGAGCTGCTGTTATCCAGATGCTTTATTTTATGCACCCCAAATTAATAAGCCTGGTGCGGGGAAATGTTGCCTCAGGCTTTTCAGTGCCTCAGTTTACCCATAAAACAAGGCTGACAAAGAGCAGCCGGCAGCGAGAACACCCTGTCATTAGTAAGCAGTTTTAACCTTCCCCAGCGACACCAGGGAATGCGGGACTAGGAAATACTTTGATTATGGCTCAGCAAATCCCAGTCAAGCAAAAATAACAAGCAACACATGAGCCGTGTTCTGTGGGCTTACGGTGGGGTTGTGAACTCGCAGCCAGACAATAACCAGGAAAAATTAATCCAGGCTGAAAGCTTGTTTCCCACTCGGCAGCTATTTTGGGAGCTGGCTGTGACTTGTTCAGTGCTGGGTTTGGGATGGGATACATCCCTCTGGCCCGGGGACATGTGATGCTGGGAGAGGGGGGGGTTCCAGCAGCCGGATCCTGGTGTCAGGGAGCATTCAGCATTGTATCCCCTTTCTGGCAGGGAAGCCGGTGTGGGACAGAGCCACAAGAGATCAAACAGCCCCTTGTGAGCAAAGCACTGTTGTACCCCCCCAACATCCCACGCTGGCATCCCCATTAACCCTGCCCCAAACCCATTAGCTGGATGAGGAAGAGAGAAGCTGGACATGGGAAACCACGTCCCCATCAAGGTTTCCCAGCCTGCAGCCTCTGCACCTTCATCTGCCCATCAATTAATACCCACCTCACCCTTAATCACAGCTGCTCTTAATTACACAGCCTTAATAGCACAGCAATACTACATAACCACCAGCTGCCACGAAGAGGAAAAGCTGAGCAGAGTTGGGGTTTATTTGCTCTTAGTGCAAAACCCATAAAACCCCTGTTAAGGAGCGTCTCATCCTCTCCCCACAGAGCCACAAACTGAGCTGCGGTCCCTGGAGCGAGGCAAGGGTTTGACCGCTGTGGGATAAGGGATTCGCAGCCTGTTGGGAAGGAGAAGAGAGAGTTGCTGCTTACCCAAGCCCTGCTGTGCACCGCCGCCGAGCCGGGCTGCGCGCGAGCCTCCCGCAGCCGAGGCAGCGAGGCGCTTATATAGCCCGGCGTGTAGCTTAGGGGATGGCAGCGAGCCACCGGCCGCCGAGCACAAACAGATCGGCCGAGAGAGGAAACCACAGGCTGAATAATCCCTTAACGAGGTAATGGTAAACACAAACCCTGGGTGAAACTGCACCTCCAGGGGCTGGCGGTGATGCCACGGTGTGGCAGGGTGCTGCGGTGGGGGTACCGCGTCGCGGTGTGGGTACCGCATCCCGGCACAAGAGCATCGCTGTTAGGGGTTCACCCTGAGGCTGGATCCAAAATAGATGCTGCTGACTGTTGAAGATGAAAATACAGAGTACAGTGTGTAGTGCAAAGAGGTTTGGGGACGCTTTTTTGGCTCCTGCTTGGTGTGGGACAAATGTTTGGGCCAAAACCCTCACCCCATGGTGTTCCCACATTTCACAGGGCTCAGCAGGACACCATTCCCTGTGCTGCTTGTGCTGCCTGCTTGCCTTTGCCCCTGTGCTGGCTCTGGCAGGGGTCAAATGAGGATGCTGGGGCATGCAAGGTTATGGGACAAAGCCAGATGGATTGGTCTGGACACATGGGGTATCACAGAGAGGCAGAGGCAGGTCCATCCCTGCACATAAATGTGACGGCATCCCACCTGAGCCGTAAGGAGATGTATCAACAAACCCTAATGAGAGCTCCCCACCTGCCTGAGGCTGGCTTCAGCTCCCCCCCAGGTCCTTTCTCCCTCTGCAGCCGCATTTCTCCCATGTACTCATGGCAGATAGTCCTTGCTCAGGGCTCCTGGGTACTGCACAGAGCATATGGCCATGTGTGAGTGTGTACCACCCATGCACGTAGCCCTGGGCACCATGGGGCCGTGCTGTCTGTTTGTGCAGGAGCCTGGTGTGGCAGCCTGAGCTTTACATGGTAGGAGCTGCTCCCGAAGGCTGGGGACGGGCCTTGGGGCAGCCAGTGGTGTATGGGATGTGCCAGTGGAGGCTTGGGCTGCCTCTTAGTAATCCTTGCCGGCCCCGCTGCCAGAGGGAGCGGTGCGAGAGGAACACAGATCGAGGTGTCACATAAAAAATGATTGGTGATGCCTGCACCAGCTCCTGTTGGTGTTTACAAGGGACAAGGAAAACACAGTGGGGATGTGCCAAGAGATGGCAGGTTGTTTATCCGGTGGGCAAGGAGTGCCCGGAGAGCCAGAGTTCCCCCAGGACCTGCGGGATCAACATGGAGCTCACTGCCATGAGGATGGGATGTGGGAAAGGTGCCGAGACAGGGAGTAAGGAATTCACCTTTCCCGGATGGCACCTACCTCCTGCCATGGCCAGCCCATCCCTAGCACAACACCAGTGCCTCAGCTATGGTCCTGCTGGTGCTGGCATCAGTTTCCATGGGTCACAGAGCGGGGTAAGGAAAGGTGCTGCTCTGCCAAAGGAAAGCTGTTGTTCTGTATGTCATGGAACCCAGGTGATAGCTCCAGCGCAGCACAGCTGCGGGCATTTTGCATGGGATTTTGCATCCTTCTTAGCATAGGTGCCTCCTCCTTAGCACAGATGTCTCCTCTCCAGCATGGCTCCTGCAAGACGAGCTCCGGAGACACGTGTGTGGCTTCAGGAGCAGGTCTGGGACACGTGAGTTCATGCAAAACCCAAGTCTCTACAAGAGTCTTGTTGTGCAACCTCTCTTGGCCTGGCCATCCCTCGCTGCGCCTCTGGCACGTGGCTGACGCTGGATGGAGCAGCACGAGCAGAGCCCCAGATGTTTCCAGCGCTGAGCACCACCGGCTGCACCGCAGCTCCGGGACATGCGCGGCCGCTTCCCGTCCCCCCGAGGTGGGTAACACCCAGACCTGTGGGATGGGGGACAAGCAGGATGCTGCCCTGTGCCCATGGCCAGCAGAGAAACATGCATCCCAGGCCAAGCGGCTCGTATCGTTCTGGTCATCGCATCAGGGTTCAGCTGAGACTGGTGTTTCCTAGCCAAAGCGTTGGTGCCCCTTGGATTTATTCCTCTCCCGGATTAACCCTGGGGACCCTGCCCAGCTCTCATGGGATTTTTCCCTGGTTTCATCACTGATGTGTGATTACAAATCCATAATGTATTTATGTGAATGTTGCCATGCTTAATGCTTCCCCCCACCAGTGCTGAGGCCGGGGCAGGGTAAGAGGAGTGTGACAGCAGGTAGTGGAACAGGATCTCCCTCTCTGTGCTCCTTCATGGTTGGCCCTCCAATAAATCCAGAGGAAAACTGGCTAGTGATGCTCATCCTGCCTATTTGTGCCTCCCACCCTTTCCAATAAGGCATTGGCAGAGTGGCTGTTGCCAGACTCCGACAGCACCATGCAGGGAGGGTGTCTGGGTGGTGGGGCTGCTCTCAGGGCTGCACATGGGGTTTACAGGCTATGGGGACTATGAAGTGCCCTGTGGAGTCCATGAGATGGCCTTTGGGGCTGAGGCTGTGCTCAGTTCCCAGCTGCTTGCCCCGTCCTCCCTCCCTGCACCCTCTCCACTCCTCCAAAGGGAGCTGACGGATATTTTCCCCTGCTGCCTGTTTCTGGGCTCGCTTCTGTTTACGGAGATGGGAGTTAAAAGAAGTGATTGATGACTTTGTTCCATCCCAAACACTTTGGGGAAGTTTGCGCGGTTTCGGAGGGAAAGCTGGGAGCTGGGATTTGATGAAGCACTTGGCTCCCGGTGCTGCTCCAGCCATGCTCCAGGGGTGGCTGATGTTGTTTGTTCAGCCCTGTTTTGCTATCCCAGGAGCTGGGCTGGCGATTTCCATGGCTTGTAGGAGCACTGGGGGACATGGCGGGTCCCTGGGGCTCACTCTGAGCTCTGAACCACCGGCAAACCTCGCTCCACCACAATATTGTTCCACTTAAGCCCTCTCCCACTGCTTCATCAGCACAGAATTACACTCCAACTGCCTGAAAGCTTTGGAAAAGAGCCCGAGAAATGAACTACTGGAGTTTGGTTTTATTGTGTGGATGAGGATTTACAGGCTGTGGCTGGGAGAAAAGCAGCAAGCGGACTTTCCCCCCAGGAAGGATCTACTTTCCGAGGCTACAGCCTTGACCGTGGCTCAGCAGTGCTCAGCTCCACGTACACCATCTATGAAACAAATGCAAACAGCACCACGGAGGGGGACATGATGGAAGGCAGGAGCTGGGGAATGACTCGTTTTAGTTGTGGAGGTCAGGGAGCTGGGGGAGAGCAAGCAGCTGCAGGGCCCAGGGGTGAGCCCCCAAGTGTCCGCTGGCACCATCACATAACTGACACCCCCAGCATGTAAATGTGGGGTATGCCCTGCTCTGTGACCCCAGCTATCAAGGCAAAGGGCTTTTTCTAGTGCTTCTGCAGTGCCTGGCTGTTATCTGAGTGCACTGGGACTGTTACCTGCATCCCTGCTGCATGTGTACAGCTCCATATCCAGACTCACATTGCCTGGAGAGGGGTTTGCTGGTCATTGGGATATCCTGGACCACTGAAGGGTCCTGCTGCGGTTGCCCTCCTGGATGCTGTGTCTGTTTCTGACATGTCTCCTTCCCCATCGCAGCTTGGAAGAGATGGGAGATGTTATGAGAGCACCACAAGTGTCTCAACAGCAAATCCCTTTTAAATTACATTGCTGAGGACATTGAGATAAGTATTCTGGCTCATTTAGAAACTCTGTGAGAGGGGAAAGGCTGCTATTTTCAAGCTCTCTATGACTAATGCGCATCCCAGCCTCTCCCTGCATGGTGCCTGGAGCATTATCTCCTTAGGGATACTCAGAGGGCAGCATCATGGTGCCTCGTGCTGGTACAACACTAATATTGGCTGGGTACATCCTACCGGCAGATGTGGGCTAGCAGCAGGGTCTGGGTTATTGCACAACCTTGAATCAGGGATGGAAATGCAGTTGCAGGATGGGAATGGGCACAATTGGAATGTAGCCATGTCCGAGGCAGGGCTGTGCCTCAATGGGGACATTTAAACCATGGAGGAAGAGCAGGAACAGAGCTCCAGCCCACAGCCCACTGGCTGTTTGCTTTAGCTCTTGACACGGTTTGGTGGACAAAGACCATCCTGTGTCAAAGCACATGTTGCTTTGGGCAATTAATTGCTCCTGAAGAAATCCTTAATTTATTACTCTGGTTTACGGGAATTAGCTTTGGGTTTGGAGGCGCTCCAGCCTGTGCACCCATGCTTGGCAGAGAGAGCAGCCTCCTACCCATGGGATGGCAGCCCCTGGGCTCATCTGTGCCTTTTCCACCTTGATTTTCTTGCTATAAACCAGGTCAAAGCAAGCAGATTTGCACTGACTTGCACCAGCAAAGCACCAGCCAGTTTTCCCTAAAAACCAGCAAAATCCTGCCTGAACCATGGACGTGCAGGGGAGCACTTGGATCTTCCAGCACTCCATGATTTGTCTCTGTCCTACTCTGTAAGGACTGCAGCACATGGAAGAGGTGTAGGCTGTGTAAGCTGGACCAGAGGCGATGGTGATGGCAATGAAAGCAGAGGGAGCATCATGTTCAAAGGTGCTTTTGAATGTGAGGATGGACCTTTACTTGGGATGGGCAGAAAGCATGTGAGGGATGGAGCAGGGATAGAGCCGGGATGGAGCAGGGTGGGTGGTGGGCACCATATGTGAACCATACATGAATTAATTTCAGGTTAATTATTGCACTGAGGCAATCGGGGCCGATCCCCATCCAAGTTTTGGCTCCTAAGGAGTTCGTCAGCATCCATGCTGGCAAAAGAGGGCATGGAAGCGCCTCCCCTTCCCGGAATGCCTGTGGTCATGGGGGCGACCGGAGCTGTAAATTAGCTCATGAGCTCATGAGGACATGCTCGGAAGAGCCAGCCTGTGCCGAGCTAATTCCAGCATTGCCGGGATTCCCCTTGGAGCGGTTGTGGCCATATCAGCTTTCCCAGAGGGTAAATGTGAGTTTGCCAGCAGCGGGCAGTGGTGTTGGTGAGGGGCAAGCATTGCAAAGGGAAAGGCTGGCAGCATCCCGGTGTGAGCACCTCGGAATGGGGTAGATGGAAACGGCCGGGAGCAGGCTGGAAAGGCAGCGTGGGAGATAAGACCTTCCCAAGAAAAACTCAGTGCAATGCTCCCGGCATTGGCTTGAGCTTTGCTTCCCAAAACCAGGCCAAATCTGGCCACGGGGAGATGTCAGCACTGATGTTCATCCCAAGGAACACCAGGGTCGGGCAGTCCCAGAGCCTGGCTCGGAGCAGGTTTCTTGCAGGAGGGTAGGAACAGGGTGGTGGAGCAGAAGCTATGCTCCTCTGGCTTGCTTAACCCAGCATTAATGGCTTCTCTCCCCACTGAGCCACTGATCCCTCCTGAAATCAGTGATGTCCCTGCATAAAGGGTGGGTTTAAGCCTTGAAAACTGCTTGGAGATATGAGACACAGGGGAAAGAGGTGCCAGGGAGGTTTTCCCTGCTTCTCACTCCTGGGTAATGCCTCAAAGGTCCCATGGGGCTTTCAGCTTTCCCCACGTCTCACCTCTCTCCCAGTGAAATGGAGGAAAACAGCCCTTGAATCTGGCCTGTGTTTGGGAAGGGCCATCCAAAGGGAGCCCTGAAATATGGCCTTTGGGACACACAGTCCAATCTGGGAACATGGCGAGAGGAGGCTATTTGATGTTTGGAGAATCGCCATGGTCCCAAAGGGAGTAGAAAGAAGTGAAGGATAAAAGAGGGCACGGAAGGCAAAGACAAGGAGAGCAACTAAAACCCATCCAAAAATAAGGACAAAATTGTTCGCTTCCGTGGGTTAGTCACAGTGAAAACATCGGGATTTCATAACTTCTTCCAGCTCAAGATAAATACCCAGTTAGGGCAGTGAAAGCCCTGGCTGGGTCAGTGTGCTGGAGCCAAAGGGGACCCATGGCCCCTCCATCAGCCCTATGGGTGATTTTCCTGGTTTACTGGGGTCTGGAGCATCACAGGACCAAGGTGCTGGATGAGATTTCCCAAACTGATTCCCCCCAGCTGAGGCTTCCAGCCTGGGCAAGGAAAAGCTGCTGTGGGAAAGGTGAACAGTGAGTTGAATGGTGATGCACACTTGTGTCTGGGTTTATCGCTTGGTGATCATCGAATGGGGCTCAGCACCAAAGCCCACCAGGTTTTCTGGAGCTTGACCTCCGGGATTGGTCTAGGGTGATGGATTCACTCTTCTCTCTTGTCTAGTTTAGAGATGGGGAAAGTTTGCTCTGGTCGAGATGTCCTGGTGAGAGATGGAGGAAAGATCCTGAGAGCTGCGGCTCCACCTGGGAAGGGGTAAATCTGGGGAACCTCTGGGAATGATGCTCTGGGCTCCCCTGCCACAGGGGTCCTTGTCCTTTGCACCGTCCTGGCTGGGTGTGTGACCTGGATGTCCAGCAAAACCAGGAGCACCAGCCAGGATATAAAAAGATGGGAATTGCAGTGGATTTGAGGATTGAGAGCACGTTTTTCCCAGCACCACCATCCAATGGCATGGTACCCCTGGAGAAACAGCTCTTACCAGCGAGGTCTCCAGCAAGGCTTTCATATGTGAAGCTGAAGCAGAAAGAGTGTGTTATTTCACCCAGAAACGCTCCACAGACACAGTTTACCAAGATACAGAACCCGGTGGGCAGGAGAGATCCCTCCCTCTGCTTCAAACAAGGGCTTTTAGGAGGTGGACAGGATGACCCACATTATTCCCATGAGGCACAGCAATTATTGTCCCTCTTGGCAGGCTCGGCAGAGCGGCCAGGGCTGGGTGAGCAGGCAGAATGAGACACTGGTTTATCCCCAGTGACCGCTGCGCTGTGCTCCTCTGCCTTTGGCTGAAGGATTTCAGGGAATGGAGGCTGTTGGCGCACCACGGACCTGTGCAGAGCGCACAACCGGAGGCAGCATCGCGCCGCACGCAGCCCCGATGCTGTTTTCTCGAGAGGAGGATGAATACTGGGAGCTTCCCAACCGCTTGACTTGTGAACTTTGGGTAAGGAGAGAAGCCGTTCCAGAGGTGAGCTCATTTCTAACCCCGGGAAATGACTTCATGGACGCTGGTATTTACTCACAAAAACATCGCATGTCAGATGTCCCTGACTAGACTTTCTGTTTCGGGTCCAGTATGAGACAAGAATTTCCTTGGACGAGCTGCTCCTGGGACAATTCAAGGTTTGGAAGAGGAGAAGAATTGGAGGGGGAATAAGAGAATAAAAATTGGCATTAAAAGCCCTGAAATCATGAGGTTTTTCTGAGCAAAGGGGAACTGCTGGGCAGCCAGCCCAGCACAAACACCCGAGGGTGCCGGGGGTGAGGGTGCAGGTGATGGGTGCTGCTATAGGATGGTTCTGCTGGAACAAGAGCAGTCATTTCCCCCCCCCCATAACACTCAGCAGCAGGAGTTCCTCTCAGAAGTGAAATACAAGTTGTTCTCTCTTTTGTGAAGCCAAGACCCTGGTGGTGATTTAGGAGCACAAACAGCAGCAGGTTCCCTGCCACGTGTTTGCACTCGGCTAATGGAAATTACATCCCGTGCCACTTTCCCTGCATGAGATCCCAGTTTCTACAGGATATCCGATGGGAAAACACAGCACTTGCCTTTCTCTTTATGGTCTGCTCATGCAAGAATTGCTACAGGGGCTGTAGTACCTGTTGAGGCTTCCTAGTTTCTGATTTCTCCAGCATCCCGGGATGATCCATACGGATTTGGGGAGAAAAATCCTAGTTGGGGATGCCGGGAGATGCTCTGGCTCCCTGTGACCCAGCACTGGGCTGCAGCTCCAGGGATGTACTGGGGCAGCATCCCAAAAGGAGGGGATTTTGGGAAGAGCCAAGCTGGGGTGTATGGAAACAAGCCCTGCCTGCCAGTGCTGTTTCCTCATCCCAGGGACCAAAAGCCTCTGATTATTAAACCAGTGTTCAGAGCTTCAGCTGAAGGCTGCTGAGCAGACAGCATTCAAGCTGACCTTTGAGGAGAGGAGGGGAAAAAAGAAACAAGGGAAAACACAAGGGGGTTACTGTGCAAACACCGGAGGAAAAGAGTCATTTTCATGAGGAACCCCACCCTCCAGTAAGACTTATTGCTAACGCATGCCCAGGACATTTCTGCGTGATGGCATGTTAAAAACATCCTCTCTGAAGAGGGACCAAAGGCTTTGTTGTGGCATGAGCGAGGCTTACAGGCCCCCAGAAAAATCCTGTCCCTCTCTTACATCATACAGTCAGGGATGGAGAGGACATTTCTAGACAAAAAGGCAGCCAGCCAGGAAGGAGGACAAACAGGGAATACATTCCTGACTCACTATTCAATTGCCTTCGTGCAGGTGCAAAGAGCTAAATGAAAGGGAAAAGAAGGATGAGCATGTGGGGCCGATTTAATCTCATCTTTAAGCAGGGGCCTGACGCCAGGAGGAGGTGGCTGCTGGAACAAACAGGCTTCCATGCAGCTTCTTTATGGGTTTTGTGCCTTTTCTCCCCTCCAGGGACCAGACTTTCCTGCGGTGCTGGGGGGTGATGCCCCTACCAGGTAAGGAGGTGATGGGGACGGTCCCCTTGCACATGGCAGGGGTGGCTGGTGCTCACTGGGTCCTGCACATTGAATACATGGATTGCCCTCTGAGTTTCCAGCTTGATCCCTTTTGGTTCAGTGTGGAAGTGATGGGGGGGTCAGGGGACTCTGATGGATGGTGGTGCCCCTCCTGGGTCTCAAGAGCTGGTCTCTCTGCCATACAATTTGACTCTTAAACCCACAAAGGGGGAAAGTTCTCCTTTCTGCTTGTGTCCAGCAGCACTCCCGCTAGCAGAGCAGCCGCAGAGATGGTGCAACCCCAGTGAGACCTCAGGCATCTCCTCCCAGGGATAAATGGGAATAGATTTAATAATGGAAAACCTAGCCCAGAAAGGGAACCTCCTCTTTTCAGTGAACAGCATAGAGCCACCACCTCCGGCCTGAGACCTGCAGTCCCCATGCACACTGTGTACTTCTTAATGTAATAGACCAGGAGATGTGAAGGTCTATTTGCGTGTAATTAAAGTCCCTGTGCTGCTCATGGGAGAGTGTTCGCTGGTGCTGGCCTCGGCAGGGCTTGGGGCTGGTCCTCTGTCATCCCCATAGCTCATTCACTCTTGCTGGCCAGAGGAGCAGGATGTCCTCAATTTCCCTCTCTGCCCTTGCATTGCACATCATATTTATTTAGCTCCTGGGAGCGATTTGTCCCTCCTGGGGTTTCACATTGAGCTCTCACTGCATTATGCTGAAAGAAATAAAGAAAGAACAAGGTGGGATCAGAAAGAGCACAGAAAAGAGATGTATATTCATTAAAATGGAAAAATGACCCAAGCTGCTTCTTATTAATTCCCTCCTTACAGCGTTTCCAGTTCAAGCACATTCCTGTGTTCACCAGTGATGCTCCTATGGATCTGTGTGGTCCGGGAGCATCTCTGTGCCACGTGTGTGCCTGTGTGTGCTATGAGTCTCCTGGTTGTCTGAGCAACGGGGTATTCATCACTAACTCCAGGGATAATTAACTCATTTCCCTGTATTTATAGAAAACTGATGCAGGGAGTGTTGGCACTCATCCCTCACGGGGCCACGTTTGGCCAATGCATCTTTGAGTTCTGGCCATTCCTTGCGATACAGCAGCTTTGTCATCACACTGCTGCCTGCTCATTAAGCCTGCAACCAAGCAGCTCCTTAAGCCTGCAAGGGCAGGGGTGAAACACCACCATCTGCCTGCCCCGGGCTGCCCATGGGTGCCCACCTCCTGGTTTGCCAGCCCAGGGGATGTTTGCATCGGCGTTGCCATCTCCAGATGCCTGCGTTCGCCTGTGCTAAAATCAGCGTTGCTCCTGGCTCGCAAGGGGAGATTTTGCTGCTTTAAGGGGTTTGTTGCAGGGCTGTGATGCAAAGACGCGCTGGAGCATCCTGACTCGGCACCGCAGTGGAGGGAGACCCGTGGGGAAGGACAAGGAGCATCTTCTCTCAGCGTCGGGGCATGTGTATGCCAGGTACGTTCCCATCAGCTGGGACTAATGCAGACCTGGACACGGGTTTCCCCTTGTTTCTTGCACAGAGCCTGCAAGCAGCTTGGCACTTTTAAACTGCTTCTTTTTGCTGCTTGCTTGTTGGGTCGGTGTGTGGGGAGGGAGGGGGGTGAGGGCAACAAAGGGGCTTGGGGTGCTGGTTGTGGGGCTGGAGGAGGGCAGCTTGCTGCAAAGTATTGGCATCTCCATCCTGCGGAGGTGGGGAGACAGATCTGATCTCTGCTGCTCTTGTTATTTGCTCAAAGGTAGGGAATGCAGGAAGTGCTTAAAACCGTAAGAGCCATACCTTGCCTGCGGCTGGGACTGTTAACAGCTCGTGTCCCTGAGAGCTGGAAGTATTTGCCCTTGAAACATAAGTTGTCTTCACGCTGTTGTTGTGCTTGGGCAAAAAGGGCACCAAAATCAAGCCATGGGGGACCACCACACTGCTCGTCACCCCCAGACACCCCCCATGTGGATGCTTTTTTACCTTCACCTCCCCTTTCTGCTTCACTTCCCGAAGGCAAAGGGACCTCAAGAGGCGTTGAGCTGGTGATGCTCGGGCTGTGGTAAGGTCCAGGCTTTTAAATGCCACCATAATCCTTTCCTGAGAGGCAGTCAGTCCCCAGACAGTGTGGGGACCTTCTCACCTCCTGACCACCCCCAGTTGCTCCCACCCATGGCCCCTGCTGCGATGCTGGAGATAGAGGTGGACCATTCAGGTTTAACGTACTAATGGAAAGTGTCGTGGGGCCTCTAAAAAGTTGATCCCTGTTTGCAAAGCCCCTTTGGAAGAGCAAGTCCTCGAACCAGCTGCTCCAGCACAGGCTCAGCCAGCTCTAGTGTGACCCATTCCTGGCTGGGTGCTGGTGGGCAGCAGCTCATCCCTTAGTTCTGGCCACCGGTCCTGCTTCCCAGCTGCTCACCCGCCTCGCAAAGAGCTAAAAATACACTTCTGTGTGAGCAATCTCTATAGCTACGGCAGGGGTTAGCCAAGGAGGGCAGCCAGGCAGTGTCACCACGACTGGGAGATGTGGTGGCTTGGCAAAACAGGCAACACAGAGGGAATGGACCAGGACTGGGGCATCACTGCTGGTGCCTCCAGTGCCGATCCCACCATCTCCCCTTATATTGAAGCTGCAGCCCCTAAGAGGGGGATCACGTTGCTGCTTGTGTTCCGGCAGGGGATGAGTGACGAGCGGCTTCCCACATCTCCCCGTGTCCCCATCACAGAGGAGGATGCCAACGCCTCATCCTCCATCTGCCCCGAGCGCTGGGTCGAGCCCCGGTTCACGCAAGCGGCGAGGGTGCGGGTGATCATCACGGTCATCTTCTTCCTGCTGGCGGCGGGCAGCAACGCGGCGGTGCTGGGCAGCCTGCTGAGGAAGAGGAGGAAATCCCACGTGCGGCCGCTGCTCCTCAGCCTGGCGCTGGCCGACCTGCTGGTGACGGTGACGGTGATGCCCCTGGACGCGGTGTGGAACGTGACGGTGCAGTGGTACGGAGGGGACCTCTCCTGCAAGCTCCTCAACTTCCTCAAGCTCTTTGCCATGTACGCGGCCGCGCTGGTGCTGGTGGTCATCAGCCTGGACCGGCACGCGGCCGTCCTCCATCCCTTCTCCCGCGCCCGCCGCCGCAATGGGCTGCTGCTCCGCGCTGCCTGGGCTGGCAGCGTGCTCCTGGCTTCACCCCAGGTAGGGCTCCGTCCTCTCCCCATGTGGTTTGCCCAAGCTGGGTGGGTTTGGAGGAGGGCTTCCCCACCCTGACCGCCCCAGCAAGTCTGCTCCAATCCATTGGTTCCACCACCACCAGACTGGCTTTCTGGAGTGAATTTACTGCGTTGGGTTCCTTAGAGCACCCATTGCAAATCAGGGTATTGCATGTCGGAGCAAACCAAGACAAACCTGAGCAGATCCTCACCTAAATAACGTTTGCTATGGCCAGAAAATGGGGTTTCAGAGCCACCAGATCCCACCCATCCTGGCCATAGCCATGAGTTAGGTGCCCCGAGCACCCTTCCCAGCCCAACAGCAGCAGGGAGGTGCTGTCCATGCACATCCAGGAGCACCTGCAGGATGTGGTGCCCTGCTCCAAAGGCTCTCTGAGTTAATATTTGTTTCTCCATTTCAGCTTTTCCTCTTCCACCTGCAGACGGCCCCGGGAGGGAACTTCACCCAGTGTGTCACGCACGGGAGCTTCCGAACGCACTGGGAGGAAACCGTGTACAACATGTTCACCTTCACCACGCTCTACATCACCCCCCTGAGCGTCATGATCGTTTGCTACACCCGGATCATTTGGGAGGTCAGCAAGCAGCTAAAGGTCAATAAAGGTAAGCAGGTCTCAGCCCCTTAGTGTCCACCATGACCCCAAGCCTGGAGCGTTGTGGGGTCTGTCCCACCACCCTTTGAACCCCAACTAAAGGGTTTTACATGAACTTCTTGACCCCCTCTCCTTGCTGTCTTCTGCCTCCTGTGGGCCACAGACCAGAGCAGGAGCCAATGTCCCCTCTCTGGCAGAAGCACAGCCATGGATGGCTATGTTCTCCTGGTTTTCTCCCATCTCCCGCTATCCTTTTGGCTCTCCCCGGCAGGTTTGATAAGACATCAAAGTGACCACATCTCCAAGGCACGCATGAAGACTCTCAAGATGACCATAGTGATTGTTGCCACCTTCATCATCTGCTGGACCCCATATTACCTCCTGGGCTTGTGGTACTGGTTCCAGCCAGCCATGATCCAGAAGATGCCGGAGTACGTCAACCACAGCTTCTTCCTCTTTGGCTTGCTGCACACCTGCACCGACCCTGTCATCTATGGGCTGTACACCCCGTCCTTTCGGGAGGATGTGCAGATGTGTCTCAGGGGCATTGAAACAGCCATTACCAGGCAAGAGAGACACAAACCTGTCTCAGTCTCAGAGAAGAACACCAAGGATGGTGCAGTAAACGGTGGGGTGGCATCAGGATGCTCCAACGGGACAACTGTCAACACGGCCTGCTGAAGAGACATACCCACAAGGAGATGGGATGCACAGCTCTGGGGGCTACTTTGTCCCATAGGATCATTCTGAAGACTCATATGGCAATTTGCCACCCAGGTTTGGTGGGTGAGGGCCTGTGGCCAGAAGCTGGGAATGTGCCTCCTACCTGTACTAAGGGTGACAAATATTTGGGGGTATTTATGGACATCCTTCCATATTCTGGCAGCCCTGTGCCAACCAGGAAACCATCTTCTTTTTGCACCCTATGCATGCTCTGGCCCTGATTCTGGGATCAAGCATCTGCTGCACTTCAAGCATCAACCCCTGGGAGGAGCACAGCACTAAGAGGGGTCACCCTGAGGGGCTGCAGAGGTGCAATCTCAGGCTTTTACTCCATTTTCTCCACCCCTAGGGAAAGCCCTCTGGAAAGCTCGGATCTCCTGGCTCAGAGCCTGCCTGGCTCTCCCGTGGCTGTGTGCCAAGCCCTGGGAAGGATCTAAGTCTTTGGGAAGTGATTAGTGCCGAGCATTGGTCCTCCCGGACATGGTGGGAAGGGAGGAGGTGCTGTGGGGATGGAGGGACTCGAGTGAGAGGGGTATGAAGAACCATGGTGGGATCAGATGGGATGGGATGGAGTTTCTTCTCCCTTTTGGAGGCAGCCAGAGGGGAAAACAGCCCCTACTGCCTTGCTCTGGCATGCAGGGGGTTGTGCAAACACATCCTTACACAGCAGCTCTCTGGGACACAGGGTTGAGCAGATGATATGGGGTAACCAGAGAGCAAGAACCAGACTCAACACTGCCCAGGGCATGAGATGGCAGCTCATCCACCATGTGTGTGCTGTCCCCATTCTTGCTGTGCCCTAAGAGCTTCTCCCAGCTCCAGCCCCTGCAGGTGATGCCTGGGATGTGTGAACGAGGCAGGTGATGGCATGGAAGGACCACCCTACCCATGGTGGGTGCTGATGGTCTTTGCCTGCACCACGAGGTCAAGGGAGGTTGCTGCAGGGATCAGCGGGGCTGTGGTGAGTAAATGGACTTTTTGTTTCTCATTCCTGTGCCAGAAGTTGCTTGTGAAGGTTGGGGCCTCTTCTCTGGGTGTGGGTTGAAGAGATGGGTTTGTTCAGCTGTGTTGCTGCCTTCCATACAATTAGGGATAATGGATTATTTCTTTGTTCACTCTCAGCTGGTTGTTATTAAATGGGGGGGGGTGGTTTTGAAGAGTAATTTACTTTTGAGACACGTGGGATTGTTGATTTTCTTTGGGTTTGTGAAAGCTTTGGGCAGCTCAGGAGCCCGGCACTTATAGGAGATGGATTTCTGGGTGTCTTTGTGACTAATGCAGCTATGAATGAGCATCTGGACTTTATCAGGATGAAAGAGCTTTGGTTTAGAATAACAAGTCTTGACTCTCTGGGGTTGCACACGTGGGGAGGCTGGGAGATGTCTCCCCAAGGAAGCAAATCCCCTTTGGACACCCAGGGGGGCTTTCTCAACCCTGCCTCCCAGAGGGGATGGATCCCCATCGGTCAGAAAGGGTCCGCACTGCTCTCCCAGTGCCCCAGCCGATTGCAATTGGAGGGGTGGCAAGCAGTCCCTGCAGGTTGGCTGAGGCAAGGAGGATATGGAAAGCCACAGCGCTCAGGGTGATGCTGAGCTCTACACTGGTGTCAAGCACTCGGTTTTCCCCATGCAAACCATGATTTATGCTAAACATGCTGCCCAAATTGAGAGCAAAACTCAGTTAGGGCGGCAGGAGCCAAGGCTGGCTGGTGGGGATCAGTGTGAGCCCTTTAGGAAGCATCCAAGCTCCGAGGAGATGTGTCATCGCCGTTTGGCTTTCCTGGGCTCGTTCCACTCAAGGTTAATTACTCAACACCAACGGGGCTCTTGATGCCAGCTTGGCTCGACCGGTGCAAGAAGGAGTTTCCTGTAAGGTGATGGGAATGGCCTGTGGTAGGGGAAGCTAATCTATCCATCAGACACTCACTTGGTCTCTCTGTTTGTATTAGTGGTGGTTGCTAATGGGAGGCAGGCCTTGAAGGTGTGTTTGTTTTCTGGCAAGCCTCGAATAAGCACGAAAGCGTCTTTAATCTCCTGAAAACATTCTTCATCTGCTTTGTGTTGAGTGGGAGGGAACAGCTCCAGCATTGCTCACACACTTGAGGCCGCTTGTCCCCTCTTGCCCAGATGCAGGATTGCTCAGAGACCTTTTCTGAGGAGCAAGAAGCATTCTTTTTCCTTGTGGGAAAGCTTTACACCCCATGGGTACAGTGAGAGGGCAGAAGCAGGTTTGGCTTTAGGATGAAGAGCAGGAAAATCAGGGTGCTGGCAAGGATACACCCCTCGGTCCTTGGGGAAGCACAGCGCATCCCTTGGGATGCTTGCAGGCACTTCAGTGCTGCTCCTTCTGCCCACCTCTCGATACCTTCCCTCCCATTGCTGGTGCTCAAGGCTGACATTCTGGGAAGCCCAGGGTGTGGGCAGGGTGCCCACAGTGACAGCCTTCAGGTGAGAAGGCAAATGCCACCAGAAGAGAGCGCTGCCAAGACAGGAGCTCGGTATTTGCAATAAAAGGGGAGCAGCATCTCCCCAGGGAAGCCAGGGCTGATGTTTCCCGGGTCACTGGGGTCTGACCTGGGTCTCGGTCCTGTCAGCACTGGTCCAAAGCCCAGGCCTGGCTTGAATGTCCCTGTGTTTCTGATTGTGCATCTCTTAAATCTGCTCGTACTGAAGAGAGGAAAAGGTTTTTGCATCACTTGAGGAGAGTGAAACCTGGAGCCTCGCTCCCCCCTGCCCTGGGGCTGGTCCTGATTCTGCAGTGCATCCATCTCTGCCTCAAGCCCTTGGTCTCCAACAGCACCTCCCCTCCTCAGCTGCCTCCTAGGAGGGGAGACTGAGATGAGCTCTTAGGCAGAAGCTCTTCCCTGTGAGGGTGCTGAGGCGCTGGCACAGGGTGCCCAGAGAAGCTGTGGCTGCCCCATCCCTGGCAGTGTTCAAGGCCAGGTTGGACACAGGGGCTTGGAGCAAGCTGCTCTAGTGGAAGGGGTCCCTGCCCATGGCAGGGGTTGGAGCTGGATGAGCTTTAAGGTCCCTTCAACCCAAACCATTCTATGATCTCTCCATATATATATGTACACACATGCATATATAGATATACACACACAATTACTTATATTTTTATATATATTATCTATTTCCCCTTCTGGGAGGAAAATTCTTTCACTTACCCCAATTCTGCCCATTCCTCCCCAGGAAACACCCGTCATCACACTTCCTGCAGTTCCAGCAGGACCACGTTTGTCTGACTTGGTAACAGTTCCTGAACGCTCACCGCAGTACCATCATGAACATATTAATAAGCACAGGTAGCTCTATAGTTTACAACTTCTCGACCTCACCCTGGGCTGCCCACTTCAGCCACAGCGGTCCTTTGTTTGGGAGGAAGATCTGATTAATTCCCCATTAGCATTTTGATAGCGCTGTGCGTGCTCAGAGAGCCACACAAGTGGCTTAAAAGGTTAACGGGAGCCTTGGGTTAATTCATAATGTTGTTGGTTACTCAGCACAATGCTCGCATTAGTTCGGCTCACTGCGTCTCGCCACGTTGGGAAGCACATGCTGGAACCAGCAGGGAGCACAGAAAACAAGCCTGGGAGCAGGGTATTAGGTCTTTTGCCAGCCTGCTATGGTAGAATCTGAGCACCCCAAACGTATTCGTTTTCCCATTGCCTTTGAGGACAGCGCTACCCAGCTCCGCAGACACAGAGGTGAAGGATGGGAGAGGCTGTGCCCAGCATCCCTGCAGGCCTGGGAGTGTAAGGGATGGGGCTCCGAGCCCTCTGAGAGGCACTCGAGACACGTCCATCAGGACTCAGCCCCTACCTGCAGCCATCTCTTTCTTCTGGGTCTATTCAAACTGCTCCAAGCAGGAAAAAGCTGCTTTTTCCCTTTGATACCTGCTGATTTAATTGCAGTGCTTCACTTCGTGTGCCTGCCAGGAGAGCCCCGGCAATACCTTTCTCTCCTGGGGATATAGCCTGGAGCAGCGGGTGCAGAAGATCAGCCTGGGAATTAGCTGCCTCCACTTGGGAAGAAGGCTCAGTGCAATGGCTTAAAGCCAGGCAGACATTAGGAGATAGTGCTGAAGGGCTGCCATGCATTCATTCCTCTTGCTTACTCTTGAGAAACTTTCCTATGCAAAGAAACCCAAGGAAAAGAGCCTCCAAACCCGGCTGCCTTCCTCCCCATCTGTTCCTTTTGCTTGACTCACAGATTCCCAGGTCTGTGCCTTTCCCTGCAGTGCAAACAGCCGTCCCACAACTGCTGCATCACATCCTCCCTTTCCAAACAGCCCCCAATAGCCCATCTGTTCCAAAAGATGTTTCTTTGCAGACATACGAAGCTTTTAACAACACAATACCCTTTAGATAGCATCCAGGTTTTCTAGCTAGCACATTACCTACCCTAAATGAGACATATATAGCATAAATTATATATAACATGCTGAGGTGGACCAAAAATGGGCAAATATTCCCAATAACCCCATGCATGTCTCAAGCTCCTGCATTCAAATATCAAGGGGCAAAGCAGTTGAATCTGTTGTGCAATAGTTTATGTATATGATTTTAATTGCAAATCAGCACTATAATTAGCATGTACACTTCTTGAGCTGTGGCAGTGGGATGTGCTTTAACAGTGAGCAATACTAACCGACTCTAAAAGGCAATGGGATTATAATGTTCTTGTTTTGCAAGCTGTATGGTGACTAAATACCTTGTTCTGGCAGCAAAATGAACTGGAATGAATGCTTCCAGCTACATCCACCCCTAGAAGAGGGGTTGCTGCAGATGAACTTGAGTTAGAAAGCCTGATTTCCAGGTCATTATTTCTGGCAGTTGGGTACCAGAAGATCAGAGAAAGATTTTCTTTGCAGTATTTAATGGGTGAGATGGTAATCATGGACTCATGTGCTGCAAATATGTGATGAGATTCACTGGGCAATGAAATCCTGTGATATCAAGTCCGCTACTAAAAGCAGGACCATTAGCTTGGGCTGTGGCACACATCTAGTTTTTCTTTACCTGGAATCTTTAGTTCCTTCATCAGTTTTATCCCATGCCCAGTCCCTAATGGAGCACACTCCCTTGCTCCTTTTTCAGTTTCAGGTAGTTGTAGGCTGCTTTTCTGCATGAAGCTAACTGTGCTACAAATGTTCCCAGGCATAAATACAATCCTACCGGTTCTGCTGCCATTGTACCCCGTTTCTGACAAGTGTTTTGGGAAGTAGTTGGCACGTTACTGTCCTTTTGTTCATATGGGGAGACTGAAAATGATTCAATACAGGCAAAAATGTTGAACCAGATCCCAAAACCCAGGCAGCCCCAAGCCCAAGAAGCTTCTCAGGTGGCAGCATAAGTGGAACTCTTCACCCTCCCTCTTCCTGGGGCAGAAAACACAAGTGGAAGGCAGTTTGATGGGAATAATCCTCATTCAGTACTGATGCGGTAGAGCCCGAGTTTGTCTTATCTGCACAGTAACCAAGCACAATGTATTATGGCAGAGAGCACAAAGGCTTGTGCTGGTTTTGGCTGGGATAGAGTTTATTTTCTTCACAGTAGCTTGTATGGGGCTAAGTTTTGGATCGTGCTTAGCTGCTGGCTGGTGTTAAACCACAACAATGTTTTACGGGGAGGAGGGAAAAGCCACACTAGAAACCACTGCACTTCTTCCACTTTGGTGGTTGTTTTATTTCTTCTGCTTTGTTACAATCACTTTTGCTCTGATATAAAAAACCCTGGCCAAAGGCAGAGTTTAGTTAAGTTTAACAGTGATTCCATCTGCACTGATACACTCTAAACATCACTACATGCAGCTTCTGAAAACAAGCTGGTCAGACCCTACAGGTTGCTTTGCCTGACACAGGAAAATCCTCCTTCCACACATGTGCAAACACCCCTCAGTTTGACAGAAACCAGTTCCACCTGAGTGTTTCCATGCTTAGCTTTCATTAGTTTTAAATCACTTTCTTTCCATGGACCCTTCATAACTGGTTCATGCTAAGCTGCACCACTGTGATCCTTTTCAGCCAGCCTGGGCATCCTCATGAATCACAGGAACACAGTAGTAAGCGGATAGGTGCCATGAGGAGAATATACTGGTTGCAGAACTGGGAAGCTCCAGGCACCTGTATTTCCAGAGCTCTGGAACAGAGGCAGTGCATTGCAGACTGGCTATTATTAAGGCACATGGGGAAAAGAACAGTTTATCACCCCGGGCAATTCATCTCTCCGAGTGAAACATTCTGTGCCAGTAGTAGACGAAGGTTGGCGAGTTGCTGGCCCCTATCACTATGAGCAGCAGCAGGTACAGCAGCATCATTACGGCAAAACGGTGGGTGTGAAACCAGGAAGATTGACTAGAAGGCCTGGAAAGGGAAAAGGGTATGAATCCTGTCACAGATGCACAAATACCCTGGCAAAGAGGGTCTTCTGCTATTTTAAACGGTGATGCTAGTGCAATAAAACCAGAAAGCTGTTCCACAGCCCCTGGAACTGACAAAGCCTGATTGCTCATCCCTTTTCCCCATGTCTCCATGCATAATCCTGGTCTTTCTCCTCATGTTGACACCCTTCTCTGTGGTTTGGAGCTGTCACTGCCTGGCCTGTGCACACGTGTTGATTAGCTGGGTGAATGCTGCCACTGAGCATAGATAAGGGCAGAGTTAAATCTGCCCTCGTCTGAGCTGCACTCATCGGGGTTTCACTCTTGGTATCCTGCCACAAGCAGTATCAGAGCTCTCACAAACACCAAGTGCTTACAGCACTGGTGAAAAAGCACATTTAACTGAGCCTGAGAGCATCAAAGAGTGAGACAGAGGCAATGTGATGCTGTAAGCTCTATTTCCACAGGGAACAGGCTGTAAACAAATCCTGGCAGTGCAGTGTATCTTCCTCGCTTGTTTCCTGTTGTGTTTCAAAACTGAGATGTGTTTATCTGGCTGTTAGAGCATGCTCATCGCTCCAGCCAGCCGAACACTTACCTCCTGTGCTGCTTCTGCGAATAGACCAGCAAGTATTTAACTCGTAAAAGCTCATTGTTTGTGACAACGAAGTACTTCTGTGGTACATCACCCCCTTCGCTGTTTCTCACTCTTGCTCTTTTTCTGTCTATTTCTTCTGAATCTGAAAGGGAAAAGAAGAGGTCTTTGGGGGAAACAGAAAAGCAAAAACAGATACACAACCAACTCCCCCTCACCCCCCCAAGAATGGGAATGAGATAACCAAAGACCCACTCTTGGAATTCCCCTGAATCCCTCAGCATCCAAGAATAGACTGAGAAGTTTGTTTGAGGCTATACCACTCCTTGTCATCCTTGGTATGGATGGCATTACGGGCAGACCAGGGTGGTGAGGGGGCAGGACTCCCACCCACAGGGTGCTTGAGGAGCTGCTAATATTAACAGGGGAAGAAAAACAACATGGAAGGAGTGATTGAGCCCTGCAAGCAGAAAATGGTCAAAGAAGGACAATCTGAGCAGAGGCTTCCTAGATATCAAATAAAGCTCGTTACTGATACATTTGTGATGCTTCTGTTCCACCAGCAGTTAGGCATTATGGACCATTATAGTGCCATTCTACTGAAACTAGGAAAAACAAATGATGCCACCAAAATACTTCCTACCCTTTAAATACACTATTTTAAGAGAAGCTCCACAGGTACCGAGCCTGTTGCATGTTTGTTGAGGGGTCCGTTGGAAGATTGGACAGGCCAGGTTGGATGGGGCTTGGAGCAATCTGGTCTAGTGAAAGGTGTCCCTGCCCGTGGCAGCAAGGTTGGATCCAAACGATCTTCAAAGTCCCTTCCAACCCAAACCATTCTGTGATGCTGCTGAAGGGTGTCCATGCTCCGTATACTGCACAGTTTATACAGCAGCCTGTATGGGCAAAGCTGAAATAGATGGGCCCAGTATGAGATGAACTACACCCGGTTATTTCTGCAATAGACTCACCTTTCTTCTTCACCTGACACTTTACATCTGGGTGGTCAATGATCTCGCAAACAGCCACACAGCTAAGGACAGAGCCCAGTGCACTTCGCTGCCAACCAAGGCCATGAGGGCTATAAAGCAGAGCCAGGCTCAGGTCACTGGTGAGATAGGTGCCTTCACCGAACAGGGATGTCTGAAATGGAGCAGAAACAGCATCATAAAACCCTGCAGAGCAACATAGGAGTGTTCTTGGCTTTCAGACTGGCAGGTCTGTTTCTGAAGGTATTTGAGAAAGGCTTTTCTGCCCTGTGCTGGGCCTGGTCCATGCACTGCTGTTGTCCTGGCACAGTTTCCCTGGGGTGGGGCAGCTGCCCTCTCCCATCCCTCAACCTAGCTGCTTGGCACAGCCCTTGGTGTGGACGGATTCATGCTTTCCCGGATTCGGATTTAGTTTGCCAAGCTAAGTGTTTTATATCAACATGACTGCACCGCCGTTAGAGGCATTGCATTGATTTATTGAGACTGCCATCACTCAGATAATCCAGCCCCACAAACAAGGCAAGGCTTTACTTGCATTTCAATCCATGCGTTACTAGGAAAGAGGGAAGTACTTTTCAATTGTGAATTCCTTTCAAATAGAACTGTTTTAATAACTGCGAATCAGAGGATTTGCCACACTAGCTAAAACTATTAGTCCAGTAAGTCCACTGTACCTGATAAACCATTACTCATAAAGAACATGGGAGAAAAGCATAGCCCAGGTTGACTGGAAGGTTAAGCAGCTGCTGTGTCAAAGCTGCTTTACAGATGACACACAAAGCCAGGAGTCCCAACCACCTTCCCACTGAAACCAGAAGAGGTGCAAATCCTATGGGGTGTCTCCCCTAACCAAGCCATTTAAAGAAGGTTCCACTCGCAAGCAGCACCTAAAACTTGGTTGATTTAAACTTGAAGCCAGGCAGAAAGAGAGAATCTTTATGTTGCCTGGGCCACCACCCTCCTCTCTGTGCACAGGCACCTTCCAGCTGCAGGCAGTCACATAGGCCAGTATCTCACTGGCACTACAGTTCCTTCCACAGAACCAAAGGACAGCTGTGGAGAAAACGGTTTTGTGCCACTTCCAGTCTTTCATCAGCACATTTCATACCCCAAAAGGAATCTGGGCCGATTTTTAAGTGTCAATAGCAGCAAGTGACCAAGAGCAGATGGTGCCAGCACGAGGAGCCTCACCCTGTTCAAGTGGCAGTGCAGGCCGTTGTGCAGGATGGAATGGAAGTTCTCCAGGCGGCTCCCATGGAAGGCGTAGATGAGGTCCCGCTCTCCCTTGGTCTCAGTAAACTTGGTATTGGTTTGATCACAATACACGATCTCAAAGAGGTAGTCGGGAGCAGGAACCGCAGCCCCAGACATCCCTGTGAGTTCTTGGATCTTCTCGTACTTCAAAAGAGGAAGGAGTACAAGTGTTGGTTTATGGGGTTAGATTACTCCCTGGGCATTCTGCTTACTGTCCCTTACTCTTTCCTATGGCTTTATGTATTTTGATTATGCTGTGTTAGAGTTCAACACTGCCACAACTGAGGAGTAAGCAGACAGTAAAAATTCTGACAGTTTCTTGCTATCAAAGCTAAATCCTAATTCTTTCCATACAGTATCACAATTCTACTTTGGCTACTAAGATGATATATTCATGAGCTGATCTTGGAAGAGGGGAAAGAAGTGAAAACAGAAGTTGTCTTCATCTTGCTACTAATCTCTACAACTATGTTGATCCCTGTTATAGAAGTACCTCAGTGGCTCTCATTTCTGGGGCAGGAAGCAGAAGTACAGAGTTGTCTTTCTTACTGAGAGGCAGGACCTAGCTCTGTGACACCCAAGTTGAAGTATCTTGGTCTAGAACACGCATGTACATGCTATGTTAATGGGAGTAACCGACTACAGTTGCTGGCCATCATCAACTACGGACAGTGATAAGTGCTTCTTCCAACCAGTGTTCCTGAAGACTTCATTTAAACCCCAAACCAAAGAGCCCTCTCTATATGCAGAACAAAGCTGCACTCATGTTGAAGCTCTCACAGGAACTAAGCACTGACTTCAGGCAGGAGCAAATACTCTCTGATGTGCACGCTTGCCTTAAAAGACAAACTCTCACCAAGACTCTCAGAGTGCAGAACTTACCTCCTGTTTCTTAGTACTTTGTATCATGAAGACCTTAGATGATAAAATCCAACTGAACAAATCCCAGGTCCTTTTCTCTGTGTTTGGCACAGACTCCAGAAGCTCTTTCAGGCTCGGAAGAGCCTTGGTATCTGCAAGCTAAGAAGACAGGCATTTAGCACAAGCTCCTTTTCATTATGATTAAACAGAGACCTCTAGTGAAAACAAAACAATATTTCACCCTACTAGGCTGGAAACTGAACCCCAGTCTCTTCTTAGATACAAACATTTGTATCCTGCTTTGTGGGAAAGTTTGTCACTTGTTCTAAACGTCATTAAATATTTGTATTTACAAACAATGTATGTAAGGTGCATCCAAGGATAATCAAACTCCTGAAGGAAACAAGCTGTCACAGTGCAGTACCTGCAGCGGGATAGATGGAGGGAGCGCTCAGGCCGTGTAAAATACAAACCCTTGCGAAGTCAGTGTTGACTCCACGTAGGGAAGCTCTTCTAACACTTCATACCCCCGGCATAGGGCTGGAACTTTCCCAGTGTTGGGTTTATTGCCTGGAATCCCACGTACGCTTCAAGCCCTGTGCTCCTTGCCGGATGAAGAACTCGTCCCGCTTTCCGTGTACTCCTGATGCTCACCTGCGGGCAGCCTCGCCTGCTTCCCCCCCCCCCGCAGAACAGCCCGGGCACGCCCGGCCTGCGCTCCCCGCTCCATGCAGCCGCTTCCCAACGCGGTTTGCTCGCTCCAGCGGTGCGGCACCACCGCGCTCCCGGCTCGGACGCGCAGCCCGCCCGCGGCCACCGGCACTCACCAGCGCCTCGAAGTCCTTGTCCTCGCCATCCGCGTAGCGACCCGGGAAGGGCCTGAGCGCCGAGTCGCGCTTGTAGCTCTGCAGCGCGGCGGTGAAGAGGCTGCAGCGCAGGTCTGCGGACAGCGGGTCCCTGCCCGCCGCTTCCCTAACGCGGGAGGCCGCCTCTGCGGGGCCGGGGCCGGGCCCGGCTGCTTCCATGCCCGGCGGGGCTGCGGAGCCGCGGCCGCTCCGGTACCGCGGCAGCTCCCGCCCGCCGGTGTCGCCCCTTCCGCATCGCCGCGGGCCCCGCTCTGCTCCGCCCCGCTCCGCTCCGCTCCGCCCCGGCGAGCTCTGCGCCGCGTTCAGGCTGCTGGGGCCGCGGCGGTGCCTGCGGATGGGAGGATGGAGCCTTCCTTCCCCGTGGTGTAGAGCTTGGGCGGGGGGGGACAAATGGTGCCTGGCCCCAGGTGGGGACGGGGAGAGGGGTACGGGGTGCGGGAACGGCAGCCTCACCTCCGGGAAGAGTGGTACAAGGGGAAACGGCGCTTTCAGTTACAGGCAGGGATGGGGATACAGGCGGGGGGGGGGAATGGTGCCATCCCTTCGTAAGGAGACCTGTGCACGTCCATGGCAAATGGGGCACGGAGGACATGGAGGGGGAGCCCAGCTCTGTCCTTTGCGTAGCAGCAGCTCCTTGTCCCCATCTGCTGGGACGTGGCAGATGCAAACTGCCAGTTTGGGCACTGCATCCATGAGAAACAGGAATGCTGATTAGCCAGGACAGTCAGCCAGGGAGGCAGCTTTTTGTGTAAAACTTGGGTTTATGTAGCTCTAACATTAACAGATTTAGATGATAGTAAACCAAAAGCATGTAGATGCCATTACTCCGTAGCAGTTCCCTTTGTCATCCAACCTTTTAGCCTCAAAAACTGAACCCAGGCTTGTTTGGGTCTTCTCCCACAGGCTGGCACTGAAGAATTGAGCCTCTTACCAGTAGTATCACCAGGCTGAATTCTCTGCGTTGCCTCAGTCTTGGATTCAGTTCCTCTCCGAAATCCTGTCACAGTGTTAGTACTCTGAAGCATCATTCCAGTTCCAAAATGTACCAGAAGTCACCACCAGCAGGGTCTCCTCATCCAAAACTTGGTTGGTCTCATAAGCACCAGTTGCTTAAACTGACCTATTTCGTAAAGGTAAAGTGATAACAGGTATCTTCTGACACCTTTCTTGGTTTCTGCATTCATGAGCGATATGGCACATACCTATGGAGTGATACAGGCACTGAACATGCAGACTATTGTAGATGCTTGGAAAAACATTAAGGTCACTTGTGGATACCTGCTGCTGGGCTCTTGTCTTAAAACTGGATCTGCAGAGGTTGCTGGAGGTGCAGGTTGCAGCCTTGCTCATAGCCAACAGGATCATCAGCTGTGTTAAACGCTATGGGCAAACTGGTGTCAAAGCAAACAAAAGGTGAACCGCATGCCCAAGTGCAGAGTTCATATTCATACTGAAACACTTGAAGGGTTTGGGAGTATAAGGAGGTTGTAATTCTGGATTAAACCAGATAGATCATGGGCTGCGTACAGTTACATGACTTGAAAGTGATTTCACAGTGATGGGCATGAATTGAGTTGTAGGGTTGTTTTCCTGCTTTTCAGCATCTTATAAAAATGTGTCTTTCAATAAGCTGCTTGAACAAGCCTGCAATATGAAGCCATCACTTCTAGGGCAGCACAAACGCTTGCTTGGGTCTGACGTATTTAATGGCAACATGTAGACAAACTGATTTTAAAGGTACCTTTGGTTCGGGTTGCTCAATTTACTACATATCTCTACATGTTTTTATCTCTAAAACATGATCCAGCCTGTGAGGTCCATGCTATTTTTGTCCTTCTTGACATATTAGCAACGGATTATTGTTGTGCGGGTTTTGGGTGAAACCTTGAAATCCACATTTTGCCTGCTCTTTGTGGAACTTCTCACGCTGATAGAGGTTTGTCTCCGTGTCACACGCAGCACAATTCCAATTCCACTGTGTTTGGTGCTGGTGGCTTTCTTAAACTGAGCAGCAGCTGCACCGTGCTTGGTTTGAGGGCCTCGCGCATGCAGCAACACGGATGGGTGACTTCTGAGCAGAGGTCCAACACCACACCAGGAGTGTTCTCCGGCATGATGGAAATCACTCAGACCTGAAACAGCTGGAGAGATTCCTTTCCATGTCTCTATAGCCTTGAGAGGATGTGTTTTACTGTATCTGATGTGGTGCCTTATTCTGCTGTAAATATTTGGTATCTCTGACAGGCCGTTAGCGACATCAGTCGGTGATTCAGCTCCGGACGTGTTTATTATCCTGCATTAGATTAAATTGTTCTGTGCAACCCCTTTGAAAATCAGTCCTTGTCTGTCTAATTGGCTGGTTTCGGTCACTAATAAATCATTAGATGTAATAATTTTCAGCACCTGTTAAAGAACAATATTAGAATGTGGTAGAGATGTCTCTTTCAATGCACTTGAGTGGAATTTTACATTGAGCTCTTGAACTGGTGTAATTCCAGTGCCCTCATTTGAAATAGCACTGATTGTGGTAGAGAAGAGGGGAAGAATACTGCTCCTGGGATGGGCAAAGACACTTCACATAGCAAAATGTGTGCTGCTTCCTGAGGAGAAGCTAAAAGGGAAAGAGTGTGGTGAAAAGGGATGGGAGATCCAAAGGGAAAAGGGTTTGCTTGGAACCACGTTAGTTCTGGAGACACTGGGGCTCCCTGTGCAGCCACTTTGTGTATCTCTAAATGAGTCTCTCAAAATGAAGACCTTTTGTCGACTCATCCTGGCATAAAGGAATTAACCCAAAGTAGATCTAAACCATGACTGGCATTGCAATAGTTAATGGAGATTCTGAGAGCATTGATCCCAAATGGCTGCCTACCTTTGGGATTTCAAATGGATGGTGCTCCCATTACGGCAGGCTCAGCTGTGTTAGGCAATGACAGAGATTGATGAGATAACAAGTTTGCTGTATTGATGCGGACCGAGAGTGCTGTCTGGTCAAAATCATCCAACCCTGGACTAAACCCCAGTTTTACAAGTGGCTCCTCAGTTAGAGATGAAGCGCTGAAAGCTTTTGGTGCTGGTGCAGCTCTGTGTGCTGATGATGCTGAACATCAACCCACTGTAGCCTCAGGCCTGCAAAATGTGTGAGGATCAGCCAGGATAAAGTCACTGTTCGTTTGGATGGGAAGCACAATTCCCCACCGTGTTGGCTACAGCAGATAAGGTCTTCTAGGCTGAGCCCCATGGAAGCCTCAAACCCAGATCTCATCTCATTCCTCTCCCTGCAGCCCTATCAGGCTCTGTGTTGGCAAGGCTTTGGAGTCGGTTTTAAGCTGCTGGCTTAGCCTGTGTGTTGCTGCTCTTTAATTAAGTGCTGTGAATGTGTGCCGTGGGCTGGAGGCTGAGATTCCAAAGCATCTTCCCAGTCCTCTCAAAAACATCCGGATGAGCAGCCTTTGAACAATGTGGTGTGCGCGCTTCAGCATCGCCTAAAAACAGCATCCCATAGCAAGCTCATCGCGCACTGCTGCAGCCCTGCTTGGAGTGCTTCTACCCTTTGATACCCACAGGCAGGCAAGGCTGGCTGCAGGCACTTGCAAGGAGCTCTCTTTCATGGGCTTCTTTTCTTTTTCCTTGAGAAGTGCCCTTCAAATGTATTTCCCCTTTCCCAATTTGATATTCCTAGATAGAAAAGCTGTTCTTGGTGGTTTGCTGCGATTCAGTGCGGAGATGCTTTTATGCAAGGTTCTGAAAGGGTCATTACCAGTGGAGGAGTTTGGAGCTGTATGGCTTGAAGATCTGATTATTTAACATAGACTGTAATAAAAATAGTTTCTGGTGTTGGCGGATGCATTTCAGCCAAGAAATGGGGCTTAAATGTCTTCATTTAATTCCAGTGTGTTTCAAATTGATCTCATGGACCGGAAAAGGGATTTTTTTCCCCCCTTAACTAGGCTCTGTGAAGGAAATTAATACAGGGAAGGGAAAATAGAAATACAATACTGCACTCAGTAAAACAAATGCTCAGGGCTGAGGGCTTTGTTACTTGCTCGCACCGCTGGAAAAGCCAGCTGTGTAAGGTATGTTTTATTATAGAATTAACCTTGACCTAGGGTTCAAAGAGAAAGGTTAGTTTGAAATAAATCAGTAGCATGGTCAGGTCACTTCAAAGGGTCTAAAGCTGCGCTTGAAGGTTGCATGCTGTTTATGTGTATCCAGTTGGACTAGAACATATGGTAGAGATAATAGAAGTAAACTCTTTATCTTTTCCCCCTCCATCCCCCCTTTAGGATTTAACACCTTTCTGTCCTTTGCCTCTCTGTGCTGCGGGGGCTGCTTTTGTCCTGAGGTATTTATTGGAAACAGAAACGTGGCATAAAGCAATCTTCTGAAGTCGGTTGAGTCCTTTCCCATTGCTCAGATAAAGAACAAACTGGTTTGGAAATAGTCATATGAATATGGTGAATCACGTTTCTCTGTCACTCCTTTCAGTGAATTCGTATAGTCATAAAATCAAACCAGAATGTGCTCGGGTCTGAATTATCACAGTTCTCACCTAAAAGCAGGACCACATTGAACTGTTACCTGTGAGTTCCGTGGGTTTAAGAGCTTCCCAAATACCAGATAATTCCTGTGACATCCCAGCAAAAGGGGCACAAGAATCCCAGCTCACACAGGGCGTGGGGAATGGCGCTGGTTAAGCAGTTTACCCAAAGACACTCGTTATCTGTAGCAAAACTCGGATCAGTCCTCAGGGCTATGGATGATTCCAGCCCTTCTGGGGGAGAGGGGCAGAATTCCCTGAATGCCACACGACCAACCTTTACCTTTTGGTCCATGTTCCCTTACGTTGTAGCTGTTTGTGCAATGAGGAAGATACCAGGGCTCAGAAGGTGGCGTGTCCACCGGTTGCTTGAGTTCAGCTTGGAGTGGGTTCACTGTATAGGGGAAACAAAGGAAGGGTTCACTTCTTCCAAACACGTCAGAGGTTACAAAGTGCTGTCAGTTAATTCCTACTGGATGGCAATTTTCCAGGGGTTTCTGGTGTCTTGTGGCTAAGGTCAGGCAGCCAGAGAAGCCCTTTTCAGTCACTTGAGTGAAATTCAGGATCAGCTCCACCAAAATGATTGTATTTTTGACTGAAAACCGGTGTGTGAAGAGAGTTGGGCTTTCAGTGGATGGAAAGGCAAAGCAGAGACAGCAATGAGCTGGAATTCGTTGTCTCGGATGCACAGGTTCTCCCCGTGTGAATCGCTGCAGCGTGCGATGCGCGAGGCTGACACTGGAGTTTTGCAGTGCTTATGCAGAAGTGGTGGGACGAGCAGGGCTGGTGGCATTGCTGGGAAGCAGGGAGGACCTGCTGCTGCAATGAAAACCAGCAGAGACATGGTCACTTGGGAACAGCTTTGCTCCACAGCTTGGTTTTTCCCTGATCTGATAATTATCCATTTTAAAGCAATTGCTGAACAATAGGAAAGAGAATGCTTGTTAAAAGTAAACATAAAAGCGAACTGGATCCATCTTAGGGTGCTGAGGCTTTGATAGATTCACTCTTTGATCTGCCACACTGCAAAATAAACTCAGTGGGAGACTGGATATGGGATATAGAGCAGTTCACCTCTAGGTCACGGGCTCCAATCCAGGCCAGGTCAGGATCAAGCCTCCGGGTCAGCTTTGGTGGGAGCTGGGGATGGCAGCACCCCTGATGTCTGCACTGCATCTGCATGGTGAGCACAGGGAGAGTGGGGTCCGCAGGGCTGCCTGGCTGCTGTCACCCACCCCCGAGCCCTTGCATCAAAGTAGGGACTTGTTGTGTCGTCCCCATTCCCAGATGAGAGCTTTGCAGCTTTTCCAAGGGGATAAATGGTTTGCTCCTGTACCGCAGGGAGTGCAGGGATTCAGCTCTCGTAATGCTCTTGCTGGAGGAGGCTGCACCCTCTGCCATGGGATGTGTGGGGGTCATCCCCAGCCCTGCACTGCAACCTCTCTTCTCCTCCATCTTCTCAGATATGCTGCATGAGCTGGGCCTGTTACTTACCAGGTAATCTAAACAGAAGGGAAGCCTTCAAGGTAGCCCTGCTGGTGCTGTAGGAGGAGAGCTGGGGATGTGCCACAGTTGGCCTGGAGGCAGCAGCTTCTCCTGGCAAAGTGCTGTTCTGACTGCTTCGGTGGCAGCTCCATAAACCGCTCTTCAGCCTAATGCCATGCTATGGCATGGGGTGACAGTGTTTGCTATGGGCCAGATTCTGTGGTCTGATAAAATGGCTTGTGGTATACAGTGACACAAAGCTGCTTTGAAGCTTGCCTCACTTCCCCTCCAGCCTACTGTGGCCAACACTGGGGTAACCACAAATGTGGCTCCATCCCCTGCTCCTCCTGCTCCAAGGGGACATGGCAGGGACTTTGTAGAAACATCACAGAATCCCAGACTGGTTTGGGGTGGAAGGGACCTGAAAGCTCATCCAGTTCCAGCCCCCTGCCATGGGCAGGGACACCTTCCACGAGAACAGCTTACTCCAAGCCCCATCCTTGTACCCTGCCGGGGATGGGGCAGGAATGTGTATTGCGGGAAGGCTACAAAGCCTTTTGCTTTAGAGGTGAGGGCAGGCAATGAGCTGTGAGATGTGCCCAGCAGGAGGTCAGGAACCGCTGCGTGGGCTGTGTGAACAGTATGCAGGGAGCTGTGCCAGCAATCCCGCTTCTACTGAGCTCCAAAATACGGAGAGGCTCTTCCACACCCTCACCCCACCCTTAAGCTTCTGCAGTTCCCGGCTTTGTGGCATTGGAGAGGATAATGGGTCACTTAGAGGCAGGTTTTGCTTGGAGAGGTGCGGCCTGAGCATCCCATCTGCTGCGTTGCTCTTTTCTTTGCACCAAAGGATGCGTCAAAACAGCGAAGGGAGGGTTTGGCGTGTGCTGCGCCTGTTTAGCTGCCCCCATAGCAGGGAAGGGATGGTGCCCTGTGCTGGTTTCCCTTTGCCGGCTGATGGCAGCAGTGCATCTGCGCAGAGGGACAGAGCAGGCGGCTGCGGGAGCGGGGCAGGGCTGGGGCAGTGAGAGCAGCTCTCCCCTTGCCTGCTCTGAGCGCATTACCCCAGATAAAGCAACTTAGGGGTCGTAACACAGCTTCCCACTGCGAATCGGGCTTTGCCTCTGATCAAGTCAGTCCTAAATAGGAGAGTTGCTTGAGAGCAGCGTGGCAATAAGTCCGCAGCTTCAGAGGGGACGAACTGCCATCAACTTCCCATGTCTGCGCACCCACCTGCTGATTTATCCCTTCAAGCACAGCAGAACAGGAAACGCCAGGCACCGATCCTGTTCCTCTTCCTAAAGCAGGGCTGATACTTCCCTGGGAGCCAGGAGGCAATGGGATGACTCCCTTGCCCTCAGAGGAGCTGTGGGCTTTGTCCTGCTGTTATCCTGCTTTTCCCTGGGATGTGCATGGCATTACACTGAAAGGAAAAGAATGTGTCCTGCTTGCTGCCTTCAACACAGTGATTTTAGGGGAAGAAAGAGGACTATGTGCAATTGTTATGTTGTTCCCTACCTCAGCTTCACACTGAAATATTTAAGGTCCTCCATGAATAATGCAGCTTCAGCCCCCAGCCTGTTTTGCACTTCACACTAACCAGGCCCATAAAACAGGAGGATTGCTCCTGGCATACATTACACCACACAGGACATCTCCCACCAAGCAAAGCTTTGTCTTCACTGCCACAAAGGGTGCTGGGATTTTTTTTCCCTGTATCCGAGAGAGATAATGAGCATGAGTTCTCACTTTAAAATATTGATGGAAACAAGTCACCTGTGGGTTTTTACCTGGTGCTAACTAGCTGTGGTCCACACCGCACCTATACTTGTGCCTGATCCCACGTAGGTTCCTTTTTATCCAGCTGCCATCTCATGTAGCAGAGCTATGCTGCACTTAATCTATAGGAACAATATGCTGTATTTAGCTGATGGGACCAAATGAGCCAGGTCAGTGTCTGCACCTTCACAATAACAGCTCCATTTGTGTGATTTAGAGAAGAAAAAGCCATGCTGGGTGACTGGGTAGGTTGAGTCTCTCTCTGAGCAGTTTTGTGCTGGCATAATCAGTGTCTGGAAGTGACTTTTAGATCTGATTTATATCCAGCTGAGAGCGGTCAGGTATTGTCGAGTGCTGGGAGAGAAACTGGTACAATAGGAATCGGGATTGTTCCGTAACCCAAAATGGGAATTATTTCTTTCTCTTGACTAGGAATTAGGTACCTAAGACGCAGTAATGGGTAGGGGCAGCATGCTCTAATGGCACGAGGCTCATGCACACCCTGTCACGTAGAACATGTCCCTTCCCAGGTCCTTGTAAAGTTCAAAAGAGACTTTTGGAGCATTTTAATGATGCTGCTACTGAGAACAGGACCCCTTTGGTGTTGGGTTTAGTTGCTTCCAGCCACGCTGTGCAAAGTTCTCCCCTTCTCAAAGGAGAAGGAAAGATGAGGCAAGAGGGGAAGAAAAGTGTGCTTCCCCCCCCCCCCCCCCCCCCCCATGAAGGTACCTTTACATTCACCCCAAACTGCACTCTTGATGGATTTTGGATTAAAAGCAGCAATATGCATCCCTGGACATCTGGTCTGTCATCAATGACATTAGGATCTGTCACATCGGAATTGCCATCTGTGATCCTGTCGGAGGCCTTTCAAAGGGGAGGAAATGAGAGGGTGGAGATCAAGGAATGGTTTGCTGCAGGAAAAAAAGTGGCTTGGAAGCCCTGGAGGTGCACATGCCTTCCTTCAGCTCTGGAAATCACTCCATTCCTCCATCAGATTGAGGACAAAGGTAGAAAAATCTTGGGGTTTGGGAAAACCTTGGGAAGCTTTTGATGAAGGAAGGAGATGAAGCAGGGAAGGAAAGGTGGGATTGTCTGGAAGGTGGTTAAAAAATAAAGGGCCGTGATGAGTTCATCCAGACCTGAACCCTCTCCCCAGAGGCTGATGATGCTCTGAGGAGGATAAAGCAGTAGAGGGGCTTGTGGGGTGTTCCTAGTGTGTCTGCAGCCTCCATTGTGCTCAGGGACTTCCCAGGTTAGATGTGAGATGTCTGATTGAAGGGAATGGCTCAAGAGCTAAGGTCCATACAGGGGGTATTGTCCCTCCCAGGCTGCACGCTTCCGAAATGAAGCAAGGTTAAAGCTTTCCTTCCCCAGCACGCAGTGTGCCAGCGCATCTCCAGAGCCTCCTGCTCCTGATTCCTGCACAAAGGTTGCTGTAATGACTCCCAGGAAGATGGAAAGAACAGTCAGAGACCCGGAACAGCAAGGAGAGGTTTTCCAGTTGCTTTCTTGCATTGTCTGGTTGCACCACCTGCAAACCCTCTCCCAACCCAGTGCTCTTTGGAAAGATGGGCATCTCTGGAAAGGCTGCTGCAGAGGCAACAGCATTTTAACCTCCAGGGCCCCAGTGATGCTGTTTTCCACATGTTTTGTTTTTCTCTTTATTGGCTAGGTATAAACTTTCCCATGGAAACCCAAGACTAATCCAATCACGGCCGGCCCATCAGCTATTTATTTAAAGAGGTAGGTCCTCATCTTGTATTTTGGCCATCAATCCCCATTAGTTTCCCTATATGGTTGATTGAATAGTCCATTGCCTGTACTAATAAGCACCCAGCACCCATTAGTTGTCCCACAGAGCTTTAGTTTTATTACAAACAATTCATGTCAGTCTAGGCCAGATGAAATGCTTTTAGCTGGATTGTTTTGATCGCATTACTTGGAAGGTGGCATGGGAGCACCTGGAAGCTTGGAGACTGGGCTGCTTTTGCGCGTACACAGCGCAGGAGAAATGCAGATGAGACAGTTGTGAGTGAGGCTGTAAGGGCACAGCGAGTGCATTTAAACCTGCAGAAAAGGCTCTTTGGTTTGTCCTGTTTGGGTCAGTCTAGAAGGAATGCCTGAGGAACTAAAGCAAATGTTCCCATCACCTTCTGCCTGGCTTTGGGCTTTCGAACGCCAGTGGATCTCGGGACTTGCCATTGGTGTTTCTCTTCCTTTTTCATTCTCCCTCTTCATTCCTCACACCACAAGCCTAGGAAGCCTTTTTGCAGCTCTTTGGCCTCCAGTAAGCTGTTTACAAGCAATTTGGCTCGCTGCTCTGCAGCAAACAGGGTGGAAGGCAGGAATGGCTGCAAATCACTCTTCAGCTGCTCTCCATCACGCCAGCTCTGGCTTCCATCTACCTGACAGCCCTGCTAAAAGGATAATAATGCTTTAAAAATTAGAGTCAGCTGAACAACTACTTCATAAATTCATGGCTTTGCCCTGATCCTTTCCAGAAGTTTTCCTTTCACATCGAGTCCATGTCATACCTTGGATTCCTTCCCTTTGGAAATGCTGCTGCTTTTCTACTTTCCAAGCTGGGTCACCCAGCTATGCAAAGGGAGTTACCAATTATCTGTCATGACCTCCACATAAACAAGCCTTGTTTCGGGATAATCTTGGGATCTCTCCTTCAGGGAACATGGGATAATCCCTCCGTGGTATTGTCTCATTGTGGGATTTTGTCCTCGAGAGATAAACCGGTCCTGAAATCCTATTAAGAGCTATTCTGCCTGCCCTGGAAAGAGATGAACTCGCAGATGAAACAAACTCCTGGCAAACTTGGAAGAGACCCTTAGCTTTGCCTACCTGATGGGAAGCAGCTCTGTTTCACAGCAGCTGTTTCCATCTGCTCTGCTTCTGAAAGCAATTCCAGATCTAACACAGCCCAGGCTTTTATATGGGCCTGATGGTCCTTCTCAGCTCATCAAATCCACCTCGAGCTACCAGCAGGCAACCATGGTAAATACACGGGGCTTGCTCGAGATGTGGTGGGAAGGCAGCACTTGTTGGGAAGGCTGGTTGGGTGGGGGATAGAGCATCTTCTCAACCTAAGGCAGGTCCTATCTGTGTTGAGGGATGGATTTGATTGCCCTGTTGGGTTTTCCATACACACAAAGGTGTGCAATGACAGAGGAGCTGGGCAGGAGAGCTCCCACCAGAGGGTCAGCTTTATTGTTCTGCTTCATAATGTGGGGACTCCCAGCAGGGAGGGTACCTGGCTGGCAACTCCCAGGGTTTTCAGCCTGGTTCTCTAAAGACAACCTCTTGGTCGTGCATCCTCCTCCCGGAATAACTCTGACCCCGGTGCCTGAGCTATTTTGGCCATCTCAGTGAACTGGGGGACAAGCTGCTGCTCTGAATCCTATCAGAGGAGCCTGATGCAAAGCACATTCACAGAGACCATGTGGGGATGCTGAGCACAGCCACAACAAGGCCGCTTGGTGCCTGTCACATACCTGTGTGCAGCATCACCTGCCATCAGAAACTGCCCAGCAAATGTTGTGGTCTTTGCTTGGCTTCTTGGTCTGTGAGCAAAAAGGATCATTGAACCGATGGGTGCTTGGTGGCTGCCTTGCTCTTGAGCTGATAACACATTGCCTTTTGTTTTCTCATAGAAATACGTGGTAACACGGCGCTGCTGATTTCCCATGAATGAGTAGAGTCAATAGCAAACATCCCTAACTCAGATAACCACCGCTGCCTTTAAAGATACCCAGGTCTTCCTGTGTCTGGGATTAAAGAGGAGCCTCACAGAGAGGAAGCTTAATAAAACACAGTGGAGGTCAGGCTCCAGGGAACCAGAGAAGGTTTTTAGGATCCACACCTCCTTGAAGCTCAGTTTTGTACCTGCTTAAATCAGGAGTTTATTAATAATAACAATACTTTGCATCCCTGCACCTCCTCACACTCGAAAGCCCTTTGCATGGTGGTGGTGGTGTGGGGTTTAGCCCAGGTTTCTCCTCCGGTTTCTCTTCAATCGTGGAGGGCTCAATTTAACCTTTTTTGTGCCTTTTCTTAGCAGCACAACAAATAAAGAGAGCATTTACTTTTGAGTACCAAACCTGAAAGTGGCACTGGCTGGTTTCCCGTGGCAGGTTCATGCCTCTTCCTTGACATCCAGACACTTAAGATGGAAAGAAATACAGTCTCAGCAGCAGCTCCCAGGCACCACTGCAATAAATACAGACTCTGCCTCTTTAGCAATCCCCGCTTACCCTTCCAATCTTGTGTCGTTAGGGAAGTTATGACAATAAAAGGAAAACAAATCCATCAGTCAGGGGGAGCTTGGAAATGGTTTCCAAAAGGCAGGAGGATTTGATAGAAAATAGTCGGTGAAGTATGAAAATCAGATCTCTTGTGTTAGAAATCTGACAACTCCAGCACAGTCAGATTGTATCCCAAGGGATGTTGATGGGAAGAGGGGAGCCTGCCCAAGTCTGGCATTCATAGAAAAGGACAGAAAGTAGTCTATGTTGTCTTAGATTCTTGTTTCATTTAACCCGGAGCTGTTCAGCTGTGAAAGGCTCCAGTCCCTGCTGTGCATCTGTAGGGTTTGTTGTGCATGGGCATCAGTGTCTCCCTGTCTGACTATAGTGTTCATGTCTGAATATAGTGATGGTGATCTAAACCTCTTGGGTTCTTTTCCTTCTCGGCATCTTGCTTTTGGGCTCCTCCAGGCATTGTATGAATGTATGAGATGTATGAGCATCTCCTGCCCTCGCAGTGGTGTGTCGCCATGTCCCACCAGTTCTGCACGGCCCAACCTTTTCTAGTCAGTGATTGCTCTCGGTGCAGACATGAACTGTAGCCCTGTAGATTAATTCTGGTGCACCAGGGTCTGGATCTGGTGTATTTGCCACCAGCATCAGAGCCATGAGCAGCTGGAGAAGGATCTCTCCTCGCTGCAGAAACCACTGGGTCTGTAACACGCCTCCTGTGCAGCATCCTCGCCCGAGGACCGTCAAGCATAAGTCCAATCCTCAGCAATAAATCCATCACAGGAGCAGGGAGCGGATGAAGCCGCTGCAGAGATAAAGGTCAAATTATAAAGGCCATGCTAAAATATGCTCATAGGAAATGACAGCTTATAAGTGCTCTGTTATGTAATTACTTATGTCAGGCAGATAAATCTGGACAGCAATTATTTTTAACCTAAATCAAGCAAACAGCTACTGCAGGAGCTTCCCTGGGTCTCAACATTTCTTTTAACTATCATTTTGGGGGCAAAATGTGGACCTTTGCATAACAAACAGCATTCTTAAAGGGCTGGTTTTCACTGCCTCTGACGTCGGAAGGTGGGGTTGCTGCTTCAGTTATCCCCATCTCCAACTGCACCCGAAATGATGCTGTGAAATGAGCCTAAGCCCAAAGAAAGAGGATAGCATAGGAAATCACAATGCCCTTTTGCAGGCTGGTGTCACAGCCTTTTGCTCCAGCCTGGCATACAAAATCCAGGTCCTTTTGGTCCAGCATCATCTTCCAGCCTCTGCATGGTCTAAAATCTTCCCTCGTGTTGCTCAAGAAGCTTCCTAGCCAAGAATATTCCTCTGTGCCTTATGGAGAGATCTTGGGACCATGTATCATCTTACATAGCATTTCAGTCTTGGCTCTTTGACCTGCGCCTGGGGGAGCTGCCCTTGTTCTCTGAAGGTCATTTGAATATCAGCAGAGACGTTCATCATCCTGGGGCCTCAAGGAAGGTATTGATCATGTATGATGAATCAGCGCATGTGCCGTGCAGGAGGGATGATGAGTTAATGGATGAAAGATGTGAGAGCTCGCGCTTTCATCCCAGGTCGCTGTTTGTTCCTCCTCCCTGATGCGAGGCTCTTCCTGCCCCGGCAGTGTGGGAGATGTAAAGGGCAGTGAGAGATGGGCTGATGGGTGCTGGAGGCACCCTGTCCTGGGGACACAGCCTGGGTCTTCCCCGGTGGCAGTGCCATGGTTGGCAATTGGATTTTGGGGAGAGGGATGGGTAAATGAAACGCTGCTTTGGTCTGTGGTGTAGAAACCAAGAGGACGTGGTGCAGCAGAGGAGAACACATGAGGAGCCCTTGGGGAAATAAAGCCTTTCGTCTCATTTTCACACCAGTGCCATGGAGCTTAGGCAGCCCTTTTGTCTGCAATGCAGCTCCTGCTGCTCTCGCTGAACCTATAACCACCATAGACGAGCAGGGCAATGAATGTGCCCTTCCGAACCAGATAGATTACCAAACCAGGGGCATTTATTCTGCAAGCAGCATTAATGTTGTTATACCAATCAAAACTGCTAACAAACAGCTTTGGTAAAGACCTACCTGTTTAAATCGAATTTTCCTCCTCTCTTCCACTCTCCAAGGATCTTTTACTTTAAAGATCATAATTCATTTCACCTCCAAGGCAAAAATGTCATTTTCTTTTAGCTTTCCAACTTGGTCTGACTGACATATCCCTGAGCAGTGTGCTTGCAATGCCTCAGTCACATAGCATCGATAGGTAACACGTTGTATGGTCCATAGGGACCACGAAGGACACGGGGAGGTGTTTGAGGCACCAGTGCTAAAAAATACCCATATCTCTTTGGAGCTCCATTGCTTTGGAGGCAACGTGAGGAAGGAGGAGATGCCACGTGCCTGTCGGATGTGCCACTCTTCCAGCCTGCAGGAATTAACTGCAAATACTGATTTATTAATCTTTGTAAACCAGCGCAGCATCACACATCCCACTGAGAGCGCTTTGCGTGAGGTGTTATTCCAAAGGGCTGTTCCTGATTGATTACTTTCACCCCCGATTCTCCCCTATATGAGTGTTTTGGAAGAAAAGCACGTTATTCCAAAGGCGATTAAGTCATTTGGAAGAGGATTACGGTGTTTTGGAATAACCCCCTCTTATTCCAGAATGAGATCAGTCACACAGGGAGTTAATCGGAAACAGCTATTTTACTCCTCTGGGAAGCCCCCCCCACCATCATAAACAGTCAGACTACTGCCTGCTGCCCACTGGTGCCTTCTTCCACCTTGGGGTCTAAGGCCAGCTGGGGCATTATGGCTCAGTAATTTAGGGAGATGGTTTAATTACTTCTGGCCTTGAATATGGGCTTCCTGTAGTAGTGAAGACCTTGAGTCCTCTGTAGAAACTGCAATGAACAAGCATTTCATGGACTGAAAAGCCAGATTCTTGTTGCCTTCAAGAGACTTTTGCTTCCCAAAAGCCTCTCCATTTAGTTCAGTAAGGGCTGAACCAAACCACGTTGGAGGCATCCACCCCATCCCTCACCCGCAGTCATGAGGAGCATCAGCATCGCCCATAACACTGCATCTATCGCATGCGCACCGCAGCCATCACACTTCATAATGCACCAACCCAGAAATGATGGGCTTCCATATGCTACAAATCATTTTTTTTCATCCTCTGATATGTATTTATTATTGAAAAATTAAAGGGTTTCCTACATTCTTATTTCCAAGCCGGGCCAAACACAGCCCCAGCAGCAAGTGATGCATATTTATTTCCAGCTCGAGGAGGAAAAATATAACTTCTTTCCTCGTGTTTCTATAATTTCTTTTCTGTGCATATGCAAATTGCTGGTTTATTTGTGCAAGATTTATGCAGCTAAATGATGGGGAATTACCGAGGCAATTCAGCACTTAGAAAGGAGAGAGACAATTGCTGCAATTTGCTCGTGCCATGTGCTAATTCCTTCAGAAAATGCTTTTGCTCATTTATTTGCACCAAGCACCGGTTTCTGCCCCCTTAAGCAAGCTCAGGAAATTTTCTCCAGGGTCAATATACTGCAAATGGTATCTATTTCTTTTCTGCCTGTGCCATCGCCTCCCCATAATCCTTTATAGCAATTAGTAACAATAATGAAATATAGCTGTGATTTCCCAGCAGCCAGGGCTTGTGAAACAAGCACATTTTCTGGTCAAATTGGCCGTTTAAGCATGCTGCTCAGGAAGCTTTAAATCCACCTCGATGGATCGCTACGAGCTAAGCTCCATGGGAGGGGGAAACCACTGCTGGAAGCAGATTTCTTCCCTGCCAAAACTGAAGCCGCTCTGCGAGGGGATGCTCACAGGTTTGGGGGATCTCTCACGCCGGCATGAGCCGATGCATTGGGCGATGCTGTGGGACATTGGCTTGGAAGCCGGTGGCAACAAGAACCGGGGCATTTCCCAAGTTTTCCTCCATGTAGCTCCTAGGTGAGGCCGAGCAGGGCAATCCCACAGGGCTGGGATCATGGAATCATAGAATCATTTCGGTTGGAAAGGGCTTTTAGGATCAAGTCCAGCTGTTAACCTGGTACTGCTGAGTCCATCACTAACCCATGTCCCTCAGTGCCGCATCTACACATCTTTTAAATCCCTGCAGCGATGGTGACTCCAGCACTGCCCTGGGCAGCCTGTGCCAATGCTTGACAGCCCTTTCATTGGAGACATTTTTCCTCAGCTCCATCTAAACCTGCCCTGGTGCAGCTTGAGGCCGGTTCCTCTTGTCCCATCCCTTGTTCCTTGGGAGCAGAGCCCAGGCCCTCCTGGCTCCATCCTCCTCTCAGGCAGTTGGAGGGAGCCATCAGGTCCCCCCCTGAGCCTTCTCTTCTCCAGACTGAACCCCCCAGGTCCCTCAGCCCTTCCCCATCACACTTGGGCTCCAGGCCCTGCACCAGCTCCATTCCCTTCTCTGGCCCCGCTCCAGTCTCTCTTGTAGTGAGGGGCCCAGAGCTGAGCACAGGATTCGAGGTTCAGCTCAGTGCAGGGGCACAACCACTGCCCTGGCCCTGCTGCTGCACTGGTGCTGATCCAGGCCAGGATGCTGGGTGCTTCCAGGCTGCCTGGGCACAAGGGGCTCATGTTCAGCTCCATCAATCAGCACCCCCAGGTCCTTTCCCATGAGCAGTTTCTAACCGCTCTTCCCCAAGCTTGGAGCATCGCATTGGGTTGTTGTGGCCCAAGTGCAAGACCCAGCACTGAGCCTGATGCCTTAGATCCACTGGCCGGATGCAGGATGGAGATGGGACACAGGGGCAGAGGTCCAGAGCCTCAGGAACTAACCTAGAGGTCCTGCAAAAGGAGTGGTTGTAGTTAAATGTCACCAGACAGCTGGTACCCAGCACTCAGGAGAAAGGGAAGTGATTTAGGCTTGGTCATTATCAGAACAACATGTGTGGAGGATGGGGCAATGAGAAGAGCAGCCGTTTTCTATTAGGATAAGAGTGGGTCAGGTGTAGTTAAAACTGGGTAAATGGAGCAGGAAATGTGGCTGTATATTATTCACCCAAGATATATTGCACACATTAGCTGTGTTTGATCGGGTTATCCGGAGACTTGGTGCTCCGAGTGGTGTTTTAGGGTGGCCAAATCCAGGCTTTGTACTCTATTAAAATAAATATATTGCTGGTGTTTAATAAAGTCACTGAGTTTAAACATAACCCAAAGTCATTGAGCCGTCTCCTCTGGAAGTCTGGGCTTGTAATGAATCCGTGCCCGCAATGGGCTTTTGAAGGTGGGAGGTGTGATGGTCATATTGTTTCTATAGCAAAATAATTTATGGATATTCATTTAATGATGTTACCGGCTTCCAAAGTGTTCCTGCTCCTGGCAGCTCTTATGGTTTCTATCCTGGCACAGAGGGGCTGGAGGCTTTGCTGCAAGCACTCGTGGGCTACCCTGGGCTGCGCCTGTGCTGGTGGAGCAAGGCTGGTGTGAAACGCAGCTGTGTAAACGGCACTGGCTTTGCAGAAGTAATGGGAAAAGAAGCTTTTCTCCGTTAAGAAGCCACATGCAGATGGCATTGCTGGCAACAGGCAAGTGGAAATGAGGGGTTTTTGGTGCTTGAAGCTTCTGAGGCTTAATGAAGAATTGTCTGTCTGCTTGAAAGCAGGAAAGTGAAGGAGCTCTAATTAACTTGCATTAGGTGATCTAAGGAATAATACCTTTTGTCTCAGCTGTATCCTATGCAGCATCTTTTATCTGCATTTACCTTTGATACTCTTTCACCCACCCCTTGGGGCATGAACAGGCACTTTGCTATGTCCCTGTGGCTCCGTCCTAACTTCTGGGATAAACAGATCTGATAAATATGAGTTCCTGGCATAGCAGCATCCCTCTTTCCTTTCAGTGATGGAGAGCTGAGGTCCAGGTCCCTTTGAAACACTGGGATCCACACAGCCAGGCTCACCCCACGGACACGCTGAGGATGAGCAAACCCCCCTGGGGACAAACCCTGCCCTGAGGCTCATCTCATCTAACTCTCTACATTTAGGCATCCCAGTGGGAAGCGGAACAAGTCTGTGCAGGGAGCCTCAGCCAAGCGTTGGACCCGTTCCTTCCCCACCTGAGACCTCCATAGAGGAGCCTCTGCTGCAGCTAGAGATGCTGCTTCACGATCAAACCCAAACCAAGTGTCACGGCTGCGGGGAGACTGCCCTGGCTCCCCCTTCCCTGCGGCCCCGGGGCCGTGCTCGGTGCCTCACCACAACCATCAGCCCATCTGCGGGCAGTAAATCCCGCGGCAGCATCCGGCGCTGGCCGCGGCTTCATTCCCCCTTTGCCTCCAACAAAGCTCTATTGTTCCGGTGTGACCAGCGCTCAGGAGCCCCCTGAGCTCCGGCCATATATCTGCCCCTGCCAGAGCCTGGAGGGTGGCTGGGACCTCAAAGGGGTCAGAGAAAGGGAATGTCACGGCTGGATGACAATTACCCCTCCGGCTGGGAAAAGCCGGGGCCGAGGCTGCTCTGTGACCTGGAGCCTTTTAGAGGATCTTGGAGGGTCTCAGGGTAGTGAGGCGCTGTTTGTTCTGCTTCAGCGTGGCTTGGAATCACAGAGTGGATGGGTTGGAAGGGACCCTAAAGCCCATCCAGCTCCAACTGCTGCCATGAGCAGGGACACCTTCCACTAGAGCAGCTTGCTCCAAGCCCCTGTGTCCAACCTGGCCTTGAACACTGCCAGGGATGGGGCGGCTCTGGGCACCCTGTGCCCAGCAGATGCTAAATGGGGTTAAACCCCAAAGAAACAGAAACCACAAGTGTGCAAACTGCTGGGCTTGTGTTAAATGGGAGATGGGAAGTACTGGGTGGTATCAGGCAAAATAGAGCAAGGTCATTTGTACCCAGGGCATCTCAGGAGGGGACAGCCGGGGACGTGTCACTGTTCTTGCCCAATGGGCTGGAGCAGAGGCAGCTCTTCCAGGGGGAAGCCTCCCTGTGCCTCCTCCTGATGCTCAACAGTGCTTTATGTGTTTAACCTGCCCCAGGAAAAAGCCCTCTCCTGGCCACAAGCAAACTCCATTCCCGGGAGCAAGCAGCAGCTCCCAGCCAGCCCCTTCCCGCAGGTCCAGCGGCAGCAAAGGCTGCTGGCTCCCATCAATGCACGCAGATGAAACCAGCAAGGGCAGAAGGTGCTTGTTTTGGGGGGAAGGATACTCTCACCCAGGGGGGATGCCTGTGTCCTGTGTGCGTTTATGAAACCCTTTCTGGTTAGGACTTGAAGGATGCTCATTGAAAATCAGGCTGCCATGGAAACCAAAGGTGTTTAGTCTTTTGGGAATGCTGTTGGACGGAGGGATGCAGGGAGAGGTGGGGGGGGGGGGGGGGGGGAGAAAAAGCCTCTGCAAATGAGGCATTTTAGCAAACCCCTCGATTCACCATCACTTGATACCTGTCTGCTGCTTGTGGCTGCTAATTGTGGAGAGAAGGGTTCAGCTCTTTACTGGATGCTTTTCCTTGCCCCAGGGGGCTCCTGGCCCTAAGTGCATCCCAGCGTGGATGTGGCACACGGATCCTCTGGAGGCAGGGATTCGCTGTAGCATCAGCACAGGATCCAGAAGGGGTCAGCAGCCGCGGAGCCCCGAGCATCCTTCTTGCCTTTGGCTCCAGATCCCTGACAGGACGCAGCAGGTCAGGGACCTTCAGCTGCTCCGGGAACCCTGGTCCCAGCAGGATGGGTCCCCTGCCCCATTCCTTGAGGATGAAGCCCCGGGATGCGCAAGCATGGAGAATGGGATTATTTCCCCTCTCCTCCCCTCTCTGCCCTGCACCATGCGCTGCAATGAACGGAGCACATCCGCGCTGTGACGGCGGCATTAACGAAGGGCAGGAGGTTATTACAATCCCCTCTTCTCTTCCTACACCTTGTCACTTCCAGCGCTGTCCCTGCAGCAAACTCCCTCTCCATCCTCAGGCTCCTGCTGGGAGCCTGTAGCCATGGGCAGGAGCTGGGGGCTCCCCCGCATCCCTCACCATAAGCACTTACCAGCACGTGTTTAATTGGAGTAATTAAATGAGTTGCACTAGGCGGAAGGACTGGAGCAGGTCCCTCTTGCACGCACAATGCAGCTCTTGGTGCTACACCCTGCAACCCCTGGCTGCAGGCGCCGGTGCTGCTGGAGGTTGTCATTAACTCTAATTAATTACAAAGATACCCAGCGCTTTCCATCGGGCACCTTTTTAGCAGGGGCCGCTGCTGTGGGCAAAGCCAGGGAGCCGCGCCATGGCTCAGCCTGGGTTTGAAGGCAAAATGCAAAGAAATAGATGGAAAGAGCAGAGCAGCCCCCTCTCTCCCATCAGAATTCCCGAAATCAGCGCATCTCCATGGAAAACCTTGGATTTTTCCTGGTGCCATGGCAAATCCTCAGCAATGGCAGACGGGGCTTTCAGGTCGATTAACCCATGGTTGGGATTTCTCCTCCTGCAGCAGTTAATGCTCCGCCAGTGTTTTACCACCCTATCCAGCTCCGTAATTACAGTGAGTGCACGGAGCAATTAGCAGCTGCTTAAAGCCATTAGCAGCCCCGCCCCATGTAGCCCGTAGCTCATGGCCAGGGCCTGCAGCCCTGTGTGGGGTGAAAGAGCGCCAGGTACCGTCCTCCCGGTACCCGCGGTGGGCAGCACCCTCACTTCTTCCTGAGTTTAGATTTACATCTCGTTTTCCTCATTAAACATGCAGTAAAACGCTAGTGGTGCCCTTAGCAGGGATGCTGAGCATCCCCAGGAGCTGGGACCAAACCCTTCAGTGTGGACTCCCTGATTGATATCATCAGTGTCTGCCCACTAAGATGCAGGAAGCCGGGCAGGATGGATTTGTGCTGGGATTGCACAAACCTGCTTTCCCTTTCTTTTGATTTGTGCTTTATCTGGCTGCAAATATTTCATTTCTCTGGGATTTTGATGCTGCCTCTTGGGGTTGGCCAAACGCTCCGTTTTGTGATGGGGTTTGCGGTCAGGAATTCATCCTTGTTCAGTGCTGGAAGAAATCTAAAGCCCACGAGGGTCTGGGACTGTCTTAGAACATCCATTTTCAGAGGGAAAAGAGAAAACCTTGCCTGGGGTCTCATCCAGGAGGACAAGGGGACAGGGGTGAGGAGTGGAGGAGATACATGGATGCGTATCGCACATCAACGTATCACACAGCAACATCTCAACACATTTTCATATCTGAAAAGGAAAACAAATGTTTTACATATATTTTTCTTGGAATTGCAGTTATTGCCTCCATGTGTCATGCAGATTCAGAGCTCAGTGGTTTAGGTTAAAGGGTTTATCAATGGCTGGACAGCCAGGAGCCATCCACCTCCAGCTCGGTGGCTCAGGCTAAAGGATGGAGATGAAGCTCCATAAAGTGATCCTGGTGTAGGGGTGAGCACAAACACCTCAAATGCAAGGTTTCCATTCCAGATGGAAGCATTTCCATTCATTTTTTTTTTCACGTACCATAAGAGGACAGCAAAAAACACCCAAAATATTCCCCCCAAAGGTCATTTCTTTCAAGGTCTCCCCAAAAAGTGCAGGTTAAAAAAGGCCTGGGAGAAACTAGAGGCTGTTTACCAAATCTTGTAATATTCAATATCTCACACGCAGGGACTTTTGTGCTCTTTGCCTTCCTTTGATGAAAGGATTTAGGAGCTTTAATGGTGGCACATCCTGACCTGTGTGGCTCCACATCCAGGGTGTCCACAGTGGCCTGTCTGTCCCTGGGCAGAGCCCTGTGTCCCCAGCAGTGATGACCCCTCTTCATTATATGTGAATAGCTAGGAAGATGCTTTTGTCCTTTTTTCTCATCCTTTTATAAGCATAGAAAAGAAGATGAAGCTGCTGTGAAAACCACACAGTGTTTTCAATGGGGCTGAATGACCCTGTTGGGGCTCTGCTGGTCCATGGGGTGTCCATGGGAGAAGCTGGGGCTGCTTTCCCAACCCCAAATCTTAAATCACCCATGTATTTATCACTCAGAGCACTCTAAACCAGCGTGTGGCAACTGTAAAGACTTTTAATCATCTAAAGGATTCTGTTCTCTTTGGGAAGTGCATTGCTCTCTGTGTGACTTATTCCTCTCTAGAGCGATGTACGTGGGGGTTTACAGGCACATGTGCCCTTGTTTCTGCTTGTGGTTAGTTGATAATGCAAAACCATCTGGGCTGTCGTGTTCTTTCCCATGTATCCCTGTGGTACAGGACACAAAATAACGTGAGGGTTAAGAGGAATACAATAATGTGGAGGATGGTATTGTTCGTGCTGGGTGAAACCCTGTGAACACAGCAATTGGCATCATTTCCCTTGCAAATTGAGCAGGGAAGCAAAATACCATTTATGAAACTGTAATTTATTCTCTGGGAATCAGGCACTTACAGCGTTGTCTTGTCGCAGGTGAAGTTACAGAACGGGAGGAAATAGATGAATGATGAACGTGACAGCATCCCAGGGTAAAGCATCACAGCGGCAGCCTTGGGAAGCTCCTGAGCTCCCTGCACAGACTGAGTCTACGTTGTGTTCTCCTTAGGACATTAAACCTTCGGGCTGGCTGCAGCCAAACAGGCAGCAGCAAGGTCCAGGGAGGTCCATTGCCTCCATCCTGCTGCATCTCCTGCTGGGGAGCCCTTCAGAAGCCAAATAGCAAAGTCTGGCTCATTACTTTCCCCTGCTTGCAATTAGGCCCTTCCTTAACGATCCTCTTTCTTGCAGATGTGTATATTCTTCTGGTTTGATCCTGTGCAACTAAAACCAGGCAATGTGGACAAGCAAAGTCACCCCTCCAGTGGGAAAACCACCACTGCATCAAACCCCATCATCAGCTGCTCCACAGACACTGCAGGAGATGCTCCATGACCTGATTCCTTGAAGGCTTCTTTTTTTTTGTCTTGGATTTTACTCCCCATCGCTCTTAGCTCTTTTTCTTCTGGCCAGGAGGTGACTCTCCAACAGGGGCATCCCTTGGTAGCCAGCAGTGGGTGTGGAGTCATTGCAATGGGGATGGGAAGAAAATGAACATAACGTGCACAAGATGGGGACACAGCGCACTGAAGTCAAGGGGAGATTAGGAGGCCTGGCCTTATCTTCTGGCATGGGGCAGTTTGTGGACCTCTTAGAGCTGTGCATCCTGGCTTGTGGTCATGCTCTGAACACGTTTTATGTGTTTCTTAAAGGAAATATCAGAAAATCCCTGACTGGTTTGGGTAGGAAAGGACCTCAACATCACCCAGTTCCAACCCCTGCCACGAGCAGGGACACCTTCCACTAGAGCAGCTTGCTCCAAGCCCCATCCAACCTGGTCCTGTGATTTCTGCACCAGAACCTCTCCAGGTTTCACCCAAGCCCTGGATCCCGCCTCTGCCTTGGGAACGGGGCCCTGGCAGGGAAGGGAGGAAATTCCTGATCTTCCAAACAAAGTTTCAGATAAAGAAATTAATTAAGCAAAGGCCTTAAATGCATTATTGCTGGTGGTGACTGTGTTGTGCCCGGTACCCGACACCCCCCAGTGGGATGAGGGTTGTCTCAAGGGCTGTCTCCAGGAGCATCTGGGGTTGATACCATCAAGCACAGCAGAGTGCTGTGAGCTGAGGTGTGCTTTTGGCACGCTGCTAAATCCCAATCCCGGCAATGAGCTCCTTGGGGCAGGAGGGGGAATTGCCACGATTGGTGCCGGGGCATCGCTCGTCTCCCTGCGGCGCTTGCCGAAGGTGATGGTAAAAGGGGGTTCGTGACCCAAAGAGCTATTGCCGGCTGTAATAGTGTGTCACGTATTAAAGGAGCATGTTTGAAACCACATTAGATTATTAAAATTCATAGGAGTGATTTATAGGGGTTTTTAAAAACAGCAGCTTGCCAATATAAATTGGCTTAGGAAAGTCAACTGTAATCCACCCAGGTCCAAATAATGACATTTCCTCCAATACATCCAAAAAGCTGAAAAGCAGAAAATAATACCCAGGCTCCAGAGATAAGGCGAGGACCCAAGGGAAAGAGGACTCTGAAATATTCATGCAATCATAGATTGGATGGTGGAAACGGCCGTTCCCAGCGGCTGTGTTTAGGGACTGATGAATTTAGTTACTGTACCTTTGTATTTATCGCTCAATAAACAAGACAAGCTCCTTTACGACGCTCAGCAAGACTAATTCAGCTATTTTAGCACTAAGGAAATGGCTTTCCTGGGCAAGATGAGGGTTTGATGGCTCTCGATGAAATCAGGAGGCTTCTCGTTTAGCCAAAGCAGTGGCTCTGATGGTGCTGTGAGTAACAGGCTGGAGACCCAGATTTAAGGATTAAACACCCCTGGTCCAGACCTGCAGTGGATTGGGGTGCCAGGACCCAGGCTTTGGGATACTGCAGCCTCTCGGGGCTGCCTGCAGGGATGAAGATGTTCCAGCTCTTGATTTTTAAGGATTATTTTCCGAGGCAGAAACGGTCCCTATAAAGGTTTTACGGCAGCGGCACCGGGATTAAACCTGGCTTCGTAAATGTGTCAGCACACGAAACGGGGATGCCCGGGTGGCGTTAGTGCTAAATGACCTTTCAGATAGTTAGGGCTTTATGGGATATTATAAATCCTCCCTGTGTTGGCAGGGTTATAACCAGGACATTAGCAGAAACATCTTCTCCAAGGCGTGAACCCAGCGTTTGGAGCTGGAAATGCCCAACTCAATTTTGTCTTAGTTATTTCTGGAGCTGAAGATGCTGATGATGAGCTGAGGATCTGAGCTGCTTCCAGCAGCAATTGGAACGTGCACGGTCAAAAGGAGGTTTCTTTTCTTAAAGATGGGGTTTGAACACTCAGGTGGGGGGGGTTGAGCCCACTTGTATTTCCAGCAGCCAAAATCAAAGCGATACAAACGTGTTACTTGGGGGGTTTTACTTCCTTAGTTTCTAAGAGTTCAGATTAATATTGTCAAGCTTTTTGTTTTTATTGCCATGAAGGCAGGGAAAGTCCTTTTTAATGAAAGCCACAAGCTTTATACAATACCTCGACTCCGCAGCTGCTATCTGAAGCACCATATTCCACCGAACTTACATGAAAATCCCCTGAGTGAGCAGCTCTGATCTGTTTCTTCACCTCTTGTGTTGCCACTGGGAAATAAACCCAGTTTTTATGCTTGTATTTATTATGAAGGATATATTTAGACAATCTGTGCTGCAGTTTAGCAGTTTCTAAAGCTTCAGGGTGTTGTTTGAAGCCACTCTTCCCTCACCTGCTTATTGAAACCCTCTTTAGAGAGTGCTGCTGGGCTCGGGCTCACTCATTTATCCCCCGCAGCCCTTCGCTGTGACTGTCCTTTGGCATCGAGAGCAGCAGCAGAGGAGAGGACGGGGCTGCTTCTCCGGACAGCTCATCAATAAATGGTGTTTCCCCTGTCCCAGGGCTGTTGGGGCTGGGCTCTGCTTTGCCACGGACACCAGGGAGATGCCTATAGGGATGCTGGGGAGGGACTCTTCATTAGGGACTGTGGTGACAGGACAAGGGGTATCGGGTTAAAACTTAAACAGCGGAAGTTTAGCTTGGATACAAGGAGGAAATTCTTTCCTGTTAGGGTGGTGAGGCACTGGAATGGGTTGCCCAGGGAGGTTGTGAATGCTCCATCCCTGGCAGTGTTCAAGGCCAGGTTGGACAGAGCCTTGTTTGGCGTGGTTTAGTGTGAGGTGTCCCTGCCCATGGCAGGGGGGGTGGAACTGGAGGATCTTAAGGTCCTTTCCAACCCTAACTATTCTATGGTTCTATGATTCTACTTTGCCAGCAGCTGATTGCCTCTGCATCCCACCTGGCATCAAACCCCTTTGTGTGTTTAGGTGAGCTTCAAGGTGGGAATGCCCATCCCACCTCAGCCATTGCAGACCAGGTTGCAGCTGGGCTGGAAAGGGCCCAAGCAGGGCTTTAAACTGGGGCTTCTGCAAAGAGCCAGCAGGTAAAGTGGTGCTCCACTGGCAGCAGTGGGAAGAGCTGAAAGGAGCAATAGCTGAGAGTAGGATTAACTGGAAACTGAGTGCACTTCCAAGCATGAGGCATCATAGCGGGACCTTGGAGGGCTCTATCCTGCCTCTGCCGATGGCTTGGCCTGAGGTTTGTGAGCAAAGCAGCAAAATAAACCCCCTTCAGCCCTTGACAACTGCATTTAGAAGCTGCTCTTTAAGAGGAACCAGATTCCCAACCCTCCGCGTGACGGGCACGTGCTGCGGCACGAAGAAAGCACCACTCAGGCCAACTCACTCGAGCTCCTTTATTCTAGCTTTATTTCTCTTGTACAAGTAGCCACAGGCTAAAACCTAAACAGAGCAAACTACGAAAAGAAAAACAAGAAAAAGAAAGGGTTTTGTTTTATTATTTTCCTTTTATACAGAGCTAACAATCATGGGATCAGTGGGATTTCAACATCGAGACAGTTCAAAGGAAGGAAGGTAGAAAATAAACAGTAGAAAAGTGCTTTGCAATTTGGGTTTTTAATAGTACTCTTAACTGCTGATTCCCGAAGAGGGCTGGGACAAAGGCTTAGCACCATCTTTATTATCACTTTATTACAGATGTAAAGATATTGCAAGTTCAAATGAAGGGAACACGATCAAGATAAAAATCCCTCTTTGCTTTGTAAGTAAGACCCTGATCCAAAGCCCCGTGAAATCAGGCTTTTCCCTGACTTGTTGGGCTTTGCACCGGCCTCATCCCTTCTTGTTACACGATGCTGAGGCTCAGACTCTGCTCCCGGAGGCAACCTGGAGCCATTTCATTGATTTCCAGCATTATGGGGGGTTCTGGAGCAGTGGCCCTGCACCAGGAGCTGGTGCTCACATGGAACCACTTCCCTGCCCAAAGCCCCAGCCCTGTAGCCTTAAATTACAGGTTTAAACTAACACCTTCCTTTTCCTTTCCCTTTTAATTTGGCGGGCAAGGGAAGTAAATGAGCAGGCATCACGTTGCTAGACGGGATCTTTAATCCCCCTCCACTGGCGCAGCATGGGGAGGGATAGGTTTCCAAACACTGTTTGCACAGATGCAGTAGTTCCCTCCGTGTCACTGCCATTTGTTTTCATAAGCTTTTCATTTCCTTTGTTTTAAGCGACCCTCCCAGACTTCAGCGCTGTCAGTCAGCTCAGAAAGGGCTCAGGCACTGCACTGATCCCCCCTTGGATGCTATGGGATGGTTATCCTGGAGGTACAGCCTCACAGGCAGCAAAAACCTTCCCTTCACCCTCCAGAAGCAGCAACACTCCTATTGCCAACTCAAAATGTACAGTCCCTTGGTATAATTTTGGGTGGAAGCTGTACAGATTCCCAAACTGGTCCAGCACTTCAACACATCAGCACTTTACAAAACAAGGAAGAGGAGAGATAACGGCAGACAAATAAATACCTGAATCCAACGGCATGAAAATACCCTGTCACAGCATCAAACTATTCCCTGGTCAACTAAAGATAATGTGGATACTATCCCTGAGGTAGCAGCCATCTCTGGTAAACTTGAGAGCTCCAAGAATAGGATGTGCCCATTATGGGTTACCAAAAAGAAAATAAAATAATAAAGAAATCAGCTTTTTGGATGCTTTGTTCCTTGGTGTAATTTCAGCTGGAATTTTCTGCTATGAGCCAGGAAAGTGAGAGGGTTTGTTTGGATCTGCCCAGAAAAGGCAGCAAGTTGATTTAGTGGAATTATTTGCTTGGAAAAATAGTAGAGGATGAGATTTCTACCCCAAACACAGGCAGTTGCCAGTGGCTCGCACTGATCCAACATCTGCCTGTTACCCAGCGGTTTTATCTCCAGATAAAACTCAATTCCTCCCATTAAGAAAAAGGGAAAATACAAAGGAAAAAGAAATAAGGAATCTGGCAAGTTGTTGCTTGAATGTTTGAGGTGACAGCTTGGCTGGTTCAGCCCTCTGTCCTGGTACATAAAATGATGCCCAAAGCCCTTTGCTCCACGGATGCAGCAAAGCTTTGCCTCGAGGCTCAGGAAGCCAGTGGCACAGGACAGCAGCAATGCTCCTGTTCAACCAACAGCCCGGCCAGATCCCAAAGGTGACTCCTTTGAAGAAGCCTCTGATTCCATGAAAACGGGTACGTGCTCATGGAAGACCTGGGAAGGATGTTTTTAACACCTATGAAATAACATCCAAACCCCCGGCAGCACATGGGGACCTGCAGCCCTGCATCTATCCAAGAACAACGTGTCTACCCAAGTACAGCTGTTTACCCAAGTACAACATGTCCACTCAAGTACATGTGTACCCAAGTACAACATATCCACCCAAGCACAACATATCCACCCATGTACAACTGTGTCTTAAGCACACAGTAACAATCCTGTGGTTTCTCCCAAACACAGGGCAGCAGTTTGGCTGAACCAAGGACAGACTTGAAGCTGAAACCAAACAGAAGCTCTCTTTGTTCTCTTTCCCTTCTTGTTTTACAGGGTAAAGGCCAGACGTATTCCAGGTGGTGTTTTCCCAAGGTTTTGGTTGGCACAGCTTTGCCTCCGGCCTGGCTCAGGCATTGATGAATGGCAAGAGGTGCTGTTACGTGTTGCTTGCCAGCTAAGTGGCAGCCAGAGGTAATCACAGCATAAAGTCAGAACGCGCCATTTTTGAGGGGATTTTGCCCAGTTTTGTGGACTTGGGAGGCTTGGAAAACCCATGGAAGACCACATCCTCCTGCTGGATCTCCAGACTTCAAGCCTCATCCCTTCAGGGGCTGACCTGCCACAACCATCAGCATTAGGTCCCAATGGTACGGATTGACGAGCGGAAAAGAAACCCCAAAAAAGAGGAAAAGCTAAACATCTAAAAAATAGTCTTTAAAGATTTACATCCATCTTCCACCGTCTCAAACCAACACATAATCTGCACTGGTTTAAGCCATCACATTTCTGCATAATTAAACCGAAAGGAAAAAGCTCTATTCTTGACATACTATTGTCTTCCAACTAGTCAAATGGCACAGCATTTCCCTTTAATAAAAGGAAGTAGTGACAAATACTTGTTACTATTACAATATCACAATAATATGATATTAAATTAATAGCATGTTCACAGCTCCAGGAAGTCTGAGCTGAAAGCTAGTCTAAATTCTGTGTTCACTTTGGCAACAGGACTTCTTCAACGTGAACGTCGGCGATACACACACAAAGTAAAACAACATAAAGAAAAGCTGGGCTGGAGCGGGACGGCAGGAGGAGATTGGGTTTTCTTTGATATGAGGTGATAACTCGAGCTGTTTGGCATCTCCTCCTCCCTTCTGCCCTTTCCAAGTCCCGTCATCCTCCAGTTCCCACCATGGGATGGGCTGTGCTATTGGTCTCGCACGGTGCCACCAGTGCTGTCCCTCTGTGGTCTCTTCCCACCACATCTCCAGGTCCAGCATCATGCGGAAAGGAGCATCTCCCCACAGTAGGGGTGAGCAGGAATCGGTCTTACGTCCATTTCACCTCTTTGGTGGGGTAGGGAGAGGCTATTTGGGGGTTTAATGTATAAATTTAACCCTTCAACATTTATTCTGACCTGCATGATGTCTACAGGAGAAGGAATTTTGATGGCAGAGGGCTACGAACACCAAGCCTCAAGAGTTTCTTGCTCCTGAGGTCAATGCCATTAACATCTGCTTGGGCCAAGCTGGGTGATTTGATCTGGAAGGACAGAGTGCTGCTCACAGCTAACCCAGCCCAGCACCAGGACACAGCACGGGGGAAGAGATGTTTGCCTTATGGTCCTCTATAATGTATTATTTACACAGTTATCAGTGGCATCCCATTGCCAAGTGGGAAGGAGATGAGGGATGTTTCTGACACAAGGGACTCTCCCATGGGTACCATTTAAAAAAATACAATTATTACTGTTCTTCTAAACTTAAACTCATTTTCTTTCCTGATTCCTTTCACTTGTCCTTGCAAATAGGGTGACATTTGATTTGCCACCACCTATGCAAAGAGCTCAAACCTTCACATTCACCCGGTTTTAACCAACCCACGCAGTGGGGAAAGAGCTGCCCTAGGTCCCTGTCCCCTGTGCGTGCCCCCATCACGTCCCACGGATGACACCAGGCTCACAAGGCTGCACCATGCCAGGACAAGCCCAAAACCACCATGGCAGGGTCGTGGTTGGTCCCTGGAGGTGGTGGGGGTCACACACAAACCCTCTCTTTGGTGTTGGGAGCTCCTCTGCCCACCCTGGGCATGGGGAAGGGGTGGCTGTTGGCAGCTCCAAGCATCCAGAATGCCTCCTGGCCACAGCCCTCCCAAGGAAACGAGCCATTTTTGGCTCTGTTCATCCTCTGGATGATCTCCTGCTAGCTGGAAATACACTGGAGGAGCTGGGAGCAGCTCAGTACCATCTCAAGGGGTTTTGGAAGAGCTGTATCAGTTTCCTCATAGATGCTCTTGAAGGGACAAAACAGTGACGTCCAGGTTCACAGCTCCCAAGGGTGTCTTATGCTGCTTGTGCTGGCACATGCCATAAATCATCCTGCTGGGAATCAGCCTTGGAGAGCAGCATGCTCATGGGCCAAGAGGGTGCCCTGGCCCCAGCACTGGTATCTGAGCACCCTGCACGCCCCTCTCCATCCCAAATACACCCAGGATGGGTCGAGGCAGCCACCACCAGCACCCAAATGAGGCTTGCAAAGCAACGGTGCTGGTGAGCCAGGGGGCATCGAGCCACGTTGTCTGTGATGGCCCCAACAATCTTTAAAGTAACAAAACCATGGTACAAATCTCCACCACACAACATCACACCAGAGCCCCGCTACACGCCCTAAAAGTAAAGCTCATAACACTAGAGAAGCATCTTGCTTCGTGTGGGGCTGGGTGGGAGAGGCAGGAATTGGGGGAGAGGAGAGGATGCACACACACACACACACACACACACACACACACACACACGTTTCTATCACGCTTGAGGTAGAACATTGCTTTCAAAGGTTTGGAAGTGCTTTACATGGGAACAACGACAAGAACAGCACCGAGGTGGCAGGTACAGAGCGCGACTGCTGAGGTAGGACCAAGCTTGTACTGACCAAGTGCTACACTACTTGTTTTCTGAACACGAAGGAAGACGCAGGTATCTCTGCTTCCCAGAAGACATTCATTCCGGTTGAGGTAGGTTCTGAGTTCACTCGGGTTGTCTGTCCAAGTCTTTCAGTAGCCCTCAGGCAGGCATCCTTTGACACACACACACTCTTTTTTTTTTTTTCTTTTTTTTTCCATATTATTTAGAGTCCATCAGCAAAAAAAGTATCCTGAGAAATAGAGAAAGTGTACAAAACCATCGAATCCATGGAGAGACAGCCTTCCCGAGCCTCGAGGTTTGGAGTCAAGTCAGAAGGATTTCTCCGAATCCAGTCTTCTGGAAATAAAAAATAGATCCAAAAAGTAATCCTAAAGCTGCTGATCAGGAAAAAGTCTGGGATGCCAAGAGGAGGCTCCATTGTATCCCCGGTCTGTCAGAGATGGGAGACTTTGCCAAACTCTGCCAAGGAGTCTTTTACTTAGCAGCTGCAGGGAAAACCCATCGTGACCATGCTCGGTAAAGCCATCGTCGGCAGGAACACACCGAGAGGTCAGAAAGATCAACTTCACAGAGTTTCCAAAAGGCTGGCTACGTATATATATATTTATATATATATATATAAAAATAAAGCAAAACAAAAAAATAACAATCAGACCGTAGAAATCTTCAATTGACCTGAGATTGACAACTCGTTGTAAAGACATCACATTGGTTTCTGGTAACTCCCACGAGAGGGTTTGAGTCTTGGCAGTTCTATCCTTCATGGGCAGGACGATGGTCGGGAGCTGGAGCAGCAGGATTGCCCTGGGGGTCTGGCTGCTCCTCGATGATGCTGAACTCATCCAGAGGGAGCGTGGTTATCTGGGTTTCATCATGGGGGGCTGCTGGAGATGACTGGAGAGAGAGAAGGGACAATGCAGTGACGGGTGGCGGTGGCAGGTCACCAATGCCCTTAGACATGCAGCCGTCCGATCCCGCTGGACTTACCGTTGTCCCCTTCTCCTGCTGCTCCTGGGATGGGGATGCTGGGAATAACCTCTCCAGCTCGTTCATATCCGACTGCTTTCCATTCAAGTCCCGGTCGTCCCTGTCCCTGCGAGCGGCCCCATTCAGGGCGAGTCCTGAGGTGCTCCGCTGGCTCCTGGGGATCTGTGGTGTCGAGAGCTGCTCCTGCACGTTTTTGCACATCAGCAGCCTAAAAAGTAGAGATGGAGCCTGAGGGGGAGCAAAGTGGCGCCTCTCCCTCCCCATCTTTCTTTCCCCAAGCCCAAGTCTGCTTTATCCCTGTGCTATGCTCCTTCACTCCTGAAATCCCTCCCATAAAGTCACATTCCCTTCGCCATTAAAGTGCTTCTGCTTCACGGGAGGGGGTCAAGGCTTGCCAGAGCAGAAACAGTGACACTCCTGGGAAGCACCAGATCCCTCAGCTGGGGACTGTGCTCATTTGGTATGTTCAGTGAAGCCTGCTGGATCTGTGTGCCTGGGAGGGAGGCAGGAGAAGCACTCAGCATTCATGGGAGCTGGGATGTGCATCCTAAACTGTGCATGTGAAACAGCCCATCATCGCATCAGGGGTGTGAGACCCCCATGGGGATACCCACAAGGCATTAAGGAACCCATCACCCCTCGTGAGCAGTGACACAAGGAGCCCCTACCTTCCTCTGTACCCAAACATGAGGAAGAGGATGCAGAATATGATGCATGTGACACCGATGTGGATCCCAATGATGATGCCGGTTGTGGAGGTTTTATTGTTCTGCTCATCCTTCATGCAGTCACACGGGGGATTCAGCACTGCCAAAAGAAAGGGGGAGAAAGGGGATCAGCGTTGCTATTTTCCTATTGCTCCTCCAGCTTTTGGGGAGCCCACATAAAGCCTGGGCAGTGCGGAGAGCAGTGTAGGGGGAGGAGGAGAGCAGGGTGGGTATCCCATGCAGGGCACTGCCTCACAAAGCAGCTCCCTTGCTCCTGACACCCCAGGAAGGCAGTCACAGCAGGCATAGGACTGGAAGGTCCATAGAGAGCCAGCCCATTACCCAGGCTGCTGTTATCAGATACAACTAATGAACAAAAAAGACTCTGATGTTAACCTCTGCAAACCCTGTGTCCGGGGTGGGAGGTGAGAGGCTGCCACCACGCCAGAGCAGGCTGATACCCGATGGAAAGCACCGGGTAGGCAGATCCCAACAAGATTAGTATTTGCTCCAGCACAGACAGAGGAGTAATAACTGCCTCTTGAAGATATTCCCACTGGAAGGCTTAAAAGGCTTCCAAGTGCAGCAGGATGTTTTTTACACATAGATGAATATGAAAGGTGTGATCAGTTAGAGGCTCCCTCTGGAGATTTCCCCTTTTCTGCCACATAATGCAGTGCTCATGCTCTACAGCCCTTCTCCTTTCCAAAGCTGCCCGTTCTCCCTTCCTGGTGCCAGTGAAGGTCAAAATCTCCAGGACAGCTCCAGGAGATGCCCTGCGCCCCACATCTTACCCGAGGGTGGGCTCTTAGCACATGCATGGAGGTGTGCTCATGTTCATGGCCTCACCTCTAGCTCGAGCTTAGGGGACAAAACTGGCGGTTACAGGTTCATTTGGTCTTCTCCCCCTTAGCAAAAAAGTCATCAGGTTGGACCAACGGGGATGGGGCAAACCATGGGGCACAAAAGCCACCTCAATCGGCACCAGGCAGTCCCAGCCCAGCAGCGTTTTGCTTATTTGTGATGTTGAAAATAAAGGAGTGGCCAAGATGTCCCATCTCACCTGTCCTCTCCACAGTTTCCCTCAAGGACACGAAGCGGACAGTTGAATTTCCATCTCCGTGCTGGTTATAGGCAAGGAGCTTGACTTCATACACCACCGAGGCATCTGTTCGAAGGAGACACAAGAAGAGCATTTCAGGTGTAATCATTAGTGGTATCTCCCCATGTGATGCTTCTCCAGGAATATCTCTAGGATGCTTCTCTAGGAATCCTATCAAATACCTACAGGGGCCTACAAAAAGTCTGGAGAGGGACTTTTTACAAGGGCATGTAGTGACATGTCAAGAGGAAACGGCTTTACACTGGCAGAGGGGAGATCGAGAGTCTTTATTATGAGGGTGCTGAGGTGCTGGCACAGGGTGACTGCCCCATCCCTGGCAGTGTTCAAGGCCAGGTTGGACACAGGGGCTTGGAGCAAGCTGCTCTAGTGGAAGGTGTCCCTGCCCATAGCAGGGGTTGGAACTTGATGAGTTTTAAGGTCCCTTCCAACCCAAACCGGTCTGGGATTCTCAGGTGCTGCAAACACCCCTGTTACTGGGAAAGCACCCCAAAACCCTGGGGGAGAGCTGCAGCATCTCTCATTTAGTGGCAGCACAACACATCTGAGCTCTCTTCTGCCAACCCTCGGGTCAGGAGGGGACACGGACCAAGCTGTCACCGTACTCACCCAGGTGGGTAATGTTGTATGCTGTTACGTTGCTGGGCAGTAGCACCGGACCTGTGTACTGGGAGAGGTGGACCTTGCGGTAATACAGCTTGAAGCCTTCATGCTGGCCCAGTTTGATGGAGGGCTCCCACGTCGCCTGGACGGCAGTGCTGTTAATGACTTTAATAAAGAGGGACGGCATGGCTGGGACTGAAAGAGAGAGAAAGGCGGTGGGTTGCATGGGCTTTCATCATCTGCATGCTGAGAAAGCCCCCAGCAGCCTTTCCCCGCGGCCACTGCACCAAGGAATGTGCTAGGTGAGACTGGGAAACATCAGATCAGAGCAGGTCCTGGTTTAACAGCTTTGAATCTCTTCAGGGAGCTGTATGAGTTGCCAAGGGTTTCCTCTGCTCGGTTCAGCAAGCAGAGAGGCTACTTTTACACTCTGGTTGCAATCTGATGCTCAGCCCTGTCGGGTCAGGGCAGGAATGCAGGACTTTGGCAATGCATTCCCAAATTCCACTTTTCTGCCCTGGCCCTCAGGCTAGTGAGGACCTTTCAGAGTGATTAATCCCCCAGGGAGGAAGGAACCAGAGGGGATGGAGCTGGAGACATCCGTCTTAAGGGCGTGCTAGGTACCTGCACTGGCTTGCATGGTGCACGGGAGCTCGCTCTCCTGTCAGCTTTAGGAAGGTTTGTGATTCTGTGCTGGGGAGTCAGGAGAGAGCCAGGGGATGGTCATGAACAGCCCTAAATAGCTTTGCAGCCTGAGATCCCTGCACAGCTGTGGCTGGTTCCTTTTGGAAGGCAGGCACTTACCTGGCCTTAGGGGCGCACGGGGGTTTAGCTGGGAAGATGTCCCTGCTGCTGCCCGGTGTCACTGAGGCCTGAGTCCACCAGGATGCCTTTTGCTCCAGTCAGTGCCCCAAAACCCTGCCCTTGTTCTAAGGGGGGTGTCGCAACAGGGGGTCAGGGCCATTCTCTGCCCAGGCCCCCATCCTGCCCCATCAGACTGGGCTGAGAGCCCAAGATTTGCAAACCAAAGCCAATTTTCTTGTGATGCAGATCTCTGAGTTTTCCAAAGCTGGTTCTGCACCAAACCCTGCCCTGGAGCCCTGTGCGGCACTGGGACACACAGGACCACGCTCCCCTCAAACCTCTCCCTTCCCCTCTCCCTCCCTGTCTCACACACGGATCACACCAAGGCAGAGATGGGTCTCAGCAGGACATTTCCACAAAACACCCACACCAAATGCTCCCATCGGCCTCTGGCACCATCCAGAAGGTGCAAAGCACCAGGCGCTGCAGGCTCTGCCCTGCCCAGGGCTCTGGCACCAGGAAGGAGAAGGGATTTTGGGCACTGCTGTACCAGACAGCGAGCTCAACTACACCCTGCAGCAAAATCATCCAGCAGAACAGCCCTGCTCCTCCAGCAGCCTCCAGGCTTTGAGGTAGAGCTATTTTTCCAATCCCACCTGATTGCAAGCTCATAAGTTTCCAAATATAAGGATTGCTGGGCTTGTGTCAGATTGATGCTGGGTTTTGGCTTGTTTTTTCCCAAAGGAGGAATAGTGCAAACCTGGCCTTTGGCAGAGAGTTCAGCACAGCCACTTTGTGAGCCGTGGTGAAGAGCAGATGAAATGTGACCGTGTCAGTCTAAGACTGATGAGAGCTAAAAAGGGCATTTCCTCAATGCAACAGTAAAAGTAAAACCACACAGCACAAGGGTTTGGCTTTTCCCAGGCACTGAGAGCTCAAGCTCTCCCACAGTTAGGGGATGGAAAGACATCACTCCTGGTGAGCAGGAGGATGTGGGCAGCTCTGTCTCTTCCCAAAGCGATGCTCTCCTTCAGGTTGCAGGGGCATTGCCTGATGTCCTCCAAACAAGCATGGGGAGAGGACCAAGCTCCTGCTGACTGATGAGCATCTTCATACGGATTCAGGAGGAAAGGCTCAAGAGCAGGTGTCCTGGATCAGGTTAATGAGATCCCATTGCCTGAGTGCTGCCAATGGGAAAAAAATGGGGGGACAAAAGGATTTCTTTCTTGCTAGGATTCATTCTGATGTGCATTTCATTGGTGGGAGGCTGTACTTTGAAATTCCTGGGTGCAAACCAGTAAATTCTATTCATACCAGAATGTTCTATTATTCCCAATACTACATAGTTTTGCAATGCAATTAAATACTCTTTTCTTCTAATTCTCCCGATTCCTTCTAGGGCAGAATTAGGAGTTGTCTGGATCCCCCTCTGAGAAGCTGGACCCTTGCTTCAAACATCCTTTTCCAAAGCACAGGTGAAAATGCCACAGAAAGGGAATTCACATTATCCCATGGACAAAGAAACACTGATGTGGGCCATCCCGATTTGTGAAGAGTTGGCTTTATTTTATGGTTGCAGAGCCTTACATTTCATAAAAACCACAAGAATCTCTCTCCTTCAAAGTATGGAATATATAGTATTTATTCAAACTGTGATTATATATATGTATAATATTGACTATAGGTATGCACTCGCAGAATGCATGTGCTCTTTATGAAGTGATTACACAAAGAAGTGTATACAGATGGAGTATATCTGTGTGTGTATAAATATACGCACACACAGCAGTGTAGAGGTGCTTCACAGAAGTATATATAAGACATAATATGGATCTACTATAAGAGAGGCATCTCCCTCATGCTAAGGGCTGGGATACTCGTTTTCCTCTTCCGTGCTGTTTGGAATTTTCCCCAGGTCATTTCAACTTTCTTCTTGAAGGCGTCTTTAGCCGAAGATGACTAAAGGAACAGTCTTCACCCTAGAGAAATGTCAAAAAGTCCTGGAGAAAACCCTAAAAAGCATTAAAAGACAAGAGCAAGGAGTGTGTGCTGCTTAATGAAGCGGAGAGGGTTTGAGATTCAAAATACCACAGCAGAAATGGCATAAAGGAGAACGATAGGGAGGAGCTGGAAGGACCTTCCTAGTGAGAGAGGTTTATGGAGGACAAGGTTCAGCTAGCTAGTTTCCCTACAGCACCTTCCCTTCTCCTTTCCATCACTGGCACAAAGGAAGCAGCATGGTGTTTCTAGAAAGCATTGGCGGCTTCAGCCAAGCGCACTCTCAGCATAGTCCTAGCCGTGAAAAGCTGACCTCCCCGAGTCAAAAGCAGCCCTGCTCCTCAGTGCCTTCACCATATTCCTGCTCCAGACAACACCAGTATAACAGACCAGCCCCCAGCTGGCAGTGTCCCTGCTGACCACTCTGACAAGCACTTTCCCCACCAGGCAGGACACGGCAGCGTGGTGACACAGGAGATCCTGCCAGCTCAGGGCTTTACGCACATCTCTGTGGACATCTCAGAGATGGGATGGCAACACTGAGACATGGCGTGTCAGGGAAATCCCATCCCTTTCCAAGGCTGTTAGACAGGTCCAGGGGCTCCCCAAGCCCCGGGGAATCACAGCTCTCCAGTGCACTTCGGGGAGGTGCAGGGTGAAGAAGAGGCAAGTCTGACAAAAGCCACTGGATCCTAGCTCTCTGACCTGCTCCCTCCTCTCTGAGCAGAAGGCAACAGGTACCCAATGAAGGAAAGCGAAAAAATCAAGCCAGAACCAGGCTTTTGAATCCCTTTTTATCTTCCTACAAGGCAAATGCAAGCTGGCATTGAATGATCTTAACCAAGCCAGCTTGTCCATCCTGACCATATTGCTGAAGCTTTGTTACACAGGACAAGGGTAGCAGAGCAGGACAGTGCTGCCTTGAAACTTCAGAAAGCCAGGAAATTTATGATCCCATTATCAGATACCTAACTATCCCTGTCAAGATTGAAGGTAGTAATGACAAAAAGTCCTCTCTCACTTGACCCAGGCTTCTGCAGAACCACCAAGCTCTCTGAAGCATGGCTGCCTTGTAGCTCCAGCAGCTGAACTCAGAGCATCGGGTCAAGGAGTTTCAAGTTTTGCCTTGGTCCATCCTTCTGCCTCTAAATTGGCAGGAAAAACAAACTTCAAGGGTGACTGATTCCTTGTGGAGAACCAGGGAAAATAAACTTGCAGGGAACAACCCAGTAGGGCGAGGATTTATTGGTGGTGTACCTTACATGCTAGTAGTAAATGTAGTAAACATCTGCAAGGGCTGACAACGGAATGAGAACTGCATCTCCCACGTAGATGTTAACACACTCTTTCATGTGATCCAAAGTAACATCCTCACACCCAAGGCCCCCTCTGCTGCAAATTCATAACTACTGAGCGTTTGCGAGAATGACGCGATGCTCCTAAGGAATCAGTTTCCTTATGTGAGACAAACCAGGATGCAGAGGTGCTGGAGAGGTACATGAGTCTCCAGGAAAATGTTCCTAAAATGCCAGCTGACAGATCACACCGGGACTGTGGTTTCTGTCTGGTGTCCGTGTGCAGGAGTCCTGCACCAGAGCACCCGCTTTCTTGCAGGGGAAGCTAACTGGAAGCCATGTCTGGGAGGCCAAGGCAAGGAAAAAGCCTTGGAGATCACCCTAACTTCCCACTGCAATGGAAGGCAGCTCCAAGACAAGGACTTGTAGGTCAGGACAGCTCACCTCTGGTGTGATCCCTCCCAGGTAGAGCAGAAAAACTCTCAAATTTAAAGAACTGTGGCACTTTTCAAGTAAGGGCTGTGAGTACCGGAGCTGCTGGAGGATGCTGAGATGCTGCTTGAGCAGGAAATCTGCATTTAGCAAGCAGTTGAGGAAAAGCCCAGAGCAGCTGCAATGCACAAGACCAGCCAGGCTTGCACTCACCCCCTGCTACATCAGCAGTGAGAGGCAACACGATCAGTCGACCCCAGTGTAATGATACAAGTGAGCTTTCCACAATACCCCGAGTACGAGGAGGAGCAGGAACACGGAGCAGCCACACCACAGGCTATGTGCCAAAGCTCTCTGGGGTGACTGCTGCTGCTGCTATGCACAGCGACTTTCAGCATCTGATGGTCCAAGCGCAAAGCGTTCCTTACCTTCTCCCAGCGTGCTCACCACTGTGACTTCTGAGGCTTTGCTGGCACCCCGGGAGGTGTAAGCCTTTATATAAAAGCTATAGCTGGTCGAGGGCTCTAAATCAGTCACTAGCTGCTGGAAGGTGCTCTTGCTAACAGCCTCTTGATACTCCATCTCTACAGGATCTGAAGTGCAAAGAAAGAGAGGACAGAGCAGCATTAGGCTTTGCAAGAGGTAAAGAGGCTAAACAGATGTTGGAAGCAGCAGTTTTGGTCCCTAAGGTGGTTATGTATCTGCCCATGTAATTTTATGCTTACACTTCAATGCACTTCACCAGAGACTTAAGAGGGCAGCAAGATTTGACTGTGTGGCCTCATCCTTCCCAGCCTTTTGGTATGTACAGCAGCATTACTGCCTTGTCAATGTCTTACAGAAACAGGCAGGTGATGGAGAACACGGTGGCAGCACTGTCTACAGCAGTGCAGGTCTGCTTTACCCAGAGGACGCTCTGGGCAGTGGGTAGAGCACTGTACCTGCGGCTTTCCGAATGTGCAGCACGTAGCCGATGATCTCCTTGGTGTTCTGCAGAGGTTCTGTCCAGGACACCTGGATGGTGGTGGCAGAGACGGTCTCAGCCTTCACGCTCTGCGGAGGCCCCGGCAGCCCATCTGCCCACAGCACCGTGAGGCGAGCGCTGGCTTGCGTGGAGCCGGCGCTGTTCTCGGCGATGCACTGGTAGATGGCTTCATCCGCCTGGTTGATCCCATAGATGGAGAGAGTGCTGCGTGGGGACACGAGAGGGAAAGCATCTCACTGGGTGCACTGCAGCGGGCATCCCTCCCCTTCAGCCACGCCATGGCCACCCACGCTGGCTCTGATAGCAGGGCACCCCACACGCCTCTGTTTCCACAGAAAGCACAGGGAGTGGATGCATCATTCCCTAGATCCCATGATGGGAAAGACTGTCTCAACTTCAAGAGGCTGTGGTTAAAGTACAGCCAGAAAGGGACACGGGGTGGGATGGGGAATGGCAGGATCCAAATTCAGGAAGATCCCAGCCACACTTTAGAGATATATCTGCGGCAACTGCATCCATTTACCCAAACCAGCTTTAACTGGCTTGGTTCCAGTACACACCAGTGATGCCCACCCAGGCACCACACACGGTTGCTAAGCCAAGTCCAATCAAACGCAGCCAAAAAGCCCTCTGGTGATGCTCTAATTGCATTATATCACATTAGAGCAGTCTTAGGGTAACAGTAGGATTAGCTGATTTATCCAGCAGGGTTACAGCCGCAACTCCTGCTCCTGCATTTCCAGCAACACCATCACCACAAGCCAAAGAGCCAAAGCTTACAAGCAAGTCACAGGTTTTGTCTGCAAAACCTCAGGGCAGCAAACAGGATGGCTCTTCCAGCCTGCTCTTGGAGGCTCCACATCAGGCTTAGATGCTGGTTTCAGCCTCCAAGATAAAGACAGGCACTGGCTACTCTGGTGGAAAACATCCCTAAAGGAGGGGGGAAACCCAGCCACGTACCAGCTTCCTGAACGAGTGCATTCCTGAGCCCAGTGCCCATCTCTCCACCACCTCAGAAGGGGGGTTTAGTGGCTTGATGGGCCCAGGGACAACCAGAGTTCTTGTACATGTGGCCCCACGAACCACAGGCCCTTTCTGCACTGCATGACCCTCCAGCAATGGTTGTGTACAACAGGAGCAAGCTCAGGGCCATCCCAAGTGTTGTGCTTCCCCATACCTTTCAAACAACACCAGCAAATATTGACTCAGCAATAACTGTGCAACCCATCAGCTCTGTCTTGGCATGCAGCATGCAAACCAGCTTGTATGAACAACGTTTGTTCACAATCAGGGACCCACCAGTACAAGCCCTGCTCTCACGAGGGTTTGTGCCCTTCCTCAGGAACCAAGCCAGGAACAACGTGATTCAGTTTGTGACTATCCAGCAGACACAAGCACACATGAATAAACACCCAGCGTGTCTCCCTTCCAAGACACGGGGCGGGGAGCCTCACCACGCTGTGCCCAGCTCTGAGCTGGGTATGGAAAGGCAGCCTCTGATGTTGGAGATGTTTCTACCAACCCCGAGGCAGCTGCTCAGGTTATGATAAAATATGCTTATTATGCCTTAAATACTGGTAGGATGTTCCACAAACAGGGCACCCTGGGGAGAACTTCTAAAGTAAAGGTCCAGTAGGGACCACCTAAACCCAGTGAGAGCTCTGACACCACTATAAATAGCAGTGTAATTATATTCATTATTGCAAATGGTGGGGATTGACTAGTCCTAGAGATAGGCTGTAGGCGATACCCCAACAGCAATGCATAGCACAGCGCTTGCCAATGCCTCTGCTTCCACTTTAGAGCATCACCCATTTATGCACCACTCTGGATTGATCCCTATTTCTACTTCCAGTCCTGTCCAGTTCATTTGAACTGTGGCTTGCTTCTGGCTTGGCAGGAATGTTTGGCAGACCATGATGCCTTCAAGCTTCAGCATCATCATGTTGGCTTACGATGCCAAAGCTCGCACGAGCTTTGTGCTTGCTACTTTTGCTGTGAGAAATGACCTGAACCTAACCTAATCCACATCCACTGCTTGCTTATAGGGAGAACGAAACTCTTTTCTTCTCCTGCAGTGAATTCCAGGAGGATCTGGGACTTGACTGCACATGGGTAAATCCCAAGCTCCCCTGCTGATGCGAGGGGCACTTCACGCCTTTTTAGGAGTCACAATCAAAGCTGCCTTTTATGTAAATGAAAACTTGTACATGTTAAAAGGAAACGATAAATAACCTGCCACTGCCTGCCTGTGTGTCAGAACGAATGCTGCTTCTAATGGCAGCAAAATATTGGTCTTCCTGTATTAAAATTTATTATTGCTGTTGATTTAACATTCATATTCCTGTCTTGCGAATTATCGGGGCCATGGTGTGTGAGCAAATGTTTAACAGTCATCTATTTATGTCCTGTGCCTTTGTTTCCTTGGAAACATTGTAAATGGAATATCAAATGTGATGGTTTCAGCTGATATGGAGATTTCAGAGAATCAGCCCTAAGCTCCCCTCATAGCCATGGGCTCAATGTATCTGATTAAATGGAAGGAGAAAGGTAGAGGTGGGAGGGGGGCGCAGGGAGGAAGGACCCGATGTGTGGCTCAGCTGTGTCAACAAGGGCTGATTCCTGCGAGGACAGATGGCAGGAGGCAGGATTACGCCATCCCAAAGCTGCACTTGCAGCTCTGCACAAAGCAGATGTGTGGAAGGAGCAGCAGCGCTTCCTTCTGCCCCGTCAATGCAGGGATTATTTCCACGTGGCCGCTGTGCATCTGGGCACCCTGAGCAGCCAGACCGGGCTGGCACACAAGTCAAGAGCAGCTTTCCAAGCACAAAGCAGCTCAGGAACAACAAGGAGTATTGAGGCTCCATTGCTTCCAAGCATATTTATATGCTTTACAAAGAGAGAGGAAAATATGGGGAGAAGGGAAGAGGGGAGCCTGGCTGGAAAGCAGTGCAAGGAGTCTGATGGCAACAGCATGATGCTGGGGTCAAAGGGGAGTCCTGGCAGGATTGTGGGGTGAGCAAAGCTCCTCTCATGGAACACATATGATGCGCTGGATGCCAGCAGTCCTGGAGCAGGACAGCACTCGGCCACTGGGAGCTAGAGCTGGGCAGAACCTCAGCCATCTCAATTGCCCCCCTGCAGAGGTCCCAGGGTGACCGATAACACTGTCATGGACAGTGAGTCAGGAGATAGTAAGAAATAAAACACATCCCCACAAAGAGGCCGTGGCAGGAAGCTGGGAACTTGCCTTGGGCTTTGAGAAGTTGATTTTCATGGAGATTTACACGGCTGTGTTTGGCTGTACTGTGCAAGAAGAGCCTCAGCCACCCACCACCTGGGGCCCATGTTACTTGGAATGATGCGCAGGCAATGGGGGCAATGCATTTTGGCTACGCCTGGATGAGTCAGAAAAACCAAGTGTGGAGAAGTTGGTGAGCAGAATGCCCAGCACCTAAACCCCAGAGGAATGAGAGTAAGGGTTTTCTCTCTCTTGTCTCTGTCAGTGCCTCTAACACCCACGGGCAGACCCCTAAAGGAAGCTGCTGAGCTCCCTGTAAGCCCCACATGAACTCTGAAGCATGCTGGTGGCTGCGATGAGGAGGGCAGGAGCTGGCAGTGAGTTACAGGAACCCAGCATCATCCCAGCTGATACCTCTGCTGTGCATCCATTTCCATCCTAACCACTGCCAAATCCTTCCTGCCTTCACCCACTGCATCACCCCCGGGACGCAGCACAGCAAGGTCAGCGTTTGGCCCAGCAGCTTTCCCAGGTTTTGCTGCTTTTTGTCTTCCTTTCTGTAAGGAAGCTCCAACAAAAGGAAAACGCAGTTGCTGTGCGAGGAGGCGCGGGGCGTCTCTGCGCATCAACCATCTGAAATATGCAGTGTCCTTTCATTTCTTCCCATCAACAGGGGAAAAAAATCTGTCACTCTGGGACATCTGCTGCTGGAAAACTTTCCCCGAGTGCCAGACTGGCAGCGCCATGAGCACGTCAGGCGAGGCGAGATGCCAGAAGGGTTTCTGCTGGTCACCAAAGCCGCTCCGTGAGCCGAGGGCTCCATCACATCTCCGCACAATGCCCTGACAGGCATTGATGGCAGTGGGGAGAGGAGCCGCTGCAGATTCACACCCGGCTGAGCTCAGATGAGAGGCCTCTGGTGCTCAAAAGCTGTGGTATTCCCAAGCTGTCTTCCCAGTACACAGGCAGGCAGGATGACTGATCGGGCTCGGGTCAGGGGTCCAGGCCGGTGACCGGAGATCGGCTTTCCAAAGGCTCCTCTGGAAAAGTCTGAGAACTGAAGGAAGCCTCTTCATCGATTCAGCAGCACAAAGAAGAGGGGCCCATCTGGGAGGATATCAGCATGCGTGTGCAAGGGCGCACAAAAGGGGGAGTGTGATGAAATGAATGCAGAGAGGAGGCTGTGGCTAGCAGGGAGAGCATCCTCGGTGCCAGCAGCTACAGAAAACCAGCAGCACCACACTCAGGTGCCCCATCCCCGTGCCCTGCTCTGCCTCCATTTGTTATGGGTTATGTCATATCACACTCTGCCGAATGAACTGCCTGGACCCAGCCTGATTCTGCAGTTACAGACTCACCAAAGCACAGTTTCTGAGGGGATGCTACTAGTCCCAGTGGGGCCATAGGGATGCAAGGGTAAGCAGACTCTCAGCCTGCAAAGCTGATTAGAGATGCTGCTACTTCCCACATCCCTGGGAGGGGACAGAGTCCAGCAGGATGGGGATTTGGCTGCACAGCGTGTCTTCTATAAATGGGATGTTGTAAACGGCATCACTTCTGCTACAGGAGGCATAGCAGTGGCACCATCTCCTCCTGAAACACTGACCCTTCTTTGCTGGCTTCACGACACCTGGGTTTGCACTGTCTTGACATGACATGTGTGCTGTGTTCCCCACAGGAACTCACCACTGCTCAGGCACTGTGCTGAGGACAAGCAGGAGCTGGCTCAGCTCCACCATCCAACTGCACACCGAACACTGGTGGTACACTACAAGAGCAGCTCAGTGGAGCAGCACACAGGGAAAAATCACACAGGCACCTTGGCAGCAAAACAACCACAGCCACATGAGGAGAGACTGATGCCCGTTACCATCGGCTGCTCCAGGGCTGCTGCAGATCCCTTGTGTGGGATACGGCTGCGTGATCCCAGCACGGGATCCCTGCTCAGTGCCGGGAAGCTGGGATCATGCTGATGCCCTGCTGTTTGGCAGGGCTTTGGGTGCTCATGCAGAGACCCTCCTTGCAAGGCCATTTCCACGTGTCTTCCAAACAAACTGAAACCCATAAATTACTCTTAAATCAGGAGCAGCTGCTTCACATCCCGGTCTTCCCCACACTTATTTGTCATGCTTCTGGGAACTGAAATGTGATTTGCTACACGGTACCCTTCCCATAATCACCAACGGTCTTCAAACTCACTGCATGAATAACCTGCAGGCTTGCTTGTCCTGCCTTAAGGTGTCCAAATCCCTGCAAATTCATGAGTGTGTGGGGGTGTGCACCATGAAGGGATGTCCAAACACATTTGCATCTCTCCATACCCAACTAAAACATGGGGTTTATAGCAAAAAGCCACCTTGTGAATGACAGGCTCTGGTCTCCCTGCGTTCGGTACCAAAAGGGCTGTGTGGCCCTGCAAGTGAGTCTTTCCCACAGCACTAAAACAAGCTCAAGCAAGGAAGAACTTACAAAGGAGACACTTCATAAGGGAAGGTCACAGAGAAGAGCAAATGCCACCTGAGCCCAGGTCCTAACGAAGCCTTTTTCCACTGGAATAAATGAAGTCCCTTAATTACCATTTTGTAAATAAAATCTCCTTGGAAAATCAATATTTAGAGCCTGCCTTCTCTGAAGATGTTGGCCTTTGTTCCTTGCTATTACGGCAATATCAACCCCATAGCGTGATATACTTCTAGGCTGAAAATTACCCCCCTGAACCCAGTTGGGTCAAAGGAAGAAAAGCAATAAACCTTTCAGAGCAGTAATGCAGCTAATATTTCATGCTTCCTTGTACATTTTGGAGCAGTAACCCAGAAAGCATGATTTTACACAAAAAAAAACCCTTCCCCTTCCTCCTGTAGTGATACACCCCTGCTTTTGGGATGGGCTGGTGACGCCGGGTGGGAATTTTGCTGGAAATGCCCATTACATCTCTTGGGCATTTGGATGATGATTGGCACAAATCACCCCAGGACTACAAGCAAAACGGTATCTCTGACCAACAGAGAGGGACAAACCCTATGGCTGCTGGACACGGGGATGGTTCCACTAGAGTCAAAAAGGCCCCATCGGCTTCTCCATCCGAGAGCACGGCTCAGTGCAGCATCACCCTGACAGCAATCAGCTCCATCCCCAACCCAGGGACTGCATAACAAGGCAGCCCCAGCGTCAGCTCCTTCAGTGATTTTTATTCACAGCTTTTAATGGAAAAGCCCACAATTCCCTACGCTGGAGCCTTCATGCATTTTTCATTAACAATTATCCGCTATCCCAGAACTGCTTTTGATTTTTGCTAATCATCGATTGGGTATTTTGTTCCCACACAGCTGGCATTTTCCAAACATAACAACCACCTTCGGAGAGGGCAGAGCACAAGGCTGATCTTTCATGCTAATGTGCCCAGAAACACAGCAACACGTCAGGTGATGAGAATTCATACCTGAGGGACGGCGAGGGAAGAGGTGTTTATCAGACACAGCCTGTGAGGCTCATTTCACTGTGCTGAGAGGCTGGAAGCTGCTTAGCAAGTGACTGCCTGATGTTGTACCAGCAGCCACATCCAATCTGCAGCGAATCCAGCCCTGAAGCTGCTGTCCCATCTCACTGATCACGGGCTTCTGACCTTGAGGGTTTGCTCTCCTCGGGTTTGCATACGAGAGATGGAGTGGGGTGATGCAGATGCCACAGGGCCCTTCACAACTTTGCGAAGCAACATTCTGATGGACAGATCATCCCATCGGCTGTGCGTGTGTGCAGGCACACTACTGCCCACGGGAGAGATGCCTCAAGCTTGCAGGAGCAGAGCAGCATCTTGAATGCAGCATGTTCTGCAGGTCTGGACCTCAATTCTAGCTGTGTTCGTTTACAAGAACAAAGTTGCTCATAAGGATACGTTCTGCAGCCATTTAGCACATGCTATGATTTGGGATGATTTACACTTTTTTCCCTAAAAATCCCAGTGGGGGCATTCAGACCTTTACTGCCATATTAAGCAGAGTTTTAATCCAAATGAATTTCGTAGGAAACCATGTAATCTAATAAAAAAGCTCACAGTGCAGTTTAGTAGCTCCATTACCAGCAGATTCAAGATCCATCTTTACACAGACAAGTATTTTCCAAGTGCAATAGACTGATAAATCCAAGGCATAATCACAGACTGATTCTGCCTGGAACTAAGCGGGTTACAGCACCTGGTCATGCCCACGAGAAGAAAACAAAGGACAACTTGAAGAAGCTCTGAAAAAACCCCAGTATCCAATCTGTTGCCTCCAAGTCATGGAGTACCAAGCCCCGCTGTACCAGTGAGGGCATTTTCCAGACTGACAGCGTTGGAAACCACCAGGCTTGGCTACTTGCCTGAAGTTGGGGGTCAGAGTCGACCAAGACTAGTGCAAAAGAAGCCAAAAGTTCAACATTGACAAGTACGATGGCCTTAGGGCTCAGCTTTACAATCGGGTTACTATCGTTTGAGAAGATGCCATGTGTCAGCTGAGCACCAGCGACTGGTTGAGCTCCCTCAGCCTCTGCCAGATGCAGTGGAATGTGATCGTTGAGCTCTCAGGGGAGAAGGCTGACATGGGATTGTGTTAAATGATTCCCATCAGAAAACGATGACGGCGAGGTTCACCAAGCTGCAGTTCATAAGCATGTGTAGCTCCAGGCACAGGGACCTGGCCAGAGGACAAGACCATGACTACAGACACAACCTCTACCTTACTCAAACAGTGAGGAGGAATGGTTTCACAGGCAACACATCTGGGTGAGACAGAGCTGAATCCAGTGTGAATTCATGGATTCAGTGACTCCTTGTAAAGCCTTCGGACACTTCTGGCTCTGTTTTCCAGTCAATAAAAGGGGATGCATTAATATCCCTCCTTCCATTTCTGCTCTGTTCATATTGGAAACCCATGCAAGGAACTAGCCTGGATTGTATGGCATCTGTATGTGCACACACTAAGCTTCCTGAAGCTCCAAAAACTTCCGGCTTGGAGAAAAGCTACATTGATCAAGAAGATTTTATTACAACTCACACCTTATTCTTCTTGAAACACACAACCTCCCATCCCTCACACAGCAAAGCTTTAAAAAGCCTTAAACCTCAAAACAAAAAGCCATATTACATAGGAACTTGGAACAATGAACTCTTGTTCCTTGGGGAACAAGCCATGGTGCCTGCGGAGCATTCCCCAACAGTCTAAACTGAAGGTCCAGACCCTCCGGCAAGGTTGGGTAGTTGCATTCATGAGACACATCTGCTAATACACATAGCAGCTATCTATAAATGATGCCAGAGAGTACAAATCTCTACCGATAACTTAGCTTTACAACACAGGTGCTATTATTTTTCAGGATATTGTTCCACACTATTTCCATAGAAACTATGTCATCAAGTTGTAATTTTCACACTAAGTGCATCCCACCGCATCAGTTCCTCAGCACAAACATCCCCCTCCCGTCACATGAAAATGCAGTTATTTAGCACTCAGAGAAAACACTCTCCCCTGGTGAGATAAAAGGCTGAACTTTAGTGAAAGTCAGCTTCCATGCAAGTATTATTCCAAATGTATTTACATTTGCACACCCAGGCAGGTCACTGTTCAGGGGTTAAAGCGTGGATCCTCCACTCTGGAGTAAGTGTGGTCCCTGCCAAGTCCAGGGACAACAATTGGTCCTTCCAGGAATACCCAAAAAATGACCAGGACACTTCTACTGAGTTCCTGCATCACCAGTCAAAGTCTAATGCTGATTCCTGGCACAGTAAAGCACAAAGCACTGAAATATAAGCCTACAAAGTGCAGCCGGTAGGACTGAAGCAGTGTTTTAGTGTATCGAAGCCCAAGTTGAATCCACATACCTGATTCTGAACATTACCACCTTCACATTAGCTCCTTGCTAACGCAGGAAGAAAGCAACAACTCTCCCACTCCCCATTTCCCTGGAGTCCAGATAGTTCAAAATAACATCTTCTAACGTAGCCTTCCTCAGAAGCAGGGTGAGGGAGCATTGCATCAGCCCCAGGGATGTGTGACAGCAACCCACCTCACCTGCTGAAGCCTAGCTGGCTCTAAAGCACTCCCTCTGCAGGCACTCAGGCAGCAAGGGTGCAGTCTCTCCGAATCATTCATGCCCATCTCAGCCTCAAGCACAGTTAAGTCCACATTGAAAGCAGGGCTTGCACACCTCCCCAGGATGTGCTGCACACCCCACTGCCCTCTGCCAGCCTTCACTGACCACTTCAAAATGAACTACTGCACACACCTGCCTCGAATCTGCTGCCTGCACAAGAGCTGAAGGCTGTGTGAGCTAACTGCCTCTTGACTCAACAATTAGACCTGCAGAGACAGCTACTTCTGGACCATCAGGTAGGTGATGTCAGTCCTCCATGCACGGTAACTCCAGTTTGATGCTCCACCCCACACAGCAGCCAGTGCACGAGGACTTACCTGTTGTTATTCTTCAGCTTAATGTGGTCACTGGTCTCCAGGATCTGCCCATTCCTCAGCCAAGTGATCTGGGGTGGGGGTTCCCCTTGGGCCACACACGTGAAGATGGCAGTAGTCCCCACAGGCCTGGAAATGGACTGGGGATGCTGCACAAACTCTGCAGGGGCTGGAAGGAGGAAGGAGAAGGAGGGTGAGAAGAGTCAAGATGGTCCCACTTTATCCTGGTACAAAGAGAAACCCCATCAATAAGACTTGTCTGCCTGAGAACATGGGATGCTTGGGCAGCCCACAGCATAGGCAGCAGATAACACTGCATTTTGGTTGCTCATCCTGGCAGTCATGGCTTCACAGAAGGCATCTGAAGGTCAGCTCAGCACTGTATGGAGAGCCAAGGACCTGTACAGCATTAGCAAACTGCTTGCAAATGGAGAGAAACATACGGATGTGCATGGAGCAGTCTGGCAGCTTGTTCTTACCCCGGTAAACAGATTTGCTGCAGACTACTCTGGTAGCAATAGACTGAGGAGCATTCTTAGCCCCAGATCTGCAGCCTGGAACCCTTAAGGTCCTGCCAAGCCTGGCAGAAGCCTCCACCATGCCTATCACTGCTGCTCACCTCATAACCAAGTATCTTCACCTTTAGCAATAACATTTTTAAACAACAAGTGATTTCCCCTCTTCCAGCAGCTCAAAGTAGATTTAAAATCATTTATCAGAATAAACCAGCGTATCAGGGCCTGAAAGACACTGCCAAATACGTGAGTTTATTCAAGCAGTTACGCTTCAAAGGGCAAAGTGATAAATACACTCCACGTTGCTGCTGAAACCTAAAATCAGGTGGAACCGGCAGCAGCCACAATGAAGACAAACAGAGAAAGGCACAGGCCCGTAATGAATTCACTGACTGGGGTCACATAATGGATGGCTGGTGTTAAACTTTTCCAACACAAGCAAGATTATCCAGGGAGACACGCTCCGTGCCACTCCCTGGCATTCCCCAAGCATGGGGTTGGCCACCAGGGATGGGAGAAGGGAGCAAAATGGTCTAGTAAAATGTGTTGAGGAGCAGCCAGGCTGCAGGCAGGAGCAGCTACCCGAGAGCAGAGCATTATGGTTTGTGGCCAAAAATCCCCTCAGGGTTTGCTGCAGCACTATAGGGCGATAAAGCTCTTCCCAGCTGTTTGCATGCAAGGGAAGAGCATCACTATTGCTGCAACAAGGTCAAACCACAGCGAAAGGTGCTAAGAGCGAAGTCATGCATGTTGTAAGTCCTGCAAGCAGAAAGACACAGAAACTCACTGAAGAGCCTCAAAGGAGCCCCTCTTCCCTTTTTAATACTCAAAGGGAAGCAGAACGTGGCAGGTCAGACTCACATTAGTGGTGGGGGGTGTCCGCCAGCAGTTTATTGTCAGGCCACTTCTGTCAGCGCTCAGGTCTACTGATGAACCTGATCTCAGCAACCATGGACACGTATGTCCAGAACCTCCTGCTAAACTCCCCCACGTGCCAAACCATCCCTTGTCCTTTTATTTCCCTCCTACTTTTTTTCCCACTCTAGACTTACAAACTGAAACAAAATTCAGGATAGGTTCAACTGGAGTTGCAAGTGTGGATAAACAGGGGGAAGAGCCCCTCTTCCCTGCAGTGAACGGTCCCTTTGTGGCATACAGTGAGAGCAGCAGAGACTTGATTTTCAAGACTTCCTTAACCTCCTGCCCCCCGCTTTGTGCTGGCGCAGTTTTGCAGCAGCAATTACTTTGCAAGTGGCTGTGCACCTCCCTGCTTTCATCTGGGCTCACGAGTTGCACCCGCACTACTCGCAGGTGCAAACCCATGATGCCAAGGAAGGGCACAGCCACCTTCCAGCTCCTCCTGCAGCTCCATTAAAGATCCTGCTGCTTGGCTCTTTGCCTCCCCAAAACCTCAAATCGTTTGCTCCAGCAGAAGCAAAGTTTAAACAGGGAAAGAAGCATCCGGTGTAACCCTTCTGGAATCGCCCTCTCTCCTTATCCTCCCTTATTAGCCCCTGTCAAGAGGGAGCAATGGGAGCGGTGTCGCATGTGACTCGGGGTGACGGAGGTGCAGCTGCGGCCACTGGCCTGGCGCCAGTGATGCTATTCAGGACCATGGCCCCTTGGGTCCCCCCGATCCCTGCTCCCTGCCACCATCCCTCCTCTTTGCTGTCTCACTAAACACAACCAGATCAAACCCCGGCTCCTGTTTAACTTGCTTAAACTCTCCAGGGAGCAGGTACCCACTCCGTCAAATGGGTCCCAGCTCTGCTGTGCAGAGCTGGGCCTGCTCGGTGGCATCCCTCACTGCAACACAAGAGATGTCCTTTCGCTGTTCCTGCTCCTCCTGGCTTTCTCCAGGCATTGCTCGGTCCTGTTCAGGTCTCACCTTACTCCTTTTGGTGCAGGAGGAGCTGTAGTGCAAAAGAGCCCAGGCTGCAGCAGAAACCCAAGGAAAGGCTCCTCCTTCTCATCACCAGCTTCAGAAAGCATCAGAGAAAGTACATGGTCTGGATGCCACTGGAGTCTTAACATGGGGACAGACACTGCTGCAAGGAGATGCCCCTGTGCTGCACTGGACCCCTGTGCTACAGTGCTCATACCAGCATCCCCAGGCAGGGTCCCTTGTGGCAGCTGCTGGTTCATGGTCTGGGATGAATGGTTCCTTTCCAGGACAGCAGAACATCTGCTCTCTTCCTCCCAGCTCCTCTCTCTGCCCTTTTCAAATGATTCCAACAGGAATCGAGAGTTTGCCACCTCTGGCCCTGGGTTAGCAGGGAAGGAGCAGAAGCAAAGCCCTGCCTTCAGTCAAGCCTCCATCCCCCTCCTCATCCATAATTAACAGAGCATCCTGTCACTGCTCATCTCGCCCTGCACGGAGGCGCAGCAGCCTGAAGGCCTCTCCCCTTCCATACTACATGCTAAAAGGCCATCACAGGTGGCGAGGGGAAGCATATCTCAGCCCTGCATGGAGATCTTAATGAAGATCTTAATGAAGATCACTGTTAAGAGCAGAGAATTCAAACCTGGCAAGGAGGAGCGGGCAGGATCTAGCCCTGGCTTGTGAAGTATGAAGAAACCAGAGTTGATTATTCAGGATTTAATGGGAGGGATAGAATCGTGCAGTTTCAATGAATATTTAAAGGCGTGACATTGGTATCAAAAAGCAATAACACTTAATACCACCCCCAGAATCATCAACCAAGTGCTTCGATAGCTTCTACTGTGCTCAGCAAACTGTGATAGCATGAAGATGTGCTGTAACAGCGGGTGGTAACGGGAGACCCAGATGGGCTCCATCTCTTTAGAGACATTTCATCTCAGCAGTGACCAGCCACTAGCGTGTCCCCCAGGATAACAGGGAGCTTCGCTGCCCTTGCTGTGAGTTTTTGCCTGGCACTCACTGGGAAAGGCTGTCCTAAGGATCCAGGAGCACTGACAGACGATGCAGTGGTGCCAGAGGAATCCTTGCCCCTTGCATCTCAGTATTATTAATTCTCCAGTAGCCAGAGTGACAGGGTAAGGGAGGGAGGCTGGGCTGAGGAGGAGGAAGAATAACATGGAAACAACAAAACTCCATAAATTAGGCTACTGAAACCAACAATAAGGTTATAAAGGAGAAGACAGGTCAATGGAGAAGTCAGTCAAGCACAGCATCAGGTGACAGGAGATTTAAGACAAAGAACTGCTGCCTGCTTGGCTTCTTTCTATTGACTACAAAGAATGCCCAGATGCTTGAGTAACTTAAATAGCTAAGCTGTCTGGCTGGTGGGATTGCTAGGGCCAAAGATGGGATCTGTGGCCGTGTCCCCTGGGAAACAGGCAGAAACTACTCAAGGAAGCTGTTGCGGAGGCTGTCCGTCAGCCTTCAATGTGTATCGTGAGCTTCTCAACCTGGCAAGCACACACTGACCCACGCAGCACATACTGAAGCCAGTTTTGCAGCATGAATTTAAACTCAAGCACAAACCAAGTACCACAGAGCCAAGCCTAAACCACTGCAACTGCACTACATCCGTGGCTGAATGCAACCCCGCGGCCAAGGCTTGCAATGCCAGCGAGCAGGAACGATGGAAGAAACATCAGGAAACACAGCGGTGGCCGGATCTGTTGGACCAAGGAGCAGTGCCCGGTTCTGCCAGCAAGAAAGCAGGACGAACAAGGCAGTCATTGTCAGCAGAGCCTTCAAAACCACATCCTTAAGATGGGCACTCATTTATGAGATGGGATCTCATTTTTCTGCATAGCTTTCAGGAGGAAATGAAGCGTGGAGTGGAGAACACTGGTGACCATCTGGCCATTCACAGCCCATCAGTTTGTTATGACACCAAACACATAATAAAGCACAAAAGATTGCACAGGAGGTAGAGGGAAAGCGCTTTGATATATTTTTCTTGCCTTGCCACCGAAGCCTGCTCTTCCCCGGCACCACACGCACGCACACCCTCCGCTCCAGCCGGCCCTATATTCGGCCCTTCAACAACTCCCCCCGTGGGACTTTGATTCGCAGCCCGGCACAAAGCAATATTCAAATGCCTGCGCCGGGATCTGAAGAGAAAATGGAAACTTTCTTGTGTGAGAACCTTACAAAAGAGATCAAAGGAGCCTAAATGGCCAGGGGAGGGCAGGGAGGGAGGGAGGGAGCGGGGGATTGACGCCTTCTCCTCTGAAGGGAGGAGGAATTCCCAGGAAGATAATAAGATGGTGTTAGATGATCTGAAGGAGAGCTTGCAATGGGAAAGGACGTTAATGCCAGAGCAAGAGCAGAGCCCTGTGCCAGGGCACCACTGCCCAGGTGGCTGCTCTGATGGGGACAAGACCACCGCTGGCAGCAGGAGGGAGGACGTGGTCTCTGGTCCCAGCCTCCCGCTAACTCCTTGCCTTACAACAGGAAACACGGCCCTTTCTCCCCCTGTTTCCCACCTATAAAACGTGCCTCCTTCAAAAGATGAGGGGGTAAGTTAATTTGTGCCTTCAGGCACTTCAAGGGCCTCTGCATAAAGGCGGCAAGTACCTGGCCTGGCGTGCTTTGAGGACGCTGTATTGTCCTAGCCCTGTGCTAACTTCCTCTCCAACCAGGCTTTTGATAGCCCGCTCTTTGCTTTTATTCCCCTTACGGATGTAATTTGCATCGCTGACATCTTGACAAAGATAAAACCCACAGTCTCCCATGTCAGTCATTATTGCTGTTTTCTTCCCAGACAAACCTAACAGCAATCATTTGTACCTCTCAGCTGGAAAATTCAGCCAGAATGAGATTCAGAGGAAGGAAAAACTGCTTCCAAAAGGAGGGTGAGCAAAGCTGGGATGAGCTCAGCTGCCTGGCCAGGGTCTGGCCAGCTTCCGTGGGGCACAACAACCCCCTGAAGAACAGAGCATTTTACGGATGGGCAACACAGGATGGGGTCCTGGATGCTGCAGCTCATGTCTAAGGGCTACACCAGGGATGCACACTCCTGCTGAACACAGGAGAATCCCCCTTCCCCAGCAGGGCTGGGCTCCAATGGCCCTGCGAGGACCATTTCAGGGACAAACTCTCACCTTGATTCCCCAGTGAAAATCCACAGTAATTCTACCCCAGACGAACTCCAGCAGTAGACCAGCTGCTCAGGAGCTGGTGTTTAAATCACCAACGAGACTAAAAGCTGCCCATCTGCAGCAATGAGAAGTCGTGCTACCTTTTCCCCTCTCATCCAATTGCTAACAGAAGCAGTCAACAGTATTCAATAATTATATTTTTATGACTTCATACATTTTCCAAGTAATTTCTTTTGGTTCTGCCTGCCTGCCTCCTGGACATCAGCTCAGCATTTGGGTTTAGTAGCTCTCTGCCACATGCAGAGCTCTTCTGCAGCAGCTCTAAAGGGTTTGCATCAGTACAGCGAGGTTCTTAATGCCTGGGCTGGTGTTGCTTAATAACACCCTCAGGTCTGCCCACCCCCAGCCAGCTGGGAGTCCCCCTTGTTGCATTGCTCACCCAGAAATCCAGCAGCAAAAGAAACATTGAGCTTTCACCTCCCCTCATGTCTGATCGGCACCTGGGACTCAAGAGGCATGAGCAGCCCTATAGGAGCACTCTCTGCACTGTTCCTTGATGCTCCCATGGCAAAGGGAAGAAGGAAGCCAGCACCCAGGACCCACGGGTGCTGCATGAGCACTGCAATGCCAGTGACTCCTGGGACCTGTCAGGTGAGCATCAGGGCTGGAGCAGGGCACTTTCCCCATCACCAGCATGAAAGGTTCAATTAGTTCACTCCGGCAGGAGGTGTGTAATTTTAGATTCAGGATATCATCAGTCAATAGTTAATGAGTGAACTGATGAGAGCACGAGATGCTTTAAGTGGGCTAGCATGAAGAGGAGGTGAGTGCCTGTAATCAGGGCGGATTACTGCCATTCAGAGCATGCTGCCAGCTGGGTTTGCCTTCTGAAATACTTGCCTGGCTCCCCTCACCATGGAGACTGGTCCACAGAGCATGTGGAGTGGATTTGTTTGGTTTCTTGAGTGCTGATCTCTACTCTGGGCTGACCCATCCTATACAAGTGGTATCTCAGGACAGTTGCTGTGAGGAAGAGGAGCAACCTGCATGTCTTGGGGATGGCGTCCAAGGGATGCTTTACTCGTGTCATGGCAAGGGGCTCAAACAGTGTCAACTGCTAAAGGAAACAGTCTCACTGACTTTTTGGAAATAGTTTTAGACTTACTGGTGCCATTTCAGTTGGAGAGCAACACTTTATAGAATCACAGAATAGTTAGGGTTGGAAAGGACCTTAAGATCATCAAGTTCCAACCCCCCTGCCATGGGCAGGGACACCTCACACTAAACCATATCACCCAAGGCCTCGTCCTCGTGATATGTACTCCTGGATATCATTGCATGAGTGATATCTAGCATTCCAAGATATCCAATATGAGACCAGTGCCTGTGCCCCCATATTATTAAGGACCACGCAAGGGTGAGTGATGACATTGGCTGATTAAGTCAGTCTGAGCTTTCTGCTGAGACGTACAAGTACGATAACGGGTGTGCTATGCCGAATAAATGCCTGTGATGGGATGGAAAGCCATTGCACCCATGCAGCTGAGGCCTCAGCTGAATGACACCTGGTTGCTACCCACCAGTGTGAGCATCCCTCCTCTGCAAGCCCCAGGTTTGCTCACCTTGTACAACGAGGCTGCCCTGCGCGGTCCTTCGCACCCGCGTGCCGGGTTTGTTCGCAGCGCACACGTAGATGCCGGAATGCTGCACGGTGAGGTCTGAGATCATGAGATTTCCTGTGCCCAGCACCTGGATCCCCTCCACGCCGATGGGGCGGCCGTCTGAAAGAAGAGGAAAAGGATAACAGTCACGTGCTGGACCTTTGTGTGAGGCTCTCCACACAAATGGAATGGTACCATGCTCCGTTACTGGGGTTTGCCAAGTAAAGTCAATGGGTTGTAGCTGACACTTGGCAGAACTGTCTTCAGGAGAAAACCAGGATCCTCACTTACATGTTTGCCCAAACCCAAGGTACCAGCACAGGAAACGTGAAAGCTTTCAGCCAGGTGCTCAGCTTAAGGCGAAGAACACTGTTCACTAAAGCGGTTAAACCAAGTTAAATCATACCAGCCTCTCTAAGCTACTGCCTGGGTTCTTGTATTAGATTGCCCAGGGATGCAACCAGGTCAACAGCCTGTTTCCAACAGAGATGCTCTGGGAAGGAGAGGACCAGTGTTTCCAAATAACCACGCCTGGGCTCCAGCACAAGGTCTTCAAAACAGAAGTGTTGAATGTGAAATAGTTCAGTATCAGGGAATTCACCTTGTCCCAACAAAGCCTATTTTTTACTGGAAAATTCCCAGCCAACTCTAATTACAATGTGTTTCATTAGTATCAGGCTATTGCTTTTTATTGCTTCATTGATTTGTGTTTTAAGACACTCCTGACAAAGGCAGCTCTAAATCAGTGCTAGCGTGTGTCAGGGTGTCTGAGCAGAGGGGCAGGGCAGGGGGGTACTTTTACTGAGGAGCAGTAAAGGGGAGCACACTTTCATCAGTTGGAAAACAGGAATTCAGTTCTTCTCTTCCCTTTGATCAAGGAGTTTGAAGAACCTACAGAATGGGAGAAGCAACTCTGGGTTGGAAGGGACCTTAAAGCTCATCCAGTTCCAACCCCTGCCACGGGAATGGATACCTTTCACTAGAGCAGGTTGCTCCAAGCCCTGTCCAACCTGGCTTTGAACACTGCCAGGGATGGGACTTCTCACAGAAGCCACCCCTGTAGAGAGCTCCCCTGCCTTGCAAACCCATAGAAGTGAGGGATCCCATTTCAGATTAACAGCAGCACCCTGCTAGGAAACACCAGTAAAACATGGGCTGAAAGCTACAAAGCACTTCCCAAACACATCTCCTGCCATGCTCCCTACACACTGTTTTCCAGGAAATTTTTAAACTTCAAGGTTTCCTTGCTTCATTAGGCAGGGAATGCCAGACCACTTCATTATTTGCATTGCAAAGAGAAATGCTTGGGTCTTTTAGAGAGAGAAAAACAATGTCATTAAATGATTAAATGATCACATAACTGGCCAAGCCACTGCAGCAGTAAATGGCTCAGTCATAAAAAGGACAGTAAAACATGACCTGTCCCACATTTAATGAGCAATAACAAGGAACCATTCCCTTCAAACATCATCTGAAGTGTAAAGAGGTCTGAATTAAATTCAAATTGAAGTTGATTTCGTCTTTTAAATTAGACCTTTTGGAAGTCCATATTTACGTGTAAAAATCAAATCTCTCTCTCTTGAGATGGGTGGGATCAGGGAAAGATGCAAAGTGGCCATACCCGGATGCTCCCTCACATCCTTGCCTTAAGAAATACCACAGAAATGTGACTTGAATGTCAGTAGTTTTAGTGTATTATTTATAACGTGCTACATAATTTAAACATGCAAAGACCCAGCCTGCAGCAGGCACTCCACAGAGCCCAAATACCGGCACTGATACCTCCTTAGTTATCTCTCTAGCCCCAGTTACCAATTAGAGGTGTGGTGCTCTGAAGATACATCTCCTGCCAGTCAAACATCTTCCACTTCCCTGAAGAACAAAGCTCTCCAAGCTCAGAAACCTCGAGGGATCTGCCACTGATTCAGTGTGGTCACCTCTAACAGCCAGCAAAGATCACTGCCAGATCACCCCATATGCCTCTTACTCAGCTCCTTCCAAGAGTGCTGAAAGGGCTTCTAAGAGAAGTATCTCTCCTTTCCCAGCCTGCCCCACTCTACTTACTCTACTGTACCTCACTCAACCCAAACCATCCTGTGATCAGTTAGAAGGTCTTCAGCTAATAGCAAGCCCAGGTGTGTAACGCTGGCAACACACATCAATAACACAGAGTTTTTACACAAGAAATTCCTTGCATCCGGAAAGCTCAGCACTTTGCAGGAGTGCTGTGCAGAGGGGCTTTGCAAAGGTTGCTATTTATTTTAACCCTGTTTCCCTCACACGGAAGCCTGAGGAGTGGCTTGGTCAAGGGATTCGAACCCTGAAACCCTACCTTCCTGGCACCACTTGCCATCACCGAGTCATCTCTCTATGGGGAAGATCTGAAGGGACTGCAAAAGCACTGTTGCTCAGTTCCTGAAGCTCTCAGGACCCACGCATGCTGGAAACTGCTGCTCATTTAACATGACCTTCTGCTTCATTTTATGAAGTCAAAAGCGGAACATTTGAGGGCTGAAAACAAGCCAGTGTGGGTACAAATGTTTGACAGATTCACTCTATCGATCCTCAGCTGATGAGGGCAGGAGAGAGGTTCAACTGGTTGCAAAGAGCAGAAAACAACTGATTAATAAAGGAGATCATTCTCCAAGTGGGAGATGCTCCCTAAAGATGCTCTGTCTAGGGACAAAAGAGGCTTCCGGGCTCCCTTCTTGGGGGGGGAGGCTGGATGAAAGAGGCCTGTGGTTTGGGAGCTGCATTATTTATTTTTCCAAGGTGTATGGGATGCTTTCTGGAGTCCATTCTCCCGCTAAGGGAGTGATTGGCACAGCAGCACCAATTACAGAGACCCGTTAAAACGTGCCAGGCGATATGAATATGCAACAACACCAACGCCTTTCTTTTGTAAGCAGCAAGTAGAAAGAAAGTAACAACTTTCTAATGTTGATCATTTAGGTCTTTTGTGAATTCTTTGTATTGTGCCATAGTAGCCTTCCACTTTTTAGACACATGGGTCTCCTGCTCCAGCGGACACTGGGCACTGTGGATTAGCATATTTAGAGTACATTGCAACAGTTGACTATTCAGTGTGTGAAGTGGTGAAATTTACTCTATTATTTCTAAACACTTACAGCAACGGCGCTCCTGTCAACCAGTCAGCCATCTATTACAAGCTTCTGTGTCCAATAAGTTACCAATTAATTGGCTCCTACAATTGTTGTATAGTTTACTTCTTGAATGGCTCCCTCTTTAGTAATTTCCTTCCCATTGTGTGACCCTTTCTGACAACTTCTGTATAACGCTATCAGATAATCACTGTCTTTTCTTTCTCGCCTCACTTTTCTCTATCTCTCTAAATAGTTTATTATTCTGCCTTGGTACCTTTTATGGAGGCCAGCTCAGTGGCCTGTCAGTTAAAGGGTAAGGATACATTAAAATCGTCATTCATTCAAAAGGCTTTGCAGTAAGTGCCCAGGATATTCATTTGTGCACACATACAGGTCCAAGCCTGAAGTGTGTAGCTCTCAAAAGGAAAAGCCCTATCTTTCCTGAACAAACCCTTAATGATTTTACATTTCTCTCAGAGCCTGCTCTCTAATGAATGTTGACATTTCATGCACGGCGAGACACAGGAATTCTGTTTGTGGTCGGGGCTACAACATATTCCCAAGGAAATTACATTCAAAATTGATTGGGTGACACTCAAAAACTGGCCTAGAATTTGAATGGTTTCCTTCAAGCAAAATATAGGTGCCTTTCCCACTGAAAACCAGCCAGGCTTCAGCAAAGCCAAAGCAGAAAGTGCAAATGTTGTTTATGGCTTGCTTTGCCCTGCACCAGAATGCTGTGAAAGCAGAAGGGTTCTTTTAGTCCTTTCTGATAGAAGAAATGCCACAATGTCAAAAGTGTGAGCAAGGGGGTTCAGAGAGGCACTCTGAACCAGCAGCATGCCCTGGACAAGGACCTGCCACAGTGGCCATGCCGCATCTCTTCTTTATTTTGACCAGGCAAGAAAGATGTTCACATATAACTGACTTTAGGTTTTGTGTAGATCAAGTCAGGCCATTGCTAAATCATGGCTAAGACTTTGTGCCCATGGATTTTTTTATTTCTGGGAGTGGATTCGAAGTATTTTGGTTCCTAAGTTGAATAAATTCAGTGGTTATTTAAGCTAAACCAGCTCTGTAGGAGCAACTGCAGGAAGAAGACCTTCACACCGGAGGAAGCCACATGTACAGATGACAGACACTCAGGGGATGTCCTTGTCCAGTGTAAACCCCTCTCCCTCCTCCTGATCACACAGGCCCAGAGACATGAAAGAGCTTCTGAAATGGCTATGAAGAGATGACAAACCCAGCCACTCATCAGAGAGCCTCTACAGCCACATTGCTGTCAGGATCGGTGCAATACTAAACAAGATCTTGTGATGCTTTGGACAGGAAACATTCCTGCTTAAGGGAAGGGAAAACAACGGGATCTCTTTCTTACTCAGTAGCTCTAATTCAGCTGCTGTGCTACAAAGCATCATGGAGAGGGCGTTTATATTTGGTGGAAGGCAATGCTGAGCTCAGACCATCCAGATATCACAAGAAGCTCTTGCATCTTCATTATTACACTGCTCTATAGAGACAAGTGTTTCGAAGAAGGTAATAAACACTTATAATTAAAGGCAACTATAAAGTAGTTTATTATAGTTGAGCATTAACATAGAGCTGCCCTGTGTCCAAGAGATCCAAACCACTGATACAACAGACACAGGGAATTTTTAAACCAGCATCAATCTGACTGTTACGGCTCGGGAGTAAAAATACCCAGTTAGTGGCAGACACAAGCTGGTTTTACAAGCCACCAGAGGAGCAAGCAAGAGGGCAAGCACGGAAAAATAGTGCAATGGATGCTGGATACGTGTCTTTATCCCCTGATGGACAGCTCTGGAGTGGGAAGGTGCTCTTCCCATGAGCTGGACCTTGAGCCTTGGAGAGCCACAGCACAGCAGCAGGAGACAGGATTACCCCTGTTTGTGCTTCACAACCACAATGGAGGACTCAGGGACATTAGCATCCCAAAAATGACATGACCTCATGGACCACAGGGGCTTGGGAAATCCTAACTGAACCGACCCCAAAGTGTGCACAAGCTCCAGAAGATAAAATAAAAGCCATCAGCTCTTTGCTCAGATTTCTGTAGGGTAATGGAAATGTCACTCTGAGCAAAATAGTTTCCAAGGTACTATCACAAAGTTAGAAACTACAAGAACCCTTGCTTTTGGACTGAAACACAGCACTTTGCTCTTCCTCGCTTGTATGATGCCATCAGACACTGCCTCTGGTTTCCATGCTGACTAAAATAACATCATGGAACCCAGCAGCAAGCACTGGGGTTTTCTACAGCTTCAGACATGCTACTTTAAGCACCTTGTCCCCTCATTTTTCAAACTCCCTGATGAGGCAGCAAGTTTCTTTCAAGTCTGTTTTACATGAAGGATATGTCTGTGTGTGCTTTGCTTCTCTAGGCCAACAGTGGTGATGTTTCTGATGCAGCTGAAGAAGATGCTGTCAGTCGAGAAGAGATAAAAGTATCACCTTTCATGCAACATCAACAGGTTTAACCAACCCACTCTGCTAAGAGGAGAAAACAGGATCTTGGCAGAGAGGAAAAACAAAGTGTAGACATGAGGATAGAAAGCACTTCAAGCCTACAATTAACTTCCATAGAAAGGCTAAGGGTGAAATCACCTGTTGCATAAAATAGTCAGTGACACCTACCTATTTCCCATAGGATAACAGGGAAGAGGAAATCCCAGTCTCCTTGGGCTTACCTAGGCGGCTCCAGGAGACGATGGGCCGGGGGTTGCCAGTTGCAATGCACTCCAGCACCGCGGTCTGGTGCACCGTCAGTGTGAGGTTCTCCGGGCCAACCAGTATCATGGGGTCCTTGTAGACGGTGGAGTGGGAGCCTGCAAGGACAGCATCATTGTTAAAAGGCATCTGATTCTCTCCTGTTTAATGGAAACACTGAAGGCTTTGTGCATTCTCTAAGTACAAATGATGCGGCTGGTGTAATCCTCACTAAATCTGAGGGGTACAAGAAACAAAAGGAGCACAACGCCTGCATGACAGTGCCACTGAAATGTTTCAAGTGTGCTGATATTCCTGGGGACAACCCCCCCCCAGCCAACAGACCGAGCCACAAGCAGCCCTGTTAACACACATACATAGGCAGAATAAAGAAGGAACCATGCTGTGAACTAGAGAGCAGATGAGCAGGAAAAACATGGCATACAGGGAGGACACAAGCTGCAGGACATTTGTAGGAATGCAAATAAAGGAAGGAGTTGCTTTACCTTTCAGCATCTCAAGGCATAAAATAATCCATGCAGTCCACAATGCTTAAATCTGCCTCTCTGATCATATCCTCTCTTGCTGCTGGGATCCTTTGCTCCAAAACCCCTTTCCTGGGACACAGAGTGATGGAGGTGCCAGTCCCTGACTCCCAGTGAGGATCTTTTTGAGAGGAAACTCAAGGAAACTCCTCTCATAACTGCAGCTCACAGAGTGGTCACTGCCCTGCCTTTACAGCAGCCCTGAACTGGCCCACTGTGGTGTAATTGGGTACAGGGAGAGGATGCATCCCCTTGCTCTGCTGTAATCGTGATACAATCATTGCTCAGGATGCGATCACTAATCGTTTATTTGTGCTACAGTAGCACCAAGTGGCAGCAACCAAGAATGGAACCCACTGTACAAGACGATGCACAGACCCATAATACAATAAAGCCCTACCACAAGAACTCTGGAGACGAGGCAGGCACAGGACAAGCAAAAGAAACCACATTTCACCAGGCAGGAGGGGCCCACAAGACAAAACCATCCTCCTGTGCCAGGTATACCACAGCTGAAACTGCATCTCCTGAGATCCTAAAAAGTGCCTTATCATAGAAGAGTTTTGGGTTTGAATGGACCTTCAAAGCTCATCTAGTCCACCCCCCCTGCAATAAGCAGGGACATCTTCAACTAGACCAGGCTGCCCAGAACCACATCCAGCCTGGCCTTGAATGTCTCCAGGAATGGTGCATCCAGCACCTCTCTGAGAAATCTGCTCCGGTATTTTACCATCCTCATTGTAAAGAATTTCTTCCTCACATCCACCCTGACTGTCCCTAAGCCAAAGATCCCTTCAGCCTTCCCTCCCATTTGCTGGCAGGAGGGAAAAAAGGAGATGCTCTCAGCTCCCCATTAGCAAACATGAACACCGACCATCTCTGCATTAGTTTCTCCCTATTTCCACTGAGATCTGGGTTACACTCCAGACATGCCGAGATCAAGCAGTGTTTAAGGAATTTCAACAATCTGACAGCTGCTGCTGGCAAAAATGCTCTGTGCACCTGCAGAGAGAAACACTTGGGCTGGTCGTCTGCCCCCGAGCAGGAGAGGGGCACAGGGAGGGCTGGGGAGCTCATCAACACCATGAGTTGGGCTTTGTGCTGGGGCCATCCCACGCTGACTCTGAACATGGACTTCCCAATGTCTAAAACCCTTGTTAAAGAGGAGTGATCCACCAAAAACTACCTGCAAAGGCTTCTCTCCAAGATGAAATGTCCTTTCTTCCTGCCCTTTTTAGTGTTACCCTTTCCCAGCAGCTCAAGGGCTGAAGCTGGGGTGTTACTGAGGGGATTTCACAGTGGTCCAAGGGCTAGCACAGATCAGAGGGGCTCGCTTGTTAACTGCTCCTTACGGGGGCTAAATGGGAGCTATAGAATGACTGTGAGGTTGTGTCTAAATGGGCAAAATCCAAGAAAAATCACCGTGTCAGTGTGACTTAGGAGCTGAGGCTCTCACTAAATGCATTTCACTGCAAGCCATAAAATGCAGATTTTTTTATGAGGACCAGAATGCACAATAAATTCATATGACCGGCTGGTTAACCCCAAGAGAGCTGAAAAACAATACCTTCCCCCTCAGTACCTCAGCGTGCCTTTAAACCCCATGTAGATTTATTGTTCTAAATCACAATACTAAATGTTCACGCTTAGAATAAGACGATATTATCATCGCATTACAGAGCGATTTCAATATTTCAAAACACACAGAAATGAAATGAATTGTCCAAGGTCACCTGAGAATGTCAGTAAATGGGAGCTGAGACCAAAGCAGAATTTAGAAAACACTATTTTCACCCCCAAATATGTAAAAAAGCACACTCTGATTTATATTCTGAGTCTGAAAGAGGCATGCAGGTCTTTGGGTGTTTGGTTAAACCCTGTCCAGCTCTGGAAGCAGCATTTCCAACACTGCCGATCCCAATGGCCACGGCAGTGCCAGCTCCAGGGCCAGAAGGGACGGTGACCCAGCAGCGATGTGGCCACCAGACACAGCACCATGCAAAGGGGCTGACCATGCCCAACCACTGGGGAGAAGGAGGTTTTCCTCTCCAACCAGAGAAACTCTTTGATGCAGGGTCAGGAAGGAAGGGGTGACAGCACGAAGGACTCGTGTGCTGCTGGGGCACAGCAGGGTTCAGGGCAACGCGGGGGGGATTTAGTTTGAAAGGGAAAAAGGCTCTAATGATGCACGTGGTCCCCAGGGGCTCCACCAGCAGCGGCTGCGGTGAGGATGGGGAGGTCCCCGGCCCCGTCAGCAGTGACAGGCACTCTAGCAGGGACGGGAGCGGTGCCGGCACCGGCTGTTAGATCTTGATCAAAGGGACAGCAGCAGAGAGAGGCGCGGCTCGTGCGGGGAAGGTGTCAGCGCAGGGAGGCAGCGGCCCCTCGGGAGCCGCTCCGCTAAGCAGGCACTTGAAAATAATCAATCAGGAGGCCTGGAAGACACAACCGTGCTGTTTGCTGCCGGCAGCCCCTCCACTGCTGCCGGGAGAGGAAGGACAGTGCTGCAAGCAGGCGCCTTCATCCCCCATGGGCAGTCACCCTCCTCTTCCTCTCTAGTCCCTGCAGGACACAGGCTCTCAGAGTCCACCTCCATCCTCTCCCTCCTCCTTCCCCAGCCAGGGCTCAGAAGCCCGCACAAGGCAGACTTGGTGCCTCTCTGTGGGTGAAGCAATGGCTGAAATTGCTGTTAAGAAGCGAGGGAGCCCTCCTGCCCCGATGAAGAGCAGAAAGCACCATTCCCTTTACCCCTCTGCATGAAAGGGAGGTGATGGAAAGATCTGCAAGATTACCACTTAACCCATCATACCTAATGACATGTGCACAACAGCACTCACATTAGTTCAGTATTTACTGACACAACACCCACACCACTGAAGCAATGCCTGCAGCACACCGTAGCCTCTATTGGTGTGCCAAAGTCTACACTTAATATGCTAGCACATACCTGCTGGCCTGCTCTAACAGATATTTGTGTGCTCTTAGCAAACACCACAGAGCATAAACCTTCACTGAGGCTTAACCAAGTGCGATGGGTTTTCCATGGGCTGAGAGCATGCAAACATCCCATTACAGCAGCCCTGCTGACATGCAGGCACTGAAGCACAGTCCAAGCCCTTCAACAGACACTTAGACATGGCGCCCATATTCATCATACGACTGCTTTAAGGAAAGAGGAAAACCACAAATGTTTCACAGACAGGAAACCTGGAAAATATCCATGTGAAATGAGGGATGGGCAGATGAGAACAACGAGCACTTTCTGCCCTGTGAGGAATAATAACTCAGACCAATAAACTGACACAAAGAACTTCCCCACGTTGATAATTTACTGTTCTTTCTTCTCTCTACATGGGCTACTGCTCACATAGATCAAGAAAACAGATTAGCAACAAGCACCAAAAACCTCCCAGGTCTTTCAGAACCAGTTACCCTGCTTTCTTTCCCCATCAGAGTTGACATACACAGCATCCCTCTTTCCTCAGCTTCACCCTATTTCACACATGCTGCCTTTTTACAGCTGGCAGAGGCTAATCTGACACTTGGTACAAGTGTTTAGTCTCTTACTCCAAACCACTGGCCAGGCAGTCATTTTGGAGGGTGAAGGCAGGCTGTGAGATATGAGTGTATGCTGGGAAGCCTCCAGCCACTGCGTACCAGCAATTATGTGTATCTGATGGACAGGAGAATCACAGCCCAGGGAGAAAGACCCTTTGGTGTCTACTTCTTTGGCACTCATCTTCTCTGAAGGTAACCCACAGATGTCTGAAGTCCAGGACAAGCAAGCTATCCTGTTTTCATACAAGGAGGTTGAACATATCAAGGGTATCTCTCTAAGAGAGCACAAAGGTGTCATTCACTCCTGGCTGCTTGGGCTGTATGATTTGACTTAATACTTCCCACTTCCTTCATGCTAGGAGCAGCTACTGAAACATCAAGAGAGACTTGTGAAGCTAACAGTGTTTCAAATAAAAACCACTGACAAAGGAAGAACGTATAACTACAAGGTGACAATCTAACACCAGCTTTAGAAACTGGATGAGGAGTTATTGCTTGAAGGGGCTCCAAGAGATCAGCTTGGGTCCCACACAGACAGCTAACAGTGGACAGTAAATGGGCAGGTCAGTGGGTATGGAAACATGGTAGTGTTTGCACCTTAATCCTTGCTTATCTGTGCCCAAGGTCACCCCTTCCACATGACATTTTGTGTGCATTCACCAGCAGGCCAGACTTGAGCACATGCAAAGTGTGGATATGGGTTGCTCTGGTTTGCCCTTATAGCTTCATCACATCCCACCTCTGGCAGAGTGAAACCAAACAGTGGTTTTGGCCATTATTTTGGAGAGGAGACCATAAGGCACTGTGACTTCCTCAGCTCAAGCTTTCAGAAGTGAAAACCTGCTTCAGGCACGAACTTCAGATGGAGATGGATGGAGAACCAAGTCAAAATTCAGCCTGGGTTGCTCAGGTCTTCTCCTTCTCATCTTCCAATGAAAGGTTAGCCTGCTTTGGTCACAATACACTGCTAACAGCCTACACAATATAATTCCCCATTAGATAAATAATTGATCACCCTGTGTGCTGCAATTACTTCCAGAGTGGGCAGGTCTCATAAGGAAATGATGAATATTCCACATTTCCAAAAGAATTTATTTAATGTAAAGCTGCTGTAGCTCATTTTCTCACCCTTCTCCTGCTACCCAGAAACTGGCAGTGATTTACAGGCAAAGAGACACATTTATCTGCTATCAAATGGGCTGATCTGGCAGGAACTAACAACAATCCAGAAGAAGGAAGATATCATGGCTGGAGAGAGGAACACTTCTCAGTGCTATTAGTCTGAAACTCTCTTAAACTGTACTGGTCCAGAAGAGCAGAAGTCAGTACAGCTTTTACTGGCACTCACCTGACACAGTGAGCCTGGCCTCCCGGCTGAACTTCACATTAGCAATATTGGTAGCAACACAGTGAAAAATCCCACTGTCTTCTGCCCTCAGTCCTGTAATCTGGAGGACTCCCTTGGGAAGCAGCGTGTACCTGTGGGAAGAGAAAAACAGGACCAAAAACTTGCAAAGCAGGACATGATGCAGCAGCAGGCTGCAGAGCCATGCAGGTGAGGCAGGCTGGCTCCCTGCATCCCTGCAGCCCATGCTTATCAGAGAATCACAGAATCCCAAACTGGATTGGGTTGGAAGAGACCTTAAAGCTCATCCAGTTCCAACCCCTGTCACGGGCAGGGACACCTCCCACTAGACAAGGCTGCTCCAAGCCCTGTCCAACCTGGCCCGGGAGTCAAATCCCTATAACCTGATAACCTTAAATGCATGGAAAGGTGAGTTTAAAATAGTTATTGAGTGCACACACACAAATATCAATAAATATTTTCTATATCTAAACCACAGGTATATTTAAGTCATGCATGCATACACACATGTACCCATACATTACAGGTTGCTTGGCAACAGTGTGTTTAAGTTGGCTGGTGGTAAGTCAATACAGTGTGATGAGTTAATAATCCATTTCCGTCTGGAAGATGAAGAACATCTTTCTCCCTATCAGCATATGGTTAAGTGCCTATAACCCTGCGCTGGGCTCCAAACGCGCGGCTCGGTGGCGGAGGCAGCGTGACAGCAATCAGTTTGAAACGTCCCCAAGTTGATTGCAATCTCTCTGGGACTTTAAAATGCCCATTGTTTTGGATGAATTATACCACAAGAAGCCTTCATTTTCGTTAACAATCTGCCCACAGCATTAGAAGATTCAATTCCAAAGCTATTATTCTGCCTTCAAAGCCTTCAAGTGCAAGACTCGGCATACAAATTTATATACACTTTATACACAGAAATGCACCAAGCGTGATTAATGCAGAAATCCAATTCAGTTAGAGAAGCAACCCTCATCATCCAGGCCCATTGGTGTCACAGATTAATCTACTGAGCTGACAATAAAAACCTTCCCCAGTAACTTCACTCCTACAAGAAGCTAAATCTGTTCAAAATCAGGACACTGAATGTAGGGAAACTGCTCCCAGTCCATGTCTTCTAGGGCTTGGGCAAGCTTCCTGCCCTGGAGGAGAAGCAAGGGGGTGAGCACAACCTGGGGCTCTCTGGGTTGGAGAAAAGTCTTGGCTCCTCAGTCAGGGGGCTCCTCAGCCTTGGAGAAAAAAAGCCCTGGTCACATTCACACACCTGTGACCACAGGCTCAAGTGGAAAAGAACAATAACGCATGAAGGGCTTCAAGAGAACTTCACCTGTCCTGCACCATCTCATTGGGATGCACATAAGGTGTCAGGCCCAGTTCTGCAGCTCTTACATTTGCTGATACCACCACGGACCAGTTGCCCTGCTCGATCACACCCCCAGGTTAGAACCTGTATGAGTAAGAAGCCTTCAGAGGAGATCAAGTTTGACAAATCAACCCTGCGCTGGGCTAAAAAAAAGCTGGAAAACACGAGGAAAAACAAAACCTGACAGTTGCAGTTTGCCATGGCAGCGTCAGGCCTCTTGGGTCCTTCTACTGTAAGTTCACCACAACACCGAAAAGGTCAGGCATTGTTCCAGCCCTCCTGTTTTCTCCCGCCTCCAAAGAGGAGTTTCTGCTGCAGAACTGACACTTTTAAGAATAGAGGCTTTCAGGAAAATATTTACAGCTTCCTGGTTTCACCTATTCCCAATGCACAGAATCAACCCGTGATCGAGGTGTGCTGCGACCGATTGCCTCCTACCATCGGCTGTCAGCTCCCGAGTCACAGCTGGGACCGCGGGCACGGAGCACACGCTTCCTGCCAGCTGCCCGCTGCCGGGTCCCACTGCTGCTCCGAGGATCAAACCTCTGATGATCCATCCCTGCGATGAGGGATGTTTCCGACACGCAGGGAGCAGCCTGTCAAACACAGGAAGCGAGGACGTGCCGCCCCGGGTCTAGCCTGGGGAAGGGGGGGCAGTGGGGTTTTCCATATGAGGATTACGTTGGGAAGCAGCAGCCCAATGCCCTGTGAGATGCTCTCTGCGGAGCTCCCCTGCCATCATACACAGGGGAGTCCACCTGGGAAGGGAAGTCAAGAGGCCATGGTGTAATTCAGCACTTCCAAGGGTTCAGGACCCACATAAAAGACCCTAAGTCATGGATCTGGCTTGGGAAGGGTTGCACTAAATGGAGCCGCAGAGGGATGATGGATGCCAAAGCTACCCAGCTCTGCCAGGACTACTGGGTGGGCTTTATGCTGGAAAGTAAACCTGGAATAGGGCTGATCAGGGAAGGTCAATGCAGAGCCCTTGACCTCTCCAAAAAGGCTTTACCTACCTCTCCTGAGACATGCATTATTTCCACACGGTGTTTGCCCAGAAGGAGCCCAGAAACCTCACAGCATTAACTAAGAGTCTTCCATGGCAGGAACACTGATCAAGACCCTCAGCCCAGGTTAACCGTGTCCTAACACAACTGTGACAGCAATAGCAAGCCTGGCCACCTTTTTCCACCTGGAGAAAGAGCAGCAGTACATGTCCTACCTTTCATTGTCTGTGTTGACTGGCATGCGGTTCTTTTGCCAGAGGATGACCGGCTCTGGCAAGCCATGGATCTGGCACTGGAATCTTGCTACACCACCTTCCTCCACCACTGCGTTCTGAGGGTGGATGTGGAAGTCGGACATGGCTGGAAGACAATAAGAGAGACAAAAATATTCACAGGTGAGGAGAGATCCATTGTCAAGAACTCCACGTGACCTAGAAACATCCGGATTTCCCAGAGCTGGCAAATGGGATGGCGATGCAAGAACAGAAGACTGGTTTGCAGCCTCACTTCCTGCCTGGAGAAACAAGACCAGTGTCAAGTTCTTGCTACGTGTCTCCCCTGCACATTAAACTGATTGACTCAATCAGGGCAGAAGACAGTGCTTCACGACACACATGCTCTACAGTGAGGTCTACAGGGGCAGCAAGACACACAGACACTGCACTGGCTGTGCTCCACAGCCTGAGTGGGCTTTGGATCCAAGAAAAGAGATGTTTATGCTTTCTGCTGCTGCCAATGTCTTACCTGCTGTAAATGTTCTTCTGATGTGCACTGCCTGACTGCTAAACTCGCTTGGTTTAAATGCCTTGACCAAAAGTGGTCCTGGATACTGAAAGCAAAACTTACAGCCCTTCATTTCCCCCTCAGTTTGGCGGATGCTCCAGCTCACTGCAGACTCTGCCTCTCAGCACTACGGAAGGAATGGTCACATCTCCATGCTGTGGAGCAACAGGCTTCAGCCCATAGAAAGAGCATCTGCCAAGAGCTCAGCAGTGCAGCAAACCAAAGCTTTTGGGGTTGGGACCACCCGACAGCTAATGACAAACTTCAGCGTGCCCGTGCAGGGTGAACGCAGACCAGCCTATTCCAGCATAGCCACAGCTGTAACCATTGTGCACAAGGGCTCCGGCTTGCTGTTAGAGCTACATAAATAATACAGTAATTATTACTATTAATTAATTGGAAGGTGCTGCCTGTTGACTCTGCAATAAACATATTCGAAGCTAATAAACATCCCCGTGGTTATTCAGCTCATGATTCATTTACAGCGCTGCATCCCCGGGAAGATCTCACATTATCATACAAAGCAAACTCCAAGAGAACCCCCTGCTCTGCCACCCCAGCTCGATAATACCTCTCTCCCCAGCAAGAAACCCTCACCTCCTTTTACATGCATCAAGCATAATGAATGTACTTCTGCTAAGGAACAAGCTGCATATGTGTCAGGGCAGCTTAATCATTCATCTGCAAACTCCAGTTGGGCTCAGGCAGATGGGAGATGGCCATTAGCAATCATACATTAAATATGGGTTGCATTAACCCGCGCTGCTCCCACAACCACTGCTCTCAACCCGCTCACTGCAGGTTTGTTAAGCTGATGGAGAAACACGGAGCAAAGCCCTGGCCCTGCGTGGCCATAGGGATGGGGAGGTTTTTGTAGCTGTGAGGGTGGGATAAGGAGCAAGACACGCACTGGGATGCACTGATTGGCGCAGGACCAGGAAGTGGCTGTGCGATGCTCCAGCCCGATGGGAACACACCAGCACAAGGCAAAGATCATGCAAAATGATACCTTTCCCAAGATGAAAGCTAATGCAAATATCCTGGTAAGGGATGGAGCCCGGTGGTGGAATGGCAATTTATCCAATTCACACAGATTTAGCCTTGAAATGAGAATGTGGCCCAGAGGAATCAGCCACGTGGGAAGGAGCCCAAAGGCTGCCCAGGTGATTCCCTTTCCAAGCTGACAAAGGATGCTCCAAAAAATGATGGATCCAGGGGTGCCTGTGGCAGGAGGGCTCAAGGGACCCTGCGGAACATTTCAAGGCTGCCATTTGGAGACCCAGGCCAGGGCGAGCATCTTGCAACCAAAGCGTATGGACCCACACCAAGAAATAAACCCAAGAATGAACAAGAAGGACACAAACCTCTAACAAAGAAAGAAAGGGGGGAGGAAAAAGCAGCAGAGATTCAGATGCCTGCAGGAAAACTCCTTTCAAATGTACAGATGCTCAGTGCTGAGGTTTTTCGGTGGCTGACAGGGTTGCTAAGAGGAGGGAGGTGTGAATGAGAGCAGCCCCGGCACAGACTTTGCTCTGCTGGCTACAGAATTCATTGCCAGCCCTTTATTTCAATCATATCACCTCTTACAGGTAAAACTGCAGCAATAACCTCTACTCTTAAAGACACTAGTATTAATATTTATCATGAATAAAACATGGGAAGTTATAAATAATTCAGTTATGAGGATGTTAAGTAAAATACTACTCTTCAACGACCCTATAATGTGGCTTTGAAGCACAGTTTTATGTTAAATGCCTAGGAAACACTCTGACCCTTGCCAAGACCAGCTGGTTTGCAGAAGAGGCATTAAAAATTCATGCACTGAGCTACAAAATGCTATTCTTAAAACAGGTTTCTGAGTTTAGTTACAGTTGCAGAGACAAAAGCTTTTGCAGCACCTCCGGTACAACAGCAACAAAACTCGAGCACGTGTGCTTACCTGCGATGCTGTCTTCAGCCTGCAAATAAATCCCTGGGTGTAAGGAGAGGAGAGGGATAGGAGCACAAGTGCTTTACAGAGCATCGCCTGGCTAAATCTCTGCTGACCCACCTGAGATTTTCATGGATGTCCCAACTGACTGTAACAAACTCCTACAGCGGAGTCCTTGCTCCAGGCAGGGAAAGACAAACCAAAATGGGCTACAGGAATGGATGGGGAATGGTCCCACAGGAGATGGGGAATGGTCCTAGCAGTCCTCACACACTGCAGCCATGGGTGAGCCTTATTTCAAAGATGCTGGCCAAGGCTAGATTCAGACTGAGCTGTCTACAACCACACTGACACATGAGGTAGAGGAGTTCCTCTTCATCCCTCCTTCCCCCACACTGTATCACAGAGGACCTCAACCAGGATGAAGGTGGATCACAGGTGAGGCTCTTCCCTAAAGAGAGCCCCATGCTTGGGAGCTCCCATCACCTAACCCTCACCAGGATGCAGTCTCCAAAGGCATGTCCTACAGGCACAGCACAGGTGAGCAGCAACTCATCCTCATCCATATTCACAGAGGACTCATTCTGTCAAAAGACTTTGCTGGGTCTCCCCTAATCAAAGCACAAACAGTGCCTCCATCCTAATGGGCCCTGTGAAAGGCCAAAGGAATGAAAACGAAAAGAGGTATTGAGTGAAATTTTCTCTACTCTGTGAAAAACTAAATTGAAACCATTAGTGGCCAATCCTTTTCTGCTCAGTACAGCATTAGTGCTAAGCTGGAGATTGACCTAGATTTGATATAGAAAAAGAAAACATTAACTTGGTATGTCAGAGCAAATCCCAGGCCTGTTAGAATCATTAAAACACAAACATTATTATCAACTGCAGGTACAAGGAGAAGACTTGAAGGGTTCAGTGCCAAGCATGGTGTTAGGAGAGCATTTAGGGAGCTCAGCTAGTTCTGCTTTTTGCTTTTACGTTACTTATGGGGTAACAGATAGCCAGGCTGGCTCTGACACAAGAGGATGCTGGGGAGAAGCTGAGCATCCTCACCACCACTGACACCAGGCAGCCCACAGGTGAGCCCCCTTCTCCACATTTCTGCCACTAACCTGTTAAACTCAGACCTGTTCCAATGAAGGCACAAAGTTAAAATGCCTCAAAGTTAACACAATATACAAGGAACAAGAGTTTAATGGGAACATACTTCTAGTACCTGGGATCCTATATGCCCCTACCAAGGAGGGCAGGCTTTGTTAGCTCCATTACAACTTATCATGGTGAAGCTGGGGAGGGAAATGGTCTGCCCAGTGCCAGAGAACAAGCCACGGGCAGAGCCAACCCCTCCAAGACTGGCTGCATCCTGATGACGGTGACAGCTGCTGATTTTCATACCGAATTTCCCTACTTCCCAATAAAACCAAATTTCCCATTGGTTTAGCAGAAGCCAGGGCCATTTTAAAACAGAATGACCACCATGCCAATTAAACCCAGACCTAAACCACTCTAAAATCAGGCTGACAGCTCCAGCAGAACCAACCTGTGGTATCTATGAGATTTACTAAGCACCCACACTCCTCGGCACCACAACTCCTACCCAAACGCTTTTGCTGCAAGCCACCAGCCCCAAAGCACGCAGAGGGATTAAATCTTCCATTCCCTCCTGGCTTAAGAGTCCTTCACCATTAAGTTAGCAACCTGATGGGGAATATTGTCAAAGAATCATAGAACCATAGAATCGTTAGGGTCGGAAAGGACCTTAAGATCATCCAGTTCCAACCCCCCTGCTATGGGCAGGGACACCTCACACTAAACCATATCACCCAAGGCTTCATCCAACCTGGCCTTGAACACTGCCAGAGATGGAGCATTCACAACCTCCCTTGGCAACCCATTCCAGTGCCTCACCACCCTCACAGGAAAGAATTTCCTCCTTAGATCCAACCTAAACTTCCCCTGTTGAAGTTTTAACCCGTTACCCCTTGTCCTGTCACTACAGTCCCTAATGAAGAGTCCCTCCCCAGCATCCCTATAGGCCCCTTCAGATACTGGAAGGCTGGAAGGCAAATATTTTCAGGAGGTGAAGGCTTTGCAGACAGAGGTCCCTTCCACACTCTGCAAAGGGAAGAGCTGCCTGCTAGAAAGAGCAGGCATAAAAGATGGGGGGCGTATGGACACCACAAATCCCATCCTCTCCTCTCTTCCGCCTGCTTCCAAGCGGGGCCGTTTTCCCAAGTCTTTAAGGACACGGCATCTCCTTCCCATACATTTCTCTCTTTTTAAGGATGCATTTTCAGGCAGATAAAGAAGCCCCATCACAAGAGCCCGGTGGCTGCTCCAGCTGCACAGCAGCCTCCGCGCCCGCGAGCCGGCCCTGCGTGTCTAATGCCGCTATTGTGCGAGGCTGCCGCTGCGCTGCCGCGAGCCCAATTTTGAATGCAAGTTGCTTTGTGCATAGTGAAGCGTGAACAACAGCGCCGCCCATTTATCTATTTAATTCTCCAGGAGTAGCAGGAGCTGGGGCCTTCGCTCACATCTAAAGGGAAGCAAAAATCCCCTTTCTCTCCGCTTTGGAAAGGGAGGGAAATGTTAAAGACCGGCCGTGACTCTGCCAGCGCAGAGGAAAATCCTGCCCGCTACCCATAGGGGTGAAAATCCCGGATCTCTACTGTCCGTGCTGGCCTTCAGATCTCAAAAGCAAATGGGCTGCAGGAGTCAGGAGGGTTTGAAGCAAGGAAGATGTTTTGGAGGAATGTAGCTCATTTGGGATGAGAGAGGGAGGAAGCCCCATCTCCTCTGTGCTGATGGAGAGGAAAAGAGGCTCAGTCCTGCGCGCTTCCCTGCAATGCTTGCAAACAAATGCTTACTCCTCTCTCGCTTTGGCTGTGGTTTTCTCCCCCTGGAGCAGGTAGGACTGCTCAGAGCAGGATGGTGCAGGCTCTCCACCCTCTCTGTATTTTGCATCCTTCGGTACCCGTTGTTGTCACACTCAGAGCTGAGTGAAACAATTCAGACAAGGCTGAGAAGACGCCCCATCAGATGGACTTACTTCTCTGGTTGAGGAACAACGTCTCCACCTGGTCTGGCTTTTCTTCCCCCTGCCCTAAGCCCGTGGGACAAGGATAAAAGGGAGACAACTGAGCTAATGCCTTGCAATGAGACACAGCAGCTGCCCATGGGAGGGAACATGCAACAGATACAAGAGGAGGGGGGGAAAATAAGTTACAACCTCCTAACTCCGAGTTCACCAGGAGGCAAATCACTGGCTGCTCTGGGACTATGGCTTCCCAATTTTCTGCATAACATGGGAAATGACTGCAAGCCAAATCCAGCTCGGGTCACCTCCGTGCCACATGGCAACGAGCAGCACCCATGGCCTCTACTGATCTGTGATTTACCGTTTGTGCTGGGGCCTTGAGAAGCAAGTGGACAAAAGCACAGAACCCTACAGGGGCTGCTTCTGCGCAGGGATGATAAATACACCATGGAAGTAATGAAGTCGTCTCCACTGCAGAGCAGGAGTCGGAGGGAACATGCTCAGGGGTCTCTGGTTGCTCTGCCCGCCCTGCACAAGTGAAAGACCAGGGCTGGGAGGAGGAGGAGGGGTTGTACCTGCAGGAACTTTATCGTGGTACCAGGAAAACCTTCACCTGCCTGTGCTGCAGCTCCACTCCTCTTCCCGAGGCTCCCTTGAAGGTGCACCCCATCACCAGTACATCCAGACTCTCCTGCTCAGTCACATGCACCTCCAAGCCCATCTCCCTAAGTCCCAAGGAACATTTAGTTTATTTATGGTATGGATTATAGCTCACTTATTGGAAAAGTAACTACACTGCCATCAGTTGCTGACGAAGGGGTCCTCTCCCATGGGTGAGAAAGACTTTTGTCTGGATAAATGCAGTCTCTGCACCATGCACAGAAATAAAGAGGGACCATACACCCCAAGGGCTGTCGCATACTGAAGTATCTCACAATTTCTATAAAGCTCACAAAGTGCTATCCCTCTGGAGAGACACTGTGCCCAGTGTCCCAGTACAGAATGCCAAGGGAGCATCCCCAACGTTTGACACATCACCACCCTCGCTATCTTGACCTGGGAGGATGGAGAATGCCAGGGGAGCTGCCTATGCCAGAGGATACCCCTAAAATCAGCTGGCCTTTGCCATGCTCTCCCTGGTGCAGCTGCATTGCCCAAAGGCTTCCTGCTCAGATCAAGGACCTCCTGCAATGTGGCTGCAGCCAGAAATCATCCCAGCCTGGAAACAAGGGGCAGCGAGGCCCAGTACATCAGCACAAACACCCTCTCTGAAGCCCGGTGAGCAACCAGGCGTCCAAGCATCCTCAAACCCTTCCCATAAACGTATCAGTCATTTTACAGAGACAGGCACAGGGGACACAAAGTGACGCCCATCATCACAACCCAAATCCAGCATCATCCCTCGAGTACCAATGGCACGCTCTGCCTACGAGGCAATGCTGCTCCTTATAAATCACTTTGAAAGATGCAGCTGGGCAATCCCATGGACCAAATTTCTCACTTCCCTCCATGTTCAGAGCACGGGGCAGCAGCCCATCATGTCACCTGCTACACACAGCAGACAGCCCAAGGTGGTTATTCATCTTCCAGCACCCTCTTGTTTTGCAGGGGAATCGCCTAATAAACAGCCCCGTTAGCACTCTCAAATTGGTTTCGGGGCGAGAAGTTTCTGGTGAAGAAGGAGAGACCTTTATCACGGAGTGCTATTGCAGTAATTTTTCAAGACAAAATTGCTCTCTGGCTCATGACAGCATTTAGTGTATCCTGAGGCTACCATTTGTGAAGCCAAACCTGTGGTCATGCCACCCCGCTGCTGGAGGGAAGGGGGAGCACTGGATGTCATAAACAACTCTTAATTTGCTTGGGTGGACTGCATATGGGGCTAGTGATTCTGCAGTGCAGGAGGAGGCTATCCATCACCATTACACTACCCAGCAGTACGAGTCACCACGAAGGGCTCCTATATTTCTTAAGAAACCCCAGCATCCTGTGAGACTCCCCCACCCCAAAACAGGGCTCCCGTCCAGCATCATAAGCTGCTCCCTCCTGTTGCATCCACAGCTCATCCTGCTTCGGCAATGGCTCCTTCAGGACCCCACTGCACCCCAGGCTTTCCTCCAAAGCACACGTTTGCTCTTTGCAAAATACCAGTGATTTATCCTGCTCAAGTGCCCCTGCAGACCCCTGAAACAACGAGAGAATGAAGGACAAGCTGCCCCACAAGCCTCCGGGAGAGGCTGGCTCGGTGAGGGCAAAGCAAAGCATGCAGCACGCTGCCAGCAGGCTGGGCTCTGCTGCCAGATTCCCATCCGGAGCTCCTCATGTTTTTCCTACTCCGACACACACAATTAAGACAAATTACATAGTTCCCATTTTGATTTGTTGCATTATAACAATGTTTGCCATCCCTTTCCCAAATATTGATGGAGATGGTACAACAGGAAGCTCCCATACAGCTGGGTTTGGCCCAGGACCACTTTGTTTGCAGCCAACTCCTCCCGATAGCAAGCACGGAGGAGCAACCCTGCTTTGCATCAGCTCGGAGAGGCACTGAGCCACCGGAGCAGGAGGCGTTATCCTGCCCCTCCACAGCCCTGCAGCATCTCTAGGTAGACACATCCCTTCTCAGAGCTCCTGGGCTGCACCACAACCACCCATAGGTTTGTGTGTTCCCTTCACTTCAGCATCTCCGGAGGGATCCCAAAAGGAGAATGGAAAGACAGCTTCTCATCACGGCTGCCCATGACACGCCGTCAGTGCCGCGCTCAGACAGGAGCTGTCCTGATTTACAGGCTAATGAATGTTAAATGAGATGCAGGTTTTAATTTTTTGTTGTCAGCTCCCATTTTTCTGCTCGCAATCACACCAATAATAGCTCCAAACCCTCAGCATCTGTTTTTACCAGCTCTCCTGTAATTAGTTTACTAATGTATTTCAGTGCGCCTTTGTTACGTGCAGAGAACTACTTCATTCCCAGCTATCAGAGATAGCGCACTTCAGTCTATAAGGAGTTTGGCCTTTGTTCCCTCGTGGTTATTCACATGGGGGAAGATGGCTCAGTGAATGATAAGCCTTTCTATCACTACACGTTCTCCATTTAATGTCTTTATACTGGCTCATTAATTACCACAGAAAACTCCTTTCCGAATGGAACCTGTGATTTATAGAAGACTTGGGCAAGGTGCCATTTCTATCGGGATGACAGCGAACAGCACAGTGCCGGTGATTCACTCTTCATTCTCCTTCCTGCTGCTGCAGGGTCAACCCTGCTGCGGTTGAGTTTTGCCTGTGCAAGTGCTCGCTGCCGCTCCTGCACAGCTGGGATGACCAAGTCCATAGGAAACAGAGCTACGGCCCGTTCTGTATGTATACCACAGTGCCTGCTGTGTGGACTGAGGTATTCCCTTGGGCAGAGGCTGGATGAGTGCCTGGAGGAGGTGGGACCGGCTCTGAGATGATGCCCTGCATCTCTTTATCAAATCTGGTGGCCCAAGGTGTTGCAATGCATACAATGAACTGGCGAAAACCCAAGCACAGAACAGAGAGGGACTCAGACTTTGGTTAAAAGCAGTGGGCAGTCACACATGATGGACTCTGTGACCCCCAGATGTGCCTCTCTGCAGTGTCCCATGCCACAGTCCAGCAGGTTTGAGTCTCAGTAGTACCACAGAATCCCAGACCGGTTTTCATTGGAAGGCACCTTAAAGCCCATCCAGCTCCAACCCCTGCCATGGCAGGGACCCCTTCCACTAGAGCAGCTTGCTCCAAGCCCCTGTGTCCAACCTGGCCTTGAACACTGCCAGGGATGGGGCAGCCACAGCTTCTCTGGGCACCCTGTGCCAGCGCCTCAGCACCCTCACAGGGAAGAGCTTCTGCCTAAGAGCTCATCTCAGTCTCCCCTCTGGCAGGTTAAAGCCATTCCCCTTGGCCTGTCCAAAGCCCCTCTCCAGGTTTCCTGCAGCCCCTTTAGGCACTGGAGCTGCTCTAAGGTCTCTCCTTCCGGAGCCTTCTCTTCTCCAGGCTGACCCAGCCCAGTCTCTCAGCCTGGCCCTCAGATTCTAAACCATTATGGCCTTGCAAACCTCCCAGCAGCACAGGGAGGGAAGAGCTGTGCACAGACACAAGGGAAAGGCTCCGGCTAGACCCAAGGCAGGCAGAGCACAGGAGGAAGGCGGCTGCCCTGCCGTGGAGAGGGAGCGATGTGAACAACGCGCTCTCTGTCACTCGAACTCCTTCAGAACAGTGTGTCTTTCACCACGGCCATGTTCTGCACCGAGCATCGTAAACTGCCCCCTTCTTTACCACGGAATGAAATGGAGGTGGAACCAGGGCACACGGTGTCTGAGGATGGTATTCAGATAGAAAAACAACCCCCAAAAGGCTGGTTTCCATCCCCTGATGCAGAGGAGCCGCCTCACACCGTTACAAGGACAATACTCAGCATACCCTGTGCATACGGGGAGGTGAGAGGAGATGCCAAAGGACCTGAGCGTGGATGAAGAGCAAGTCAGGCACAGAATTGCCATTACAAAGGACTGCTCTAGATCATGGAATCAGCTAGAGAAAGCTCCTTTCTGTTCATTTTAACTCTGAATTTCACTTAAATGCAGGTGATTTTCCGAAATCCCGAGTGTTCCTCTGCTCCCACCCCTTGATGGTGAGCACAGACATTGCCTGATCCAGACTAAAGGTGATAATATTAAAGACGTAGAAAGGCCTGAACCGCTGTGACAGTGAGAAAATCCAGCTCCCTCAAGGTCTGCTTTCCCTCCTGGCAGCGGCTAAGCCATTAGCTGTCATCTCATCCCTGTGGCCGCCTTACATACAGACATTCCTGTTTGCTCCTTGGCAATAGCAACAGCTTCCTATTTAGCTGGCAGCAATCCAGGGGAAACTCAAGCTGAATTACAGCCATTCTTCAGAAAATAGGCCAAATCCACGGCAGCAGGACACACGACCGCAGACGGAGCGCTCTCCTCTCTGCTATTTATGCCGCAGCGAGGAGCCCCCATGGCTGAAAATAGCTTATCTCTGGAAGTCCCCCTTCCCGTTCCCGGCTGCCAGCCAAACCATTCCCACCTCAAAGGGAACGTCCGGAGCTCCGGCGTCTCAGCCCCACTGTACAGGGCGTGCGGTTTGATGTTTGCACTGATTTCTCTCCGGGAGCTCGGTGGAGATGGGGATTGTGTTTCTGTGTGAGAGCCAAAGAGCGTTAACTCCTTTCCTGCGCCTCCGCTGGGACGGCTGCACGTGGGGTTGTACCCCAGCATCGCCTGCCGGTGTGTACGCAGGAGCGTGTGGACATGTGCAAGAACAAGAAAGATGGGGAGAGGCTCTTCAGCAGGGCCTGTTGCGACAGGAGGAGGGATGATGCTTTTAAACTAAAACGGGGAGGTTCAGGCTGGATATGAGGAAGAAATTCCTTACGATGAGGGTGGTAAAACACTGGCACAGGTTGCCCAGAGAGGTGGTGGATGCATCATCCCTGGAGACATTCAAGGCCAGGCTGGATGTGGTTCTGGGCAACCTGAGCTGGAGATGTCTCTGCTCACTGCAGTAGGGTTGGACTAAATGACCTGTGAAAGTCCCTTCCTGTTCTATGATTCTAAGTACATGTAAGACACAGGACAAGTGGTAACATGGGCTGGACTCCCTGAGCCACAGTCCCTCCAAACACCCATTCTCACAACAAGGCGAGAGCTTAGGGTCCATGCGAAGCAGCCACTCCATCTGGAAACACATCTGCACCCACCACAAGTCCTCTCTCCTCCCCACATATCCCACAGTGCCCTAAATATGACTGGGAGATACAGCACCATCCTGAATCATGGGGACAGACATATACAAGTGAGGACACAGGAACACGGATGGTCACACAGAGGAAGGAAGTGATGGCAGAGTTACAAATCTCCCCATCTTTATCTTCCTTGCTATCACCAGACCATCACTGAACCCAAGGAGCGTGGATGCTTTCCAGAGAAAACAGCTCTCCAGGGAGGACTGGCTTCTTGTTGATAAGCTGCAGGGATGCTTATCTGCCAAACTCACAGCAACACCTCACCCCGGGCCCACTTTATCACATTGAACTCATTACCTTTGAGGAGTCTTTGAAAAGAGGAGGCAGGAGAAGAGCGGTGGGGCAAGGAGGCAACTGGCCCATTGCCCTGCTGTGCTGCTCCAGGCTCAGGGCTTCCTTACTGACACGTGCTGGTGGGACAACACTGCCTGTGAAAGCACCACAACACCCCAGGGTATCACATCAAGGAAGAAAAGCAACAGAAAGAGGAGGTGCAGTTCATTGCACCTACAGTCACACCACGGAGGTCTGCACTCACTGGGTGTTTTCTGCAAGTGAGATGGTGTACAACAGCGGGTTTCTATATGGTAGAAAAATAACCTCACCATGACTATGGGAGAGTGATGTGCGGGTGATCTACCATCATCCAATCTCCAATATAATATCTTCCATAAGCATCTATCGCTGGTAAAGAGAAATAACCAAGTCCTTCCTATGGGGAATTTTAACATAAGCAGCCAAGCAAAGCCAGATTTCAGCTTTGAACATTTTGCTAAGGCATTCAGATACGTAATTCAGATATTTACATCTTTTTGCCTTTTTATCACAGATCAAACACCCATCACCTCAGGTACTGCCTCTCCTCTCTTCTCAAACACCTCTGCTGCAGTTGATGGCAACAGGATATGCAGAGGAGCCCTGGGTAACATGAGGCGAGAGCAGTGAGTGGGGCTCAGGAAGCCTTTAAAGAGAGCAATTCCCAAGGGACGCTCACAGACGGGATAACTATTAGCTCACAGGGCTACAAGGAGGAGCTCTATTGATTTGTTGGGAGGAGAAGAGATGGGAAGAACCTGTGTTATTTCCTGCTGTGGAATTTGCTAATACTTTACCCAATGTCTGTGCTTCTTTATGTGTTTGTGCATCCTGAAAGTCATTTGGGTGGGTTGGGGCAGGCCATTTCCCTGCGCTCCCCACACATGCTTCCAAACACCTCCTGGGAGCAAAAAATCAGTGTCACGGGCAAAAGACAAGGGGAGATCCTGGAAAGAAACCCAGCACCCAATGGCCAGCCGGGAGGAGGGCTCAGCACCACAGCTCCTGCTGAAGGAACAAGAGCAAGAAGAAAGGGTGGGTGTCGAAGCAGCCACTCAGTCCAAATTTAAATATCAATATTTGCCTTCAAAAGCTCTCAGTGAAGGGAGAGCCAAACAAACCTGCAACTGCCCAGCTATGATGCAGAGGAGGGATACAGCCACATCCCTTCTGCAAAGGCTCCTCAGCTTTGTTGCATGGGTGCACCCGTGGGACAGAGCGATGCTGTCCCCATCCCTGCTCATGCACTGCTGTCCCCATTCACTTCCCAGAAGCATTCCCCATCCAGATGCCAGGATTAACAACGTTTACCCACCTAAGCTCCCCATCATCATGAAATTTCATTTCAACTGAAGATTGTTAAAGGTTTGGAATGCACAAAGGAGCGTGGAAACCTCCCTGGGCTGGAGTGATGCTAAATGTCAAGGAAGGGCAGCACTGCAGAAGGGGATGTAGGTTTTAGGGAGCAGGCAGAGGTCAAACGCTGTGCCTGAGCAGTGGGATTGCAGGGGGACATTTTAACTGACATTGAGCTCTGAACTTGAGCTTTGCCCCAGTGTTTGCAGCCCACTGGGGAAATCAGAGCTGAAGCCCCATAAGCCTGATTTTCTGGGGGCCTCCGCAGGGATGTTCAGCCTGTACCAAGCCTGGGGAGTGAGCGCTCTCTCTCCTGAAATGTGCACCTTCATCAGAAGAAACACCTGCATGCCAAAATAGGCACCTCTCTGTATTAACAAAAGCTGAAAGCTCAGTAACAAATGGGTAAATGTAGCACAGACTGTTAGAGACCTGAAAAACCGCTGGGACACCCAAAATATCCTAGATAGCCATTAAACCGATCCTAACAAAACCTTGTGGCACATAATGGACCCCCAGGAGACCCACTCTGATACCCTAATAACTTGTTTATACCGCCAAATCATCCAAGGAGAGATTTCAGGGGGGTGTGATGCACATGGGACTGCACTCCCCCACATGCACATTCAGGTGGGGAATAAAAGGTGGGAAATAGCAAAGCCCGCAAGATACCCGCGTGGGACAAGGCAGGAGCATCCTCGTGGAAAACATCACCAGCAATTTCACACTGTGCAATGAAATAAATAAATAAACAGAGCTGCAGGAATTAGCTGTGAGGGTGACAGCAGTGAAGGAAAATAAAAGCAGAAGGGGAGGAGGGGAAGAACAAACCATCCAGCCCAGCTCGCTTTTGTGCTCTCGCACAATGGGGCACGTCAGCTCTGGAGCCTCCGCAAGCCATCACCCGCCATCTGGCACCGGGCTGGACCACTAATGGGAGGCCCTGGTGCCCCAGCTGACTCCCAGAGCCACGGGGGAAATCAGGCTGATGAGCTCCCCACATTAAACCATCGACATGAACGCAGATGCGTGGTCCACGCGTGAGAAATGGGGCTGGAGAACAGCAGCAGAGAGTGTGCCACGAACCCTGGGGCTCCAGCCCAGCCATTGTATTAAGTGGGACCAGGGTGAGTGTGTGCCACCCCTGCTCATCTGGAAGAGAAATTACTGGTGATGGGCTCTGGAAATGCAGCTCTTTTCCACCAAGCCTGGCTCGACTGTGGCATGCACAAAGCCACTGGCCAGATGCAGATGCTGCAGCAGCGGGGACAGGCCCAGATTAACACAGCCTCATTAACTAATGCTCCTGTAATGCCCTAATGGAGCACATCAGTCAGGAAATTACTGTACAAGGGGATGGAGATGTTGATATGAGCACTCGGGGCCAGGTTTGACAGCATCACCTCTGCACTTCTCACCAGGAGCAACCCTGCTGCTTTGGCAGGTTGGACCCCAGGGGACTCACTGCCCCAAAGGAACATTTACTGCCATGAGTATCTGATTTCCCTAAGCACTCTGGTACTGAATAAGGGTGCCAGAGCCTGGCACTGAATCACAAGGGAAAATCCAGTGCTGTCCTGGTGTCGCAAAGGGTTGGCTGAGCACCTTTAAGGACACAAGGTCCAGCTCCAACCCTTTCCCTTGAAAGCTGTTGCACGAGGAGCAAGAAGAGAACAAGCCACAGACAATGGAGGATGCACAACGCTCCCAAGGCACGGAAATACAGACTGGAGAGCCCGTGAGACACACAATCCCACCTCCTCCCCTGCTCCTAACATGGCAGTGGGCTCTGCGGCCAGTGCAGAGATATGTGCCTCCAAAAGTTCCCGGGGTGCCCCCTTGGGGGTGGCTGGGTGCACTGATCAGTATCTAATGCTGTTCATGTGGCTTAAGTTGCAGGACAGGGCTTTCTGCAGGCACCTGGCAAAAAGGCCTGCCCCCTCCAGCTGGGCACAAAGAAAAGTCAACCTTCAGGAAGAGATGTGGCCTCTCCCCTCCATCACCAGCTTCAGAGAACTGATGGGAAGCCAGCTCCTCAGTGGCACGAGCCAGGGATCAGAGGCAGTGGGGTTAATTCAGACACAGGCACAGAAGAGCCTGGGAGGATCAAAGGAGCATCACACAGTGCAGCACACCAGACAGCTCACGCTGCTGTGGTTTCCCCACTGCCTGCCCACAAACACTGCCTCGCACCCCAGCATGGCAGAGACAAATGATGCCCTTGCTGGCTTTCTGCATGCCTTTGCTGTGACTGTAAGCTTATCACCAGTGTCCAAAAAACAGCCATATACCTCCCAAGGGTGAATGCAGGAGACCTGCTGGGGATCACTACAACACACCTCAGGCCAAAGAACACCCATATCTTTCACAACTGAGGCATATTTCAGCATCCCTCGGATGCTGCTGTTGCACAGCCCAGGGTACCTCTCGGGGTGACGGAGGTACCCTGCAACAAGCAGGTATCTGGGGATCCATCACTGCTGCTAACAGCTTCCAGCACCAAGGGTAAACCCAGACCCTTTCTACTGACTTTGGATTCATAACTTATTTCCACAGATGGAAAACTTCACTCCCAAATTCCCAAATGCACACAGCAGCAGCTCGAGTGATCAGTCTCTGTGCTGTGGAGCTGCTATCGTTTGCAGGGAGGCAGAAACACCCCATTTTACCTAAAGAGGAGGGTGGTAGCATATGGTAAGCGTAGGTTAAACTCAGCCCCAGGGGCAGTGCTGTAGCTCTTACACAGCTCACACCGCCCCCAAATCGTGTTTCAGGCCCATAGCATCCCGTCAGAAGAGAAGGAGAATTTCTGCTGGGGTCGAACAGCAGAAAACCTCTCCATGTAATTCATTTACCTCCAAATTCAGCCGGTTAAAATAATCTGTTGGTAAACACAAAGCACCACTGGGATAACAGCTGAGCAGAGGCTTCTATTAAACAAGCGTCTTCAGATGAAAATATCACTCATCTAAAAGGCATCACCATTCATTCATGCTCAATAAACCACAAAATGGTTACAGATAGAGCTGATGGAAAACGAGAGAGGGAAATGGAAGTAAAGGTAAAGCTGCCAGGCAGGAAACAGCACAAGGAGAAGAAACAGTAACACGCCATGTAGAGGCTGATTTAGCGTTCTGCTTTAGGAGGAATCTCAAAAGCAGGGTTTAATATCTGACACAGCTTCACTGCTGGTTGCCACGCTGCCCGACGGAAGCACAGAAGGGGCTAATAGCCCTGGTGTACAACATGACAAAACAGTTTAAGCCTCATAGCTTGACTTGCACTTGCCACTTTTGAGGCCGTTTTACGGTTCAGTGCTATCACTCCGAGTCCTGCCCACAGCCCCCAAGCATACAGGAGCTCTCCCCTACCCACCAGGCAGGTAGCTCTCCCCAAGGCTGAGTTATTCCACCCTGCAGCTTGTCACAGTTCAATGTTTGCACTTGGCTGCATTGCTGCACGGAAATGCAAGGGGCTGAGTGCAGGACCCCAGGCTCGTGGCTCTCGCCTTCTCCCCTCCCATCTGGCTCCTCTGGGCTCTCCAGCACCCAGCTCACTGTAACAGGACCCCTTCAAAGCCCCCATCATGCAAACTCCATCCAACTGGCTGGATGCTGCTGACTTGGCATTAATGACAGACATAGGGACTCAGGTTCAACTATATTTCTGCTTTATAGATGATTTCCCAATCTAATAAAGAGACAAAACATAATCTGTCTTTTCCTCTCTTATTTCCCAAGGAACAATAAGGCTGGAAACAGCTTTCTGCTTCACTAATAAAACTTTTATAACTCACTTCCCTGACAGTCCCTGAGCAAGGGCCCTTTTCCCTATAAGAAGCCTGGGATAAGCAGGGGAAGGAGCAGGGCGATCTGCATTCACAGCCTGCCCCGGCTCAGGTGGCAGCATCAAACGGAGCCATGCTTGGATGCAGGCTGCAAAACTACTCCCCTTTGCCCACTGCCCAGGGACTGCTCTCGCCAGCCAACGCACGCAGAAGGCTTTTTGACCAAAGCACGGCAAAAGTCACAGTGCCAACATTTAAAAGCTATGTGGCCACTCCAGGGGAAAAAAATAAGGGCAACTAAAAAACAAAGGCAGCTAAGATGGGGTTTGTTGCCTTTATCTGATACTTGAACGATTGTTCGATTTTGGAGGGTTTTTTTGCAGTGGTCTGGTACCAGTTTTATCTCCTGGCAGCCATCCTGCCATTTCCAGTTTGATTATACATTAGTGGAAGAGACAAAACCCATGTAAATTTGGCCATGGGATGGACAGGGCTACCCACACATCCCTGAGTACCACCGCAGCTGCACTGCCATGCTGGGCAAACTGCTCTGGTACCAGACAGCCAGCAGGAACAGAGCTCTTTTGATCCATATCTCTGCATTCCCAGGATTGCCAAACTGGTATAGGTGCATGGGCAAAACTGTTGAGGCTACAGAGCAGGCTAAAGATACCTCGAGGTAGAAGATAACAGCAGAGTCTTCAGCACAACAGATGAACCCAATAGGTATCAGTATCTCTACACTCTATTTCTGCTGGAAGAAGGAGGAATAAGCACAAAACAGGCTGTCTGCAAGCAATAATCTTTCTTGTGGTCTTCCCCGTGATGCTGCTCAACACAGAGCAGTAATACCTTCTAAACAATCCCTCCCCACGTGGGAGACAAACCCACATCACAGCTCTGGGGCTGGGCTAAGTGAGAAAGAACAAGGTTGGCCAAGGCAGGCAATCACCACAGCGTCCTAATGAGGAGGATGGAGAGGAAGAACACAGAAGAGGAAAAGGATATCCAAAGCAAAATGGCTGAACCACCCCAAGGCAGCCTTCCCCGATGGTCGGCTGCTGCCTCCATCCACACCCAGGTATCTTTTAAGGCTGTTTCTAAACCCAGGAAACCTCTCCTGGCCACAAGCACAGCGTCAGGAGGAGAAAGAAAAGGGGAAGAAAGCTACTGAGGAGGAGAGCAGGAAACCTGTTTTCTTTAAATCACATAAATCAAGCCATGGAAAAGACCTCATGCCCCAGAAACCCAAGGCCACATTACTCATACACGCAATCATAAACTCCAGGAAGGAGAAGTCCTTCCTTTCTTCCTGCAAAATGGGGTTTTTATGTCAGGAATGGTTTTAATTAGCATGCCCAAAGCTTGTGAGCAGCTCTGGGAGCTCAGAACCCTGTTGTGTTAATGGTCTCAGAGAAAGCTGAGCACCCCAGCAGGATTCATCCTGGCTCCTGGGGACAGCTCATCCCTCTGGCTCCGCATCGGAGCCTTTCCAGCCTCTCCTCCTGCTTCTGAAAGCCTTGCAGAGCTCAGCACCAAGCCCCCAGCAGGCATTTCACCAAGTGCTGCGTCAAGCTGGAGCTTCCCACAAGTGCCTGAACACTGCTGAGAGCCCCAAAAGCAAACCCCAATTACAGATCCGACCGAGCACACCTCCCCGAGCCATCTGCAGGGTACGCATGTGACACACGTGCATTTTGCATCGGGCCTGGACCACAACTTTGCTCAGATCCTGGCTTGACACGCAGCAAACAGCTGGGGGAAAGCTCCTTTTGGAGATATCATCACCCTTTCCCTCTACTTCTTTAGCCTAAGCCATGGTAATAATGGCTCAATAAAGCAGAGTCTGGTTTAGAACGGCACACACCACCTCCCTCTATATTAGAATAGCAACCTGACCTCAATAAAGTATAAAACAATTAACTTACTAATTAGTCAACAAATAACAGTTTCACCCAAGTAGATAGTAAGCTGTTAGGAAATCTATTAGCATTTCCACTGTAATTTCATGCTTTGCTGATGATGAATAAAACAAGGTTGAATGGGACCTATTCACATCCAGAGCACAATGCCCAGTAGCTATAAGATAGCTAGTGGGAAACTTCCTCAAAAGAGCCAAATACCGGGACCAGAACCACTGGATGGATGGTGTCACCGACAGCACAGCAGCACTGAAACCTGGCAGGGATAGTGTGCATGGCCAGAGGGAAGAGCAGAGGCTGAGAAGCCGATAGGGAGGAAGCAAGCTTTGCCTGTACTTCCCATCCAGCACAATGTTGGATCAGTGAAATACTTGCCCAGAGAAGCTGTGGCTGCCCCATACCTGGCAGCGTTCAAGGCCAGGATGGACACAGGGGCTTGGAACAACCTGCTCTAGTGGAAGCTGTTCCTGCCCACTGCAGTGGGGTTAGAACTGGATGAACTTTAAGATCCAACCCAAACCGTTCTGTGATTCTATGATATTCTGCAGCCTTACCCAGGTCTCCTCATCCAAACAAGGGCTGCTGTTTGGTTGCATTTATCCATTTGATTCACCCCAAACCCAACCTCCTGCTTAGCATCACCTTGCGATCCCTGGAGAGCTTGTAGCACAACACACCCATTCAGAAACAGACCAACATAGGCAGCTGCCTGCAGTGTGCCCGATTCCACCCACATAACCTACACCCACGAAGCACAGCCCCTGCCTTCCCTTTATCCCAGCTTATGCCGGCTTTGGAGGAAATTTGCATGGTAGAACAATTAGCTGTGAAACATTACATGCCTTATCTCAATGATATTACATAATTGGATTTGCAGCATATACAGATAATGAAAGCCAGAGCTTCCAGCAGCCAGAAATATAAATCAGACGCTGGATTCTCTGCAGTCAAAGTTGGGGATATTTTAAGAGACCCCAGCAAATACGCTGTTTATACTGAGAAATCAAATCATGTTATTAGGCCCTCCATTTATCTAGTAAAATCTTTTAAAAGCTCATAAACTCGTTACTTTATGAGTTCAGACTTATTATATATATATTTGAAGCAATACTCTGAGGTATTGTTAAGCTACTGCAGGCAAGGGTTACAGGTCTTATGTATTTTCCTTTTGGTGGTACCAGATGTGTTGGAAGCGGTGGCTGTGCTTGTCGGGAAGCTCACTGCTCGCAGCAAGCCCAAGCATACTTCTGTTCACCCGAGACCTCCAGCACGTTTAGCACGTGGGCAGCTTTGCTTTTTCCCTCCAACCCATCCTTTCCCAGGAGGAAAAGCCACCTGAAAGCTGAATGCAAACACAAGTTCCTGCTCTGCACCACCAGAGCACCAATGGAGAGCGTGCAGGATCCCAGTGCAGAGTGTGTACGAGGGAGCTGTTTACAGAGCTGCTCTCGCAGCAATTCATCTCCATCATCCTCTTGAATCCAGAAGATTTATGCAAATAGCTTAATGCGTTAATTTACATATTTGATGAATATGCATTGTCATGCCCATAGAAGTGACAGCAAACATCCTAATTACCAGCACACAAGCCTGATGGGGCTGTAGGATGGAAGGAGCTTGTGAAGCAGCGCTGTGCCCTGTCTCTGGCTGAGTTACACCAAACACTGCTCCACGAACTGCCCGGCTGCTCCCCCTCATCTCAGCACCCAGCTTCTCCATCACCTCCCACATGCATCAGGGCCCTCAGCTTCCCTAAGGGCAGGTCAAAGAGCATCTGATCCCAGAAGCCTCCCAGTATTGCCAGCACATGTGCTTTGATCTCCAGCCTTGCAGAGGCTGGCGTTACTCCCCAGCCCCACTTGCAGGGATCTGCAGGAGGATCTCAGCTTGGTTTGGAACACACAAACCCATCCCTGGTGGCTGCAGAGAAAAGCCCTGACAGGGAACACAAAGTGTCCTCAAGGATCAGTGTGCAAAGTCACAGGACCCCAAAATGAGGGAGATTTTCTTCTCCTTTGAAAATCTTGTTTTTAACTCAACTCTCCTGGTTTTTAGGGCTTGGATCTGATTCAGGAAAGCTTTAAGGCTGTCCAAAGCAGGGTGTATAAACACAAGAGCACGGAGCCTCCAATATCAGCGCTCCTAGCAAGCCAAAATCATGCTCTAGAGTCTCCAAGAGACATGCAGGACCCCGTTAAATCATTTTAGGCAGCACTGCTCCAAGGGGGCTACACTTAAAAGCCTCTCTAAGTGCTTCACACCATCATTCCCAAAGGTCGCAGCCCCGCTCCACAGCCACACACTGAATTGGGCAGGCTACAGGGTAAAAGGCATTGGCAACGCAGCTTTCCCAACGCTGCCTGCTCCATCCCAACGCTCTCCCTGTGCTCCTTCCTCCCGCAGCAGCTGTGCACCAGGTGAGCCGTCCCGCAGGGAGGCTGGCCAAGGGGCTCGCAGGCCCCCGTGACCCCGCGGCTCCTCTCCCTCCTCCCCGGTGCCTGCCTGCCTTTGAAGCCTGGCTAATGACAAAATGACATCCTGCTCCCTCCAACTCCCCCCCCGCTTGCTAACGGCGCCCCTCGCCTGACCTTAAGGTGTGATGGCTCCTCAGGTTCAAAGCAGAGAGAGGATGCTCGGAGCTGAGCCCCAGCTGGCTGTGGCAGTGCTGCATTCAGTGGAGGGGTTCAGCTCTCCCCTCCAGCCGCTCCTCGCTGCCTGGCTGAGAGGAAAATGGCCATTTCCAGCCCCAGGGGCAGGCGCTCTAATGGACGTGGCAAACCACCACGTTTTCCCTTGCACTGCAGGCCGGAGAGCCTCAGGAGCAGGATGCTTCCCTCTGGCTGCTGAAATGTTCGCACATTCAACTCATTTCATTCCCACTGCACGGGGAGTTTTTACCTGGAAATCCAGCCCTTTGAGGTGATCAGAGCTCCCTGTGCCACCGGAGTCTACATACTTCATTAGGTCTAATTATTGATGGAGATGGGGCAGTGATCACTCCCCAGCAGTGTTTCAAAGAGGGATCAGATGAAAGCTATTTCATTAAATCGGGTTCCCTTTACCTGCTTCTCAGCTCAGACACTGGCAAAGACACACAAGACTATTTCCTACTTCCTCTTGAAAAACCCTCCACAAAACTTAAACAAAGCCCTCCCAAGCTTCCCAAGCACACAGGGAAATTGGTTTTAATCTCTCCCTCTGCAGTTTACCATCAGCAATCAGTCACCACAAGCTCAGATTTATTTAGTGGGATGGACAGCACGAACAAGCAACCATCTACTATTAGAAGCTGAGGATGCAAAAACTCCATCACTGGCGGCTGCAACCATCGTAAAGGCCATTAAGGGAGCTTGTCTGCCTAAATGCACATAATCAGCAAATTTATGGCCTGTTTCTTCTGTTCAGTGAGGAATCTGTAGAGGCTACAAAGATGTGTGATGCTGACAGCTTACAGGCAGGGCTGGTGTTCAAGCGCAGAAATACAGCCTGCCCCAACCCTGCAACAGTTTGATGCACGAACGTGCCACGCATCCCCTGACAGCTCCATCCCCAAAGCTGCCCACTTCAATTTAATTGATTCCCCCAAGGGCTTTGGCACGGGTTTTATAGTGCATAACTAATACTGATAAGCAGGCGTGATAAGGTAGTGTTATTACCCAACTAATGGGTCACTTCATCCACAAATACTTTCCAATTTAATTGAAAACAGGAACAGCTACAAGCAGGCAAAACCTCCGGTATCATCCGCACCAGCATTCCCGGCAGTTAGTTTGCTTTCCTCTTCCCAGCTTCAGTAGCTGGGGAATCACAGCACAAAACTGTGTTTTGTGGCTATGGATTCGCAGCTGAAGATCTCTGGATTCAATTCAGCCATGCAGCAAGGAAGTGCAGCTCCCAGGAACTTCAAAGAGAATTGCATCCATCACTTTCAGCAGGGCTGAATTGGCCTTTGCTTATACCTACCTCCCTAGGTTTGCCCTGGAAAGGAAATTCCTGGAATAACTTTCATGTGCTTAACCCTTCGGAAATGGTAGGCATTAATAAAGCCCCTCCTCAGCATCCGCTTGCCTGGCAGAGGTTGGAGGCCATCCGTGTCTGATCAGCAGAGATGTTTGCCGGTCATTAGCTGAAAACCTCACCTCCACATTTCCATTCTGCTGGAAAAGGGTGCATTTCCAGTCTCTCCCAAGGAAATTCCTGAAGAGCACGGCCACCATTGCATAAATTGCTTCAATGAGAGCCTGGCCTCCTCTAATAACAGCTACGGGACTAGGGAGAAATATCAGATGAACTTCTCAGTTACCGGGGTACTGGAGAGAAACACAGTGACTTCTAATTCATAAGTATTTTCTCAGCTTTTATCCATTTTCAGCTGATCTAAGTGCTAACCCTCCTCCTCAGAGGGATTTCTGCCATTCTCACTGATGCTGTGCTCGGTACCAGGAGGTGCTACCACACTGCAGTGCTCTTGCTTGGCTCACACTTGGAAATCAGACCAACACCTATGGCTGGAGCTGAGAATTACCGAAGTATTAGTGATTACATCTCCCCCTTGTGCCTGCAAACGCTGTGAGAGGCTACAAGTCCTGCCACTGTTTAACACCACAAGTTTTCTGTAACTGGGAGAGACAGACCTCAGAGCAAAAGTGAGCCCAGTCCAGAAGCAAAGGGCAAGGGCTTGATGTGCTCTGCGTACCAGAGCATCGCTTGTGCTGTGGGTGGGCACCTAAGAGGGCTCGCAGCATCCAGGCATACCTCACCCCTCCAAAACCACTGGCTTTTGCAAAGCTTTGAAAAGAAAATGCTTCCCAGCCTGCCCATGAGTGCATTTCCCTTCATTAGCACTAAGATCAACAATTTAGCAGGAGGCAGCTAGGGGATAGCAAGACCAATCCAAACAGTTATACTTAAATTCCATCTAAATGAGCCCAGTTTTCTGGGCTTTTAGCAATGGAGGGATAATGTATGCCTATTAAAGAGCATGTCAAAGCCCCAGTCACGCAGTCTGGGCATTCAGTTAAAGCAAAGGTCACAGATCTGTGCCCTGGGGCCAGGGGAGAAAGGCTCAGAGGAAGAGGAGTGGCCATCTGGTCCCCCCCACTTATGCAGAGGTCACTGCTTTCTGTCACCCCCCCTGTGGCCTCTGACTTCTAGGACTCAAAGAGGGGGAAAGAAAAAAAAGCCAGGCATGATGAAAGTGGGGCCCTGATGTGCTGAGACAACTTGCTAAAAGAGCTCTAACTAAAACCAGCCCCATGCTCTGCACCGTTAAAGGGACAGCTCCCCCCTTCCCAGCGTGCTCCTGCTTTTCCCACACGTGGAAAATAACTGGGATGAAATACAGAGCAGGGGAGACTGTACCGAACCATCAGCACACTCCAGCAGCTGTAACGGGGAAACCAGCAGCATGAGCAGGCTGGAAAGCGAGGGGGGAAAGCACAAGCACAGCCTGTTTGCAAAGCTCTCTGAAGTGCCAGGGACTTGCACATGCCTGAAAATAAGATTGATGCTATTCATGCCCGACGTGCTTGTTTCCTGCTTGGCAATGGCATGTGCACTGAATCGAATCCGCTAATTGTTCCATCCGCACCACCATTTGCAAACTAGATGGCTTAGGAGCCAGGAGAAAATAAATGAGGTGTTTATTAGGAGGAAGGCTGGTTTCATATTCTTCATAAAAGCAAAGGAGCTCTGATTCTCAGCGCCGTCTCCAACCCGCCTTTCTGCTCGAGATGTGACTTTGAGCTGCTGGGGCTTTTATTCCTCCGGAGATACCCATTCAGCATTCAAAGCAGAAAGGCATTAGAACAGCTCTGCCATTTATTTTCAGAGTAAACAGGTTTCTTGTTCATTAATTACATGGGTCTTCAGATAACACACACCATTTCCCATTACCTGGGCTCGGTGCAGTTTGTTCCCCGCATGCCAGAACACTGCTGACTTTTTATCTAGCAATTCTGCTTCATTTTAATCTGTGATTTATCTGAGGGCCCAGCATCGGTGCCTGAAGGGTATTGTTTAAGTAACAATACTGATGTACACATTCCCACATCAAATGTCAAGGGAGAAGAGGGCTGCTCCAGAGGATGCATGGGCTCAAAGGAAATCATTAAAAGCCACTGGCCTGCAGAAACTAAATTGTATTTGAAAAGAAAAACTAACAACAGACAGGAAGCTACTGGCAACCAGGCATGGCTGAGGAAAGCAGCTCTGGGGGGAAGAGCTCGGTTTCCCCTTACAAACTCTCCTCATGGCCCTGATCTCTGGTTTTAGGCAGTGACAGACACAGATTTAAACTCCAGTTCAGACACACAGCCCCAGCACTGTGTTTAATTCTCCTTCTTCTCAAAGCCCCTTTGAGCCAACAGCAAAGCTGCCCGTGGAAGGAGCTGGGATTTCAGCAGCCTTCCTTGCCTCCCACCAGCTTGGAAGCCACTGGAAATTACTGCAGCCCCATCAAAAGCACCAACCCCAATTAAAAGCTGTTGAGAACCTTTCCTACTTTATATCCCAACTGTGCTCCTGTTAAAGCACAGCCTCGAGCAAGCGTGAATCAATCCCGGGAATGCCACAGTTTTGAGACAATAGGAAAAAGATGCTTCGTATTTGCTGACTCTTCCTATAGTCGCTTGGGAAAGAGGAAGCATTTATTGCTAGGATGTGATCTGCACTGCAATGGACCGCGAAGCTACTTCTGAATTAAGGGGATGGCTCAGTGCTGTGTAAAAGGCTATTGAGCACAACACAGGGAGAAAGCAAGCATTGGTTTGTCATAATAATTCCTAAAAGAGCTAATAAAGACACCATCCCCGCTGCTCAGAAAATGGTCAACAGATGCTAGCGTGTCAAGGATGGAGGCAGCTTCCAAAGGTGGTGTTCAGAGTCCTCGATCTAGCAAAGCACCACCACAATTTAGAGCCAAGAGTGAAGCCACCAAGTGTTGCCTTTGTGGCCTGGATCCTTGAAAACCTAATGCTTCTGGAGACCCTACTTCAGCCCTTTGGAAAGCCAAGCTGTGCATGGTCCTCCAAGGAGCTTGGACTGGAGCCCATAAAGGACAGCACAGAAAAGAGCTGCTGGTTTTATTTTGCCAGCAAGAGACCATGTTAACAAAGTCTTGATGCTACGGAGTTCCTCTGCAAACATGGATTAGACTGCATTTTACTTTACCAGCCATAAGGAGAGCAGCTCCAGAGGTCCATGTACCTGATTCGCTAATGTGACGGTGCCTCCAGCAACTGGGAGTTAGCTCCCAAGGGTGAATTAACATAGCTGGCACTGCCTGGTCCTGGCCCAAGTCAGGAAACACCCCACCTAAGAACAGCCAAGTAACAGGCTCAGCCTGGTTCTAAAGGGTCTTTAGCTATGTACTGTCCTGATTCGAGATGCTTCCCAAGAACAACCCTCACAGGAAAAATGTCACCTTGCACCATCACTTTAGTGTGGGCTATGGGTCTCTCCCACCTGAAGGACTGACAGCTCAAACCACTCAACTCCCAGCTACTTCTTTTCCTTCTTCCCTAAGGCTGAGGCCATTCCTGTGCTTCAGCCACCTCCAACACGCTCTTGAGAGCCTGCATTTGCAGCCCACGTGAAGTCCATCAGCTCTCCATGACCACAGCAGCCTGCCAGGAACCAACCTGGGCTGCAAGGTCCCAGGGACACAGGTAGCACTAGGGGACTCTCAGCAACACCGTGTCCAGAAAGCAACAGCATCACCAGAAATGCCACTTACATCTCAATAACTGATAGACTTGGCTGTAGGTAGAGAGGTTGCACTGTCAATTCAAACAGCAGCTCCAAGAGAAGCTGGAAATGCAGCAGATCTCTCACATCATCTCTCAAAACAATACAAAATACCAGTGTCTTTAGGGAAAGAAACATTTCCAGTGTACTTCACAATAAGGAAGGGATAGAGGAATCAGATGCTAATTCACCTGCAAATATAATTAAACTCTGCAACACTAAGACTTCACTGTTAATTTAGTTGCACGTCCATGTCATATGTGTGACAAATCAGAAACAGGCCTATTAATTCACAACTTTACATATAATATATTCAGAACATAGCATAAAATGGCAGCAATACAGGCAGGTCCATCTAAAACTCTGCAGTTGGTAAATTAAATCTATTTGCAGCAAAGTAAATTGAAATACAGACTGAACTTATTACTGTGTCTAGTTTAATATCTACAAATGGGCTGGATTTCTCCAGGTGAATATTAGCCATACGCAGGGAAATAAATTTGGCTGTTTCCATCTCTTTTGCTCATGATATTGCTCCCATCCTGCAGGGGCTACTTAGGCCTGACTCACACTGTGGGGTTTGGGGTGGATGGAGCAGGGAGGGAGCTGCCAGCATAGAAGGGTTTCCAACTATGACTGTCCTTCAAATATTAATAGGAAAAAGTCTTGTACCTTCAAAACATGGCAGTGTCTTGTAGTGTCCCTGCAAGATGTCACACACCCAACTGGAAAGATCGAGGAGTTCTGGTCCTTCACAGAAGCACTTAAACGTCTTCATACCCAGGGGACCATCAGACAAGCACTCAAGAAGGTCAGGGATGTCCCATAGGCTATTACAGGCCTTAGGACACAATTCAGGGTTGAGCAGAAATTTGAGAGGGAAGGAAATACTCATGTAAAATGGTTTTTCCACCCAAGACACACAGGACCCCTCTGCTCCTGAGCCAGCAGACCCAGACACTTGGCTCAAACACCTCACCAGGACACCCAGCCTGAGCTGCGCAATGATTCCCTAACTTTACTTAAAAGAAATCACAGAATTCCAGCCTGGTTTGGGTTGGAAGGGACCTTAAAGCTCATCCAGCTCCAACCCCTGCCACGGGCAGGGACACCTTCCACTGGAGCAGCTTGCTCCAGGCCCCTGCGTCCAACCTGGCCTTGAACACTGCCAGGGATGGGGCAGCCACAGCTTCCCTGGGCACCCTGTGCCAGCGCCTCAGCACCCTCACAGGGAAGAGCTTCTGCCTAAGAGCTCATCTCAGCCTCCCCTCTGGCAGGTTAAAGCCATTCCTGTGTCCTATCAAAACCCAGACCAGTACACGGGATTGCACTGATTTCCAGGGAAAACCCATCCCCTTTTCCCACCTACCCCCCCACTAAGGGGCTTTATTCCACCAGGACTCACCAAGAGCTCTCCCCTACCTCCCCTTAATACTTTCAATCCATAATGCCTGAAAGCCTCTTTCCCTGGACCTCGCAGGGTTGATGGGGTTAATTGAATGCACACTGATCCACTGAGTGTCCAGAAGAAGCAGCACCATTCTTTAAGATGTCATTTCTCCCCCTGGCCCCCTCCCTGGCCCCCTGGCCAATGCTGTGGGGCTGTGCCTGGCCAGGCCTGGCCCCAGCGAGGTTTTGTTCCCTGGATGGGGGGGGGTTGAAAACAAAGCAAAACAAAAGAATCCCTGACATGCCTAAAAAAGGAGACTTCATGCCAGAGCTAACCTTTGAAGATTTATTCCCCGCTGCCCTTGTGACCCAATTCAACCTCCATTACTCAGGAATTCCCCAGACAAGCCCCGAAAGGCAGGGATGGAATTTCGGACTTTCTAACTCATTTGTTTGTGCAGGACAGGGTGGTCTGGCAACCCCAGCCAGGCAGGGGGCTCGTGGGCTGGGAGAGGCTTTATATAAATATACATCTGTATTTATGGGTGCTCTCGGTATTATATGGAATCATCATGACGAGTCCCCTCTCCCTCCGCTTAAAATTGCAAATCCTCACCTTGCACAATGTGGCTGGGTTGCAAAAGGCTTTTGTGCGGTTGGTTCCCTCAGGCCTTAGGATTCAGCACCTACTTTGGGGGCTGGAAACGTGGAGGGGAAAGGAAGGAAAAAAAAAGTTGGGGAAAAGAGAAGCTCATCTACATTGTAAAACTGAAGCATGTTTCGCTTGAGAATCTCTCCAGTGGGAATCGCTCATCTGGGACATCTGCTCCAAAACACCTCTTGCAACAAAGCCTTGAGAGGGCTGTGGGATGAGCAGGGTCCACAACACGCCAGGCTGGGCATATCTTAGTGCAAGGCCATGGGAAATGACCAGAGATACATCTGTATCTGGCAAAAAGTCAGAGAAACCCTAAAGGAAAGATGTAAAGCCATAAAGTCAAGACAGAGCCACCCTTGGGAGCATTATCTCTGCATCACTCCTCTGCCTGCAGATGGCTTTCCCAACAACACCAGGGGGTTGGGGGAGGAATCCAATTTAACACCGAAAACTTGGAGGAAACAGCTTGGGAAGGAGTCATAAACCATCCCATGTGCCCAGTCTCGTTAGTCCAGCAGGGATGTGCCCCCCCCGCCCCGCCGCATACAGACCAAGCTGCAGAGCCTGACTGTCCCAGGTCTGATTCAAGCCTCCAACACCAGCTCTTGCAGGGCCCTGCTGAACAGGGGGACAAACACCACAGCTCCATGGGGTGGTCACAGAGCATGGAACAGAGGTTGCTGCAGCGCTGAGGTCAGGGTGGGAGCTGCAGCCTCTTTGGAGGGTCCACTTCCTCTCCCTGCACAGTAACACGCATGAGCTCTCTGGCGTGTATTTTGCTCAGCATCACCAATTAGCCATGGTTACCCCTGGACCCTTCGTCCAGGATGGAAAGGGGGATTTTGCATGCCTCAGGTGCTGGGAACAATGGGGTCTCACACTCTGCAAGACAGGGAACAATTCTCTCCCCACGGGTAGTGTTAGGTGACAAAACCTGGCCGGACAGAAAGTAAGTGCCTGGCTTTCGAGCTGCCCACAGGCCATGCTCTGCAAAACCAGATACAAGCTGCCTGCAAAATTCCTCAGCTTGGGAAGAGCTCAGGCCAAGGCATCTCTGCCTCAAGCCAACATCTCCCAAGGTGGAGGGGCACCTCCCTGAGGAATGGTCCTTACTCCAGCTCTACTGCATTGAGCTTGGTGGAGAAAACCTACCACCATTAGAGCTGCTGAACACCTCAGAGATCAAGAAGCCAAAAGAGGTTTATCTGCAGGGGACCTCAGAGATATCTGTCTCAATGAGACAAGGCGCTCCACACTCCCACAGCACAAAATAACCACACCACTACCTCCCTCTTCCAAAGGCATGATCCTGCCTACCTGGAGCAAGGCAGAAGCAGAGAGCACTCACAAGCCATCAAGCATGACATGAAATTATCCTGGGCCGAATTCAGTTTATCCCCCAGCAGAGATGTGCCTCTCTGCAGAGCAGGTAGCTCTTGCCTGCCTGCAGCACCATCCAACCTCAACAGCAGGCAAAATCCCTGCTCTTCATTTACAGCACCAGAAAGATTTCAGCAGCTCTTGACACTCACAAAGTGTTTAATTGCACAAGTTATTTAAGTGCCATAACTAATGATTGTACTGTCATTCCTATGTTAAAAACCATCAAATTAGAATGGGACATTCTGATGCTGGCTTTGAACGAGCACAGACGACTGCAGCAGAGCAGGTCTGAATTCTTCTCTGGACAAGGCGGAGACTGAAGCTTTCCTGCTCCACATCAGCTCTGCAGCAGAGCTCTGGACTGTCTCAGCATCATCCTACCCCTCCAGTTCCTTCATGTCCCCTATGAACAATGACATTGACAGCGTTCACCTGCTTCACTGGCCCTGCAAAAATTCCTTTGCTAATCTTGGCATCATCCTTTGTCCACAGAGAGCTGTTCTCCACTGGAGCTGTGCTGATGCAGGCCAGCTGGAGGTCTGTCCCATTAAGGAGTAGGTGTTGCTTGGGTCTACGCTCAATACCTAGGAAACAGGCTTGAGAGATGAGGTTATGCACACAGCACGGTGCTGCAAACGAACTAGCAAAGAGCTTTACTTCTGCCTAGTTGATGCAGCCCTGAGTGACTGCCTGATTACTCCATCTACACACAGTAAGGCTACACTGTAAATATGTCAGCATCACGTCAAACAAACCTCCGAAGTGGTAAGTACAAGGTGAGAGTCTGGAATGTAAAAACAGTCCCCTTTTTTTGCTGGTATCTGCTAAGTCTGTTGGCGAAATGTCTAAACTGTTACAGGAAAGAGCTTCAAAGTGACCATCCCTTTGCACAGCACCCATCTCGGAGATGTATGTGCGCAGCACAGCCCCTTGCACCACACCAGCCAGGGAAACGTTGGCTGCAAAATCCACTAGGTCAATCCACAAATCATTCACCAACTCACAGCAACATACCAGAAAACCTGATTTCTTCCAAAACCTCCCTCCCTAGAAAAGAGTTCAGAGGAATCAGCATTAAATCCCACACCACATAAGCTAAAAAGCCCTGTGGACCTAAAATATAGATGTCTCCCAAACGAACACAAGGTATGGTGCAACACCCTCGCTACACAACACTCCATTAAACTCCTGACCCTCCTCATTAAGATAAATGAGGTCTGACTGTCACTTTACCTTGCCACCCTTTCACTTAAAGCTGAGAAGGAAGCAGATGCTTAATTAGCATCCATCAAGGGTGTTCACAGGTCTCAGTGTAAGGAGTAAGCAATCTGCTATATGTTCTTAGAAATCCTGGGTGACATCTTCCATGCTCCTGCAGCGATGCACGCTGCTGAAGGCCCTGAAGGGATGGAGGAACAAAACTCCAGGTGTGAAACCAGGGCTTTGCTAGGAGCCCATCTCCCACCTCCACATTTCAAGGCAGCCAGATGCCCAGGTCGAAACACCTACAAGGTCTGTGTGATCTCTGTGGTTAAACTCAGTAATTTTCTAGCTCTTAGCCAAGACAACTCATACACTTTTAGACCAAGGACTGGAGTACTGTACAGTCAGCAACCCCATACGCTACCAGACATGCAGACATTCCCATTAGCTGGGGAGAGGCAGGGTGGCGAATGAGCTAAACTGGCTGCATTACAGAGCACTTTCTTTGTATTGCTTGAGACTTTCCTGCCATGGGCTGTAAAACTTCTGAACTGAGGAGCACTGAAAGGTTTCAGAAGAAAAAAAAGAAGAAAACAAACAGCAGAGCAAAACACCACATCTGCTTTCAAAGTGTTGTAAATACCCTCATTTGAGGACCAGCAGCTTCAAAGTAATTTCGACACAACCTGTAGGATGCAAACAATAAATGATGTGTAAAGCAGTGGAAAGCTCCAGGCTCTTTTCAACCCCACCAGTTGGATTTAACACAGCCATGAGCTCCTTCTCCACATCCAAGGCGAATCCCCATGCCATCGTGCAGGGAACCCTCTACTGAGGGACAGCTGTATTGCTCCTACGATGGGAACGCGAGCCAGAGCTCGCATCTTCCAGCCCGACTGACCCACATCTCGGGGAGGAATTACTGCAAGGAGCACTAAGGAGGAGTAAGAACTCCTCAAGGTGCCGGGATTGCCTAAATAAACCACGCTTCAAAGCAGGGTTCAGCCCTTCCTGTTCCCACCTGACAAGACACTCGTCAACTTTTCCCTAGTGAAAATACAGCGGGTTTCCAAGTGAGACAGAGCAACAGATTAGACCCCTTAGGAAAAAGATAAAATGGACTATTGGCTGTTTAAGAGTCCTTGATTTGAGGGGGATGGGATTGCGGCTCAATTTTATCAGCTGCTCAATAGGTACATTTAATGAACGACACTGCTGGCAGTCTCTCAACTCAGATAGGGATTAGCATTAAACTGGGAGAAAACAAAGCAATTTGATGGCAAAACACCTGACTGGAGCTAAGTGGGACAGAGACCACTTTGACCTCCGCAATCCCATGGAAACTCACAGCTGAACCCCTGAAAAAAACCACAAATATCCCAGATTAAAAAATGCAATTCCCAAAAGTCACCTTGAAGCAACCCTCCATTTCCCATTAAAAGCCCCTGGTTGTGTAAATTGGATTCAAATGAACGTATTTACATTTGCAGGAGGAACCTGAAGTCAAGCTGTCAAAACGTCACTCTGTCACTCATGTTTTCATTGCACCCCGTCACAACACTGAGATGTTTCCTCCGCCGCCTCAACAGCCTCCTTGGACACAGGGGAATGAGTGGCAGGAAGGAAGGACGGCTGCGGGGAGGGTGTCTTGGAAGGATGCTGCGGTGGAGAAGTGTTAGTTGCCTGTGAATTCTGGCACGCTGGGGCCTTATTGTCATTGGCTTTCAGCCAAGCACTGCCAGGACACAAAAAAGTCAATTTATGTCAGGATTCTCATTGACTCCCTACCCCTCATTCCTCTCGGCTTTTGGGGCAACTTATTATGAACGCTGGCACTGGCCATATGTGGCGTTGTCATGTAAGCGTTCACCCTCATTAGCAGCGTGCCAGGATGGAAAGGAAATTACAGCGGGCCAGGATTGGGTTCAGTGTGAAAAATAGTGTGTTATTAAGCTGGGACAAGCTATTGTATGTCAAGGATGACATGACGCCTCTCATCTTCCTTCAAAAAAAGCCCACGGGATAAAAAAAAAACAACCAAACAACCCAGCCTTTAAAACCAACCAGTTTAGAGCCATAAAATCCTGTTCTTCTAAGTGAAGTTTGTGAAGGCAGTAAAAACCTCCAGGATGAAAATAAATTCCAAGTAAAACCAAGATTTACCACTTGAGGCTAAACATTCAAGGGAAAGCATCAGTGAGTTATTACTTTTCATATTGTAATAGGATGTAGCAGAGATGAGGACTACGTTTGCGTCAGGCCCTGTGCAAGGACAGGGCAGTGATAAAGGATCTAATCCCATCTCTTCTGTCCCCAGTACAGCTCTAGCAGCCTGCTGACCTTCCTGGGCAATATGCCTTGAAGAAAAGCTGGAAGATGGGATGATTACAGCCACCAAAACCAGGAGACAAGCCAAGATCTCTCCCAGGAATGATCTCTAAGCCCAGATTCTGCTTTTTAAGCATAGCTGCTCCCAGTCCAGAGATGGAAGCACATCCCCCGTACCAGAATATCCCATGTTTCACCAAACAGTATTAATAAGAAAATACTTATTCTCAATACCCAAGTGTTGCCCTATTCTCTGAACCAGCTGGTTTGGACCCCATCAGAGTCAGGAGACTGCATTAACCAGAGCTGATGTACTAACCCATCAATCCCGCACTCCTCTGAGATGCTGCCTTCAAACTCATTATCCAAAGTCTAAATTGCAAAGAATTAGATCCCTTCACTCGGAATACCAGCAGGAAAAGGGGGAAAAAAGAACTAAAACCCACTAAAACTCACAAGACCACCATCTAATTAGGAAAAAACCTTCCAGTCCTGAAGCATTTGTCAGTTTTCCACCCTGCAAAATGCATACTAATACTCTCTCCCCTGCACGCTGCGTGGGACTGCCATGCCTCTGCTTCCATAACATGCCAGAAGTGATCAGCATTAGGCCTTCCTAATGTGTCTCCAAAACAATAGCAATTACAGAGTCGTCCATTCATATCTAAAGGCTTAGCAGACTACAACTTCCCTCAGGAGGCTGAAGGCATTTCATCGAAGCAATTATATTTATGTAGCATTAAAGTACTTTCTCTAAAGCCACAGCAGTTACCTTCTTGCATTAGAAGCAGAGCAGTAACAAGGAGCCCTCTCACCCGACCCGAAGTCCTCCGAGCGTATTTCCTGCCTGTTTAAAGATTGCAAACACACACATACACACACCTTGGGGTTTCTGCTGCCTTGTTTTGAACGTTATTACACTGCCTTACCCAAGGGATCACACATGCAGATTGGAGCCTATTTACATGACAAGGGGCCAGAATGGAAGAAGCTAACCAGTTTATTCAGCTTTCCCAGCTCTCATCGTGGCATCAAGGACCTTGAGATGTCTGGCAATGCCGTGAAGCCCCAACTTCCAATATGCCACAGTTCTGTCAACCTTAGCTCTCATTATGTTAAAAGCAGCGTGTTTCCAAGCTGCTTCTTTTAACTCCATGAATCACAAATGCTAGAAGCAAGACTTAAGGGTAACATAACAGCTAAAAGTCAATAGATGACCTAATGGAACTAATAATTTGTTATCTTTTAATACCAAGAATTCAGAACAAGTGATTTTGGGGAGGGGAAAGGCAGCTGAAACCAGGTTTTTAATGCTGGAAGCTGTCAAAACAGCACATCATCTATTTTCCACTTCCCCGCCTCCCTCCCCCCTTTTCCTATAGGAAGCAAAGCAGCTCCCTAGAAATACTCTGCCTATGAATTTCACAGCATGCATCACAAAATCCAAACGTAAAGCCTTGGAGTGATGCCTCAAATCTCTGCCATTCAACAGCTCATGGCGCTTCCCCTTTGAGCTGCACCAGATGCCCTTCACTGGCACACTGGGCTCGTGTGGTGCAATGGCAAGATCAGCATCTGGGATCCCGGCTTGAAGAGACATTTCCTGCCCAGCAGAGGCTGCACCTTGCCCTGATACACAAGGGGGATGTTTTTAGTGCTTGAAGCACGGTTTCCTTGTGTTTGACCAACGTTTCCTTGGATGTGGGCTCTATCGTCCTTCCCACGAGCTATCACAACTCTGCACACCAGTGCTCATGACTGCAGAAGGATCACCAGCAGCTCCTGTCATCCCAGACTGGTTTGTGTTGGAAGGGACCTTAAAGCTCATCCAGCTCCAACCCCTGCCACGGGCAGGGACCCCTTCCACTGGAGCAGCTTGCTCCAAGCCCCTGTGTCCAACCTGGCCTTGAACACTGCCAGGGATGGGGCAGCCACAGCTTCTCTGGGCACCCTGTGCCAGCGCCTCAGCACCCTCACAGGGAAGAGCTTCTGCCTAAGAGCTCAGCTCAGTCTCCCTCTGTCAGCTTGAAGCCAATAAAACATCCCATTTTATTGCCATTAGCCACTGTTCTTTTGGGGTAGGAATCCAGCAGCCTGAATTTTCCCACTGGCACAGCATCATGCAGGCACAAAACCGCATCTCTCCTGCCTCCCTGGGTCTTTCTGGGAATGCCGCAGGCTGGACCGGCTCCTGGCCGCCCTGCCACGTTACAGCCAAGCCTTGTACTGGCCTGAGGATGAACTTGTTGCCATGGCAGGAGTCAAGGCATGCATCGCACTGCCGGCATGGCGGCACGGAGCGCCGGCTGCTCCTCCGCAACGGCTTTTTGTTGTTCCCTTCTCACAATGTGCCCATCCTCTGGCCATGCTGGAGCAGCCTGGCAAAACCCAGCTGACCATAGCACGGCAGCCCCGTGGCTGAGGGCCCAGCATCGCATTTCTCTGCTGCAAACTCTGCCTCTTCCCTGCCTGCCACAGGGCACCGCATGGGGAAGCGGAGCCCATGGCACAAGGAGAGCCTCCTGCTGCGAAGACAGGACATCAGGGAGGGCAAAGGTTGGAGGCAGTAGCTCTGTCAAATAGAGAGGGGATTTTAAGGGGGGGGAAATAGCATCACTCGGAAAGGAGGCTGCCTCCAGCTAATGCATTTCCCCACTGCTGCTGGGATGTTTATCACAGGACAGGCTTCACTTGGCTGCTGGGTAGTGCCTTTTTAAACTCCCTTCCAGCTTTGATTACCCTTGCTAAAACTAAGGGCACCTCCCATTCATCCACTAATTAATAGCAGGTTCAGAAGAGGTTGGTATATCCCTCATCGCTGCACATTTTAACTGGGAGAAATACAAAGGTAGACTTAAAACTAACAGCCCTGCTCCTTCCTGAGCAGTGGTTTCAGTGCCTTGGAGATTACAAACCAGCCCTGCTCTGCGTGTCAGCAAGCCTGTCCAAAATAATGAGCCTGCTTCCGTCCCAAGCAGCTCCCGTTGCACTGGAGAAATGAGCAGAAAGGTATTATGGGCTCACACTCACCAGATGGATGTCCTGCTTTGTTCTCCGCTTACAGAAACCCCTACACATACAGTTTGGATTATCTTCATTGTAATTCTAATCACCACCTCTCTGGAAGGGAGGGAGGGAGGGAGGAGGGATCCTTGCCTCGGTCAGGAGAGCTAATTAAAAGTTGTGAGTCATCCAGACTTCTCTGCACATTGGAAATGCTTTTGGAAGAGCAGGTAATCTCTCATTCTTGGGGGGAACCTAGTTAGCAAAAGGCAAATTAAGCAGGCTCCCCTTAGGCACAGAGCTGTACAAGAACAAATCCTGTTTCCCCCATGGGATACAGCAGTGTGAATCACAGAGGTGCTTCAAACGTACGCAGACTACGCTTTAAACCAGAAAGGCTTCCACGTGTTCCCCAGCCCAGAACCACAAACACCTCCTGTGCACCTAGACCCACACTGGCCTTTAAAACTCATTGTCCAGGAGGCTTTAACATCTGAATATATGATGCAGGAAGCTCTGCCTTCCCCTAAAACAACTTCTGAACCCTCTGGCTGGTTCCCAGATGGTTGGGTACAAGCTCAAAGGTCTCAGAAAAGCCAGACCCACAAGACTTATGAAAATCAATGGCCCACAGCAATGCAAGGTCCAGGCAGCTCCCCAGCCCCTCAATCCTGGTCAGCCACAGAGCAACGAGTGCTGAGCAGTGTGCCTGGAGGGAATGGGCCTCCCCAGACCCACTGCGATGGGAAGGAGCTGCTGGTGGCGCTGGTAGCAGCTCTCACAGCTTCAAGCAGGGTCAGGGCCCCCTGCACCGCCTCAGTGCACACAGTCTGTGGGTGACAGGACCCCCAAACCCAAGGGGCTGGGCAGCACCAGTGCCTCTGTCCCCAACTCCTGGAGGTACAAGGGCATCAGGAGAGTTACCCATGCCACAGGGAACAGCAGTGACTGAGCCAGCCTTCCGAAGGCATCAACCACCACGCTGCTCCAGCCAAAAGAGTCAAGTTTGGATCCTTATAGTAGAGCCCAGTCTCTTATTTAGGATGTTGAGCAGTCCCTGTCATTTAGAGGTGCCAAGTGCCTGCAGAGCCTGAGCCCTCACGAAGGTCTAGAGCACCCATGGGTGCCCCAAGGGACAAGGAAGCTGTTTTCTCTTTGGCCACCATAAAACAAACGGATACATTTACATTGCCATTTTTCAAATGGCCAGTCCAGCATGCAGAGACTTTCCTTCTCTCTCCCCTCCCTTCTTTTTGAGAGAGAGCTCAAGCTGACCCCTTTGGGGCCCTGCCTCTCCTCTCCTCCCAAGCATTAGGATCATAATGAAAGCCCCAGTCGGGACTTTCCCTCCCACCCCTTTACACAGTGCCGTGGGAAACCGTGGTGAGCTGGACACGGATGCTGCTCCCAGCAAACAAAGTGCCTCAGCAAGCACCTTCGCCTCGGATGGAGCTGCCAGGCTGGGGACCAAGGCGATGTGGCTGCACTGCTTGGCCATTCAGGGCAACGTCACCACAGAGAGCTCAGCATGAGAGCAAACACCCAGACCAAGGCTGAATGTCTTTGTTCTGGAGGTTTTCTCAGCACCATAAACGTGTTCTGATTCAAATCCATTTAGTCTTTGCTTTATGGGAAGCCAAAAGACCCCAGAGAACCTTATTGATAAAAGGATGCTCCAACTGATGCTCCTACAGCTCTGCCCGAGGCAAATCCAACCAAAACCAGACATGATTTTACCAAAATGATCTGCAAGCTGATTTTAACTGTCACGCCCTGGACATTTGCAACCAGCTCATCTACACATTAGCTCTGACTCTTTGTTGTATGTGATGGCTTGGGCAAATCTGAATCACGCTTCTTCAGTGCTCAGTGAAGCCATGAACCCAGCCTGCACACCCTTGGCTTTTCTTGTCCTTCCTACCATATCCATGACATCCTCTGAGGAAAGTTCAATATCGCCCTTCCTCTTTGACACCACCTTCCTCTGCAGTCTCAGCAATGCAGTGTAACCCCTGGAGGGGTGAGCTCTGGCCCACAGTGAGGACGGGCATCACCCTGCCCGCAGGGATGGGCAGGAAACTCAATGCACTGCACTCAAAAGCCACCAGCCAGTTTGCAGTGCCATGCTCTGAGATGAGCAACACGACCGAAGAAACACAAGCTCCTGCTCCTGGCCAGAAACACCTTCCCAGGGCTCAAACATGACTTGATGTGGCAGGTTTGCTGTCCTGCCCCTCCCAGGCACAGCAGGCAGAAAACACTTGGTTTTCCCTCGGTGAATAAGCACACAGAGGGATCGATCAAATGCAGTGGAGTACAATGCTGCAGCTGAAGTATGCACACACTGAGCCTTTTCTGCTACTGCAACACCGCCACTCATTTACACACCAGCAGCCTAAAACTATCTCTTTTGTACACCCAAATTGATCCTCACTCTTAATTAGTGCTCTCAGTTGCAGCAAAATTTCATTTGTTTCTTCCAAATGTGGCCTGATCCATTGTCCCTCTCCCATGACCTGTGAAAATCAGTCATTGAGCTCAGTGACAGTGGTAAGTGCAAAACACAGCATCAAAAGGACATAATGGGGGCCTCTTAGGGCTGACAAAACCCCACTATTAATCAAGGCATGCTCAAGAGGTGCCAACTTACTGAGGCATGTGAGTGGCCAGGGAGCGGGCCCTGCCGTGGGAGGGATGCAGAGGGGTGTGGGGGAACAGGAGAACCCCCCACCACCGCCAGGACTGCAGCCTGCCCCAAACAAGCAGGGGTACATGGGGGGGAACAGCCACGCAGGCACTGCTGTGCCCTGGGCAGATGATCTCTGCTCTATGAAACCCAAGGATTTGCCCACCTGCTTTCCCAAAGAGCTTACGGAGCTGTGCTTTTCCAGGCAGCTCCTTAGTTCAGAGAGTGGGGATGGAGCTCATCTTGTGAAACCCAATGTATTGCTTTAGCTGAAGCCTACTAGTGTCAGGAGTGATATATGGGACACCACACCAGAGCACCAGCATCTCCTGCATCTCCAGAGCCTGTGGGTTCTCAGAGCTGTACACACAATATTGTCCATCCAGCAGCACCGTGCACTGACCCCCTTGTGCAATCCCCAGGATGAAGCTATGGGGAAATACACAGACAGACCAGAGTGGTGCAGAAGCTGCAGCAAAATCACCTGGTGAATATCCCAGGGACCAAGGCCTGAGATGGACAAACCTGCACAGGTACAAAGCCAGAGCAGCCCCGCAGCCCGTCAGACAGCAGCAGGGCAGCTGGAAGGGTAAGGGATCAATTTTAGGTGGTCAGGAACGAGAGAGGTCAGGGCTGGTCAGAGCAGAGAGAGTTTTAACGTCAGAAAACCAAAGCAAAGAGGTAAATCTCTGCAAAATTCACACTCCCATAGCAAAGCAGTGCGTTCAGACCCTCTCCTGCAAATCCATGTCGTTAAACAGAATAACTCGGACTCGGTGAATCCAAATGACTCTCACTTTCAAGGTCCTGCATTCAGGAGCCCACAATGGAGAACAATGAGGTAGAGAAAAAGGCGAGGATCTTGACGCGGCATTCAGAGGCCATCTGGCCCGGTCAGCACCGCCAGCGCTGGGAACGGGCAGCGGCCTGGGTTGAGATTTAATCTGAGCCACTTATGGAGTGACCTCAGGCGAATCGTTTGACCTCTTTTTGCCTCAGTCAACCCAACTGTAAAATTGGGTTTAAAGCAAGAACCTCGCTGAAAACCATATGCTGTGCCTAGGAGAAGTGGGAGCAGACTCCCTTCCCAGCAACAGGGCTGTGGTGGTGGACAGAGCCGAAACCGGAGCGGAAGAGGTGGTCCATGATGCTGGGATCCAGCATCCCTCAGTGTCATGGAGCTCCGGCCAATGGCTTTCCCAGGTCTCCTCCTGCCAGCATCAGGAAAGCAGCTTTGGGGACTCACCCAAGAGAGGGGATTTGTGAGGTCTGCCCTTGCTCATACTGCACCCAAAGGGTCCCCAAATCCAGTCTCATAGTGGGCAGGTTGCTGTGGGCAGGGATCAGCACAAGACACAGCCCTGATGAAATCAGGTGTCTTTCTCTACAGCTCCTGTAGAATACCCTTTCATGTATTTACATGTTTTGCTGTGTTCAGTAACTGTGGGTTACAGCTACGACCAGCTTCAAGGCAAACGCAGCGATGCTTTCCTTTAACTCACTAGTTACTCACTAGATCAAAAGCATTGATTGCTCTGGTCAAACGCCCTCGAAAACCAATTCCTACTCACAGCCTTCAGCCTTGCCAATGAATGGCAGCAGAAAACAGCCCCTCTCCCACCTGGGCACCAGCCTTTCCCAGCACTACACACCTTTACCTCTTGGCAAGCTTGCAGGGAAGCAATGGTGCAGATGAAACACCACACAGAGCTAATGTGGGTCCCCAATAAACACAAAATAGCAATTTCTCCCCTCTCAGGGTGCTCAGAGGGGTACACGAATGCCAGCACTGACAGTGAACCCACCCAAGGCTCACAGGGGGGAAACGGAGGCACAAGTGGTGCGTGGATGTTACTGGCCATACCATGTGGGACCTTTGTAGGGCACAATGAGAGTGAAAGTCATATATAACCATGCCACCATCATCAGCCAGCTGGAAAAACAACTGTATAATTACAAATCCTTAAGCTGAGACAAGCCTAAGTAGATAAAGAGCTGCTCTAGGCGGCAGCACCAAATAGGTCCAGGGGTGAAGACACCAAGATTTAGGTAGCAGAGACCTGTCCTCCTGAATAAAATAACAGAGGAGGGCAGTCCCATGCTTCAAGAGGCTAGAGCAAAGCAGCAGGCAGAGGGACAGCAGCGTAAAGGACTGTGATGCTGGGCACCCTGTTGTGTCCCTAGAGCTGCTGGTGTGGGTACCAGCAGAGCATCACCCTGTGTTACAGGAGCAAGCAGCGAACTTGGGAGCAGCCTCATGCCGCAGGTGTGGGCTGCGGAGATGTCAGAACTTCCTCAGCTGTGCTCCAAGAGTTAATTGAGACAAATAACTCAACAGTGCTCCCATTAATGAAATTCTTCTGATATATTTCCCCTGAGCTTTTCTATAAATGACTAAGTGACATTAGTGCCCGGAGTGCAAACCCCCTATATGAGAGAGAACACTGCCGGCGCTCAGCAGTTGGCGCATCCACGTTAGGAGCCTCGCTAAGAACTGCAAGATGATATTTAAATAACTATTACACTGCTATGAAATGAGCAGCCGAAAGAAATATGGTCTTGAAACGTGCTCAAGTCTCAGGATGAATCCTGGCTGTTACATGCAGACACTGAATGCAGTGGGTGGTAAGTGACAAACTCTCTTAATCCTGCAAACCTACTGAAATTCCCAGTGAAAGCTCTCCCATCTCCCTCAGCGACTCCTGCATTTGTACATTTGTTTTGCAGCACACACAGAGCCAAACACTGTAACAGGACAGATGTGAGAGGCAGCACCACGTGAGCCAGCATGTCCTAGAGGTGTCAAAAGAGCTGACGGAGGGAAATAACCCACTCACCCACCTTATCCATCCCCTGGGAACCTCTCACAGTCTTTTTGCTTGGCTTCATTCCTTTTTCTTTCCTTCACAGGTATTTTTCCCCTCTGAAACCTGCTGCTCTGGGCTTACCGAGAACCATAAGCATTCAAAGCACACACAGTAACCATCACTGGCATCGGGGCTGAGCCCTCCTACTCAGCATTTGAGAAGAAAGGGCATTAAATGCAAGCTGAGCCACAAGTGATAAAAAAGAACACACATTCGTGGATGGAGGAAAGCTGACATGCAATACCAGGGGTTAAACTGCAATAAAATGCAAGCACAGCCAAAAGCTGCTGGGAGTAACAGGACCAGGTCTCCTGAGCTGCAAACCAACACCGGTGCACTTGCTTTAAAAGCATACCTTTACCGCAGCACGTGTTTCACACAGCTAAAATATGTCATCACCAAAAGAGCCCCCTTCCAGCAGCAGATACTGTACATTGCACGAGAAAACCCATCGGCAAAAGCCACGTGTTTAAGGTCTGCCTTGATGTTTTGAGCCGAGACTCTCAATCTGCATCCAAACAGTGGCACTGCCCAGGAAATACCTTGGTGACAACTTTGGTGCCACCTTATTTAAACCTTAATTTAAAATGCTAACTTCATAATGAGTGGAACAAAACTGTGTAAAAACATTTCCCACTCTAATCCTGGTTTGATCCCCCCAGTATGGCCTTCTTTTGTAATTACATCCCTTTGTGATCTCACTCAAATGCCTTGTATTGTGACCCATAAAATAATCAGCCCCCTTTGTCTCTCCCTAATCCTTTTAGACTTCCTTCTTGTCTCTACACTCTTACAAATGCTGCCATTATTTGGGCTCAGCAGCTCTTCCCACCACCCCAGAGCCTGGAAAGGGGGCTGCAGGTTAAACCCTGAATATATTCTGCGCAGAGGAGCTGAAACGATGGGAAGATCTTTGCTGCGTTAAAAGCCCCGCAATTCCCAACCTCCTCCCCTAGAACACAGCTTGGCAGGAAAACCAACTTGGGAACATGCAGATGCACCAGGCTTCCCCCTTTTTATGTTCTGCAGATGGCCTTAAGGCCCTTGGCCTGGAGGTCACAGTGGTCAGCGTGTTTGGTCATGCCTAGTTCCAGGCTGGGTGAGAGGAGCTGCTGCTGCTGTCTGCAGGGATCAATGCAGGGAAGAGTCATAACATCTGCCTTGCTCAGGTTATCAACCCTGCCTTCCTGCTGGCAGGGTAAGCGCCATGGACAGCCAGGCACAGTGGGATGGAGGAGCAGGATTTGGGGCAGGATGCAGAAGGGAAGGGGTAAGGGAGCAGAGAAGGGCACAGGGATGTGTGCTGCTATGCTTGGCCACAAAACTGTTCTGCCACAGCAAGACACGATGAGGAAAGAGCCTCAAGATCTCTCCAGAGCTGTTCTCAAGTCCTACAGTACTTCAGATATGGGGCAGGTCCATCTCACCCAACTTCAAGAAACCTCTTTGGCTCTAAATTGCACAATTGACTTATTTTCCCTCTTTCCTACTTTTTCCCCCCCTCACACCACTAGCTCAAACAGGGAAAATTGCTACTCTCAGGCTGGATGCGTGCAGAGCCTGATCCAATACGCAGTTTGATGGTGATTTCCAATTAGTGGTAACTGCTTGTTATTGAGTGATAGAATCAATGGGTCTTACTCCACTGCCTGGGCTGTGATTTATGATGATGTGGAGCCAGCTCCATCAAATTACAGCATCAGCAAAAAAGGGCTGAAAATGCCATGAGGCAACAGAATCAGAGTCAAGGAAGAGGAAGTTTAGCAAAGGGTGGTGATGGGAAGAAAGGTGGCTGTGTTTTGGGGAGCTCAGCTTCCAAAGGAGTGGACTATAGCTGTTACTACTGCTCAGAGAGTATCTTGATCCATCAGCTTCTGTCACGCAAAGGGAAACACAGCTCCTCAAAGAGACCTGTGAAGACACGGCCAAGCAGTGGCTCCAGAGAACACTCTGCTATGAACTGATTTTAATTAAGACAGCTTGGAGTCACGAGAAATTATGAACTGTCATTAGGAGGAAGAAGAGATCTGTATTCAATAACCTGATCGGATTATAACAACATGTTGCATTCCACAGCCTTTTAAACGAACACACCAGGGTTTGACTGGACACAGGAACAGCAACTGAAAAAGTTCCAACCAGCGTCAGGCAGAGGGGGGAAATGCCTCTGCTCAACCCAGTCACGTGTAGGCTTCTTGCACACTCGTACTTGAGCAAAAGAAGGTTTCATGACAAAAGCGTTATCAATATCTTTAGCATCTGAGCTGCCAACCCAGCCAAAAACTCAGCTCCACTCCCCTCCACTGAGCATCTTTGGTTAAAGATGATGCCATACAGAAATCCCCCTGAATTTCAGTTAAATCCATTGACTCAATCAACTTTTAGGAGGCGGGTTTTAAGCAGCGCCTGCTCCGTGGGGAAACTCCCTGCACCTCGAGCCCATGGGGGCCGCAGGCACAGCAGTGGCTGAGAGCAGCATATTCTTCCAGTTCAATTTTCCTCAATGCCAAGCGTTGAAGTAAATCTGAAGCATAAAAATACGCTATCCAGCCCACATTTCCTGAATGCAAATATGTACATTCCTCAGAGCCAAGATTATATTCCAAGCAATAACACAAAGCCGGGGTCTGTAACGGTGATACGAGACTAACAGCCTGCCTTTGAAGACAGCGAAAAGTGCAGCAGAGCTCTCGAGGGGCTCCGCTCTGTCAGATCTCTTTTATTCCTCAGTAGCATGGCCTTGATCAACTTTCAAGATTTTTTGTTTGTGAAAGGTTTTTATTCCTCCTCTGCTTTTGTGTTCAGATGTCAGGCTCAGAGGGAAGATCAGCACAGGGATGAGGTTTTACCCACTGGCACTATTTACTCTGCTCCGCAAAGGTCTCCTTGGCACCTGCTTTATTGCTCCTTCCAGGCACTCAGCACCCACTTCTTTCGTGCAGTGGTCCCAGCATCTCTAAAATGGGGATAATTACCCTTCTTTGATTTGTTTACCGGGACTCAGGACAAGGGAAATCACTATTACATTTGCCCACAACAAAGAATAAAAGCATCATAGAATGGTTTGGATTGGAAGGGACCTTAAAGCTCACCCACTTCCAACTCCCCTGCCACAGGCAGGGACACCTTCCACTAGAGCAGCTTGCTCCAAGCCCCTGTGTCCAACCTGGCCTTGAACACTGCCAGGGATGGGGCAGCCCCCCTCATAGTGAAGAATTTTTTCTAACATCTAATCTAAATCTCCCTTCTGTTAGCTTAAAGCCAACAAAACATCCCATTTCATTCCCGTTATCCACAGGCACCTGTGGCATCAGGGCCAGGTGCCTGCTGTTTTGTGCTGGCTTCACCCAGACCTCTTCTCAGGGCTGGCAAGTAACCAAGCCTGCAGCCAGAATAGAGTCCAGAGCATTTTCAACACAATCTGTTTCATTTTGATTCATGCGAACCGATGGCTACAAAAGGAAATGCTATTCAGGGACACACAGCACATCACATACATATTGATGCAGGAGCGAGATAACGGTGTTTATTGACAATCCCCTATCCCAAAGGTAATTCCTCCAGCTCTCATGCCTCCTGTTTACAGGTCTGAGAAGTTTGCCACTGTGCTCGTGCACCAGCCAGCTCCCAGCTCATAAATGCCAGAGGCATTCACCGCAAGTGCTCCAAGGTTCAGCACCACAAGACTGACAAGTTTGAGATCCAGCTGCTAATCTGGCATGGACCCAAAGCCCTTGGCTCCTGGACAATGTCACTTCTTACAGTGCTGAAAAGCTACGTTTGCAGATGGCCACTTCATGCACTCGGGGATTGTTATGCACAAGGGCTGGAGTGTTCCCTTGGTGTGCTGCCAGCCAGCCCCGGCACCGCGGGGAGTGGGCAGCAGCGCTCCCAAAGCCCCCCCCCTCCAGTTTGGGAAGTGCAGCAGCCAGGGGACCTCAACCCCAGACTTTGTCATAGACTTTTCCACAGTGTGATTTGCAAATGCAACAGAAGCTGCAGTAAGTGGCTTGCACAGAAGAATGGTACCCATCTCGCAGACAAGATGGAGAACCCTTCAGTAGAACTCATTCAACAAACCAGCATTCAGGCAGGTCCTAGGGCTGCACCAGACACCTGTCCTCACACCCTGATGTGAATTACACCCAGCAGAGACTTGACTGAATGCGAAAGGGATTAGTGGCTGCATCCCCAGAGCCCACAGAGAGCCTGTGGGCAAAGCTGGCCACCAACACAACAGGGATAGAAACCACCAACAGATCTCAGCTCTGCCATCAGTCCTGGGACAAATACAAACCAGCAACCAGAGCTGGACAGAGGAATCCTACAGGAGACCAGACAGGACCAACACAGTGATGCAAAGGGCTAGGCTGGGTACCGCACAGGGCTGGAGCCACAGCCTGCCCTGTAATTCTTCCTCCCCCACCTTTAAATTTCATTCCCTTGCTGACATTTTCATCTCTGTCCTCCTGCAGGCTTCCCCACCAGACAATCTGTCTGTGTTGTTAGCCTTGCCCCCAAAGGCACTGCCACACCGGGTAGTAAATAAGACCTTGCTGCCTCTACACCGCCTGCCTTAAATAACAAAGTGAAAGAAACCATGACCTTCAGAAGGTCTTTGCCTATGGTTTCGAAAGCACTGCCTGCCACACAGAGCCCAGCCATGCTGCACAGCAAAGGGGCTTCCAAATCCACTGCAGGAGAGCCACGAACCACAGACCACTTCACCACATCACTCTAATGTCACACACCACCCTCCAAGACAGGGAATTTACTGCTAAAAGGTGGCTGATTAGCTCTGCTTTCACACCTGAACAGCTACACACAGGAGATGCCAGCCAGAGCCCCACACCAGCTCCAGGTTCTTATTTCCCTCTTCTCTCTCTGTAACCCTGCCCCTTGAACACCCAGCATCCACCACACTGCCCTCCTGCTTCCCAACCCCCTTGGAGTACTGGCCCATGAGGTGTGGGTGGATGATGCCCGTACTTACTCGCTGCCTGAATCTTGGCCTTCCTGCTCACCAGCAGCCCGTAGTGGTTTTGTGCCATGCAGTCGTACTCGCCTTCATCCGAGGATCCATCTCCTCGGAGCCTCTGGAAGCGGGAGACGTAGAGCGACCCGTTGGACAGCATGAAGGCATTCTCACTGTCCACGATCAGCGCGCCGTTCTTCCGCCACGTGATGGTGATGGGCTGGATGCCCTCCACCTGGCAGTAGAGGATCAAGGGTTGCTCCTGCACAGCTATGTCATCGCTTGGCTCCACAACGAATGCCAGCTCGGAGGAATGGCCAAGATCTAAAATGAAAAGAGAAGGACAGAGTCAGCAGCGTGTCCACAAGGAGCAGAAAGAGCCAAGTGCTACCGCAGCAGACAGGAGATGATGAAAACATGTCACCATAAGGTGCAAGTGTTTCAGAGGAGCACAAAGCCCTGGAGCAAGCTTTGCCTCCTAAGGCTCTGCTCTCCAAATCTCAGGGTGCAATTTCCAAAGGCACAACCATAGGCACAGACTGCCTTTGAGGAAGGGGATGGGCACACAGACCCCTCTGGTAGCTTGTCAAAGCCCAGATCCACTTCCCCAGCATACCCCCCTGCACACTGCCTCTTCACCTCCCTTTGCAGGGGTGCAGCAACAGGCAATCCAAACTTGCGCAAGCACGGGGCATCAGTCATTGCCACCCCAGGAGCAGAAGATGACACCAGCTCAAGAAATCCACCCCTCTCCCCACGTAACCAGGCAGAAAAGGGGCCGTGCCATGCCCCAGACCTGTTCACAGCACAGCCGGTGAGGGGAAGAGGAGGAGCAGCAGCTCCTGATTCAGACCATATTGCCACCGGCATCTCTGCGAGGCTTCTCCCACTTGGCAGAGCAGAAGGCTGCTGCCTCTCTCACATAACAATGTGCCCTTCTGTCACTTCGGTCTCTCTCAGGCTGTAACAGGCAAAGGATGGTGCTATTCAGGCCTTAATGAAGAGCAAGTTAAGCACCGAAATACAAATGCACAATGTTCTGGCTCAGCAACACAAAAGGTTTCTTGCAAAGCAATTACACTAAATGATGTCCATGAGAGAGAAGTTATTGCAGAATTTGAACCAACAATAGGCAAACAGTTTCTTCCCATTATACAGATACACCCTAATTTACTCCTTTTGCCAACAGAATGTTTAAGCATTGTGTCTTTGGCAGGTTATGCCTCACTTGGTCCAGCATATCTTTTTAGGGTATAATGTGGCATACAGTCATGACTAGATGCTACAGATGATGACAAAAATAGAGCTATTGTGTAAAGATTAGCCCAAAATACACATTGACATGAAAGACAAAGAGCTAGCAGGAAACAGGAGTCATATAAACAGCTGAAGGGTGGAAATGCACGGATGGAAGAGTATATCTATTTTTTGTAGGAGCAGCAATGGAGACAGAATTCCAGCAGAGTTAGAAAACCACAATGTCATCCAAATACATGGAGAACCTTTCTAACAGTTCTCTCATGCAACAGCCCCTCAATGGGTGGAGGTTTCCAGCTGCTCGAACTTGTGATACAGCTTCTCCCCTCGTTCATGGGCTCAGGGGGACCGACTCCACAGCTGCTCCCAGAACTGGGATGCACATGGGCGACTTCCCTTGGCCAACACCAGCCCCAGCACAGCCTTTGTCATGCCAGACACAGACCCCACCAAGGACGGGATCGCACCTCCAGCGTGGAGGGCAGATCAGCGACGCATGGTAAAAATGAAAGGGACGAGAAGAGGCAGTTACCCTAAAGAAAAAGCAGAGAAAGAAAAGTCTGTCTTTTCTGCTCTGCAAACCCAGGGAGATTTTCTTTCTTCCTGTAAATCCCCACTGCTTTCTACGGCAACTTAAATTGGATTACGGGGGATAAACATTGAGTGCAACCTGAGCCGAGGCAGATGGACGGAGCAGACAAAGGAGGCAGTGGTAGTGCATGGCAGGTCAAAGGTACTGCGTCAAGGTATGAGTGTGTGCAGGGAATGACAAACTCTACTTAGTGACAGACACCTAAAACACACACTTTATTAACCCATTACGTCTTAAAATGTCAGGCTAGCTCCAGCCATCTCAGTGATCTATGGCTCACTGTGACTTCTTTTTTATGAGCTAGCCCTGGGGTCCTCTCAGCAAGTCAGACTGCAGCCAGCACCAACCCATCAATTACCTTTTTCGGGTGAAAATTAAGGAATTAGATGAATGCTCTGCATTTTTCTGCAAAGTGGCCAGAGTCTCAACAGCATCTACCACGCTGGGGCCCTGCATGGGCACTCCTGGGAGTTAGGATCAGGACACTCCTGTCCTGACACTGAACCAAAGGGGGACTTCTGACTCCAGAAAGACTGAACAAGATTTCAGGATTAAGCCTAACAGGCAATCAGAAAAAAATCCCTAATGAAATAAATGCCCCATCATCCCACAGCTCCCCTGTCCTCTTAGATAAAACAGCTTATTATTATATGTATAATAAAAGGAAGAATCAACATAATTACATGCCCTTCCCACAATAGCTGTCATCATAATAACCATCATTAAGGCCTGTGATTGGAGATAATCATGTTTACCTCCATAAACATTCAGTCTGCATCCTCACTCCAGGCTGCTCGAGCAGCACAAGGGAAGACTCTCATCATGAGGGATGGTGGCCTCAGACACACACCAGGGTGAGGACGGACACTGCCTGGTCCTGGGGTCTCCTTGAGGTGTGACACTATGCAATGGACACTGTGCAGGCCTGTAACCTGCAGACACCTTGCAGTGTACAGAAGCACCCAAATTCCTGCTCGGTGGATGCTTTTCTCATCTTCGGACCTTGAAGACATGCAGTCGCCTTTAGGGCTTCAGGGCCAGGTGACCAACTAACTGGATGCATAGGGAGAAGCAAGCCCACCTCCTCTGGGGATCTGGGAGAAGCCAAGCTCTATCGTTCACCCAGACACGGGTTTTCCATGCAGACTCAGGGATGCTGGGATTTGGCTTTCCAAGACTGGCAGAGCTCTACCTCCCCAGGATGCTCAGGATGAGACAAAGGGACACTCCCTGAGAAACCTCCATGGTGGGACGAGAAGCTGGTGTTTGCTGCAGAGGTCAGCTCAGATGGGCCAGAGGGAGAGCACATAGAGCAAGGAGGTAAGAGCAGAAGAGCAGGACCCAACTCCATTAGCATCAGTAACTGATGGTGGTTACCAACAAGGCACAGAAACGATGCTGCAAAGTTGGAAGTAAACGACACTGAAGGCCCATGGAAACAGTAGAAGGTCAATTCACTGAGACAGACAGCGAGGAAACTGCTGAGGCTGTGCACATTGACTTGCAGAGTCTGCAAGCCCCATCCCTCTCCAACTGCTGGCTGTGTATCCAAACCCAGCTCATCCCACACAACATCCCAGGTACCTCCTGACGTGGAGGTCATTCCCCACCACTCTCTGCTCAAGGCAGGAACTGTAAAACTCTGCTCAGGGCAGCCTGAGTTTGCGCTTAGACGAAGGGGTGTTATGAGGCAGCTCAACCGGTTGCTGGGCTCAGGCTGTGCTGGGAACACGCGAGGGGAAAATTGCTTTGCTGCCTGCAGAAGGATGGAGGGAGGAAGCGTTATTAGCTTTGACATAAAGGCCATAAGGAAAATTATTGGAACCCTCATTCTACAAGTCTCCTTTCGCGAAACATTTACCATGTCCCTGAGCAATACAATATGTGACGATATGTGCAAATATTTAACAAAAACTACTTCCCCTATTGATCAAGCAGCCAGCCCTACTCACAGAAACCAATTAGCACTTGTGCTTTTGAACCAGGAGATTTATTTAGTGCTGAGAGAAAGAACTTCGAATTAATGGGAAGCTTAAAAGACACTTTGAAGTACATTTAAAGGAAAATAAGTTTAATTATTTTTTACTTGACACTGTGATTCATGTTCAAAGCTTCAAAAGGACTTGCTCGTACCCTGGCATTGTCCTTTCTCCATTTGGGAAACGCGATTTTGGCTTTCCCTCCTGTGCTTCTCAATAAGATAGCAGCTAATCTCCCCGCTCTAATTAGCAGTGACATCCATTGCAAAGGACCTCAATCACACCGTGGCTCATCCTCCTGGACCCTGTCCAGACCCACAGCCAGCAGGGCCATCCCTGCCCTGGGAGCACACAGTCCCGACAGAGGAAGCCCGTGTTATTACTCCTGTTGTAGACAGGGAACGTTAATCACAGAGCCATGAAATGACCTGCCAAGGACCTGGTCTCAGCTCACGGCAAGGCAAGCTATTGAACAGTTAGGTGCACCCTGCTCTTCCTGGTGCCCCATCTTTGGGAGCACTGACAGAGAGACCGAGGCATCTCCAGCTCTTCTCTCATCTGACCAACAGCACGACATCCACCTGCAAACTGCCTCTTGTGAGCCCAAATCCACTCTCTCCTGATCTACTGTGTTTCACCCCAGCGCAACAGAGCATAAATCAGCACTGATCCACCACCGAGCCTCACCACCACCAAGCACAGCCTGCTTCAAGAACGGCAAAAGAAGATGCCCCTGGAGTCCCATGAGCCAGGACCAGAAGTTTTTATAGCGGGGTGCACGTGAACATTGGGACCAAATACCTGGGTGAGTCTGGGACAGCCCTACAAAACATGGCTTTAATCGTTCTGCAAATGGAAGGATATAGAAGGAAGAGGACCCAAAAGATGTTCACCAGCAGATTATAACAGGGTTCGCGCCAATGAAATTGGCAGCCTGAAAATCCAGCTGATGCCCCCTTAAAGCTCCTTGAGGCTGACCCAGAGCCTAAGCAGAAAAGCACTGCACTGCAGTAAAGCCCAAATTGGCTATTCAGGGCATCCAGAAAAATTTACATTTAAAGAAGAGAATAGACTGTAACAGGCCCCACATCTTGCTGGCAGTAAAGTTTACTGGCTCAGAATGTTTTATTCCCTTCCCTTTTGCACGGGAGGTTATATAAAGTGATTTTCCCATCAGGGCACATAAACCACATCCACTCGTTAAGCGATTCCAGGAGGTCTCTCTCGAGGATAACGTGACCTCTCAGTCACCTGATGCAGAGCTCAGTCATACCCAGCCTCGCTGCCCTCAGTGGGGACGCGGATTTTGGCAGAGGAAGGCAAACACAGCCCAAAGAGCCAGAGAAGTTGCCCCAAATAATTCTCAGCTGTTCATGACCAGACTGGGCAAATCCCAGGAGGTCGCTTGTTGACCACCACATGGAAGCTGGAAGCGTTCACAACACAAAAGACCCCTTCCAGAACAAGCTCTGAGCCCTCACGTGCTCCCCCATCTCTAAAGAAGGCAGGGTAAAACCTGTTGGTATAGCTGGGCAGGGCAAAGGCCTTTCCCGAGTTAAGTGCCCGGAGCAGCTCCATCCACACGAGGCATGCAGGGAGCACGGCAGCCAGCTGAGCGCAGGATGCGCTGTTGTTCGCATTCCCCACGTGTTTCGCAGCCCTGACCAGATCACAGGCTCACCACAGAGGGCATCAGCGATACAACACCGAGCAGGCAACAACCGCGCTTGAGAGGACAGCAAAGGCAGTGGCCAAGATAAGAAACGCTGTGCTCAGAGCCACGGTCCCTCCAGGCTTCATCCCCCAAGGCTGCTCTAATGCAGCACAGGGGAATAGCCCGGTTCAGCCCCCAACCCTGCAAGGAAGCATCAAGGAGGTGGCTGTCTCCATGGCTGGTCACTTGCACAGACTCAGCATGGGACAGACCGGCCACGTGGTGGGTGCCAGTGCCTGTGGAGGTGCTGAGAGGGAGCTGCAGCACCCTAGCATCACGGTGCCAAAAACCACCAGCCAGCAAAGCCGTCACCCATCCCTTGCATTCAGCTTGAGTACTGGCAGGCAGGACGGGGTGGTGTGCAAGGAAAGGAAAAGCAAAGTCCTCCTGGAAGATGAGAAGTTTTTGCGTACGTTAAAACCTCTGAAACTCTTTATCCAGGGAGTTCAAAGGAAACACAGCGCTCTCTCCTCCCTGCCATCCCCTCTGCCTTATCACCTCCCACCCTGAAATTCAGGCAGGAGGAAAGCATCACCTCGCTCCTCTCAAGGAGCTGAGCACCACACTGATCCCTGCTCATTCCAGATCCAGAGCTGTCCTAATGAAACACAAGCTCTTCTCTCCCTTTTCCCGTACTCTCAGGTTTCAGCAGCAAAGATCCTTTTGCAACAGCATCTTCACAACTCAGCAGAACCACCCTTCCCAACCCGCATCCTCCTCACTTCCCATCAGCTTCATCAACACAATCACAGGCACAAGAACAAAAAAAGCCAGGCAGCAAATCCTTGACTCTGCTCTGAAACTCGGGTTTTAAGTTACCAGCACGGGAGCGGGTCTGGGTTGTTAAGTGACTGGGCTCCTCTTGAGTGGAGGGTGCGATACAACACTGACATCTGATATAATAGCAAGGCCAGATCTGTGTGCTGTGTGCTTTTCCCAGCGCGCTCGCCTATTTGCCTTTCTCTTCTCTTAAAGTGCAGTTATTGACATGCTCGCCTCCTTAACCATCACTTTTATACGCTCGCCAATGGCTCCTGAACATGTGTAAACAATTATTTTTATTCTCTTGCAAAACCAAAATGTTGCCTATTCGTTTGGATGCAGGGACCCGGCGAGGTTTTCATGAGCCCTGCTACATAATTTATTAGTTTCTAAACTCTGTAAAACTAAAATGCTCCAGTAAAGTTCAAATAAGTTTGTGATTTCAAAGTAATTTTGAACAGGCTATTGCTGGTCCTGCTCAATGCGCGCTGATTTAAATGGGGTTTCTTACTCTGCAGAGAAGCAGATTGTTTCGTTAGATCAAATAAAGGACAATACCCAGGGTTGAAAGTAACAGGAGTGCAAAGTATGAAAAATAGGGGAGAGAGGGGATGTGGAAAAAAGCTTCTTCAGTCACAGATCTGTTGGAGGCTGCAAATGAAGCAAATAGCCAGCTTGAACTCAGTGCCTTTGAACCAGCTCCACTGCAACCCCACATCAGGATCCCATCCTGCTCCAGACAGAGCTGGCACTGGATCCTAATGCTGCAGGGCAAGGTGAGCAAACCAGGTCTGACCATCCCAGTGTGGCAGAGAAGGATGTTTCAAGGCTGTGGGATGGGGAGGTGAGGAAGGAGCAGCGTCCGAAGAGTCTGTAAAGCAAAGGGTTGGCACTGCACAGGGTCACTGCTTGGCACTTCATGTGCTATGACATGGGACTCTCCAGAAACAAGGAAGTCAGAGAGAGAAAAGCTCAGGCAGACAGAAAAGAGGGAGCGAGGCTTTCCCACCTGCACATGTAAAATGAGAGCAGTTTTGCAGCTCTCCACAGGGCAGCACCGCTCCTGAGCTACTCCACACTGCCCTATTCCAACCTGATAGCATCAAGGTACACAAGACAAAACTGGGACTGAGCAGGAAGGAGAGGAGGGGGAAACCAGGCTGCAATCTCGGATCTGAGACCCTCTGCAAGCTCCTAAGTGAGCATGGGAGCCCGTGCTGTGCAAGGCCCAGCACCCGAGCAGTAATAAGAAGAGGTCACTGGTGTGGGTGGCTGCACACTCACACCCCTGCATGAGCTTCGCACCCAGCCCAGGTCCCAAACCGAGCGCACACGTGTTATGGTTGTGAAATTACACCACCCCGTTCCACAGGCCGTCTGTTGCATCCACCACATGGGAAAACCACGTCCTGAGATTCCCCTGCTGAACCCCCCTGAGACAAACGAAGCCCAAACGTGAGCTTGAATTTCATACAGTGACTCTGAGAGTTACTGGGGAAATGATACCTGATACTCTCTATGGATATGAAGAAAAAAGACAGGGAATTACACCAATTTAGGAGAAAGCAATCCTTTCGTTTTTTTTTTCTCCTAAAAAAACAACAAAGCCGCACAGAGTAGGAATTAGTGAAAGCTTATAGCTTCAATAATTTACAAGTTAAGCCTACTTAAATATAAATGACGATGTTTAATTCCAAGGCTGTTACTGAGCAGAGCCGCGGAGCCTCTGGTATCCTATGCCTGCCTTTGAATGCCGGGCTCAGCAATAACAGACAAAAGCTGTCCACCACCCAGAACAAAGAGCTCCAGGAAATTAAAAGGCAAAAAAAGGAAAGAAAACACTGTCTCGCTGCTGAGCGCACTGCCCCGCAGCTCCCGGCACCCGCAGCACTGCCGCCAGGCCAGCGTTTTAGGGAGCTTGGAAAGCGCAGGGGGGGAGCGGAGCATCCTGTCCCGACACAGCACCCGTCCCCGCGGCGCGGCTTTCTGCCCCGCGCTGATTGACACCGACGCGGGAGGGTTTATGAGGGGCAGCGGAGCGCAGAAACACGTTGCCTCGCTGTTAAGCGCATCTAGAGCACACAAACCCACCGAAGGGGAGGGGGAACACTTTGGAACAGAGAGACTTCCAAAGTGCAGCCAAGAACTCTTTAGCGGAGCCGGCAAAACACACCCCGAAGTCAGCAGGCGCTGAGCTACTAAGCCGCGGCATAAACAAGCACACAGGGCACTTTGGACAGCAGCAGGCGATAGGCTGCACACAGATACAACGTACTGAAGCTTTGCTTTCAAAAATGCACTTTTTGTCTTTCCTTCCCCCCACAATGAAGTACTTTTTCAACCATCCTCATTGCGCTGCTGCGTACCCAGGGACCCCAACAGAGTAACCAGGAATCCAACAGAGCAGTGAGACCTGTTTCATTACATCCACTTCACAAGATAACTTCTTTTTTCCCTGTGTTACACCGCCTTCTCCTCGCCGTGGCTGTTACGAACCACGTGGCGAGATTTATGACGGGGATAGCCCACAGCCTGGTTTCCTAAACACCACGGCAGCTAATCTCTGGTTAATCAAACACACGCTTTTCTCCCTCTGCCCATGCTGAGCTGCTTGCATGGTTTTTAAACAGTTCCCGCTTTTCCTTATCTTTCCGGCTGCTAAGTGAGGCGAGGGCAGGATGCACACGGCTATTATGCTGCAGAATAGCGTCTTAGATTCGACTCATGCTTAAGCAGCATCGCCAGTAGAAGGAAAACACTGCAATTTAGCAGCAGGGCATGTGCAGTAAGTCCAGGGAAAAACCTCTTTGATGTTTTTGTAGTTCGGCCCCGGTCCGGTGGGTGGTGTTACCCGTTCCCGCGGTGTGAACCGAGCCAGGCATTACAGGAGAGCACAATACGTGTAGGGTTAAAGTAGCTCTCCATCATCCCTGCAACTTGCAGCCCAACATCTCCTCTCTGCAAGCTACCGCCTTCACCGATGAACACAACGCGTCCGCACGGGCGCTGTCGCCCGCTCACATCCCCGATGATGACCTCGGGTCTGCTCTCCAGGCACGGGTACCCAACCATCCACTGCCCCAGCAGCCACCCCAGCCCTCCCCAGTGCCAGTTGTGGGAGCCAGGGCCCCACGAACACCTCGGTCCCTTCCATAAAGCCACACACGTGGGGTTTCCAACTGAAAACAGCTCTGGGGGAAACGCTTCGGGCTCTCTGAAGGTGTTAAAGGCGCTGATGGAGGAGCCCGCAGCCCAACGCCGTGACCCCGGAGCGCCTTCCCGGGGGGACGAGTCCCCAGCACAGGAATGCTCGCTCACACAGCGAGCGCCACGGACACCATCTCCGGAGCTGTTCGGTCCCGTTCAGCTCCGCGACGCCACGGGGACGGGCAGGGACCGGGAGGATAAACAGGGTTGGGACCGGCTGCGGAGGAGCAGCGGGGAGCGGACGCGAGGGACCGGTGGCCCCGGCCACCACAGGGGTGATGAGGGGACGCGAAGTGCGGGAGGCACCGCGGGACGGGACCGCCCGACCGAGAGGCGAGGGCGGCGGCGGCGGGTCCGTGCCCCCGCCCGCTCCCCGAGCCCATCGCGGCTCTTACCTCCGCAGCAGCCGAGCAGCAGCAGCAGCCCCAGCAGGCAGGCGGGCAGCGCGGAGCCCGGCGGAGCCATGGCATCCCGGGCGGGCGGGCTTGCCTCCCTGCGCCCCACGGGGAGGGAGCAGCCCGCGCAGGAGGGAGGGCAGGAGGGCGGCGAGGCGAGAACCACCCCCGGCTGCGGGGCGGGGGGGGGGGGAGAGAAAAACAGGGGAAAAGGGGCGAAAAACGGGCAAAAAGCGGATCTCAGCGCTGCTCCCCTCCGCGCGAGCACGCCGCCGCGCCGGGCGGGCGGGAGGGGGGGGGCGGCGCTGAGGGAGCGGGGCCGGCGGGCGGGGGCGGGCGGGCAGCGCCTTGCGCCATCTTGCGCATCCGCCCGGGCGCCGGCAGCGCCGCGACCGGTCCGGGAGCGCTGAGGGGAGGCAGCGGCCCCCGTGAGGGGCCACGCAGCGCCCGCCGGGGGCCTCACCTCAGCGGGGCCTGGCAGCGGAGCCCGCTCACCCGTTCCGCTTCCCGGGGCTCCCTGCACAGGACTGTGACCGGTGCCCTCATCAGAGCCCCTTACATGGCGCCCCTCGCTGGTTCCACTTCACGGGGCTCCCCTCGCTGAGCCCGGGCACCAGAGCCCCCTCATGGGTCTTACTCCACCGAGTCCCATCACCAGAGCGCACTCACGGGCTCTTCTTCATGGGGCTCCCCTCACGGGTCTTCCATCACCGGTTCCGCTTTACACGGCTCCTCTCACTGGAGCCACCTCACCAGAGAGCCCTCCGGGGTCTCCGCTCTCCAGTTCCACATCAGGAGGCTCCCATTACAGGTCTCCCCTCACTGGGGCAGCCTCGGGGATCTCCCCTCACTTGTTCCACTTCACAGGGCTCTCCTCACTGAGCCCTGTCACCAGAGCCCCCCTCATGGGTCTTACTTCACTGAGTCCCATCACCAGAGCCCCCTCACTGGCTCCTCTTCATGGGGCTCCCCTCACGGGTCTTCCATCACCGGTTCCACTTTACAGGGCTCCTCTCACTGGAGCCACCTCACCAGAGACCCCTCCGCCGTCCCCTCAGGGGTCTCCGCTCTCCAGTTCCACATCAGGAGGTTCCCATTACAGGTCTCACTGGTGCATGCAATGCCCAGTCCTGGCTGGTCCCGCCATGCCCAGGGGATGGCAGCCGGCGCCAGGGCTTCCTCCCTGACCCTGTGGTAGAAGAAGCCTCCCTGCTCTCCTCCTGAGGGCCTCTCTCCTGTCCGTCACTACTGAAAGCGATCCGGTCTCGGCAGTGGCGTCCAGGCCTGCTGCAGTGGGCTCAGGGAGCTGCCTTTTACCTGCCGCTAGCGATGGGACCCAGAAGTCTGGCATTAAAACAAGGGGCAGCGCTGATGAGACAGCACAACATCCACCTGGCTCCTCCAAACGTTTCCGCACTGGGGCTTTGCTTTGAAGAACAAAGCCATCGCTGCAGTGGGTGGCAGTGCCAGGGGGTGACTGGAGTCCCTGGGGAGCAGGTGATGGAATTGCAGAGCAGTGCTCATGAGGGGATCCAAGCGCTTGCCTTGTCCCACCTCAGTGCTCCCCACTGGAAACACTGCCATAAGGTGACTTACCTGGGTCAGTCACACCGATGGGACCAAACCAGCTCACCCGTGACAAAGCCCCAGTACAGGATGAGGCTGCTCCTGACTCCCTCCACAGCCCTCAGGGTAATTTGTCCACCTTCCTGGTGCTAACGCATCCCTACGTGGTGCTCAGCCCCAGCGCCCTCACGCCATTTTGCTGCCTTCCAGCTGATCCTGCCCCATCCCTCAGCTCATGCTCTCCACAAACACAACCCCTGTCATCACCACCAGCAGCAGAAGCCATCACTGGAAGGGAAGCTCTTGTGCAGTTTGCTCGGCCACAAAAAACAGCTGAAAAGGAATAAAAGTGGATCCTGACTCATTTCTTTTTTTCAGGGTAAAACTCAGTGGACCAGGCTGCTAAACCCTGGCGCCCTGCCCCAAAACCTGCTGCAAAACCCTTTGTGAAGACAAGCAGCGCGTTGCTCCTTGGATGAAGGTGCTCCCTGAGCGGGCTGGGGTCGGCTAACGAGGGAAGAAGCCATCACTACATCTGCTCCACATTAAAGCTCCCCTCATTTAGCGCAGGGCTGAGCCAAACGAGGCTGCTTTCAGCTGGGGAAGGATTTGCTCTGGCTCCATCAGCCTCTCGGTACCATGTGAAGTCGTGCGCTGGCCCTGACCTTTCGGCACCAGCCCTGCTCCTGTGCCCCAGCCGGCTCCTTGGCTCCCCCCACGGGGCCCCACCAGCCTTTCTGGAATGCTGGCAGCCATCGCGGGCTTGTGGCAGCTCCCGGCACACCGCCGGCACTGGGGATGGCTTGTGGGAATCGGGAATTCCACGGGAGATGCAGCACCCTGTGGTTTACAGGGCTGGCTTCCGCCGGGAGCCACGGGTTTTGGGTGCTTCTGCTCCCTTGCGCAGCGGCAGGGCCCAGGGGCTGGCAGAGGTAGCTGCGTGTTTAGGGCATCACCGAGTTCGGCCCCACATCTTGCAGATGGCACTGGTGACATTGCTGGTGTTGCACTCACAAATACAAGTGCAGGCGGGCCTGCCAAACAACGGACTCTGGAAAAGCCAGAGGTTTTCAGAGACAAAGGCAGGTTTGGGGCTCTCAGAGCATCCCAATCCAGAGCACTCATGTCTTCTCCTCTGCACCCATGAGGGCTAAACAGCGGTGCTTTGCACTGGAGGCAGGGATTTGCTCATCACACTGCAAGCAGAAATAGGAGCCTTTTGAAAAGCAGCGGGTTACAGGAGTGACAGTGCCCAGCCCAAGCCGAGGCTCCAAACCTCTTCACTGCAGCGTGGGGTCCATCGCTCCATTCTCCCTCCCGCAGAGGGGAACAGTGTCTGTCCATGTCCATCCATCCGGCCTCCCTCCCAAACAGGTTACCCCTCCATGGGAGCTGCCCTGATGGTGTTTGTCAGCCCTCACTCCTTCACAGCAGATTTCCATCAGCTTCCAACACTGCTCCTGATTCACACCAATTAACGGCAAGCTGAGGTCCCCAAGACACCATTAGTAGTTCCAGCGGATGAAGTGGGAGATTAACTTGTCTGAATTCACTCCATTTATTATTCAATGTGCAATTGTGGTTTCCCTGTCTGCTAACAGCCTGGGAGCTTTTCACTTATGTATACACACAGGGCTGTAGCATCTGTTTGTGGTCAACGAGCAACAAGGAAGGGGAACCAAAATCATGGCACCCACTGAGCCGACAGCCAGCCCAGCAGCGGTGGGACAGCCCTGGGCCATGCTCCTGGAAGCTGATTTCACTGACAGAAACCCTTTTCCATCCACTTTTGCTGTCTAAGGACACAGGAGTCACAATGGCAGGAGCCAGTGCTTGTCACCCCAGCGAAGGGATGGCTCCTGGCACTTGGCTGCCTGGCTGAGGAGCTGAGTGCTCTCTGTTAACTGGAAGCAGTTGTGCCACTGATCCAGTGGTGGAAATGAGTGTGAAGAGCCAGCACCAACGATGAGACCCACACAACTGTACCTGCCACACAAGTCACAGAGGTCTGTGCTGATGTTCCTGCTGCTCCAGTGCTTTGCCAGAGGGGCGGAGGTTGGAGGAGTCCCCTCAAGATGCAGTTTCCACCACTGGTGTCTGCTGAGCATCCATAGAGCATCCCTGGCTGCCTTGCTGCATCACACAGCACATCACTTCAAGCCTTGTCGTTTCCCAAAGGGCTGAGCTGGTTGACACACCACACTGGGCTCGTGACCTACTGAATTACCTGAGACCACTCTAGTAATATTGCCCAGCTGCACCACCTCATAGAGTACCAGGGTGATAAAGGCTGGGAAGGGAGAAACACAAACACCTTGCTGTTACCTTTATTTCTCCATGGTCCCAGCTCTCCTGTAACTGCTGTGTCTGTCCATCCATCCATCCATCCATCCATCCATCCATCCATCCATCCATCCATCCATCCCTCCCTCCCTCCCTCCCTCTGTTCACCTATGTCATCCCACCTTGTCCCCCTTTATCAGCCTCCCACCAGGATCTCACACTGCAGAACTGGAAGGTTTGGAGCAACCCATCACCACCCAAAGGTCCTTCTTTGTTCCTTTGTGGGGTTACCTGTCACTAGGAGAAAGATTCATCACAGTTAGGCAGCCTGTCAGAGCTCCCTTTCACCACTACCAGAGCACACTATGTCTAGTGCAGATTTATTACCTCTGTAATGCAGATAAAATGAGATTTTATGGCTCTGTAGTCTTGGCAGCATAAAATAATAATGGGAACTATCTACTGAAGTAGGGAATGCATCCTAGAAAGAAAGGGAGATGCATGGGAGGTTAACAGTGCGTTCTTGGGCACTGCCGGATATCCTCTTGCCAACCTCACTGGGCACAACTTAACTGTGCTCAGCCCAGCAGCACGCCACCCAAGAGAAGTCTTACTGTTCATCTGCTGGATGCTTTTGCTGATTTTCCAGGTGACAAAATTCCCAGCAGGATGCAGCATGAACCTGGACAAGTAGTTTCTCACTTCCTTACAGGAATCAGTTCAAAACCGAGACATGAGCAAGCATCAAGAAGTGCCTCATGAACCCAAACTGTGCCCACCTCTGAAATCCAGCACTTAACAGCACACTTCCTAGGCTCCAGCCCCTCCACACACACAGCTGCAGGACCAGCCTTCCATAGCTTTCAGAGTGGGCTGTAACAGACTGAACTGTGAACAAATCCCACTCTTTTCTTAAAGCATTTTATTAATAACCCATTAGTTAAGGAATATAAGGACAATGTCTTCTTACACTTTAACACTAAAGAGTATTTGTGGAGTAAGAACAGTCTCTGAAGAAAGAAAGATATAATTAAGTATAGCATGGAACCAAACACAGACACAAACGAGATCAAGTTCTGGTTACACATCCTTATGCACTGGGTAGAAAATGAAATGAAATTTGATTGTAAAATACAAGCAAGGGAACACAGTAACAGAACTAGATGGCAGATTTCTGCTGGACTAAACACCTCTTTTCCAACAAAAGTATGGATTAGAAAAGACACAATGATCCCTTCAAAACATCTATTTCTAAGGAGATCAAAACCATACATAGTGCTCTATTAAAGTGGTTATTTCCTCACATAGCAGAGTTCCTGGGCTGATCTCGGGACTGTTAGCCAGTAATGTAAAAACCCCTCAAATCCTAGATTAGAAGTTCTCTCATTTAAACTATTTAAACCAGAACTTTGCCGTCTGTTAAGGAAGAAATCAAATCAACCAAAAGTTGAGATTTTATCCATGTGTTTCACGTAATAAAATTGATTAAAAGAAGCAGAAGGATGAGACTGTGACTCTCGCAGCAGCACGGGGAATATACAGTTGTGTAGCCAAACAGGAACATTAATACCACAAAATTATGCCAGTGAGACAGACCTGACATTTCAACTATGTCAAACAATATACACCAGCAGAAAGTTGAACAGCAATAACCCTTAGTGTTACTGAAAGGATGGGAGAAAGGAGTCTGATGGGTAGGAACATACATTAAGCACGATGGGGAATTAAAGGTATCGACAGTTTGTGTGTCTGCGAGAAACCTTATTTCATGATAAAAAAATATATGCACTGGTTGTTTCAGCCCCACACATGCAGTGTGTATTATGTCTTCCATTCATTTCCAGCTGAGACTAGAAAGGTCCTCGGATGTTCAGGAGAGGAGGGACCTGGGGTGCAGTTGAGGACACCCAGTATTCTGCATGGGCATGTGCTCATCCAGAGAACAGCTTCACTGCTGCCTGTTGGCAGTGATCTCTTGGCTCTGAAGGAACTGCTTTGATTCCTGTACTGAGGTCTGGCACAGCACTCCCCGGCCACCACAGTCCTCAGGCATCCAAACGCTGCCAGTTTCACACTGCTACAATTCAGTGGGGTGTAATAAGATCAGTGTAAGCATCAGCATGAGGAGACAAAGTATTGTTGTGATTCATAAGCAGAACTGTTTGCACTCTGCTGCATCTCCCCCAAAGCTCTCATAGCATGTAATTAACCTGGTGTTTTTGTGATCGACTCACAGTGATCCAGGAGAATGGTACCGCACTGTGCCTGCTTGTGCTGCGTTCAGTGACAGGCAGGGATAGTTTTTAAACAGATCAGGAATGCTCACTCTATGGCTACATGATTACAGAAGTCAGTACAGACAAAGCAGAGGGTACGTGTACAAAGGAGCACCCCAGAAACAGTGGCACTCCTGAGACAGGGCTAAGCCTCCATCCCCACAGATGGAAAGCTCAGGGCTGGTACATGACCTGTTCCAGGTATACTGAAGAGAACCAGGAGAACTTCTCCGTTGGTGCCCTGGTCATACCCTACTCCTCTCCCCAGCAGCCTGATGCTCAGCAGAAGTGGTCCCTGGGCATGCTGTTATGCTCGTAGATGGTTTGGGAGGTGAAAGGAAGTCACCAGGGGTTCCTCTGGAGTGAGCTTTAAGGAAAAGGGTCCTTCTCCCTTTCTGCACACCAGCAGTGGCCATGTGGCTTGTACAGGGTCTGTTCTGTCACTGGGGAAGGACAAGGACTCTTCCATGAAACCAGCTGTGACCTGAGGTCCAGCTGCACAACTCTCTCCACCCTTTGCAGCGAGTGTCCAATACTCCCCCGCTGAAGCATTTATACCTCTGCAATTGCATCCGCTCCCATATAACTGTGAATTGCACTTATTGCCTGCAATAACACTTCACTGCCTTATCTGTAACCCTGCTAAGTCCTTAGTTTCAAAGGCTTGTGGCAGTGAGCTCTGGAGCTTATTTACACAACTCCTCCGCCCAGTGACGATTTCTTGCCTTCCTAGCCTCTTGCTCTGGTAGTGCACACACACTAACTCCTGCCTTGCCTGCTCACTGGCACCAATTCCCAGTCTCTGTGCCACAGCTTTTAGGAGTCATGGCACTTCAGAGCATGGAATGGCACTTCTGAGATTCCTCAAGGTACCAAACAGCAGCTGAAGTAACAGAGCAAGTGCAGTGACTGGAAATACAGCCATTTAACAGAGCAGTGTGTGTCATGCCAGGAGGAGACACTGCAGGATAGGGAGAGATGGAAGCTCCAATATCCTTCCCAATAGGGTACATGGAGACTCAGAGGTACTCCTCTGCTGACAAGCTGGAGCTAACAGGGTTTGATGGAGGAGTGCAAGGACATAGGCTGGTCCAGCCCAGCTCCAAACACAGGGCACAACAGCTCTTCACAACAGAAGCAGGATAGGGTGCTGGTGGAGCAAGGTTCTCCTTGCTGCAAGCAGTGGTATCTCGGTCTCAGTCCAGGTTTCACCACAAAAACCAAAGCCTAGTCTTTTACAGGATCTCCAATCAGCTCACAGCTCCCCATAAGAACTTCAGTAAGAAAAGAGGGAGGTGGGCATCTTTTCCTTCATTTTTTCAACAAACAAATGGCCAGATCTCCGAATCCTCCAGGAGGGCACAACATCTACCAAGCACCCAACGCACAGAATTACCAACCAGTAACTCTGGTTAACTGGGGTCATAACCCCAAGGAGCTGCTCTGATCTGTAGTGTTCACACAGTCAAACTCTGCGAGCCTGGAACGAGGCAGAGACAGGCTAAGGTAAAGGCAGAGGAAAGTTCACCCCACGCTGGAGAGCCAGGCTGAGAGATGAGTCAGGAGTAAGCAAAGAGTCACCAGATGAGTTTCACATCAGACTGGTACGAGACCAAAGATTTGATTTTCATCGTTAAGCTCTGGTGGAGCTCAGCTCTTAAAAACCCAAAGCCTCAAAACCAAACCCCCTTTGGCTGCTTTGGACTCTCAGAAGTGACCAGAAAGTTTCACTTGTTCATCCATAGCCTTCACCACGGCACTGCTTACAGAAAGCTGAGAGCTGCTCTCTGGAAATCAAAATCATCTGAGATGTGTCCACTTGGGCACAAACCCCCCCAAGAAAGAGATGCTCCCAAGGTCACAGGTGACTTTCCCAGTTGCTGGATCTTTCTTCCACAGAGTCACAAGGTGTTTTTGCAATTGTTGGTTCTTGGTTTTCTCTTCACTAGTAAAAGCTTGTTAAGGAAAGAGGGATCAACATTCTGCCAGCTGAAGCAGTGTCCTTTGGCCAGCTCCTGCAAAACAGCAGCGCTATGGAGAAACACAACCCAACTTTCCAGCTGCAGGGAAGGTGTCCTACAGCACTACTTAGAAACAAAGCAAGAGAGACACCAGATCTGCAGCTCTGGGCATTAAAAATGAGTCAACAACCAGTGCAAACATGTTCTTTAGAAAAGGCAGCACAAGAATAAGTTAAAACCTATAATGGACCATTAACAAAAGAGTAGATCTACTGCTTTTTCTCCAACAGACATGAGGTAGTTGTGTTGTTAGGGAGGAAAAAATAAAGAAAGAGAGAAGTAGTAAAAATGCTACTCTATACCACACACTAGTTCACTTTATAAAATTAAATAATATAAAGATGTTCCAAGGAAATAAAAATACATGTGGTACATTAAAAGGACAGACGTGTACCTAAAATATTAGGTACAAGAACCTACATAAAACAAAGTCCAGGTTGGTGAAACGACCCAGACACTGAAGAAGGTTCTATATAGTACAAGTTGTTAGAGGCACTCGTAGAGTGTGTAATAAAAGGCCACTACATCAGCCTGCAAGTAAGAAGTCCTGCGGCAGCGCACAAAGAGAGCCTTATAATCCTTTTAACCACGGGAGGGCAGAACAGGCTGGTGGTTACAGCTCACTGAGTTTGTTTCCATTGGCTTCCACCCCCTCGTGGGACTCCTCGGACAAGATCCATCCCAAAGCTGCGAGCAGTAGGCAGTGCCAAGGCCTGGTGGAGAGACAGTTGAGAGGAATCACTTGGTGTACCCTGCCTCTTCCCAGCAGGAAAAGACGTTGTGCCAGTCGCCTCGAGTACTACGGCGAAGTGACAGCCCCAGTCTAACACTGAAGGCTCTGCTCTAGTCATGGTTTCACGTCAGACTTTGGCAGATGGCTCAATCCTGCTCCCACCAACACCAAATTACTCATCAGCTACAGCGGGAAGAGGGCCCTTACCAACCTACCTACTGATTTCTTGAAGGCAATATGTATAGCTGACAGGTTCGAATCCTGTTCTGGTGAGATGCTGTGCCTTCTTAGCTCCTGCTGGGCTCAGTGGGTCGAGGGCATGCAGCACCTCACAGGGACAGGCCCTTCCTAGGCTCTCCCATGATCAAAATCAGATTAGTTCACTCTAATGGTTGTGGACACATGCCATGTTCTCAGATGCTGAGGATGAACTGGTTAAACCAGAGTTACTACAGAGAGGGGCCTCCTCCGGGGCTGTGGAGATCGACTGGCACTTGACTGGCTGCACGTCCCCCTCACCTTCCCGGACAGAGTCTGAATCTCCACTCTCCACTGAATCCAGACTTGCTCCGTGCCTGTGGAAGCCATTGGTGAGCCCAATGCAAACAGCCTCTGTTTTGTCAGTCTTTCTGTCGGTACCTAACAGCTCATCCTGGGCCTGGACCTCTGCATTGCCCGTGCAGTCCACCACCACTTGGCTGGTGTGCTGCTGGGTACCGGGATCACTGGGAAGAGTCCCTTCTCCAGAGGGGAGCTCTTCAGGCTCCTGGTCCTCAGTTTCTGTCTCTTCACTCTCCAGGGTGCGCAGCTGGGAGTCGTAGTCTCTGTCAGAGGCGGAAAAATCAGAATGGACAATGACCTCTGCTTCCACTTGGTGGAGGCTGGCTGGAGGGTGGCTTTTCCTGGCTTCATTCTGTTATCAAAGAGGGGGGAAATAAATAAAAGGAAGGTAAAGTAAATGAAATTCAGGTAATCAAGGCTGTGACCCAAGCAAGCATTGAAACGCATTGCCTTTTAACCCCATAGAGTGCAATGGGATGTACACATGCCTCTATAAGCATCTTGATATGTTTCCCAGAGCTGAAGTCTTAAGAAGCATGTCAAATCACCTCAGGATCATTATTCCTATTTTATGTTTGCGAAGGCAAGTCCCATGTGAGTGAAGTGATTTGTCCACGTTTCCTGGCAGGATGGAGCAGCCATTCCAAGCCTCTGTCAAAGACCACAGCTCTCAAAACTCTCCAGTCTATTTCCATATTAAGGACCAGATTTCTAGAGGGTGAATGGGCAGAGCACTAAGAAACTGGCTTCTGAGACAGCTCATGATACAGACCCATAACAAGATACCTGGGCTCCCTTCACTTCCGTGGTTTACCTTTGGCTACATAACACAAAATCCCTGTTTAAGAGACACAAGGAGCTCAGACTGTGGGCTGAGTGGGATTCAGTGGCAAGGAGACAATTCAAAGAGGGGAAGTGATACCCCACGTGTGATTTGCGCTTTCTGTTGAAGCCAACTTTGTGCATCATTTACATATGTTAACACTTTTCTCCTTTTGTTGACAAACCCTGATGGGTGCTGTAAATGGTGCCCTGTAATTGGGTTGTAAAACACTGACTTGACTCTATCCACAATGTTAATTACATCCTGCGTATAATTGATTTTCACACTGGTATCTAGGAAGGAAACACAGGTAGGTTACTTAGAAGTATTTGCTGGGGGTGGACGGTTTTAAACCAATAACCAAAGAAATCTTCTGGTCCAGAGTCACTCTGAGCAGTGTCAGCTGCGTGTCATGACCCTTGGACAAACTCTCCCCAACACGGGAGTGTGTATGTATTCCAATGAAGCAATAGAATCATAGAACCATAGAATAGTTAGGGTTGGAAAGGACCTTTAGATCATCTAGTTCCACCCCCCTGCCATGGGCAGGGACACCTCATGCTAAATCATAGATTTCCTCCCAGTCTATGCACCCACCTAAAGAATACAAGTGCAGTGGAAATTGCTCTACCCTATCTAGAGAAGGAGTTTAAATCAACCCTTGATCTTTGACTCCTCTTACACTCTGCAATCCCTCCTTCAGGCGAGCACCCTGTAGATCTTAATGACTGCTGTGCACTGCAGCTCCTCACTCACTCCACAGGCTGCCTACTGCACGGCCACAACAAAGCCTCAAAGCTGGAACTTTGAGTCCTCAGGAGCTGAGACTGCCACAGCCCTGCTGGCACCCGAGCTGTCTGACCCCTCTTGACCACCACCAGAAGAACAAGCCCACAGCACAGGCCCTCAGGGGCTGGCTGGAGTCAAGACAGGGAGACCAGGGGGGAGATGAGGCTTTGAGTGATGCTTGGAAAAAACAAATGGCTTTTACTCCGATTCCATTAGTCTCAGTGGCATACACTCCTATAGCCAGGAAGAAAGAAACAAAGCCCGTGATCAGCCAACTAAAGCTGGCTTAGAGAAGAAAACATTTTCTCCTGTGCTGCAAAAAGGAGAAAGGGAGATTTGGAACACAAATGGAGAAACCACACCAGAACACACGAGTCAATCAGACACCCACCATCACGGCATCATAAACCAGAGCTTGTAACAAAAGCTTCTGTCCAGCGCTGGAGGGGAGCTTCAGTGACCCATTCACAGCAGAGAGCGGCTCTTTGGTGATTGTGTCTCCGTACCTGGCAATGCTGTTGGTCCAGGGCTGGTTGCCTGATTTATTCCATGAAGTCTGCAGAGGAAAAGTGGGAGGAGAAAATACCCAATTATCACCGATGCAGGTTCTGATCCTCAGCAACCTGAAATGACAAGCAGCTTGGAAGAGGGAAGTGCAAGCTGGGAAAATACCACAGTGGTCAAAGACACGAGTTAAATGTTGAGAATGCTTCTGATGGCATTAAAATAAAAATGCTCACTGCAATAGACTCACAGGGTTGCTCCATTAGAACAGACTTCACTGCTCCGTCCCATAGTCTGATACAGAGCAAGTGGATAGAAGTTACCAGATGGTTCACAACTGGTCACATACAGGCTTTCCCCTGATTCTCAGATTTTGAAGCCAATAGTTATATCATAGAACCCCAGACTGCTTTGGGTTGGAAAGGACCTTAAAGCTCCTCCAGCTCCAACCCCTGCCATGGGCAGGGACACCTTCCACTGGAGCAGCTTGCTCCATGCTCCTGTGTCCAACCTGGCCTTGAACACTGCCAGGGATGGGGCAGCCACAGCTTCTCTGGGCACCCTGTGCCAGCGCCTCAGCACCCTCACAGGGAAGAGCTTCTGCCTAAGAGCTCCTCTCAGTCTCCCCTGTGGCAGGTTAAAGCCATTCCCCCTTGGCCTGTCCCTACAGGCCCTTGTCCAAAGCCCCTCTCCAGATTTCTTGTTGCCCCTTTTAGGTATTGTAAGACTGTTTGAAAGTCTCCCTGGAGCCTTCTCTTCTCTGGAATCAACTCCCTCCAAAGCTGTGAACAACCCAAAGCAGTATGAACCTACTGAAAAATACCACGAAGCTGGAGAGGAACAGAGACAGCAGAAATCCGGAGCTGACTGACTGCAGTGTTTTCTTTAGCACCAGTGATGCTCTGGAGCATGGAGAGGGACCCTCACCTGTGTGCACTGGCACGTACGCTCTGGTCAGAGCTGGGGACAATGCTGAACTGCTTACTCTGCAGAGCAGACAGATTTCCTGCTCTAAGCCAAGGCTTGGGTAAACACTGCCATTCCCCACCAACACAGAGGCACAACATTGGGGCCTTATTTTATTTAATTATTTAATTAGTCTCTTTTTTTGCAGCAGACCACCAAGCAATTCTTAGCTCAGCTTTAAATCCCCTGGGCAACCAGTGTTACCTTGTTTGTAGATCTAATTAAATTATATGGGCTGAACGCAATTTGTTCTGGGTTCTCTCAGCTTCCCCTTGCAATAAACTGGTGAATGCACACCTCTGTGTATGGGAAATGTGGCCCTTTAAGAGCTGAAGTTATTTAACAGCTCAGACTATTAGTTCACAGGCAGAAAAGCATTTTCTTTCCAGGTTTTGATTTTATTGGGTTGTCCTGCAGATACCTGAGCTCAGCCTTGCTACTGACACACACACACACACGCCCAGATTTAAGCACCAGTTATCTCCAGGCTCATTGCACAGATGTTTCATGTTGCCTGGACAGAAGCAAGAGGCTGATGCAAGGCTAAAGTGAAGAGAAAATCCTGACCTGACACAACTGTGAGTGTGCATCCGCATACAGAATACAGCTGGTGTGAAGTGAACACGACGGCTGTGAAGGGTGAAGGTACAGGGCACATGTATTCAAACCCACTGAGCACCTATTGCTCACTGGCAGGCAGGAGGAACTCAGGTTTCTGCCCTGCATATGTGGCTGCTGCTTCGGCCAGATCCATTCCAACAACAGCCAACGTAGCACGGGTCCAGCTGAGATGGCAAGGAGATTTCTGACATCAGCCTGACCTTGGGTGAGTCATTTGACCTCCTTGTGCCTCGGTCCATCTGGCTGGAAATTAGGTAGAAATACATGAGCAGATGTTGTGTGTGAGCCAAGCATTCCTAAGTCAGCTATTTAGCAAGAAGCAAATGCTATCTCATGCTGTTGGTGCTGGCAGAAGGCACATTAAAGGGCTCATGTATGCGCTGAAGGACTGCCCGAGCACCCTGTCCACCCTGACTCAAGCACCAAAAGGGCTTGACACCTTGTGGGAGGCAAAGCACCATCACATCCCAGCACCAGCCCCAAGTCGTAGGAGCTTTGCTGCTGCTTCAGGATCAAACCTTAAGAAAACAAGTAGCAAAGAGCCTCAGTTATATGACAGCACCCTGCAGAACAGTGACATGCAAAGCACTGTGGATGTCACACATTAGCTAATTTAAAGTGGATGCTGGAGGCAGTATCTTTGCTGCTCCTATCTCTGCAATCCTCAACAATATATTCTGAGCCAAGAGCATCCCCTAATTGCTGCTTTTCTAAGTGGACAATCATTAAACTACACTTTAATAGCAAGAAATCAACCAAGCGATCACACACAGCTCACCGACAACAAGGAATATTGCTACACGCGAGTGCTCAAGGAACGTGTTCAATTTGCCTCTGCTGCCATCTGAGAGGCTTTCTGCGGCTCCATCGCCGACTGATGGCTTCTGTGCCTCTTCCAAGGAACATACGTTACTGAGCAAATACTGCTTGGAAGTTTAAGCGTTGAACCTACACAAATATGCACACAAATGTGTGTCCTATTATAGATGCTTACATGCGTATTTGCCATCAGAAAGAGCTGAGCATCATATGCACACACACACAGAGCAAACTTGAAAACCTTCTTGCAGGCATCTTGTGAATACCAAAAAACGTGGAGAGAAACAGGCAGCTCTGCTGCAATCCTCCATGGACCATCTGTTAGCGGAAATGTCAATCTGCCATGTTTACATAGGTTTTGATGACTCTGGGAACAGCCTGTTCAGCTCCGGCTGAAATTGGCTGCAACGAAGAACAAACTTGTTTTGTACCAGTTTGCAACTTTCAACAAACAGAACCAAACCATCAGCCACACAACATGGCCTGGATCCCACATGTTGTTCAAGCACGCGGTGTGTGAGAGCGGCGGGGAAAAACCCTCTTGGGGCTCAGCCTCTAAGGTTGAGCAGCAATTAACTCTAGGTCTGTTTTCAGCACAGACCTGCAGAAGGCCCTGCAAGCCCCAAAGCTTCTCTGCTTTTTAAAGCAGTATCTTTTGGTGCAATAAGTGATAACTGCTTATTCCTGCTCAAGAGGGGCTAGTGAATGGCTGAAGGAAGGAAAGGTTCTCTTGGATTTTACAACAGAATAACAAAGGCAACGACTGTCGGTCTAATTCCAATTTAAAGATGGAAAAATCCCTTTGTCAGTTCGTTGCAAACGCAAGAATGAAAACTAATAAAAACATCTTCCAATGGAAGGTGCTTCCACTACAGCTAAATCCTTATCAAAGCAAACAAGCCTTTTCATTTTTGCCTTTTCATAGTAACTCTACAAGTGGTAAAACTGTGACTTAATAACGTTACCTTTCCAGTGACAAGTAATGATCTCATGCAAATATATGAGCTGAGAATGAACATGTCGGAAACGCTGATCTTGAAACCTTCCCTGGTTTATGAGGATTATTTAAACTAGCTTGAAACCCTGTGCAAAACAAGGCTGGGGACATTGCAGATGTGCCCAGCTTTTACTGTCATAGCACAGAGAAAGGATTTCTTGCCGAATGGCAGAAAGCATCGGTGTTTGTTTTCCGTGCTGAAAAACTTCAACACGAGCATGACAAACAACCCGGGTAGATCCAAGTTCCCTGACGTGTTACAGCTTTTGCTCTCCGAGTCACGGGGACGCTTCACGGGGGAGTCCCACAGGGAAGGAGCGGGGCAGCAAGCAAGGACAGTTCCAGCTCGCAAGAAGCACAACAGCAAACATTTCCAAGCCAAAACACTTGGGTTTGGCTTCATTCAATGAAAAGCTGAAATCTTCCAGGGAAAGCAGATGCTTTTTAACATTCTCCCCCACCCCCTAAATTGCTTGGCCCAAAAGCAGCAGTGACAGGGCTGCCTGGAGCACAGCCATTCTATCATCCTCAGCCCATCTGTCAGGAGAAACGGAGCTGCAGCCCCACAGCCTGTGCATTACAGTGTCATTTATAACACGAGTACTGGGGGCATTGGTCTGGGGGTCACTTGAAAGGCAAAGAGAGGGAAATCACTTGTCAGTGTATTTACAGATCCTTGTGTGTGACCACTGGGAAGCACACGGAAAGGACGGAAAAGGGACCACTAAATGGCCGAGCATGCTCCTGCTCAGCCATCCCATCCCCACAGCTTGGCTGCAGTAGCACCTTGCTGTCCTGCAAGCAGGGGCAGGATGGCTCTGGTGGGCTGTCCATCAGCATGAAGACTGTCCCACCTTCCCCTTCTACTGTCCTACACCCCCAGCATTACCTGTAACGGCTCGAGAGGAATCACTGCCCTATGTTTGAAGGCACTGGGATCTTGACTGGAAAACAACCAAGGGGACTTCTCAAAATCCTTGCCTGCAATTCTCTGCAGGAGTCGGTTCAAATCTCAGTGCTGTTAAAGACTTTCTGCCCTTGGTCTCACTGTTCTTCCATCCCCACACCTGCAAAGTGACATTCCCTCACTTCTGACTGCTCATGGCACAGGGACAGTCCCTTCTTTGGGTCTCTACATCTCTTCACAACACAGAGCCTCCAATCTCCACTGGAACCTGGGGCTGCCACAAGAATAAAACCACTAAGAATAAGTCATGAAATGCTAAGTAATGAGCCAGAATGTGAAAAGCCTGCAAGTGCAGGAGCAGCTGTCAGCGCCACTGCTAATGGCAAGTGCCACCCAACCAACACAAAACAAGTTTCGGGAATGTAACTTGAGGATGAAGAGTCAAGCAGGCAAGTGGAGGTCACTCAGGCCTGGAGCTGCCAGCTCCCTGGCATCACAGCTATGCAAACCTGTGCAGCAGCAGCATCCAACCAGGAGTGTCCCAGCCAACAGCCTGAGCTCTGTGGTGACATGATGCAGTGTTAAATGAAAGCGATCCTTGAGACATTTCTCACTCCCACACTCACAACTGCCCCTGACTGATTTATATCTGCTGTGAGGGCCGGGTCCGCGAGCACCGGTCTGAGACCTGCAGCGGTGCTCAGGGCTGGCTCAGGCGGCACCTCCAGCAGCACTGGGCAGTGGAGGGAGCAGGGCCGCCTGCATGGGAGCACATCTCCCTCCAGTGCCCGCTCCCAGAACAACAGCCTGTTGCTCCCGGCCATTCGAGCTCTTCACCTGCGAGGTCATCCTCACCGGTCAGCACGGGTGACAGCACTGCTCTCCGGGTGGCTGCTCCTCAGTGATCCCTGCTTCCCCAGCCACATCCATCAAAAAACCAAGCAAAAGCCCTCAGAGAATTTAACTCTCAGCGGCCTTTCCCCATCCGATTTTGGGGGCAGAGACGCCACAGCCAGAATCATTTCACTCCCGAAGCTCTGACCTCTGAACTGGACACTGCTGGACACGGTTGTTTCTGGGACACTGGGACACCCAAGCTCTCAGGATAAGCAGCCTGACCTTGGCACTGCCCTCCTCAGCCCCTGCTTTGCACACATGAAAACCTTGGTGTAAACCTTTGCAGACAGGACTGCTGCTTCAGAAGGCAAGATCTGGATGTGCTGCCTGCAGAAAGGACTCCCACGGGAGGGAACTTCCCCCCACCCTGACCTGTTCTCAGGGCAAGTCACAACCCTGAAAACATTTGGTCTTTATTTAACAGCAAGAGCTGTAGGAAATTCCACACACTCTTGGGCTCGGGTCCAGCCAGGCAGCTTCACTGCAGTGAAATCCACGGATGCGGTTTGGCTGCAGAGTGCCTCCCCTTCAGCTCAGCACTGATCTGCTGCAGCACTTCGGGGTGGCCAAGAGCGTGGCTTCAGCTGACAGGCCTCCTAAAGCCAGCAGCTGATGTTGTGTTTCCAAAAGACCATCCCTGCACCACCACCAGCAGCCAGGCTTAGCCAGGTATCCTGAACTCACCTTCCCCCCAGTGACACACAAGCGCATCATGGAAGCAACCATGAAATCCCATGTGCTCACAATGCAGTTGTTTTACTGAACCTCCTAATTACTTTACATGCTCTCCCTGGGCTACAAAGAGAGACATAAACAGATTAACTAAATTAGGCCAATTAAAGGTTCCCTAATGGAATGAAATGTTTCAGGCAAGCTGGAGAGAGGAAATGGGCAGGGAGGAATGAAAGACAATGCAATGTCAGGCAAACCACGCAGGGCAGGAAAAGACTGCTTCAAAAAATCAGGCTCACAAATAAAACACAATTCCATCTCCTGCACATCTTCAAGGGTATTCCAGGAAATATGATATTTATGGACAAAGAGCATCCTGGAAGGCAGAGCATCTACTGCAGACATCACACAGGAAAAGTGCAGCTTTCTGCAGCAGTAAGCTTGGTAGCTGCTTCTCTGGGAATGAGGGGTCACTGTCCCAGGAGATGACAAGGGGTGGGAGATGGCACTGGGATCCCCAACTTAGATCTGACAGCCAAGGCTGAGCCAGCATGACAGAGAGGGAAATGCCCAGCACCAGCCTGCAGCCAAGACTCTGCAGAGCCAGGGCAGGATAAGACCTGGCTTCCCAGCAGTGACACACAAAACAAAGGCTCTTACCTAGGGTGGGAGCCCAGTCACCACACATGTGGGTCCTTACCTTCCTCTTCCCATGGATGATGTCCTCAGGGAGGCTCGTGTGGATGAGGCTGTGCACTTCTGTCAGTTCTGTGATGTCCCCCAGGGCCACAGGTGCATCCTCTGGGAGTGGGGACATGAGGGACTCCAGCTCATGTGAGTCCAAGGTGGCACTGGGAGCTGCCACCCCTTGCCTGCTCCGGTGGTAGTAAGTGTGGTTGCCAGCTGCTTGGGAATCCAGGCCTGGAAGGGCTTCCCTGAGGGAAAACAAACAAGAGCTGACATCTCCCATGAACCTCACTTTCCTCTGTCCCAAACAGCCCAAGCCTCCTTAAACCAGCCTGTCAGTCACTGGGAAGTCTTTCATCATTTTCCCAACTGGAAGTTAACAAACATCCTTAGAGTTGTCCAACTTCAGAAGCAAAAGACTGCCCACAGTAACAGACACAGGGAAGGAGCTCACACTGTATTTTGTGTTCTTCCACATCAGCCTCCTTCACCTCCTGCAAAGGTGAGGTGGCACCTACCTCTGCTTGCTGTTGCGGAAGCTGGCACACATGCAGAAGAGGATGCAGAGCAGCCCCAGGCAGACTCCCACAATGATTCCTGTGACAGAGTGGATATCCAGAATATCTAGCAGAGGAAGGACAGAAACATCATTTCAGCTGCTAGCAGGAAGAAGGTACAAAGTGGTTTATGTTCACAGAAGCACCAGCTTCACTAAAACCAATACGTGATGCCTCCATACACATCAAGGAAGAATATTACCTGGCAGTGACAGTGACTCAAAGCAAACTGGTATCTCTGCACATTCATTAACTTCATGCTACACAGCCCAACAGAAAGGCAGCGAGATGCAGGTTACATGTGCCCTTCTGTAGGAGCTGGCATGGGGAAGAGTGAGGGAGTTTGGCTGTGGGATGGGTTCTGGAGCTGCACATCTCAGGACCCTGCCGTGATCCTCTGCACTGGCCTTACACATGCTCGTATCTTGCATCCTGTGTAGTGACATCAGCTTGGCAAACAGAAAAGCCGCTGCTGACAAACTGTGGTCTTCAGCAACACAACTTACACAGGACAAAGGGGAAATTCGTACCAGACAGCTTCTCCCGGAGGGTGTGCACATCCTTAACGTTTGAATAGGGACCAGATCCCACAACTGTCTTTGCTCCCATCTTGAAGAAGTATCTGGTATCACTTTCCAGGCCATGCACTTCAGTGCTGAAGATATTTCCTGATCAAAAGCAAGGCAAAGAAGGTTTAAAATGTGCAGTTTCAAGAGTACTCAAAGGCTGCAGCAAAGCAGCAGTGGAACTCTGCTGGGCTCTCAGAAGTGAGGGATTTTGTGTCATGAGCTCTAAGGGATAATTCATACACCTCTTCAGTTTAATGAACTTGCTACTTAAAGAGCTGACTGCATGTGGTGCTACTGGCATATGTCCTCCTAGGAATTACTGCCTGTATCTACAGGACATTTGCTGGGTAATAATGCTATTCCAGCTTTAGGCATGTGTGATTTCATGTCTCTCAGCAGTTGTGTCCCTGGGCTCTCCCATATGACCAGGAGCAAGGCCCACCACATACTCCAAGACCTGGTGGGGTGGTATGGTACCTCAAGGAGGCTCACCTTCACGCGTCAGCAAGGTCCACATGTCATCTGGCTGCGTGTTGTTGGCGTTATAAAGGATGAGGTACTCCACAATGATGCCGTTGGGCTCAGCAGGGGGGCACCAGTGCACCTGCACAGCGTAGGGGTTGAGCGGGTGCAGCCGCAGGTCAGATGGAGGGGTCGAGGGACCTGGCACAGACAAGATCCAGTGTGAACAGCAGAAAACAGGTGAGCATTCAACTGGCAGGGCATGGCAACTGCTGTGTCTTCTCTCAGGGGTTCCGCAGCCATGTTTGCGAGCAGGGAATGATGGGCAACCTGGGTGACTGGACACCTCACCCAGACAAGCTATGGAGGCCGCACAGAGGAGGCTGCTTGAGCCCAGGACAGGGCAGGACTTAGGCATCATGGCCAAGCAGCCAAGGAAAACGTGACAGTGCTGATGAAGCCACACAGCTTAGTTTGAGGCTGTGCAACATTGCTTGTCTTTGAGAGAATATTCCCAGCACGTCCTTGCTCCTTTTTGCTTCCTTCTCCATCTTCCCCAAAGCCCTGCTTGCACTGCACCTAGTCCCAGCTAGAGGCAGGACTCACACAACCTCCGAAGTCCATTGCTGCTGCTCTGTGAAGCTGAATACCAGAGAAGCTATTATAGAGCAAGGAGCTAACCCACTGCAGATCCATGGATCATCTCTGCCCCCCAGCCTTCACCAAGCCTGAAGCTAAAAGGTGGAGGTCCTATTGGAACACAAGGCTGGGCAAGGCACCCTTGTTCTGCCAGTGACATTCAGCACTGGGGAGGACCTAGCTCTTAAGCAGCTCACTATCAGCCCTCTGAACACAGAGACAAATCCACAGTAACAGCAATTGTTGCCCCAATTCCCTTTACATGCTCCTCTGTTTACAAAGCAGCACTCCTTTAATGGGCTTGGGAAATGCTTACATGTTCTCAGCATCACATTAAGAGGGATCTGACAGAGATTCCGGGTAACCCAAGAGAAATCAGGATTCAGTTCCCATGAACACTCACGGTCAGGCAGGGTGAACCGCTCCACCACACTGCCGAAGGGCCCATCGACGCCAACACCATTGGACTGCACAGCAAACTCATACCTGGTGTAGGGCTTCAACCCACTGATGAGAATGTCTTCATCCGAGCTGCCAAGAGGACACATTCGCAAGGCCATGAACACTAGATGGTTCTCCCACCTACTCTCACCTTGATACCTTACCAGGAACACTACGAGATTACCCCAACTCTTACACTGCTGCTTTTTCACCTAAAGCTCCATCTCCTGCAGTCATGTGTATACAAGAACACTCAGCTCCTACCTACACAGCAAAGTAGGTTCCCAGCCTCCAGGATCATTTCTGATGTACTTGCAAAGAAAAGCTTGAAAACACGACCTGGTTATAGGCTAAACACTTGCACAGGAGTCCAGACTTAAAATACATCCCCAAACTGCTTAAACTCTAGCAACTGTTAAACCAAACTTGTGAGGACCATCTCACATGAATGCTTGAGACTGGCCACAATTGTACCTGGCCATGTTATTAACTGGGAACAAGCATGTAAGGTCAAACAAGAGCAGAAAAGATGCAGAGACAAGCCACTAAAGGATCCCTTGGTGTTCAAGTCACAGATAAGACCCAGTGCCACATTTCAGCAGTTCTGAATGTATCTGTGACTAAGACAGATGCTTCCAGCAGGTGAAACACCCAGGGTTTTGCTCAGTACTTGAACTTCCATGCAGGTTCCTCCTGCCCTACGTTTATTCCTGACATGAGCAAATACATGGCAGATGAACCCTTCACATCCCTCTTTACCTTGTGTAGTAGGTAACAAGAGAGGCATTTTTCAGGCCCCAGGGGCTGAAGCGCACGGTGTAGTTGACAATTTTGACTGTTGTGAAGTCAGGTTTCTTCCACCTGAGCCATATGGAGGTTGAGCTGTTGGACTCTGCATAGACCTGGACTGGAGGCAGTGGAGGACCCTTCTGCACAGGAGGATCTGTGATGCAAGACAAAGAGACAAGATATATGGTGACATACATGATAGTAAGGCAAGGGACAACCATCATGGACACAGGCCATCCACACCCAGTATAAGAACAACATTAATGAGAAGGGAGGTATTACACTGCTTTCTCTCCTTCCCAAGATAACTCCTCCAAAGCAATCTGCAACGATTGTCAAAGGAAGTTCCCTTATATTGGGACCTTCCCCATTTTGGTATTGTCCTTCTTGAAGTTCATCTGCTTGTAACTAATACCTCACCCTTCCTTTGAAGCCACATGCCAAGCAGGAGAGACAGACAACAAATGAAGGACGTTCCTCACCTACTGCTGCTGCAGGTGCCTTTTCTGTTTTGCCCTTCCAAACTGCTGCGTAACCATCTTCGTGCTTATTGAATGCCACCAGCTTCACCTCATAGAGTCTCCCAGGAGCTGCAAAAATCAACCAGGGTTTGTCTGGGGTTATTCTGGTTAGCAACCCTCACACTTAGACGAGTTTGCTTTGATCTGACTGGCTTTTCTCACCATCCACAACAGTAGCTTGAACAGAGCTGTATTTGGCAAAATACAGCAGGAGTCCCCCTTCTACTTACAGGCTTTCACGTTCAAATGCCATCTCACAACTGGTGTGCAAATCACCACAGCTACTCTCCAGTTCTCAGCTTTTACAGAAGCTATCAGCAGCAAACAGCCTTGCCCCAGCCACCGAGGGTTAACCAGTGTCCTGGCCTGCAGCACATCATCTCTGCGTCTCCTCAGCTTTCTCCCTTGCAAGCTACTAATGAAACCTATGCACAGTGACTCCTCTCTCCCCTGGAGAGGTGGATGCACTGCACTGAGGACATCCTCCCCTCTCCAAAATGCACCTCCCGTTTCTAAAGCCCTTTCTGATGTATTCGCTGCTGTGAGGATCTTCCTGCCAGCAAGTCCCCACACGCCCTGTTAAGTCACTGGCAGCTTTTGCTGGTGACTATTTGGCCTCCACAGCAGTTTCTTGATGGAGAAAAACCACAGTACACAGAAAACCCACACCAGAAACCTGAAGGTGCTCATTACACTCTTCCCATCAGCCATGCACTCTGTGGGGAGCCTCACACTGAGCAGCAGGACAGGGTGCTCTGTGTCCATGCAGTGCTGCCCTGGTCCAAAATTCATTTACCTCTTTCCTCTGGCCTTTCATCAGCTGAAACACTCCTCTGCTCTGTTAAGTAACATCCCAGGGAGTTTTAAGGGAGATGATTACTCGAGGAAACAATTTGGGATACACAAAGCTCTCAAATAAGACACTTGCCAACTTCTCCCTTCAGCAGCCAGCCCATTCAGCAGCTCACTGAGACCGGTTCAGACTGTCTCTGACTGCAGTGCATTGATGAAGTTGGTTCATTTGGGATGTGCCTGTGCACTCCCTGCCCTGATAAATCACCGCTATCTTTGCCAGACAACGTAAGCAGAATAAAACCTTCCTTATTGATGCCAATTTTATTACGACTGTGCTGATTACGCTCCCAGAGGCTAATGGTACCAATTACTAAAGGCTCCACAACACACGGTCACGCTCAGAATACAAAACCAGTTCAGCCACAATCCCAAAAGCAAACAGAGCTTTGTCTGCCCCCAAGGCTCCTGATCTGCATTTTCACACTCTCCAACCACAGGAAAATGTTTCAAACCCGCACAAGTGAGATGATACCAAAGGGCATTCTACGTCCAAATGCCTGGGACCATGGGCTTGGTGGAATAAAGGACCCCACAGCCTGTCCCTTGTCAGCACATGCACTCTGCCTCCTGCCTGAGGATTTGGCTGGGACTTGAGCTCATTGTGGATGATGTGATCCAAAACGATGAGGAAGAGCTCACAGATGTGATGCAGCTGTGGGCAGCTCCTATTGCAGAAGTGAAGGGAAGGACATGCTCTTCATCTCCATCCCCAGGTAGGATCAATACAGCAGCCACTTACATGTGAAGCCAGGGGAGCTCTACTACAACATCAAGCAATTCACTTTCTGAAAACAGGGGTATTTTGGATTTCTCAGTCAGAGCCTTGGCTTCAAGTTTCATACACAGCCCCAGATGTTCAAGCTCTTAGAACACGCAGACTTAAAGGTCTATCAAGCTGTCAAGAAGCTAGTAGGCAGCATGAAAACAGATGTATTTCAATGCATTCCATCATACATTAAATATAAGCAGAATAATCTAGTCCAGATCATTTCAAATCACTAATCTGGATGACTGCATAATATATCCAATATGCTAAATATGTTGCTTCATTCAGTTTTTCAAGGTGTTCGTATTGGCCAGATGCCATATGCCATACTTCCCTCTAAGTGGGAAAATACCCTGATCTCCAGGGAGTCATTCCCAGAGGAATGCAATCTTCCTTCACGGGAATGTGGAGGAGAGGATCAGATCCTTACCGTTTATTTTTCATGTAAGTTATGGCCCTGGTAGTTGTACACCCTTACGGAGATGAACTGCTAGAACATGGAAATCGATGGGAATTTCTCAGGGAAAAGCCCTCCTGGTGATTCAGGACAGCTCCTTCTGGTTTTGTGGGCTCATGACATCGCGGTATTTCTGTGCGCCTCTGAACAGCTGCCCTCCTCTCTCACAGGATTTCAGCTCACGCCTCTCAGACAAGATACAAGGCATGTCATTAGTGATATCATGCTAAGGAGACGTGGTTTGCTCCAGAGGTTTGCATGAGCATGAAGAAAAATCTTCTCTTATTTCAGCTTAAATGGAGAGAGCAGAGTCATTACCAAAGACAAAACCAAGAAGCCAGATGTTGGGATCAAGGCAAAAGATGAGGATGTCTGCGGGATAGAGTAGAGGCGATGGACAAAGCTGGCACAGTTTCAGTAGCAGGACCAGCCAGTACAAGAAGACAGAACAAGAATCTTGCACAAGACCAGCACAAGGAACTTAAACACAGTCTAATGGTACAAGAAACCTGGGGAGGGAAACATGGGCATGGCTCTTGGCTGGTGTAACAGTTATGCTGTCGCTGTGAATAAAGAATAACAGTGCTCAGGAAGCTGTGTCCTAAGCTGCTTTCTACACACCCATCCACCTCCATCTGAAGCTGGACCTTGTTTGCACTGCCATAGTATGCAACCACGCCTAAGCTACAGCCTTGTATTCCCAGTGCCAACCCTGGGATTTCCTGACATGATTTCTAACACTGGAACAGGCTTCCTAGAGAGGAGTTCAATGCCTCAAGCCTGTCGGTGCTTAAGAGGCATTTGGACAATGCCCTTAAGAATATGCTTTAACTTCTGGTCAGCCCTGCAGTGATGAGGGAGTTGGACTGCTCCTCATCATCATCCTCATCATCCCTGAGCTGGGAAATCCCCAGGCTGATTCCCTATCAGGCAGAGTGCAGCAGCACAGATCACACTAGGGCTGCCAACCTCTCCTGAGCCTGCTACCCACTCTGCCTACAGAATCCCTCACGCAGATGTAAGTACCTGCCCACCATAAAACTAAACCCATCTAAATCCCAACCATTCCTCCTCCTTGTCGCATGTCCAGACCCCTGCCTTTCTCAGCACAGCCAGATTCCTGACCCCTTCCTTTACTGTACACATGCAAGAGCACGTCATTCAACAGTGCAAGGGGGAGAAAAGAGAACATCCACGGCTCAAAGAAACCTGAGACTCTCTTCCTGACACAATGATAGCTGATCCGCAACCACCACAATCATAAGGAAGCCATTAGGGCTTGACGGATGCCCAAATTTAAGGAAGTTTAAGGAAGTAATTACAAAGAACAAGCAGCCTTCTCAGCATCATCGTGCCAGAGCATTTGGAATCAATTCAGCCCATTCCTGAGTCCCTCTGCTAACTGACTTGCCAGTGGTTAGAGCAGCATGATGATGTTCACATGTGGTTTCCTCAGCGCAGTAATTACAGACCTAAATTCTTCAGAGAAACTCATAACTGTTAACACTCTCTCACTGGCAGGATGGCTGCAACATAGCTGGAAACCGACTTAGCGATGACACAAACTATCTTTCCAGGTGCTGCAGCCTGACCTTTACACCATGTATAATATACATGCTGGATGAACAAGATGAACCAGCACAAGATACACCAGCCCTGCAGTCTCAGCTCACAGGGACGAAGCATGAAGTGAGGGATGGAAGAACTCTAAGAAGTAGAATCCTGTTTCAAGGATCTGCCATGACTCTCCTCACTCTCCATCCTGTATCCATGAGCAAATCAACTAATGAGTATGATTAGACATTAGAAACATCACCTCCTCATGGGAAGTGCCAAGTGCAGTTAGCCAGGCAGGCAGATCTGACTGTGGCACAGACTTGTTCTCCAGCCATGGACACTCACTATTCGGTCCCTTTTCCTTTAGGGGGAGGTGGAGGAGAATACTGATCCCAAATTAGTATGCTGTGAATTATCCCATCTCTGCATTTTAACACAGAGAGGTTTCAAACAGCATGCAATTATGGAGCTTCTTCAGAACACACAGAGAAGGAGAGATCACTGTCCTGACTGGAGATTTTAATCTAGGCACTCTTTATGGTGACACAATAAAAACACTAATTGATTCAGATCTATTTATTAGTGTATACTAAGGGTATTAGTAGCCCTTGGTTAAAAATACAACCCCTGCTACACTGGTATCAGAAACGTCTGTGTTTTAAACTCTGCTCAGAGCAAGCCCCAAACACCCCACGTCAGACATGATTCTGGGGGCTCTTAAAACAGCTCACATGGTCCTGGTCCTATGCATTAGCAGCCAAGCAGCCAACTCTTGGAAGCATCCCAAAGCACTGCTATGAAGTGCAAGATACAGACCCTGGGTTTCCACACCAACTCCTAAGAGAAGGAAGCAGCTAACCTAGGCGAGTCAGCTCGTACTGCTTCACTTTCTTCTTTAGCTTTATGGGTCCCACGTCCCAGCTCTCATCCTCAGCACCATCCAGAGGGTTTTCATCGCTGGTCTCCTCTGGGCCCACTTCCCGGTAGTAGAGCTTGTAGCCAGATATCTGGGCATGGTTGGCTGGGGGCTGCCATGTTATCAGCAGAGACTCCATCTTCGCTCGGACTTTCAATTCTGTTGGGGCAAATGGAACTGGAAGAAGAACGAGACAAGAGAAAAATGTTCAGCCACTTGTCTCCATTTCCCTGCTCCACTGGCCTTGGTGGTGAACTTCACCACTCTCCAGGCAGTGGAAGTATTCCAGTTCACAGTCAGCCCTTCCTCACACCTCTCCCTCACCACCAAGGCCAGGAAGGATTTCTTTCTTCCTTAAGAATTTTCACAGCTGCACCTGAAGGCAGGAAAGACCCTCTACCCAGGCAAGCAGCAAGACATACAGAGGTCGCTGAACAGAACAATAAAGGTCAGTGCTTTGCTCTAACCAAAACCAGCAGCTGTAATTCCTAATGAAAGCAAGTATCTGATTATGTCTCAAGTTCCCCAGTGTCCTGCACACCCTGCCCCAAATCTCAAGCATTACCCAGCCTCCTACCATGTGTCTGGTTGTCTCTGTCAGGAGTCCGGTGCTGGGTCCACTCGGAAGGGGCCCCGTAGCCCACGCTGGTGCTGGCCGCGATGCGCACTTTGTACACTTTGTTGGGATGGAGCGAGTAGAGGGTGATTTGTGTCTCATTTCCACCCACTTCAATGGAGGTTACCTGATCTGCTGGAACCAAGGGGACACCACTGAAAACACAGTTTTCCCACTCAAAATGAAATTCAGAAGAAGCCACAAAGCCCAACTCCCCCCCACAAGGCCCGTGTGCCGTGGGCTGGGTTTGCCCTGTGCAATCTCATGCCACCAGGACAAACTAGAGCTGAAGACTGGGCAGAGCTGACATCCTGACTGACAACTCCCTTCATCACATTCAAATCTACCCGTTGCCTTCAGCACCACTGCGCCTGCCTGGAGGGGAGCTGTCAGAAACCTTGCTGCTGGTGATGTGATGGCAGAACACGTGCTTGTCAATGGTAGCTGACTCCAGTGCTTCTCACTGCTGTATTAAAATCCTCACCTTAACTTGAACCAGAACTGTCCAGCAATCTTGCTCTCTGCAGAATTCACACCTCCACTCAGGCCAGGCTGAGGTTTTGTATCTCCCTCTTCAGCCCACCCGAGTTCGTAAGGGAGGTAACAGGAAATTTAAACTGAGAATGGCTTGGGATTTTCACTGTAACAACTCATGGATCTTGCTGAAGATTCATACTGCATGTCTGCTGAATGCAAAGGTCTTGCTTTGCAGCTTCACCTGTTGTCAGCTGGGAGCACCGTCCCTGCTACACAACAGCATATTGCTGAGCGTGAGCCCTGCACTGTAAACATTTCCAAGGTTTTACGATGCCACAGAGCCACATGCAGGCTCAGAGTGAAAATCAAAGAGCCAGAAGTCACAGCACAGACTACTAATCCTGACCAAACCCATGGGAGCACATCCAGCACTTCATCACACTCCCCACCCTTCTCTTGGTAAGAATCATGACCCTGGGAAGTGAGAAGCTGCAGAGCTTTGATGCATTTAAGAGCAAATACCCAGAAGGATTTGCAAAGCCAGTCCTCATGGAATTGGAACAGCCACATCCAGCACAGGTAAATGTTACCATCCCTGCTGAAGAGAGTGCCTGACAACATATATAAACCTAAAGAAAACTCAACAACAGAACAACACAGCCTGGCCAGGATACTTGCTTTTTATCTACAAGGATCACTTTGATTAGACTCCTTTTTAAAGGAATAAAATGCATTTACCCTTCTGCCCCAACCAGCACAAAGCTTTTCTCCCAAAATACACAGTGCAGATGGCACCAAAGGGTTAGACATTCATGGGGCAGCACAAACACTCAAGCACCAGACCATTCCCCTGCGGACACAGGCTCCTCCATGATCACAGAAGAGACCTCAAAGTAGGGTGAAGTAGCACAGCACCAGCAGAGCAAGGCTAAGAGAGGGCTGTTCTCCTCCCTTGGGTAAGAAGGGGTCCCTCTGTCCCTCCTCCCCTCAAGCGTTAACACTGCTGCTGCAGAATACACAACCCCCTAAATAGTGTTTTCCTCACCTTCCTTGAGGGTGCAGTAGTCGATCTTGTACTTTGTTATCTTGCCATTACTCAGCTCTGGAGGGGGAGGCAGCCATGTCACACGGATGTCACCAGGAGTCATGCTCGACAGGGACAGCTGAGGGGCAGCACTAGGAACTGGGTAGAAACAAGGAGAAGTCAGGAAAGACCAGGACAACACATCTCTGCCACCTCTTGGAGTTGGCTGGAGGCCACTACCTGGTCCTGGCCCTGCCACAGCCACTGGTAACATGCTCTCTGGCCCAAGGGGAACCAATACCCCACAGCTATTCAACAGCTCAGAGCATCAGTGTGGTGTCTGGGGAGGGGAGATGGTGGGCTGCTCAGCTCCAACAGGCTGATCACTGCTCCCCAGGGACCCCACGTGCACTGCAAACTGGGCAGGCTACCACAGACCAGCTAATGAGCCTATGGAACATGAAGGAGACACTAAAGGAAATGGCTCAAAGATCCAGACTTCAGCCTGGGAATCCCCATTCCCTCAAGAATCACAGCTCTGCAAGCAGCTTTCACGCTTTCAACTCAGCTTTTCAGGCTTCAGACACAAACATGTGGGACCACGCAGTTCACTGTGTCAGGAGTATTAAAACCACATAATGGACCCTGCAGCATAGCAGGGGCTTGCATGAGGTCTGCCAAAATCATCACTCCTTGCCTCTGTCCTGCAGTCTGTTGAAAGCTGTACACATCCTCCCCTGCTGGGCTGCTGTCCTTCTGGCACTCTGCCCTTACTGCTTGCAAAATGCTCCATGATAAGTGGTAAAATCAACACAAACTACTGGCTCTTAAGGGATCCAACCTCCAGGCTGCTCCCACCCCTACAAATTGCAGTAGATGTCTTTCTCCCGAGTTGAAATCAAGCCTGGCCCAGAGTCAAGTTTGGAGCAATACTGCATTAGCTAGATGAAAGCCCAGAGGAGCTGACTGTAGTTCCTGAAGGATTCTCACGAGCCATACTGTCAGCTAGGTCATTTTCATGCTCTTCATCACCCAAGCTGATGATCAGACCAGAGTGCTTTGCTTTTGTGTGGTTCGGTTTGTTGTTTGGGGCTGCTTTTAAAGGGCTTCTAACAAGAAGGAGCAGCAAGCAAGTTTAGGTTTCTAGGAGCTGATACAATTCTCCATAGCATATCCAATGCTCACCATGAAACAGGCCAAGACCATTTTTTAGGCACCAGTACTCACCATCCTCCAGGGTCTGAACAATGATGGAAGAGGATGTCCGGCTGGCTCCGAGCTGAGAATATGCAACCACGTAGAAGACATAGTTGGTATTGGGCTCTAGGTCCTTGACTTGCAGCTCAGTGGTATCATTATTGACAGCAAACTGGTATTCCACATTATCTGTTCCTAGAGCAAAGGAAACACTGATCAGCAGGTCAGCGAGCTGCCAAAACACTCCCTGAAACACCACTTAACTCACAAGGTCCATAGTGAAAATCCACCTTAAAAATCCCTCTATCTTCTCCAGTTCCCCCAGTAACTGCACATTTCTTATGTGAATTCTTCAGGCAGAAACATTCAGTGCTTCAATGTTTGCATCTCCTTTTTGACTCAAGTTCTTTAATTCATGCTAAGGCAACTGATGTTACCAGCTTAATTTTCAGAGGAGCTCTGGCAACAGTTCAGCAAGAGTATTGGCTTGCTGGCTGCTTGGGAAGACAGACCCCAAGAGACCCCCCTTCAGATTCTGGGTGTGAATAATTTAGTGAATACCCCTGTGCACAATGTAGCTATTTAGTACCTCCATTAACAATCACACCTTTTGCATCTAAAATCAATGTGTTGGAGGAAAAAGTAAACAATAGAAGCTTCCAGAATCCAGACAACTCAGCCACATGGACATGCTGCTGCTGGTCAGGTTAATATATGTTGGCTAATCCACAGGCACTGGCACAGATGGACACTGACTCCAAGAGAAAATGCCTTTACCTGCAATGAAAAGGGCTAAACTAACTGGAATTGCCTCACACTTGTCACTAGCTGGGAGAGAAAGTCAACCTGTGCCTTATGCCTTGTACCTGCCCCACAGCTGAGCTGCAGAGGCAGATGACACCTACCCACAGCTCGCTGGTAATGTAAGGAGAAGCCGATGATCTGCTCGCTGTTGTACTCTGGCCGCTCCCAGGACACAAGGACCGTGGTGCTGGAGAGGGACACGGCTGACACTTTCTTGGGAGCGCTGGGCAAACCCTCCCGCACGATCACCGAGAGCTTGGCAGTGGCACAAGCCATGCCCAGGCTGTTCTCAGCCACGCACTGGTAGTAGCCGGCATCCTCCAGGCCGATCTGATTGATGACGAGGCTCCCGCTGCTCTGCACCTTCACCCGCCCGTTGGACAGGATGGCCTCCCCGTTCTTCAGCCACTGGATGGTTGGGGCTGGCTCCCCCTCTGCCTTGCACACAAACCGGGCTGTGCTGGCGCGGGTGCGTGAGATGGTTTCAGGAGCCTGGGAGATGCTGGGTGTAGCTGGGAGGAGAGAGGACAAATTAACGCAGGAAGGAGGGGGAAAAGCTAGCAAAGCAAATCCCTTCTCCTCCCCACTCGGTGCTATGTTTTATTCAGTAGCAGCTTTGCTTACAAGATAGGATTTGCCAGGCAGACTCTAGAGGCTTAATTTAGACTCTGTCCAAAAGGAAAAATAAATTCTCTATCAATCATGTGCTGCGTTCCCTGATCCTAGGCTGCTCTCCCTGCTGGCTTCCACGATACTGAAAGTTAATTGCTGATACAGATTTCCATGAGGGAACCCTGGAGAACAAGAATAAGGCATAAAACGGTTCAGTAAATGCAAGGAACTAAACCCCAAATTGAAGAGGAGACACTCCCACTGAGAGCTAGCCCAGCCCAGGGCCTCCTGGCTCTAACCTGCCTCCCATCTTACCCAGCACAGGCCACAGTCACAAGTTCTTGGGGACCTCCTGGATGTTGGTCCATGTAACCCACACCTACCTGGTCAGGCTTTCTACCTGGAGCATTTACTCTGCTCTCTACTCACCAAGGACCCGGAGCTCAGCTGCGGCTGTGACGAACTGCCTGGTCTGGGGTTTGTTAGCACGGCAGACGTACACCCCGGAGTGATGGGGCTGGCTGGAAGGGATGAGGAGGTTTGTCCGGCCCAGCACGATCACATCCGTGGAAACAGGCTTTCCATCTGCAGGAAGAAACGTGCACAAATGTGGGAGGCAGCCCCAGTGAGGCCCCCCCTTTATGAGGGCCTGTGAGGAGCGAGGATCACAGCTGGGGAATGGAGAGACCCCCAGATCCCAAACCCCAGCCCAGAGGAGGCTTCCTGCTGGGACACCCCTCAGTGTTTGATCAAGCATCAGCCAGCCAAGCCAACACTGGCCCAAGGTTCAGTTTAGCCTGTAATAACCGGTTGTTCTGCTTTGGATCAAAATAGTCTCCGATACATAGGGTGTGCCTGCAATGAGAACCCCTAGGAATAGCACATTCAAGGAAAAGCTGTGCTAACACACATCTTGGAAAAGCTCCTGGATCTGCCTGATGACCCCTGTGCACGTTAATGCAGATGTCAGCAAGAGCACTGAATCACTAACAGCTCAGGGGTTCTTCCCTCCTCTGGGTCCCAGACATGATCCCAAATTTACTGAGCTTCCCAATTCATTCTTTGCCCCCAGCTTGGCTCCCGATCTGCAGGGTATCAGGAAGACTCCTGGTTCTCCTTGGGGCTCTGGTCCTTGGGCCATGAGCTGCTGTCTTCCCATTCTCCTGGCCAGATGCTCAGCACTGCTGAGTAGGGACTGAGGAAAGGCTGGCTCTGGCTCCCTGGCCAGGAGATGAGCCATCCTTCTACAACTTCAGATAGCCCTGGGCTCCTCAGCATGTCAAAGGCTGGTGCTGGGCACTGCTTATTCTCAGCACTAGATGGGAGGTCAGGTACCCATGGCCAGCTCTAGCACATCCAGCCAGTTTGTGCAGAGCTGTGCAACACCAGACCTTGTCCCTCTCCACCTGCAATAGCATGGATGTCTTTCAGACAGCAAAACCTCAGACTGGCTTGCCTTTACCTCTCAGAGATCCAGCTGAGCCTGTATCCAGACAGAAGCAAGCTCTCCACCTTCACTGTGAGCAGCTGCACCTACTTAGCACCATCAGCGGGGAATGCAGCTGAGATCAGATCCTCTGCCCCCTCCATGCACAGTTTGGGGGTATTTAGATGGCTTCACAGTTCAGTGGCTGCATGCTTAGAGGAGGGGAAAATCTGTGCACCCCTTTTACACTGGAGCAGTTTGAAAGCCTGGCTCCAGATGGTAGCAATTAGCTGACACCACCACGGCTGGCAAGAGCCAAACTGGCAACCTGGCAGTACAGTCCTCAGTGTTACCTACATGACTAATCGCCCAGTAACCCAGCCTGCTCCTTAATGAAGCCTTGGAAAGAAACATGCTTGTATAACACAGAACTGCTAACACTGTTAATCCATCTTTTCTAATTGAAGAGTCCACACCGGGAAGCACAGGGGAGACCAAGCCACCACTTTAAAGCATGCGAGGAACTCTTTCATAGGAACTCTTTCATCAACCCTTCCTCCTCCTTTTCCTCCCCATTCAAAAACTTTCATAGTGATGATTAACAATATCTACTCTACTACAGGCATCAGCAGCTCCCAGCAAAGCAATGATTAAGTGATCTAGCATGTATCTGGAATAGTGGAGTGCACAGGATAAACCAGAAACATTTCTGCCAGAACATTTAATCCAAAGCTGTATCCTCTGAGGTATTTTTGAGCCTTTTTTTTTTATGGGGAAGAGGAAGTTTTTATATACACTAAAATCCTTGCCTGTGGAGAAGTCTGGGCTGAAGACCAACCACAATAAACGGTTACAGGGGAGAGGAGTCTTAAATAGCGACCCAGATTTATGGAAATGACTGAGAGCCTTTTATGGGGAAGAATCAACTCCTGAGCTGAGAACATCCTCAGGCAGAGCCCCTGAAACACATCTGATGGATGTGACACTCGAAGTGACACTAGCACCCTCCTCATAACTTAGGCTATCAGCCCTGGGTAATGTGTGCCGGCCTGGCTCATCTGTACAGCTCTGATGAGACCTGAGCTTCTGCTCAATCCCTCCATTACCAATGTGACCACAGTAAGGTTGTGAACAAAACCCCTCCAGCGTGCCCAGCCACTGCAAGGATTAAAACCTTGCCATGTTTTATAATCCTGCAAGATCATCCAAGTTATTTCTCTGATGCAAAGATGGATCCACAGAATCCCCACTAACCTCTACATCTGTGTAGGAGTGGCACAGACCTGACCCCGTCTCATGACCTTCACTGATCAATCTCATACAATAAGGATGACTAATTTAGATCAAAAGGCATCCAGGCATTAGAGCTGCATATATTTCACAGGTCAACCAACTCTAAAGTGAACTGCATGCTTTGTAACCTTCTAGATTTAATTAGGAATTCCAGTTTAGCAAGGACACCCTCCACTGCGACACCACCCGTGTCATTAGGTACCGCTGTAACAAGCGCTCTTCCAGTCCCACAGATTCTCCAGCTTCTGGATAGATGTTTTTAAACATGAAGTATCCACAGGTTCCTCTGGACAACAAAAACTTGACCCTGTCCTTCATGCTCACCCTGTCGTATCCAGGAGACGAAGGGGGTGGGATCAGCAGCCGCCATGCACTCCATCACCACGCTCTCCCCAGCCACCACCGTGGTGTTCTCAGGAGCAGCAATGATGGTGACATCTCCTCCTGCTGGCTGGGAGCCTGGAGTCAAAAAGGAAAAGGAAAGTCTGTCCTTCCAAATTGCAAAGTCCCTGGGAAAACAGAGAATGTGGAGCCCAGATACCCCATGGGTTGTTTCCTGTGTGGTAATGGGGTGGAGGAGGAAAGCAGGTCTTGCTTTGACACGACTGCAGTATTTTTGCTAAAGAAATGGACAAGAGGTGTCCTGAAGATTTACTCTCACCATGCTTGCCCTAGTAAAAATTAGCCTCAGGATTTTCACATGGAAAATTAACAGTTTCAACCCAGCACCTTCACCACCTGTTGCTAAGTGGATGTTTTGTTCATTAGATGAGACAAGACACCGCTATCCTCAACCAGAGCAACAAACACACCCTTTGGCAAGGCATTGTAAGAGCTCAGAAACAATCTAGCAGCTTGGTCAAACAAATTCCAACATCCAGCTGCTGTACTGTAAATGGCAGCAAAGAGAAGTCAAGCCTGTGCCCAGGCCTTCACCTGATGGCATGAAAACTGAACCAGTCGTTACACAGCTGGAGGAGAAAGTGCACAGCCCAAGCCAACAGTAAATTGAGCAGCGTTTGCAGGAAGATCTGTAGGCTGCATAGCACAATGTCTTCGGTATAAGATGGAGATGGGTTTTGCTTGAAATGAACCTTCTTGCCTGTGTCTGCCCACTGCTGAGCAGGGGTTAAAGGAAGGTGAAGGAAATGCCTTTGCAGCAGCCAAATTCCTGTTGTCAGATGAAAACCGGAGCCCTCTTGAGCGGACGAGACTGTTCCTAACCCTCAACAACCCAGCAACCCCATTATTCCAGCTCTCCCAAGCATGTCTAACTCTGAGGGACCCTTTTGTTGTTGTCCTCATGAAAGGAGAAATAACTGCAGAGGAGTCACAAGCACTTCTTAGACCTTCTCTGGCTGCTGCCATGATCTAGCAGGAAAGTTGTTGGCAGCAGGTCTCAAACAAATAATAGCAGAACCTTTTTGCACAGTACAGCCTCAGCGTCCTAAGATACGACAGAGTTCAAAACCCGAGTTCAGGCAAGCTCCTGAAGGACCCATTTACCCATGAAGGACTCTTAAATACAAAGGTCTCAATGCAGTCCCCAGCCCAAGATGTTTCCACACCCCTGACTGAGGTCAGATGCTGAGGGAGATGTCCAAGCAAAGCACATTAGTCTCCCTGCCCAGGTTGTTTTACATGCTTTCCTCTACCATCTGCTGTGGTCACTTCTGGAGATGGCATCTGCAGTGCTGCACCTCTGGCCTGGTCCATGCTGAGCATTCATGTGGCATCCAAGCAACACTCACCCATACATGACTTTGTGATACAAACCAGAGAAGCTCTGGCCTCAGCACACGGACCTGCTGCACGGCAGGAGGTTACACACTGCTGCACCCTTGTGCTCAGCCCACCTCCAGACTTGCTGCCATTAACCCTAGCACAGTAGTCTTGCAAAACAGAGTTGGCCCAACACTGAAATATTCCTGCAGCCCATACATGTGTGGAAGGGATTTCCATCCGTAGTATTACATGAGCACAGTGTAAAAGGAGCTAGCAAAACCCCTGAGGCACTAAGGGAAAACAGGAGAGAGCAGGAGCCAGAGCTTGTCCAGCAGATGGAAGCAGAGACCAAGGAGCACCGGTGGTCCTCACTGGGGCAACGGCTGGACCACACTAAACTGCAATCCCAGCCGTGGGCAACACCAGCAATGGGATCTGCCATGGGGCACGAAGGGGAAGCCAAGCCAGCTATCCTCCTTCCAGTGGAACAAGTGTGCTACACAGAGGGCCTGGGGTGTACAGGCATGTACAATGTCCTGTTGTGTGTCCAGCATGGCCAGGGCTTTGCTACGTTCATACATGAGCTGCTCACAGCATTCACACCTACAGACACCATGAGCCTCACCACCGTCATGTCTAGGCGCAGCAGGACAACTTGGGCACAGAAGAGGAACAAGAAGAAACCACATCAGCCTATGGATTCAGAGGCTTCACTGACAAACAGATCAAAGTCCTGGTCACTCTTAACTGCAGCACCAAGGCTCTGCTTGAGAACTACTGAGACAGAAAATGGGCTTAATGCAAAAACAGGCACGAGAACTTCCACAACAGGCACGTAAGCTGAAGGACCAGAGCTCTCTGGAACAACAGCTTTCCTTTAACTCCAGCTCCAGTTCAACAAAGCACTGCAATCCACGAGGAATCATCACTCCTGCAAAACAACTGAGCGCAGGGACTCCGGCAGGAACCGATCAGATGAGTGAGGCTACCCAGCACACGAGACCTCTACCCTTTACCTCTACAGCAGAGAGGGATGAGGCAACATCAGAGAAAGACCAAGGAGAAGGAGCTTTCCAGGCAGGATTTGGAAGGGAACACTTGAGAAAGCACCAGAAGGAAAAGGCTTTTATAGCAGCCATTACAGGAAGGCCACAGTGCTGGGAAGACACTGGAGAAAAGAAGCTGTTCTTTTCTGCAGTGCTGGGGGAAAAATAAACGTAGAGTAAAAAATAACACCGACCAGATGGCAATATATTCCCTGCCAGATTTCCAAGCAGCTTTCTCTACCATGCTTAGGGCAGAGGAAGAGAGAAAGCTCCTCAAACCTGACTTAAACACTTGTCTGTTGCATTCAGGTGTACGGCCCCAGGTGCTGGCTGGCAAAAGCACTTTACAGGTTATAGAAACTCCATGTGAAGCCTCTTTTTCCACATCACTCGGTCCCCGGACAGCTGCCTTGTCGTGCTGTCAGTCACTAGGAGAGGGATTTTATGAGCTGCAGAAATCCTCACTCTGAAACGGCCCCAGGAGCCATCAGCCCAACTCTGCAACCTCCTGGTACAGCAGAGCCACTATGAAGTGCTGCTGTAAAGGCACAGCCCATAGCTTCACCTTTCCTTGGGGCCTCAGACTTCTCCTGGCTGGGGAGGGACCAAGGAAATGCTTCAGCACTTTACGATAGCCCTGCAGAAGCACCATGTGCCACCCTTCCCTCTGGTGCTGCCCATCCTGCAATGTGGGTGCTCTGGAAGGGATAGAACAGGAGCTCACTGGTGGCCAGAAAACCAGTCAGGAGAAACCAGACCTGGAGACCCAAAGCGCTCTGCACCAACCAGCTACTTAGCAGCTCCATGCCTTGTAGAAGATAGAAAGAGAGTTAGCATGAGGGCTTCCTGACAGTCAAACTCAGTGCTCCTCTGACAACCAAGAGCGGTAACAGCCACAGGCACCTGTAGCTCAAACATCCATTTCTGCTTCCTTCTCCCCTAGACAAAACTCTGGCTTCAGCCTTGAAAGCTATTGGGAAAACACATTATCCCAGCCCCCACATCTGTTTGCTACTGATTATTACTGAAAGTGTCTCTTCCACGGACACCCCCTTGTCGTGGGGAAAGAGCTTGTGTGCCCTTGTGAGGTCGGGAGCTATGCTGGTGGCGGCACACATCTTCGGTAGGGTCTCCCATGCCAGACGCGTCTCAACGGAAGGGTCAGACGAAGTGTGTCCATGGGCAGGATGGGCTCACCAGCCTTTGGGCAGCCATCCTAGGAGAAGGACGACTCTTAACTTCAAACCCGGGCAGATGGAGCTCGTTCAGCCCTGTAAGGCCATCCATCTAAGAGAAGGACACTCATCAAACCTATAACCTGAGGACTTTGCTGGCACCGTCCAAGCTCGCTAGGCCCTGGCAGATAAACCTCAAGGGTGAGGCCAGTTCCGTGCACGCTGTGCCTCACCTAAAACATCCCGAGGGGTTTACCCACGCTTGCAAAGCCCTGCAGCGACAGGAGATAAGGGGCACTGGAAGCTGCAGACCCAACCCTGCATGCAGGCGGCTCAGGACATTGGTCGCTCCATCAGGCCGTTGTCTCCTTTGAGAACTCACACAGAACTAGTCTCGAGGAGAAGACAACGTAGAAAGACTCGTGCCCCACCTATACCACCCAAGGAGACCTTTCACTGTGCTTTTTGCAGCTGGATTTGCCTATCCCACATTGGCCTTTTTAGTCATCAGCGTGCTTGCAGTAAGCGTGGGTAAAGCCTCTCCCAAATCTTCGTTCGCGAAGTCCAGCCATGGTTATTGAAACTGTATTACAAAACCCAACAGCTCTGCTTGCTTTCCCAGTGCATTCCTGCGTGTGTGCATGGATGAATGCCCCTTACACCGCCTGCACACACAAACTCATTTCTCTCCAGCTTTGTATTCCACTGGGGGTCTGTCAAAGCAAGTCTACAAGTCAAGCTCCTCTTTAAACTGAGCCCTCTTTAGAGTACATTTCCCACTTGCTATCTCAATAGGCTGGCTGGACAGGATGGCCCACAGGTTAACTGCTATGAACTGGGTTTGAAGAGTTCCCAAGAACTAAGCTAACCAGGGAAACCTCCACACAGGGATTCCAACCATCAAAGAGTAAAACCATCATCTTCTCTCTTTTTGCCTCCACTGCCATTACAAGAAGTTTGGGTCAAGAGGGAATATTGTTAGAACACAAAGGAAAAAAGAGCTGCAGCTTCCAAAACATCTTTGAGCGCCTGAACAAAACAGGTCACTGAATGCACCTGCGCCATGCTGCCCGTTCTGTGGCATTAAAAGCTGTCACAGTGCTGCTATTTAAAACTTGGGCTTTGAGATTTCTTCCCCCTCAGCTTTGTTTTGTCTCTCCAAGTAGCAAAGCTGCTCTAGGCAAAACCTTTGTGCAGCCCGAGGAACAACCCATGGATTCATATTAAAACTTGCTGTCACCTCTGTGGACTCTTTGCCCTTCTGAATCAGATGGACCAATTTTACCCTCTTTTACTGAAAGAAACAAAGCTGTAGGGTGCTAAACACAGCTCTGGGATGACAGGGGAGCTTTAAGCAAGGATTTGGAAGGAGGCTTGGGACAAAGCTCAAACCGTTTCTTTGAAGTGATAGCCTGAGCCATAACATACACGAATGATTTCAAACTCTAAGAGTTTACTATGTGGCTCTGCCTCTACAGCATCCATAATTCATCAGCCATCCCCTCCTGCCTCCCTGTCTTGTTAGTGCAAAGCATCAGCAAAGAACTGAGGCAGTGCAACAGGAGGAAAGTGGGGTTTGTTCAGCCAATTTGTGATGGTCGCTGGCAGTGACAAGAGGGTGACTTCTTGGATGGGAACTAACACCTCTCTCCCGACTCCATAAACACCCTGCCTCAGCGAAAGTGCTGGAAGGTGAAACATGACTTGCATGGTGACACATTCAACTCTCAGCTGTCAGCAGTTCAGGAGTCGGAGATACCCAACAATCAAGCCACAATCTTGTGTTCTGTGAACTTTCTCACCCTCTCTGGAGGAGGAGCATGAAACCTTATTCAGCCCTGCGAGCCTCCTCCGGGAATAGATGCTAGCACTGAGCAGCTGTTCATTAAGGAAAGTCAATGCTGTCACTGCTGTTATTCTGCAGACAATAAAGGAGCAAATTACCCATTGCAGAGCACACACCTTCAAAAATGCAGGCACTGTGTTTGCAGAGCATGTCCCGCTCCCGAGCTCTCTTCCTTGTCTCTGACAAACCGCAGACCTCCTGGACTGCTGAGGGAGAACGCTGACAGCAGCCACAGAGGAGATAAGGCATCCTCCACACCTGCCTTCCTCCTTCCTTTCCACTTTCCTGGCAACTCCTCTGCAGTGTATTCCTCCTTCTGGGCTACGATAACCGGCATGTAAAGTCTCTAGGAAGGACACTTGCCCGGCTGTATCCTAACACTATGGCAATACCTGCTTCGGGGGCAATATAAACTATGTCAGCTCTCAAACCTGAGCCTGCCTAGCAACAAGCATTTCTTCTGTTATAACTGCTCTCATCTGACCGCAGCAACGCAAACAGGAAAGCAAAGCAGCCAAGAGAGGACCAGCACCAGTGACTTTCACAAGTGGCAAGAGATGCTGAGTGCTGCCCTTCTGACACCCAACAACTCAGGCATCCCCAAAGCACCACAAGTTACACATTGTCTCCTCTTTTTCCCAAACACAGCTCTGGCAACCACACAGCCTTCTACCATTTGCTTTTCTGGGTTTTTCTTCCACCTTTGCTATACTGGTCCCTGCAGCAGTTTGGATCCAAGTTCTGTTTTCATCCATCACTGAAGCTGCGGAGGGATGACTTCTAGTTATGAGATTTTGGACTCAATTCACTAAACATTTGGTGCTGCTCTGATGGTTCTCAGCTTTGTAAACTCCTCTGCAGAGGATGAGCCCTTGTTTCACAGCCTCTATCAGCAGAAATGCTCTTTCACTTTTCAGGCAGCTACAGTGTGCCTGGGTCAACACTGGACTCAGCTTGGAAGGGAGGCTGAAAAGGAACCTGGCTTTTATTGCACAAGTGACGCTGTATGGGGGTAACAGGGTTGGTTTTTACTCCCCAATAGTGTACATGAGCTCCGTAAATCAGTTTTGTATTGTCTTTGTTTTAGATTGTCTTTTTACCTCATATGTCAAAACATTCTGTAAGCAGTTACACATTTGCCAATGCAAACATTTCACTGAAAAGCTGAACAGGGGAAGATTTATCTCCATGTTTTGGAATGGGAACAGAGCTTCTCTTCCTACTAAGTTAGTGCTGCAGCAGAACAGCTACACGTCATTTGTCATCTTTAAAGCAGCATACAAAGAAACATGCATAAATGATTAAAACACTGAAGTTCCATCACTTTCTTAGCACCATTAAAAGGCGTCCACATACACCACTGGTAACTCAAATTACTATCACAGGATTCCTAATAAAGAAGTCAGCAAACATCCCTAAATACACGGGGCAACCTGTACTTCTAATAGCAGGCACAAAACCTGCTCCTTTAATGTCTGCATAGAGGTACATACTAAATGGAGAATTTAATAGATGAAATACACTTCTGTGATTTAAAACAAAGAAAGGGGGGAAAAAAGAGAAGGATTAATGAGTTTGGAAGAAGAGTGCTCATTTCTGCCTGGGCACACTCCTCACACCAGCACCACCACAGCTTCTGGGGTCAGTTACACACCGAGTGTGGCAGGAGGGGCTGCTCTTAAGAACTGCTTTCCACTTGCCTTGAGAAACAGCCTGCTGAAGTATTTCCCAGCTCCGTGTCCTGTGTCTGGAAGCCTGGGGAGCACATGGATCCCAGTCCAGACAGGCAGAGGGGCCATCAGGAACTGCTCTTTCATTCCCCTCGACTTCTTTATACAGCTGACAGATCTGAGCCCAGAAATTAAACCCTTTCATGTGCTCGCTCAGCCACAAGTGGACACCCTGAACTATCTGTAACCAGAAGCCCTGAAAGAGGCAGAGCAGCGGCAGGTTTCCAGGAACTGCCTTGGATTTTGGGGGTGGGGGGGAAGGCTCTTCTCCCACCCCTAAACCATTGATCCTTCAGGACACAGCCTTGTACATGTCCAGGGTACGTGGAGCTCTGCTGCCGAGCAGTCGGAGCGTGCTTTGCCCACCGCTCCACCTCCTGCAAAGCTGCCAACATCGGCTCTCTGTTTGCGTACACGCATTTGCAACTGCTCTTCCTCACGCCAAGAGGGCCGGGAGCCAGCCAGACTGCACGAGGGATTCCTGCTCGCTTCCCCAGCGAGCGCTTGGAAGCGTTTGTGCCGCTCCGAGTGGGAGCCAGGCAAAATAAACAGGAGGAGCCGCAGCCCCCCTGCACAAAGAGCTGCTGCTGCTTGTGAGGACTGGGGCTCCTCTGGTTTTCCGCCACAGGCCCCAAGTTGGCAAAGGGTTGGAGACCTCAGGCCACGGATCTGGACCCTCAAAAGCCTGAAGATAGGTCGCAGGGGGGTTCTGAGAGGCAGAAGAAGCAGAGCACGTGCTGGAATGCAGCAGAGGGAATAGGAAACGAGCCTGGGGCACGGTGGATATTGAGGACCGTGTTGGAGCAGCATTAATAATGCCAACATTTTAGATAATAACTATCAATTATTAAGCCTTTAACCATTCCTAGCACATGTTCAATGATCTTAAACTCCTTAGAAGAAAGCCGCTCAGTGTACAGTGGGAGCTAAGCCTCTAGATGAGGTGAGAAGCCAACAGAGAAGTTCGGGCAATGACAGAGCAGTCTCCCTGCCCTAACTCCGAGACCCGGACAGCTTATATTACCTAGACTGAGCCCTTAAGGCACTGCAAGCCCAGCCATTCCCCAGCAGCTGCCAGAAACAACGACAAGAAAGACAAGGGCTGCAAGGGGATGATGTTTTGCAGTAATCACTGCAACAGGAACCACCACACTACCCCAGGCATGTTCCACAGCTGACAAGACTGATGCTATTGTAAAGTAATAGCCAGAAAGCATCACAAGACCCTTAACAAAAGCCACAGTATCAGAGATTTAAATACAGACATCCCCCCCTGCCCAAATCAGTGAACACCAAATGACCCTGGGGACCTAAGCTTGCCAGCCCCTGGGATTCAGTGGGAACATTCCCAAACTTGTTTAACCATCATTGCAGCAGCTCTCTCTTCATTTTGCTAGGCCAGTACATCACCCTGCAGGATGATGGAGGAGAAAAAAAGGCTGTGAGGCAGGTAAAAATGCTGTCACCTCCGGCACAGAAATGACACAGAGACACGGTCAGCAGAAGACCCTTCTGCCTCCCAGGTCACAAGCCCTGAAACTCCTCCTCACTCAGTCAACTCACCTTGTCGCTGTGACTGGAGCCATTTCGCTCCAGTAACTTCCTCCTTGTGCTGAGAGGCTGATGCTTCCCAGGGGCTGACACCTATTTCATCAGCTCTATTTGCAATTCAGATTTATTTGCCACATCAGATCTATTTGCAATTCACGTACAGCAGTGACAGCAGAGAGGGAACAGGCTGGAGGCCCTGGGCTGTGCGGAAGGACACAAGCTGCCCTCTTTGCACCCAGGGCTCGTGCTCTGCCCCATGCCATCTGCCAGAGGTGGCCCTTCACATTACTGTCATGAACAGCTTTGACAAGAGAAACATTATGGGAAGCCACCTCTCGGTGTGCTCTCCATGATGCCAGGTATGCAGAATGCTTCCTGCAAGCTACACTTCAAATATACAACATGCTAGGAGCCTGCAGTAACACAGTCTGGCAGCAAACAAAGACTGCCAACTTGGAAGGAAGAATTAAAAGCAGATGGATGCATCTGCATTAACTCAGGACAATGCAAATCTGTTTTTCTAGGAAAAGTCTGGAAGGAAAGCTGGTTTTCCATGGGGAAAGATCATTAGTGATAGCCATGGATTCTGTCAAAGCCCTTTGGCTGGACTCTTGCTGAGTGCCATAGAGAGCCCCAATCTAAGGCAGTGCCTGAAGACACAGTGTTTGGCAACACCACCTGCCTCTCCTTATCCCATCCTTCTTCTCTCTAATGCTTCTCATAAACCATGTGGCATTGCCCTTAGGCTGCACTGGAAACAGAGCTGGGCAAGAGCATATCCCAGTTACTTCAGGCAAACTCCCAGCTGTGTCCTGAGCAATGCCTGGCACCCGGGATATCCAAGCAAGGGCTCAGAACAGCACAGTTCAGCTCCTGATTCAGCCTCCCCCTGGGCCAACTCACCCCATTTTTGCTCCTTAGCCCCACCTAAGATTCTCTGGTGGGTCTGAGACCCAAGGACAAAGCTCCTCCATGTGTGTCCCATGTCTGAAGCAACAGGACCATGTCTGCCGTGCCTCCGAACACTTGCAACATCTTCACTCCAGCTGTTAGGATGCTGGAAGTGCTGCAGGGCACCACTCCCCCTCGACCTCAGAGGGCTGCTGTAACACAGGCGATTAATAATTAACAAGCGCCATGAGGACCCCAACCACATGAACCTTGTGTCCCACAGCCCATTGCAAGCTGCTGACGTGATTCTGATCCCTATTCTTAGTTCCCTTCAGCCTCACCATGCTGGCACAGCCTGTTCAATACCCTTCAGGAAGGCCAGGTGTGATCTTCGTAGTGCAGATGTGCTGCTGCACCACTGCATTACACCACCATCAAAAGACTCTCAGAGGAGAGCTGAGTGGAGCCTACTGCTTAAACCTGCCTCAGCCCGAGCCTTATCAAGTGCCAGCTCTTACTTCAGGAAGCCTCAGAAGTGCAGCAGACTTGGATTACTAAGACATGCAGGTGGAGAACACTGGAGGACTGCAAACCATCCCCAGCTTTCAGGAGTCGGAGGAAGAGCTACCTGTAACACATGAGCCTGGCCATATCTGACAGCTCCAAACATCAAGCACAGCCATGGGAGAGACCAGTTTCCCTCAGGGCCGGGAAACAGCTCACCTATTCCCAGCCCTTGTTCTGCTCTATTATCCATGACACCTCTGTTGCCACTCACTTCAGTGCCAACCCCGGGCTTGGCTGTTCTGCTTAATGGGAGGTGAGGGCTCTGAATTGTGTATCAAACCCTCTGTCACCGCAGGCTGCTGAGCTGTCAGGAGCATGGCAGATCATAGCCCCACCGAACTTCAGAGACAGCTGAGCTCAACCTCCCCCTCCGGCTCCCGGGAACAGGCTGTGACACTTGAGCTACAGCAGCTTTCCCTGCTGTGATGCTGGCCCCGCACGAACTCCAGCCCAGCCCAGAGCTGTGTGCTTGGGTGGGTGCCTGACGCGTGTCTGCACCAGTCCTTCACACATTTCACCCAAGCTCTGTGGTCTCAATCTTGTTCCATGCATGCTTGAAACCTCCAGTGGTTGACTCAGTAAAGGGAATTTTACAGCTTCTGTTAGGCAGAAGGACACTTGTAGCTTTAAATATCTATTTATTAAGTTAAAAATGCTGTGTATCTCCTCCTTGATCTTGCCATCCTCCGAAGTCACACTCAGGGGTCTGCTTTGCACCCTCTGCCACAGAGGAGGATCAGGAGCACTTCACACAATCTAGCAGATGCAGTATGAAAACAGCTTCACATATCAGAGACTTGAGACAACAAGCTTCAGAAACACACATCAACAGAGTCCTCATGGCTGAGCTTTCGGGATGTCAAGTGGAGAGCAGTTCCCTGGTTAACTAGTTAAGCTAGTAAAGCAAGAGACCAGAGGGCAAAGAAAAACAGATGCTAAGAGAGGGAAAAGTGATAGAAGTCTGTGCCCAGCAGAAGAGGCACAAGGAACAGGGACATAAGAATTGCAGGCTGGAACCTTCTTCTCCAGAGGTGAAGCATCACACAACAACTCACAGCAAAAATACAGCTGCTTCATCCCACCCCATGTCTTCTCTCCCTACGCATCTCCATGACCCTTTTGCCTCTCAGAAGCACAGCCTTAAGCTGTATTCTGTGCCCACAAACACAGCTGTGGATAGCTCTTCCCCATGGGTTCTTGCTGGAGGAAGACCACCCTTGACCATGGGGACCACCATCTCACTCTGGTTAACACTGCCCTTCTCCATCAGTGGCAGCACACACAATGGGATCAACACCCAGCTGCGGCCAGGGAGGTCAGACCACAGCAGCACTGACTCGAATCTGAACTCCTCTGTCCCTAGAAGGGACATGGTACTGTGTTCAGAGCTGCAAGGGGAGCAGAGCACATGTCATCAGGGCTCAGGCTGAGTGCCAGCCCAGCATCCAGCACGTCATTCACACATGCAGGGACTGAAAATCCACTTGTGGTAACAGCACGTCTGTTTCTATGAGGTGGTGGCCAACTGCGAGTGCTGCTCACTTCATCACCACCTTCTCCTCCATCCCCAGAGCTCATCCCATTTAATAGCTGTATTGTCCTAGAGCCATTCAGGGCAGGACTCAGCCAGGTGCCAGGACCCAGAGCCAGGCTCTCCCTTGGTACCTGCAAGCACTGCAACACGAACACCAGAAGAACAAAAAATGTGAAGGTGTTTCAGCTGCCTCCAAGCTCTGTCCCTGTTATCATATTTCATACAAATATTTGGCTAAAAAATACATTTCCTGGGACACTGCTGCAGCAAGCTGCTACAACTGTCAACGTAAATGATGTTCTGCCAACGGCAATCTCGCAGTGTCATCTCTAATAACACACTACTAAATCCCAACTCACTGGGGACATGCTCATCTGCTGGAAGGCTCTTCAGCTGCATGCCCAGCCCAGACCTCAGCCCTGCTCTATCTACACCCATCACCCTCATCTGCTGTCCCCATTCCTGCACTTATTGCAGCATATGGAACATGCAACTAAGACCAATAGATGAGCTGCAGGAAAGTGAAGTCTGGGTTAGCTATGAAGAAGAGAGATCCCAATATCCATTCAGTGTGGAAGATGGTGTGGGAGTTACAGAGAGCAACACTCCTTGTGTCATTTAAAAACAGAATGGATGAAGTCCTTGCAATAAAGCACTGTGCTAGCAACAGCACAGGCTCTGATAGTTATTTGTGCTGCACTGGGGATGCAAGTCACATTTGTACCAATTGCAGAGCAAACCCACAGCAAGAGGTAGTCATTATCCCCAAGAAAACACACAAACAGCAAGCGTGTGCATGACATGGGGGGGAGAAGCGAAGTGATAGGCAAAGTGACCTGCTGAGACTACACAATGTCATATTCCACCAGCTTTTCTGCTACTCTTCTTTGAGAGCTGCTTTATGAAGCACAGTGACACTTCCTTGGGCATGTCAAGGAGGTGGGATCACGAGCGGGACACGCAGGGAATTAACTCTTTATAAATGACTTCAGAGTGAGACTCCAGAGCCTGCTTCCAGAGAAAGGAGCTACAAGAGACAGGACACAGCCCCGCTGACAGCTGACCCCAAGGAAAGGCAGCACACGCAGACAGAGCGCCTGGGAAAAGCATCCTGCAGCCAGCTCCTAATGCCCTTTTTGGCAGAGAGCACAGCAGGGCTGCAGTGTTCATTCATCATGTGTCCAGGTGAGGGGCAAAGGGACGGAGCTGCCACATGTGTTTGGCGCTCCATCCACTGGGGAGCAGTGGAGATCCAAAGGGAAAATCCCAAGTTCCCCCTATTTCAGAGCAGGCTCTGTTTCAGGGCTGCAGGACTGCATCCCGCTGTCCTGTCTGCTCTCTTTCCTTCCAGCTCAAAATACCACTTCCCAAGGGAAGGTCTGGAAATTTGCACCATGAAGTCTGCACAGCTGAAACATCTGCAGCACTTATAGCCCAATCAGGCACCGCTGCGCTCGGCCCTGAGTAAGGCCAACGTGGGTCCAGCCTCTGGCACACAACACGGAGCCCCCATGTAATGGGGAAGTCACACCGACAAGGGAAACACTTTGGGGGTTTCAGACCATGAAAATATGCCAGAAGGGGGTCGTGCTAATTGCTGCCCCCACTGAGAAAAAGCCTTTAATAGGGGAGGTGGAACAATTCCCAGCACAAACCTCTTCCAGAGGCCTTGGCACCACAGTGGGACTGAAAGACTGGGACTCCCATCTTACCTCAGTGCAAATCACTCGCTAGCCATTAGCAAGGGGGGAAATGTAGTTTACTTGCTCCTGTCTGCAGGCACGTGGGACTTTGGTTCCTCACATTCTCAAGTTAGCAACACTAAATAGCTGTATTTCAGGTTATTGTTTCTTCTGGTTTGGTTGTTTTTTCCCCCCCGGAATTGGTTTGGTTTAGTTTGGTTTTATATTTTACAACTGGCAAAGGAATTCTGCCTGACCAGTTCACTCCAGTCCACTGCTATCAGCTGCTACTGAACACGGAGGGAAAGACTCCTCAAGCCAGGCCAGTCATCCAAAAACATGCCTTCGATGGCGAAGTGCTGAAACAAAACAGGATCAATACCATGCCAGTCACTCTTGGAGGAGTTTGCAGCCTGCACAGGTCACTGCAGTTTCCCATCTGTCTCAGAGATACTTTTCCCCAATTATAAAAAGCCCCGGAGATTTAACAGGCATGTTTTTCATCACTATCTGCTCAATCTGGTGAAAAACTCAACCTCACATATTTGTTTTTGCAGCCAGCGGGTGGTGTGGTGCTGCAGAAGCGAGATTTGGGTGAGAACTCCAGGCAGAAATCTGCTCGGGCCGGCTGGTGCTCCAGAAGGAACGCTTCCCATTTAACCTCTTCCATTGCCTCCATTTGCAAAGCAGATTAAACATTGCAGAGTTACAAGATACAATTATGCAGAACGAGTTATGATGCCAAGGACAGCATATTCACCTTTGTAGCTTGATCAATATTACTCATCAATAGCAAAGCACACCCAACCAGGGAGCTGCCTCTGCACTATGGAACTGCCCATAGCAGTGCTCCTGTCGCCTTGTGCCTCATTAAGCACACAGAGGATCTGGCAGGGGCTGGCAATTAGATACAGGGTGTTCAACTGCTCAGATTCTGTGCAGATTCCACACAGATTACCTCCAAGACACAATCCATTGATCAGAGGTGTGTTCTCAGGCTCCACACTTAATTACACTCCCTGCTGATGGATGAACAGCAAAGCCATCTCTGTGAAAATACACTGGTAGCAGAATGCCAAGCAACACGATCCTAAACAAAGACAAAAGGGGCTGGGAAGGATTTCAGAGCTTTCAAGGTTAAAGCTGCCTGCAGAACATACTGGGATGGGCACAGGAGACAGACGTGGCCTGAGTGAAGGGCCAGCTCAGCCAGACTCCCAGCCCTGGTGAGTCTGCCCACTTGCAGGACTGGGATTATACAACCCTGGGAGGCAGCCAGGCGTGCTGGGAAGGATGCTGGAGTCTGGAGTCCCCACTGCACTTAGGCTCTCAGCTACGTTCTCATGTCCAGACTTGCCCACTGCACTCTCGGTGTACAAAGAAAAATGCACACAGAGACTGAGGCCCAGATCGGGAGGCAAAAGGCAGCTCACATCCAAAGCCTTGCTCCAATGGTCTGTGTCAGCAGAAGAAACCCCAGCTGAGGCTGCTCTCAAATACCACAACAAGTTCTCTGGAGCCTACCCAACATCTCAGCAAAGTACCAGCAATACGGACACAGAACACAAGCTGGATGTCACTGTGCTTCACCTCCTCTGGAGCCTGCTAGGCAACCCAGGGTAGACAAAGCCCTGCCAACTGCTCCAGCCTCCAACTATTTCTCTTGCTAGCTCGGGCAAGCACCTTCCTATTTCCCTGCCAGCCTTCACTTGTCCTGCCATCCAAGGCCACTGGAGATAAGATCAAAACACCACTGCACTTCAAGATGCAAACAGGGTGCCTGGCCCCTTCTAAGGGCCCCAGAGCATAAAGGAGCTCAGGGCTGTTAAAATGAAACGGCTGTTAGAATCCACCTGCAAAAGAGAATTCTTGGGCACAAAGAGAAACATCCCCACGACTGCTGTTGGCTGCTGAGTCCTGTGGCTTGGCACAGCAGCCAGCTCTGAGTCCCGGTGCCAACACCTCCCACCCCAGCCTGCTCATCCCACCAGAGTAAAGAGAAATCTTCAATAAAATGCCTTTCTGCAAGTTTTAACCAAACGTGCAGAGCCACACCAGCAGGAGGGACTGCCACTGGTGTTTCAGCTCAGCTTGCCATCGCACACAGTGGTTATCTGGCAGATGTGCCTAGCCCAACATGCTCCTGCTGCACTTACCTTTGAGAACACTGAGGACTGCAGCATTGCTGTAGCGTTTTCGGGCAGCATTGGTTGCCACGCAGTGGTAAGTCCCAGCATCACTCTCCTGCACATCCACGATTTGGAGGACACCATTTGGAAGAGTTATAAACCTGAGTGACCAAAAGGGAGAGTGTGAGACAGGCTATGCCTTACCTGAGCTACTCATCAACACAAAGCCCCCTTATCCCTTCCTTTTACCCTGCAAATGTATCATGTGCAGGTCCTGGTACCCACAGAGAATGGGACCAAGACACCTTTGAGCAACCCAACTGGTGGTCCTTAAAAAGCAGCAGCAGGTACAGACCTATCTGTCACCATGGAGTCTTCACAACACTGGATCTGCTTTTGGGAGACCAGACTAACTCAGCTTGGCTGATACAAACTGTATAGTACAAAACAGCTACATACACACATGCACATTTCTACGTACAGATCTGTAGATGACTCCAAGTGTCTCTGCACACACTACAGCCAGTTTCACCACTTGATTTTCACAAAGGTTTGGTAACCAGATTAAAAACCCACTGCAAAGAAGTCTGAACATCATCATTTCCCTGCTGCACCTCAAGTACATACACAGCTGCACCTCCATAGCCCAAAGCAGCCAGGACACAGCCACCTGAAGCTGCACCATTCCTGGGTTGTGTGGTTCCTTCTGCTCTTCCACGAGTTTCTGGCTTTCACAAGCTGACAACCTTAGAGCTGGGCATTCAGCATCCCCCTCGTTTGCCCATGGGGTGCTACTGGGCAACACTTCCATGGAGCAAAATGGCTACATGGCTCTCAACGTGAACACAATTCCTTGCTGCATTATACTGAACAAAGCAGATGATTAGCAATTAGCATAAAAGTAGGAGCTGGCTGTCAGCATCTCCATTTTCTGCCTGGATTCCTAGATGGCAGCCTCTTTATTCTTGAATGCAAGGCGCAAAGCCTACGTGATCCTATTTAATTATATATGAGATCCATTTTTAATTGCATGCCTTTATAAACAGAGCTGCCGAGCTTTGACAGGCAGCTCTGGGTTATCAGTCTTCATTACGAAGAGGACATATTCAAAGGCAATTGTTAAGGGGAGGGATAGCAGCTATTCCATGGAAACAGCACAAAGACAAGCTGTAACCACCAGCACAAGTCCTTCCATCCACAGAGATGTCAGGAAGTGAACCTGGTAAGTAAAACTGTGGTTCTTTGCAGCTGGAGTGCCACCAGCAAGGGTCAAGAAGCCAGGAGGACCTTAAGATATCACTCATCCTGTATTCAAGCCATGGTCACCAACAGCACTCCTACTCCTGCAGACATTTAGCCGCAATCTCCAAGAGTGGAAAACCCTCCCCTGCCCTAAGCTGTTCCAAACATCCCTGCTGCAAAAAGGCTGAGAAAGTTGGGGCTGTTCAGTCTGGAGAAGAGAAGGCTGCGTGGAGACCTCATAGCAGCCTTCCAGTATCTGAAGGGGGCCTATAGGGATGCTGGGGAGGGACTCTTCATTAGGGACTGTGGTGACAGGACAAGGGGTAACGGGTTCAAACTTAAACAGGGGAAGTTTAGATTGGATATAAGGAGGAAATTCATATAGGGAGAACAGGAGGCTGTGAATGCTCCATCCCTGGCAGTGTTCAAGGCCAGGTTGGACGAGGCCTTGGGTGACATGCTTTAGTGTGAGATGTCCCTGCCCATGGCAGGTGGGGTGGAACTGGATGACCTTAAGGTCCTTTCCAACCCTAACTATTCTATGATTCTATGATCCTATCCTGGGCCTCAGTTGCTGCAGTCTGAGCTCATCGCTTCTTGATGAAGAAACAGAAGAGCTGACAGAGCTCCTCCAGTCACCACACTGGCACAATCACCGTCTGATTCATGCACACGCACTTGCCGAAGCTCCCCACGTACAAAAGGGCAACTGCCCCACATCCCCAAAGCCATGCTGCTCCTACTTCCACAGGCTTTCTTCAGCCTCAAGCTTCAGGGGCCTCAGAGAAGGTGGTGCACAGAAAGCCCTCATCAGGATGCCTCATCAGGACTCCGGAGAAAGACAACAAATATTTGCATCCTCTCAGCTCCGCGGAGGCAAAGCCTCCCACTGCGATAATATTTATTTTAGTCATGCATCTGCTATTTGAGGCTGTAATTAATGGCAACACGTTTCAAACACTAGGCAAGGCTTCTCCCAGCCACAAAAAGACACTCCAATTACGGATCACAGACTCACTGAGGCTGCGAAGGACCTCTGAGAAATGGCTGTGGTCTTCCCCCTCTCTGAGCAGGGGTGGTTAGACCAGGCTGCTCGGGACCATGTCCGTGGAGAGGCTCAGCCAATGCACCCTGCTTGTCTTCAGGGCAGAAACCAAGCCACTGTGCTCCTAAAGAGAGCAGGAGCTGGAGGCAAAGGGGAGTGAGTGGGGAGACTGGATCAACACCTAAGCTCAAGATGGTCCCTTTGGCAAGGCCGCCAGTAGAGAGATGCACTTAATGCAGTATGTCCTGTTGGGAAAGCATGAGAGAGGTGAGACTTGCTCTCCCAGGGAAGTAAGGAGGGAAGAAAGGCAGGATTTCTCTATCCACAATCTCTCCCAGCTGCTCAGAAAGCCTCCAGCTCTTCAGGCTCCCAGAAGCCCTGAACTAGAAGCCTCCAGGCAGCCTGCAAGGGCATTTTGCTCCATCCCCAGGCTCTCTGCAGGGAAGCTAAGTTTGCCTGATGACTCAGAGGCAGGGGGCTGGAAATAAATGAGCTTTAAGGTCCCTTACAACCCAAACCATTCTGTGACTCTAGGATTCTATGATTATCAGGGCAGTGCTCAAGAACCGTAATCAAGCACTGCTGCTTTGTACCCAAACCCTGCAACCCTACAGCTCAGCGTGCTAGGCTAGGTGTACAGCAGAGAATACGCCAGCATTAACAGTTCGATTCCCTCTTTTTTCTCTTCGATTCTCCCTGTATGTGAATGTGAGCCACGTTAAGGCACTCCTGACACATGACAGAAGCAAACTCTCCACACTGATAAACCCCTCCCTTAGCCAAAATGTGGAAAAGATGCTGTGATTGCAGGCCATGCAATCTGCAGGGTATGTACTGATGTGCAGACCTCCAAAGACCTCCAGTTCCTAGCAAGTACTTGGCTCTAGAGAAAACAAACAGCAATTTGGAGCCTGGCGTGAAACCCAGCCAGCACCTACAACAGAGAAGAGATTACGCCAAGAGATGTAGCACACACCCCAAAGCAACTGCAATCTAGAGAAATCCTGCAAGCCACTTCTCAGCAGCTGCTGCAGATCTAAACCCATGGGTTTAGAAGTATTTCAGAGCCAGAATCACAAAATACTCCTGTGCCTTACTCCCATGTGGAAGTTAGAACTCCAGCAGGGCAGGAAAGGTGTTCTGAAAACATCAATAAGCACTCCCCTACCCTTCGGGTTATCTATTTTTTAAGCTTAGCCTTCAGCACCTTTGAGGTGGCACCATGCTAGAACCTGCACCCAAAGGCAAAGGCTGAAGACAGTGCCCAAAGGTAAGTTCAACACAAAAAGGAAAAAGAGAAAGAAAGAAGGAAAAGCAATGTAATTTTGCCATGATTATTCTATCCCTCTTAAAAGAGATCATAAACATTGATGTAGTAGCATTATCTCAAGGGTTTTATCTACAGCCCCAGAGCCTGATTTTGTACATACACCTAACCATGCTACTGTGGAATACGAAACCATCATCCTGACGCCTACCTAGCCAAATGATTGCATTTTCACAGGCTCATCAGAAGTGTGCACAGGAGGGAGTCCACAGTAATCAAGCTGGCCCAAGCTCTGGTCCTCAGGCATGATGCAGTAAGGATAACACAGAGCTCTGGTTGGCAGCCAACATTTCCTGGAATTCACTTAATTCCTTCGAAAGCCGGTTATATTAAATCCAACAACAACAACTAGACAACAACAAAAAAGCAAATCCTTCTGAAAAAAAGCATATTAGCTAAAACATGATTTAAAAAGCAAGATCTGCAGCCAGAGATTATGCTCTGGCTTTTACAAGGAAAACAATTTTCAGGCTGCCCGTGTTGAAGGCAATCTCTGAGCAAGTAATTTCACAACATCCATCGAGCTGTCTCATTAAAAAGCCATTGCCCTATTTATGGCACACTTCCCTCTGCAATCCCTTCCTTGCTGGTTTTCCTCTCCTTTTTTTATTAATTAATTTTCTTCTCATTGCAAAGCAACAGCCTCCTATAAACCTTTAGATGCTCCACTTCAGATTCCAGGATATAACCTTATAGAAACAGGCAGTGCTGCAGAATTATTCCTAAACTTTACCTCACCTCTCCTTTCCTCCCTCTTGGCTTAATGTCCCTGGGAGGGAATCAGCTCCTTCTGCAGATGAGAAAATGAGTTTTTAAGAACTAAAGGACAATGCAGTCACTGATTCCCTGCAGGAGCGATGTCTACAAAGCAGCTAACAGCCCACTAATGGCTTATCATCTCATGCCTGTAACCGACTTTGATTAAGGAAAAGGTATCATGCTGCAGGTCTCTTTTCTCCCCCTAAAAGGAAATTCAGGGTCTTTCACCAGATGATCTATAAACATGGGAATAAAACAAATGGGAAGACTTCCCAGGTTCCTGAGCACACACAGTGCTCTGCAAGAATCATTAACCCGGAGAAAAACCTGTGCAGGAAAAGACTGAAGAAAACAACTGTCTCTATTACCACAGCCAAAATGAATCAAAACCCACATCATGGAGCCCTGCTGGGTGTACCCAGTACCCCCAGTGCTGTTTCCCCCCCATTTAGCTGGAGAAGTATTCCTCAAACCAGGACCCAATCCCCTGAAGACTTCTACCTGACTTCACACAAAGGGACGAGCCAAAGGCACCCCATGCCATGGTCTGCTGTGCCCTGTTCCACACACACACACACAGGCCTTTGCAGGGTGCAGGTTCTGTGCTGTAAGAACTGGCACCATTTCAAGTTTCTCTATTCACTTTTAAGCTATTCTCTCTGCCCTTCTGCAGACTCCTCTTGGTTTCCCTCCAACGCTCTGCATGGGGAGTAAATGTAAACTGAGCTGAAGTTGTGCATCTTTGCATACAAGACCTTCCAGGCCACTGCAGAACTGAGTCTCCAGTCTCTATTACTTCATTTATCAGCCAATTTTATTTCCTTGAAACTATCTTTTCATAGAATCATAGAATAGTTAGGGTTGGAAAGGACCTTAAGATCATCTAGTTCCAGCACTTGTTTCATCATGCAAAGGCTCCAGCACAAGAGATCAGTAATAAAAAAGGGCTTGGTTATCTCTTTTTTTCCTCCTTTCTTTTTCTTTATATCTTTTTTTGGGTGACTTAGATGTTCAGTTAATTTTATCAAGGTGTTTTATGGATCTGTTTGCATGAACACCTCCTCTTTCCTCACCGGATTATCAGGACAAAACCTGTTCTACCATCTCTCCATTCTCCCTTGGTCGGGTTTTGGTTTGCCCTTTTCCAAGCTGACCCTGGAAAGCACTGAGGGAATCACCTGGGTTCTGCTGGAACAGCTTCATGGTCCTTCTCCCACGTGATGACTGGGGGAGGCAGTCCTTCGATGCGACACTCAAACCGGGCCATGCCATTTTCTTGCACTGTCTGGGACTCCGGCTGCTGGAAAAAGCGTGATAATGCTGGGGAAAGAAGAAGGAAAAGGAAGTTAATAACTCGGTGTTTCTGCTGAGGAACTTAAGCCTGTGATGAAGCCTGAGTTAAGAGAAAGGCTTCCCTCTCCTGAAGACAGCCTGACATGCAACTCCTCACCTTCCTGTGCCCTACAGACCCTCAGCAGTCCTAGCAACAGTAACTGAAAGGTTTCAGCGTGCAAATTTGCTTCTTGCCTCATTTTCTCCTTTAGGGTAACTCTGAGACAAAAGACAGTTTCAGCAGCTATCTTCCCAAATTGCTTCCTCTTCTGTTCACTTGCTCCATTAGGGAAGGACATGTAGAATGCGAAAAAGAAGGGAAATGCCACAACCCTGAGAGATCAGAGTTTCCTTTTGCCTTGTAGCATTCCTGCAGCCACAGGAAATTGAAACAAGGCAAAAGGAAGAACAAAGCCAGATGTCAAGTTACTTATACTGTGGGCAGTTGTTTTGTATAAGTAACAACCGCACACAGGCTGGCAGTGCTGGGGACTAAGGGAAGAGAGCATAAAGGCCATGATCCTCCTTCTCCACAGTGAACAGCTTTGCCTGCAAAAACCAACTTCATCCTACTCAAGCAGATGAGATGCAGCCAAGGGGATGCAGGCACAGACACCTTGCTAAGAGTAGGATGGATTTCATACATGCTGGGCACAGCTCGCCAAGGCTCCCCCCACTTAAATGCCCCTTTCTATGCTAGAGAGGCTGAATTTGCTTTGGAGACAAAGCACTAAGGTTTGCGATTGCTCTTGGACAGCACTCTTCCCATCCTTCATACACAGCATCTCATCTTCCTCCCTTCCATGCACACCGCAAACCCCAGCAGAGCAGGAGTCCTCCCCCTGGGGCTGCGGCATCTGTCCTATCACAGCATAACCTGAAGGCATCTCAGTCACAGTGGAGCTTTAAATATGCATGCAGGCTCCTGGATGGGGGCAGAAGGCTTGTATTCTTCTCCACCAGAAGAACTGGCTTCTGCTTCCCGCAGTCTCTGTTACACAGCCTTTGGGGTTAAACGTGCTCTGACACACAAATTCAGCCAGCAACGCCATGAGACAAGAGCCAGAAATCCTGATCGTGGCACAATAAACATCAATCCCAGCCAGCAAACAGGCTTGACTGCAGGGCCAAGCCCAGCACTGTGCTTGTAAGGACCCCGAGTGACCTTCTGGTCCTCCCACCACCGCTTCCCAAGCACATCCATCACTGCTTTGGATTTTATAGGACTCCAAAAGTGAAGCTTTCTTTGCGCTGCACACACACTCACTGTACTGAAGTGTCAGCTTGAGCAAGTATGCACGGCTCTGAAAATTAAGTGCTTTTTCATGACCCATTGTAACCTCGCCTGGCATTAGTGGTTTTCTTTAATTCAAATGGTTAGCACATGTTTAAAACAACTCATTGCTCTCCGCAGCAGCTACAGATCGAGTTCTCCCACCAGCTGTCCACCAAGTCTCATTTTTCAATTCAATTCAATCCAAATGGCAATGAAAAATGTTTTCCTGGAAAAATTCAGAAAAGACATTAATATGGAAGGGCCCCAGCTCAGGCAACTGCTTCAGTACCTTCAAATTACACACTGCAGACCACTCTAACACAGAGTCATTTCTACAGATTACAAGATCTTTCAAGCTCATGTTAACAAAACTTGCTGAATCCAAGTGCTTAGAAGAGAATCCATCAAGTGCCAGCACACGTCCAGGACAGCACCATCAAAACAACCTTTCCCTGGCAGCAGAAATCCTTAATGCTCTTTCCCGTTATTCTCTTTTCGTCCTACAAGTGTAAATGAGAATAGTCTGGCAGGCTCTGAAGGGTCACGTACCCGGAAAGGTCATGACAGGAGGCAGAATCCTTCTAAAAAGATGCAGTCTGTAGCATGTGTTTCCTCTGCTTCATGTCAAGTCACTTGTCTCTCTTCTGTTCATTATTAAATGGAATCACCTAAGCTGATAGAACCAAGTCCCAAAGTTTACAGCACCTTTAGAGCAGTCTCCAGAGAGGGAAGAACCAAAGTAGTACATGGTGGGCACAAACAGCAACCCCACCATCAGCAACAGCAGCAAAGGGGCTCCATAAATCCCAATGGGCAGTTCCCCACTCTCTTTTCTCTCCCTCAGAGCTCCATGCTCCATACTGTACAGTTTGGTAGGAGGTGCAGGATGCTGAGAGACCGAGGCTTAACTGGGCACCTTTTGGCATGAAGTGCAGAGGCATACAAAAGGGGACGGTGCCTCACTGGCTTTACCTCCATCCAGACCCATCTGCCTGCTGGCTGGGCTCTGGAATGGTTCTTCAAAAGCAAAGAGCCAAGAAATGCCCCCGTGACAGATCCGTCATTAGGATGTGAAGCAGCGCGACTGACCAGCGACCCTGATGAGGGAGCTCAGCATCCCTGTCACTCCAAACAGAGGCAGTCAGGAATAGCCACGCTTCCCCAGCAGAGCCCGCAAAGGCTGAGAGCTCAGTGGCGGCTGAAGACTCGACCCTGGCAATGCAGAGCAAACTGTGGTTTGTCTGTTAGTGCCTCCTTGTGATAACACCTGGGGTGGGATTCAGAGGCTGCTCAAGTCCAGGCAGATGATGTCAGGTGCTCTTCCCTTACCCAACAACACTGTAATCCTGTCATAGGCGACCAGATTTTGTTCTCAGAAAGAAACATCAAACACAGTAAGAATGGTGTAAAGGTTTCTTTGATGCAGAACTGAACAAGAACCCTGGATCTCAGCACTGGCAAGGTCAGGCAGAGACAGACTTGCTGGCCAGGCTCATGGGTGCTCCAAAAGCATCCTCTGCATCAGGTTGGAGCTGAGATCACAGCATGCTGTGATCCCCTGTGTTCCTCCTCTCTCAGTACCTACAACGTGACCAAACCTAGGCTCAGAGCTGAGCTGCAAACAGCAGAGGAAAGAAGAGAATCAGCCAGAGCAAGGCAAGCCTGTTGTGGAAGGAGAGGATGGGAAAGCAGGTCCTGCTACTCTGACCCACTGCGCAGACATGCATGTGGGTCACAGTGAGCATAAGCCAGGGTCCAACACTCTGCTCACCCCAGGGCCACAGGGATCCTTAGGAGGGGCTGTTCTCCTCCCAGACACGTTCTGATGGAAGGGAAGAGTGCAGAAGTGCTGCAAAGCAAGAGTTTTCATGTAAGGAAGCAGGGGAAAAAGATGGTTGAAGGCAAAAGGGAAGCAAAGAAGACAGATACATACTCCACATGATTTTCAACTTCTCAGCCAGGGTTTAGCTTGCAAAGCCAATCCCAAGTCACAGAACACCTCCCAGCCCTGTTGCACTGATTATCCTGAACACCTTAATAGGCCACTCAGTAAAAATTACTCACTGTAGGTGAGAAGGTGAAGAGCATTACAGCAAATTGCCTTCAGCAACATGCCAAAGCCTTAGGCACTGTGCCTTCAGGAATGGAGCAAGCAGCTCCCACCCCACTGACACGTTAAACCCAGCTGGACCCAAGCCGTGTGTGCCAAGGCTTTTAGTTGGGAGCCCAGGGGTGGCTGCAGCATGGTGGAACACATCACCCTCCCCCTCTCCCAGCACACTGATCCGTACAGGAGGCTGTGAGCTTGGAAAGGCTGCCAGGCAGCAACACTACACCCCAGGCAGAAAATGTAGTCTATGCAAGGAATTCAGCCTTCTGAAACGGGCTGGCTGCTCTCTCCCACAGCGCTTTGCCCCCAGACTCTGTGTGCTCATCCTCTTTGTACCTCTTGTAATTACTAGTAGGATGTTTCTAAGACGAGGGCAACATCAGCCCCCACTGGGATCACACACACTGCTGGCATCATCCGCCTCTGGACATCTCACCTCTGAACAGGTCATGGGCTTGAAGGGAAACACACACAGAAAGTCATGGGAGCAATTTGCCATGGCCCCACAGCGCGGTGGAGGCAGAGGCAGAGCAGTGCTGGGCCTGCAGGGCCGTACAGCAGCACAGGACCCGTGCTGCCCAGTTAATCCACACAGCACTTGCTCGTGCCTCCTCAGAGATGCCAGTTCCTCGCCTCCTCAAAACAGCATCTGAACATCCCACCTGTGGATGGCCCAGAGCCTTCATCTGCCAGAGGTTCTCCTGCCCAGCCTGGTTCTGCCTGCAGTCACTGGCCCTCACTCACTTATGCATTTAATCCACAAAATAGCATGAAATCCATAAAACAAATCCAGTTTGCCTTTCCTCAAACCCCAGACACACTGTTGGTCACGGAGAAGAGATGTTCTCCTTGTGGAGAGTGGATCTGAGAGCCCATGTGCATTGACTCCTGCTGTGGCCTGTCCCTGCAGGAGCAGAACACACCAAGGCTCTCCTGTACTCGTTGCCAGCAGCCACGCAAGGCAGCCCCGTTCCCTCCAGGCACAGCAAACGTCTTCCTCTGACAGCCACAATTACTGTAATTTTCCAGAACCTCCCTCGCACAAAATGTTTAAGCTAAATTAAGAGCTTTAACAAACCCTCACAAATGTAGTTATTAACAGGTAGAAAGCTACACCTTCCACAACTCAAATAACGCCCCTGGTATTTCCACGTGCGAGCACGCAGGGCTCAGAGAAACCCACAAACCTAAGTCAGCAGCCTCAGCAGCCGCTCACTTAACAGCTCACACCAAGAACCAGCACAGGGTGGCTCCTCACTTGCCACAGCCACCGCTGGCATGAGCTATGGGTGGTGGACCACGGCACCTTCTTCTCCCCCCACCCAGGGGTCTGCTGGGAAGGCTGGATGAGAGCCACATGTTATCCAGCAAAACATGAAGCTGAAGACCTGGGTCACGCTGGAAGGGGAAGGATGGAAGTCATCGGTGCCACAGCCCACACACATCATGCAGCCCCCATCACTCCAGCCTGTCTGCTCCAAACAGCTTCTCCCAGCATCTGGGCTCGCTGTTGCCTGGTGCATCCCCTCCCTCCACTGGGGAGCCAGCAGCCCATATAAAGAGGTGCTAGAGCTGCTCTCAGGGCTGTCAGGGAGGAGAAGCAGACTCCCACAAACCTGAAACACAGCAGATGACACTAACAGCACAGAAGCAGTGCTGAGAAAGGCAGGAAAAACGTGACACCCCTCGCATGCACCAGCGAACAAGGCAGGGACTCAGCATGGCATGAGGAGAGGAATTTATGCCCACCACCATCTTTCCTTAAGAAAAGCAGTGCCGGACTCATCCACATCACCCAGCAGCAGCTTTAGCACCAACTGCAAAGGGAGGGGGCTGGGCCCTCAGCTGCCCTGCCACAGCATCCCGGTGACACCAAGCAGTGTGCTTATATGGGGCAAGTTAGTCATGAATCAATGAAGGTATAAAAAGCCAAAGGAGGTGACTTGGTAGTCCAAATATCCAGCACAGAATGCCCCACATCCCCAGATGGGATCCCCAGCCCAGAGAAGGCAACACTGCAGGTCAGAAGCAGGAGCTGATGGCAAGGATAACATATCCCACCTGCTGAACAGGTTTTCTTCCATTGCCCCCAGTTCAGCAGCGCCCAAGGCAATCAGCACAAAGAGTGACTCCAGTAAACAGCTTTGGATACTGTATTCAGCAGCAGGAGGAAAAAAACCCAGGCCTTTCCAATCCTCATTTGCAGCAGCTGAATGCTAATGCAGCGAGGGCTCCTGCCCAGCCCACAGAACAAATCGAAGTGAGATGCATTTCATTAATCAATTCCCTCGCTGCTCTCCATTCAGAAATGAGTGTGTTGTGTGAGGTGCATGTGTGTGCCACAGAAGCAGCACTTTAACTGCACTGATGGTAATAAAAGGAGACATACGAGAAGCACAAGGAGAGAGTTCACCTGAAATGGTGAATACGGTGCAAACTCTTAACACAAGTCACGTCTAAAAGGGAATATATCCTAATTCAGGGTGGCTGGGACTGGGGATAGAGCAGCCAAATAAATCCTCTTGGTTATACACCTTTTCTACTTCAGGTCTCCCATCTCCCCAAGCATAGCTGTATTCAGGATCCCCGACTCCATCTTCACAGCCCTCAGGGGTCCCTTCAAGTAATGAAATCCTGGAAGCAGCTATTTATCTGGCACTACAAACCACTGAAAGGAAGGAACAGGAGGGATGGGTGACCAGCAATCTGTGGATGCTGCATGTTAAACATGATCTGGCAAAAGCTTCATCTGTCATCAGTAGTGCTGGTTTCTACAGCACCGTGCTCACAGACTGAAACACACACTTGGCCAAACACGGACCTGCCTGGGGTACCAGAGGCTAAACACATCACAGTGTAAAGTGTGTGTTAGGGTATCCACTCTGCATCTTCACCTGCCACAGCTCTGAGCAAGTACAAAAGCACCTCATCAACTTTTCCATAAGTCACTCTACTAGACAGAAGTATTACTGTATTTGCATGATTTACTAACCTCACCTGTTTGGTAGGTGAAGTAATCATGTATTGGCACACTCACACTTAAAACAGCTCCATTCCTGGGTACAAAGGAGTTTTATCCTTGAAGGCTGCACAGTTCAGATCCTGAAGTGTTGCTCTCAGAGATAAAAATGAGTAGAGTCTGAATAGCCCTTTCTTTCATCTCTTCCATTATAAAGAGATATTAACCTCACAAGACAGGCCTGACAGACTCTTTGTCACATAGACAGCTGTCTGTTTCTCCTAGTCTCAACTGTCCCAGCCTCCACCCTGCTCTTCACCATCTGGAGTTTCTTTGGGAGTTCAGAGGTTGGCACCATGCTGATACGGGGTACATTCTGCCTGTTGGGAAACCCAGTGGCACCTACTGCATTCACCAGCCACAGGGGGAGCTACGGCTGCTTAGCTCTGCCCTGGTCTCAGCCCTCCTTGCTCAGCATCAAACTCCCCAAAACCCCTCCACACTCCTCCCCAAGCTGTGCTGACTGTTCACCAGGGAACCCAGAAGAGACTAAGGGTGAACCTGCAGGCAGCTAAGCTGATGTGCATGGCTAAAGCCAGTCCTTCCAGCTGTCCCCACACAAGTAATGCAGGTGCATTCCTGCACACACCATCCAGAGGTACCTGAATGAAGAAAAAAGGCAACGGGTGCTTTCTCCCAGCCACCTCCCCATCACCAAGCCCCTTAGCATCAGATAGTGCTCACTTTATCTCAGACTCTGTGGGAGGCAGATGGTCTATACAGATACCAGGAGGGGGCAAAAGAAAACCAACAAAAAACCCCAGCACTTACTTGAAAATCTGACTGCAGCCGTTTGACTGGTGACAGCCCCGAGGGAGCTCTGAGACACACAGGAGTAATTACCCTCAACACCAGTCTTCTCGGGGTATTTACTGTCCTTCGCCGCACCCTGGGATGAAATGAAGAGTGATCCATTCGGAAGCACCTGCAGATGTTCCTGCTCCACTAATGGAAACCCATTCTTCTTCCACGTGATATTGATCACCTGCTCTGTAGGGGCCAGGTTACAGTCCAAAACCACGACTTGGTTCGGCTCCAGAATCACCTTTGCAGGACCAGCACTACAGCTCAGCTCCAGAGAATCCCCTTCCAACAACCTCCCTGCAAAGACAAGACAGTGTTACAGTACAGGTCGCTTTCCTTGATGAATCACATCCCAGTTTACAGTTTTACAGCGAGGGAAGCACGGTTCTCCAGGGGTATGGATGGAGATAACCAGTGAAATTCAGCCCTGCTAGGTGACCAGCACCTCCCATGACTTGTGGATTTCATTCTCCACCATACATCCCTACACAAACTACACCACTTCTGCCACCTCGCACTGGGCCCAGCAGCTGCCCTTTCTGTCCACACTTGCTTCTTCCAGGCTGGACTGAAGCAGAGAAGAACAACTAGAAAAAGGTGAAATGATGGCAACCGCAAGGGCAAGCACAGAAGACACAGTAAAGGCCCTGATGTGCCACAGCTGCTTATGACAAGTGAGGGCTCCCGCTCAGCTGTCTGCATACGAGAGCCTCCCCCAAGGCTGATCATAGAATCATAGAATCGTTAGGGTTGGAAAGGACCTTAAGATCATCCAGTTCCAACCCCCCTGCCGTGGGCAGGGACACCTCACACTAAATCATATCACCCAAGGCCTCGTCCAACCTGGTCTTGAACACCGCCAGGGACGGAGCATTCACAACCTCCCTGGGCAACCCATTCCAGTGCCTCACCACCCTCACAGGAAAGAATTTCCTCCTTAGATCCAATCTAAACTTCCCCTGTTGAAGTTTTAACCAGTTATCCCTTGTCCTGTCACTACAGTCCCTAATGAAGAGTCCCTCCCCAGCATCCCTATAGGCCCCCTTCAAATACTGGAAGCTGCTATGAGGTCTCCACGCAGCCTTCTCTTCTCCAGGCTGAACAGCCCCAACTTCCTCAGCCTGTCTTCATACAGGAGGTGCTCCAGTCCCTGATCATCCTCGTGGCTCTTCTCTGGACTTGTTCCAACAGTTCCATGTCCTTTTTATGTTGAGGACACCAGAACTGCACACAATACTCCAGGTGAGGTCTCACAAGAGCAGAGTAAAGGGGCAGGATCAACACGCACAAGGCAACTCACTTGGTACCTCAATACCAATGATCACAATTCGGTTGCAGTAGTTCCTCCTGAGGGGAAGTAAGAGCTCAAGCCCAGCTGAGAATCCAGAAAGACAGCGTCCCCCAACATTCATGAACTGGGAAACTTATTTCAAAGGAAAAACAAAAGAATGGCTAAAAACACGACCTGCTGTCTCTGAGTGTTTTATCCCAAATAAGTGAATCCAGAATGAGAACAGATGATGCATTTTCCCCATTAGAAAAGGCTTTTCCAGCTGCAAGCAGACAGTACCCACACCATGCCCCTAAGCAACCTGCCTGCTGCAGCAGGAGACCACAGCAGTGGCCAGCAGCAAGCTGAGCTGAGCAGGTCTGGGTCTGGCTGATCTCCAAAGCCACGTACTCGAGGGGAGCTCCACCTCCGAAACAATGCTCAGCATTTCCTAACAGAATATTGCCATTAATAAAATGCATTTGCCGTTAGAGTTCTCCAGAGACACTAAGTCAATGTTAGCTGGCAGCGCTGCTTCCACACACCAGCAATTTCAATCTCTGCTGTGCTCAAACCATCACCATCCACTCTTTTTATGGCTCTGCTCCAAATTATTTTGTCATTGCTCCAATCAGAAATGTTTCCTGCCTCTATAACAAGTTTATCAACACTGGATATGAACCACATGGCTCCCTGCCCGTCTCCTATCGCAGAAAGCTACAGATTAATTTTATAGGAATTCAAACACCCTATTAAACCTGCTACTACCTACTGCTGATAAAAGGGCTGCATGTGAAGGAGCGTGTGTTAAGCATGCAATTAGGGGCAATGACACGCAAAATTACACATGCGGGGAGATGGAATCTTTCCAAGGCGTGTGCTGGAAACTGCAGGTGCCCCTGAAAGAAGGACCTAAAGGACTGAACCCTGTCCACATGTGGGCTGGTTCTGTGCTCATTCCAAGGATGGAAACTTGCGAGGTTTGCTGTCATTGCTGGCTTGCAGAATGACCACCTAGAAGTTGATGTTGGCCAGCTATGTCCTTCAGTGATGAGGAGGCTATACAAGAATCCTACTCCTCTGCTGCCTGTTGATTGTCAGTGTTATGGGACAGAACAGACCCTGGCCCAAGTCATCTCCATTAGGACATCCAGGGGACAATCTCCCAGTCCCCAAAGGCAACCCCTGGCAGGATGCAGAGTTGCATTTCACACCGTGCTAATGCAACAGCACCAAATACATGGGTGGAAGGTGACACGGCCAAACACAGGAGAGAGTTCAAAGACTGAGGCTGGGGTAAGGACAGGAGGCTCACTCAGTGCTGGAGCCAGTGCTGTTGTGAGAACCCTCATTCACAGAGGAGCAGCAACCCAGACACTTCTCTGAAGGGACCTACCCATAGCAGCTGCCCCTGGCAACGGCATGTCACACAGGGCTTAGTCAGCCTGTGTGTGAACACCACCTCCAGGAGGTAGGGCTGCGAAGGCAAAGCCATGTGATGCAGAACTTACTTCAACAGATGCTGAAACTTTGTTTGCTAAAGTCTTAATCCTTTCCTTTTCCTTAAATCTGTTGTCTTTAGAAGCACAAGTAGAGACTGAGGAGACAAGGAATTCAGTCAGGTCACAGGTCAGTTCCCACAGCCAGTGGCTCCAGCTTTCTCTTTGCATCTTTCACCTGAACTCCTTTACATGTCCCCCTCAGCAGTGACACATCTCAGACAGTCCTTGTGCAGCACCAGCATTATGGGCACCAATCTGCCTGCACCTACACTTACCCTGTTTCAGTGCTGACCCTCCCACAAGGCAGCAGGCCTGGGCAGGCATGGCTACGTGAAACCTGTTGGCTCTGCATGCTGAGCATCCCACGTTGCCCTCTGCCACCACACCATGGCTTCATCTTCTCCATATGCTCCTGCTCTGCAGCAGCCACTCCTGCTCCTCGCTTGGGGAATCAGCCCATATAACTGTCCTATTTTCCATGTTCTTCAGACAGCAATTAAAATGCCATTTTGCTGAAAATACTCCTCCTCCTCTTGAAAAGGTGAAGCGCGAGGGGCCAGCTGGCTGGCTCAGGCAGCCAGGAATAGAGCAGGGATCTGCAGTGCAGCTTCCCACGCCAGCACAGGTTGCTGAGAAGCAATTATCAGCCTCCCAAACTTCAAGCCCTTAAAAATCAACTCAACCAATTCCAGCAGGGTAAGAACAGGCAGCTCCAGACTCCGCATCGCAGCAGAAGTATTTGGGTTTTTAAAACATGTGGTGATGGTTCTGTATCCCTAAATATCACTCTAAAGTCAAAACCTACCTGGATCCAAGCTTCTGGTTGGTACATGAGAGGAAAAAGGGTTGGTTATACAACACAGTGCTGGACTGCAGAACCCACGCACACCAAACCAACCAGACTGGCTCAGGTCTGTCTCTGCTATACCAAGAGAGGAGAAATGACTGTTGGAGGGAAATGCATGTGAAGCCTGGACCTCACAGGCCAAAGAGCACGCTCAGCAAGGAACATACTAACACCAGGAGCAAAGGATCCTCCAGCAACCAGCATGGTCCATTTCTATCATCAATACTTGGTGCACTTGCTGAGCTGGTCGTGCCAATACCATCTCCCTGGCTACTGACAGGAGGAGATTGCCTTCTTTCATGCCTTCACACCAATAAACACAATTGCACAACAACTATAAAGAGCAAATTCCTCTGTCCTGGGAACCTGTTCCAACCACACAATCCACCCAGTAACAGCAGAAACCAGTTACAAGCAGCCAGCCTCCAGGGTATCTGTTTCTACTTACAAGAGTCTACTGCATCACCAAGCAATGAAGGCTCCACGCAATGGTAAGAGCTTGTGACCATACTCAAACCACTGTTCTTTATTCTAGGAGCACCAGAAATGTTTCTAGACCAAGAAGCTACATAAAAACCCAGATGTACCCACAACCCTCAGGGCTCAAACTGAGCACCTGCCAGAAACCCATGACAAGGTCAAAAGTATGCGACAACCCATCACTTCGTGCAGCTTGGGAAGGCTTCCAGCTGGACAGATGAAGCCCCCTGCTTGACCTGCCCCAAATCATCCAGCTCCTTCCTGCCCTTTTGGCCCCAAAATACTGCAGGCTCTTGTGGATGGGCCATTTGCACAAACAGAGGTTGGAGCAGCAGGCCCGAGGACCCGAACTTGGCATTGCCAAGAGCCCCACTACAATTCCTGTCCTAAGATGCTCAAAGAACTGTATAAACACTGCCTGACTGAGGAAAAAATACCTTCTAGGCTCTCAAAACGTAGGAGGAGGTCTGGTTCAAAACACTGCACTAAATTAGCAAGCCTGACAATGAGATAAAAGCCCCTTCAAGGGAAAGGATCAGAAGAGAGTAAAATTAGTCCAAGTGAGATCAAAGACAAAGGAAATCAGGAATGTTAAGTGCTTACAGAAGCTGCTGACTACTTCCAACCTCCATCCTTCACCATAGTGACAGGAACGGATACAACTCTGTTTAAACACACAGCACACGCTCAGCAGCCTCCTCCTCACCTTCACCCTCTTACCTGCCGGAGGTAACGTTGTGATGAATGCAGTGAAGACTACCCAGAACAGCCACTGCCTCAGACAGCAAATACAGGACTCCAACGGACATCGATGACAACATGAAGACAGGCTTCAAGTCAGAAGCCAGGCTGCCCTTTTGTGTACCAGTTCAAGGGAGGTTTCAGCTCCAGACCTGTACTTTGGACCCAGAAGGCTTTTTCCTTTGCCTCCTCCTAGATGTAGTTTCAGTCATGAAAGCTCACCAGAACCGTAAGTTTTCAGCTCATGAGTTGCTAAATTGAGGCCAAGGAACCCTGTACAGTGGTGCCCTACAGAGAGCAACATCACATATACATTCAAAGCAGGCTTTTACATCACAGCACACACTGCCTGCCTACCACCCATCCAGAGACAACCCAACACAACTGAGGACATCTCAAGGTACTTCTCTGAGTGAAAAGGGGACAAAAGCAGAGTGGTGAGTTGTAAGAAGGGAGGAACTGCATGGCCCATGTCCATCCAGTCCTGGGTAACAGCAGAATTCGCACCAAACTCCACTAAGCCCAGCAAAGTGCTGAGCTATTCCAAGGTGGACATCACTGGCTTTGAGACTAAATGTGCAAATACACACTTACATGTAGTTCTATACCACACACACATGCAGTCACACACACAGAGTTCTGGGGGAACGCAGATGTATTCCAGTGTACAGCATGCCCCAAAATGGTGGGTCTTTGATGCAGCAAGTTAAAAGCATTTTGTTTCCATGAACATTGTATTTTCTGACTCAGGCTCCGCAGGGTTTCTTTACTCTCCCCTGTGTTGTTAATCCCTAGGCTACATTGCACACAAAAACAGCCCAGGAGAAAAATGTTCTCCTCCTCCCATCTATTTCCTCACTTCCATCAGCCATCCATCCACCTCCAGTGGCCAGGCACAGTGAAGTAAACAGTCTCTTGTTGAGTGGCATAAAAACCCAGGGCGATTCAGACGAACAAAGGCTGTAAAATCTTCAAGGCACCAAGCTGTTTTGTGCCCTCATGGGAGCACAGCCCCTGCCAGCAGCGGGCTTCATTCCACATCCAAGCAGGCATCTGAAAATCCACATTAAACCAGCCAACATCTCCCTTCCCAAATCACCCGTCTCAATGCACAGCCAAAAATACCTTCTATCATCTCCTCTCCCTGACACCAAAAGGAGGCAGGAAAAGCCCAACTTACCACTGAGCAAAGGGGAAAAAGAACCAGCTCTGTTGGGTTTATAAGTTCAAAACTATAAATAACCAATGCAACACAGATTTGACCGACTGCTGACAACACAATCACTTGGTCAGAGGCAAGACCCTCAGAGAAGTGTTTTCACATCCAAGACACACAATACTTTAAGCCCATAGATCTGTCGGGAGCTTGCACACCATGGCTGAGAATAGCACACAACCTCACTTGTGTCCTTGTACATCAGGTTATTTCCCTTCCATGGGATTTAACCACATAAATCAAGGAGGGAAGACCTAGACAAGGGAGATGCTTGTCCTGGTGACATTTTGGCTATCAGCAGTAAACACGCCCTTGAGCTCTGTTACGCAGCACGAGCAAATAACATGTTACTGTTCAACAGGAGACAAATGGCTTTGTTTGGAGGAGGATGAGGTGTGTTTCAGCAATTACTTCAAAATCAAAACACTCAGGCATAAGCCAAAAGGGATGCATTTCTGTGCTTCTGGTTTTGTACAGCACATAGCTGTACAAGCCCCGAGTAAGGTCGTGAGTAAACTTACTGCCAGCTCCCACACAGCACATCACCACGAGGACATACATACACGAGGCCATACAGCTGGTTCAGACAGACAGCATGTGCCCCAGCTCCAAATCCAGCACTGCTATAAACTCAGCAGATTAACCCATCCCAGTTACACAGCACAGCTCAGGCTCTTCTCTACTGGTGTGAGAACAACCCCAACAGCTCCATGGCCACAACCTCGTCACCAACCACGCTACCACCCAAAGGGGTTGTCCCAAAGGCAGCCAGAAATGTTGTATCTGGGGGAGATGCTCTTGTCTTCTCTTCAACAAACTGATTCAGCTACGGGAAGTCAAGGAGATTTAGGCACATACAATATCCCAAGGCACAAACATTCCTACAAACCCCAGCCCATTCCCACAGACACCCAGCCCAGCGATTACAAGGTGTAGACCTTCACTGCAAGGCAGGGGTGACCAATCTTTAGCACAGCTGAGAGGCCCCACAATCAACTCAAGGACAGGACCCAACCCAAAGCAGCTAAACCGCTGACAGCTCCCAGTGCCTTCACGTGAAAACCCTCAAACACTTCCAGCCCAAAACAAATAACACCGCACGGAGCCAGACAGGACCCATTACGGCACAGGCCTTGGGAGATTAATACTTCACAGAGAACAAAGTACAAGGGTTTCTAATCTGACACACATCCAGAGCTGACATCACTTCTAGTTCTTGGCAGCCAGAGGTCTTCCTGGGGAGCTGCTGTTGTGCTGCAGGTCCCACAGCCTGGAGCCTGGCCAGTGCGTTTCCTATTCCACACACATCTGGCACTTTGGAACTGGCTTGTGCACCTTGCAGAGCTCCAGCCAAAGAAAACCTTCCCAGGAGCAAGGGAAGTGGCTCAGCAGAGCACCGGGTCGCCGTGTGTGTTCTGTGGGATATCGGGCAGCAGGAGGAAAGGGCTCCTCTCTCCCCTCCGCATCCCACACGAGGTGGCAGGAATACAAAGTGCAGTTGAGCCTCTGCCCTGTCGCCCGTCTTAATTTATGTATTTATTTTGGATGCTGAACTCGTGGAGCTCAACAGGCACAATTAATCTCATTTAATCAGGAGGGAACAGCACAGAAGAAAAGTGGACTTACTACTTCCCAAGGGTTTTCCTACCGCTCAGCAAGCCAACTACTGTGCCATTGTTCTGCTCAATGTAACCTTCTGCTGATGCTCTTCAGAGGCTCTTAGAGCTGTAGAAAATCTTTACATTTTCATTGTGTAATTCAAAGGGTGACTATACTTCAGTGTGTCCCCATTAAAGCAACACAAAGCCCTCTTTCTTCTTGGAAACCTTAGCATTGACAGTTAAAAGTCAATAGCTTGGTCTCAGCCTGTTTTTAGGGCAACTGCACTTGGCAAGTGGTGACCCAGAAAGAAATCTGGATGCAGGTCTCTGACAAAGTCTGCACTCTGGGTGCTCAGAAACATCAGCACTGAAAGCAGAACTGGAGGAGCTCTGGGGCTGGAGCACCCAACTGCCATGATCTCTGTAGAGCAGGAAACTGAAAGAGGAGCTGAGCACCTAAATCCCTTTGTGCATCAGGTCTTCAGCCTCCTCATGGCAAAGTAAACCAGAAAACATTTTTCCACTCACTTGTTAACAAGGCCTGTGAGACAGAGAGGTCAAGAGCTCTACATTCCCTTCCCGGTTACCAGATGTTACTGGAACTTTCCACCTTGTATTGGCAACACAAACAAGCTAAGAGTAAGAAAGTTACACTTTCAGCCTCTGTTCAGCCTCTCTGGAACAAAAGCCTCCTAAAACTATCTCCAGGGCTGGCAGAAAGACCATTTTATTAACACTTTGACAGCCATGTACAGCAGAGTGGTTCCAGTACTGAGCAGCACCCACCAGTGGGAAGCAGGCTGCCTTCTCCTCATCCTGCACGGAAGCAAGCTAGATGGTTTATTTAATAATGCAACAACTCCCACTGCTGCAGGAATATTTACCCAGCTGGCAGCAAGAGACTCTCAGATCATCCCCTGTCACTAAGCAGATCCCAGCCTTTCATGAGCAGCTGGGTGCCAGACCAGCACTGTGCAGCAAGAGATGGCACTCGGAGACCATCACAGCGTCCTTGCGTCAAGGGGTAGGGTACAACTGGGTTGGACAGAGCTTGGAGCAACCTGGTCTAGTGGGAGGTGTCCCTGCCCGTGGCAGGGGGTTGGAACTGGATGAGCTTTAAGGTCCCTTCCAACCCAAACCATTCTGGATTCTATGAGCACTGACCGGGCAAGCTCAGCTCCATCCACACACAGTCCAGTGGAAATGCCCTGGAGCTGGCTGCTGAGCACAGGCTTGGCCATCCCATAGCCTAGACCAGTCTCAACAGCTCAGTAAAGTATCAACTGATTTGCAGAGAGGACTAAATACTCCAGTGCTTCTGTAGAAGCATCAGGTTTGCCCAAATACCTTATTTGTGTCTACAGATAATGCCTAGCAGATAAATACAAAACCAGCTCTCACAACTGAACTCAGTTTCATTGACATGTGTTACTCTGATGTATCTCCCTGCAAACAAATGGTCCACAAAGATGAAACAAATCAATAGCAGTAATAATTTATTCATCATGTTGAATTGCTGATGGCAATCATAATGGTAAAGTGCTTGACTTTTTCACGAAGGTTAAACCTTGATATTTTCTCCTCTCTGCCCCCCAAGAAATGCTTCTGAAACAGCAGCTGAAGTTTAACAAGTCGAGGTTTTGGCTTGCTCTAATCTCTGCCTTTTTCAGGTCTTGTCCCCAGGGAGTCCTGCACTACTGAGAGCTGTGTACAGCAAGATCAGCATCAGCCCCTCTTGAATTTAAGGATGCTAATTTAAATTGCCAAAGTGACTTAAGCACTAAAATCACCGAAAACCTCTTCACAATCTCTGACACTGCAGTCCCAGGGAGGACTGACCTGCCTCTGTCCCTCTCCTCCTGCTCCACAGCAAGCACACTGAACTTCAAACTTTGCTCTAGGAATATGTCTGAGGAAGCCTCCATCTCCCAGCTGTCCTCTTTCCCTTCTCAAACGGCTCAAAAGGAACAGCTTGAAACGACCTCTGCAGAAGCTGCTGCCAGCGTGGGATGCACGGGGAGCTCAGGTCAGAGCCTTAGGTTCGCATTCATAAATCTGCAGTGGAGAGGCATATTAAAATCACAAGCTTGAACAAGCACACTGGAACAATAACACATCAGAGTCCTGTAATTGGGCCCTGAAATACACTTAGTGAAAAATACAGACCAGCTGCAATGTTGGAAATGCTCCTAATGCAATCCAAGGTAATTATTGGTAACAGACCATCAAACAAGTGCATTAATATGCTCTGATCAGAGAGAGAATCAGATGGACAGTCTGGCACAGCAGCTTGTACCTGCAAATTATGTAAATTATTTGAAAGAGCAAAGCCCCAAAGCCCTAGAAACACTAACTCTAATGAAAGTTATTAAATGCTATTTTTGTTATCTGCTGGTGTTAACATTAGAAGGCCCATTTGCTGTGGTGACTGTAATTTTGCTGCTGAGCAGCAGTCCGGGCTGAATAAGCCTGATAGTTGCCATTTTCAAGGACCACATCACACAAGAATGCCTTGCTTAGATTTGCATGATTTCATGGGCAACGTTTAAACACATAACTATTTCCTGCAGTTCTCACTGATGTTGGAAAGGAAACCCAGTCATTCTGCTTTTGTTAGATGCAGAAGCTCTTGATTTTAGTTCATGCATCACATAAACATGAGCTGCAAACAACACAGGGGAGTTTGAAACAAGACCTCCTGTTACAACACCACCTATTTTTGCACTTGAACTATTTAAGTTTAGTGTATTTTTAGGATATACTTTCATCTCTCCATGCCTGAGAAAGCTTCAGTATCATGCCTCCTGAGAACAGTCGCTTAACCAGAAACTAATATTATCAAATAAAATATATTAAGATCCTTCACCTGTGGGCTACAGTTAAAACTCGTAAGCATGTTTTGTAGTTCTTTTCCCCTGGGTTAGTGGCTTTGTATATTTCAAAGATACAAACACATTAAACTGAAAGATGTTCAGTTCCAACAGGGAGTTATTTCATGTCACTCTCACCACCCTATAGAGGAAAGAAAAATAAGCCTCACACCCAATTTCAAACCTTGGGAAAAGTCAATACACGGAGGAATGAGACAGGGTCCCCACTGCTAGTTTGAAACTAGCACCCAAACTTCCCAGCAAATAAACCCCATCCTCTCTACCAAACAATTCTTTAGCCTTTGCAACTCAAACGTTTATATACAAAATGCCCTGTAAAGCTCTGGAACAAACTGACAGAGAACATCCCACCTTCACCTCACCTTAAAAGGCTAAGAGGAACTTGGGCCACACTTTCCAATTTCCAAAGACAGCCACACACTGGCCAAGGGGGTAAATATTAACCCTGTGATAAGGTCAAAACGTGGGGATTGCAGCTTGAGCATCCTAACACAACAGACATGTTTCCAGCTGTGATGTAGGACCCAACACACCTCATCCACCTCCAAGCAAAGGCTCAAACCCAATGAGAGCCAGTGGATTTCATGGCCTGGTTCATTGTCCATTTTGCTTCCCAGCAGGTCTGCCACGTTGTGCATCACCAAGAGCTGCAAGAAAGCTTGGCAGCAAAGAGGAAGAGCCTGGTACAACGAAAGGAGGATGTGAGCCCTTTGACTCTGCCCTTGCTTGGGTTTACAAAGCCTGTGCTTCCGAGTGTCAGCTTGGCCCATCAGCCCTAAATCACCCACCACAGCGATATGCAAAGAAGGAAGGCGATGACAACAGCTGCTCTAATTTATTAGTTGTCTCTGCTCACGCTCACCAGCCCTGCACTGCTCCGTTTGCAACCAGACGGAAACGACGAGTGTGACTCGAGGCAGCGGGAAAAACACTTCTCCACCACGTGTCCTTTCCCCTTCACAGGCGCCGCTTCCAGTTGTCTTGCCTGTCATGAAAAGGAACTTACAACGCGGCGCTGACTGATGTACTGTAATCAATACAAACAGCCATGAGATCCCCTGGAAAGGATGTGGAAGAACGGCTCAGCGGCGGTATTTCCGAGCGCAGGATACGCCGGAGCAGCACAGTCCCAACTCTCCCGAGTATTTCCACTATTTACGCCGAGATCAGAAAATTAAAATGATATTTTACGCTTAATGGCTCGAACAAGACCCGTGAAGTCCCTCTCTCGGTCCCATTTACAGCACAAACGCCAATGACAGAGCAGCAGATGGTCAGAAACACTCCCCTAGAATATTCAGGCGATTCAACTTGAATCTGTGCCCAAATCATTTAACTTTAATGGATTCTTTCATTAACAACCAAAGAAAGGGAATATGGTTGCCAGGACATTAAAATCACTTTTTCAATTATACTGTTATAAAATCGAACAAATTAGCTGTAATTCTTAGCTGAAGCCTAAATGGAAGCACGACTTTATGAAAGAAATGAAAATTGATTTGGATTAGTGGGCATCAAGGGCTTTTTAAAAATTAACAAGATTCTTATGACTTCATAGCATGGATGGATTAGCTGGAGGTTTCACTGCCCTGCCTTTGCTACCTGCCAAAGCATGGCAGCTGGCTTCACAGCATTCGTTACAGCGGGTTTTAATTAGACTAAAGGGAGAGGATGCAAGGATGGAAGCTGGCAACAGAATCCTAGAGAAGCTGGGTGGTGTTTGAGTTCACCTTTTGGACCTGGCCCAGCAGGGTCTTGGCAAAAACAGGGAAATCAAAACCTCTTAAGCTTTAGCAGGTTGCATTACCTTGCTTGGGGTGGTCTTGCTGGAAGATCAAGGCAAAACTGTGCTGGATGCTTCACAAACACAAAAGAGAAATCAAGTCCAAGATGTGCCCTGTGAAGAGTGGGCAACTTGAATGCAGGCTACTAAAAAACACCAACCCCACAACACACCACAGAACAGGTAAGGATAGCAGTGGAAGGAGCAGTTCGTAAGAAAACAGGAGCTGTAACACTGGGCACCAGATGCAAGGTAACAGGGCAATGGGGTTGCACTAGGGAGGAAGAAAAATGTCCTTTATATTACGTAATATAAACGTAATGAAAGAGACGTTCACTGAATGCAACTTGCATTGATCCTACAGATCAGGAACCCCAAGATACACTTTAGAGAGCCATCCCCTGCCAGGGAAGGTAGTGATTTGGAACTGCTGCTCAGACAAAAAGAGACTGAAAACCAAGCTGGAGACTTTTATACCTGCACTGGCCAAAGCCCTTTTATTTAACAAAGGCACTACTGGGCACAATCCTGCTTTCACCCCTGTGAGACGGACGGGATGTTCCAGTACACACGCTCCACCCCAGACATCTCCATCTGATGCTCTGCCTAGAGCCCTTGCCAGCTGGCAGAACTGGACTCTCCCTAAGGTAAATGCAGGAAAGCATTTCAAAACCATTCTCATGAAACCTTGCAACACAAAGCACTTCAGATGACTCCCCTTTAGGAGTCAGTGTGTCATACTTAGTTATTTCTATCCTTTATTGCAACGCAGTGGTTGACAATTTGCATCGGTAAAAGCTGGCTTGAAAAGTTAATCTTTCTTTGGACAATCCTGATTATTACTACTTTGTAACAGTCATGCTGGTTTGTCACCCTGTATCTGGCTTTCAGATATGCCACAGGGTAATATTCTCCAATAAATGAAGAGCTGTACTCTGAGCCAAGCCTTGTCTTGTAATCACAGTGGCTCTCCATGTGCTTGTTAGCAGGTTTTATATTCAAGAAAACAGGAGAACACATTTTAATCCAGAACCTTTCAAGCTCCACATGTCTTAGAGTTCTTTTAATGATCTAAAAATCAGGGCACCCTCTGGTTTTTTGTTAATATGAATGGCAAGATTTGGCCTTGTAGGGTAGCAACTATACAGGCATACCAAAGAGCTTTATCCCATCTAGGGTAGTGATCTGAAAAGCCTGGAATTTGAGTGCTTCAAGAAAGGACACCCCTAGATGAGACTGTCACTGACAGTGATCATTCTGCAAGGCAAGCAACATGGACTTAACTGGTTAATGGGCTAAATGGATGCTTTAGGCTGAAGGCGACTTAAGCAATCTCCTTTTACTTCTGCCTCACTACAACCTGCACACATTGGATTACAGTGCCACTGCTGAATGGCAGCACATGCCAGGGTAAAGAACAGCAATTTACAGCTAAAAGCATAGGAACTTGCTGACCCAAACTGCCTGACCCAACCAACCAGCACAGATAAACACATTCAACTGTTCCTGTGAAACCTGGCCTTCGGGCTCACACTACACCCAGGCAGAAGTAGGCAGAAAGCTGGCACATCTCATCACATTGTACATGCACCAGCACCTTCCTGTCCATCATCTGTGAATTGAAAGTTCCTACAGGGACCTCTGAATATCCATTCTGACTACTGTCTATAAGGAGCAGCCTATTATTATCATAATTATTAGTAACAATTATACAACTATTATATATGTTAATATATGTCAACAGAGTAAGAACATTAACATATTCTCTACAGGGTATTCCACAGAATTAATGAGCTCTAGTAATGAACCTCACCTCTCTGACATCTTGCTGATACTTATTTCTAAGCAAGCTACCAAATTCAGTGTGCATTTGCTCAGGCAACTAACTCAATACCTGTAGGTCAAAAGGACATGAATGCTGATGGACAGAGGTTTGTGCCTTGCTCGGGTCAGTGATAGAAGAGGGAGACATGCATCTGCTCCTGCTATCTGTATTATCAAGCTAACAGAGGCAGGCAGCTCTGAGGAGACAAGTCTCAAACCACCCCAGCTGTCTGCTGCAGTGAATGCTCATCAGTCCCCCAGAGCTCTCTGCTATTGACACATCAATTCAGGTACATCACAGGGCTGTCCCTATTTCCAGTCCCAACTCCTCTCAAAGACCTTCAAGATTAGCAAGAAAGCAATTCCAGCGGGGCTGCCGTTCACACCACTGTTTATAGGTAGAATACAGGGTTTCCCATGCTCTGCCACCTTCCCACCACCCCCAAATGCCAAGGAAAGAGAAAAAAGCACTCTCCGATGCATTGGGAAAGAAATTACAGGGCAGAACTAAAGACAGTGAAATATGCCCCAGGCTCCTCAGAGCCACTCACAGTGAGTATAGCTGGGCCAGGGGCAGAGAAGGCAAAGTTTCTGTTATTTTTCAGTACTGGAGACTGAGATGAGCTCTTAGGCAGAAGCTCTTCCCTGTGAGGATGCTGAGGCACTGGCACAGGGTGCCCAGAGAAGCTGTGGCTGCCCCATCCCCTGGCAGTGTTCAAGGCCAGGTTGGATGGGGCTTGGAGCAAGCTGCTCTAGTGGCAGGGGTTGGAACTGGATAAACTTTAAGGTCCCTTCCAACCCAAACCATTCTAGGATTCTATAAATCTATACAAGCTGAGATTTGGGAAGAAGAGGTAACTCGCATCATTTCAGCAACAGACCCTAAAAGCCCTGATTCTAATGTAGTGAGGTCAGCAGCAAAATTCCCACAGAGTGAGCAGAGGATTTAGCCCTAGAGAAGCTCAAAACAAAAGCAGCATCTGTGCCTCACCCGTGAGACCCACAGCTCACAACACTGTAAAAATCACATTCACATGGACCTGATGATGCTGCATGGAAAACAACTCCGGAGCCTTTCTCCTTGCAGACCCCATCTCTGAGCATGCCTCTCACCCTCTTTTGTTCTTTCTAGGATATTTGCATGGAAACAAGAGCTGGGTTTTTCAGCTGCTCACCTCCTCCTGCTGTCTATCCTTCCCCAAAAGAAGACAGACTTTACAGAGAGCCTGTTTTCATGCAAATAGCCTTGACTGATGGCTACAGAAGAAGAGAGCACATGAGCACCTCCCAGAGCTGGTGTGCCGGCTATCATGCCGAGGGTATTCCCACGTGCATACAAACCAGCTCACCATTTTGCTGATGAAAGCTGCTGTGTACATGGCAAGTGTTCACCGGGAGACTTTCAGACCCTGTTCCATGGAAGGCAAGTCTCTTACCTCGAGACCATGTTGAGAAGGTCCAACAGTGTAGGATGCAACATCAATCACCAGCCAGGAAAAGCCCTGCTAGCCTGTGATATCCCCAAATCCAGCATGAACATGTGGCACTGGGGACAAGGAACCATCAGTATGAGACTCCTTCAAAACCAACACAACAGTTACAGGAGGTTCAAGTTCTGCTCTTGCCCTGAATTTCCCTGTAATTTTTACTCTTTCATAAGCATATTACTGTTGTTCCAGTGGGCTGGTTATGTGGAAAGTCCAAGCAAAGGGGGGAACCGGACAGTGACCTGCTCCATGTATCTATCTCAAGAGTGTGAGCCAGACAGCGCTGTCAAAGGGCAAAGAATACACACTGGAAACAAAACCTCTTTGTTCTCTAATTTTGTTCCAGTTAAGTCAGTTCAGCTGTTCCCTATAACCAGTCAAAAACATTCAGCGTTTCCCAAAGTATTTTAAGACTTCAAAGTTGTAGATTTTATTTTGACAGTTTTAAAGCATGGAGCTTCTTTTTTTCTTCCCTTTATAGATTTTTTTTTGCATTACAAACAAAGCTGTTTAATAAATTAAGCTTTACACGACCACTGCCACTCTGCTTTTATCATGCCTTCAATTAAAATATTGCTTCTTGAAGATAGCAAATGGCTTCTGAAGGGAAAAAAAGAAGAGGGTATTTCACTGAGAATGTTTTCAATAGAGTTCATTTGTTAAAACTTGTGATTAAAACCAAACTCTGGGCAGCTCAAAACCAGAAGTGGTTTCTATCAGTCCAAGTTGCTGAACTCAAAACTTTCAGGCTTTAAATGAACTCACCCAAAAAGTAAACTCTCCAGCAATCACTGAGGAGGAAAACGTAGGAAAAAGTGAGCTCTCCAACACCCAACAATGAGGAAAACATTGGAAAAACACTGGTTAGACTGCTGCCTGGCAGCTCAGCAGACATGGGAGCTCATCAGGAGCAGGCTGCTCCAGAACAAAACCTTCCTACATAACCCAGGCAAGAGATCCGACCTTTTCATCTATAAAAAACAGTCAACCCACCACTGAACTCATTACTGAGGGAGATCTGCCCTTCAGAATTGTTTTGTTCAGTCTCAGGGCTTAAACCTGTTCTGACACCACTTGCCTCCTGTCAGGAAAGTGCTGGAACAGCTCCGGGACAAGACCTGTGCTGAAACCAAACCTGTCTGAACTCTCCCCACGTAACATGAGCTTCACACGCCGGTGCTGAAACTGTCACAACAGGGAACAGGAGCCAGGCAGGCAGCGAAGGACTCCTGTCTTCAAAAGCAAAGAAAAGAGGGTTATAAAAACTCATCAGCTGTTTGTGCTTACTGCTGCTCTTCTGCAAAGCTGTAATCACAGCAGTCATTCTGCAGCAGTACACCTCTGAGGGCTCCTCACCAGCAGCACGGGAATGGCCTGGGCTTGGCCAGCTTCACAGTGCCAGCAGCACAGGCCCTAATCCCACCGTTCTGAGGCCAAAGCTCCGCTCGCACAGTTCACAGTACAGCCCACAACCAGCTGTGTCAGCACAACCGAGAAAGCAGGATCAAGCAGCCATGGGGAGGGAGCTTTTAAGCCTGCGATGCTGCCAAATGCTTCGTATCACAGCCCTGCCTATTTGCATTTCTGCCTTGGGCCCCATCTGTAGCTTCCCATCCATGTAAAAGCTGTCCCCTGGGAGAAGAAAGGCTACTGTCCATTTGTTCAACACATCTCGAGCGCATCCAGTTTCAAATGAAGTAGGTGGTAAAACTCCTAATGCTAATCTTCTCCATGCAATTCAGAATCTCTTGTCATCTGGGGGCACGGAAGATCAGAAACGGAAATAGCTGGTCCAGCAGCCTCCATCAGTTAGTGCCAGACACCTCCAAGGCAGCTCCACATGCTCACCATCACCAACATGCACACTTAATTCTTTCCTCAACTTCCACTTCAGACAAAGTGATCTTACGAAGTAGGTCTCCCAATGCAGTGTCACTGAAATCACTTCACAATAAACACACAAGGAATAAAGTATCTTTAAAATATGGTTACATCCTGTTCTAGAAGTCTTAATGGGCCATATATTTAGCCCAGGAACAACCTGAAAGCCAGGACAGCCATACTGCGGCACTGAAACTATGTCACTGTAAAGCTATTTCATTACAAGCCACAGCTCTCTTTGCAAAGACAATTTCTTTCAAGAGCCCAACTAAGCTGGTACAAGGTTTTCCAGTGTGCATACATGTAGGGCCCAATATATCATGAAGAAATGAGCCCAATATATCATGTGGCAGTGGAGAACCAGGAGAAAGAAACCAAGAAACACAGGAGATGGGTCCCTTTCAATACAGGTCTCAGGAGAGGTCACTGCAAGGACTTTGAGCTGGAGGAGGGCCAGGGGACCATGAATGCATCTGTTGGAGATCCCACCCAGGCTCCAGGCAGGCACCCTCGGACACATGCTAACTGCAAGAGCAGAGGAAGCAGGAGCTGAAGCTGAGGCCACCCATACTCTTGTGACTCTCACTCCCTGCAGTGACAAACTGCCTGGCACAGACGAGGAGGTAGCGGCTGGCAGAGCTGCACAAGCGAGCACAGACTATCCTCAAATGGTCACTATGTCCAGAGCTTCCTTCACAGCCAGCTCAGCACAACACTGAGCCACCAAGGCCTGGAGGTGACAGACACACGGAAGACGGAGGTAAGGCCAGGCATCTTGCTCCTCAACTTGCTTAAGCTCCATGGGAACAGCTGTGGAAAGAAAAGGGCAGAGGGGTACAAACGTGGGTCTCAACGGGATCCAGAGATGTCAGAGCCAGGCACTCCAAAGTCACTTCTGTTCATGCCCAGGGATTTAAGGAATTCCCACAGCAGCTCAGCTCCAAAGCCCCTGGTCTGCACTCTGCTTGCCTGGGAACCCTGCAGGGCTCATGAGCTCAGGCAGGGCTGAGGAGAGGCACCAACACAGCCCCCACCACTCATGACTCTGGGGGGAACTGCATCACCCTCCTATTCCCTCCAAAGGGCAAAGAGGTCCCAAGCGAATGGGGAAGCACAGACCCTGCCTAACTCAAGACTTCTGTGGCTCTCAAGACCGTAGAGAGGAACTCTACATTGCTCTTCCAGAACCTGCTCCTCCCTGCATGATCCCGGAAGAAAACTGGAGTAGAACACCCATACAGTCTTCATCTTCTTCATTACAAGGAGAAGAAGACTGAAATTGGCTTCTCTGAAACAGCTCAGAGCTATCTCAGGAAAAGCATGTTATCTCTCACCAGCCCAAACCACTCCTATTTGTTACAGGATAATAAAGCCAGTGGTACTAAGCAATCGCACTGTTACACTGTTGTTTCACATGGCTATAATTTAACAGCTCCTCACTGTTTGCTTTAGGAAATCTGCTCTTAAAAGGTCTATAAAATTATAAACTCTTGCTCCAGTTTGAAAACATAGAGAACAGAAATCCCTGCTCATGCCTAATAAATCACATTCCCCCACTAGTAAACACCAGCATGGCAGAAACATCTTTTGTTTATTGAAAGTCAATGGCATGTGGACATTTTAAACAAAGAGAAGGTGGGAGGCTGAGGGGAACAGATTATGTTTTCCACTTTCATTCTGCCTGTGTCTAAACAAACGGTTCCTAACAGCTTTGTTTTCCAAACCAACTTTCTCCCAGCTGCTATCTGGAACCACAGAAAGGGAAAGCACTACTCAAGATGTGCAAGGACTACTTGACTTTGCACGCTCATTTTACTCAGAAGTCAGCGCTCCTGATATGCAAGCCACAGGGAGTGCTATTAGGAGTAAGTAAGTGGTTGGCTTCACTTACAAAGCAGTACTGGGAGATACTTCAAGCCATGCAAAGGGGAACCAGCATTTTGCTAAGCTTTAGTGACAGGTCACCCTGCCACAGGACTACATCCACTGCCTTCCACCCAGCCACAACGGCGCATCAACTTAGAAGATGACGGAACCCATACTATAACAGCTAAGATACGCAGGCAGAGAACAGCTCTTACAGGCTCCTCAGTGACCAGTCACCTGTAGTATATGAAATCAAACTACCACCCTCAACTCTTTTTGGCCATGGTCATGTCTGTTCCCATAAGTAAGGGCAGCATAGAGATACTGACACAAAAAAGACCCAGGAAACCATGCCACAAAGGAGTACATTATAACAACTCTGAAGTTTTCAGCATCTTAAAGATCAAAGATCTTATTCATCAAAGATCTTTCTCATCCCTCTGCCTTCAACTGATGATCAAGGTATCAAATATTCCTGTGGTTTCCCTTGCCTTCTTGCTACATGCAGTTTAGTGTTACTTAGACTGTATCTGCCTCAGAAGTTCCTTGCCTACACAAGAGATGTGACAACACTTTCATAAAGCTTCAGGCTGGGAATAGTAAGAGTTAACATACTCACACAGCAGAACATTCCTTGTATCAAGCAGAAAGACAGAAATATGTCTCAATCGGAGTCCTGGAAATGATGAGGAAACCCTCTGCACAAGCTCCTTCATGAGGTCTTTCTCTCCCAGCCCTGTACAGCCTCACAATAGCCGAGTCTCCCTGACAGCACATGGATTTCAGTGCTACTCACAGCACAAATGGGATAATTAAGCCAGAAATCTTCAAAGCCCTGCCACTGCTGTTGGCAATGGGATTCTGCACCTCACCTGGAAATAAACACGGAAGAAGAGCAGGCAAAGCCCCTTCTCCACCAACAGCCTTAGTCCAGTTTTCACCAAGAAGTCCCTCCTAGCAGCTGGGAAGTCCCTGTATAAATACAACCCTTAGAAAAGGGGCTAAGCCCTAGTTGATGGGGCTACAGAACTGATGGACAGGGGTAGAGCAGTTGATGTCATCTACCTGGACTTGTGTAAAGCGTTCAACACTGTCCCACAGGACATCCTTGTCTCTAAATTGGAGAGACATCAATTTGATGGATGGACCACTCGGTGGATAAAGAACTGGCTGGATGGCCGCACGGAAAGAGTTGTGGTCAATGGCTCAATATCCAGCTGGAGACCAGTAACGAGTGGCGTCCCTCAGGGATCGGTGTTGGGACCGGTCTTGTTCAACATCTTTGTTGCTGACATGGACAGTGGGATTGAGTGCGCCCTCAGCAAGTTTGCCGATGACACCAAGCTGTGTGGTTCGGCTGATGCACTGGAGGGAAGGAATGCCATCCAGAGGGACCTTGACACGCTTGTGAGGTGGGCTGATGGCAACCTCATGAAGTTTAACCATGCCAAGTGCAAGGTCCTACACCTGGGTTGGAGCAATCCCAGGCACAGCTACAGGTTGGGCAGAGAAGAGATTCAGAGCAGCCCTGTGGAGAAGGACTTGGGGGTGCTGGTCGATGAGAAAATGAACATGAGCCGGCTTCAGTGTGCGCTCACAGTCCAGAAACCAACCATATCCTGGGCTGCATCAAAAGGAGCGTGACCAGCAGGTCGAAGGAGGTGATCCTGCCCCTCTACTCTGCTCTCGTGAGACCTCACCTGGAGTATTGTGTGCAGTTCTGGTGTCCTCAACATAAAAAGGACATGGAACTGTTGGAACAAGTCCAGAGAAGGGCCACGAGGATGATCAGGGGCTGGAGCACCTCCTGTATGAAGACAGGCTGAGAAAGTTGGGGCTGTTCAGCCTGGAGAAGAGAAGGCTGCGTGGAGACCTCATAGCAGCTTCCAGTATCTGAAGGGGGCCTATAGGGATGCTGGGGAGGGACTCTTCATTAGGGACTGTAGTGACAGGACAAGGGGTATCGGGTTAAAACTTAAACAGGGGAAGTTTAGGTTGGATATAAGGAGGAAATTCTTTCCTCTTAGGGTGGTGAGGCACTGGAATGGGTTGCCCAGGGAGGTTGTGAATGCTCTGTCCCCGGCAGTGTTCAAGGCCAGGTTGGACGAGGCCTTGGGCGATATGATTTAGCGTAAGGTGTCCCTGCCCACGGCAGGGGGGTTGGAACTGGATGATCTTAAGGTTCTTTCCAACCCTAACGATTCTATGATTCTATGAAAAGAGGCACACAAAGGAAAAGAGGGAAACCAGTGGCACAGCATATTTGCCAGTGAAGCACAAGCTACAGGCAGAAAAACAGTGATGTTTTAATCAGTGACAGCCCTTTTATCTTGCTGTGTGCTGGCTTTCTCCTTGTAAAAAAGGAGCAGATCCCATCTCAGTTCTTACCTGAAATGCTGTCTTCAAAGAAAAAGGGCGAAGAACCCTTTTGCAGGGGTGGCACTGCTCTGACACACATCCAAAGACAGATGCACTCTTCAGGCTGAGCCGAAGGCCTTCACAACAAACAAAATCCCCTGGCATGTATTTAGAAGTATTTATTGTACATTTCTGGCTTTTAAAGTTAAGCAAAGAGCCTTCCTTGTTTGCTCACGCTTCCTTGATAGGCTGGGGTGTGAGTCTGGAGCGTCTCTTCACAACATGGTGTAAAGTGCCACTCCAAGAAGACAAGAACAACTCTGCCATGCTGTATCGTTACAAAGCCACCTACCTGCGAGAAGAGAAGCCAGGCTCATCAAGCTCCTGCCAACAATCCTGCCTTGCCCAGGTAATTGCACAAACCATGAATTAATAAGAAATAATGAGCCAGCACACAGGGGAAGAGAGGACAATTCAGAACAGCAGCAAAGAGAACTAATGGGAAAGTATGTTTTAATAGCTCACTGCTGACAGGAGACTCCAAACATAATAAAACAGGAGATGCTGAACTGCTACGTCAAAGCAGCTGCCACAACTAGACAATGCACTGATCTGACCAAGGACCCGACCATCTCACTTTGCATATTCCCAGCACAACTTCTCACCTATTCCTGTTTTAAAAGACAGTATCTGATCGTGATCTGGAAACTCAGCTGTCGCTGAAAATGCAAAGTGGGCTCTTACAGGACCTCATGAAAAATAGCGAGATAACACCCATACCCATGGCTACTGGGAGGTACTTGAAAGTGGAGAAAAACAAGGCGCAGTACCACCTTCTGAAGATGACTAAAGGTCAGAATGGGTGGGAATTTGCCCTTCCGCTTCCAAATTTAAACTTCCTTGTATCATAACAACAGGAAGAAAATGTATTTCACAGCTGATGTTCCAAAATCCCTCACACCTACTTGGCTGCTTAACTTTCCAACATCTCCAGTGCATTCACCCACTGTCAGTTCAAGTTTCTCTTCAGAGCACATAAATCTTGCCTTTTTCCAAAGCTGCAGCCAGCTGAAACCTGACAGTTTGAGGACAAAGCAATAAAAGGATTGGGTCTGCTTCCAAATGGTGAAGGACACGCTTCCAATGCTACAGTATCCGAGCAGCAGAATGCCTGTGGGGTCCATCACACCACTCTGGGGCCCTCCTGCATCAATAGGGTCCAGGCTTGTACGTAATGCTTCTCTCTGCTGTCTCTGGGCTTCTGCTTATTTCACCAAACTCATTTAAAACCAACATCCTGGACTTACACTGAGATTTCAGCAAAAACATCCAAATCACCCATTTTCTCCATGGTGAGAAGAGGTTTTGCCTCTGCATCATGCTGCTAGATGAGCACTAGAGATGGTTGCTGCTCTGGAGCAAGGAACACAACCTCATTTATTACTGAAGCCAGATTTATTTCCATTAATCTAGAGTAATTACTGCTGCTCCTCTTTTAATGAGGTCCTGTGTGCCTCAGTACATAACATCAGCAGAAGAGAAATCCTCATCTTCATAATCAGGCAATTTTGGGCCATTTTGAATAGCTTCTTCTCCAATATAAGAGGGAAATTACGAGAATGATGCCTCTTCCAAAGAGCCAGCCTCATTTTAGAGAACTGTGTGTGATCATTCTGATGTTCAGGTCAGTAACAGCCCCGCAAAATCTCCTTTATCCAACTTTCACTACTGCTGAGCAGGGATTAACATTAATTGAGCCCACCCCATATTAGCCAAGGATTATTTGTTAGTCACCTGCCTACAATCACTTGCGTTTTCCAGCAGAGCCCTTCACATCGCTCAGATAGCCAGCAGGATAATCCAAGTCACATTTTTAATGAAATCTACACGAAAAAACCCACATCCACACCATGGTCTTCCTCCCTTCCAGAAGGTATTCTGGAACATCACACCCTGGTCATCCCCCCTTCCAGATACTTTTGTTGTTGAAGCCCAATGTTAAACCTGAAACAAGGAATGTCTTCAGCTCCCAGCGCAGCCCCGCTATCCTCAACCCTACAGAACTATCCAAGTGCCTTGACTGGTATAAAAAACAAAGAGTGAGAAGAATTATTTGACAGCTCAGCCTCGTGCCCGGATGCTGAAGTGCTGCTGAAGCCTTTCACCCCGCACTTAACTCCCTCTGCCTCTAAACAGAAAATCCTGGCAGCAGCCACAAACGTTAAGTAAATGGGAAGCTTTTCTCTGCCAGCAGCTGGGAGAAACTTCCTTTTCGCCTCACTTTGCACGTAAAGAAAACCCCACAATAGCACTTGTGGTAACACTGCTAGCCAGATTTTCAACTGACAGACTCTTGAGGAGAGCCTCCAGATAGGAAGTCTGCACATAAGGACCCTCTTCAAGCGGATGGCATTTGACTTCACGAACGTAGGGCTCATCTCCTCGAGGAAAGGTTCCCTTTGTTTTCAGTACAAAGAGTACAAAGGAAAAGAAAGAAAAGTTGCTTTTGCCGTGACCCACGAAAAACAGAGCTAAATAATTTTGATCAATATTTTCATTTCTCTGACAAAAGCCGCAATCAGCACTCACATAAACAACTGGTTAGCAAGCGTGGAGGGGGGGGGGCAGGAGGGGTAAATCAAACCAGAGCTTCAAGACACTTATCTTTCCATTACAACAATTGCCACCAATGACAGTAATTTACATGGCTAATAGGCAGTATTATGTTTACAGAATCATTCTTGGGAGGGAGGATCTAAACATTTTTTGCCAGCCCAGCAAAGGAGCTGGTACTGCATCAGATGCTGGTTTCTTTTCCCCCTTTCCTATGCGTGTTTTGCCAAGATGCCTTGCTACTCACAACAAGGAGTACCTCTGCAAGCACAAACAAACCTAGGGAGCATACGATCGCCTGCCTGTGACAACCTGAATTCTCTCACAGCAGGGCTGCCTGAACCTCTGTGCTTGGGGAAAATACCTCTCAAGCAGGAGATAATAGAGTCAAGCCTGCAACACAAGGTCCTCCACCCCATGCCACACTTCTCACCCCTCTGCTGAAGATAACCTCAAACTAGCCCCAGTGTCTCAGACACAAGCCTTATCTCCCATGAGAGGTCCCATCACAACACCACAGGCAAAACCCCCGGGAACATCAGCCTGAACATCTGCTAATTCTCTGCCCTCCCCAAGCCTTGTCTTTCTGTTGGTCGTGAAAAGCTCTGTATCTCCTCCTTACAAGCTCTCTCTAGGCTTTGCCAGGAGTCACACAGGCAAGTGGGACTGGTAAGGCATAGAAACGGGCCAGTCCCTCAGGGTCAACATGATTAAGAGGACTATATGTATTATCCTTTTAAAGCAGCACTGATATTCCCAGCAAGGTAAGAGAACATTATATCAGTACTACAAAGAACACACTGGAGTTTTTCACTAGACCATCTCCAAAAAATAAAAGAGACAAAAAAGGCACAAAGACTTCCAAAAGCACATGAAAGCTTTAGTTTCAATAACAACAAAAACCAGGAAAAAAAATAGTGAACGCTTGCCTAATTTTCTTTTAATATCAGGCACAATTCCACTTTTGTCTGGAAAATACATGCACCCGTTCTGCAAATCGTACCCAACCAGCCAGCCAAGAGACTCAGAGAGGACAGTCTTGCATTAAATGCAAAACTTCAGGTCATTTTAGAACCTGTAAGCACTGCTGATGCTTTTTAAAAAAGATTTGTCAAAGCCCTGAGGGCATGGGCAGCCAGGCTTTGCCAAAACCCTCAGTGGATTCACACAACACAGCACAAGAAATCCATCCCATTAAGTAATGACCTTTTTGGTCACACCAATTAACTTGATCATCTATCGACAGTCAATTTAGAAACTATCCAGGATGCACATTTCCCAGCACAGTCAGCTCCTTAGCACATCCTCCCAACCCGCTGCCAGCCTGGCATCGCTTCTGCATCCCAGGTTTGCTCCCCCTCTGCTCCAAGTTCTGCCAACCCAGCACCTTTCGGTGCTGAGCCATCCCAGCTTCAAAGGGGATGTGATCCAAAGACTCAAGCAGGAAATGAGAGCAGGGAAGTCAGTCAGAATAGGGAAAGACTGAGCACAAATGCAATAACTTCACACACCAGACCTTAATCCTCCCACCGCTTTGGCTGACAGCAGCCTCTGGGGATGCCCACATTTCATTGACACAGCTGTAATATTCATGACCTGTCCTCAAGAAATCCATATGAGAGATCTTGAAAAAAAATCAAAACGCTAAACCCCATGAAAGCACAGAATAAAGCAGGTTATTCAATAGCTCAGCTGAATTTAATGTGGCAGTAACAGGCAATTGCATTTCAAATGCAGATACAGATTTTTAAGTAATTTCAGAACATCTGATGTGAAAGTTTCACTGGAATACAGTAACTGCTTATCATAACCACAAGTATGTTTATTACCCACAGAGATAACACACAGCATCTGCTGGGCTTCTCAGATAAAGCAGGCCCATATCGCAACAGCAGGATCCCACGGATTAAGAGCAAGAGAGGATCCAACTCAGTGACACCAAAGGGCATCAGTGACATGAACAAAAACACATCCAAGGGAGAAGCACCACAACCTACACGCTCAGGAGCAAAGTGTCTTGACACCTGCAGACACAGTAGTATTAGATGTACTCAAACAAGGCTGAAGACAAGTCTTTGGGCTCTCCCAGGGAATTTCTCTTCTCAGCAGCTACAACTCTAGCAGGTATCTACCTTCCTGGAAGTAGACACAGCAGCTCTTCCCCTTCCTACAAAGGCTCTGTTACTCTTCAGGGTTAGGAAATTCAATGGTGTTTCAAGGATGGTTTCAGCATACCAGTGAAAATCACACAAACTAAAGGGGGCATTTTGGTCATTCCCCCCCACATCTGTGGTTTAGCATCTCTGGAAGGGCTCATGAAAACACAGCTCAATTCTGCTTGAGATTCAGTTTTCACCAAAAGGCTGTTAAGTCAGAAAAGCATAAGCATCACTTGGAGAGCACTTACTCATGGGATTTCAACAAATACAAAAGGGTACTTAGAGTGACAGTGTCCTTCATTATGTTAACAGCATGAAAGAGCATCTTCTGCCCAGCTGGAACAAATGGGGAAACTGAGGCACAGACGGAGATCTCTCTCCTCAACCTGATCACTTATTTTCAAAACCTCTGGATTCTCCATGTCCACTAGCTCTGACTGACCATCAGGACCAAGAATTATTTGGGAAAGCAAAGGGAGATGGCCAGACAACCAGACAGCATGACTACATAAGTCTCTTCATAAGTCTCTTCCTTAGAAAACCAGGCTAAAACTACCATAGACAAGCAGGTCCAGTTCTCCAGAAAGCAACAAAATTGCAGCAGAGTTGATTTTGGCCTAGCATGCGCTTGGCAAATACTGATAACAAGGATTTACCATATCCTCTCTAGTATTACAGCTGACTATAAAGCAAACATTTGCTTCCTACAGATAACAAAATGACTATGATCACTCTGGGTTTATAAAGGTTAGGGTTTCTGCCATCACCCGAGGCAGAAAATCCCCTACATGTAGCACTGGCCTCAGTTTTCCCCCAGGTACCCACTCATCTCATGCAGAGATATGGTTTGGGATGGTTCCCAGCAACAAATTACAATCAGATTAAATATTAATTCCCATCTTAATTATATAACCATGACTAGGCTTAATGGCCAGGCAGCCATTTAAACAGGAGAGGAGTGTGTTAATTGGAGAAGCAGCAGCTCTAACGTTGCAAATGCCCAAACCTGGTTCATGAGCACCTGGATTCTCCTGTGGGAGGACAGCTAGCTTTTGAGAAGGCAGCTCTGAGGAAGGCAGAGTTCAAATTACCTGGCAATATGGTATCAGGAATCAGCATGGAGCAATGCAGCACCTGCCTTCGAGAGAGTCATACGCTATAGTGATGAAGATCATACATGTGCTGAATACTTACGGACGGATTTTGTCCTCTCAACACCTTCGACAGAGACAAGCATGCAGCATCTCTGCTTTTGTCTAAAGATGAGGATACCAGAGCAGATAAAGCAACTGGCCCAAGATCAAGGCAGCCACTCAAGCAAGATGTCCCCTATGCCACAGCAACACCCAGCCTGGTGTGGTGGCTCGGGTGTCCCCAGTGCCGTACCACAGAAGCTGCCTGCAGCTCCGGATCAGGCTGCAAGCATGCACGCAGGGAGAGTTGTCTCCCTTCTCCCCCAGGGAAAGGCAGATTGCCAAACATTTTCTTCCTAAATTATTACTTGTGCCGCTGTGAAGTGGCTCGCGTACCATCAGCAATACACCCACCCCACGTGGGGCCCCTGCAGCACAACAGACTTCTACAGCTGCCAGGAGAAAGTCCGCTGCAAGAAGAGGGGGGGAGACAGCACAAAACCAGCAGGTTCTGCTTCACGTTGGACTTCAAGGTAGTGAAAGGAGAGGGCACAAAAAAATAAGGGAGCAGGAGATGGAAAAAGCCAGGGAAAACATAAACAGAACCAAGCCTGAGCGGTTTCTCATTCAGTCTCACACACCAGAAGGGAAACGCAGAACACAGCAGAAACATTCCCCCCTTTGGAGCAGCCTCTGCCGTCAAGGTTTGAAGAGGGGCTGTCACAACAGCCACAGCACCGCAGCAGCAAGCTCCCACGCCAGAAACCTGCCCCGGGAAAGGCGATACAGGCAAACCCTCACTAACGCTGCGCGCACAAGCGCATGGCACTGTCAGTGCCCCCCATTTCCTGGGGACTGTAAGAAACGCCCCTTCCCTGCACTGCTCATCCTGCCTCCCTGCAACCGAGCCCGCGGGCAGGGGACACTGCAGCACCACAGCCAACAGGGCAAGGGGGTCTGCATGGAGGTGATGTCCTGCGGCCACAGCAGCAGAGACACGCGATCCCCAAACAATGGCAATGCTCACAGGCAAAGGCACCGACAGCACGAAGCAGGCTGCCAGAATGAGTGGGATAGGCAGGATAAAATGAATCAGAACTAAAGTTAGGTGATGTCGAAAAAGGAAATCTATAGCAAGAGGACTCAGCCGCAAATCCACATGACAGAAACACAGATGGATTTCAGCTGATCCTCGGGGGGGAAAAGCACAGCCCACTTCCCACCAGCACGTCCCCTGTAGAGAGCCCCAAGGAAAGCAACCGGCACAGCCCCCTTCCCACAATCAACTGACGAGGGGTTGGTTTGTGTTTTGTTTTCTTTTCTTAAACCCTTTCCTGCTACTGCAGGGAAAGAGTCTCAAAGCAGGACAGGCAGAAGGCTTTCAAAACACGGGATCACATCCCCTGTTAGTGTAAACTGGCACAGCTTCCATCAAGTCCACGGTGAGGGGGGAAGGTTTTCCAGCCTAATTCTCTCCGAGGCATTTCATACCCAGTGAGGCTTGAACTTTGGATCAAAACACACAGGCTTTGGGATCAAATGCAGACTTTCCCAAAACCATTTCAGCCCTCTGCCAAATTAATTTCAGACTGAAACAAGTCCATGTTTTTCTTTTCAGAATCAAACCCACCTGTTGGAAAGCACATCCGCATGTACCGAGCGGCACGTCCACAGGCTGGGCGGCTGCGCTCGCTACCCCTCAACACAATGCGTGGCCCATTGTTAGAAAACAAACAGAAGATTTTTATTAGTTGCTTAATGGCTTGCAAAAAAGAAAAGAAAGCGGAGAAGCCACAACTGCAAATTCCTACAGAGCATTTCAAGTTTTCTTGTTGAAGCGGGTTTGAAAAACAACATCCATTGCACCAGCCCCCCTTTTCCTTTTCAAATCATTGTTCTCCATTACAAGCCTCGGGATCCACTTAGCTCTTTGCTCAAACACGCAGAGACAACGCAGCTCGCTCCCGCCTCAGCTCACCCGCTCGTCTGCTGGTGGGGTCACAGACTGCCATCCATCTAGAGAAACCCACACGCAGGGATGACAATGGGCCATTCACATGGACCGTTATTCACTTCTACTACACACAGCCACCCTAACCCTGCACCTTTATCAAATGATAACCTACCCCTTATGGGAGCTCACCAAACAAGAAAGAAAACACCCCTGCAGCCATTCACGTGCAGTTATTACGTTGTGCCGGACCCGAATGCATTGTAAAAAGGAATAAAAACATACAATGACACAAGGATGGCTTCAACACCACAATCCCCTGTTCAGGAGGCTCTTTTAAATGAGAGCAACCCTAGGGCGCACACAGGGCTCCCATTTTACAGTGTAGCTCTACCAACCCCATGTCAGGGACTTTGCGGGTCTGCGCACGCTGCGGGGATAAACCAGCGCACCCCAAGCTCCGCAGCTCCGGTGACCCTCGATGCAAACTTCGATGGCAAAGCGCACAAAGTCGGCGAGTGTGACCGGTGTACGTGTACCCGCGCACGGAGCCGTTTGCGTAACCATTGCAAAACACGGGCCCGAGGAACGTGGCTACTCCTGGGTCACCTCCTTGACCAGTGGGACATCTGCCCCACCGCACGTCCGGGCTGAAGGGAGGCCAAAGGTGCCCACCATGGCCCTGACAGACACTGGGCCTGCTGCCGGCCAGCCCCGCGCCGCTGAAGTCCCTGCAGAGGGAACTTGCCACTGGTGAGGGAGAAGCCCGGGGGTCGCAGCTACTGGCTCCATCCCCATCCTCTCCCTGGCCTGGCCCTCTGAGGGGGCTCCCCGCGGGGGGACGCCCTGTGTCACCCCAAAAGGGTGACCCCAAAGAAAGCACCGTCCAGGCACGGGTTGAATCCATGAGTGTGGCTGTCACCCGGCTCAGGGGGATGAAAAGCAGCCGGGGGACAGAAGGGGACTGGGGGGGGGGGGGTGAAAAATGGCCACAGAATGGGGGACACGACACAGTGAGAGGGGGGAAAAACGGCGAATGAGGGTGGAATGGCCACTGAAGGGTAGAGAAACAGTGCGGGGAGAGCGTCCCGGCCGGGAAGCGCATCCCTGCGGGGAGCTGCCCGCGGCCGAGGGGCTGCAGCGCGAAGGCAGGTGGCGCGGCCGCCCGTGGGCTGGGGGGCACCGACCCGTACGCGCACACACACAGACACACACCCACCCCCTTCTCACCCACCTTGCACGGCCAGGACAGCGAGGGCGGAGAAGCAGAGACAAAGCAGGTCCTCCAGCGCCATGTAAGCCCCGCCGGGCGCCGGGAGCAGGGGCCGCCTCGGCCGCATCTAAGAGGGGAGCGCGCTCTCCCGCTGCCCCACCGCCATCTTGTGCGAGCGCCCCAGCCCCGCTGCCCGCCGGCGCCGCCGGGCCCCGCTGCCGGGGGGCGGGGGGCGGCCCTGTCCTGCCGCTGCTCCGCCTTTGTCAGCGGGTTCGCCGCCGAGCCGAGGGGGCTGCTCCCGCCCTCCTCCACAGCGGCCGCACCAACAGGTTGCTGCTGGGGGGAGCGGCCGCGGTTCCTGAGGGGGTGGGCGGAGAAGCGGGAACGGGCTGCAGCGGCAGGTGCGGGGCTCCTCCGGCCTCCCCAGGCCGGCGCATGGGGGCTGTAAACATTTTATGTGCCTTTTTATTCACCCCTTTCCCCCTCCTCGTTAGGTTCGTGGCGTTTCTTTCCTTTTTGCCACAGGTGAGCGCAGAGGACATCGCGCTCCCACAAACCAGCCCTGGGCTTCCCCCTCACGGTGCTCCCTGCGGACACCTCTGCCCGCGCCTCCTTCCTGTCAGCGCTGAGGGACCCTCTGCGGTGCCCACCCTCAGCCGCCCGGCACCGACAGGCACGAAGGCGTAAGGTGTCAGGCTTGCATGGGCACAGCCATCGAGGGCTGACGGCCGCCGTCCCGCAGGGGCCCTGTCAGCCGGGGCAGGCCCATGTCTGTGGGGAGGAGGCGCGGCTGCTGCCCAGACACACGTAGGGACCGTACCTCCATCAGCCTGCAGTCCCGGTGGGGCTCATTTCGACAGCTCCCTCAGGTGTATATCCTTCACGGGGCTTTCCGGGTGTTGAAGTCCAGCCTGTGCTTCTCAGCCGTCCTTAAAGCCAATAAAACACATACGTGCATGGCACCGGTGCAGGGAGCGGCAGGAGCCACCCGCCCGCCGAGCCAAGCAGTGGGAATGAGGCAGGGAGCTGAAGGGTGCTGAAAGATGGAGACCGGGCCCGCTGCCTCCCCAGCTTGGCTGGGTCCCAGACACACGGGGAAGCTGCAGGTGCAGGGTTAGTCCTGAAGGCAGATGACACCAAGACCTTTAGGCAGTGGTGGCTGGCACCAAGCAGAAGGGCAGATGTATCCGGAGTGGGTAGGAGGGGGTCTGCTTTGGTCCCTGAGAGGAGAAGAGGCTGCCGGGCGCACGGGGATGTTTTATCCAGCGGTGTGGAATGCGGAGAGGGCTCCAGCTATGCAGAACATGAAAAAAAGAAACCTTTTTCATCCAGACTCTATTTATTAGCTTGTATAATGAGCTATAAAAACTTAAATGAAACCAGAAAGGCTGCGTGGTGGGAAGCAGGTTTGCCATGTGTCTGAGTTATGCCACTGGGAGTTAGTACTTGGCACCATCGCTACAGACCTGGGAGCCAGCAGCCTCCTGCTCTGGGCAGATGTGCAGGGAAGAAAAGGGGATAGTAACAGCCATGCTCCCTTCTGCACTGCTCCAGCGTGGAGGTAAAGTTTAACAACCTCTGCAAACCCTCCTCTCGTCTCTGGGCCTTTCCCACCTGCTCCTTTCTGTGTGAGGTGGTTATAAAGGTGCTCTCAAATTGCTTTAACTGTGCTGTAGAGGAACGTCTCCTCATTGTGTCTGCTGCTGGTTTCAGACACACCCCTGCCCTTGTTTCCTCAAGTCTCAGACATTTCTCCCTCCCTTTAAACAAGGAAACCTTTACCTAAAAGTCAGGCAAGTCTGGCATAATAAATAATGAAAGCTGCTAATGGTCTGCAAAATACAACACACCTGTCTGTGTTAAGGCATTAACCCATCTCCCTGCCAGGGTTGCACCTAACCAGGTCAGGATTAGAAGCAGGCACCAGCTTTCAAACACCCAGATCCAATTCTTGTCTTAGACTGTGTTACTTGATTTCTCTGTGGCACCTCTGTATTTCCTGCATGTCAGCGGAAACAGGAATTAAAACAGCATTTAGACAAAACCAACCTTGCAGCAGATACGTTCCTTCAGCATCTGTCCCTGGGCAAAAGAGGAAAAAGAACACCATAGCAAACAGCCCCTGATGTGTGAAAGCACCAGGCACTTGACCCAGAGCACCGGCTCTTTTCACACCGACAACACACGTGCTCTGTGAGAGTAATACCAAGTCCTCACCATCCACCCCTCTTACCCACATCCCCACAGACAAACTGAGCTTTTACAACCAGTTTTTCCACAGGGAGACTCCTTCACAGCTTAATCCAACGCTGGCTGACGTGTGCCTCCACAGGGAGGCAACCCTGGTGTCACTGCTTCAGCGAAATGACTTCTTGTGGTGCTTACAGAGGACACAGGACCTGGAGAAAGAGCCCCTTAGATTTGGGCAGGATCAGGTAACTCCCTGGCTGTGAGTCCATAAAGAACAAAGTGACAGCAGACATGCCAACAGAAGGGACATTCCTTCCCCACATAATTGCATTTCTGCCCCAGTACTTAGAGCAAGCAAAAGCCCCCATTTATGCGCTGCAGACTCTCCAATGTTCCCATCCCTGTTGGTGAGGAGTTTCTTTCTACCTTTTAATAGCTGCAAATCTCTGATAACTTTGAGCTGAGAAAGTGTGAATGGCAAAGAGCAGCAGCAGCAAGTGGCAGGTGGTTGTGGTTGAGCCTTTTGTTCCCCCTTTGGGAGACATCACTTCTGTGCTCCAAAAAAGAAGGTGTGGTGAGTCAGGATATGGAGGGTACATGGTACACGTCATGGGTTTGTGTAAGACCCAGCAATGAAGAGCTCATTAGGGAGATCCAGCAAAGCTATAGATTTTTCTAGTTCAGCAGGAGCTTTTCCCATGCAGCCGAGGGGAGATCCATGCTTTTGGAAGGCTGGGGCAGATGCAAGAGGCCTTGAAGCACAGCAGCATATGTTACAGAGCTATCTGAAGCAGAATTTGTCCGTGCTCTGAACCCAAAGCCATGCTGAGCAGCCTATGTCCACATCCAGCTGTAGAATTCCAACTACCTGGATCCAGTTGTGCAAAGCACTAAACAAGTGCAGGTGAAGAACAATGATTGCTCCCAAAAAAGACTCCCTGAAATAAAAGAAACCCAAAGAACAGGGAAAAGTCATTTCAGAGAGAAAGCAGTGAGGAACAAGAAGATTCACAGCCCATTGTGTGTTTTTATTAAACAGGCAGTGCAGTATTGTCCCAGTTCCAGGCTGAATCCTATCACTGACAATGGTGTCTGGCTGCCTCCCGTGGACTGGGGTTCAGAGCATCGAGAAGCTGTAGTCCAGGGTCAGAGCAGTTAAAGCAAATGAGAGAAACGGAAGTGAATTCAAAGTTATGGGACACAGCAATTTAAAGCAGAATAGCTATTTTAAAAATTATGATGAGGCTGTTCTTATTCCAGGTGAGGGTTGCTTTATGTTCTCTTAGCTTAATCCACTTCATGCTGAAGAGAACAGTTTTGATTTGGAATAGGCACTTTCTCTGCAGACTGAGTGTGCCCCCCCCCGGATCACAAATCCCCACAGTGCCAAACCCTGCAGCTCTGAAGTTAACAGCAGTGGAAGCTTTCGTGGGTGCACTTGTTAATGCCCTCCAGTTCAGCAGGTAAGAAGTGCTGCCTGCAGCTACTCAGCCCCCATCTCGCAGGGGGTCAGTGCCTGAAACGTGCTTGGGACCACGCTTTGGTTCTTTCTCTCCCAAGCAGGATTAAACTTCCCAGTCTCAAATACAGCCTTGCTCCAGTTTCTGAGCATCTCTGACTCCAGACAGGTCTGCTACACTGAGTTTGACATTTTAGAATGCATTTAAGCTGCTCTAATAACCAGAAGAGTTGGCTGCTCTTTCCTTTGTGTTGGCATTACTGCTTGAATGAGCCTGGAGCTGGACAGAGGGAAGGATGGTGCTGAAAACTTAACAGGCAACAACAATAAGAAAATCAGCTCCAGCACTCCGTGCACTCACCCTAGAGTTAGTGCCAGCACAAGGAGAGCAATGGGAACATGCAGACAGAGGCACGAGGAAGCTTTCAACGGCAGCACAAACCTGCGTGGGCTCAAACCCTGCAGAACTGCAGCCTTGGTCTTCCCAGGAAAGAAGTCTCTGAGGGACCTTTTCCACCAGGACTCGCTTTGCTGCCAGGCTTCTTCTGGTCTGGCAGCAACTTCGGCACTAGAAGGAACGTTGACTTCCAGGCGAGAAGAGTGCCTGTGGCCTCCTGTTCTGTATGTGTGAGCAATGCCAAACAGGAGCAGCTGGTTGCACATAATAACATGCATTGTGTAAGTGAGCAACACAATAAGCAATTTGCTCGACAACCCAGGGACACCAGGACAATTCTGTATCACAGAGAAGAAAGAAAAGAGCTAAAAAACATGTGATGACCAAAGCCTAAGGGAGCCTCAGTATACTAGCCATTCATTTCATTACGCTTGCTCTTATAAATATTTATGACACAGCCCATCTCATCATTCTTCCAGGAATGGGTGTTGTGTTATTGTTATACCCAGGGAGGTCTTTCCCTCTTCCTCTGGTCCTGCTGCAGGCAGTCAGCAGTTGCCAAAGATGGATAGGGAGCAAGAGTGGGACATTAACTATGGAAAACACCACTTAAAACGGAGCTCAGGGGCAGATATTGGCAGGTGCATTGTTAGAAGAAAAACAAATGGAAGAGGAAAAGACAGCAAGTAATGAGATTCAGAAGCTTGTGTTTGAAATGTGTTCATGGCAAAAGGGATTTCTGCATAGAAGGGCCCTAGAGCCAGCAATGAGCAGAGACTCACCCTGAGGTTGCACCCTGCTTGGATTCAGGATGGGAGTTTTGATTGAGATGAGTGCCAGGCTGGGAAACAGCAGTGAGGCTCAGGTGTGTTCTGAATATCAGCATCATGTGCCTGCACGGAGAAAAATGCCATGTTAAAGTAGGGTAAAATAATCCTACCATTTATAAAGCTTTGTACATAAAACTTGGAGTGTTTTGGTTTTTTCTTTGATTTCTACTGCTACCTGGATATCCCCAGTGCCCTGTTCCTTGCTCTTACTGGGATTTGCCACCTAAGTGAAGCTTTACAAAATCAAATGCTAATCTGCCTTATGCAGAGTCACATCAACTGATTCATTATTCAGGACGAGTCACTCGCATTGGGTTAGTGATGGCCTGACTTACAAACACATGCTGGGTAGATTTTAGGTGAAATGGATCTGTTTCATTTCAGTTAGTCTCCCTCGCCATCATGTGAGTCTTGTGTGTGTCTATTTGTTAACCAGCTTGTTCACCATCAGCTATAATCAAATCAAGACCTACGAGAAACATCCCGATGTGTTATAGAGGAGTCACATAGAACATCACTGTCTTGTAAACACGCATGGCTATCAAAAATAATATTTGCTCATAAACAACATCTGTGGACTTCTCCCTACAGCAGTTACCAAGTAAAAGCTCAGTCTAAATTTTATTCTCTGCTATGGTGCCTACTAGCTAAGGCTGCTACTTTTGGGCATAAAGAACACACATAACATCAAGGAATCCTGCACAGTCGGGGCTGCCTTCAGAAACACCCATCAGGCTCCTTTGTAGTGGGAAATGTGTTCATGTGCCAAAAATGAGGATCTGTTCCCAAGTTTTATTAGATCCACAGAGCTGGCTATAAAATGCCATGCGAGAAGGGAAGCAGCCGAAGCGGGAGGCTGCTGGTGCACATCATCATGCCACCCTCTTGTGGCTAAGCCCAGGAAATAGAGCAGTGGATGCCCAAGGACACCGCATAAATGCCACCGGGTTATTTTCAGATTGCCTTGCTCCACGCCAATGAGCACCCTGCGTGGGCAAGCAGCAGGGGCCACCTTTCAGCTGGCTTAGGAGTTAAAAGCAAGGTTGGAATAAAACCATCTCTGCACTTTGGAAACTTTGGGATCTGGATCTGATCTGAGGATGGGATTTCATTCCAGTGCAGCGTGAAGGCCTGCAGATGTTCATGGCAGACAGATGTCAGACTTCCACATCTCTGGCTATTCTCTGCTCAGAAACCATGACCACATACCTGCTCCTTGAGATAGTTTTGGCTATTCTGTCCTTTCATAAAGAGGACTTCATGCTTTTACACATTTCTATTCAAGCACTGAGAGCCCCATCACCTTCCAGAGAGCCCCAAGGATGAGCACCACAAGGTGGTTTGGCAACTCTCTCTCAATCCCATCTACATAAAGAGTTCTAATTCTCAGAAATGGCCAGTTTACCCCAAAAGCAGGTGCTGGCTTTCACAGCAACCTCGGCGCCTTCGGATAACACAGGCTATTCCCATCCATCAGAGAGTTCTGCAAACTGAAATAGATGATGTATTTATTTACGGATTACAGAGCACAAGAAAGAGCAGCTTTGCACTATTGTCAACCTCCCAGCATTCGGTCTCCTATAAATAATGCATCATTGTTCAGTGTTGGTTTATGGTTTAAGTTCCAGTGAGCAACGTGGACCAGCAGACTCAGCAAAGATGAAGGCAGCCCGGGGTATTAGTAAGAGAAATAGCACCATCTGACTGAAGAGTATTAGAAAAACAAAGCAAAAACTGTGAAGTTCTCAGAGTGAGTTTCACGTCGGCTCCAGCAGGCAAAGCCCTGCTTTTACCTCGCATTGAGAATCACCCAGATCTATGATTACAGCCGATTTTCACTCTGCTTTCTGCCGGTCGTGAGCTAATTCGATTTCAGATAAACACTAATTAACACTGGAGGTCAGCAGGCACCGCTGCACCGGGGCATTCAAACGCAGCGAGGGATCAAAAGAGCCTCCGCCGCTTCCTTTGAACTCCTCAATTAAAATTTTCACCAATAAAGCTATTGTTTTACATCTGCTTCATCCAGGGGGAGAGAGGGCAGAGAGCAGAGCGATCACTGCCTCTAATTGGGCTGCTTTCCCTTTCTTCTTACAGGTTGCCTCCATGTGGGTTTTTTCTCTGGACCAGTGGAAGAAAATGATGTCCAGACCATTCACAATGCAGCTATTACACTGCAAGGCTGCAGCAGGCTGAGAGCGAAGCCGTGGGGAATCTGATTTCCCTCTTGTGAGCAAAAAGGGGCATCAGTGCCTTTCTTGGGAAGTTTGATTGATAGCCCTTAAGAAGGGCTCATAAAATGTGTCTCTGGCTATTTAGGCAATTCTCTTTTGAAGATGAAGGAGAATATTAGATTAATCCAACTGCTATAATCACATTAGCTCCTGCTTTTAAAGAAAACATATTTTATGGCATCTGTACTCTAACGGAAACAACCTGTGGCTGCACATGCCCTGGGCTGGTGCTTTGCTGCTAAACCTGCTCTGATCTCCTTGGAAGGGGTTTTCATCCAGCTGCTGGGGAACTGGTGTAAATACCTGACTTGTGCCACCATCCCACACGGACCCCTTGTGGGCAACAGAGAAACCAAGGCTAGGGAGGACCAGAGGGTCTGAATTCCACTCTTATCCATAGGGAAGCTCACTTAAACTCGGGATTAAGGCAAATTAGCAGGAGAGCAGGGAGAAGGCTGCAGGGCAGCTGCCTGGGCTGTACAGACAGGGAACATAAATCTTGAGAGCCGTCATCCCACAGCATTCTGGAAAAGCTAAATGGAAACACCAGTTGAGTATCTGGTGGTGTCTGTACGGCAAAGGTTTAGTAACTCCCAACGCTGGGAAGCAGATGGGTACATCCCTGTGAGAACACACTGCAGTGTGTATCCCGCGGGAGGGTGTAGTCAGTCCTACGTACAGGCAAGCCACAATAAAGTCCCCACTACCACCATCCAGTATCCAGAAACTTCACCAGAGAAGAAATACTCTTGATGGGAATTGTAGAGCAGGTATATCTTGGATGAGGCACATCAACTTACCTCCGCATCAGCCCACTCTGTTCACTTACCCTGATCTGCTCGTGGTTGTCTGACAGGGACCCTGGGCAAAGAAGAACTGATTAACTGATTATTCACACCTGGAAAGAAATGGTATCTGCTCTCAACAGCATTGAAGGGAGAGAAGAATCAAGAGAGTGACCACAAAGGAGATCAAGCTGTGGCTTGTGCTCACTAATGGCTTAAACTCACCTTCTGGAGTCCATTTATTGGTGCCAAAGGATGAAAGAAGGTCAGGATGCCCCAAAACCAGAGCGGTTGCTGTGAGTCTGGGAAGTTCAGTTCCTTGCCTGGCCCTGAAGCTGTGATGAGCTTTGCCAAGGTCTCAGGAGATGCCTGACTTCACAGGTCTAGCTTCAAACCTTGCTCCGGTTTCTGGGTTGCATCTTCTGCAGCTCCACTCTTGCACCTCGATTCACCAGCTAAGCCAATCTGACCCTCCAGTGAAGAAGCTGTGTTACCTTAAAACACTCCTTTTCTATCCAGCATGCTGGTGGATGCTGCAAACAGCACATTGCTTATCCCAGGATTTAATCAGATTAATTAAGCTGCACTTCTATTAATTTAAATTACAAGTATCTGAAGGCTCAGCCAAATCAAGTGATTTATGGGCTGTATCAACCTAATTAATACCACCAACTCTTAAAATAAAAACCTAATAAATTAGTTTATTATACAGACATAAGATCGACTTATTAGCTTCGGGTCTCCAGTGACATGGGGAATTTGATGGGAGTTTTACATCCTTGTTGGGAAAAGGTCTTCTTTTGTAACACCAGCGGGAAGGAAAAATATCATCTACAGGGCAGGGGGAGGGAGAAACGACACAAGCTCAGTTATCAAAACAGCAACCAAGGCAAGAGGTCCCCAAAGCCTTGCTGTACACAAATTGTGTGGGTTTTATAACTGCAGGTGCCCACAAGAGAACAGTTTATCTGGCTTCTCGCAGGCAGAACCTGCCCTGGTCTGTGTGCTCACTGTTAAGCAGGCTGCAACAGTGGTGAGCCATGGGATGGGAAGGGAAAACGAGAGGCTTCTGCTTCAGTGCCGGAGTTCACGCTCGATTTCCTGAGCTCTAAGATTGTTTCCCTTTGGTTTGCAAATCCCCCCTTGGAGCAAAGAGCCACGTGAGAGACGCGCGATGGAAAAAGGAGCAGGCTCCATCTCTTCAGCTTTTGCTTACAAAATATGTTCTTCAAATGCATTTGTCTCATTGTGTTCAGGATAACAGCCTTCTCCAGCAAAGGGAAGGAACTGGGAAGGCTTTTCTGGGAGAGAAAATGGGGCCATTTATGGTATAATTACATAAAGACAATGCCATCCTGTGTGTCTGTCGCCGTGATTTATTACAGTTACACAGAAAATTGGCTGATTGGACCATAAAAGATGGCTGGAGGCAAACCTGAACCCCTTTGCTTTCCTGCCTGCCACTCCACACACACAAGCCAATGAATTAACTCAACGTTTGTAACATGCTTGGAGAAATGACCCATCTTTGCTACTTTAAGAGGTGCCAGAACAAAGGAGCTTAGCAGACACGGCCACATTTACTATCGCTGCCTACACAGAAAGGCTCTGCAAACCCCACCACCACTTTTGCTGATGCACATCAGGGTCTCAGGGTACTTTATTCCATTCCATCCAGTGTTAGCTGGATCATTCCAAAGGTTCTTACCATCACAGGAAAACTTCCTCACAGTTTCTCTGTACAACTACAGCTCAACAGCTCTGCCAGCTCCATACCAGCACTTACCAACATCTTTGTTTAGGGGCTCCCTGTTCATACCAGAACAGCCTCTCTGGTCCAACAGTGTCTCTCCAGAGGAAGAGTTCACATCTTCCGTCATTCAAACCATCAGCAACAGCTCGTAAAACTTTATCCCTTTGGTCCATGGGCAACCTGCAGTGCATCCCACTCACAAGTGAAGCATAAAGAGGAGCCTCTGTTCAAAGGATGGGGCACAGAGAGATATGACAGTGTGGAAAGGAGGGACTTCCCATGGGACTCTGAAAAGAGGGTTGATCCTTAACTCTATGGAGCTGAATGAGTCTGAAGGTCCCCGTGATCTTCAACTTCCCGCTAGCCAAGGGCAGCCAATTCACAGGGTGCAGCCCCTCTGTTTGTTGTGGGTTATGTATCACAGCAGTACCTGGAACAGGCAGGCTAAAAATAAGCTGGAAGGCAAAACAGCAACAGTGCATGGAAAAACCAAGCCACGGGATGATTTACAGAGGAGCAAACTCCCTGCGAAGCCTGGCGGGGAGGATTACACCTAAACACAAACTCCTGTCCAGTAATTCCTGCTCCCCAGTCACTAACCTGCTGCTAACTTTGCTGCAAGCAGCATTAGCTGTTGCTTCGGGCGTGGGTTGAAGAGCACCAGCTTCTACTAATAGGAAGAGGAGGAGAAACATTTCTTGTAAGTAAAACAGCAGAACTCATCTGTACCCTTCCTGTTGGAGGAAAGTTTCTTGTGGCTGCTGTGAGCAGAACAGCAGCAGCCCTCAGTGACCGTAATTTGTGGTAATACCACAGAATTACTTGTTTGATTTAAAATGCTTCAGCTGGGAGAGGAGAGAATTTGAGGCATAAAATAGACTGTATTAAAAATAATTATATCCAGGAAGAGCGGGGATGGTTTTATCACAGCTGTGGTTCCAGGCAGCGGTTCTGCATGTGGGCAGGGTCATTAGAGCAGGTCTCCTGTAAAATGGTGTCTGCTGAACGTGTGGCCAGAGAAATTTTCCAATGAAAGCCTGAGCTAATCCAGGAATTGTATTAAAAGGTGTAAAATGGGTGAACGGCACGGAAATGTTTCAACCTGTCCTTTGCTAAATGTTAATGGAGAAATGCTGTGTAATGGGACCAAGTTCCTGCAGAAGAATCAGGTCTGGCCACTGACAGGTTGAGAAATGAAAACAAGGCTTTTATAAAGATAAAAAGTAACTCGTACTTGAGAGCAGCCTCAAGCCGAGAGCTGGGGTTCCTTCTTGGCCAACCTATATAACACAAAAGACAAAACATTTTAATTCAGTGCCAGGTCATAACCTGGCTGCAAAGAAAATGAAACCTCGGTGGAAATCAAATGATGGAATTGGGATCATTGAAAAGAATCATCATGAAAATCATGTCTGAAAGCAAAACCAGCCCAAGGGGCTGATGCTCACAGTGGCACAGCACGGGGTTCAGGAGCAACCCCCCTCCCCCCAGATGTTTTGCATCCTGGTTTTTAGGGTCTGCAGTGATCTCAGGTGTGCTTGCACTGCGTGTGGGCATGAAGCTGCTCCAGCCAGAACAGATGAGACAACCTACGATGGAAAGGACACGGGGCTGGAGAAAATGCCCTGCTGGGCCAGGAAGGCTCTGAGAATGGGTTTGTATCCCAGGACCAGCAGCAGGGCCGGGGCTGTCTTTCCCAGCCCTGACTGATGCAATTCCCATCCGGAGCCTGCGGACAGCTGCGGCGCAGGAGTGGAAATTCCTCCCGACCCCGAGCGCGCACAGCAGGGAAGAGCATAATCTCCGTGATTTACAGGCTGCAGCTCTAGTTTAAAATACATTAGGCTCCAACTATTTAATTACTGGGCACTACCAAATCACAGAGACAGAGGAGTCAGTCACGTCTGCTAATGCCAACATTTATCATCCTATTTATCTACTCCAGCTTCTGAGACCCATATCGAATCACTTCCCTGTATTAGCTAATAATGTATGAGTTTATTCCTGTACCTCTGGGCAGCCCTCAGTGGATATTATAGCACTGCTGGCAGCACACATCCACCTAGGGATAGATAAACTTGTTTAGAGCATATAAAGAATTGTAATCACCAGCTAAAACTCAAATCCAAATCAAAGCTTTTTTCCCTGCTGCCTCTTACCCCCAGATACTAATTCACACCAGAGAGTAAATGCAAGCAGCGCTGAGGCTCTCGGTCTGGCTGAAAGGCAGCAAAGCTCCTGATAGTTCTGAGAAATCATTAAATGTCTACATTTTATGGCTGCAGAAAGGCACAGGAAAATGAAGCCGTGTCTGAGAGCTGGGGAGCAGGACATGAGGCTCTCTGGGCAGCAGCTTACATCCCGCCAGGAACGTGTCCCCATCCTGCTCCCCCATGCAGGGAGGATAGAACTGAGCTGGGACAGGCATGGAGGCAATGCTGGCTCCTGCAGGATTGGAGATACCAAAGCAGCTGCAGAAGAAGTTCAGTGGGAGAAGCAAATTTGTCTGTGGAAACATATTGGACCTGTAAGAAAAGGCAAGAGGAGAGGGAGAAACTGCTGGCTGATGGGTGAACCCACTCCAGCTCAACCTCTTCTCAGTAAAGCCCCAATAAACCCAGCGCAATCTTCCTCTATCATTCTATGATTCCTCTGCCTGCTTTTCCCTCTGAAAATCATATGCCTTTCATTTTGCTTGCTTATGCTGCTGTCCCTAAGGACAGCTGATCTATCTGGAAACTTTCAGGCAGTATCATTTTCAGAAGAAATACTCCACATCCTCTTGCCTTTGCACGTGTGTCTGTCCTCAAGATGGGCATTAAGAAGGGAAGAAAGAGGCCTTCCCCCCTCCCAGAGAGTCCCAAAAGAGCACAGTAAAGCAAATGTCCTTTTATTCCATGACAGTTTCTTTGCTGGTGCCTTTTGCTTCCATTACTGTGATGGTTATCAGAGAATCCCAGACTGGTTTGGGTTGGAAGGGACCTTAAAGCTCATCCAGTTCCAACCCTCTGCCATGGCAGGGACACCTTCCACTGGAGCAGCTTGCTCCAGGCCCCTGTGTCCAACCTGGCCTTGAACACTGCCAGGGATGGGGCAGCCACAGCTTCTCTGGGCACCCTGTGCCAGCACCTCAGCACCCTCACAGGGAAGAGCTTCTGCCTTGTACTTACTCTAAATCTACCCTCTTTCAGTTTAAATCCATCCATATATAAATATATATATACACAAATTATCTGGTGGTTTGTTATTAACCCCTATCACCCTCTATCTAATCTTATTTGCCAAGCAGGTGATCTTTCCTTTGAGCCTGGCAAAGCTTAGAAAACACAAATACATGGAGCATCAACCGAGCAGTTGTTACTGAAAAGGCAGCTCCACAAGAGCAGATCATTGCAGGGAAATTATCTCTGGAGCTTCATAAAGTCCTCTGGAAGAGTTCAGACACGATTCTGTCTTAACTGATAGCATCAACTGTCCCCAGTTCGCAGAGCAGTATCCATAGAAACTCAGGGGCCTTGACAAGATGACAAACAACACTGCAAGAGCCTCATAATAGCAGAAATAAGAAGCTGTGGCCAAAAATACCCACTACCAAGTGAGGCATTTTGTGGTGTGCAATGGGTGGGCTCTGCCTGATGGAAACCAGACCACTGGAGGGAGGCGGAGCACAACCGGAGGATGGAAAACCAAGAATTGCCAAAGCCAGATGGGATTTCTGTGCCAGGGAAAAGCAAACAGTGCCATTGGGGAAGTGGCTACAGGGTATTGCTCTGTATAGAGCCACCTATCCCAAGTAACAAGTGATAGGATAAGAGGTAATGGCCTCAAGCTGCACGAGGGGAAGTTCAGACTGGATATTAGGAAAAATTTCTTCCCTGAAAGGGTGGTCAGGCATTGGAACAGGCAGTGGTGGAGTCACCATCCCTAGAAGTGTCCAAGAAGCATGTAGATAAGGCCCTTAGGGACATGATTTAGTGATGAATGTGGCAGTGCTGGGTTAATGGTTGGACTTAAATGGTCTTCAAGGTCTTTTCCAACCTACCTGATTCTATGAGTCTATAAACCAGGAGCAACACCACTGGGAGCATCACGGGAGCATGGCAGTGCTGGCACAGAAGCCTGGTCATGTTTGGGAGGAGTCACCCCACAGCACAGCCTTGTGAATAGCGCTTTGGCCACCGATGATGTGCTGGGACCCAGGGAGCTCTTGGGAAGCGCAGCGGGTGGTCCCAGCCCCTTTCCTGAGCCTTTCTTGGGGTTTTTAACCACCTCTTGACCCAACTGTGGCTCCTTCTGCCAGGCACGGGCACAGCGATGCCACTGGTGGCACAACTTTCCCAGGCACAGCAGGAGAGCCCATCGCCCACTGCTTCGGGGCTGCAGCACGCTGCTCCCTGTGCTCATTGTAGCCCCATAACTCATTGTGCAGGCAGGCCTGACCTTGGTCTTAATTAGCTTAAAACTGCACAATAAAATTACAAAAAAGTAAGAAAAGAGGAATAAAAAATAAAGGGAAAACCCTTCCTAAAAGCCAGTCACAAATCAAAAGAGGCAACAGTGAGAGCAAGCAATGTGTCACCACAAGTGTCCGAGTCAATGGAAACCTTGTTAGGTGGTGAACAAGGGTCTCCGCTAACAAGCTCTTATCTGTGTTTTTGTTTTCTATTGAAGGTGCATGTCATTAGGAGGAGTGTTAACAAGAGCTCTCAATAGCTTCATATGGCCAATGGACTCTGAATATTCATGAAGGTGTGAACAGAATGTGGGAAAGCCCTGGAAGAAAAGGCAAGAAAAGCAGCAAGAGGGCTGATTGTGCTGGGAAGAAAGGAGCCGGGGCTCTGTGGGAAAAAGGGATCCTGAATCCCTCAAACAAGAGCGTATTCCCCAGGCAAAAGCTGTCCCACAAGCTGTGTGGATGGTATTGAGGGAGCAAAAGATGTGGGATTTCTCTGAGCAGCGCTGGCAGCAAACCAGCTTCTGTCATTTTAGGTGGCAGTGACCAGGTTTGGGGTTTCTTTAACTTCAAATCACAGCAGCCGCCTGGCTGCTGGCCACTGGCCTCTGAACCTGGAGGGCCAAGTGTGAGCAATGTAAAACACAGATGTCCCTCCCAGCCTCACCCCTGTCTGTGCAGCAGTGCAAAGCTCCTCTCATCCCTCACGTCCCACTGGTGCCCCTAGGGATAACCATCCACACCCTGAGACCTGCTGCAGCCCCAACCACAGACATCACAACCTCAACATCCAACTTTATCCTCAATGTTAACACACAAACCCCAGCACCCAGGCTGGCAGGAATGTGCACCCTGCAGATGCCCATCACTTCTCATGGGACAAGAGGCAGGCACCTATTTTGGGGATGTGTAACCCTCTCTCCAGGTTTATTAAGTCCCAGAGAGTAATCTTTGCTGGATGCCTGGTATTGAAGTGGGGATGAAGAAGACGGGAGGTAAAGAGGCACACTCAGATGCTGCTCCAGCACCTCTGCGTTCACCATGGAGAGGGCAACAACTCATCTGCACCCAGATACCTGCTACCCACCACCCGCTATTCCAACAAAGCCTCCCAGCATCCTAAAGAAACCCCAAATTCGCCTCTGGCAAGAGCCCAGCAGGGCTGCCCAGGGGGCACTGGAGAAAGGAAAGACGCTTTTCTATGAAACACCTCTGTAGGTCTTAGAGCTGCTGCTTCTGCACAATCTCAGGCTCAGGGACTTCGGTTGGGCTGTTTTAACACTGAGCTCTTGCTCCACTCGTTTTGGAGCAAAATTATACCAGGGAGTTGCCTCCTCTTGAAAGGCTCCAATCTCCCACGTCAGTCCCAGATAAACAGTTTTCATTCAACAAATCTATGAGCAGAAACAAAGTAGAGCAAAATAACATCAAGTCATTTCAGTGATACCGACAGCTGCTGAGCTGCACAGCAGAAAGGGAGAAGCAGGAGGGGGTGTGGGGGAATAGATTAAAACATGTAAAAAGCAATAAATCACAGCTGGGGGGGAATCATAAAACCACAAGCCGCTGCTGCTCCCACACAGCGTACACAGTGTTTACTCCTCTATTGATAACAAAATTTAAAGTAAGATAGAAAAGGAATAGCAAATAATCGAAATCATCCTTGTTAGGAAAGCAAAAGGGCTTTTTTCCAGTGCAAAGATCTGAGGCACAAAGTGGGATGCAGCCCCAACCCCTCACCATCACTCCATCCTCATCACAAACCACAAACCAGGACTCTGCTCTCACGCAGGAGGATTCAACTTGCACCAGCTCTGTGTAGACTAAACTGGTGTAAGAGTGAATCCTCTTGCACTAAGGACCAAGTCTGAGCATTGCTCCATAGACCAGCCATGACAGCAGTGCACTGACAGCTGCTGGTACAGGATTTCAGGGTCACTGCTGTGCCATGGCCATGTGAAGCTCAAGAGCAGTGTGGGGAAAGCCCCACTGTGCCTTAGGCCCACACCCGGGGTATTTCCTAGCTCCCTCCAGCAGTGAGCCACAGATAGCACAGAGCCGCCAGCTCGCTGAACTCAAATAAAACCTGCTTTAAATCGTGGTGGAAAACATGTTTTGTTGCAGCCTGAAAAGGCTGTGAGGGGCTCTGGCTGTGGGATGTGACAGGAGGGACGACTCTCCATGGGAACCCTGTGCTTGTTCATCGCTGACAGGCGAGCAAGTGGCCTCGTGAGGTGCCAATGGGTGACATCGCCCCAGGGATGAGGAGAAACCTTCCCGGCACTTTGGAGCATTTGGGAGCTGTGGGTGAGCAAAGTGCCCTGAAAATGATGCCCATGAAAACTAGGATGGGTCTTTTTACCTGGAGCATGGGGACACCTCCCATCTAATGCCAGCACATGAGAGCTGCAGGCACTTGAAGTGGGTATGAGCACCCAACATGTCCAACTGGATCCCCCTGCCCTGCACCAGGCCTGTGCTAAGTCCTGCAACAAAGCACCACTGCACTGATGTTATTCATGTCTGTATATAGGATGACAAAGACAGGACAAGCAAAGCTTGCAGCCAGAAAAGCCTGGAATTTGACTTAAAACTGTGCCAGTGCAAGCCAGGCTCTCCACTCTTGCAGAGCGGCAACACGTTATAAACCAGCAGGACAGCACAGCTGGAAAATGAGTTTACAATATTAACATTTCCAGGAGTAAGACCCATTGATGTGTCTAACTAGCACAAAGAACTGTCAGAGTTTATATTAAATAATTACATCTGAAAGCACACCTCGATTCCTCCAGTCTCCAATGTCCATGGAAGGGGTTGCAGTTGTAGTTCTCTCTGCTCATCCCACCTCAAACTGCAGGACACTGTGAGGCCTTAGAGCACCTGGAAGAGGACAGAAATGCTTTGCCAGGATAAAAATCCTCCAGGGACAGCAGCATGTGGAGAAACCTCCCTTCCTGCTTTCTGGTGATGAAGACACAGCTACACATCTAGCTCAAAGGCATGAGCAGGTCCCACTACCAGCCACAACCCAAGAGCACACAGCCAGTTCCTGGTGTGACACTCGTGTCCCCACCTGCATTGCACACAGAGGCTCCTGCGGAAGCTTTGCCACGTTATGGCAGGGCCCACACAAACCCCGGAGGGAGTGACAATGCAACTTATCAACCACTGCTAGTTACCGGCTTATTTCCAACAGCCACCAAACCAGGGAGTGCTTCCCTGTGGGTTAAAAATCAGGAACGAATGAGTTAAAACATGAATTGTGACTGCCCTGAGCCCCCACAGCAGCCCTTTTGGGGCAGCACTAAGCAGAATAGGGAGGCCTGCAGAGCCCATACAAAGATATACATGAGGCCAAGTATGACTGACCAAAGAGACAGCTCTTCTCTTGGAAGACTGTATGAAGAGATGTATCTTGGCACCTTGGTTACTGCATGAAGAGATGGTTCTTCTTGTAGCCTGTTTTGCTACACACAGGTCCCTCTGGCCTCCTGCTTTGGTCCAGGGTCACCTCTTCCTCATGGTGCTTGGTCCATCTTGGCCATCAAAGCTGTGGATGTGCCGAACCCAGTGCGACAGCTCCGGCTGCTGGCTGCCAGGGGCTGCTAACAGCATCCACATGGAAACATTCAGGAGGGGGAATGTAGTTCTGCCAAGCAAATGCCTCATCCTCCTTTGTACCCATCTACCTAACCACAAGGGACTGGAAAAATCACAGATGCTTTTGCTGAACACCCAACACGTATTTAAACCGCTCATTTTCCATCATTGCTGCTTTCCAGAGAGCAATGAGGGAAGAGATTCAATTACACACAAACTCTGCTAAATCAAGAAGAGAGACAGTTGAAAATAGGGGGAGGGGGAAAAAACATTTAATTCAATTTATTTAGCAGCATCTTTATTGCAACAAAGGTTTTGTAATAAAACGCAGCAAAACTAATGCCTCCACTTTACATGATTAAAAGCCATGGAGCTAGGAAGGGGAGGGAGGGAGGGAGACCAATAAACCCACTGGAGTGAGACATGCAATTCTGGTAACGCAAACAGCAGGCACTTCATGTTCTAAATTTAAACACCTGAACTTCTCCTGTGCACAACATCCAAGTGAAGATTGCACGAGGACCTTTTCCCTTTCCAAAGGAGCGGCCTGGAGAAGCCTAAAGGGCACATAGGTCTTTACAGGGTTCTGGTACTCAAGTAAACAGGCAATTCAAGGCAGTGTCCTAATCTGGCTGCTGATTTCATGTATTTATACTCTATTATTGCCTCATTGAGAAGTTGAATCTCACATCAGCAGCAAACCAGCCTGCCTCACACACGAACACACAGCACAAACTTCTCCTGGTAGGAAGTAAAGGTTGGGATCCCCAGGCTCAGAGTTTAACTTTTCCATAATCTGCTGTATAGTGCTCCAGGCTTAAAGCATTACAACACCAAAGTTATTTCCATTGCCTATTCCCAAATGCCATCAGTAAGCAGGGAATGCATTTTCCATTCTAATCTAATGAAGTTAGTTGATTTTCAATGCTTTACTTGATGCTTTGAACTCATTATTCCATTGGGTTTATAAAAATTAAGCAGTTCTGGGTAGATACTAATTATACTTTGTTCTGAATAAATGAAGTAATTGAAGACAAAGGGGGGCAGGGAGTAAAACTTCAACATGAAGGGTGAAACCCAACAGCTTTGCACATTGCACACTCAAGAGGAATTGCTGGAAGCTGCATTAAAACAGGGTGAATTAAATGTGCTTCCACCAGAAACAAGCACAACAAACCCAGCCACTGCAAATGAGAAGAAACTGCTGGCATCAGCACTCAAGTAGTTCAGTATCTCATTGCTCAGATCCCCATGGTTCATAAATATTCTTAAAAATATATGAAATTAAAACATTCATCTCAAAGACATCTGTGCAACAAATATCCACCATGCAAGGAAGGCTCAATCCTGCTCCTGCTTGGAGCAGGTATACCCCTGGGCATAGAGGACAGCTCTGATGAAGGCAGAATATCCTCCAACGGGACCCATCAACGTCTGTTGTGAGAGCCATAGGGATGGCTCCTCCTCACACATTTTTTTCTCTACAGCCAGCCTCCCTTGCATGTGCTCCCCCAGGATCTCAGTAGTTCTGCTTAAAACTCACATTAACCAAAGTAGGTTTTAACATGCAGGAAGTGGCAAAGCATAATCTCAAATGTCAAAACAGGCTGGAAACCTCTTCTGCAGTGACAATACCATCTCCTGGACTATAAAGTACAACCTCAGAGCAGGTACTCAGAGCAGCCACCACTCTCTGTGCCAGCTCTGGTCCAGTACCAGACCAACACTTCAGCATACAAGGTGCAGGACTGCTACTCCCCCAAAAATACTGATGCAATGGTCCTGAGCACTAACAGTTTCCTACCTCTGCATCTCAATTGCAACTGGCTTTGCCCTTCTTCCTGTGTCACTGGGAGCTCAGTTGTTGACTGCAAATCAGATCTCTCATAAGGCATCTCTCACACCTTCACTTACAGGCAGGCAGCTCTGCAACACTGATGATAAGTCCTTGCAGCGTTTCCACAGGGTAAGAGAATGTGGAGTCTGAAAGTGCTTAACTACTATAAAGGGAAAACTATAAGATAGAAAGAAATACATAATTTATGTTGCAAAATAGAGTACTTACAGTACATTGTACTTTAATAGCTTTTTGATATATATATATATTTAAAACAATGGAAGGATGCATCATTAAAAATTTCCATGTCAGCACTTATCACATCCTGTGCTAAATCAAAACCTAGCCTGGTTTACTTGCATAACATTCAGTTCTTCAGTTCCCCAAAAAAGCACTGTTTGCTGAAGGCCATTTTTGTTCTGGTTTTTAAACAAAAGGATCAATGTCATCTTAAAAACCATATACATTTACATTGAAGGGTAGTTACCTCTAGAAAAAGAACAAAAACACCCCAAAAAGCAAGTTAATTTAATATTGAACAAAATATAAACAACCTTGGAAAAGGTGATACTATCCACGTGTAATTTTATACATATATGTATATATAAACAGATATAGATATATGTATATATATAATACAGCATAAACACATAAGGAACACAATGGAATTCCAGAGTAACAGCTTATACTTGTTTCTACTCACTGTCATGTTGTTCTAGTTCAAATGCATCAGCACATTTCCGTGTCTCAATACTGACTAGAGCACACTCCATAGGGATGCTGAATTCACTTCAGCCACATTAACTACTAGGAGTAGACATTAGAGGAGCTGGGCTCCTTCCCTGCCATGCCCTTCCCAAAAATAAAACTGTAAGCCTATTATTGACCTGCTAATGGTGTTTTAACTGATCCACATATAATTACTGTGATCCAAAATAGCCCAAACCAAACATCCCCACCTCGGAGGATATTCACATTTACTACATGCCCGTTTGCTTTGGCTATCTTTTGTGTAACCCCCCCTAAAGCCCAGATCCTATTCTCATACACAGATTTTACAACCATGTTAAGTGCACCAGCTCCAATAGCTTTGGTGCATATGCCCAGCAGCCTAACTGAAAAGCGATGCGGTTTGATACAAAACAGCCAGGTTGTGTTAAATCCTGGAGTCCTGGGATCAAGCTGAAGAGTACAAAAGCAAGGAAAATACAAGGTTACAACATGTGGAGTACTAAGAGCGTAAACACTGAGAGTGATTCCAGATTTTCAAAAGATGAAAAGAAAATCATGCTCTGCTTCTCTCTAGCACCAAAACAGAAAGAAAAGGAAGTTCTTAGGTTTCTAAGAAAACCATTAAAACTTATAGGAGTCTCAGAGGCAAGCCCCAAGGGGAGAATTTCCTGGATTAAAGAGAATCATTTTGCTATGGGGTTTCTATCCTAAACGACCTGTTGCAAGTTAAAAGTGACTTCACACACTTATGATGCTTTTTAGCCAAGCCTGCTGCTTAGTTAAAACCTCACTAGCAAAAACACAACTGGGATTGAATATCCTTTAGGCTTAGCAGGGTTACTTTAAGCTATACAGAAGGGGGTTTCTCAAATACAGCATCATAATCATGCTACACAGCAGTGGTAGAAAGGATCCAGGAATGGAGCACTGAACAGAGAACAAACCTGGGAAACAGTCCCTTAAATCAAGCAGGAAATTCAATGAAGCAGTTCATATTGCCTCACATGTAGTGTTCACAAGGTCTCTCCTCCCCAAATCCTCTGTAGACCTTTGAATGAGAGTACTGAGTTTTAAAATTGTAACAGGATGCATATACCTATATCATGCTGACGTGATGGGAAGAAACAGTATTACAAAACCAGCCCCAGGGAAAATGTCAGTGAGAAATGAGCTGCACTTTTAAGCTTATTTTAAAATGTACAGAGTTTCAGCTCTTTGACTTACGTTAGTTTGCATGTCAGAATAAAAGATTGTTATGCCCGTATCACAGTAAAATATCTTTTCACTTCCCCACTGAAATCAAGTACGATCAGGATAGGATTTCAAGCTGCTGAAAGAAGAGTATGATTTATCCTGGGGAGAGAAGAAATCATTGAAAAGAACCTGGCATCAGCTGAACTGAATCCAGAAATTCAATTCCTTAGGAAGCAGCTTAGAAGTCTTTCTTCTTAAAAAACAATTAACATCTGGACAGGTGATGCGTCTACCTTGTGACCAGCTTCTAAGGAGTGGGACACATCCCTGTCACGAAGCATAAAAGCTATATGATAGCATTTAAAATGTAATACAAGTTGGAACCATTCACGTAAACCCTTGCTGGGTACTGAGTAAATCATCCAGTATTATGTAATAAGATACCAAGGAACACACTGTAAAAATACATCAATTGTGTCATAATTCTTTTAAAAAGTGAAGATCTGGTGCTGTAGAAGTACGTTGGTTTCAGCTTCAGCTCCTCCCCCAAGAGAACACTCATGATACTGTGTCATGCCCCAGACGTTTGCTTTTATTTCCAGCTTAAGCTTTCAAGTTATCAGGTCACTGGACTTTCATTTCCTGTATGGCACCAAATTTGCTCTTAAAAAAGTGTCTGTGTGTGTACGTGTGTGTACATGTGGCAGGCACCAGAATGCAATATTCCATCCTACTTTCTCTAGTTTCCTATGTCTCCTTGTCTGGTGAAGCAGCCAGTGGAGCAGAGTTCTGCAGAGGTCAGTTACATTGCCTTCAGGGCAGCAATATGAGAGCCCAGGTTCTCTTGCAGGTAATACAGGAGGTGGAGTTCATAGTGCTCTCCCGACTCGGGCACCCTTATGCTATGTCTCTCCTGAGGGTAGATCTAAAACATAAAATGAAATCATGAGTATTGATAAGAGCTTGAGGCACCAACATTTAAACCATATTCAAACTATTCATGTGATCTCCTGCATTAACTCTGCACCTCGGCTAATACACCCCATCTTCCAGCGCCTGAACCCTGAGATACCCCACTGCACCCTCCCATCCAGCTGGTGCTGTGCAGGAGATGATCAGCCTGCCTGAATAGAGGCAGATCCTGTTCAAAGCCATTATATAAATCAGCATGCTCCCAGTTCTGCAGCACGGTGTGGGATAGCTGGGCTGCATCTGCACAGAACCAGGTTTAATTAAAAGCATAACCCAGTTCCACACTGCATGAACACTGCTGTACTGCCTTAACTGCAGAAGAAGCCTTAACTGCTCATTTGCCTGATATTTTCACTTGTTTACTCATAAGATCTTCCTTTTAAAAAAATGTAAGGCTCAAATCCTACAGTTTTACCCCAGAATTCCAAGCTGTCCAGCACAGCCATGTTACAAGTTCCAATTCTGGACTCCTCAAAGACAAACACATCACCTTTAAATCCTGATTCTGGCCTTACCTGTAAATCATATGGTTTCCCAGCTCTCACCAAGAAACTGAGCAGAATACTAGTGTGTGCAAAGTGAACATTCTCATCCAAGAATCCATGTAGCAGCAGCAAACGGTTCGGTCTGAGAAAAGCAAGAGACAAACATTTGTAGAGAGCATCCCAGAACCATGCAGAAAGCATCCTGATAACTACTTTTTATCTAGCTTAATGTGGCTCTGAAGTGCTAATCATAATTGAAGATAGGTTTGTCATTTCTTTAGACATACGAGATAGTTTTTAATTACAGCTAGTATAAAAAAGGATTAAATGGAATTGCCTGTAATTATGCAAATGTTCATTCAAGTATTAAGTTTATTAGTGTTGGGGTTTGGTATTTATTACTTTTTAATTATTATCTGTGCATTAGCATTTGTGATTCCAGGATTCAACTGTCAAGAACAAGGAGATAAAAACGTGTCTGTGGGGCTTGAACTTTCCTGGTAGCAAAAGCAGAAGCAAGAACCAAACTTACTCAGAAGGAAACTTCTCCGCCTGCATGGCCACTGAGCCTAGGTAATAGCCCTGCTCGTTGTGATCCGGGTGGCCCATGTAGCGCTCTGTGTAACCAGTGTCATAGAAAATCCACAGCGTGACGGGTGCTCCAGCAATGGCAACCTGCAAGTTCAACAGGGCTCTCTCAGCATGGGGAGGGGAATGAGAATGCCTGACCCCGATGTGTGGATGTCCCTCCCTCCCACAGCTCTATCCCAGTACAACTATTATTACCCAAAACACACTGGTAACTTTACAATGCACAGCCTGCAGTGGAAAAAGAAAAGCAACCCTTGTTCTCCCTGCCACCGTTCATACGTATCAGCACAGGTCAGCTCTGACCTACGTGTGCTTTTGTCCAAAAAGCAGAGTGCTCTGGTTTCATGTTGCAAAACCTGTGTTCATTTGAATATCTAACAGAAACTGGGATCAATAGGTCCCTAGGACTCAGCAAGCTACTCTGCACCACCAGCTTGCAGAGAGGCTGTGAAAGAAAGACCAATGAGAAGAAGAAAAAGCACCATAAACCCTTGTGCAAGGCAATAATCCTAAGACAATTAATTATTCAACCTCCCAGTAATATTCAGGTTGGACTTAGAGAAAGCAAGAGCAGCCACAAAGAACAAAACCCATCCCGAGAGCAATATCCAGCTCTTATCACATCTATCTTTGAGACCTGTCCAAGAGCAGTCTGGCCATTCACTGTAGTGATCTAAAGTCACAAAATCACAAGAACCTCTTTTCAGCATCTCTCCTCATGTCCAGGCTGCCCTCCTGGCTGCTTCAGAACACACTGCTACAAAGCAGCATGGGCAATTTGATCTGGAATAGATGAGGCTGCAAAGAGACTATTCTCTCAGGGCAAGAAAGAGGGGAGGAGAAGCAGAGGTCTCGTTTTTCAGCAGGATCATTTCCCTCAGCTGGTTCAAAGCACAAAGAGCTTGGCAGGCACAAAGAGCTTGGCAGACCCAAAGCTGGCAACAGCTGATACTATATAAGGTACCTTCTGCATAGGTGACCCAAGATTGGTACAGCTATACCAGCACAGCTGAGTTACTGCAAGCTCAACAGTCCAACAGTTTAAAACTCTCTTACACAGTTCCAGAGAGGCAATATCCTTCTGTGCTCCGGTGAATGGGGTGTCTTTGTGCTATGAACATCCATGGGAGGTTACACGATTAAGGGAAAAAATCTGTCTGCATCACCAGAGTAAGTACTCAATGTATGAACATACCCTGAAGATATCTGACCTCTGCATTAAAGCCATAAGAGAGAGGTAGCCTCCGTAGGACCAGCCATGAATGCCAACACGATCCAAATCAATGAAGTCATGCTGTGATGCCAAATACTGCAGCCCCTCCACTTGGTCATCAATTTCTATTTGTCCCTGGAGAGGAGAGGAAGAGGTAAGTTTTGGTCGGTTTATTCTCAGGCTTTCCAGAGGTAAACACCTTCAGAGCTCTGCTGCTTCCACTCCTGCAGCACCCAACCGCACACCAGCACGCCACTGTGCTGTTACAGAAAGATGACCCCTTTCCCTCATAAGGCACTAAATACAGCACAAAGAAATGAAGAGCCAGACTCAGAGCCCCACTTACCATTTTGTATTTAAAGGCTCCTTCAAACTTCAAGCCTCGGTGGCAGGACCCCCTGTTGTCAATGACAACAACAACATAGCCTAAAGAGGCCAAAGTGTTCAAACGGAAATACTTGATTCCTTTGAACCGATTGTTCACAAGCTGTACCTGGAATAGAAGAGCAGCAATGTCACGTAATGGAATCCAGAGGTTCCCCTCTTAATCCAAGTTCAGACTTTATTTACTTTCCTTCAAATGTTTTGTACATTTTTATAACATAAAGTTTTCAAGATCTCTGCTCTCTGTTGCAGGATGCTCTCTCCCCGTTTGTGGTCTGCTATGAAATAAACTCTTTTCCCACAGTAACAAGCCATTCTGTGTCACAGATCTGAAGAGCTGAACTAAGGTCCACTGCAGCACCAATGGGCATGGAGCAAGAGGGGTGGCTGCTGACTGCATGACCCAAACCTGAGCCTTCAGCTCTGCTCTTTCTGATCTTTCCCAGGAGAAGAATCTTTCCCTTCACCAGGTCTCACGCGATCTGACTTTGACCACAGCAGTGCACAGTAGAGCTGGGGAAACCAAAGCAGGGCTAAAGGGCTCATCTTCTATTCAGCACACACTGGTAATGGTCAGTGCTGACAGAGTGCTCCCCTCACATATACACGAGGAAGTGGAAACAAAGGACAAGATCCCTATGGAGGAGGAGGAGATTGAAAGGAAACAGGGACTGTCTGCACTCCTCTTTCTCCCAGATGTAGTTCTGCTGCTCCACACCTGTTCTCAGACAAGTGGCTGTGCCTCAATCTATGACCCAGAAATCATGACTGCTTACAACAACTTTGGCAAAGCAGCTGCTCACCAAAGAGGCAAATGCTACACACTATCCTCAGCATGGGGCAGGAACTGTTCATTAGGGAGAGCAGTGGAGTGATCCAGGCCAGCCTACCCCATTGCTCCCTAACTTCTGCACTCACCTGAGGACCTCCATAGATGAAGAGCACAGTGGGGTACTTCTTTCCAGGTTGCAGGTTGTGAGGTTTGTACATCATCCCATAGAGTGTAAACCCTGTGGAGCTCTCGAAGGAGAACACTTCTGGGGGAATGTAATCAGGAAGAGGGCCTGCCACGGGAGGGAACAAAGAGCCTGGTTTAAAAGTGAATGGATGCATAAGGCAGCTCTGCTTCTGCCAGATCACCAATCTCCCTGCAATCCCAGTGGAGCCCTCCCACACTTTTCAGTGGATGTGGCTGGGAGCAGGCAGAAACTGGGAATGCCTCAGCTGTAGGGGAGCTTTCTCAGTCCTATCCCATTCCATCCCTGCACTCCTATGGATGGTAGTGGCTTTCCTCCCCTGACATGGCCATTACAAGTATCCCATCCTTTCCTAACCCCACTTAGGACTCATCTCATTAATAAATGGGAAGCACAGGCACAGGATATGGAGTATGCGTCAGGGAAGGAGAGATGAAAGGGAACAGAAATACAATGGACAAATAAAAGCCCAAGAGCTGTCTCACAAAGACATTAGTAGGCAGCAGCACACAACTATTTCAGAAGTGTATGCTCCTTCCCAGAAGCATGATCATCAGCAGGCATATTGCACAGAGTAAATAAGGGTGCTTAACCCCCTCCCCTGATGCTAAAACTGGCTGTCTGCAGTTTCAACTGGTTCTGGCAGTAGAAACTTGGTAATTTCCACTCTATATTCCTTCATGACCAGTTTATACCCATTTGTTGCTGACCTGAAAACACCACTCCTGTGCTTCCAAGAACTCACACAAGCACGAGTTTCAGAGACAAGTCTAGTCACCTACAACAGCAAATCTCAAGCAAGTATATTCTGGGATATTTCATTCTGTGATCCTGGTTGTCCTTTCCCAGTTCCTCATCCATGCCCTTACCTGCTGAATCTAAAATGGTAGCCCAGAACTCCTTTGTCCTGTGGGCTGCACCATCTTCAGGTCCTGTCAGGCGATAAAGTGACACACAGTGCGGGTTCTTCTGATTACTGTACTTGCTGATGAACATGTCACAGTCCTGGGGAGAAAAAGAACATTACCTTGAGCTCCCCAGTGCAGAGGCAAAGTGATCATTTCTTCCTGCGTTTAAATCTTTTAGAAGGTATTTATGCACCAAATTTAACCAGGAAGTCTGAGCACTTCTGATAACAGCAGATAGACTCTGAGAAGCTACAGACCTTAGCAAGACTCAGCCAAATTTACACCTACAAAACTAATAGCTGCATGAGAACCCTGTCACACATCCTCTTCTGGGTAAAGCATTCTCAGCCGCACAGGCTATTGCCCCAGATGCCTGGAACCCTACCCAGTGACAGGCTCATCTCTTCTGGTGATTGCTCTATAGCCCACTTCAGGTGGAAAAGTCAGGCTCAAACTGCTTCAAACAATTCATCCTGGCTCTTTTTGCCTGAAGTGAGATAAAGAGCAACTGAACTGGGAGGTCAAATCTAGTTTCCAGGCTGGGTTTATGCACTCAATGTACAATAAACAGGATCACACAACACAGTGTAAAATCAGCTTCTGTCACATTCAAATACAGCCTTGCCTGCTGACTGATGAAGGACAAGACTGGAGACAAGCCACAGCACACCCAGCCAGCCCTGCCTATTAGGGCCTCACAGACAGACAGGTACCTGGCTAACACAGCAAGCGTGAGAGTAACCGCGTTCCGTCAGCCGCTTTATTTCTCCTGGATTCTCGTAGCTAACAACGTACAAGTGATGCTCTAAAGGCGAGTCTTTTGTGCCTTGGAAGTACACCAGTTTTTTGGCTTCATCAACATAGATCTGTCAAAACCAAAACAAACAACACATCCCTCAATATTGCATCTTGCCAAAACAATACCCAGTTCTACTGCTTCCAAGTCTCCTCCTCGGCCCCTCCTCATACAGCTGAGTTGGAGCCAATCTGAAAGGAATAAGCCAACTGACTGTTCTTACCGTACACAACTCTGACAGTTATGATTTGCACTTCATGCCTTGCTGCTCAGCTCTCTCATGCAGGTTCTTTACTCTTCCCAGTCTCCCCTTCTGTTTCCTATGCTAAATAATTCTGTCCCCATGGAACATAAACACTGTATTGTAGCTAAAAAGAGATGGGGTTAACGGATTTGTGCTGATCCCTCCAACGAGTATCTGCTGATTCCAGAACAGTAGTTGGACACCACCATGATGTCTTTCTGCTCATGAAACCTGGAATTTCCTCACTGATACCTCACAGTATTTTTGTTCCCTTCTCTTTAAGCCTTAAATTTGGTGGGGAAAATTCCTTGTTGACAAGGATCCACACAGGAATGTGCAGGAAAAGAATGCTGTTGCCTGTGTTGCTTTCCCACGCTGCCAAACCTACAACCTCTGGTCCAGAATAGCACATCAGAGGTAGAGAAGGATGAAAGCACACTGCATACCAAAAATCCCCACGATACAAATGCTCAAACTCAGTATCAGGGAGTGGCAAGGTCCACTCTTCTCAGGGAGCAGAGCCTCACTAATGTGACATGTACCAATCTGTGAGGTCCAAGAGATCACCCCTGCAGTGTGTTTTGTTTGTAGAGCATCGATACAGTAAGAGCAGAGACTTACATTGGATCCATGCCTGCCAAGCACTTCCCATTCCCCACTGGTAATCGCTATCTCCTCTTTGATGAGGCACTTGAAGTCACCTGCAAGCAACCAACAGAGAGAATTTACACTTTTACATTTTACAAAACACATGGTCACAATAATGCTTCCTTCCTTCCAAGCTTTTCTACCAGACTAAACCCAGGAGCAATGTACCTTTGCAGAAGACCCACATCTCTGCCAGCTCCCCAGACAAATGTTAGGGCTAGTACTGTTTAACATTGTGTGAAATAGGTGTTAAAGGATTCACAAGGTTCACCCTGAGATCTGGACAGCTTTTTTATGAAGTCTTTTGTCACCTGCACAGAAACAGAGGTTTTTATATGAAAAATGGGTGTGCAAAGGGAATCCCAGGAACTAAAAAGCAGGGATTTTTGAAACAGGGTGGGGAACAACTCTGCTTTTACAAGATAGTCTCATTTCCCTGAGAATGAGGGAGATTTAGCAAGAAAAAGGAGTCAGGTACATTCAGAGAAACCTAATCAAACCAGGATATAATGTTATCTGGGAAAAATCCCACTCGAAAGAACAGTTGCATAAAACTAGGACCTCGAGTAAAATAAGGTGTGTTTTTTGTGCATGCAGAGCTCAGCAACTGCCTTCAACACACACACAAGTAAATTAAAGTATCACAGCATGAAACTGTAAATTAAAGAATACATGCTGTGGAAAAACCACTCCGGAGCTTTGCACACAGCTTTGTCCCTCATCTGAGCAAGACCAAGCTCTGACTGCAGCTCAGAAGCACGTGGTCCTTGATGTTTTTGCTTAAAATGGCTCTTCCTGCATTTCCAGTGCAGTAATTTTCTCCTACCTACATCTCTGTCTACGCAGCAATACCACAATTGGTTTAAAAGCAGAGAGGAATTCTCTGAATAGTTCTCATATCTTAGGTTTCGCTGCCAAGGGCACGTGTTCATTTATAAGGGACTAAGATGTGCGCCCACTGAGAGAGGGAGGCTCTCTACAGACCTTTATGCAGTGCATTCAAACCATGCTGTGTGTCAGCCTCTCTGCTACCAACCTGCTTGTGAAGGCTGACAGGGACTGCGGTGTGTTTACCTGGAAAACTGAGCCCTGTGCCTCTGTTAGATACATTGGACCCAGCACATCAGACACATCCATGTTATTGCTATAATGATTAACCTCTGGCAAAGTCAGTGCACAGGCAGTCCCAACACTGACAAGGAAAAGCCAACAAAGTGCATTTCACAGCATCACAGGGACCTTGCTTCCCATCTGAAACTTTTCCCTCTAATCCCTAAGAAAGAACTGGGGTCCAATCTAAAGCACACTAAATGCAACATCACCCCTGGACAATCTCAAGAATGACTAGCACTGAAGTGCTTTCCTGGACAAGAGCAGGAGTTTCCAATCAGATAACAGTTCCTGCCAGCTGGAAGGACATTTATTTCCTCACTAGCTCGCAGCAAATGCCCAACTAACTCAAAACAATGATTTCACTTACTTGGAGCAGGGAGGCCTCCACACGACCGCTTATATTTGCTCTCCTTCAAAACGGAGGTGACTTTGTAAAGGTGCCGGAATCCCGTTTTACACTCGGTGGCAAAAATGAACTCTATCTCATCTTCATGGGTTTGAGGGAAGACATAGAAGATATCATGGATCTGTGGAGATGAAGCAGTGGATTACTGTTATCAGCAGGATTTTGGCACTGAAGCCACATAACACAACATAAGTTGTTCCTCTCACTGCTCAACTTAAACACAGTTCACACTAGCAGGGTGCAGGCACTGGGAGAACCAGCTGTGCTTATGAGCCTGGGGGTGTCTGCAGGCAGCAGCCACGGATGCTGCACAGCTCCAGGCTTTTTGCTCATCTAACTCTAACTTCTGGCCACCAAACTGATTATGTGAGCTTTTCTGCACCTGCCTTTCTAGCTTAGATACACAGGTGGGTCCAGCTCTGCAAACAGCATGAGACCCACCCAGAGAAGCCAGAGTTCAGCGGCCTCCTCTGTCCAGTAGCCCCCAAGTGAAGGGTTACTTAAAGAAAGAGCTGTCATCACCTACACACTCATGAAGATGCCAACTCTTCCTTCATGGAACAAACTTCTGAGTGATTCAGAAGCATTTATCTGCACAGGATGAGCTGCCACTCAGAAAACACTCCAGCCAGTAAAAATAATGGAGAAAGGAAAATTCACCACACCATCCTGAAACTATGCACACTATTAGGAGAAAATGTGGTATCACAGAGAGCACTCGCTGTATAGGGACTATTTAGTGCCAGGCTTTGGGCAAATGCTCTGCTGAAAGATCCAGCTGTCAGTGATTGGTGTTCCCAGGCCTTCCTGCACCCTGGCACACCTCCAATGGGATGTCATTTCAGAGACATTGATCTTTATCTGCAGAGGTGTGAAGAGCACTCACTTTTACAGCATTAGCATAGCATACAGGTGGCTGCTATCACAGCACAGGCCCCACAGCACACCTTCCAGGGGATTACATACAAATGTATTTCACCAGACCACATAGTTAAGAAAGGGTTTTAGGGGCTGTTAACAGACTCCTGGAACTTGTTCACCCAATATCATCTAGAGAGACCTTTGTTGGCTGAAGGACACCTAATCTGCTGGCATTGCTGTTGGTGAACAGCTGGCACCAAGAATCTGGAAGGTGTCAGTGGATAACACTGTGGCCATGGAACGCCAGAGCCCTGTGGGTTCTGCTCCTATTTCTGTCTGACCACTCTGCAGCCTCAAAGCAGCTGTTTTCACATCCCAAATCCCTGTGTCCTCTACATACTGGTTTTTACAGCAGGAAGCACAGAATATACACACTGGGAACATTCTCCTAGGCAGCAGAGTAGCACCAACGTTGCTCAGGTGCTACAAGCAGAGTCTTGAACAACAAACTATCACAGAAGGCTGAAATTCAAATTCTTACATTTATCCAGATGTCTGTTGTTTCTTCATAAATAATGAAAGGTGTAACAGAATCCGGTACAGCATCGATAAGTTTCTGTCTTTCCATTGCATCATCTTCTGTAGGGATGAATAATGCAGGAGGGATCAAGACGATCTGAAGTCGAGTTTGGGAGCGATCCAGTAAGATGGACCAGATGCTGTTGAGGAGACAGATATTAGAGAAAATAATGTGCACTTATAAGTATTGGATCTGAAAATCTCAGCAGACACTAACTAGCGCTAGGCATTATAAGGGAGTCAAGAACATTCCATTTCAGATTGTGGCTTACAAAGCTACATGTAAAATTTACCCACATAAACAAGTCTTCCCTAACACAAGAACCTATTTCACTTCATTTCAATATTGCATAAGCACTGCAGGTTCAAAAGTTTAATTAATTCTGTTCTCCCAGATTTGAATAGTGCTTTAAGGGAGAAAGAGAAGAGAAAAATCAGGGGAATAATGAAGCAGAAAAATTTCAACTGAAATTTGAGGATACTTGTGAAAATACTGATGTTTTCAATCTCTACCTGGCAGAGAATAACACTGGCACCTAAATGGATGGGCAGCAGACCCTGCCATACTTCTGATGGCTTTGTATGTAGCTCTAACAATAATCCTGCAAAAAGCAAGATAATGTAGCCAATGTCTCCCTGCATTTCTTCCACAATTTTTAGGGAGAGCAGGAAAAAGGTGAAAGCCATCTTTAGACTCAAGAACTGGAAAAGTGCAATTCTGGAGAATCACAGAAGCACAGAATTGTTTAGGTTGGAAAAGACCTTTAAGACCACCAAGTCCAACCATTAACCCAGCACTGCCAAGTCCACCACTAAACCATGTCCCTGTAGTCCCATGTCTACATATCTTTAAAATCCCTCCAGGGATGGTGACTCCACCACTTCCCTGGGCAGCCTGCTCCAGTGTTTGATAACCCTTTTGGTGAGAAACCCTTTTGGAGAAGCTTCTGGTGAGTTAGAAACACTGTACTACATCATCTACAGGGTTAAAAATGACATGCAAATGTAAGTAGCACTTACAGCAGGTTTTCTGATCAGTAAGTCTGGTCAGCAAGGATGGTCCAGTGGTTAAGGCGCTAGCCTAGGGCCTGGGGGACCTGGGCTCATTTCTCTCCTCAGCCACAGACTTCCTGTGTGACCATGGCAAGTCACTTAGCCTCTCTGGGCTTCAGTTCCCCATCTGTAAAATGGGGATAATAGCACTGCACTCTCTCTCACAGGGATGCTGAGAGGACACATACATCAAAGGCTGCAAGTGCCCAATACCAAAGCAATAGGGCCAGGTACCAGAGAAAGAGACAAAGAGGACTCCGGTTTGGGATTTGGAAAAATCATCCCCCTTGCACAAACAAGTTTGTAGCAATGTAAAAATGAAAGCAGGCTTAAGCTTGAAGAAGACAGAGACCACTACATTCTGCTTCTAACTGTATCGCCCCAAACCCTCTAAGCAGAGACAGGATTAACATACGCACTATTTTCCTTCTGGCGTCCACCCAGCTCTAGCAATGTACTCTACTCCTTCAAAGAGGATCTCGAACGGCTGAACTAGCTCTTTATCCACAACATCTGCAATCTGTTGACAAAGCAGCAATTCAGTGACACTGAGATGAACCCCCACATCCAGTTTTTCATGCATGATGAGTCTGGACACAGAAGACTTCTTCTGTGCAGCTTATGCGATTTAGATTGCTGAGGCCTTTGCAACACAGGGGATTCAACCCCATCTCTAGCCAGACACCAGTATAATAGGAGAGCTGCACACTATAAGCACAGCCAGGGCTGGGACTTGGGAAATCTGGATGCTCCTCACCAATCCACCATTCGTCTTGGACAAGTCACTTGAACACTCAGCTTCCCCATGTAAAGGGGAGGTGATTTGTACCAAGCTGTTTTGTGAGGTGTTTTTATTGGCAGCTGTTGAACATCCTGCATGACATCCAGTTATCAGCATGCTTCTAACTCATGATATGCAGCTCTGCAGTCTGCTCCTGCTGGGACTGGGAACAAGTCACAGTGGTACCCAAAGGGTCCCAATGGCTTTGCCTGCCTTTGCTGGCTGACATCAGCATCACTATCCCAGCAGGTGACTGTTGATGGCTGAAGTAGCTCAAGAGTAGAGACAATCCCAATAACATATGGCTATTACTGTATCTGGTAAGATTAATTACCCAACTGTCTGAAGATCTTGGACTGCACTGTGGAAAATTCTGCAAAGTTCATCTCTTTCCATATGCTCATACTTATGTAAGGTGATACTGTCTTTGCAAGCAAATTTTCCCCATATCTGCAGCCAATCAAGAGATCTGTCACATAAAATCTAACCATCCACACCTAAAACATTCTGCTCTGCAGCTGAGTTTGTAAACCAGTGGTAGGGAAGGAAAGCACAGCCTTGAGAAACACTGCTGCACACACAGACACCAAGTATCTGCATAGGAGTGAGGCAAGTGCACAGCCTCTAGAGAAGCCATTAAGCTATCACAGCCAGGAAAGCTTATTTGTACTGAACTGGAAAACGAACTTTACTAAAAAAGACTTACAGAAATTACAATTATTTGGAACACAAGCAGAACATAGAACTTACTCTGCCTTCCGCATTGATTGTCACTTCTGAGAGCTTGAAAGTGACCTTTGGATTTGCTGTACCTATAAAACAGATGTTAGAAGTCAGACACTATTTGTTTGCTTCCAAGAGGGCAGAGCTGAACTGTGGATTATTGTGGCGTTATTCATACAGAACTGGAAAAGGCAAACAGCAGAATGCTCTTTGATCAAATAGCCTACTTGCACATGTGAGGGACAGTACAGGCAGGGAAAAGTGAAACTGCAAACATGAGGTAGATTCATCCTGCACATAGATCTGATTAAGAGCCATGCTACTGTCACAGTCTTCTCTCTCACAGTCAAAGCATGCTCAGGAGTGATCAGGATAGAAAGCAAGCTCTGGTTTATTGTTTGGCTGTGATTCTCAAGGTGGCACACAAAGTGATCCAGTGCTAAAAAGCATTTATTAAAATTAAACACTTAAAAGACCTACTGCCATGACTAGTGCAGTTAAGATAATAAAGCTACGTATTTCTGCTGAACACTGAAAATCTGAAGTTAACTCTTTACACAAAGCCTGTACAAAGCAGCAAGTCATCCTGCTGTAGAGCACCTGCAGTGCCAAGTGCTGGGGCCTGCTTCACAGGAAGAAAAGAGAGACTGTAAAGAATAAAGCTGGTGATCCACAAGAAGCCACATGTGGCAAGTTCCATGTGCTCTGAATAGTCTCAGTGCTGCTGTGAGAACTCCCACTTCATCAAACTGCTTCATACACAAACGTGATGCACTGAGGTGAAACGACTTGCCTTGGGCTCCAGTGCTACCTACCTGAGCATTTACCTTCTCCATAGGAAGAATTTTCTCCACTGCCTCAAGCTTTGCCCTCATAACAACCCACAGCAAAGGGCCATTGTCCCTACAGCTCAGACTGGAAACTGAGGCCCAAAGATTAAAACCTGGATATTCTTTTTTAAGGATTTGGGCTTTGGCTGGCTCATTTTCCTAAACTGCTGAAATCAGCATTCACCTCAGCTATGACAATATCATCTCAGAAATCTGGGTGTACACAAGTGCTTAAAACCCACAAGGAGCCATCTCTGGCTTCCCAGGCTAACACTGTGCTTTTCTTCCTTCTTAAAACAAGTAAATCAGTATCATAAGCAGAAAACTTTTCCCAGGGGATCAGAGAATCTGCAAGACCTGAATGAATTCTGAAGCTTGGGAAGGTCGCCAAACAGAAGGTATTTCTCCAAAAAATGAAGAGTTTGCTTGTGAGGAAAGAGAATAAAGCACTGTTACCTGTGAGCAACATTCCCTGCTATAATAGTAGGGAAATCTCACAAGAACAAAGGTCAAACTGTTCAAACTTGCCCCATACACCTGACAGTGAATCGCCCTTATCAGTTCTGCTTAAGTCTCACCTCCCTACTTCCAATGGCACAACATTTACTACGCTCTAAGCCTGTCCTCACCCTTTTACTGTCAGCAAATATGACAATAGGAGGTTTTCCTGGTTGGCTGCAAGAATGCTGAATATGCTCTTTGAAGTCCAAGAACAATCATGGAGATCAGAGTCCTTCAGAACTTGAGCTGCCAGGGCCCTGCGAGCAGCTGAACAGAAACCTTCTCTCAATTAATGTCCTTCCGGACATTAATTCTGCAGCTATTTCCTCAGAGATACAGGGCTGTAATGAGAACCAACCCCTCCACAACTCAGATGTGCCAGGATCTGAGACACCAGCTCCAAAATAGTGACAATCAGAGAGGGTTTCTGCCAACTCTCGAGACACCCAGACTTGGAGCTCTTAGTAACCACATGGCTGGAATATCAGCACAGTCACCAGTGATTAATGTAACCTCCCCAGCAGCAGCTTCCCCAAACATACTTTCACCACCTGGACACCAATTCAGAGACTACTCAACACCTCTCCAACAACCCCTTGTTCTAGGCTAGGAGCATCACTGCTCTCAGGCACATGGAACAGAGTGTATGTCTCCCAGCGACAGAGATGTAAGGTATCAGGGTCTCACCAGTTTTGGGGTACCGGAAGGAATCTGTTCTTCTTGTCTCCAGCATGGGTGATGTGACATGAATAATTTCCACCTCTGACTCATCATTTTCTTCATAAAGAATTCGAAGAATTTTCCCCCCATTCAGTGCTGTAAATGAATTAACATTTTCCTGGTCAGAACAGCTCTCATTATCAGTTATTGCAGGCATCAATATTCTCTCAGCAACACAAGCTGGTTGGAAAGATGAAATAAAATCCAAACCCTGTGATTCATATTTCATTAAGCAAAATACTCCAAGACTCCTACAAAGAAGGAAAGTAACACGTGTCACAAGCCCACAGTAACATGCCCACTGCTGCAGATAGTTTAAAAGGAGCCACAGGATAAAGTTCCTATCTTCATAAAAAGTAACAGAAAAAACTAACTCTGCACTGGACCCACAGTGGGTGGGGGGGGGCATTATTTGTGCCTGTCAGACTCACTGGATGCCCCACACTTACTTGGCTGTGCCTTTGGGCTCCACCAATAGCCAGTGTATCTGTCAAACTCCTCCTGCAGCACAAAAGTTGCCACACCAGCAGATTTTGGATCATCCTCAACATTTGCCAGCTCTAAAAAAAAAGACACAGAAGAATCAGATCATGACATACTGCAGAAGCAAACCAGTCCTGCATTATCCTAAACACTGACCCAAGTTCATCCCTCCAGGAACACAATAAATCACTTCTCAGCAGATTTGTTTTCTGCTTCCACCCTGCTCTGTTGATTTATTTAGGGAGGATCTAATCCTCTCTGACATGGCAGCTTCTTTCAGGAAAGGAAAGCCATCCTCCCTTCTTACTCCTACCCAACTAATCTCTCCATTTCCTATGTACTAGTTGAAGAAAGAAAATGTTCTCTCTACCTGAGCTCAGTGAATTGAAACTGCAATCTTTAGTTAAAAGGAAAAATCAAGCACAAACCTTTCTGAACAACTCTAAATGACAACATCAACGTTCAGAAAAAGGAAAGCTTCAGCATTTCATTCATTGCACAAAGCAAAAGTAAGAGGCTTACATAACATGTCAACACGATGACATCTCCATAGGGCTTCAATATTTTCCCTGTTACCCTGGAGGTAACTTAGCAGCGCTCCATAAATAATTATCATCTGAGAAGGAGTCACTGCTACAGTTTATTTTTAATGTACTTACATAATATTTTAATATTTAACTTTTAAATAGGCTGAAGTATTATTACAAAGTGCCAGAAATTTTAATTTAACTGCAATTTAAATTAGATACTTTAAATACAAAGTGTGATTTAAATGCAAAATAAAACACTGTTTTTTAAAGAGTTTTATCCACAATTCCCATTTTCCTTCCTCCAGGACACATGTCTGAAACACAAGTGGAGAGGGCAAGAAGCAAGAACCTAAGTTACTGAGTATCAGGGGCCAGCAGAAGGCTCAGTGCTATTCAGAATCTGCCTATGCTGTCTCTAAAAGGCCCTGCAGCCTGATTTTCCTGACAGAAACTTTCCACCCACAGCTCCTCCACACAAGAAAAGGCTGTTCCAGTGAAAAGGAATGTGCTGTTTTTCAGAAGAGCCCTTCCATATGGACTCAACAAATAACTCATTCTGCCAGATTCCTCAGTGCATCCAGAATCATCCCACGATATCTGCACTAGAGGAAACATATAGAACAGGACAAACAAAGTGGAATGAACAGGGGCCATTCCCCCAGATTTCAGAAGCCCCAGTGCCACTGCTGAATTCAGTCTACCAGGAACAAGTGCAGAGGAGGTGCAGAGATTTTAATTCAGGATGCAGTACCATGGTGCACAAACGTTAGCCTCCTTTCTTCTCTTGTTTCTATATTAGATACCCAGATGTCGTTGCTGTGGATAAATGCAATCCAATTTGGATCAGCTGGACAAAGCTTGGGATCCATGCGGATATTTGGACAACTGGTCTCTACCAGAATAGGTCTTAAAGGCTGTTGCTGTTGGAGAAAAAAGGGAAAGTACAGTAAGCAATGATAACACAAGAACACTTACAGAAATTAACCTGGATTATCTCTAAGACCACAGTAGTGTGAACACTGACTTCAAATACACAGGTTTACAACAGAGAAATCAATTTTAAACACAGAAAAATACTATGCAGGTATTTTATACGGAAAATTGTGTTTCCACTGTTGTTGCACAGATCCCATCAGAGCATCTTTCACCAGTGCTGAGGATTAGCCACAGATCAGGAGGCAGCTTGCTTAGAGAAGCCTGGCACACTCTTAAAACCAGCACCCTTTTAGGGCCTGGCAGAACATACAATCTTGTCCTCCAAAAGCAACTCAGGGTACAGTAAATTCCCCCTGACAACAGGGTTAGACAGACATCAGGCATCTGTTACAATAATAAGAAATTATTGGAGCTTTGTTCTCCAGCTTCAGCACCAGCAGAGAAAAGGCTGCTTGTTCTGCAAGCCATACAGCCAAACCTTCTAACACATACAGCACTGACTGCTGAACACTGACATCTAAACCACAGCCTGGGAACAGAAGTTGCCTCTGATGCGACTCCAGACTACATGAAAGAACACCCTTCTTTTGGGCTTTGGTTGGCTCAAGGTTATCAAGGCTAGCTGCCTTTTGAGTGCAGCAGTAACTGATGATCACGCTCTTTTGCTTTCAATCCAAGCCAGAGCAAAGAAGTCCTGCAGTGAGATAGGAGGATGGATGAGCAAACTCACAGTGAATCCATGAGGGCCTCCATCTTTTACATGATAAATTCCACTCCCTGCCTGGAACAGGAAGGTGCCGCTTTCCCGGTGGTAATCATAAGAGGCGATCCCTATGGTGCCAATCCGCTTCCTCTCCCGCAGCAACTCCTCTTCACGAGAGTACATCCCATAGTCCAGGATGGCCTGAATAAGGGCAGAGAACCAAACACAACAATCAACACCTCTGCTCTGCATGCCATGCTACCCCGTCAGAGCATCTCTGTACGCTGAGCTTCCAGGAGCAGATGGCTCTGCAGACACCCTTCTCCTCCAGAATCCTGCTCATGGCTAGAAGCCTACTCCTGCTTATGTCTGTATCACACACGTAGGTGCAGGCCATGAGCAGATCCTACACAGCTCTGAAGCTGATAGCCACCTCTCCCCTAGCACGGCATCATTTCCATCATATCCACTGGTTTAAGAAAGATCAAACTGGAGGTCTGTTATTTCTAGAATGGGCAGGAAAGTCTTTGCTAACCTTCATGAAGACACACAGTAACTGGTCTGGCTGACAGCCAGAAGTAACATGGAGATAAATACACCTAATTGCACATGGGGGGTGTCACACCTCCTCCATCCTGCCATGGTGCATGGACCAGAACCAGTGCAGGCTTGCTATGTGCAGAGGTGAAACAGGGATACACGTCCAAGGGAGTGGGATAGGGATCTTTTGCCCCAGCATGAGTCATGAAGCTACTGAATGATCCTTAGGGGGACTCATCACTTCCCCCTGCAACAGTGATTATTGGAGACTGGAGGCTCCTTCAGCAATCCCCAGCATCTCACAGCAGAGAATCAGATGCAAATTAGCACTTGCAATCTGTGCTGGCAAAGGAGGAATCATTCAGCAGTGAAAGCTGTAGCTCCAAACACTGCTGAGAAAGCCGTGCTTGATTTGAGATGGCTGCAGTTAGCTGAGCATAGGGAAAATCTTAAACTTAAGACATTAAACTCCAAATTTTTACAACGGCAAATAGGTGCAACCCCAAAGCCCATGTCCTTGCTACACTGCCAAGAAGCAAGAAAGAAATCGGGACCCACCGGAAAAAGATCCAGAAGAGGCTTCCAGGAAAGCAACAGAGCTGCAGCTTTGTTTATGGTTTTGGGAATCTCAGAGTAGAAGAGCGTGTTCTCCCTGTTCTCACCAGACATTGCTGGTGTGAAAGTGAGGAGGGGAAAAAAAATTAATTAGCTTTCTGTTCATTATCCAAACACTCTCAAAGGATTCCCAGGAACAGTTTCACAGGCTCTTCTCACCAGAAAGTACTGCTGGTCTCTGCACTGCAGCCTTGCTCTGGGAATTCCCCGTTTCACAGAAATGTAAGTCCCAGAGAAGGCAGAGAACATGAAACTAAACTCAAGCTTTCCCCATGCTGCCTAAGCCTGCCTGTGTCTTCTGAGGGGACCCTGTATTTCTATAAGCTTTTGAAATGAAGGAGGACCTTTCTGCTAATTCCCCTGGCTGGATGCAGCACAAAGCAGCTCATGCTTCAAAGATAACTCATCTTTAGGAAGGTCTGAAGGTCCCTTTCCTGCTCCTCTCCCTCAGTGCTATTCAGATTTCTGAAAGCTCCTGCCAAAGCACATGGGAACAGCCCAGAGGGAGCCAGATGTGCCTTGAGGAAGGCTAAGTCTGATCTATAGCTCAGGAATCGGCACATGGGAAACCAGAGCTCATCTCAGCTGGGCCTTCATCCACTCTCATCATGCTTGAATTCAGCATCATTCTATGATTATGACCCCTATCCTCTGAAAGGGGAAGAGGAGACAGATCAGCAGCTTTCTGTGCACTGCACAGCACATGCAAAGATTCTGTGAATCACGAATCAGAGCTTAAACACCCAGCCTAAGCAGCAAGCAACGGGGTTAGAACATGGTTCTGGCTCCTAGGCCTTTGCTCCTCTCCCTAACTCAGTTGTTCATGGAGTTATGTTCAGCTCTGGCAGCTTTCGACAAAAGCATTCCTCTACCTGCTCCAAAAAGCCACCAGGAATGTTGTTCACAGTACCATTTACATGCCAAATCACTTCTAGCACTCAGAAATGCAGATATACCAAGTGAAATTACATAGTGAAACAATACAGGAATGCACTGAGGCCAACAACAATAAATTACATTAAGTTCTTCATTATTAAGACTAAAAATGTTGAGAAAAGTCTTTACTCTTTAAGCTGCCTCTGCCCTACACTGCTATTTAGTCCCCACAGGATCCCTGAAAAACCTACTCCATCAGCAACTGAGGCACAAAGGACTTGCAAAATTACACTCAGAATGCCTGCTTTGGAAGGAAACTTTGAAGAAGAACAAAGGTTCTGTCCACCAGTTAAGAAAAGGGAGAGTAAAACTACACAGCTTTTAGAGAGGGGATATTGTATGGAGATCACATTTAATCCATCCTCCCAGGTAGGGAACATGCTCCAGAGGACACTTCACAGTTCTTTTCCAGCTCTCACAGGCCTGAAGAGCCACCAACCACACTATTTCTGTGGGAGATGAATTCCAAGCTTTACTGAGACATCAAAATCATGATCATGACATTTGAGTATCCAATCTGGCCTGAAATCCATTTGGATTTAACTGCCAGGAACATCCCGCTCTCAAGAACAGTCAAACCCAAACAGCCTCTGCAGGGACTGTTCAGTCAAGACACAGGCTGTCACAACAAGCTTACCCAGATAGTAGATCCTATCGGAATGAGGTCCTTCAGGATCGTTTTTCTTCACAAACGTGAAGTCATGAGGGGCTTTTGCCATCATGTAGCCATGATACTTCCGTGTGTCTGTGAGCAGTTTCCGAAGCTGGCTCCAGGAATGTCTCTCTACATAGAAAGGTTCCAGTTTGGGCTGCTCCTCCCTCTGGACCTGCTCCTCTCTGCCCGCAGTTTCAAAGATCTCGAGGCCCGGCTGTTCAGTTTCCATGGCTGCTGCCATGTTGCATGTTTCTGAAAGAACAGAACGACAGAGGTTCAGCACCACCTTCCAGCAGACTCCCAAACCCACAGCAAAAGTGCTAGAAGGAAATCATCATTTCATGTGGGGGGAAAAAACAGCAGAATGAGGAGGACCAGGCAAGAGATTTCTGCTGTGGAAAACAGGCTGTCACCACTCAGTCTTTCAGAATGGGACTAAGAACTTAATACAGCCACAGAGAGTTGTTGTTTGCCTTTCCCTTGCCCCCACACATCAACTACTCTGATCAATTCATGAAGTGGATAAATTATTCCCTGTTAAGCTCTCCTACCTGCTTCTTCCTCCCTGTAAACTGCACGAATGCTATACTGGTATCAGAGCAGTGACTGAGGAGGACCGTAGTAAGACATGGGACAACCAGCTGCTTAGAAGAGACATCAGTAGCTGATTTGGAGCCATCAGGTCATACATGATGGCCCTAGGAAACTGCATGTCCTTATTCCTATCATTTTCCTATAATTTCTTGGATTTGTTTATATCTCCTTTCAAACAAAGCTTGAAAGGGTCTAGCAACCATCATCACTATCATCATCTCAGGGATATAATTACAAATACTGTATAGATAAGAAGTAAGGCAATACCAGAAGGGGACACAGTGAAAAAAGCATTTTCCAAACAGATTTATCTGCAGCATAGGTATTATCCTCCCAAACAGGCCATTAATTTAGCAGATCTCTCTTCCTGCAGGCAGCTGTCCTTCACAAAGTATATCTGAGCTGGAATGTCTCCCAAGAGGAAACCAAGTCCTTCCACTGTAAATCCCAGATCTGCGGGCAGCTCCAAAAGGATCCAAGCTATAAACTCCCTCCACATAGTTCATTACCAGAGAGACCAAGGATTGTCATTCCTCAAAGGGAGGGGGTTTTCTATATATAGAATGGAAAAAACAGCACAACTGTTCTGCACACTGCAGAACAGCAGAGCTTGGTGGCCTGACAGAATACAGACTAAATAAAGCATTCCCATAGAGCAAAGAGGCACTAAAGGACCACTAAATCTCAAGGTATGGGGCTGGGCATGGACTGACTCTCCTGCAGCTCTGCACAGCTGCTGAGATATCTCAGCATAGACAGGTGAAAAAGAAACGACCTACAGCTTGGATCAAACCCATTTTATAGCACAAACTGCTAAATGCAAAGCAGAGCAAGCATGATTCCACCTCTGCGATTACAAACACAACAAACATGGACTGAGCTATTTACAACATAAATATGCAGCCCTGTAAAACTGGAAGGAGAGTCCAAGCACATACACAAAGCAGCGCTCTGCTCAGACAGTGGTAGAAACTGAGCATGAGACTTCAAACCTTCATCAGAAAACTCACATCAGAATTCCAACAAAGAAAGACCCCCTTTCCCCACCTACACCCAGACGCTGTTAAGCCTTAACCTGACATACTTCCCACAGCCCCTCCCCAAAGAAGAGATAAAACCCGCGGGACAGTAGACTTTAACGAGCAAACAAGAGGGACATCTGCCACCCGGCAAGGCAGCGTTAGCCCAGGGCAACGCGAGGATCTACCCTGGGGAATCACTGCCGGGCGAGAGCCGCAGCCACCTCCCGCTCCGAGGACCGTTTCTTTTCCACCTCCCTGCAGCCAATAACGCGGGGCTGCCGCGCCCTGCACAGCGCCTCAGGGCACCCTCCAGCACCGCCACACCGAGTGCACCCGCGAGCTGCCCTTGCCTCCCCGGCCGGGGAGAGCGGACAGGTCCCGGGAAGCGCCCGCCGGGGGCTGCTGCCGGCCTGGAAGGAGGCGAACAGCCAGAGCCCGCCCCGGGGCAGGCCCCGTCCTCCCCCCGCCCCACAAGAAGGTTCCAGCGGCTGCGGCCCCGCTCATGGGAGGCCACTTCCCGCCTTCCCCGGGGCCCACAAGCAGCCTCCCCCCGCCTCCCGGTACTCACGGCGCTCCCGGCGGCGATGGGACCGAGCCGAGCCGCCCCGCCGGGCCACTTCCGCTTCCGCCAGGAGGGGCCGCCGGGCCACTCCAAGCGGGGCAGCGCTCCCTGCAGGCGGGGAGGAAGCGGCGCTGCCGCCCTTGCGGTGCGCCGTTGGGTGCCGACGAGGTCGCCGCCTGATGGGCGGGAGGACCGGGCTGCGGGGAGCCGATGGGGGGGGGGGAAGCGCGTAACACCCCGCGCACGTCAAGAGTATTCCCGAGCACTGACAACGCGTGTACAGAGCAGGGCACCCCCGGCTGCCCGGGGACAACGTTCCTGTGCATTCGCATTTCCCTTTGCAAAGCAAAGGTGAAAGCCAAGGTCTTCTCTGATCCACTATAAAGCAGAGAGAACTCTGCAGCAGGTGCTCCCTCCTCAACACAAGCAAACGTCAAAGCCCCTCGGGACACGATGGATGTGTTTCCCGACGGTTTTCCTGTGCTGTCTCCCGTTTGCTGCCCCCTAAGAGTACATGGGGTTTGTGTTCAAACTAAAGCAACCCAGAAACTATGGCTACAGCTCACACAACCTTCTGCAATGGCTTTGCAGCCCCAGAGGCTGGAAATCCTCCGCTCAGAGGCAGGCTGAGGCATAGAGCCAGCGTCTACAAACAGCACAGCATTTTCTATCAGCCTCCCCCTGTGCAAACCTCATGAGGTTCAACAAGGCCAAGTGCAAGGTCCTGCACCTGGGTTGGGGCAATCCCAACACAAACACAGGCTGGGTGGAGTCTGGATTGAGAGCAGCCCTGAGGAGAACGCCTTTGGGGGTGTTTGTTGATGGAAAGCTCAACACAACGCAGCAGCATGCGCTCACAGCCCAGAAACCAACCATGGCCTCGGCTGCATCAAAAGGAGCATGAGCAGCAGATGAGGGAGTGGATTCTCCCCCCACCCGCAGTCCTAATCCAGCTCTGGGGCAACAGCACAAGAGGCCACGGAGCTGTTGGAGTGAGGCCAGAGGAGGCCACGGAGATGCTGTGAGGGCTGGAGCAGCTCTGCTCTGGAGCCAGGCTGAGAGAGCTGGGCTGGGTCAGCCTGGAGAAGAGAAGGCTCCTTAAGGGGAGACCTGAGAGCAGCTCCAGTGCCTGAAGGGGCTGCAGGAAACCTGGAGAGGGGCTTTGGACAAGGGCCTGCAGGGACAGGCCAAGAGGAATGGCTTTAATTCTCAGTGTCCCCCCCCAGAGGGGACACTGAGAGCAGAGAGCACCCTGCTCTAGTGGAAGGTGTCCCTGCCATGGCAGGGGTTAGGACTGGATGAGCTTTAAGGTCCCTTCCAACCCAAACCATTCTCCATTGGCTACATCCCAGGAGCCGTGTCCTTGCCCAAGGCCGCCCTCAGGGCAGTCCTGTGGCGCAGAGGGCGCAGGACGGGGTCAACCCCGCCGCCGGTTACCACAGTGACACCCCGCACCTCAGAAAGCCCCCGCAGGGCGCTGAGACCCAACAGTGCCCAAAAGCCACCTCAGCGTTAAAACACCCGCCGCGTTCCCTCACCGGGGTCGTTGCCATTGAGGGCAGCACCTCTGCGGCGGGGACACACGGAGGGGGGGGACACCCACGGCCCTGAGGTGGAGAACGGGAGCGCTGAGGGCCACTGAGGAGGAGCGGGTGTCACCAGGGACAGCTCCGAAACGCGCAGGCGCGCACTAGGACCCCGCGCACCAACCCCCGGTCGGGACGCAGCGCGCAGGCGCACGGGAGCCCTCCCTCCTCTCTCCTCTCTCCCCCCCCCTCCCCGGTCCGCCCACGGGAGGGGAGGGATGCCATGGCGGGCCCGAGCCTGCGGCCGCACGTGCACTGGGCGCAGCGGCACCGCGAGCTGTACCTGCGAGTGGAGCTCAGCGATGTGCAGGTGCCCGGGGGGGGAAGGGGGGGTCCGTGAGGGAGCGATCGATCGGTGCCTAACCCTGCCTCTGCCTCCGCAGAACCCCGACATCAGCATCGTCGACAACGTCCTGCGCTTCAGAGGTACGGGCCGTGACCAATGGGGGGGGGGGGGGTGTGCTGATCGCTGCCGGGGGGACCTGCCCCCATCGCTGCGCTCGGTGGTAGTGCCCAGGCAGGCGCGGGTGTGTGGTGAAGGGCACCCACCGACAGCGCTGGCAGTGACAGCGGGGTTCGTTACCCGCCTGTGGTACCGGGGGAGGTCATGGAGTGATGGAATGGTTTGGGTTGGAAGAGGCCTTAAAGCTCATCCAGTCCCAACCCCTGCCACGGGCAGGGACCCCTTCCACTGGAGCAGCTTGCTCCAAGCCCCTGTGTCCAACCTGGCCTTGAACACTGCCAGGGATGGGGCAGCCACAGCTTCTCTGGGCACCCTGTGCCAGCGCCTCAGCACCCTCCCAGGGAAGAGCTTCTGCCTAAGAGCTCATCTCAGTCTCCCCTCTGGCAGGTTAAAGCCATTCCCCTTGGCCTGTCCAAAGCCCCTCTCCAGGTTTCCTGGAGCCCCTTTAGGCACTGGAGCTGCTCTCAGGTCTCCCCTTCAGGAGCCTTCTCTTCTCCAGGCTGACCCAGCCCAGTCTCTCAGCCTGGCTCCAGAGCAGAGCTGCTCCAGCCCTCGGAGCATCTCCATGACCTCCTCTGGACTTCCTCCAACAGGGCCGTGTCCTTACATTGTTGCCCCCAGACCTGGATGCAGGATGTCCTTGTTTCCCACGTCCTCGCTGTCCTGGGTCAGCTGAAACCCAGGGATAACTCACAGCAGTTTTTCCCTTTGACAAAGTCTTTGTTTGCGGCTGTTATCAAACCTGTGCGCTGGGAGCAAGCGCTGTATTGAAAAGGTAAAGCAGGTCTCGTCCTGAGAGATGGAGTTTGCTTTCACCAGGCAGCTACATTGTGGTTCTTGTGCTGGTCTGCTTGTCCAGGCACTGCTGAGGATGTGCTGTGGCTGGTTTCGTTTGGGTTTGCCTCATTTATTTGGTGTTTTTCTTTAAGAAGCCGTGTTTAGGAAGTGCTGCCCCAGCCACGGCCATTTGATAGGGGTGTGTTGCACATCGGGTTTGCTTCAGGATCAGTTTACACCATGGAAGGGTGGGAATTACACTCGGTGTGCAGGTTTTCATAGCCCTTCCAGGAACAAGACCCATGTATGTGGTCAGTGAGAAACGAACACAGCTTCCTGCCCTTGGGAGTCCTCACATTGTGCTCCCACAGACCCCATGGACACCAGTTGCCCTGGGCACTTGCTCATCAGTGTGGAGCCTGGATCCCGAAAAGCAGTGGCTTTTCAGCTGGATTCAAGTTAGCCATGAGCAGCCTGTTGAGCCTTTCTTATGGGAATCTCACACACTGCTTCCTGCAAGCGAGGACCCTTTTCCATGCAGCTTTAGCTGCCAACTCCAGCAACTGCAGCTCCGAGCAACATTTTGGGCTGTTTGTGTCTTCCCTGTTACTGTGGGGTTTCCTCTTTCAGTGCAGGGGGAAGCACTGTGAATAACCACGGAGTATTTCTATGTCCTTGGCAGATGGGGTGTGCGGAACCTAACTGGGACCCTGATGCTGACTGTTCATTCTTGTCTTTTAGCTCAGGGTCATGGTGCCAAAGGGGACAACATCTACGAGTTTGAGATCGAGTTCCTAGAACCAGTTGAGCCTAAAGTAGGTATTTTTTACTTTTCTAACTCATAAGGAAAAAGTGATTTTTGAAAGGAAGATGACTTGGAAGGAAAATGTGTAAAGTTCCTGGGGACTCTGGGACTACTGCAGACAAAAAGCCAATTGTGGCAGTCCTCTGTCCCAGCGCTCAGCCACCACCCTGCCTTAATGCAAATCACCTTGCTGGAGCTGCTGCTCGCATGGATCAGCTTGAACAGAAACAGGGCTGTACGTGTATCCATTGTTAACCAGCACTTACAGACTTTTAAAGGATTCAAAGCAGCAAAATAATGAGGAATGCATTGGTGCAACCTTGACTGGAGAGCAGGGGAACACTGTGCTGCAAAGTGTCACTGTGATGTTTGTTTCTTGGCTTCTTTTTTAGCCCAGCAAAAGAAAGTCATGAGAACTGCTCATGCTTCTGGCTCGTGCAGATTTCTTAGGTTGCCTGTACAGATATGCTGTGGTTCCTGTTGCAAAAATCTGTCCTTAATTCCTGTTGTAGTCTGATAAGAGAATTCCTGTTGTAGTCCGCTAGGAGAGAGCTTGGCTGGAGGAGCAGTCCCTCCACATTACTCACAGGTGGCTGTAAAGTCTGTCTTTACCTCTCGGAGTTGTTAGGGGCACAGGAAAACGCTAGGCTCTGCTCCCAGTGCAGGATTTGTGCTGTTTATTCCTGGCTGACTGTTGGGGATAGCTGCAGAGTGGGAGTCACCGTTCACCTTTGCTGCTTCAACAAGGCAGGGGACTGCTGGAGGGTGAATTCCTAGGGTCTGTCAGCAGGGAAGTGTCTTGTGGCTCCTACCAGGTGCTGAGTGGCAGATAATGAACATCTCCTGGTTCCAGAAGCTGGTCACCAGTTTTTCATCTGGCCTGTAAAGCAGCAGCTGCCTGGTCCACAGTGCGAGGAGAAGTGCCCACCACTTGTCCTTGGTGCTGGCAGATGTGGGCTGTGCTGTGAGCCAGGCCTGGAAGGCAAGTCCTTGCCTCTGCAGAGCAGCCTCCTTCCAAAAGTCTGCTCACTCTGGGTCACCATGGAGGGACTGGAGGAGAACAGACTCTGTAACTTCACAGATGGCCAGGACCAGGAAGCATTGCAGCCCATTTCCTCCCTCAGCTTTGATGTGCACCATGAGTGCAGTGCCAGCTGCCAGGCTGGCCACCAGCGAGAGCTGGAGCCTCTGACAGGCAAGGACCAGGTGTTAGTAGCTATACATTACAGCTACAGCCTTCAGATGTCCTGGGAGCATCCAGGCAGCCTTGACAGAGCAGTGCTGCTGTGACGTGATCAGTTAGAGCAGCTCATGGCTTTTCTGCATCAGTTTCTGTTGATTTGAGAGACAGTCCCATGCAGAGAAGCCTGGTGTAGGCTCAAGGTGTGGAGAGATGCTGTGGTGGCACCCAAGGTGACAATGCAGTGGGTTGTAAGGATGGAGAGGTTCTGGGCTGCCGTTATGCAGATGCCATACAGGGTCTCCTGTTCTGGACACATGGCAGTCTTATTTCTACCACTGGCTCTTAGTGGGTGGCTCACAGCACAGAATTCAAGAAGGTCTAAAGCCAAGGCCATGAATTCTGCTGAGGAAGAACAGCACTAGGGTCTGTGCTAGCCCTTTGTGGTGGGATGCAGTGGTGCTGTGTGGCATGGACAGGTTTTCAAGCTGCTTATCAAATCCTACATTTATCAGAGTTGCCATCTTTAGCTGGGCTGCCCTTTGCTTCCATGCCTTGGGAAGCAGAGGGATGCTTGTACTGCAGCAGTCCATGTCATCCCTGCCTCCTTGATAAGGAGAGCTTGTCAAGTTATCAACTCAGAGCTTGTTTCGTAGGACTTCTGCTGATGTGTGCTCCTGTGTCTGCCCTCAGCCTGTATGCAGGGTGACTCAAAGGCAGCTGAACATCACTGTGCAGAAAAAAGAGAGTAACTGGTGGGAGAGGCTCACCAAGCAAGAGAAGCGCCCGCTCTTCCTGGCTCCTGACTTTGACCGCTGGTTAGATGAATCGGATGCTGAAATGGAACTGAAGGAGAAGGTCAGTCCTGTGGGCACGCATGGCTTGTGCTGCCAGCTGCAAAGCAAGAACAGGTGTCCCAGGTGTCCTCCTACACTTGAACTTGTGTTCTTTGTTTTCCTGGAGTGGTCTGGCACGCTGGTTGTTACTGCTGTTTCAGACAGATCCCATGCAGAATTGGTTAAACAGTTCAAACTGGAAGCAGGGATTCAGAAATAGGCACACCTCTGGCTAGAAAGAGCAGCAGTGTGAACCTGAACTTGCTCGGTGCTGGCCAGGGCCTGCAGCCAAAAGCTTGCACCCCTTGCCCTGCACCTCAGCAGCCCTGTGCCCTGATCCATATGAGGATCCTCTCAATATGGAGCCCATACGTGCCAATCCCAGGCATTGCTTGATTGGATTTCTAAGGCAATCCTGATGGCACATTCCCACCATATGGTGAGCTGGAGCAGCTTACTGCAGCAGGGAGGTGTGAGACCATCTCAGAAAAGACTTGAAGAGATCCCCTTTCTGCTAATCTGTTTTATAACAAACACTGCCCTGTTCCCCTCCACAGCCCCGAGCTTAGCGCAGAGGAGGAAGGGCTGCTGCAATGCCAGCAGCCACAAAGCAGCGGTGAAGGGCAGGCAGGGAGCCTGGGCTGGATGTTCTCATTTTCCTTCATATCACTGGTGGGTCATGAACTATTTGAAGGACCAGCTCTAAGGAGCAGTAATAACTGAGAATTAACACAGAAAGCAGCAGGCTTTTCCAGCAAAGGCATCTAATTACCACAACACAATCCCTAGGAAAGGCATGGTAATGGGTTAACACCCTCTAGCTTTTACTGTATTGTAATTCCTGGATGATGAGTGCTGGTTTATGCAGGTGAAGTTTTAAACCCTTTGGCACTTGGCTGCATAGCAGAGTTTTAAACCCACTAGCTTTGCAGTAGTACTGTTAACAAATCACTTGCTAATTACAGTAACAGCCTTTAAAACCTTATCCTTCATCTTAAGGAAGAAGAAAAGATTAACAAAATGAAAATAGAATCCAGAGTCCCAAAAGACCGTAAGTAACTGAACCTTTGGAGGGTGGAAGGTGGGGTTTAGAAGGCTTCTGTCACTCTTACATACTCAACTCTCATGGAGCAATTTTGACTGCTTTGGTGCATCTTGGAGGGGGATCTTTGTACTGTGTGAGCTGTTTGGAAATGTAATAAAAACAGACTGCAGTTTCCAAGGAATTTAAAAATCTAACTACTGAGAAGTGAGGTTTAGATGATGGTAAAAGCAACAGACCCCACAGTGCACACAGCAACCCTTTTATTGCAATCAATAGCTTCCCTTTCTCTGGTTCTTTATTCCCATGGAGAACTTGGTTTGCAGCTGCACTCTTTGCAGAAGTGGTGCCACTGTTCTCTGCTCACCTGGTGTGTTTATTATTGATTTTAGCTTTCAGACACCTGAAGAAGGGCTACTTAATCATGTATAATCTTGTGCAGTTTTTGGGATTCTCTTGGATTTTTGTGAACATGACAGTACGACTGTTCATCCTGGGCAAAGGCAAGTAACAAGCACTTTCATCTACATTGGGGGTTTTGTTTGGGGTTTTTCTTTTAGTGGTGTTTTTAATCCTTTTAAAGTAGTGAAACCTAAAGGAAGGCTTCTTTAAGAAATAAAACCATAAATGCAAGCGCACAGCAAAAGCCTCTTAAAAGCTATCACAGTCTCAAGGATAGGAAAATACTGTCCTGTTGTACATCACAGCTGTGCATTCTGATGAATGGTACTTGTACTCTGCCAACATCACTTCTGAAGGAATCAGCTGGGGCAAAGTGTCTCTCGCTGCAGCGTTGGTGTGTTTGAAAAGGAGCCAGGTGGAATATGTTGGTTTTGAAGGAAGAACGACTCATTCCATTGAGGTCCAGCTCTGCTGCTTTTTTGGTGAAGTCATTGCTGAAACAGCTCTTTATTCTTCTGTGTGTGAAACAGGGCACTTGAGCACTGTTTCTGGCCTGATTCTGTGACTTCAGGATCAGGCCTATAAAGAGGTTACATAATTATGCACCATGTTTTTTATCAACTACAACTCGAATCCTGTTATCAAAAGCTCTGCTGCTGCCCCAGCTTCCTGAACGTGGAAGTTCATCTGTCCTCTGAAATGGTTTCCTGTGTCTTACAGATTCTTTCTACGATACATTTCACACCATTGCTGACATGATGTATTTCTGTCAGACCCTGGCGTTAATGGAGATCATGAATTCACTGATAGGACTAGTCAGATCACCCCTGCTACCCGCTGTAGCGCAGGTAATTAATATGTTGACTGTCTTCTCCTTGCTCTTCCCATGTTTAAAGTAAATCTCTATTTTACCTAAATGTCAAGACTCTCCCAGTGTAACTGGTACAACCTCACTGGCACTGCACTAAAGAATGTATTATTCCAGAAGCAGGAATCCATGCTTCCAAGGCTGTGCCAGGCTGTCTTCTTCCATCACCTAGGTAAGATAGTTCAGGACATCAAAAGCAGGAAGCAGCTGATGAAAACTATGTGATTTTGATTTGGAGCCAGTGCCCTTCTTATCCTGGTTGTGCTTAAAAATGAGGATAGATGGTTAAAGCTAAGACCCTTCAGACAGCACCTAAATGCAGAGCAAATTGCATACTCACAAGACGCTCAGCTGCAGAATTCATTATGTGCTCAGCATGTTCCAGACATGATGAGCAGATATCCTGTGTGGTTTTGACAGCAAGCACTTGCTCCTTTGGTGAAGAGTGTGACTGTTCCTCAATTTGTTTTTCTTACCCAGATATTTGGAAGAAACTTCATTTTGTTTGTTGTCCTGGGAAGCTTAGAGGAAATGCAGAGCAAACCTGTGGTGTTCTTCATATTTTACTTCTGGAGTATCATTGAGCTGTTCAGGTTTGTGGGATTTCTCTTCCAGCAGTTTGTACAGAACAGTGGGGTTGTTCCCAAGAGCTCTTTAAAGATCTTGTACCTTTTGGAAGAGCAGCACTCGCACAGGGCCCCACAGGGTGAAATCTCCTTTAGTCACAGACAGTCGCAGCCTTCCTAAGTTACTCCATCTGCCAAAAGCTGGAACAAGGAGTCTGAAAAGAATGCTGCCCTGAACCTAGGGCAACCTGTTGCTTTGAATTCCCATCACTAAGTGAGCTGCACGGGATTGTTTCTTGTTCACAAGAAGTACTTGGCAGCTCGGTTTGGCAATCCAGGCAGTTGCATCAATCCATTAGTTCTATAGAGTGCCAGGTAAAGGTGTGTCCATCATGATCCATAGGAACCATTTCTGGAATATTCTCGAGGTGTTTAGGAATTATGTGGGCTATACAGCATATATATATATATATATATATATATATATATATATATATATATATATGCAAGACTAATTCCAGCAGCAGCTTGCATTTTAAACAGTGACTGTTTCTTCTCACACTGAATTGGCTTTAGGTATCCCTATTACATGCTCTCGTGCATTGGTATTGAATGGAAACCACTGACCTGGCTGCGTTACACTGCCTGGATCCCTCTCTATCCCTTAGGAGGCTTGGCAGAAGGTAGGTGCAAACCAGCCAGTTTAATAAATAATGAATTCAAGGCTGGGCCTGTAAAACCTTTTTTGTTGTTGGCTGCTAGACTTAAAAATAGTAAAGCAGAACAGATAAACAGACACTTGCTTTGAGCTGAATCCAGTGTAAGCATTTTTGTCTTTCTTGCTGCAGCAAGTATTCTTTTCTGTTTGATGTGAAAAGAAGTCTTCCTTTTGGGCACTGTCTTGCTCATCTTCCTGCTGTACCCCTCTGGAGTAGGGGCTTTACAGTGTGCTCTTCTGTCTTCATAGGTCTAGGTTATATTTAGTATTTACTCATTGAAGAAGCATAGCACCACTCAGCTTCTCGCTGTAAGAGATGTGTTGTAACTGTACCTGTCAGAACGTGTTCGAGTCAGGAGTAGGCTTGGGCATTGCCCAGCTCCAGGCCAGGAAAGACTGTGCCTGTTTTGTTGCTGTGGGAATTTCTGCACGGTAAATACTGCTGGCATGGGCCCTGCAGGCTATAGTTGTGTATGAGAGCAGCGTCTCAGCCAGGCAAGTTGCCTGTGCTTAGACTTCCACAGCTGAACTGCTACGCTGCTTTCCATCCTACTGCATGCTTTAAAATTGATATAATTAATGAGAGCTGGGGAATATCCTGAAAGTGTGTATTTTATCTGTGTTCTGTAATGATGGTGACCTTCTGCTTTCAGCTGTCTGCATCATTCAGTCCATTCCAATCTTCAGTGAAACAGGGAAATTCAGCCTGGGATTGCCAAACCCACTCAACGTCACAATCCAGTTTTCATTTCTGCTTCAAGTATATCTTATAGTCCTGTTTTTAGGTAAGAGATTCAGTTCCATTTCTCACTACTGAAATTAAAAGGCCCAATTCCTCTGAATAAGTGTGTTTATCAAAGAAAATGAAATTCCTGCCTCTTGGGGATTACGATAACCCAAATTTGCCTGAGGTTAAGTATTACCTTTGTTGCTTGTTTATGTAAGTTTGTCATAGATGGAGGGGAACACACCTACAGTTAGCACTGGTTAGCCCCCCAAGAAGGAGACCTTGGTTACAGCAGTGTTAGCTACTGATCACTTGGGTTAAAAGACTGATGTTTATATGTATTTATAACTTCAGTATATGTAGTTTCACCTTTTACATTGTATTTGAGCTTTGGGATGATTCAGTGGAAATGTAAACATAATTTCAAATTAAAGCAATACTTAAAGAAACCGCATTCTAATCACTAATGCAACATGAAGTTATGTTTTTCCATGGAACAATATAGAAGGCTCTTTAAATAGTCGTAATTATCTTCATAAGGAAGAATGGTGCTTTATGCATGTTTGGTTTCTGGTGTTAGTTTTTAACATGCTTTGTAGTATGCACACCCAGTATGTCTGGGTACCCACAACAATTCTAACGTAGCTAATTTGAAACGGAATTTCCCCTAGATTTCTCCCTTTCACAGACATTGAGCATTGAAAAGATGTGATGATGTCTCCTACCTAAATGCTTCATTCTCTTTCAGGGATATTTGTAAACTTCCGTCATCTCTACAAGCAAAGGAAACAGCACCTCGGACCAAAGAAGAGGAAGATGAAGTGAAAGAGGACTGCAATGCTTTCTTACCTAATTTATCTCAAGATAAGCCTCTAATTCTTATGGTTTTACCCACTGTAATGTAAAGAATTTTGTAAAATTCAATGTTCACACTAGATCTCATGATTTCAGGTAGCATTCCATATACTGTATTTTGTTCTTTTCAATCACTGTATGCATGGCACTTACCACTGAACGGCAACCTTGAAACTTGTATCCTGTCAACTACCATATTAGAAATCCTATTACCTGCATATAATATGCTTATAAACAGTGGAGCAGCACTAAATAGAAATAGTGTGAAATTGGATATTTGCTCTTTCAATATTGCATGCAGATAGGGCTTCTGATGCCAGGATAGACTATTAGCTGGCCTATGCTGTTCCCAGGGTGCATCATGATGGCAGGAGGAGCACAACTGAGACCACTGTGAACAGTGTTTGGGTGTTTATTAACTGCTGGGGTAAACTTGCTCAGCACCTACCCTTCCCCTTCTGCAGCATCAGTTTGCTGCAGAACTTGAACTGGAAGTAGCTGACGCAAATTTATATGCTACCAACTTAGTTTCTAGCTTAGGAGTGCTGTGAGGACCCAAGCAACACATGTATTCCTGTAGCAACACATCCTATCCAGTCATTAGGGAAAGGAACCTGCCACTCTGTGACATGGTCAGAAATGCATTCCTGGTTGGTAATGCAAGCACTGAAACATAAGAAAATAAGGAAACATAGGTACCAGCTTTCCCCTAGTATGCAAACCCCAACAGAAATCCTTTCCACCTGTGCAAAGGCTCCTTTGATCATTCCTGGCAGGGCTGTTGCTCCCACACTTGTAGCCTTCAGAAAGTCAGTAAGGATTGCTTTTCTACTTAAACTTAGGGGTGCAGCAGAGAAGTTGGTGTATATACTTTGCTGGTTGGCCCCTGCTGGGATGGAGTCAAATAAGCCATATATTATGTAGATAGCATATATTAAATCTTAATAAGGGAGATCCTACACAGGGTTTGAAGGGACCATTTCCTCTGTTTGCTTCAAACAACAGAGAAGCTCCCCCCCCCACATTCCAGATCATCTACTCACCTGGAAACCTGTGTTGCAGATGATTTCATTTCAGCATGTCCTTCCTCACACCTTGCCTGCCTGCTGTAGTTATTCCAGATCCCTCTGGCCTCCTTAATCCAGTTTAGAACGTGTACAGGAAGTTTTGTCTAAGGCATATTGTGGTAATCAGCAAGTTGCTTCACAACTGCCACTGCCCCAGGGCAATGCAAAGCAATGCCAGCAATCCAGAACAGGCACTGAAGTTGAGATTAGCTTAGTGCCATGTTACTGTTCATCTTCTGCTGTAAAATAGTCTGAATCCTCCAGAAAATTATTTTCTATATTAAAGGAAACAAACAGCTTGCTATCTGTGATAGGGACCCAGTGATTGTTACTGTAAAGGAAAGGAAATAGGGTTATGAAAAGATTTTAACAAAGAACTGGTACAAGCTCCACGCTACATTTCATAAAGAGCTACAACTTCCCTTCAGGGATACTTGAGACTCACTCAAAGGAGAGTGCAGCTTACTTTACTCAGGAGAGTTAAGCATTACTTACACACTTAGTACTTAGCACACACTGTGTACCTATGTTCGAAGTATGTCAAAGGATTGAATTAGCTGAGTAATAGAACAGCAAGGATCACTTCCTTTAATTTCTCCACTGGGGTTTACACTTCAGTTATGAATTCTGTATGTATTCATGCACTGTATTTCTCAGTGAAATTGTGGTGCCTAGTGCAAGCTGTCATGGATCTTACACTACTGAATTTTAGCCCTTCAGAAAGAATGTGTTTATATTAATAAAGATTTACAACCAAGTGTTGCTTTGGTTCATTTGTTTGTTCTTTCCCTGAGTGGAGAAATTGTACAACTGAATTACTTAACTCTTCTGATAAAGAGGCCAATGTTTTAGGCCACACAGCCTGGATGCTATGAACATGGAACATAATCCAAATCAAATTTTAATGAAGAACTATTCTTTATTAATATTACACAATAAAAAAACATGTCTCACAAGATTTCAGTTACTTTCACAAGCATAAGCACTGCCATGCAAGTGATGATAACTCTCATTAGGGCAGTACAGACTGACTTCCAAGTCGGGCATAAAATCAGAGACAACACCCTGTAATCAGCTGCATTTGATCTTGCACAGTGATTCTCACACATTTTCTTTGGACTGATCAAGTCACTGTATGAAGTAGAGTAGCTGCCTTTTAGGACACTTCTACCAGTGATTTCAGTTATGTAGTAACTGCATTTTAGGGAGGCCAAAAGCCATGAGCAGTCTGCTGACTGGTGGCATTTTCTCTCCTCTCATGTACTGAGTAGCTTCCACCCATCATCCAACACAGTAATTGACTTTGGGATGCTTTCCACTGTTTCCAGGTCTGACTAAAGCCCCCCCAAAGTAGCTATATTTCTTTAGAGAGTACTGATGCAGGTCGGGGACCCCATTTTGAAAGCTCTCCAGACAGTAATTAAACAGGCCCTAGAAAGTAAGCAGGGCAAGAAGAACTGAGCCACTTGAGTCTTAACCTATAGAAGTTCCCAAAATGGAGACTTTACATTCTTTCAGTGGTGCTGCTGGAAAAGTCTGTCTGGAGTGGAGCAATGTTATGATCATAGGCAGCATATTCTGACGCTCCAGTACTTGCCACTTTGAGCTGCTGAGCAGCATGGGTGAGCTGAAAGGCTGCGTCGGGGTGAGCCGTGTCGGGAAGCAGAGTGCACTCCCGCTCCAGCATGTCTGCCACACCTTTCAGGAGGTCCAAAAAGCCAAAGGCCAGAGCTGCCTTTCGTAAGCGATTCAGTTCCTGCAAAGAAGGAAAATGCCTTTTAAAGCCACTATGAGCCTCTCCACAAAAAGTGGTTTCTTGCTTCTTATTTTAAAGGCAAGCTTCTTCACTTGAGAGGAAAATAACCAGAGTGATCAATTCAGCTGCTGGAAACTGCTGAGCCACTCATGAGATGAAGGTGCTTTAGGGCTGAAGATGGTAGTGGCACAACTGAAGAGTTGGTTTGCCCTTGATCCCTTCCTATAAATTTCCACTTCTCCCTTTTGTGCTGTTGTACCTGCCTGTTTTGGCTGTGTCCCAGCAGAGGTGGCCTCCAGCTCAGGCTTCACTGACTGCTGCCTTCAACTACAGTATCCAGCAACATGTATCTATATTGATTTTTCTTCACTATACACTGACCAGTGCTTATTCATGCTTGAAGTCTCTGGGGCTACAATATCAAACTGCTTCAGCACTAAGCTTACAGGAGGAACAACAATTTCCTCCAGCTACAGCGTAGATCATGGATTATTACAATGTGGCCACATGTGCCTGGAATTTGGTCTTTCTCCACTTCAGTTGCAGAAACAATACAGGAAACATTTTCACTCACAATTGTGTTGCTATTTCTGTCTGATCCCAGTTTATTTCTACCTGGACAACAGCATAAACTCTGCAAAGAAGTTCACCATGGAAGTAGCAAGGATCATGTAAACGTGACATGTCTTTGCCACCCTGGCAGAGAACATGGTGGAAGAAAATCAGACTCCCTTGTCTCACCCTAACTAGTCTGTAAAATAGACACAGGATGTCTCCTTTACCATGTAGGTTTTCACAGAGCCCTAACAAGCCTCCACAGAACATACAGTATGTGTTCCCCTGTCAAATGCACCACTACCACTCTGGACCAAAGCTGGGCAGCCTGAAATGTTACTCACTTTATAGAAGGTCTGAGTTTTTTCTGGGAGTTTCCTTGCATTTCTCAGGATCTTCTGTACATCTGTCTGCAGGAAAGACAAACAAATACATAAAGCTCTTGGCAACTGCTGGGGAAGCTGCAGAAGAAACCCTCCACTATTTACTGACAAATGACCCTGACATTGACAAGACTGCAGCACACAAAGGCTCCAACAAATGGTCATTATACTAAATCCAATAAACTAAGCCAGATGCTACACTAGAGACACAGTTTCATTAAACAAGTTATGCTTTCTGATTGCATTTTAATCATGACATTTTAAAGAGGCAGTTTATTAAAATGAAAGAAAAGCAATAAAGCAATTGCATTAAACAGACAAGACACACACAGACTCCACTTTGCTGATAAGATGGCTGCTGCTGATGAAAGCAAAGCATCAAGTCCAAAACTCATCTCATTACCTGGAGGCCACTTGGTTTAATCCACACGGTAACATTCTGTGCATAGCTGCGCTTGTTCTTGGGTTGCAAAGGGAAAGGGCTCTTATTGTCATCCTCTCCATAAGGATTTTCTTTTGCATCTGGTAGAAAAAAGAAAATAAATGGACTTAACAACTAAGATCTGGCAAGATCCTTCTCAGAACACTCAATGTGTAAGAGTTATTCAAATGAGCATGACCAGTACCTGAAATGGGTCCAAGCTGTGCCATCTTCCCAAGCCATGGAAGGGGCTCAGGACCAGGTTCAAAGAGCGACATCATGAGGTTTGATTTCTTCTTACTATCAGCTTGTGAATAGAGCATTCCATACCACTCTGGCCTATTGAAAAGAGCAAATCCCAAAGGCTGAATTCTTTGCCTAAAATCTGCTGCCCTCCCACTGTGTGGAGGCTCATTATTTGCAATTTCTACTGGCAGAAACAAATCAGCAATTAAAACCACACAGCTTTGTCTACCAGTGCTGAGCTCTGTACAGAACACATATAAATAATTTACAACTAAAGCATCAATGAGCAAAGTAAGAGATTTCTCAGGCAGCCATCCAGGCCCATACCCCAACTGGACGACAGCCACCATGCCTTCCACTTTCAGGCTGCCATGTAATAAAACACAGAAGTTGGGGATTTTCCCAGCAATCTGATTAGCTGAATTCTCATCTTCGGTGTCATCGGTGATCCCAGGTCCCACCTCATCACCTTCTGGGGAAGAATAAAAGCAAGCAAAGAGATAACATGAGGATAAATTCAAACACACGAGTTCCATTTCCATGACACCACCCTGTATTTTCTACCATGCAGGAGTTAATTAATACTTTTGTAGAACAACCAGCTGCTAAACGGGCTGTTTGGGCAAAGCAGCACTAATAATGTTAAATCAGTATTGCCCCCCGTCCTACTCACGAAACAGAGTTACCAAAAAGCTGCAACTAAAACCTCAGCTTTGAAGAAATCAGAAGTGAAATGAAACAGCACAAAGGGTTTGGCAACAAACACACGTCTGCCTCTGAACCAAAAGCATCCTGAATTTCAAGTTTGCCTCTCCTATGCAGTTTGCAGCCACAATGAGAAACTGACTTGGTTTTAGCAGCTGGAATACAGCTGTGATTTAACTGTTGATAGCTTCAAAGGAGAAAGGCCTATACAGAGATGAAAGCATATTTGGAGCTTGCTTTCTTCTTTATCAAGAGAAATCTCACTTTCTCTTTGCTCTACTCCAAGGCCATGACAAATGAGGAAATCCTTTTTACCACAGGCTGCTGCATGCAAGTAGCTGCAAGTCAGTAACGTGCTGCTTAACCATCCTCAAAGCCTACACCAGTCAGCTGTGTAGATGCAATATCCTTGGCCCCAGTGAGCAGCAATTAATGCTTAAGAACAAGTGAGCAATCTGGTTGCGATTAAGATCAGATTTTTCACAACAACACATCATTCTGAGGTGTTAAATATTCATCTTGCACCACAGATTTTATATCCCATGATTATATTTAGCTTTAAGTGTAGCATGTTCTATTAATAATGATGCCATAAGGATATTGTTCCCTCTATTACATTTCTAAAGAACACAGTATTTCCAGAGAGTTCAAGGTTTTCATTTTAATGTAACCACATGAACATGTCTTTAGAGGCATCTCCCATTTTGATACAGTAAAGGACCTGTGCTTCCAGTCTAATCACAGGCACCACCACAGACACCACAAGGGAAGCTTAAAGCAGGTTTTGCTAAAAGATACAGAACTTGCTCACCTCTGTTAAGTGCAATGGGCAGAACCAAGTGTCTGGACAAGACAGGAGGGCTAGAAATGTCAGCTATATCTACAAACCCAACGATTTCTAGATCTGTGGGGAGACAAGAGGTTTAAGTCAGGTTTGGAAAAGGCTGTGTTCAGAGTCAATTTAACATTACCACTTCTTCCACCACTAAGTTTTCTAAGCAGTGACAAGAGGCAGCCCAACAGAGCCCCAGCCTTGACTAGGGTGTCTAACAAACATTCTTGCATAATACCATGACACTTCAAGATGAGAACATAACTTTCATCACACTCATACTGCTGTGCTGCAAGGCAAATACAGAACTGTGCACATTGTTTTTTACACTGCAGACAATCCACTGCCATTTTATGCATTCAAAATAAGAGAAAACAAAGGACTAAACCAAACCCAGCCCGTTTTGCAGCTGGAACTAGGGAGCACAGCCTTCTCCTTGACAGCCCAAGTGAAGGACCTGGCTCAAAAGCAATTCAATTGATTTTTCTCATAGCTGAATAATGAACACCTGATTAAAGCCATGGAGGAATTCAGGGGCTGAGCACACCATAGGCTGCATTTTACTGCATACTGAGCAAAATTTCCTTTATGCAAATTCCTATCTTTGGAATGATCAGAGGAACTCTAGGACTGAATGTAACATAAAATCTCCCTCATCAAGGTACATTGTGTCTCTTTTTCTTTGCTTTTGCTATTTTGGTACAGACACACTCATTCCTATTTAAACACTATGCAGCTACAAATAAGAAGTGATCACCCCCCAGATGAGAAATGGTTTTGTTCGCTGTTGCAGATTTAAAAGCCCCAAACAAATCAAGGCAATGTTGGTGGCAGGGAGTTCTGGGTTGCAGTTCCCTTCCTTGGAGGATTTTATCACTACTGTGTGTTTATTCACATGCAAGCTGTGCACGTTTTGTTGATGAACACAGGAAAAAAGGAAGTCCGCAGGACAGATGCAGGAAATTAAACTGCCAGAAGAGCCAGAAACGCAAAAAAAAAAAGAAACTATCCAAAAGGACACCTGGGCATACGATCTAACCAAGCTGCTCTCTTTACAAGTCCCAAATAGGTCTAAGCCAGCAGGAACTCCCATCACATCCCTTGCTGATTTAGCCATATTAGGCTGTGACTGAGGATGCCAACCTTTCAAGAACCACAGCACCTGACTGGAAAGAATAACAAAGATGCCTGTGGCCACGTGCACTGCTGAAGAGCTGAGGGCAATTCTGATGCTACAGTTCAAACTTAATTCTTAAGGCAAAGCAGTGAAGTTCAGTGTATTCTCTCCCAGAAGTGCACCTCACCATCTGCAAGTCACAGGGATGGGCTATCTGCTGTGTCCACTACTGGGAGGGCTGATAAAGCATTTCTCTGCACAGCTGTGTTCTAGAAGATCTTAGTATTGGCAAGAAGCGTCAGGACGAGGGACAACCTATAGACAGAGATTTCCTAAATCTCAGCCTTTACTTGTGCCCTTTTACCAGGTACACATGGCTGAAATAGGATGATGTTCTTGTCCCCTGGTGCCACATATACCAAAATATTACACAGTCAGCAATTGATCCTTGAAGAGAAAAAGTGAATGAAACAGTAACTATATAGGAAAAGTAGAAACTGAATGGATTTAAGTAAAAAGGCAATCAAAGATTTATTACCTGTATTAATTGCTTTGGGAACAGGGTCTATTTCCTCATCTATAATGAAAGGTTCTGGCCTGGGAAATACTTGCACATCAGATGTTAAGTGGCCACACTTGAGAACAGCATGGAATGGTGTATAAGCCACGTCTATTAGCTTTCTAAAACATGATCAGTTGTTATTAAGGAAAAAGTAAGACATACCAAATGAAAACAGTTTGTCTAAAGCACACTAACTTGTATCACAAAACTTTCATCTTTTAACTACAGTTAAATCACTAGTTCTTGCATTGCTAAACTACAAAACAAAGCAGCGTATTATCACACAGATGGCAAACTAACAGCAACTGTGGAAATTAGTATCTTCTATCTACCAACCATAAACAGATGCCATAATTTGGTTACATAAGGATTAAATAATAAATATTGACCCCAACCAGTGAAGGTCAAGGTGAAAATACAGTTAAGAAGATCATAAATTAAAATGTTAATTAAAATACCTCATATCATTATATTTCTTATTATATTTGTTTTCCATTACAGATACTAACTGGAAACCTTCACCAAGGTGTATTATCTACAAGTCTACTAACCCAAACATCGACTGCACGTTCTTCAGGCAAAGGGGCCCATCAATGGTGAAAATCTGCCCTTCCCCATTGTTCAAGTCTATGAGCCGCTCCAGGCAGTCCAAGGAATCCGTGCTCTGAAGCTGTAAGAAACCAAAGTGAAACGTTTTGTGTTTTCTTTTTACTCTCTTTATATGAACCAGAATATTGTCAGAAAATGCACACGACACAGCAGAAAACCATCTGACTGGATGCTCTGAGGACTTCGTGTCATCTCACTCCCTTCTGAGTACACCAATATTCTTGGTCTCTCTTTCCCAGGAAATGTGCTCCTTATGTTGCATTTATATGAGATCAGACACAGCGTTTGGCCTAGCAACAAATCACCATCGAATATCTCGAGTTGGAAGAGACCCATAAGGAACATAGAGTCCAACTCCTAATACATTGCTTCAGCATATTATGTTCTGCTTTGAAAGCAGGTTAAGCAACCAGAAATCCCAGAACCTCAGTCTTCAAGAACACAGGAATGCCTTAACTAGTACAAGATTTTATTGGTAATGATAAGATTCCAGCTCCTTTGGGACAATACAGTTTTTAGGAGGGAAGGCAGATAAAATTCTTGGTGAGAAGTTCTTACAGAATTGTGAAAACACCTAAACTTGTCACTGATAAAGATTTTAATCATTTTTCCAGTTATTCTGATGTGTAAACAGTGCTTCAATCCAGCTTAATCAAGAAGATCACCTTTGAGAGAGACCTTGAAGCTGAAATATCTATTGCACACACAAGTAGGAAATCCTTCTGAGGGACAGAAGAATATAGGGGCCAAGTCAAATGCAATACTATTGCTAAAACCTAATGTAAGGAACTTCAGTCTTCTTTTTAAACATGTTTTATTCACCAGAATTCTAACAAATGTGAAGAGTCTTAATGCTGGTAGTTAAAAGTAGCTGAAGAGAAAGCAGTCACCTTTCTTTCAAAAAACTCAGGGGAGCTGGTTTGAACACTGGCTTGGTGACTATAGAATTCTGCTCACTCACACTTCTACATAAAGCTATCGTTGGTTTAAGTGTTGAGCATCTTTGCAATAGAAGTAATTTATTCAAGAAAAGCCCCCCAAGGCATTCAATGTCATTAATGCAGTAAAGGTAATAATACAGACACATACAAATTGTATAATATTCCCCAGGGAGAAACTGGCATGATTTATGAGATCATTATAATAATGGAAATGCACTAGGTAATAACAGTGCAATAAGAAACTTTAAAAAAGATACTACCATTACATGTCACCAAAGAACCAACACTTAAGCACCGGAATATCAACTAAACTTTAAAACCAAGCACAAGAACATCAAAGTATGTTTTGTGCTGACCTGATCATTAGTTCAGAGAAGACCAATAATTATCCAGTGCAACAAAGAAGAAGGTACGTGTTAAAGACATCACCTCTTCGAGATTTGCCATGCACATGACATACAACTTGGATGGGAAGGGGAAGGGCAGTGGGAAGCGGTTGTTTTCACTCCGCTGGTTGTGAGTAGCTAGTGAGTGCCGCAGGGAGCCTCTGCCGATGCCCAGGCAGCCATCAGTGACAAGAACAACCTTGAATGAAAGAAGATGGATTAGCAATTCCAAGCAAAGACACATTTCTATCTGCAGAGGGCAACTACACACCAACACATTCCAGCAGCCTTCCTAGTAGCATGCAGCTCTAGACTGAAAATCCCTGCTCACGTGGGATTTCCTCCACAGAGATGGGGAAAGAATTGCAAAAGTTTCCAGAAACAGATAGATAAATGAGAAATTGAAAAATTAACCACTGCAATTTAAACTACGTGCATGGCAAATATACACTTCGCTGTAATTCGGCAGTTAGATAGAAGATAAAACCCATTTCTTTTACAGAATCTGGAGGGCAACTCAACTTCCACTGCAAGCCACAGAAGCCATACAAAAGGTTGTATTAATTACCCTGATTCTTTGCAAACATTCAGCTGCAGGATGCTCTCATTCTGCAACAAAACTATCAAAGCTAAAATGTGCGTTTTTCCATTCAGTTGCCATGTCCAGAGTCACTCCTTGTGGAAACCTGGAAACCTGCACTAATAGGTTACACTGATTAATGAAACCATTTACACTCAGCAGAGACCTACAGAGCAGTCAAATAACTGCTCTTGCAGCACTGCACAGCAACAGCAGGCATTATTTTTGGCTGAGAGGTAAGGAAAATCAAATCCAATTGAAACTCAATGTGCATCTGCTACATTCAGATATGTATTCTCTCTTCATCTTCCGTCTCTTTTGCAGTCTTTTCAGTTTCCAGATGAACTGCTGCTCACCAGTGATGTTTTTCTCTTTTACAAGACTCTGCACAGTACATTCCCCACCACCTTTCCTCACCCCATCACCTGAAGTTCCAGTAAAATGAGCCATGACACAAATGAGAGACCAAATTGTTGAGGTCTAACTATGCTCGGTTCTTCCATCTTTCTAGTTCTTTGCTTTGAACGTCTGCTTTTCCAAGGTGACTTTTATCCGTGTTAGATTATGAAGCACTGCCTAGCAATAAACCTCTATCCTTTTTCTCCTTAAAGAATATTGCTTGAGACATCTTCCTAGTTCACTAAGCTGCAAAATTACTGACCTTAAATCCTAACTGAAAGACTAACAGACTCTTAAGTGTCTCAGCAAACAGAGGGCTGAAAGCAGACACTGCTATAAGTAAATTCAGAAGGCTGACAGCTGCAAAGGGTGAATGGAGTGTGGAAGCAGATGCATGTCAAATGACTCACTTGGGAAAGAAGACAGTTCAAAACACACTCAGCAGCAGTCCCATGCTCTTGCTTGAGGTCTGGAACTGTTACAAGCTCTGGAAACCGTGAGGTACTAAAGCAGAAAGGTTATTGTATGCGTGACTATACCCTTTCCAAACTGAGTGAGGCTCCTGGGATGGAAGATTACACCCAGACCAAATGCCAAGTCTGCAAAATATCACTCTGGGGCCAGATTTTATAATGCACTCCACAATCCAGCAGCAGTTTTTTGCTGCTGAGTATTTTAATAAAGACACACTTCTGTTCATAGTTCAGATACATCCAAAATCCTAATTCTCTGTCTTCCCGTAGCACCAGCGCGCCTGAGAGTATTTGAAGTTTTCATATTACATTTACATTTCTATCTGTAATTTACAGGGAGCACCAACTATAAGCTAGATCCCAAGAACAGTGAAATCAGTGGTACCTGGCAAGGAATTGCTGCACCCCATTCCTGCTGGACAATATTGCAAACCCCCAGCAGCGCTGACTCTAAACAGGTTTTGTCATAATCATCCATGTTACTCAGGGCTTCCTGAAAAGACAAACACCACTGTCATTGCTGCATGAAGGGTCCAGGAAACATAATTAGGTAAGTTATCAATTAGAAAGTTATTCACATTTCTGTGGCAAGTCTGTATGTTTGCTTTACATTACAACGCAACTGCACTGTTACACAATGCAAAGTTCTTGTGTGTGACCTGCAAAATTAGAGAGGGGAAAAAAAAAGAAGAAATAAGAAAGGATATCATGAGACCACGACAGCTGATTTTGAAGGTATTAGTATTATAAAAACAGTTATTTAAGAGAAAAAAATCCTTTGCATGTCTCAAAGAGACAGGAAACTCACAATCTGAAGCAATGCCCAACATGAAACATTCTGCTCAGAAAATCCTCCCAGGTATCAGAACAACTGTAACTTTATTCAGGAAGTAGAGCACAAGGAGCTTGTCTCACAAAAACTCTTTGGCAGAAAGAGTAACAGAATCCAAAACTCACATCTGCATCCTGTTCCTATAACCATAAACCAGCTTTTCTCCTTAAAATGAAGAATTCACACATAACACAGCATCATAAGAAGGGTACAGATGTAAAACTAACATGCTGGAGGAGCCTGGCTGGATTCCTGGCTTTCAGAAATTCCACAAATCAACTCTTACAGAGACAAAGAGAATGTACTGCCTTCATCTGCAAAACGCAGATTTAGCAGAGAATATCTTTTAAAGTCTGTATGTTCCAGAAAAGACAAACCCAAAACACGGTGCCTTGGGACAGCAACATGTCATTTCATCCTGATAGTATACATAATGATCAGACACATATGTATAATTTTTACTTGTAGTGCCTTACTGTATTCATGTGAAACTTCCCTCTTGGACTTTCTCCTTCCCATTTCCTCTCAACTTCCCATCACATCTGTGAGGCCTAAAATCACTGACTCTCACCGTGCTTCAACTACTACATACTGTTAAAAGCACCGTCTCTCTTGAGTCAAATCACTTGACTCAAAACCTTTCTAAATGGTCCCATCTGCTGCATCAGTTACCAAGACCAAATCAACATCTACACACAAAACCAGGAATGTCACAGAACCACTTTAAGAGCTTCATCAGGGAGTCTTTTCCTCCATCCCCACTTTTAACTTAATTGGCCACACTCCGGTGGTGACCTGAAAAGTAGCTAAAGTAGTAAAAGTAGCAAAATGTTTCAAATGCATTGATTTCACCTATTGTTAAAATAAGGGTAAACCACTGTGATACAAGAAGTCGTGCGCAGGATAACCTAAAATCACTCAATTTCACCATGATCTGGCAACATGCATGGGGCTTTGTTTTGTTTTCACGTTGACAGCTTGCTGCTTGTGTGCTTCAGGCACCCTACCTGGAGCGTGTTGTAATCTCTCGTGAAGGGCACCATCAGCTCCCAGAGGGATGAAAACACCACCAAGGCCGTGAACTCCAGCTTGTAGTTGGTTGCCATGTGCTCGAACAGCATGGTGAGGCCATGGACAGCCAGGTGCTTCCGCTGGTATTCTTCAGAGCCCTCCACCGATACCGGCCGTGTCATAGAGAGCGACACGTCCATCACCACCACGGTCGGCATGATGAGCTGCTCCTCTCTGCTACCCACACGGAGAACTCCGAGCCCCTGCACGGAGGAAGAAGAAAAGGCCACACATGACTGCTGAAGCTGCAGTTATGGAGGGATGCATCTCACGCTCTCCCTCGGGGAGGTGGGGGAAGCCACAATTACCCTTTTGCCCACCAAAAGGTGGGATTTAGCTCAGATTAAGCCAACAGACCCGCTCCTGAACCACACGCAGCATAACCAACCGGCTGTACAGGCCTGGAAGCGGCGAGCGCGGCCGCTTGAGCCTCGATGGGGGAACGCGAGCAGCAGCGGCACCCCAGGGCCGAGAGGAGCGCCCAGCACGGAGCCAGCCCTTCCTCCCTTCCTCCCTTCTCCCCCTCAGCGCCGCCTCTCCCCGCAGCCTTCCCCGGGGACAGCCCGGAGTGTTCCGAGGGGAGCGGGGAGCGAGGCGGGCGGCGGAAGGGAAATGGTGCGGTTCAGCCCGCTTCCGCCGCCATGGGTCCGTCACGGAAAGCGTCCCCCCGGAACGCCGCGGCCGAGGCGAGAAGGGGCCGGGCCGCGCTGTGCCCGCGGCTCCACATACGGCCTCGAGGTGGGGGGGAATGGGAAAAACGGTCAGGAAAAGCAGGAAAAAGCCGGTAATAATGCACTGACTAGGGACAGAAAAACAGTTACATGCCAATAGTGGTGGAAAAGTACCGACACGATGTAAGGACTGCTGTGCACAGTGTATGAAGGCATCCCCATTGGCTTATGGGCCTCCTCCCCATGCTGTAAGTGTGGGAATAGTGATGGGGGGGAGTTCTTAAAACTCCATGGTAAAACTCTTCCTTCAATTGCTTTAAAATTATCAAATCATTATTTTCTAACCAATCTGCTGATTGGATTTTTACAGCTATTAAGTCTTTGGCCAGGAATGTTATTTCTTCCTGTGCAGAACTGCACCGTATGAGTTCCACTCAGTACAAAAGGGTTGCTGACACCATCCTCAGGTTGCTCTGCCAGCACAGGGCGTTGCACTGTGCCTCTGCCTCCATGGTCATGCTATAGGAGCTAAGGGATTTTTGCAGGAGACAATGAGTTTTAAACCTCCCTCTGGCATTGCAAAATAGACATGGCTGAAGATGAAGCTACATGCAAGTTGTCTTGTTTAAGGGACCAGTGCTGCATGCAGAGGAGTGGTGTGATTTACCCCGCTGCTCTCTTCCATAGCAGCCATGAAAATGACACGTGTCTCACAGTTGGTGCTTTCATCTGGTGGTTTGGAATGGAGATAATCACCTGTCCTCATATTGTGAATAACCTGTAGACAAAGATACTGGCTTCAGAGATAGACCCAAATCTATACAATACTATTTAATCTTCTTAGGGACTGCAGGTATTAAACTGGATTGGCTGTTCCTCCACTAAGATGTCCTTCACACCTGACCCTCCTTTGTATTAGGACTCCATCAGCAGAGGCTGCGTGAAAATGGGATCATTTTCATCTGCCTCTCTCTTCAACAGCATCTCCCATCTGGCTGTTACGTGTCAAAGAAGCTTCCAGCACTACACTCAACCCTTGGTACTCCTGTTCCTCTTGGACAGCATCTTTGGGAGGTAAGCTGTGGAGGTTCATTTGATCGCTCCAGATCTCTTGTGATTGAGACAGTCCAACCAGTGAGTAAGGAGCTGGTCAGGAGCTGACCTCTAACAGAACTGCTAAACTTACAAGACTAGAGGTATTGTGAAAGGCTGGAGAGCTCTTACAATCGATCTCAGCTTTGGATAAGATTCTGCTTGCAAAAGGACTTTAAAGCAGATCATTTTGGAGAGAAGTAAAACCAGTGTTTAGATAGGAGTTTGTGCATACGTCTTCTGTTCTCTGTAATTCTTTTTACTTTCATCTTTGTTAGGAAGGGTAATTTTCTAATACCATGCAATTTGTTATACACATTATCCAGTTCCACCATATGCATGTTTATGTTCGTTTAACATATGAAAAGCAAAGCTTGTATCATCTATTTATCTAGGTACTCCATGACCCTCTATTACTGTTGACTTAGTGATCCTCCCAACTGTATAAAAGAAGATAATAATGCCTGTCTTGCAAGAAATTTAGGCTGATTACTTCACTGGGTGTTATGCAAGAGGGTAAGTGTGTGCTAACTTGCATGAAGAGCTTATCTGAGAATGGCTTACAAGACTGAGATTCACATCCAGCATAAGAATAATGTAACATTCCCACTCAGGGGAAAAAATAATCCGCAAAGAGTGATATTCTAAGGTATAATATTGAAACAGTGCTAAAGGGTACATTCTCTCCAGCCCCAAATCACTGTCTCCATACTGCCACAGCTGCAGACTCTGTCACTCTGGCATTTACAATTTCTCTCCCTTTCTAAATGCTATTCAAATAATTATGCAAGATATGCTAATTATCCCCTAATAAAAGGTATGATTACATTTCACTTTGCCAGCTCTGATTTCTACAGAAAGGCTTGAAATGATGTAGTCATAGAAACAAATGGATGCTCTGCATCCTCAGTTTTACTAGAACCAAATCTTGCTCATGCTCTTCTCAAACTAAAAGAAAATAGCTCACCACTGCTTGGCTGGTATTCTGTGGGAGTGCAAAGCTGGAGAGCCATGGAGCAGCATAGCTGGGGATATCAACCAGTTTTCATCCTCCTGTTGAGATTACTTAGGTGAATAGCTGGTCTGTTAGGTGGGAGGTTTTAACAGCATAATCTTGTCTTCAGAGCATCATCTTTACCAGCCCTTTAAAGTAGGTTCCTTGACAGAAGCCTCTCCACCTGCAGAACATCGATCTAATTGTTAATATTACAGAATAACAACTGAAGTAAAACCACAAAATAGCTCCTGGATGTAGGCATGAGGTGGATGGAATCAGAATTCAGCTCAGGTTGGACTTGATCAACTCCTCTCTATTAAGCCAAACCTTTGATTATAAATCAGCATAGCCTACAGTCCTAAAAAAACAGACTGAAACCTGAATCTAGACCTGCCTCATTTAAGTCAATTACTTTTTATTGACAAAAGAAAAGCAGTCAGTGAAGTAATGTTACTCATAGGGGGGGAAGTTGCAGTACTTTTCTTTTTTACACCAGATTTTCTTTTGCAGGATTCCGTATCTTGTGTCACAGTTTCACTCTTGATGCTTAAGATCAGCTAGAAACAGCAATGGTGGATATAAGTGCAAACTGCTGATTGAGAGAAGTCTTCAGTGGCTCCTGGACACGACTGATTTTAGAACCTTTAGGAAATGCATTTACCAAGGAGGCGGCGGCTACAACGGAACCGAATCATTTTCTTGCTTGCCATAATGTTGGTCCTTTCCCTTTATCAGCTCCAGTTCAGGCCCTCTGCTGTTCCAGCACCACCCTTAGCACCCCAAGCGATGGACCCTGTCAAAGTGACCTCTAGGGACATCGCCAGCAACAGGACTGCTGTAACAGGCAATGTCACAGCACCACCCAAAATAAGGCACTGTGTATATGTGGATTCTGAGCCGATTGTGCCCATCACTACATCCGTGAGTACAACACCACAGCAAGGCAATGGCAGTGGAAACTACCCAGATGAAAAGCCACCATATGAGTCCAAAGGAGAATATCCCCAGGACCTGTTCAGTGTGGAAGAACGCAGGCAAGGGTGGGTTGTACTTCACATCTTTGGCATGATGTATGTATTTGTGGCCTTGGCCATTGTGTGTGATGAGTATTTTGTCCCTGCTTTGGGAGTGATCACAGAGAAGTTGCAGATCTCTGAAGATGTGGCTGGAGCCACCTTCATGGCAGCAGGTGGATCAGCACCAGAACTCTTCACCTCCCTCATAGGTGTCTTCATCTCACACAGCAATGTTGGCATCGGTACCATTGTGGGCTCAGCAGTGTTTAATATCCTCTTTGTCATTGGCACCTGTGCCCTCTTCTCAAGGGAGATACTCCACCTGACATGGTGGCCCTTATTTAGAGACATCTCATTCTACATTGTAGACTTACTGATGCTCATCCTATTTTTCCTAGACAGTGTCATTGACTGGTGGGAAAGCCTCCTTTTACTGACTGCCTATGCAACATATGTATTCACTATGAAATACAACGTGCACCTAGAACAATGGGTGAAGCAGGAGCTGAGCAAGAAGCTGAATGCTGTGCAGGCAGCAACAGTAGAGCATATACGGAAGGTTGGTGTCCTTATTGTTCAGAGGGCAAGTTGGAAATAATTCGTTCTAGCGTAAACCACAGAGAAACTGCATCTCCTTCACAAAGTGCATATTCAAACAAAACCTCAGAATACAGGTACTGGTCAATAATTATGGTTATAAAATGAGGGAAATGCAATCTAGATAGTAGAGAGTCTAAGAAATTAGAGAATGGAACTAAAAGGGAGTTCTACCATTGCATTTACTAAAGATAGTGGTTTCCTATCTAGTGTCAAAGAAGTGGGATTTTGCTTACTGGGTTATTGTAAAGGAGTTTCCAAAAAAACACTTGCAGAACATTATTCTTAGTCTGGGAACAAGACTGGATAATTCTGTGTTAAACAGGGAGAAAAAGGCTTCTGGTAAGAGGCATTGTCCAAGCCTCTTGCAGATGAGAGACGTTGGAGGAGATTCTCTTGGCCCTTTCTCAATTGAGGTGTGCTGCTGGGATGCTGATGGTATCACTTGTTACCCCATCTGCAGCTTTTGTCATGTGTATTAGCTGTCCCACTTCCTCACAGACAGTAGCCTGAAGGACTGTTATTAGATCCTCAAAAAGCAGGTGAAGCAGTAGTGGTGTTCAATCGATTTTGTTCTTGCTTGCATACAGAAAAGCACTGGGGCAGTTGCAGATGATGGAGCAAAGAAGCCAGCAGATGGGAGGAGGCTGCAGGTAGGTTCTGAGCAGCTTTGCAGGGATCTGAAGTCATTGTATTCTGAACCCCTCCCCAAGTTAGGCTGTGAATCGGGACCAAAGCCTGCTTTGTGCAAAGAACCAGGCATGCTTGGCACAATATCCACAGCTTATTTAAAAGGACACCTGGATGAATTGTGTCCTCAAAGGAATTTTTATAAAAATGAAGAGACAGCCTTTCCAAGTGGATTTGAGTAGCTATTGTCAAATGAGTGCTGTTCATTCAGTGCTTTAAAAAAGAATAGAGAAATTCAGAGCAATTCTTACCTGGTTTCATGGCCAGTTTTCCACCTGGGCTCCCAGAGCAGAGGTTGGTAGGGTCTGTCCTTTCCCACAGCAAACACTGAGGAGCTCATTCCTCTGCTGCTGGTTAACTTGCTGACTCTTTGTTTTCCGTATGGCTGGCCAGCCATTGCATGGAGAGACCTGATGTAGTGGCTGCAGAAGTATGTAACATACCAGCTTCCTCATATGGATGCTTCTTGTTCCTGTGTGCACTTAACATACCTGTACTAATTAATGTTCAGTCAAAAGCTCATTAGGACTCTGGTGTTGACTCTCGTGTAAGAACAGAGCACCATAGCTTTCAAGGACACCTGACATGACTGTAGCATTATCTTGTAGCACTATATAAAATCTACAGTTAATGACAAGTTATGACTGAAAGCATTGCATGCTTTGGTTGTAATTTATAACATTGTATTGAGTCTGTGTGAGCCCATTGCATTTCATAGACTCATAGAACCATAGAACTGTTTAGGTTGGGAAAGACCTTTAAGATCAAGTCCACCCATTAAGCTGGCACTGCCAAGTCCCCCACTAAACCATGCCCCTAAGTGCCACATCTACACGTCTTTTAAATCCCTCCAGGGATGGTGACTCCAGCACTGCCCTGGGCAGCCTGTGCCAATGCTTGACAATGCTTTTGGGAATGAATTTTTTCCCCATATCCAATCTAAACCTTTTGTGGCACAACTTGAAGCCATTTCCTCTTGTCCTATTGCTTGTGACAAAAGACTGAGAGAGGGCCAGAGTCCTCTGTAGAGCCTTTCTCTAAGGACAGCCTGACCTGCTATCTCATGTGAATGGCTAGCGTGAACTTAAATGTAGAGGTTGCTCCTTGGGTTGTGGAGATCAGCCTCCATATAAATGCATCCCCAGGGCAGAAGCAAACCAACAGTGGAGATGTTTGGAGGAAGAAACTGCTATTGACTTGCTGCGTTGTACCTTTCCATAGCCTGGATCAGCCTTACAGCGAGGCAGCAGCTCAGCCTCCCTACACAATACTCAAATGCGCAGCACCGTCTTCCAACTCATGATCCACACCCTGGACCCCCTGACAGACGGTGAGTGAATGCTCCACATCTGAGGCACTTGGGTTTGCAGCCCTGAGTGTAGAGCAGTTTAACTGGGAATACAACCTTTGTATGTCAGGGTGTTGGGCATCAGCAACCCCTTCCAAAATGCAGCTCTGAGCGTGACAGTGTTATAGCAGTGAGCTCTGCAGCAGTGGGACATACCCCTTCTGATCGCATGGCTAGCAAGGACAAACTGCTCACATTTTGGCCCTGCCATACCTAATTTACCAGTGCAAAACTGATTACTGCTGTGGGCAGCTGCTGCTTGAAGGGGCATGAGGACATGTGAAGCAGTTGTTGCTGGGGTCCCTGCAAGCAGTGGCAGTCACTGCAATCCCTCATCTTCTGCTGTCTCTCAGACAGCAGGGGCAAACTCGAGTTACAGCTTCCTCCATCTCATAGCAGGGCACATCTTCCTTCCTCTTCTTAGCTCAGCCCTCACCTTGAAGCAGCAGCATTCAATGCTGACTGCATTTGTGAGAAAGAGCTGCTCAACCTGTATCAGTGTCATTTACAACAGGAAAATGAACACAGGGAGAGCTCATTACCTACACACGTCCCCTGCTGTGCACATGCCCCTTCACAAGGGGTAAACCTGCAGAAGAGGAAATAGAAGTTAAAACCCTCAAATTATCATTTTGACAGTGGTCAAAATCCCAGCTGACATCTAAAGCACACAATGAGTTCCAGTTATGATGGCTAAGCCAGTCCATAGGTGATTTAGACCAACACTGAACACCTCTAAAAAGCCCACCTGCAACACTGTGGTATCGTCACTCCTGTGGCAAACTGTACCCACAGCACTTTGCAGGCAGTGGGCCAAGGGCTGATCAGCTCAGGACTAAGATATCTTCTTTTAAACTGGGCAGGAAGCAGAGAAGCCACATCTGCAGCCAGACCCAGGGTCTTTGTACACAAACTTTTACCTGCTGCACTGTACCACCTTTAATCCAAACACAGTGGGGAAGTTAATTTTCCAACAAATGATGAAGCACATTAAAAAAGCTTGGTTTTTTAGATTGTTCTTCCCTAGCTCAGCACATGCCCTGCCCCTTCACTGCCCTACTTGTTCTAAAGAGATTATCCCTTGTCCATTCGAAGAGAGATTGAAGCTAAGCAGATCAACACCTCTATCACAGAGGTTACAAAAAGGACTCTTCAGATCAAAATCCCAGCTGCACAAACTGATGGAGGAACAAAGGAGGCTTGATAAGGACGGAGAGACAGATAAGTGTCTGCTTTGACAGATTTTAGTGGAGGCATCCATGGCATTACTAACAGTAGCCTAACAAGACCCAGAATCATCAGGGTTTGCTCTACTGCCCTTGCTTCTGCTGGGGGCTACAAGGCAGTTGTAAGCCACTGGCTTTGCTAAAGAGGCTGTTAGTACTACGACTTACGAATAATGGATAAAAGGGGCTGGAGGGGAAGTTTAGATCTTCTCTAAAAGACAACTTGCCCTCTCATTCCAGCCAGGCAGACCTTGAGTGAGTCTCCGTATGCGGCAGCCACTAGATGGGAGTGTGACCATACGTACTTAAGCAAATCCAATACAACAGGATGCAAAGATGGGCTACAGTCTCTCCGAAAATGTTATTTTTTGCACCCATTACTATAATAATACCACTGAGATAAGGGCAAAACCTCTGCCCCAGGTACATGCCTATTCCACTCAACACTGCTAGAACAGAGACAGCTCCTTAGAAAAGGTAATGATAAAGAAAGTTACTGATACTACGACAGTACAGCACTCAAAACCAAGGAGCTAGAGACCTGTGTATCTTGTAGAAGACCTTACCTTACCCTGATAAATTCATACCTAAAGAAAAGGGAATCTGGACAAAAGGAATCATGTATGAATAGACTGAGAAACCCAAATTCCTTGAGGATCTTGGCCATAAAAGTGATGTGACTTGCCCAGGATGAATATGAAAAGGATTTGAACCCACCAAGGCATATCAGGGCTGCAAGCTCAGCCTTTGTGTTAAAAGCACCAGTCATTCAGTGCCCTCAGTACAGCTGGGTGCCTCATTCCACTGAGCACCAGCAAAATCCTTCTCTTTGCAGCTTGTGCGGCACTGTCTGTACCAGATACATTTCTGTAATTAGGTTGCAACATAAAAGATGATCCCAAATCAATTGATCTTTCCCCAAGGGTCCTTGTTCCTTCTTGGCAGTGCTCATAGCATCAGCACTTAGAGGCTGTGGCAAAGAACACTCTACAAAGGAAAAGGTTGCCAATTATTGCTCAGCAGTTCCTAACTTATCTTACTGAAATTAGGTTCTCTGTAGGGTTTCCTTCTCTCTGCTGCAGTTGCACTTTATTTGGGCAGCAGAGAAACCATTTCAGGGCAGCAAGAGTCCAAAATGTGGAAAACCAGCCAGCCCTCAACCTGCACAACCAGCCTCCAGAGGCAGGGTTTAGAAATACAGGAGTCTGAAATACAAACTTTGTTTGTTCCTAATGCAGCACCCCTTGGGGGAAGCAAAATTTCTCATGTGAGGAATGGATTAAGATCAGAGTGTTTGCTTTTTGTATTAGGAAGGGCTCATTGCACTTCAGCCTCTCTCTGCAGGGGATGAGGGGTTTTACTTTAACGGTTCTAACATTTACACTTCATCCTGAATTGTATTTTTGAGAAGCTTTTATTTTCAAATGAGAAGTTTCTGGTAACTTTGGGCTTTTCTGCACTTTCACTGGAAGGGTGTAGAAGCAGAGCATGAGGTCTTCTCACAATCTTCAGTTAGACACCAGAGGGAACTGCTGGGGAATTAAAGGGAGCAAGGATTTTGGAAACACTGAGGAGCCCTCTCATTTCTGATTCTCCAGTCTTACTCTTGGGTTACTCTTTAAACTCTAATCATAGAGGGAAGAAGACAGAAGCCTTATTTTACTTCTGAAGGAAGAAAAAGGCTCCAGCAGCAGGGATGTCAGAGCTGTCCACCCTCAGCACACCCTAGTTCACAAGCTAATGATTCTGGAAAGCAGACCAGAAGAGAGCAGTGGTGCAGGCTAGCGTAGAGCTAGGAACTGAGGGCAGCTACAGTTTCTCCTTGCTTCATTAGCATTCAATCACTTGCTTTAAGAGATTAATGATACAAATGGGAAAAAGGAATAATGGGATTATATATATATAATATAAATATATAGTATATATATTATATATATATATACTTCCACTTTTAAACAGCAAAATCTCCCAATCCTCCAGGTTCATGCCAGATTTTAAAGGAAAAATATCCTTCCTGCTGTTCATATTGTAAGTTAGTGCTGTAAGATTCAATATTAGAGCCACAGAATTAAATAAACATAAGAGCCATACTCCAGGTGAAAACTCAGCTTCCACCTTCAGTCCAGCCTAGATGCTGTCGATCCATAGGATATGAATCTTCCTGAAGAGCATCTCAAGCCCCCTGGGCACAGCACCTCTTGCCTGATTCACCAGCAGTGAATGCCCTGGGGACTGCACCCCTGAGTGAGGGCTGAGCCCATAGGGCTGCAGAGCCCCAGCTGCCCTGCCCAGCTAATCCCCAGCACTAGCAAGGACTCAGTTGACAGATTTCTTTCCTCCCAGTGCTGACCTGCAGATCTGGCTAGCTTATAGCCAGCAACTCCTCCAGTCTCAGCCCATCCTGCATGAGTTGTATGTCAGAAGAATTAACACCTTTTTAAGTCAGGCTGATCTCATGAGAACTGGACACTGGCCTGGACTTAATCTCTTTATCCTGACAGAGAGATGCTCAGAGGCTCTTCTTGGGTCAGTGCTCACAGCCTGCAGCCTAGGTGAGGGCAGCAAGCCAGGAGCTTGAATCTGCTTAATCTCTTTCAGCCTGAGCCTGACCACCCTGACCCTGCTGACAGAAGCTTTTGTAAGAGCTTTGGGGAAAAGCTGAACAGAAAGATGCATTGCCCAGTGGTTAGAGGAGACTAGGAGCAAAAGGTCACCTCTTCATTGCCCTGCACTGATGGGTGCATTTGTGCTTAGCATCAGTAGAGGGGGAACGAAGCAAAGTGCTTTACATCCCCTCTGGTAGGCTTCAGTACTGGCAAGGAGCATGGAAGAGTCCAGGCTCTTTAGTCACAACCAGCCTTTCAATAGGAGAAGAGCTCATAGAATCGTAGAATCTCAGCTTGGAAGAGATGTCAAGGAGCATCTGATCCATTCTAGGCAAAGCATGACCTAGACCAGATGTCCCAGCACTCTGTCCAGCTGAATCTTAAAAGCATCCAATGCTGGGGAATCCACAGCATGGGCAGCAGTACAGTAGATTAAACCGGTGTGATAAAACTTTCAAAGGAAGTTAATTTACAGCCCAAGCCAAGCAAGGCACAACCAATTTCTTGTGGCTGCTATGTGCAAAACCTGTAACCCTCTGCTTGATTGTTGGACTCAGCAGGCAGCTCAGAGGATATAGATTAGAGCAAAATAAGGCTTTTCCTTGAGCCAACAACTTGCTCACTTTCAATAGGAGTAGAAGTTAAGGTATTTGAGCACAACACCTAGCTATGGAGACACACAATAAGAAAGCAGCTCAGCTGAGCAGAGCATGGTTTACAGTGGGACAAGTCCTCAGTAGTCCCAAAAACACAGTACTGGACACTGCACCGGTGAAGATGATCTCTTGGGTAGCCTGGGCCGTGTTGAACCTGGACACCAGGAATTTAGATCAGCTCCAGCAGAGGAGACGTTCGTGCTTCCTTAGAGAAACCATTTTCCACATAACTGGAACGTGAATGGTTTTTAATCTTTCTTTACCATCAGGTCACCAGGCTGCAATAGCACAGTAAAGCCTCTTCAGCAGCCACATGGCAGAAGGAAGGTGTCATTTTCAGCTTGTATATAACCTAGCCTGAAAAGAAATCAACAGTCCTTTAGGAACCAAGTGATACTGCATTGAAACTCCTCCTCTGTTCTTCCTACGTTTGCTTCTTATGAAGTACGGATATCCCCTGGAAAGGATTTCTCTTCCCTCTAGGTTTTCTTTTAAATTATAAAGTATTGGTTACATGTGAAATTGCTTCCATAACTGCCATAGTACTAAGCATTTAAATATAACTTGATCAACTAGCAGCAGCTAAACCATAGGGCCACAGCCAGAACAACTCACAAGTCAGTGCTGACGGCAATCCACGCAACAGGAAAGGGGGGAGAGCGTATGTGTGCTGGGGGAGGCAGGTAAAGGGGGCTTGGATAGCTGGCAGCTGCTGATGAATGCATCCTTCTCATCCACAGCAAAATTTAAAGACAGGGTTGACATCCTGAGCAACATAGCCAAGGCCAAAGCAGGAGAAGGATCAAAACCAGAAGGTGAGTGCATGAAGAGTTGGTGCTGTTTGCCTTGTTTTGTGCAGCAACCCCCCACCTTTTCCAGCACTCAGCACCCAAGGGCTGGCAAAGAAACACGATGGTTTAACACATATCTTCTGTTATTACAGATCACAGATGGCTGCTATAATAATGCAGCAGAAATCAATTGATGTGCACTAAGAGTGGGCAATAAAAGCCATCCCCCCGGGAGTCTAGGAGTGGTTAGTGAGACAGCATCCAAACACAAAAGTGCTACAAGGATACAGTGTAAATTGCCACCAGAAGGGTAGAAGAGGGGAAATCAGGCCATTAGAAGCAGAAGCTGGGTGCTACTGATCTTTGGTAGACCCTGCAAATGAGGTGTTTGTTAAACAAAGTACCTTCATTTTACCTTGGAAGTTTGGCACACTTCAAGAAGACATGGAAGATTCCTCCAAGGAGAAAAGCCAGGCTCGCTCTCCAGCCTGTCCACATCTTTTTTGTATAGCAGGGACCAAAACTGAACCCAGAATTCCAGGTGTGGCCTGACAAGCACCAAGTAGAGTGGGACAATGACATCCTTCTCTCTGCTGGTGATGCCCTTGTTCATGTTCCCTAGCATCCTGTTGGCTTTCTTTGCCATAGCAGCACACTGTTGACTCGTATGAAGCTTGTACCACCAGGACTGCCACGTGCCTTTCCACAGAGCTTCTCCCTAACCTGTGTTGCACTCCTGGATTGTTTTCACAGGTGCAAAACCTTACACTTGTTCTTGTTGAACTTCATAAGGTTCTTGTTAGCCCACTCTTCCAGTTTGTCCAGATGACCCTGCAGTGTGCCTCTCCCTTCTGAAGTGTCCACTTGGTGTCATCAGCAAACTTCATCAGGGCACACTTGATCCAATCAGCCAGATCACTTATGAAGATATTGAGCAACATTGGGCCTAATATCAATCTCTGAGGGACCCCACTTGTGACAGGTCACCAGTTTGAAAAGCAGCTATTTACTTATTTTTGTGATCCTCTTGGCTATGTGGGTTACACAGGAACAGCACAGAGGACATTGCAGTTATTTCCTTGTATGTGTCAGCACTTTCCTATTTGTATTTGAATACCTATCAAATGATTAGGGATTAAAGCCTGGCAGCACATGGGAGTCATTTCTCAGAAGCCTTGAAGAATATCAGCTCCCTGGAGAACACCATGGTCTACTAGAACATAAAGGAGAAGCAAAGCTTTATATCCTCTCTGCCTTTTAAGGATGGCTTTAATAAGATCTCCAGGATCCAGAATGAAACAAGAAACACCAGTTGTAGATCAGATAATTAGCATTTCCCTGGTGTTATGAATGTGCCTCTTACAGCAGTTTCAGATAGGTCATCGAAGCATCAAGGTATCATTCTACAACAGGCCCAGCTTTTAGTAATCCACAGTAGACAGAGAGGACAAACAGCAAACCTAAGCAGTCACACTGGGTTTAACATAAAATGGCCACAGGAGACTTAAGGCGACTGAAAGCAGTATTCTTTCTTATTCCTTTTAGCAGAAGAGGAAAAGGCAGCACCAAGCAAAGTTCAGGTAACTCCTGCCAGCGACTCTGAGGCCGGCAAAGACAAACAGAAGGCAGATGCACCACAAGATGCCCAGGTATTGAACTAAGTATTACAGGCAGTAAGAGCACAGTCGAGACCAAATGTCACGTCCTTTCCTTCTTCTCTCTCTAAGGCTTTTGGGATAGGACCCAACTCGTTTCCCATAACTGACAACTAAAAATAGTCTGTATGTAGCAATGAGATATATTAATGTGCTAGCTGAAACATTTCATCTTCCAGACACAAATCAGGTTCAAAACATGACACTGACTGAAACTGTCTAGTATCTTCTCCTCAGATGACTCTTCCGAGGTTACAGGAGTACTCCAGCATATGGGAAGATACAAGTAGCTGCCTGTCCTATGTTCACCAGTACACATTTCTGTTTTGTTTCCCAAATCCCTCCTTTCAATAAATGTAATTCACCTGTTCTGATGAGGAAAGGTTTCTCAAGGACAGACAGTCAATGTTTCATTTGAGTCAAAAACCTATGTAAAAGTTGGTACTAGTTAACAGATGCAAACTAGTTAACATAATACACAGGCACTGAGATGGGCTATGCCTGGATTTTGTCCACAACAGCAAGATGTGGGTTCTGACTGCCCTCAGCCATGTTACAAACATGACCTCTACCAAGGCAAGACCATGGTGAATAAATGCTGTGCAGCTCCTTGTGAGTGTGAAAACTGGCTCTTTTTCTCCCCCTTATCTACAGCCCTCCTCAGACAGTGACACCTCAGAAGACAGCAGCTCTGACAGTGATGAAGACAGTGATGACAGCTCAGATGATGAAGAAAATGATGAGCCATTATCTCTTGAATGGCCAGCAACTAGGAAAAAACAAGCCATTTACCTTTTCCTGTTTCCCATTGTCTTTCCTCTCTGGAGCACTCTGCCTGACGTTAGAAACCCAGTAAGCATCTATCTTCCTTCTGCTACTGCATTCATTAACTGAGCTGTACATTTCCTCTTGAGAAGAGTCCCCAGTTCTGTTTTGCCATGTTTAGAGTCCTTGCATACTTGAAGTGCTGTTAATGCTGCTGGGAGTGGGACAGGAGCCCTGGCTGCAGCATATCACAGCCACAACACCAGCAGCTACTGGTCACCTAATGAAGCTGACAAATCCAAATACAATTAGAGACCAGGGTCCACATTAAAGCAACTGATTACAGTGAAGGGTTTCAGGTGAATATTTTCACTGGGGGTTGTTAAATTTTCCTGAAACTTTTCCATGTTTTTCTTTTCAAACTTGATTTTAACAGGACTCCAAAAAATTCTTTGTCATCACGTTTTTTGGATCCATCCTCTGGATTGCTGTATTCTCTTACCTCATGGTGTGGTGGGCTCACCAGGTGAGGGCTCTATTTTCTCTCTGCAAACAAGACTATTTCAGAACAAGTAGATGGAGGGAGAAGGAAGGAACAGCATCACTGTGGCATTTTATCTGATGAATTACAGCTGCACTCAACCATCACCACGGTAGAAACTTGGGTTTGTTTAGAACCCAAAAGGACTTGTTTAGAACCCAGAAGGGAATTCTCAAATTCATTCTTTTCAATTTGACAGAGAGTTTTCCATTTCAAGAGCTTCCAAGGGAATTTCTGCATCAGTGAAAGGAAAAGTGCCATCAAGATTTATCTTAATACTGCCTTTTTATTGATGAATGCTTCTGTGCTGAACATAATTACCCCTCACCTAATTAAAATTCCAGGAATATACAGGTTCTGATTCTGAAAGCTGCCGTTAACTCTCAGTGCCTTAATGTTCACCTGGTATTCTGGGAAATAAGACTTGCATCTTGTCGAATCAGACCCACAATTTGTATTTAGTGATATATTGCACATTCACAGCATAGTTGATGATGCCATAAATCCAAAGACTGACATTTCCCAAAGCTCTTGGATCATACAGAGCTGCTGCTAAATTTGGAGAGGGAAAGTTGGAAGACAGCCAAAGAGGTGAACTTGGGACAGAAAAGTTGTGCTGTAGCTGACTTGACCTTTCTTAGTCTTGGCAACACTGATCACAGGCCCAGTGGTCCAGCTTTCAGAGCAAACCCAAGATCAACATACACTGTGAAATTTAACTTTTTATCCACAAAGCAGAAAAATGTGACCATGTTTAAGGGGATTCAGAATATTCTGGCTCAAATTCAGCATAAAGCCTCAAAAGAATGGTCAGAGCAATTAAATTCCATGTTACAAAGCAAACAGCCTTACCCGACTCTGTTTATTAGGTTGGTGAAACAATTGGGATATCAGAGGAAATTATGGGGTTAACCATACTTGCAGCAGGAACATCCATCCCCGACCTTATCACCAGTGTCATCGTTGCTCGGAAAGGCTTAGGTGACATGGCTGTCTCCAGTTCTGTAGGCAGCAATATCTTCGATATCACTGTTGGGTGAGTATTGATTCAATGTTGAAAGATAGCCTGTTTCTTCTGAAATAGACAGCTGGCGGCTTTTAGTCCAAACACGCTCTTAACTTTACCTTAGCTGTAATTAAATGTAGGGCAGCTGAGCAATAAGCTAATGGCTTGTTTAGAAACCTAACCCAACCAGGACAGACAGAGTTTTATACCTTAGTCCATCATCTTCTCCTAATTCTAAATCTACACAAATTAACTGAGTTTTTGTCTTGAAAGAAGAAGTCTTTGAATAACACCAAAGATTTACAGACAGGATCCTTATTTAGTCACTCAGAGATCCTGTGCAATCAAAGCTCAGTATCTGCGCCTGTACTTTCTATCAGTAAAGCATCAGGACATCCTTATTATGGCGTGCTGAGGCACTCAATACATAGGTGTTATTTTAAAACCCCTTCTCCATTCCTGGATTGCATTATGATGGCTCAAGTATTACCCAAATGCAGTTTTTGACATGAACAACATCAGTTTTAGATTTATGCTGAGTTCACGGAACACAATCATGCATTTTTTCCCCTCTAACAGTTTGGTAAAATTGCTTTGTTATGGTGCAGAAAATGAACTGCCTTAAAACATTTATTTCAATTACTTTTCCTTTACTTGCAGTTTGCCAGTTCCTTGGTTCCTTTACTCTGTCTTCAATGAACTCGATCCAGTTGCAGTCAGCAGCAATGGTTTGTTTTGTGCAATTGTTCTCCTTTTTCTCATGCTCCTCTTTGTGATTATCTCAATTGCTGCATGTAAATGGAAAATGAACAAACTGCTGGGGCTCACCATGTTTGCTCTTTACTTTGTGTTTTTGATCATCAGTGTGATGTTAGAAGACAAGATAATATCCTGCCCAGTATCTGTGTGACATTTGGATGCTGCAGAATGTCTGTAAGCATACATCTAAATCAAAAGGGGTTTAAGGCAGCGATTGTTCTACTGAAAAAAGCAACCAGAATTATAACGAAAAGCATCTTTAATATATTAAAAGCACCCCAAAACCTCAAGTGGTTCGTCAGCCTCTATTTTTCCTTAGGATCAGAAAAGGTCAGATAATGGAATAAACAATATAAAACAACATACAAGTTTAGGCTGGCATGGAAAGGCTGGCATGGAGTAGATACATGAAGGGTGATCCCCTCAAGTTAATGGAGCCAATTTTCCGCACAGATTGTTTGCTCAGTACAAAAGTATTCCCATCCCCAAGGTCTGGGCCGCAACTAGTTTGCTATGATTGCCCTACTCAGAGGTAGTTTTCATCCTTTCAGTGGATGCACTACAGAGCATCCTCAGCTGGTACTCTACACATACCTCCAGGAAAGTGTATGCAGATCATGATGCACTTTAGAGGAAATGCTTTTTCCTGGCCTTCTTCAGACTGTGGGAAATGCAATACAAAGGTTTTCAAGGAGAAAGCAAAGCAGTAAGTTATTTCTGCATGCAGAAGAAGACAGGATGAGAGCTGCAGAGCAATCCTGAAAGCTGTCCACATGGCTCCTGTTAAATCTGTACTTGATCTTGCAATATAATCCCTAAAACTCCCTCTAAGTGCCACCAGTACAGGTGTGATGTCATCGGGATTTACATCTTCCTGTAACAAGATTAAGCGGATCTGAGGTTAGAACATTACCACTAGCAAAAACTAAATCCAGGCATCAGAAATACTACAGCCAGAAGCTGATCTGCTTGAATTTTGTTTTCATGCTGACACTAATCTCTGAAATACACAGATTACTATATCCAGAGCTAATTCTTGTTGTTAGCACTGTCTTCTACATAATCACTATGAAAAAATGCCACTGACATCAACCACCAACAAACCTCATGGGTTTATTGTTAACAATGCCTCATGTGAGCAAACAATGTAGTTAAGAGTTGCAGAGATTTCTGTCATTCTAATCCATCTAATAAAATGTTAATGAAAATAACCAGAAAGATTTTCAGCTTTTTATTGACTCACTGTAAAACTTCTTTTTTGGATGAGACAGGGGAAAAAAAAAAACAACCCTTAGACATTGTGAACACTGACTTTGCATATTTTGAAGGAACTACAAACCAAAGCAAACATCCAACATAGTGGGTTTTGGTAAATAAAATTTAAACATTACATATTTACAAATCTACAACCATTCATTTAAAAAGTGCTGCTTGCAGACTAACAAAGTACCTTTTTTAAATCCCAGTGAGATATCATCCAGAGATACCCCTCTCATTACTATCTGCATCTCCCATTGGTTATACAAAGATTTTACATGCAGGAATTTTCTCTTTCTTGGGGTACAGATCACTTAATTCACCAGCAGAATCTGAATTCATCAGGTTGTAACTGTACCAACAGCAAACCTTCTCAAAATGGGAAACAGTTTAGCAGTGTCAGAGAAACAGCACAACTTCTATTCACATTTCAGCATTTTATCTCCAATAATTATTCCAGTGGAACCATAAGTAAAGCAAAATATATATTGCACTGCAAATGTAACACCTCTGTGTCAGGTTGGTTTTGACATAAGCATTATTTAGTACACAAAAGAGGAAAATTCAGTTCATACAAAATTTTAAATTGAAAATATGTCTCAAATATTTTATTTATCCATCTTTGTGGTATTGGAAAATATAGTCAAATTGCTTCTCTAATAAAGGACAGTGAGAGTTGAAAACTGTTTCTACACTGAATTCTCTGATGCTTAAAAATTATCCACCTCAGGACCTACATTTGGAACATTACGACTCAAATGAGGAAAACTTCCCACTTAACCACTATTCCAACAATATTTCATTATAGTATTTCTACAGTGGACTGACTTGCCACAGACTTCATAAAACAATTCATTAAGTACAGCGATGTTACTTGATGAATTACTATGTCATATAGTAATTTAAAAGCACACCCAAATAAACATCATCAGTGTTTCAGGAGTGCTACTGAGGATGCAAAGACACAGTAAGATTGTTTACCTGAAGGATGCATATAGAATCCTTCTCAGGGTACAATATATACTCTTCTGATAATACTGGCAGGACTTGATATTTGAATGAAGTGACAAACTTGTTTGCTTTACAAGTCTGAAGGCAGTTGGAAGTACTTACAACGAAGCTGGGACTAGAATGGAGAAAGTGGGCCACGTATTACAAGTGTCGCATCTATTCCTGTGCTAGCACACACAGTTGCACTGTTATGCCCTAGTAAGTGAGGGGTGGTTAGAGACCAGGCTCCATCGCTTCTGCCAGACTCAAGTAGGAGGTGTGAAGCTCACTTCATAGCTCAGTACCTCTAACACACCACGGCAGCTCTGGAAAAAGCACTCGCCCTCCTTCATGGCTTGAAGGTCCTATAAAACAGTGGCTGCCCCAAGTGGTAAATGACATGGGGAGCAGAACTGCAAAGAGCTTGGAGCACTACCCTACACACAGCACGAACATGAATGAGCTTATATACACAGCAACTACTGTATGCAACTTTTACTTGGTAAATACAACGTACCTATGGTACAGAGCAGAGCACACATGCACACTAACAGGTACTTACAATGAATATGTTAAAAAATAACCTGGTGTTTTCCATAATAGTTCAGAAGAATGAAGGGGGTATGTACGTATCCACCCTACGCTGATACACTATTACCATGTACCTGGGTGAAAACAAATAGCTATAGTTATGCAGGAGGAACACTTCACAAGCGTGGCAGTACAAAAAGGAGCATCACAAATTGTTAAAATAAATTAAATGTGAAAGTGTTGGTAAGTGTAGCATTGCTAGCTCCACCTCAGGGCGGGGGGGATAGTTCATAAAGGTCAGCTACGTCATTAGCAGCAAATTAGAGAAGAGGAATTACCCCATGAAAGCTGTATCCAACAAGACTGTATCTTGTAATCATCATCAGCACATACCTGCAGCTCTACCGGTTCTAAATCCTTTCTCCTTAGGGCAGCATCCTCTTACTACTTTAGAGAGGTCTGGGAGGAGGTTACATAGGGCTTCATAGCAGCATTGCTTCTTATTTAAGCCTCCGACAGGCTGTTTCATTTAATGAAGTAAATGTGAGCTTTAAAGTTTCTCTCCTTTCTGCCTAACTAAATACTGCTGTACTATTACACTTGCAAACTAAAGAGATCTTTAAAAATACCTGCTGCTAGGCAGACTGAAATACAAAAGCTAATGTAACAGCTGAGTACTTAGAAATACTGTAACAGCAACAACTAAAAGAAATTAGGATTGGAAAACTATTGAGATTACCCAAAATAAAGCTATTTGTTAAAGCATGGTTTAATTTGTTTAGGGTGTTTTATACAATTCAATGTCTGTTTTCCCACCTCCATACAAGACTTCTGGTATTTTCTTTGTGGCCTGCCTTCTGGTGAGGAGTTGCTATTTGACTGAGAGCACAGAACACTTTTTTAAACATCCAGAACAAGAAAAACATGAGTCAAAAGCCAGGACTCCAGCACAAGGACTGACACAGCGTGTTTCTTCACAGCAACAAAGCCAACAGTTGGTTTGCCTGTGAAACAGAGACCAAACATTCCAAGTACATTTAACTATGCACAATATGCCCCAATAAGTTACATTCCCTAAATATTCCCTGTAGCAAGTTTGCTTTACGTACTTGAGTTAAAAGCTTTGGATTAGCATTACATATGTGTTGTATTTAGTGTGTTTCAAACACATCCACCAAGACTGCAAACACTGCATGATTATGAAGAACTTCTTGCAGGCTGTCATTTGCTTTATATTACATCTGCAATGAGGTCACATTAACGAGTGCCAACAGCTGGGATGGCCTGATTCCACAATGTAATCTGTAGGACTCTTCAGTATGCTTTCTCTTTACTAGGGAGTGAAGGGAACAAGCAAGGAAGAGAAGGTTTCTACAGAAGTGTTTTAGAGACATCCATGTGTTCGTAAGTAGAGTTTTATAGTTTACCATACCTTCCTCCTGATTGCTGTGGTAACACGTTTTCCATGTGTGCATGAGAGAAATCCTGTATTTAGAGTACTGCCTAGGTGAAGGTTAACATGTTCTATCCTGCTTTAAAAACAAATCACTCTTCAAGAAGTAACTGGACAAGTTACTATAAATAGCAGTGTACTGCAAAAAAAATAAGCACTGTATTGCTTCTGCAGCAAGTCCATTTAAAATTCACTCCAGTAATTTAAAAAAATTAAAAAAATATCAACTTACTATAAACAATTTAAAATACGTATAATACAACTTTGTATGCTCTTCATAACATCATGAATATTCTATGTAAACAATAGATTCTGAAGGATTTACTTCGCTCACATTAGTTTCAGTGCATTGTTTCTGTCCACCTGTCAATTTTTAAGAAGGGAACTGTAATGGGTTGTCCCAAGTGAAAGAACTGATTTTGTTTAGAATCCTCCTTTCCACACGTCGATTTGCAGAAAGGACAAGGGACAGGGAAGTATTTGGCCCATTTTCCACTCTGTAGGCCTAATCATTCCAAGGCCTTCTGCCACAGTACATTCGTACATACGTTCTTGAACACTGAAGACTGAGATGCTCCTTGTGACTGAAGTGGTTATTTTACACAGGTATACATTGTAGATATCACCTCTTTAGCTAAGTATATTTAAAGATATGGTTCTCCAAAAATCTTTCTGCATTCCATCACTCCAGTACTCGGTGGTCTATCACAATTATGAGTATTCTTCACTTGACTAGCTGTGAGACGGTCATAGGCCATTTTGTACTCTCTGTCAAAAGCATCTGTAGAAAGAGAAAAGCAACTTCTGTATACCCTGCTCAAAACCACAACCCAAACACGATGACAGGGAGTATACTCATCAGCATCAAATAACGGTAAAGTCCTTTTTATTCAGCACTTCCTATTGAATGGCACACACAGAATCACAGAACATTTTGGATTGGAAGAGATCTTAAAGCTCACCCAGTTCCAACCCCCTGCCATGGGCAGGGACACTTTCCACTAGAGCAGCTTGCTCCAAACCTCATCCTAATCTACATATTTATTTATTTTAAGCTGAAAAACTAGTTTGCAGACACCCATCATCTATGCTCATTCAAGTAACTTATAAACCTTACCTATATCAATGTTATCTCTTCCTAGGGCAACAAGTGAAAGAAATAGTATTTCTCTGTAAAGACTCCTGAAATTGGAAAAAGAAATGGGAGGTTATACACTGCAGTAATACACCACCAAGCAATCTATATTAACAACAGATTCAAGCATTTAAAAACAACTTATTTTTTAAAGTGGCATTTTCATCATAAATCCCGATTACAACCTCCAAAATATTGTCATTTCTGACCTTAAGATTGCCCTGGACTCCCCACATATTGACATCACTTATGGTAGGTCCTTTCATGGTAGGCATTTCTAAATTAGCTTGAAAAGCAGGCAGACAAGCAAAGAAACACCTGGTCATTGCTCCAGCTGTTAAAAAGACCGATTTATATCCTCTTATGAATAAAAATCACTAAATCCAGGCACAAAACCCAAGAACATTTACAAGACCATGTAATAAATGAGAACACTGCTGAAAACCAGTGCTTTTTTCTTTAAAAAACACATCACAAGAATAGAATTCATATTCCAATAGCCTTATTGTCACCCAACTTTGCTGCAGTCAGATGCGCTCCTATTCTTACCTCTGTCTTTTCATATGTGGCCATTTGTTCAATCTTTCCAATATCTGACTCATTGGTCCATACACATCATTCATCTTAATGCTCTTCACCATACTTCTCAAGAGCTCCTGATTAAAGGAGTCATCATCTTTCTGCAATAAATGGACCATTGGGTACTTCTGGGCTGAAAAACATTAGAAATGCTGTAAGAACATATATATTCTTTGTGGAGCAAGTAGAAAGTTGCTTAAAAAAGGTGGGAGGCTATACAAGCTGTGAATATACCGATATATATGTGGTGAACAAGGAGCAATAAGCATCAAGGCAAAATAACATCAACGTAAGAAACAAAAAGCACATAGGAGAAAACTCAAGAGCTGCAATGGGTCATGAGCATTTTCAGGCATATGATCCAACACTGGCAACAAAATGCTTAGGAAGCAGATTCTAAAAATAAGAAAACAAGCTAAGTGGATGAACTGCCATAAGTTCTGTGTTCACTGAAACATATTCCCTCTTACTCGTCCCTTCCCAATGAAGAAAAAGCCACTGGAGATACTGGCCAATGATTTGAAAGAGATGTGCTGGAAAACTAAACGTGTTCAAGCAGTTCACTGCTAAACATACAACCACCCTCCCTCCCAAAACAAGTCACACCAACTTAGAATAGCAACACCAAACTTGACACTCACTCTCAAACAAAAGAGTGCGATTTTGACCTGCAAGACAAAAAGCAGTATGATCAAAAACCAGCTCTGTATCTTGCATAAACTATCCACAAAGACATCTCTTTTCTAAACACATTCTTCAGCTGCTCAAGATGAGAACTGTTCTTTAAAAAAAATCCCACTAAAAGACACAAGAAACAAAGCTTACTCTGAGCATTCCACAGTATATACAGAGGCTGCCTTGGATCCTGATGCAATTTCATATTGTCCCATAGCATCTGAATAAGAACGTATTTACTGTCCTCTGACATACAGCTTCGTGGAATCTGAACAGAAGAATGCATACATAAAGATATTTTACTACAAAGTCATGAAAGAGGACTTCTGTATTTAAAATATATTTTCACCTCTATAGGCATCATGGTAAAAAGCTTTAATATTAAAGCTGCTATAAACCTGATAAAGTTAAATCTGAACAGGATGTCAGTGACATAGCAAAGGAGTATTTTGCGTATCCTCCTACAGTCTTATAATCATAATTTCCTCCTCCTTCTACTGCCTAACTAGTCATCAAACTGCAATAAAACCAACTAGAAACTTATCTTTGCAAGTGAAGATCACAAATTACAGTGTGACTATTAAGACCTAAACACTTATCCCACACAAGTGCTGCTGAGCCCAAGCTCCGGAGTTACACATTCTTTAGTTTCTTTCAGTTGACACATTCTTTACCAAATCAGGACCTAGCATACTGTAAGACACATTTCTAAGAGTTACTGAATTATCTAATCATTTCCTATATGGGAAAGCACGCATTTCTCATCTGCCAATATCTCCTATCTGTTTCCATACCTTGGAGTTTTTATTACAGTGCTCAGAAGAAAGGATTAATCCTGGTAAGTTGCTGGGCAAGTCCAAGCGTCTGAAATACCACACCAAATTCCAGAACACAATAGGGTGATGATCTACAAAGTCTGCCACTGTTATTGCATGATCCCCTTCATTTTCAAGCAAGCTTTCAAGCTCTTTCCATACTACTAGAGGACTGAGATAAGGAACCGTTATAGGATCAGGACTAGGCAAGGGCCATTCTAGGCCCAAGGAATCCTATGGTATGAAAAGGAAAAATGCCATTAGTTGGAACGTAATTATCTTTACAAAGTCTTATGAATGCTTTTGTTCCCCCTGAGACACCCCAACATGTAAAAGCTACAACTTATATTAGTTTAAATCACAAAACCCAGTATTTCTCATAAGTTGGAATGGTTAATTCTGTTCTAATCTATCCTATTTCACAATCTTTCACACACTTGAAATGACATTTAAGGTAGAAAAACTACACACTGTTGGTCCTTGCAAAGTAGCAGGCAGGCTACCAGTAGGAATGATATGGCTGATCTTCTGGTTTTCCTTCTCATCTTCTTCCAATGGACCAAAAGTACTGATACTCCTTGCTACAGGGTGACTTGTACATTCTGATGCAGAGGTATTTTGTCTTCTTCCTGAGGGGATCTGGATACTTCTGGCACAACTATTCTCATGCTGCTTAGATTTGCTAGGGAAGGGGAGGATAAAAAAAAGGTTAAGAATCTCAGCTTGCTGCTTCACTCTGAGTGCTCAAACATGCATGCAAACAGACAGAAATAAACTGGAAATCATTGACCTGACATGTCAAATTCTACCTTGTCATCCACCACACTCATTCATGTTACAGTGCAAGCTCTACTCCCCTCCTTGCAATGATAATAAACACAAGCATCCTAAAAAGAGTGGATAGAATTTGCAGAATTACAGATGCCTACATGAATTGCTGTATTAGGAGTGAAATGGTAAACACCATGCTGAAAAAACATGATGTGGCCAAAGGAGATAAGGGAGAGGCAGCAAGAAGATCCCCTCTCGAATCAATTTCTGCTCTCAAGAGTATGTTATGAAATTTATTTCTGTTGACAAGGAAAACATGCATATCCACAGAGAACTTGAGCAATTTCTAGGCAGAAAATGCAGGTTTACCTATTTGAATTTATATCCTCTTGAACAGACATTAGAGATGTAGCAAGGCCAACAGTAGCTGCAGTGCTACAGGACTTCCCACTCTGATTTGAGAATAGTGATGGGTACTGCATGTTTTCTGTAGAAGGGCTGGACTTCAGGAAGTAACTGCAGAGAAAGCAAAAGCTTAATATCATTAAAAAAATCAAAAGAAAACACTACTTCACAATTATGAGCATTCAGAATTGAGGAAAATCAAGATAATGTTATTACCGTCCAGGTCGCCGCAGATCTCTGATCTCTATGCTTAAAAAAGGCAGGAATAAATTGCCACAGAATGGACACGTGGTGTTGAGATTTGAATCATCTGCTGTCCAACCTGCCATGATTTCTTCATCATGAACCAAGCAGTCACAAGTTCGACATCGTGAACAGCTTGAGATGAGGACCTGCACACAGCAGAGCACAGAAGTCCACTATCACACATTCTCAAAACTACTCTTCTTTTACAAAGCAGTTAAAACTGTCACCAAAATCTTGGCCCTTAGATGAATACTGCTTGCCACTCACACAAGTTCAGTCACGTATGTGTTCCCAAGCTTCAGGTCAGAACATTTGGGTTTAAACTTACGTATTTCACAACAATTATTACATCTTAAATCCAAACTGCACTAGCATATGGTAAATGACTGGAATGAGCGTAGTCTGAAAAAGGTATTAAATGCAGGTCTATGTTCTGTTGCAGCAAGTAGACTGGGGTCTGGAACTATGCTCATGAAATAAATATACTTCAGCTAATGGGTTAGGTGATCCTTGTATGGCTTCCCAGAGGAAAACAAGCCAGTTATAATATTGTAACATGTCATTTGTAATCTCTTTGCAAACAGGGATATTTATGCAGCTACATAAATCATTCTTAGAATTTAAGCACTCTCCTGTAGTGACTGCCAGCGTAATAAAAATGTGGGGAAAAAAGGAAAGATGAAAATGACCAGCCACTAGTCCAAATCCACCAAAGGAAACAAACAAAAAAGAAAAGGGAAAGAGAGCCACCCAGAATCAGTGTAATAGTGAAAAGCAAAGCGCTCTTACAGGAAGCTGCAACAAGAAATAGCTAGTTATCTATTCTGTATTTTAAAATGTATGGCGCTATTTAAGTCTTGGCATTTTCACTTCAAACAAATTTAGCTGCGCAAGGGATTTGGATGCCTGAATTCAATGGCATCCAGTTCTCAAACTCTTGAGACCTACAGCTTTAAGGACCAGAAATGTGACTGCAATAAAGACATTTCTAGAGCAGAATCTGAAATGAAACCTACTGTGTCACGGAAATATTTATCCATCTTTCAGTGGATTAATTTTAAGCTTTGAACTTTACCAGAGCTTCAGATAGCATTTATATTTTAAGACATATGCTTTTAGTGTATCAATTAAAATCAATAAATCATCCTGTACCTCCATAGCGTAGTTCTGAAACACGCTGGTACTGCTTGTACTGCAAGAAGATATCAACTCTGATTTGTCAGGTAAAGGGAACTTTGAAAGAGAACCTATTAACAGAAAAAACCCAAAGTATTAGTATTCAGAATATGCATTTCTTCTGGTCAAACAATAATGCACTTATAAAATGTGTGATGGAAGATGCAACAAATAGATATACTCAGACAGAAAGAAACGTGAAGCTGGAGTGTGAGGCTGCCATCTGCCCAGCACCAGCAATGGCAGAAATAAAACCTACCAACACAGAAATTCCATATGTTCAGTTTTCTTTTTACAACAGTTGGTAGCTTGGAAACAAATTTTACAGATTAAGTAATTCATACCCACACTTTCTGTCTGGACAAAAGCTAGGCAAGGATAAGAGGTGCTGCAGATATCCCTGACCCTTCTCTCTGCCAGACTGAACGAGCCAAGCTCCCCTCAGCCTTAGGATGCCCCAGTACCCTGACCATGACTAATTCTCCACTGCTCCTCTCCAGTTCCTTCCCATCCCACACACTGGGAAGCCAAGTCTGGGCATGCTCTTTTCAGTGCAAAGTGGAGGGATCTAAGTAGACAGATCTTTCTTTCATTCTGATTCAGCTTAACACACTGTACTCCATAATGACAGTACAACAAAAATTGATTCAACAGTCCCTATCAATTACCAGCAAAAAACCCAACCCAAACCCCAAAGTCTGTCTGATGATCAGCTTCAATAGTGGCTTATAAAAATGGTAACAATTTTCCAAAAAGGGTTTTTACTACTCTTAGAAAGCTTGTAAAACTGGAATGTTTTTGTTCCGAATGATGCAATGCACAAACTCTTACCACACTGGTCAAATTGTTTTGCTGAGCCATCATGGGAAGCTGAGCTTTCTAGGCTTGTCCTGCTGAGACCAATTCCTTTAATTTCTGAAGTGGTATTCTCCTGAGGAGAAGCACTTTCAAAATCATTGCAGACATCTTCATCAGTTAGAGAAGTAGATTCTGAGTCCAGAGCTCCAAGAGATGAAACACTTGCTCGGTCTGAATTTTGATCCTGAGAGAAGAAAACAAATTGCACTGAGAGAAAGGAAAGCAAAAATACTTCTGAAAATAAGAGGTAGGCTTCTCTGGCTCAGTAAATTCAAAGCGTGAACTCTCATTGGAAAATCACTTGGCTCAGATGTGTATTCAGAACCAATGTGAAACAAGGGAAGTTTCACTCAGGGTTAAACAGCTACATCAGGATTCTTGCAAAAATATTTCTCTAAGAAATGAAAACCTAAATTGGAACTTAAACATTTTAATTCTGTAACTTCTTCCCACATTGCTATAAAAGTTAGCAGCAGCCACAGGAATACATTAGGATAAGGAAGGCATCCTTAACACTTCAGTTAGTTAGTCTCAGATCAATCTTAAATACATAGGACAGCAGACCAAGAGCAAACTGTGTCTACCTTCATTCCCAAGGACTGGGAACGCAGTGAGCTTTGGTTTGAGTTGGTAGCAGCAGACAACATTCTAACCAAATGGTCTTAGTTCAAAATTAGCCTTAAATCACTTTGATAAGCAATATAAGCAGATTTTCCTTTTTTCATAAAAGCAGTAAAGTCTTAAAGCCATTATTGTTTATTTAAGCATTTTTTCTTTAGGTAAATACGGGAAGACAGAGCAGTCCCCTCTGCACTGTCACAACACTATGCTATATTTATGTTTCTCCATTAAATATATTCTGAGCCAAAATTTGATGTGATTCAGGACAATAAGATTAGGGGCCTTGCAATTCAAACGTGATTAAAACAACTTAATGTACATAGTTTACCATGATGCTTGCATTCAAACGGTGGGTTCATCACACAAGAGTCAGTGATTAAAACTTTACAAAGCTTTTTCTTTAATTTAGAGGAGCTTAAGGTGTTTGGTTTTTTTGGGGGGGGGGGGGGGGGGGGAGTAATGATAAAAATTTACCTTTGAGGATGCAGCATACATTGTAAATTTTGAGTACCACTTGCTAGCTTTCTCTGCAACCCCTTTTCCAGCAGAAAACATGCTGCTTTTTAGAACATCAAACTTGGGTGTTAACAGCGTATCCAAGTTGAATGATGGTGAAGACACAAGTGTTAATGCACTAGCTGCATCTTGTGGCTGTTCCTTTGCTGGACTATTTGGGGAATAAGCTGGGGAGGACCAAAGCCTATCTCTTGTCCTTTCTTCATTTCTTGCATGATAACTCTTGGATTTGATAAGACTGGATGGCCTTGGGGAGTTTGGGGGAAGGCTGGACCTCCTGCAAGGCTGGATTATTGTTGGACTCTTTTTATTAGCATTTCTGTCATCGAAGGGCTTTTGCAACTCAATGCTTGGGGCACGACTTGACAATGGGCTGCTCATATTGTTCATGTACATAACTATCTCTTCAGCTAAATCTCGTCTTGCAGATGGAGTAGAAACACTTCTATCATCATCATCCTCCTCTTCCTCTTTCTGCTGTTCTGTCTCGGCCACCAGCAGAGACAGTGGATCAAATCCGGTTTCAACATCTGTCTTTTCAACTGGCTTTACTGGAAAGCTGCTCTTTCTCTGCAGCCTTTTGGATTTTTCACTGGAGGGTTTCACTGCTGTAGCTGTTTCAGGTTCTGCATCCAAGTCTTCCAAATCAAAGATAACAGGAGACTCCGTTTTATCTGTGAAACTGCAATCAAAAGCTGCGTCTTCATCACTAGATTCTTTCTCCAGGCTTTCTCTCTTAGATCCTAAAGAAGAACTTCTGATATTAAGAGTTTTTGGCCTTATGCTTTTCTGTAATGCACTAGATAGGATTTTGGCATCTGCTCCTAGTTTTTCAACCATTTCTCCAGGGTTTGTTTCCTGATTTATTCTATTCATCATGAGTCCCACTAAGCCATCTCCACTCAGGTTACGGTTCCTGCTTTCCCATGGTACCTCCCTTAAGTCAGGTTCCACTGCGCTTTTATGTCTCTTTCTTAAGGATTTACTTTTTATAACTTCTGCATCACTGGCATCCTCAAAAGATGATGTAAAGAGCAATCCTACAGAACTCTCTGAAAAACAGATGAAACATGGTTCTTTATGTCTTGCTATGCAAGAAAATGGAACAAAAGTACATAAGAATGTAAACTTGTCTCATCTTTGGAACAGTTTACAACATAGATGGAATTCACTATATATTGTGCTAGTGGTTAGAAAGCTCAGTTCTATTTTCTCTTCCACTCACCTGTGCTGGCTTCTGCTACGGTACTGTCAACTGTACCATTGAGCCGCACGATGCTAGAAGTGGTTTTGGCATTACTTGAGTTCTGGTAATTTAGTTTAGGCAGGCAGTCACCACTCCCTTTTGTGCTCTCCACTTCAGACACTGTATACAGAAAAGGACAGACAGTTCTTTAGAAACAAAGCAACTTAATTTAAATCTCAAGTTCTGTGACCTATTAGATGTTTCATGTAGGACTGACAGCAGGTTGTACATATCCCATTGATGCATAAGGCCGATATCTACTTGCGCAGAGGTTTTCAAGCTTAATGACTGAACTATGGATACTTAATTCCCAGCATTACTTTTATAACTTGAACTTCCTTAAACTTCTATACACTGAGGCCAAGTAATCAGTTCTTGCATACAAAATTGATGGTTGTGGAGCCTAAGACCACCTGTGTTCACTTTCAAATCACAGCCATAAGAGTATTCTGTCCTGCCTTTGCAAGAGCTCAGGGCCAACAAGACTATCTTTGTCCAGATCTCCTTAACCCCACATGACCATGACTACACAAGAGAAATAAAGCAAATGCTGCAGTGTTTATGTTCACCTCTTTTTGATATAAAAGAAATTCTGTTGCAGGTGGCTACCCAAAATAGAAAACTACTTTTCTGAACAAATTTGAGCAACTTAATATTCTCAAGTTGCATTCATAAGCACAAAACATTTTCACCACATCTATTACCAGGGAGAGACACAATCTTGACTTAATTATGGCTAAAAATAATACAAGCTTTCAGCAGACTTTACATTTTCTGTGTCCTCACAAGTTTCAGTAAACATAAATGATCTGCTTGCCACCTTATCCATGGTCATAAGAACATCCCTGTAAGTCACAAATATACAAGCAAACTGTAGAAAAAATACTAATGCTAGAAGGAAGACTGTGGTGAAAACACTGAAGTAAGTTTTCAGGTTCTATATTTTCTCATACTTTTACACCACATCCGCTTGATGAGGGAATAAGTAACTCAAATAGTAGGAGACAGCACACTGAAAAATGTAATGATATTATTAGAAGAGAATTTATTATTATGAATGTGGGAATCTCCAGTAACTATACATTTTTACTAGGCAATTTCATCTGCTGTATGCTTGCATAAAGTCTATGCTGCTCAACTGCAGTTAAGGGATTCATGAGCAGCAGATATAAAACCTGAAGAAAAGAAAAAGGTCCACAATGAATCCAAAGCTTCTCCCATTTCTGAAGCACCTCCTAAATTTTGAGAATTCCTAGGAGCTGAATAATTGAGTCCCCTCTCACAGACCTGCAGAAATTCAGCCCTTCTTCTCTTAGGGGATTGATAAAGAAAACAGACTGGTAGAAAAGCTTTCCCTGTAGATTATGCCTATGAAACAACTATTTTTTTTTAAAGACAAAACCATGAAGCTGTAATTATCATTAAGCCTTTATATTATCACCATCACTTATTTGAAACAGAGGAGGGGAAAAAAAGAACTGCAATTTTAAAAATTAAACCATTATATATCCAGAAAATTACACTTAGAGAAAAAAAAACTTGAGGCATGGGCATAAACTGCCATTATCGCACACACTCACTATAAAAAACATCGGCTGTCCCACTTAGCTTTTGCTGAAATCCCTATTTATCCACAGTGAACTAGATATCTGTATCCACAAGATACATACGAGAACTGGAGTCACTCTCTCTCTTGTCCTCCTTTTGTTCTTGTATATCTTGAAGACACGTTTTCCCTTGCTTGGCTTCTTCTTTGAATGATGTGTTATTGCCAGAGTCTGAAAGTGCTCCTAGCACAACAGGGCAATGACATAACAAAGATGGTTATGGTAGTTAATAGCATGACATAGTTAAACAAAATAAATTGAATAGCCACAGTAATTCAAAGGACTCTTATCAAGGACTCTTGGGTTGCCCAGGGAGGTTGTGAATTCTCCATCCTCGGCCGTGTTCAAGGCCAGGTTGGACAGAGCCTTGGGTGACATGGTTTAGTGGAAGGTGTCCCTGCCCATAGCAGGGGGTTGGAACTGGATGATCTTAAGGTCCTTTCCAACCCTAACTATTCTAGGATTCTATGATCCTAAGTACACTGTAATTAACAGTGAACATTTTACCACAGAAAAGTAAGAAAAGTGACTGGTTTACTTTTACAGTAGTAGCATTAAAGCGATGCTCTATAGGATGAAAATAAAGGGGTAATTTGCAACATTTCTGTTTAAATACTGCACTAAAGCAGTGCTTGTCTTTGATTCTGCTGCCTGGTTTATTTGATCAAAATGCCACATCTCTTCTAGAACTCCAAGAGGCAGCTAAACATGGGTTCATTTTAGCATAGTGTTTCTCAAGAGTTTCTGCATGTAATTCTCATGGTTTTACTCTAGAAAGTAAAAAAATTGAAACAATGCAGCAGCAACCATGAGTTTGTTTGCAAAATAAGGTGAAAACAACCAACACCACCCAAAATAAAACCCTGCAAACATTCAAGCCACTGTTTGATCATTCTTACAACAAAACACCATCCCAGGTGTATTAATATAGTCTGATTGATTTAATGGGCAAAATTTACTTGATGCTGGTGTGGTTGTCAAATAGCTCTGGTTGGAAGTGACCTTAAAAAGATAATCCAGATGATAGTCTTACATGTACACTGTAAAGGTCTTCAACAGTCAACTACATCTAAACTAACTATATTGCTGGTACTTCACAATGTACCATCTTGCTTTACTAGTAGTGAGTTATAGATACTGTGGAAAGTAGTAGCTATGAAAAATACACACTACAGGTATGGTAATATAGCCATTTGAATGGCACATAAATCTTTCCTGGAAACCAACCCAAAATTTACAGCCTCAAATACTGTACTTATATTCTAGGTAAAAAATAAATACCATCGTTTCACTTGGTCCACAGAAAATGGTTCTACAAACTCAAGGACTAATTCTGGTTTCCTCTTAACATCAAAAAATGGGGAAAACAAAAAGAGGCAAGGCTGGAGAGACGTTTGTCAGTTATGAGACTGGCTATTGTATGAACTAGGGTAATTATCACATTGATTTCCAGCTCATATTTTATCTCCATGAAGAGCAGCTACAATAAAGAGCAAGCAGACTATTTCTGCAAAAACTTTTTGGTTTTCCCTCTAAATGCTTTTATCATGAAATTCACAACAGAGCTTTTAGAAATAATTTTCTTATCAGCATGAAGGTAACAAAGAAGGGGACGTTAATACTATACCAGGAGTTGCTGTATGTGATGTGTTTGCTGGTAGCTTTTTCAATGCTTTTTTGAACTGTGCTATTCCTAAAACAACATTTCGTACTTTCATCCACAGGAAATAGCCACCTCGATTGCTTGAAGGCCAGGTGCTTTCCAGAACAGCCTATTTTGGAAATATTGGAAGTCAAACACAGTCATCTCAAGGAACAGTCAGGTATGAAATAAACTTCCATTTCAAATTGGGTTACATTGGCAGTTATAAAGTAGACTTCTAAGCCTACAAAGACAACACAATATTCCATCTTTTATTTCTTTCAGTTACTAGAAATGACACAGTTACATCTGAACTGCTCCCTTACTTTGTTTGCTTCTATTTGCCTGGATAAAAACGCATCTTTTGGTCTTCCTCCTCTTGCGAAAATACTTACCTTATTGTAATAGCCATAAGTAATGGCATTAGGGTCAACACCAGCTTTCTGCATTTCAAACAGCACTCGCACTGCTAGCACAGGCTGCCCATACTGTCCACACAGTTGCATGAGTACTCGGTAGCACACCTGAAAATACACACAAGTTAGTGCTGTGTTTCTGTAGTCTCATATACCCCATTCAATAAAACCCACGGGCTGTTTCTGGAATCCTGGACTTTTACCTCATCAGGTGGATCTATTTTTTTGGTATGCATTTTTTGCAGCACATCATAAGCAGTTTTCAGAGCCCTGACTTTTGAATGGCACACTTTCACATACGCAGGAAGGCAGATAAACCAAAGACCGTAGCAGTGACGTAGCAAACACCTGGACCACATCTGTGGTATGGATGAGTACTTCTTAGCAATTTTATGTGCCGATTTAATTTCCTGTAAAGAATCATCAAGGTTATTTGTGTGTATTTACATACACATTACACAAACCTACATGTTAAAAACTGACCATATATCATTAAACATGCGGAAACTGCAACATTATTATGAACAACATACAAGTGGGAGAGAAAATTAAAGCAGAGTGAGTAATACCAAAACCACTTCCTGTGCAATATTTTACTCTTTAAAATTTGTATTTCTTTACATTTTTTGCCTATTTTTTTTTGTCTGCATTATTTTGTAAGAAACATTTGAAAGTTAGTGCTCTTGGATAGTGAAAAGCAATTAAAAAGATAATATGGGAGCCCAATAGTTTATCCTTCTAGCGAACAGCATGAAGAATGTGGAAGGTATGGGGACAGCACAGCTAATGACAACCTGTGATCGGGGGCCCTGTATGACATGGTATAGGCAAGAAGAGGTAAACATCCAAAGAACTACTAGCATGGTCACTGAATCAGTGAAACACCACTAGGTTGCAGCCACTGCTGGTCTTTCTAGCCCAACTCAAGATGAAGGCAGCAAGCTGTCACTTTGCAGAGCACATCATGCTACAAGAATAACTGCAAGTACCTGTTTAGTTCTTCTGAACATTGGTGATGGGCTGTTGGGACTACTGGCTTTTGAGGACAGTTTGTTACTTGGTGCTTTGAGAAATCCTTCTGGTCGCTCAAACAGATCCAGTTTTAACACTGGAAATCCATTATAGCTGTAAAAGAAACATGTCAATTAACTCCTGGAAGGCAGTTCCAGAATGCACATCACATAATAGCAAATGAAATCAATTACATAATTGCACTGGAAGCTACACATGAAATAGAAAACACAAACATAAACCTTTAAAGACACCACTGACAAAGTGGTTTACTAATCCATCTGCATGATTTCATGACCCTGCACCGTCTCTTGACCTGTTATTTCAGTGTAAACAACTTCAGTTGATAAAATCATTTGCTTTCATAGCATTTTCTTTAATTAATGTGTCAAAGTCTTGATCCTAGTTAATAAAAAAATTACTGGGGGGCTTAATCCCTAGTGAGCATCATATGACAGAGGTTTATAAAAATCAATATGAACAGTATCAAAACTACCTAAAAGATTAAATTAGATTTAAAAATGTTTCCCATCAGTAATGAAGAAACCCATAGGGAAACTCACTTGACATAATTATAGGAAAAATCTGTACTTTGTGGGTATAAAAAGAACCTAGAAACTAAACCAAGATTTTGCAGAGTTAGGATGCTGTTAGGATTTTGGCTCGCATCCGACTGTGTCCTTGTATTACCTGTATTGTAGAGGGTGCTCTTCACCATTTGGCAGATGGGGAATCTCAGGTGGTGTTATGAAAACTGTATGCTCACTCTTGTATGACTCATCCAGCTCTATAAGTCGTGTTTCCCCAGTTTTGTCCATATCTACCTGGAGAGTTAGGTTAAATGAAAAAGTAGTCACTTGTGTTACTGTATTTTCTGCTGTTTCAATGACACGGTCAAGCAGGAGAAAGTCTGTAGCAGCATCAAAGGACTTCATCTTAAAAGCAAGGGTGCCTTGCAAAGTTAATGTGAATAGCAAGTGTTTTGCATTGATTTTCTGAACTTTACCCTAACACAACAATCGATTGTCAGTGATGTAGTCCAAACTGACTATGCTCAGGTAAATATAACAAGCAGTTGTACAAAGAAGTTTGTCTTTCTGAAAACAACCATTTCTGGAACTATGATTTCAACTGCAGCAGTAATTTGGAATTAATTTTTAAGTATGAAATTAGAAGCTATTTTGCCCCCCTTTTTTTCTCTATTTTAACACTGAAAGCAATAACAAACTATTATCCAATTGCCTGAAGTATACAGAATCTACAAACAACACTATTTAAGCAATTTCAGTCACTTACATATTCATTAAAGTCATGCTAGCTTGCAGAGATTGCAGAAATACACATGCATTCAAAGTGATAATGGGATAAAAACATGTGACCTTACTAATTAAAGTAACTTTGCTTTCCTAAAGAAACGGTAACCTGAGAGGTGAAGGGTAGATTCCATTTTTTTCTTCTTTCAGATAACCCAGTTGTATATGCGGAAATATAAGAAAGGCACCTTGTAAATAACACTATTACTAAGCATAAATTACAGCTTCACTTGTTTCATTTTGAGCTTTGTAAGTGGGAATTTGACCATAAATCTGGCTGTTGCAGAGAGGAGGAGAGATTTGCACTTGCAAATTAATGCCCCTGCTCTAAAGGCAGCAACAGAAACATACTCCTGGGCTCCAGGCAAGTTTCAAAGCATCAAACTGCAGGATCAAGTGGGAGAAAACTGTAAAACAATTGTACTCAAAGAACTTCATTCCATTGCTTAAGATCATAAGAACCAATAAAAAAAAAACAAAGCAAAACTTGGTGACCCCAACCAAGATATTGGTTATCTATGAACTATTTCCCTTTGAGAAAAAGGACAGACAAGCCTTTAACTTACAAGCTTCCTACTGCTACTGATGGCACCACAGAAGCCACAAGGAACAGAGCAAATGTAACATGTATTACATACCACCTAAGAGCCTTCACTTGATATTTGTACTGATATTCATATTGCTTTTGCCTTTGATCTTCTGTCACCAGCTGTTTCTCCTCTAATGCCTCAATATGCAATGCTTCTGCTTGTGGCAGGAGACATGTCTCTATCTCAAAGAGCTGGCACTATCAAAAACTATTTCAGAACACGCTTTTTATTCACATATTGAGTGTTCAGCTCACATACTGTCACAGTTTACATTTATAACCATTATTTAAATGGTTTAAGTGGCAACCACATTACAGCCAAATGGTACGTTATTTCAAAGACAGGAATAAGCAACCTGTGGAATGGAAGGACGCATATTCTTCACGCCTTAAGAGTTTAGCAACATGTACAAAAGCAAGTCTATTTCACAGTTCTCTCCCGCCAGTGAGGTGGAAATATATCAAGTAGTTTCAGTAGAATTCCTGAATATTTAAGATTTGATAAACATACAAAGAGGTGTTCTCAGTGACACGTTTTACTGCACGAGACAGATGGAAAGTATTAGCAAACTGAATCAGCCAAGTAGCAGGAACATATGGCTCCTGAAGAGCAGAAATAAACGAAACCTTACTTGGCAACTTAAATACTTCTAGGAATGTAGAAACCCCACAGTTACAAGTTCCACCAGTGACATACAATGAAGCCAGTAGCTTAAATATGTATTGAATTGAGATAAGTTTTGAATTCCTGGAAAAAGAAAACTTGTGAGGCAATTACACCATATCCTTCTGTAGGTGAAATGGGGAATCAATTACAATCTCTGCTGCTGCTGCCTAGGATAAAGGAACACACACGAGATTACTCTTTAACTTAAACTATTCTTATAAAATATTTGAGGCAGGGCTTAGATTATATTTTATGGATTAACTAATTTTACAGCACATAAAACTTGCCTCAACCCAGTAGCCTATAGCTAAACATAAGAAAGTCTTGTATCATCTTTCAACCCATGAGATCACTCTTTCCTGCATACCCTTTTGGGTACTGGTTTAGCCAATGAAAGACATTAATATATAAGTAATATATAAATAAATATTCACTTTGGAATATTTGTAATCACTGAAATTTGATGGTCAAAGAGCATCTTGGGTGAAGCTCTAATTCATATAGCAGTCCTTGGTGTACTTCAATATTTTGACTCTGTATGTTACTATTAGGCATAGTATCAGAAACAAAGAGAAAGCAAGAAAGAGAAAAAGGGAAGAGGAGATGTTATCATTGTTCAAAGAAATCCTACACAGAAACCCACTCCATGGCAATGAAAACCTAGTTTCACAAGCAGTTCTAAAGCCACGGCAAATCCTAAACATACAGTAATTCCAGTGCCTCAGTTTCCCCACAATTACCACTGGCATAGAACTAATTATATCAGTAATAAAGCCAACCGAAATAAACACTGACAGAAATAGAAGCTGGAGAAGTACACGTGTTTTCTCATGGCACTATCATGAGCATTTTTTATAGTGGAAAGATGATGCCCACAGCATCAACTAGTAAAATAGCTGGTATTAGAATAGATAAGCCTCTGCTTCAGCTGTACAAGGGGCTACTTCACCTTTTAGAAGCAGAAATGAAACAAAGCCCAACAAAAAAAAGGAAAATGGAAGGCTACAGTGACTAACTAAAAAAGGGAAGAAAAAAATGGAAATCAACTTGCACTTCAAATATATTTTACTTGCACAATATAAAGATATTGTAGGAATCAGCACAAGTTAAAAACCCTGTATGTGGACGAAGACATGCTTACTTTATCTACACAGTCATCAAAAAAAGCAAGGCTTGCATCCTTATCACTGACAAAAGAGCACTCTTCAATGAAGCGAATAAACATCTGAGTTTTGGTCATCAGCGTGTAGAACTTCTGATGTGAACGATCTCGACTTTTGAGGAAACCTATAAAGTGAAATCAGAATCAGGTAAGAATGCCTAAACCAAAGAAGCCCTCACCAAAAGTCAGCCTACATTCCACTAATGAGCAGCCATAGAATCAGAATTGTTTGGGTTGGAAGGGTCCTTAGAGATCATCCAGTTCCAACCCCCTGCCATGGGCAGGGACACCTTCCACTAGAGCAGCTTGCTCCAAGCCCCTGTGTCCAACCTGGCCTTGAACACTGCCAGGGATGGGGCAGCCACAGCTTCTCTGGGCACCCTGTGCCAGCACCTCAACACCCTCACAGAGAAGAATTTTTTCCCAGTATCTAATCTAAATCTATCCTCAATAACCTTTCTGCAGTGTTTGTCACTACTATGTGATTTTATCTGCACTTGTATTTTTACCATTGTTTATAACATTAACACCACAAATATTTTTATTCTTTAAATAACAGAGAATCTAAAATAATAAATTAGTATACATAAAACAAGTTTATGAGTCTTCACCTTGTAGTTCAAACAGAGAACTTGCATCTGTGGCTGTTTCAGAGGGTGCCTCTGTTATAGGCCTGAGATAAGACCTGTAGCCTTTTAGTATTGAGGCCATGAAACACAGAAATGCTTCTTGGATCTCCAGATCTAACAGATGCAATTTCTTCCCAGAATTAAAATCGTAGTCATTCATTGCTAATTCCATTAATGCATCTTCTCTTGGTCGCTGTTGCACTGTGAACAAAAACACCAATATAATGGTTTACTCCCCCCCCCAGTATTCATAAGAAAGAAAAAAGGTATCCTATTAGAATCACTGATTACTGAGCTCCATTAAGTTTGGAACAGATTAATACATGCTGTTAAATTCAATCACAATGTGCCAGAATGGATTCAGTTTGACCTTTTACAACTCCTGTATCTCTGGATAACATCAAAAGCCTTTATTTATTTACATTTACCTTTTCAGCACATTAGTTACTACAGCAACAGAGAGAACCAGTATGGCTAGAGCTTTAAAAAACCCCTCAAAGAATGCTGTTTGTAGAAATATGTGAAAATTCTTCTTAAAGAATCATATTTTAAGGACAAACAGATAGACGGAATGTACATTATTGTGTTTTCTTTTTTACAGTGCTTTTCATTTCAAAGTGTTTCCAAAAAGCAGGCAATACACATTAAGTACCTATATACTCGGAGAAGCACCACTCGGATGCAAAGTGAAGCCACCAAAATACAACACAATGCAAAATGCCAATACAGAGAGAAAGCAAGCTTTTTATTTCAAGCTCTAGCAAAATGCCTATTCTTAAAGTAGATACTTGCATCAACATTTTAAAGAAATCAGGACTCTAGCTAAGACTTCACTGCTATAATAACCTTCTGTTTCTGTGTATTCTAATCAGGACACAGTTAAAGTCTAGTGACCTCAATAGCCAAGAAGTGTAAATAGCCTTTAAAAGTGCCCTAAATCCAAGTTAAATTACAAAGATCCCATGCACTATGCTCTCCAGGTATGTATTCTCAAAGACGTAGAGTTGGACAACCCCATCCTTTTCACACTCCAATTTAAGTCTTAACCACTTGCTGTCTCTGCCACAGAAACTTGATTTTTCAATTGCATTATTGCTGCTAAAGGTTCCCTCCAATGCCTGCAAAACTCACCTTCTAAGCAGACAGGTAATGCCAGAGTGCTGACAGACTTCCTTCCCACTTCACAAAGCCTATTAGCTCTGACACCCAAGCACATCAGCTGGCCTTGACTACATTGCTATTTCCAAATGCCTTGTTTTAAAGAAGTCACTAACATCACTCTTACCAATTTTTCTGCTTTCTCACATTAAGATTAAATATATTTTGCCTGTATCAATAACCAGTTTCCGTTTTTACAAATATTCAGTATTTGTGCTATACATTAAAACCTCCAAAGTTTATAAAACATTATTTCCATCTTAAAATTTAGATATGTCAAAGTTATCTCAATTGTCAAAATGTCAACAGACTTGAGCAGGCTCTGAGGACCAAAAAGTGTTTATCTGATCCTGGCCTACACTTTGCTTTACTATTCCCTTCTCATAAAAGCTCTGCTTTTTTTCCAGTGGGAAGATAATCAGTACAAAGGGGTATCTATTGAATATCACCTCCACCCCAAAAGCCCCTATGTAGGTTCTAATGTCTGGCCTTAAAGCACAGATTTTCCTATTCTGTACAATAACATTATGGTTTTTTAAGGTGACTTTTTACATATTTCAACATATTTAATTAGCTATATTTATCTGTTAATGTGGCACACTATATTCAATGTAAATCTTGCTATGTACTTTCCCACTCACATTCTGCCAGTTGCTGATATAAATTACTTAAAGTGTTCATGAGATTTTTACAAGGTTTCTTTGGTAAGATCTTCCATGCTATAGTTTTCTTATCTCCAGTTCTGAAAGGAAAGAAACAAAAATGAGTGAGTATACACATGAAGAGTGTGTGCCTCTAGGACTGTATTTCTCACCAGAGAAATGGGAGAACAAAAATTTGCTCCATTAAAACACAACTGAGGAGGATCGAAAACCAACCAATGAAGTGAAACTTGATTTACCATATAGAGACTGATCGCAGCTATCCAACCAATGCCCCATATTTCAGGATGACAGTTATGCTGACATTCTCTAGCACTGCAATCAATCCACTTAGAACTCATGAAAGATGGATTAACAGTATTAAGCACCAGCCATTGCATGAGCCACCACCACACATGCTATGATCTGAGTTGTCCTTACTTAAACTAGGATGGAGATAATGACTAGAATGCCCACAGTAACCTGAATTCAAGTTGATATGCCAGCTGCTTTGTGTTTCGCAAATACAGATGTGGACTTGAGTGCATCATGATGAAGATGAAAGAAAATGACAATATTCTTTGTCAACAGAGGGCACCAGCAAGCCTCAAGACCCTCTTGGTCACAGAGTTACAAAAACTTTAAGCATTTGTTTGACACTTTTTCCGTATGATGAAATAGAACTAATCTGTTCTAAGATCATGCATTGAAAGTCAGCTAGAATCTACTTATAGCTGAAATATCTATTCTATAGGACAACAGAAATAACTGGAAATGAAGGATTTTCAATTAATGGATTAGACAAATACCAAAAGAAATGCACAAACATGTTCTTCTCGACCAAAAAGAAACAAAACAAAAAAACAACCTAGCTTGAACTAGTTCCTGAACATTTCAGAGCAGAACTGCTATACCAAATTGCTATCAGCATAAAATCCTGAACAAGATTTTCTATGCACAAATATTTAATATATGCAGCATTCTCTAAATCCACACACAACTACTGAAGAAAAAACAACCCCACAAATTAAAAAACTTCAGAAAAAAGGTTTAGTTAGGCATAGTAATGCTGAAAGACTGCTGCCAACAGGAGGATGACACAAAAACACTGACCAGAGACGAAGTACACAGTGACAATATTAAACATTATACTGAACTAAAAGTTTAATGCTGAAATACAATTTGAATCACTTTCAAGTGTTTTAGAATCTTGAATTAGAAGCCTTACACTCTTCCATCTATTTTTATATCACATCATTGCAAGGAAATGAATAATTCTCTGCTTTGATTATCATAACAATATGGACTGTTTCCCCGTAGTTTGAGTGCACTACTGTCCCATACTAGTATTTTAGATACTAAATAATTGGTATAACAGAAAAATGCAGTACCATACACACTTCTGAAGGAGAAATATAATACTGCTAATTCAGTTGTTAACAGTGGCATGATCCTAAGTCTTAATTAAGATTCTCACCCATGAAAGTTCACATCTCTAATTCTCAATATGAATTTCCTATACTTCAGATTGATATGAAGTGTGATTTAATTGTTATAATTTTCAAGCAGATGCTCACATGAAGACACCAGAATTTCTTGAAGACTAAGAAACCTCATCACAAGAAACAAAATTGACTATTCTCCTGCAGGCACAACGAAGTGAGAGTATGGTTAATCGAGGAAATGTGCCAAGATGTGCAATAAGATTTTAATGTAAGACTAAAAGGCAATAATATTCCATGAGGACTGAACCTCTACTCTGCTGTGTTGAACAGGAGATACAGCTCATTTCCGGAAGAAAGTTCAGAGGTTTAAAATATCTCTTCCCTTCAAGTTTTGCCAAAAAAGCTAGTTCTTGCCTTTGAAAACAGGAAACAAAAGAAATTAACATAGAAGAAATATTGTTAATAAATACTTACTGAGAAATTGTATTGGTATCTAGGTCAACACAGCTAACATCTGGTGGAGGGTCATAGAGATCAAAGTATCTTGAATCAATTCCCACTATGAATGGGCACGGTGCACTTAACACATCTGCCAGTGCCAAGGGACAGAGAGGAATATAGGGGCAAGGCCAGTGGAAGGGAAATATCATCTTTGGAAATATGCAGAGACAAAAACATAGGTTTAACATCTATAATAGTATAATCTATGCAAGCAAAACCCACACTCCACTAACTCCTACGTCACAATTACTTAACAGATAATTATTACTAAAAATCTAGATGCAGAGTATTGAATAAAAAATGCACTCATTTCTCTAAAATTCAATTTGTAGTATAAAGCTCTTCAGTATAATAGACTGTATACAGCAGAGGTACCAAAACTGCTTAGTGAAGACAGGGAGGAAAGTAGCATGCATTTCAAATTCTGGCAGAGAGAATACAGTGCTATTTGGGAACATCAGGAACTTGTATTTAGTGCATTGTGATGACCAAACAACATCCTTATTTATAACATTTACACACAAAGAACCAACAACAGTTAGTCTTGCTTTTCTGTAAATTTGAGGTATCATTAGCACTGTGAATTTTTCTCTCTGATTATCTTTATTTTTATTCTTATTTATAAGTAACCTCTAAGCCTAACAGTGCTACTACTAATTTTAGATTTTATCTAAAAACATTCTTTTTTTCCACTTGCAGGTATATGATTAAAAACCCCATTACTTACAGAGACTAATGCCTCTGTCACACTAGTAAGGACAGAAGGTCGTAATGAATGGATGAGAATTTTATGTTCCGTCACAGCAAACACAAGTAGAGTTACTGCATTTTCAGGTCCTAAATTCTGAAGTAGTGTAGAAAACTTGCCCCCACTGTAAGAGAACATTAACACACTGGTGAGTTACAGTGGACCATAAAAAAAAATGCTCAATAGCAAAAGAAAAAAACAGGCATTAGAGTAGGATTTCATGAACATACACCTACAAATCTTTCTTTCAAAGACTGCAAAGCAGACTACATGGTACACTTGACTGTTCAGTGAAGAATGGTTACTTCCCAGTAGTAACAATTGTCTTTAACCATAGTCTTTAATCAGTCCAGACTATTTTCAGGATACACACATGATCATTTTTCTTTAAGGAGCAACTTACAGGGAGACAGCATGCATGTCTTTAATCATCCTCCTGAACTGAGACATGACAGTTAAGACAGTCACAGAGCTCCTTCAATTCCCTTGCAAAACAAAAGCTTCACTATCTTGGGAACCCAGGTACCAACTCTTAGAAAGGGAATTAACAATCTACATTCTGCCGCAAGAACCACTATAATGACTTGAAAACACATAGGTATTGTTCAGTAAATAGGTATCCTTGTCAGGGCTTGGGTCTAATCACATAAATAAAGCTTCAGACACACTTGCTACAAAAGGCACCAGAGAAGGTAAGGTAATTTGCACAGTTACAACTCAAAGTACCAAATCTTTTCTGCAGTGTAGATCAGAACACATTTCACAATTAAACAGCCACTTGCCTCAGTGGAAGAGGTGATGACACAGGTTGGCTAAGAATCAGGTTATCATGTGGAGATAGCTGGAAAAAGATTTTAAAATACATTCTTTTTATTGTGAGAACTTAAACAACTATAACAAAGAACACCTAAAAATAAAATTTAAACTAAGCTGAACCTTATATATCCCAGCTGTACAGCACTGTAAGAAGCAGTGTGCACTGCTATGCATCAGTATCTTCTAGTAAAAATCAGGCAAAGCACGATCTTTCTTTCTTGGTCAGAACTGAACACATTGCATATTCATAAAGAGGAATTTAAAATAGCTAATACTGCAAAAAACTGAATATATTAACTGCTGAAAAATAAAGCCTTCTGTATTTTAAGGGAAGTGAGGACCCATACTTCATACATAGCTTTCAGGGGCCAGAGTGGGGATTCTTTTTGGATTTAAGGGAAAAGAGATGGATAATATGCATGAAAGGGAGAGATATTGGGTCATAGCATAAGGTAATATTTTCTTCAGAAGACATGAGAATTAGGCTTTTAGCTGGTAGAAACAGCTCCGCTTTGATAGAATCTTCAAAATTTGCATTAGTTGAAGATCCAAGACAAAGATCTTATTAATTCACATTTTTCTTACAGTGATATGACATCAAGAGAAATCATTCATATATTCAGCATAAATAGGATGATTCAAATGAGGACAAGCATACAGATGCACAATCAACTTATCAAAGATCAGGCTGACATTTTCAGCCATAGTGAATCCAAGGTAACAAGATATCAGTTACTTTCATCCTCCCTTTAAGTGGTCATGCATTTTCTATCTATTGTATAAAAGCACACATACAAGCAGCAGTAGTAATTTAGCAACCTTTAGTAACATTTCATTTCTGAGTGGTAACAGATAACCAGACAACAGAAGATGAGACGAATTAGTAACACAAATGCCAAAGCACTAAGTCACCTAACACTGTGCCTAGACAGACACAGAACACAAGGCATTAGCAAAAGCCTCTACAAAACTGCTTCCTTGCATATTTCATGTAACAGAGCTTTTGAAGGCTGATGCTACATTTAGCTTCAGTGACAAATGAGGATGGCCACACCACTCTACATGCTAGATTTATCTTCAAATAAGCCACCTTGTGACAACCACCACCATTAGCTTGTCCAGGGAAAGAATTCAGACAACTCATTTTTTCAGACTGAGGTAACCTTCATAAACTACCCTCAGAAAGGAAGCTTCAGCCTAATGTCCTATAGCTTTTGTGTTTCACAAAAGCAGATCACACAATCAAGCACCTATTCCAGGAGTGTCTCCCCCTTAGGCAGAAGGGGCACTTACTGACCCCATTCTTCAGAGAGACAAACACATTACTCAGTGTGCTCTTGAAGTTTTCAGGTTGTGAAATACATCATTATAAGAGGAATATCTGTGTAATACGGGGATGTAGGACATGGAGAATGGGGTTTAGCAGATCCCAGATCAGAAACAACTTATCAACAATGGAAGCTAGAGACCAGGAATCAGGAACACTCCTGAATGCTTTACTAATGGCTATAATTTCTTGGGAACTTAAAAGTCAGGCATATGTCATGCTCTCTCTCACTTGTAACAGATACCAAGAGGGATCTAAGAATGGGTTAGATATCCATACTGGCATACAGAGTTACTAAAAATACAGCAGGTTTCATTTTCAGAAAGCATATAAGCACTTGCAAGAAATTCTACAGCAACACATACTCAGAAGGATTTGCGATACTAGTTATTTAGCAAAAGATAACCACGTTTTCAAATAATAAGCTTCAGAGTGAAATTACTATAAGAAATGACTGAAGAACAGCAAAATGAAATGCTAAAAGCTTGTCATTTTCAAGAATACAGACATTTCCCCCACTATTTAGGAAAACATCTTCAATACGATCACCTGTGATTTTATTCAGTGCAGTATCAAACACAACTCAAAAGTCCCTGAAAGCAGCTGAAAGTACTTCTTAGACCTAAACTACCACTGCTTACTTTAAAAGCAGTTTGTCCTCTATCTGTACTATCAGCTACTAAAGTAGTACTAACTTGATGCATACAACACTTTGAGAATGCTGTGCATATATATATACACACAGATAAGCAATAAATATACACAAGATATGTAAGGTATAACAGACCTAACTTCATGCCACTTGTTCCAGCTTCTCAGACTTTGTTTCAGGATATACACCCATGTATACTTTGACAGAGTTACCCAAAATTCAGACTTATGAAAATTAAATGTTTTTCTCTAAACTGACTTACAGTTCTTTGTTAATCTTTAGTGTTCCCAAGCACAAATATTTTACTGAATGTGAATCAAGGAAAACCCAAACCAAGAACTGGGTTTTGAATTGAACTTTAAAATCATGATAAAAGTGATGGAAGTGTCAGATACATTTTCAGTATAACTGTTCTACAACCCCTTTTCAGTATTAGCAATCAGTGTCATTTCTTTAGAATACCCAAGTATGCTAAGGAAGATCTTTAATACTCAATACTCAATGTATTTACTCTGAAAGACTTCACTAGCTTATGGACTACTACATTAAGACTGAAAACTGCAAAGGGCTCTCCATATTATTCCATGCAAGTAATAACAGAGAGTTACACTGGTTTGACCAATTCATTCAAAACCACGATTGGTAGAATAATTACAAGCAGAATAGAGCTGTCTTTTCCTTAGCAATCAAATTTTAACATGTCTATACCCATTCTGCCTCTTAGGAGAAAAAAAAGTACCAAGATTTAATACCACTTCACTTAAGAAGTCTTTGAGAAAGGGATTTCCTCTCTCCTACCAACAGTGACATGGGTGCAATTTCACATAACTGGTAACCTAATTCTGGCAATTATATCCTTTCACTCACACCCAGTAAAATATGCTGGGTCTTGCAGGTAGGCCAGAATAAGGGTCATATTTGATGAAGTGCCTCTGTTGAATGCGTGCAGCTCTTGCAGTTTTCAGTAAGAGCTATCCATTATGTAGAGGACAGCAGGAAGCCCTTTGGGAAAAGAGGTAATCAGGAATATACACCTCACATCTGGTTTTAATTTTATTTATTTATTTCACACTCAGCCTTCATACAGTAGCAAGAAGAAAACAACTCAAAAGCTACTGCAAAAGTCAAACCAGATGCGGACTTTGAGTAGTTTTTCATTAATTTTCATATACTCTGAAAGAAAGAAAATCGGGTTCTAAGCTTACTAAGCAGTTCCTGAAAGATCTCATTAAAGTCCTTAACTAAAAGGAAACAGAACAGTGAGAAAGCCATAAAAATTAAGTGTATGAATTTAGGAAAACAATCCTGAGCAATAAGAACAACTAGAACATAAAAATTCCATTTTCCATTTACTAACCTGCTCAACTGCTGTTTTGTCTTCACTGAAGACATAGCTATTAAGAAATTTACACTTACCTGAACAAGAATTCTTGGCCTCTGAGGGGATGGAAAAGGAACTTTATGCATGAAATGGGAAATGTGTCTAAAGAAAAAGAAAAATAGTGATTTAGTGGAAGTTACAAGCTTCAACTGCTTTACCTCAAGACAAAATTATTGTCAGTAACAGAAATCATTATATAAAAATGGCACTTAATTATTCAGAAGAAGCAGCAAGAAAACCCAGCACCCAGACCCTACAGGGATTTTCTGACCTTCAAAACTTATTTTTCTACTACCGACATCCCAAATGGCATGCCAGATTATCCATCAGGCCACAAGGTTCGTTTGTGAGACTGAGAAAGTACAAGGAGCTTTTTAACAAATAGAAATAAAAGTAAAGTAGAAATATTGATGTTTGAGTACTATAACACCATATTACAATCATGCTTCTAAGACTGGCTGAAATGGCATGATTCCTCAGAGACAATAACTGGTTATTTGCCAAGAAATATTCACAGCTGTATATCAAAGAGAGTCATTAATTTAATTCATTTTCTTCACTTTCAAATTAAAAATGTTATATAAGATTTCTGAAAAAAAGTATTAAAGTTCTTCCATATACTACAAATACAGATTTTTTTTTTAAGCTCTCATTTTTATGAAGTGATTGAATTTGCACAAGTTCTAAACGTGTAGGAGTTCTACATGATACACATTCACATTTAAAGAAACTACTTGCAATCAGTAGAAAGTCAGGAAGAAGCAGGTAATCCATAATAAATCACATGCTACAGCACATGCAACACACTGTCCTGTGATTCCTGCAACTCTTACCACCATTATTATGACACACACAACCAACCAAAGTTGGAAGAAATTTGGACAAACCCACAAATAAGCATTGATTTATACAGAAAACTTGTTCTAGATATTTCTCATTCAAAGCTATACATTTCATATTTTATTGTAGCCACATATCTCACATTTAGATGTATGCTAAACCCCCAATTTCTGCTGGTTTTAATTTTGTGTACTTGTGTCAGGTTTAACTTTTCTGTTGCAGTTCTATAAGGACATAACTGGTCTTAACCATAAGCAGAACTGCGCCTCCTCTCCAGCACTCCTCAGCCGATCTCCCTTGTGTCAGCATGAGTGCTTGTGTAGCCACATGGCAAATAAGAACAGGAAAGGAATCAGGCTGACAATGGATTTGGGGTTTTGTCTTTATTACCAGTGTATGAAGATGGTCACAGACCATATAGCAAACATCAAGGGAATGGCCTACTGCTGGCAGTAGCCCAGCTGACTGAAAATGTTCAAATACACACATATGGCATAGACAACCTTCATCATCATTAAAACAGCCAAGGAACCTAGGCTAGATACTATATTAACTTTGTGCAACAGTGTAGGTGCATTTAAACTATCCACAGTGTTGACCAGTCAGTTTACAAATCAGAATAAGCAAAGAAATCTGTAAAATCAAAATTTATAGAATAGTTATTTTATTTCCTTCTCATTTTATTCCTTCATAAAAATCAAAACCCCAAAATAGTTCTAAGCTTAAAAAAAAATAAAATCTTTTCATTTTTGGAAGTTCACACTGTCAGAATTTTAAAACAAGTACAGTAGATACAAAGTGGAATAATGAAGTGGGTAATAGCAAAAAATCCTTAATGCACAAAGTCTCACAGAAGTTAGTACTGAAGTTTAATCTGAAAAAAGTTTGATGTGTAATAAAATATAAAAGCAAACAGTGAATCTGAAATCTGATGCATTGAAAAGTCATGTTAGCCCAGATGTTCTAAACGATATTACATATCAATTACAAGTATCATAGATCACAGAACAGTTTGGGTTGGACGGGACCTTCAAAGGTCATCTAGCTCCAACCCCCCTGCAATTAGCAGGGACATCTTCAAATATATCAGGTTACTCAACCACTTCTTGGATGTAAAGATTTTCTCTGCATTTTAAGAAGTGAAATCCTCTATGTAAGAAGGAAATTAGGTTTATTTATCACAAATAGAGGAAGATTACTAGTACAAAAAAAAATTCAATCTGCTTAATTACCTCTCTTTACAAATAGGCATTTGAAAAACCCCACAAACCCACGTATTTCATTCCTCTACCTTAATATATGCAACATTAAGAAAGGATTTATGATCTTGCTCCTCCTAATCACGATGCGCTAAAGGGTGCAAAGCTAATTAAAAGAGGTTTTCTGAGACACTATTGCAGGCACTTAAATTACAAATAAAACCTGGGTTTATTTGAGAAAGTAGGTAAAGATACATTTAATCAGCAGAGGAAAGTGTTTAATCTTGTGTAGCCATATTTAATGCTTGATGACTTAAAGTCAAATGGATATTACAGGAAACTTAGAAGTAAAGAAAGAGCTTTCATTAATAGAAACTACTGTTACAAATATCTAAAATTACTTACTTCTCAATGGGTAGGACATGTGGCCCAGAGATGGAGTAACGATACAGAAAGGTAAGAAACTTCTTGAAAGCATCAAAGAAAGGCCAGTGAGAGAGCAGACAGATGCATTTGTTTGTTTGAACTGTTCTGCATGTGTCTGACTTTCCCTCAGCAGCAGCTGCTAATCCCAGTTGAGATTTTTGTTTCTCTGTGAGATTCTCTTCAGGATACACTTCATAAAACTGAATAGCAGCACCGTATACCTGCAAACAACAGTAGATTTGTAGTCAATAAATCTGCCTCAATCTTCAAAGCAATCTAACAAACCCCAAACATGCAAGGGAAATCAAGTCTATGTTATTGCTTGAGAAGTTACATTAACGCATCATCTTTTGAAACAATATATTCCGGAATATTCGTATGGCTGTGAAAATCCAGACTGTCTGTTATTTATTTAAAACACTTAATGTCATATGAGGAAGAGTAATTTACAAAACAATTTAAGTGAGAGAAAAAGAATGATTATAGAGAGTACCACTACAATTGCCTTTAAAGCTATTTTAGGACTCCTTTATACACAACTCAAAGCAGTATTATTCTGACATCCAATCTGCTTTTTCGAACAAGTAAATACATGCAAGGTTGTTTCCATGCTTGCAATAAAAATAGTATACTTGCATGTAGATGCAGTCAGAATTTTTATAGCTCTCTAGTTTCAAAGGCCAACATGATTGGAAAGCAAAAGGAGTACAGGTTTATATGACCAACAGTCCGGCAGTGAAATAAATACAAGTCACTCTTTAAATCAGGCTCTGAGAATTTTAGCTTAAACAAATAGATTCAATTTGCCTATAAAAATATGCATTATCATCATCCTGAATAGATAAACAACTAAATTTTCAACTGAAATTATTAACAATTATTATTTTCTAAACTTTCAAAGTACCTTTTCTGCAGAAGCTCCAGTTAGTACAAACGTAGAAAAAACTGGGAGAGGGTATTTACTGTTAGATGGCCAACATTCAATCGTTGCACCCATAGGCAGACAAAAAAGAGGCACGGATTCTGGTAATGGGAATGATTCATAATCTTCTTCAGGATATCTACATATTAATCCTATAAAGGCAATTTGTAAAGAGGCAGTTATGTAAGGAATAGCAGAAATGTATTTGTAATAGCTCATTCCATAAAAAAATGCCCAGAAATATATATGAGCATACACTAACTTCAGAAGATCAGTAAAGCAGTAACTAATCAGGCATAGCAAATAGCTGGAAAGGGGCAGCAAGCTTCCAACACCTAAGGAGAAATCACCTGACTAAAATATTGGACTGAAGTCCCACTTTCTATTCTAGGAACTCTTCATAACTAATTTATCTTTCTGTTTGCAGGTTGTGTGCACCTCAGCTCTTATAATAATTCACATGAATCACTGATATGAGTAAAGATTTAAAATTCAATTTAAAAGCTGGTAACCTGGATAATTGAGAAATAAAACTGTTACCTTCAGTTATGAATGCACGTAGTTCCTGCCAACAAAAGTCTCCTGAAAAATCTGATGTTCGATATCAGATTATTATTTTTAGTATCAATAGAATCAAGCCAATTAATTATATTGATCCACTTCAACAGAGGATTCAGCCAATGTGCTATCAGACTAATGTGTTTAGACTTCATTTTAAACATAGCTGTAAAACACAAAGTTCTGAAGAGGCTCTTAGCATACAGGTCTTCAATTACATCACAGGGCTGCAGCAACCTAGCCTTTCCTGTTGCCAACCCAGGGGACTCAAAACTGAGAGCAAATATTGTGGGAAGGGATTTAGGATTTCTCTGCATTAGAGCACACAGTCCTTCTTTGCTAATATACAATGAAATATTAATGAGCAACAAAAAACAGTAAACAAGAAGGGCAGTGGTCTTTTCCCACCCTCAAGAAGCAAACTTTTGTGCAAGCTACTACCAGGTGTGGGGCCTGTTCAAATTTCTATGTATTTACAGATTTATCTTCCACCTTTTAGTTAGTCCTAAACTACTGTTGTCTACAGACAGCAGCATCTCAAAGGGATAGAAGTAAATTAATGCTTAAGTCTGAATCATGCTAATGACTTGCACTCAAACAAAATCAGGGCACAACACATTTCAGCACAGCCATAGCAAATCTAATTCTGACTTATAAATAAAACAATGAAATAAAGATGATAGACAATCCAAAAATACTTTAAGAGCTCAGTGCCACTGGTGTGCAGGGCAGTGTGGAAGTCTGCAGTATCCTTCATTTTAAGGAATATTTTGATCACAAAAATGCACCATTTTTTGCAGTATTTTCTTCTGCATACACACACACACACAGATCCTTAAGAGTTATCAGCAACAAAAAACCAGAGGTGGGACACACACAGGTTTGTGAAACCTATCAAAACACAACTGAGCTTTGATTATTTGATTATAATCAAATTTTAAACCAAACTGTTTAGTACACTCTTTTAAAAGAATTCTTTGGGGGAAGAGCCTTTTTTTGGATACTGGTAAAACAGTGTCTTTGTCAAATAATCCTTCATAAAAATACCTGTTGCACTAAAAACCAAGTCTGTACACCCTGACTTGAGGATTAAAAAAGCTAAATAGTAGTTACATACCAGCTTTATATGATATGGTGTTGGTTTTTGCCACAGACTTTTTATAACATAAATACACCGCTGAGCCCCACTGTAAAACAAAAGAAATTACTGGATTACATGATAAAATATAACAAAAGGATGTAACAGAAGAGAGTGAAGAAAAACCTCCTCTTCCTTGTTTACAGAGAACCATAATTTACACACAAAACCATACAACATTAAGATACAGAAATTTTTGACTGGCTACTCTATCCTTTCTGACAACACCACAACCATGTAACTGAAAGGAAAGCAGCTTGTTAGCTCCAAGCTAACCAACCCATGGCATATGTCTACAAACAGCAACTGGCTTATGGACTGAAGTATGACATCTGTAAATTCTTCGCCAAAACATTTGTTAACACAGCTACAGAATTCTAAGTACAATTTTAATCCATATAAATATTTAAACCTTTCTCCATTTTGTTGAACATCTGGATTAAGTGTGTATATGGACAACTATACATACGTCCATGCATGCATTTATGTATATACACACACACACAGGGTGCAATGTTTCTGTTATTAACTGCATTTCTATTACTTTAATACTTAATTCTTTTATGTCTACATTTTTATTTTAACCACACTAATCTTTAAACCCAATTCCTTATTCCATCTCTGATTTCAGAGTCTGTGAAACGCTGCAGCACATCAGAGTTCTTGCAGCTTCTGAACAATTCTCTTTCTGGCATGGTTAATATTTTAAAATACTTTTGAAGTTCTCAATTTCTGGACATGAATAAAGAACATGGAAAGCCACAGAGAAGACCAGCACCCTTTAAGGGCACACAAAGCTTTTATAGATGAAAGAAAGATAGAACAATTTCCACTAGACAGCACTACCATAACCCAGTCAATAAGGGACTGGTAGAACTGAAAAATCCATTTGTTAATCTACAGGCATTTATGTAAAAACAAGTACAGATCTATTTCCATGATCTGTTTTGCATGACACCACTTGCACATGTGGTCAGCAACCTCATCAGTGTGCTGACTTTTGAGGAACATACAAGAGCCAGCATACAGGACTGCAGATTTGACCAGGAGACCCCTAAATACTAAGTTCTGCAATACAAAGTGCTGTGACACCTGTGTATTATAGCAGGTCCAGCTCTGGAACCATATTAAACGTTTAAAAAGGCTTAGTCAACAGCATCAAACATTGCTCACACGTAACTTTCTTCAGAAAAGAAAAGTTTGTGAAACTGCTGAGGAGACTGACATTTATAAAATAGCAGTGGAGGTAACAGGAAACTTTAAAAACAAACCAGAAGCCAGTTGTTAAGATACAGGATTCCCATCACACCAGTAAATATCAGTGTCAGAAACAGACATCTTTAAAACCTCCAGTTATACACATGATGACACAACAGGTTCTTAAGAACTAATCCAAAACTGCTGAAGTCAGCATTTCCAAATCAGCACTAAAAAGATTTATTTGCTCCAAGACCTCCAAAAAGACTCTGTTCCAAGCAGGAACAAAGAAATGTAATCCTCCAACTCTTCCAAGATTTGATTTCTCTTTGGAAAGTGCTTATCAAAATTTGTCACTCTAAGAACTGTCACAAATACTCCACATGCATTACACCACTGAGTATCAAGTGTTCAAAAATCTAGATTTTGAATCTTACCATGCTATTATTAAGATTCTTGTCAACCTTGCAGAATGTGTGTGGAGGGGTTTCTCCTTTACTTGGTATGATTATACATATATCCGTAACAGCCAGCGTGTTCAGTGTCATGTTTTCAGATGCTCTTCGGTAAGTGATGTACACTCGCTGTGATGAGGTACTGCCACTGATGTTAGCAGGCCGACCATAGGGAGTGGTTTGAATTATTTTACAGCCTTGCTTTACTCTTTCTTTCCCATCATATAAAACCCTAGTTGAAACAGGATGAACAAAAGTTAGAAGGTACATCTTCTTTAAACACTTTGAATACTAATATTATACTAAGAACTATAACTAAATTGTACTAATTTAACAGCAGCTCTTGTCTCATCTCTGATCAAAACACGTTTATAGACTTCAGGTCAAACTATACCAAGCTGCTTACAGAAAAGCTTCATGTCAATAAAATACACTAGCTTCCTCATGTATAATCACTTTAAGGTGTTTTGTTTACTGCAAGATAGTGTTATTTTCTATTCTATTAAAGATTCATTGTCTGATCCTAGAACCACCATACAACTCATCTCTTTTCAATCTGAATTAACTAGGTTAAGCATCTTAATCTCAACCCAAATATATACACTGGAAATTATAATTGGCTTTGAAAACTCCAAAATGCAAAGGATTACAGTTGTCATTAAAATCCATTCAGCAGGCATTTTTCCTACCATACTGCTTAACGCTCAAGTCATCAAGTATCTTCCTGTTCAGAGTTTTGCCTTACACTAGAAAAGTATAGTATTTCAATAAATCTACTTTATTTGCTCATTAGGCAAATTAAACTGCCAAAATCACATACTGGAACAGAAACCCACTCACCCCAAATCAGTAAGCGGGGGCTTATCCCTTCCTCGGCGATAACAAAGGTACATTTGCGGTCCTACAAGACTGCCATTATTGAGATCTGCAGACAGTCCTGAGGGAGTAACATCTATACATTTATACCCCTGAGGAACTTCCTCCCCCAGAGATTTATTAAGTACTGTTACATCTGTAATAGGTTCTTTTGGTTTAGCGATCTTATGGCAAGCATCATTGAAGTGGATTTCTTCCTCTAGTGGTTTGGAAATATCTGTTAGTCCTGCGACAACAAAGTAGTCGGCAACACGAGCCCCTTTGTCTTCCATCTTCCATTACAAGATGCTCTAACTGGTAAGAAAGAAATAAGTATCAGTATGTTTAAAGGCAATTGTAAGATACCAGAAATAATAGAATTATATTTACCTTAAAAAAAATGCAGTAAATGAAAACACAGTAGAAGAATACAAAAGAAATAGAGAGATCCATCATCAGATCATGTAACGGTTTTCATCTGTAACCACAACCTCTCTCCAATCTGGAATTCTGAACCACAATCATGAGTTAATTGTTAAATCTTGGAATGGAAAACCCGAGTGGCCTCTTTTTGTTAACTTACACACCAGAGTAACTGAACCAACAGGAACAGTAACAGCAAAATGCTATCCAAAGTTTCACAAGTAGTTCACTACTGGTGAGCAATCGGACTGAGCCAAAAAAGTTCTTATGTATTTTGCATATCACCCATTACCACACTGTGTTCACCATGACAATGGATCTTCTAAAGCATGATGTGCAACTAATTCACTTCCTGAATATTAAACATATATGCAAAGGCTGTCTTGATTATTCTAAAGATAAACATTTGCAGCTATCGCACCCCATAAGATTTTACATCAGATACCAAGGTCAGATCTTGGAGTATTTTTGCAGGCTTAAAGTTGATGTAACATTGGTTTATAGCATATGGCGGCCCAGATCCCTGATATGAACCTATCCACATCCAGCTACATACCAGCTTTTATCCCAAACCTTTAAAGCAAGTCAACTTCAATGGACTACAGACCACTGTGAAACAAAAACATTCAAGACCACATGACGCTTTTCATAATAAGAAGCAACACAGTCCTGCTGTTCCAGTCAAATTATGTGGGGAAATTACGTTCTTCCTGGAACATATTGATTAGAAAAAATATCCTTATATATAATTCTTTCTGTATAGTTGTTTTGGGGCTCTTTTTGCAATGTTTGCTTATCAACGTTGTAAATTACCTTCAGCACAGGACAAAATAATATGTATAGAATGAAAAGATGGCCTTGCAAAGAATATGTGCAACACATAGCAGGAGACTGAGTTTCCTTTTTTTCAGATGCTTCAATACTATTGCAAGCCACTTAAATCCCATGTCTTATTTTCTTATTTAACAGCTTGATTTTGCAAGGAAAGAAAATACTTCCCGCTCTTTCACGGAATATTGAGCAATGAGCTAAAAACATTTATCTAAGTCACCCATATGTGCTGGAACCTCAGTAAAGTAGCTTCAGGAAGTTTACTGTCATCAAGTTCCAGACTTTTTAAGCCAGACAAGATATTTAAAACTCCTTTTGTTCAATTAATTTTGTTTGGGTGTAAAATTTTATTGCATGAGAAATTGTTGCAACACTCTCCAGAGCTTGCTAACATTCAGAAACAACACAATTCAGAACAGTTTGAATGGTTGGTACAAGACTTCAGTCTTCAGGCCACCTTTATTCTAGTTGCTTTATCTCCCTTTATTTTTTTCCTCCAATACCATCATGAGTTCAGGATTTTACCAACAAATTTTCATTAGAACAAGCAAAATAAATTTGGACATTGCTCACTGAGAAATACTAAGTTGTAAGTTGATACAGTGCATTTAATCAAACCGATTAAAGTTGTTGGAAGCTGACCTCAGATTTCCAGCACCAGTCCCTGCTCCAGAAGGAACAATGTAAGCGTGTGCCTGACCACCACTATCAACCTCATCCACCAGCGCAAGAAAGGTAATTCCATCTCCCTGTTCTTATTTCATAGGTTGCTTGTTATTTTGTTGCAGTAACTGACCTGACCGGTGACTTCTAAAGCCACAAGGAAACAAGTAACAGTTTTAATTTTAAGGTTACTTGCATTACTCAAGAAAACACCAAGAAAAAAAAAACAACTAAAAAAACCCTAAATTATCCAACCTTCTTTGCTTTCTGTATGGTCAATAAGTAATATGGGACACTTCCGACCACATGATTACTGGGAACCAGCCATCAAGATACAGTATTATGCCAGTTTGGAAACAACAGTTCAGCTTGTTTTCTGAGAGAAGAGAGTATGTAGTTACAAAACTAAGCTGTATTTAACCTAAAATCAGTTATTTTAAAGCCATCTGGAATACGTTACTCAGCAGTATATGAGATCAATAACTACAAACTCAAAACTTCTCCTTGAGCGATATATCCGAAGACACATACTCAACCACTGCATATGCTGCCCATTATCTGACTGTACATTTGGCTTCAGCAAACAACAAATGCATGGGGAGATAAAGAAGCTTCATAAAGCATCTTTAAACTCAGGCAGAAGACCAAACACAAACATCTTTTAGCTACCACGACTGGAGTTCTGAATATTTTATAACATTAACAATTCTCTGTAAGACTTAACTATGTTATACTACATTTTAACTGGGATGAAAAGATTCTGTCTTTATCAACCAGCACTCACTGGATAAGCTGTAATAGCTTTTTTTAAAGCTACAATACACTGGCAAGCATTTGCTCTTTAGTTAAAAACATTTAAAACACATCAGAGCATAAGCAGTTGCTTTTTAAAAGCATCATTCAAAAATGCATCAAGAAATGTAGAAAGAAAAAATAATAATGCTTCATAACAATGATCAGGAAAGAGCTATGGTCAAAGACTTCTTAGAAGTACTCCTCAAGAACTGCTGGGGAAGGCAGGGCTCGCTAAGTAAAATCTACCAACCAACCAACTTAAACTCAATGCTTACACCATTGTGAACTCTGGTGAGAGAGTTCTCTATCAAAAGACAGAGGGTAAACTGAAAGCTGGCAAGTCTTGCATGCTTGTGTATGAAAAATGCCCCACAATCACAAAGCAGCAGAAGCACCACAAAACTGAACATTGCTTTAAAGATGATGAGTTGGAAAAACAAAGTCTTGTTTTGTTCCTGCTCTCATTAGCATTATTTTGCAAAGCTACACCAGTGTCTGGAGTGCTCGACAATGCCTTTTTAATTGAAAACTGGTTTAGTAATCAAAAGTTATACAAACTATGACTCTTAAAATTGCAAGGCTTATACCATCAGTGTATTAGCAGCACACCATTCCAGTTTAATTAGCCAAGACAGCATCACAACTAAACAGAAAGACATATACACATTATACTGCAGAATCATACCTATCTCACAAGCCTATTATTTATTTCATATTAAGTTTATACAAAAATTCTTAAATTCAAACATTCATTTATCCCCAAAAGCACTTTCAAGTAAAACTGGGACAAGCTCTCCTCATTTAGAGCCAGGTAAAATTAGAATCCCCTACGTACAAACAGCTGCTATCATACAAATTTGCTTCCTAAGGTTACAGCAAGTCATACAGAAGTCAGCAAATCTGTCATAATTTTAAGCAGATTTTACAGAAGGAGGAGGGAAGCTGATGATGCATCATTCATATGTGCCCCATCCCCAGCAGTGTTCAATGTTCAAGGCCAGGTTGGGCGGGGCTTGGAACAACCTGCTCTAGCAGAAGGTGTCCCTGCCTGCAGCAAGAGGTTGAAAGTGGATGAGCTTTAAGGTCCCTTCCAACACAAACCATTCCATGACCTATGATGATTCTATGATCTTTGCGTTCAGATATAAAGGCTTGCAGCAAAAAATGCAATAAAATGCATAAGATATCAAATAGTTCAATGGTATTTTATTCAAGCTAACTTAAGACTTTACTAGAGCTAGTGTGGTACTGAGTTTTCAACATCCGTTTACGGTGAGAGCAGATTTATGCAAATTTTATGTTAACAGACCCCAGTAAAAAGGTGTATAATGTGAACTAATTCAGTGACAATCACTCTGTGAAAAGCAATTCACATAAACTGAAATTCAGACAAGCCTGAATAGTTTCTGTAGAAGCTGCTACCATGAAGGTATTCCAAAGCACATTGTGATTATGTGTATCACACAGTACTGCAAGTCAACTTCCAGGAAATAAAGCTAAACCCAAAACAAAATACACAACACAAAGTCACACTGCACAACCCTGTTGCTTGAAGCAGCAGGTCCCAGGTGAAATTCAACAACATTAACAGTGTCACAGTGAGACTCAGCTACTATTGCTTCTCTACGAATCAGTCATCTGGGGACAAAAGGCTGTGCTTTGAAGACAACACTATGGCATCACAATCATAACTTTTTACAAAAGCCTCTGGAAGTAAGTGCAATATATGGTCTTTGAGCCATCTCATGATAATAACTTTTAATGGACTGTATATAATTAATACCACTAGAGCTTAAATACCATAAACATCAGCAAGAAACAAAATATCCTTCTGAATAGTAAACTGACTTGTAAGACAACATATACAGTAACATACACTGTAACATACACTGTTAACATACACAGACTTAGCAGATCATACCTATGTAAATGTGGGAGAACACCGGGCTTTTGGGATTTCTAAACATATGGGAACAGGGGAAACAACCAGATAATCCTGCCGTAGATCCACGAACTATCCAGCTTGATTACTCTGCTGACCAACAAAGGGTAAGCTCAGTTTGATTGCTTATCCGATGTAATTTTTTAATAGCATCATATTGCTTCATAACCATTTTGCAAATTTGAAGTACTAGTTTTCTCTCTTTTCACTGTTGCAATTCATAGGTGCTGGCATTTTAGCAACTGGGTAAGAGAGATTAATCTGAAAAACAAGTTCTGTGATCTAACACTGTAGGTCTAGTGCCAGTGTTAAAAGAGAACCAAACTGCTGCAAAGTGCAACCCAAGCTGCTATTACAAGAAAGATGATCAGGTCTGCAGGAGCTCCCTGTGGCTGACCCTTTGGTGATAAAATGCTCGTGTGACTCAGATCTGAATTCAGAAAGCAGAGCATATAGGGTAACCTATTCTGCTTCCAATTTTTTATTTATTTGCCATAAGCTATCTACAACTGTCACATAGAAAGGCATGATTTTATACCTGCTCACGTATTTTCAGACAACTCAATCAGCGTCCAAGCTTTCGGAACAGATCACATTTTTCATTCAAACACTGTAAGAGGGATGGACACATCGGCTTTTTCCTCATCACATGACCAGAACTAATGCAGATGTGCCACATATTCCATCTGTGCAGCAGTAACTCAGAAGTACAGAGTTTACTATAGATGCACTATACCATTTCCAAGGAAAAAAAGTACTGATATAACACATACAGCTTGCTCCTACCCACAGACTATATAGAGGTATCTTGTAAGTGGGCTGCAGACCAGAACAGCTCTAGCAGTGCCAGCTTCTTCCCAGAAGCCAGCTTTCCTAGACAGCAAAAAGGATTTACTTCTGTGCTTTTTGCATGTGCAAGAGGTTTGTGATCTACAGAAGACAGTGGTAAGGACCATCCAACTCCGTAACAACCTTTTCACCAGGTTTCTGGCAGACACAGAAACAACCACCACCTTCTAATCTTTTAATCTTGTCTTAGTTCCCATTCCTGCCTCCATTTTTCTTTGAGAATATTAAATCACTTATTAATTTGAGTTTCTTATTAGGTCTTTATGCTGTCTAAAGCAGATGACAGTCTACTTTGTTAGCCTGACTCCAAAGAGATGTGTCTGTAAACAAGGAACTAAGCTCTCCCAGTGTAGGTTGGAAACCAACACAGGGGCTCTGCAACACTTTTTTTTAAGAGTTCAAAGCTTTATTATAAATGGTGATTTATTTTTTTAAGCATTCATCACATAAACACATTCCAAGTACTTCCTTCCTTTGAAGGCACATGAAAAGCAGTCGAACACACAAAGCAGTGACCAGTTTATAAAAATTGCCAGTAAAGTTCTGACAGTCCCTAGAGTTTCAGTCTCCTGTGTCTGTTACTGTATTATCCCATTCAAATATGCTGCCAACACACAGAAATGTGGCAACTAGTCATGCAAGAGCAAAATGAAGTTAACTGGATCAGTCAGCTCTGCTATAGCTACCCAGAACCATTTCTCAGACACGACACTGCACAAATCACATGAGAGCTTAACAGTCTGAGAAAATGAGAATAACTGCAGCTACACAGGGAAAAAACGTCACCTCATCCTTGTGCTTCCAAACTTGCCTGGCATAATGACAGAGGAGCCTTTTCCCCCTGTGTTTCCTTTAGTAACAAACAATCCCGGGAACAAAGCAGAATCACCTCAAATATCATGGGAATTCTCCCAAGCCAGAACACAAGCCTCTTGAAAACTCTACCGATCTGCTCCCTACCTTTTCATCAGGGCATTGCTTCTACCGTTTGCCTCTCTTGCTGTCAGCCAGGCTTTTAACACAGACTTCCTGTTAAAGTTTCATTCCCTACAGAAACAGTAAAAACAAAGATTGAACAATGTACACATTTGTTGAAAGTTACACTTGCAGCTCGCTCCACTCACATTAAGTGAACACTGTGAATCCCTGTGGGACTCGCTTGCCAAGGCAACATTACATGTCACTTAAGCATTAAAAAAGTACATGAAACCAGATTTTAAAATTAAGAAACAAAACATCGAGTTCTATTCTGCATTGATATACTAAGAACATGAAGAACATTTAGTGCATCAAGAAAGAAAATAAACGGTTGAGGCAGCCACTTCAAATTATTTCAACTCTTCCACTGTTTTCTGATGATAAATACCTCCCATGCCTATCTACAAGCATTAGCCAGCTCTGAAAGTGCTCTTCTAGCTCAATAACCTTTCCAAGTCTACTTCAAAACATTGTTCCTCTTTGCAAGATATTGATACTTAAGCAGCTCCTTGTTACTCCAAAACCAGCAATACGCATGTACTTTTCCATCTAGCCACCTCATTCCAACTCCCCATTCTTGCAGCTGGTGTGACAGTCCTCCTGCCATTTATTGCCATAATTCACTGGTTTTCTTCAGATGTGGTAAACACTACTATGACCACTTTTAAACATTGGTATGACCACAGACAGCTTGAACTTGTGTTTTATACTGAGGTACGTGCAAGGTCTGTCCTACACTTAAGCATCTTGAAGCAACAGCTCTCCACTACAGGCCTGAGAATACCTCACTGGAGACAGTCTCAGACTTGCATCTCCCTGAATGACTCATTAGCACCAGGAAGGTGTAGTCAAAAATAAGCCTTGTCTCAAGGAGGCTTCCATCTCCTAAGACTTGGAGGACACTCTCTGAAGCTTATTGTGAGAAGACTTCAGAAAACAATGTGTAACATAAGCAAGGCTGTGAAGAAACATCTCGGGGGGGGGGGGGGGGGGGGGGGAACCCCCTACACTAGATTATCAGAACTTCAAGATTCTGTTCATAACCCCAGTAACTGATTTCAGATCATGCAGAAGCAATCAGCACTGTCAACACTACTCCTACAGCAAGGAGTGGGGGGGTGACAGCCTGGAGAGCAAATCTAGCCCCTAATGCATCTTTCTAATCCATACAGCATTGGTACTGGTTCTTTACACACAGAATACAGGACTAGTACCAGTTGAAATCAGCTACCCTTCACAGTAAGTGACTTTGAACATTTTTACACGAGACTGCCATGAGAGCATGGAGCAGTAGCAATACGTATTTTTGTCTAACAACCCAAATCTGTAATGTAAAGTTTCAAGGAGTGTCAGAAATTGTAATTTTAGGAATCACCTGCAGAGCTGTAAAATGTGTAGGAAATGAGCAGCATTAACATGAATAATTTCCCCATGGACACTTCAAAAAACATATTTCCCAGTCAGCCATCTGGAAAGCCAATGAGGAGAGTTAAAGGAAAGAAAAATAAAAGCACGTATTTAGGCATCACAAGGAACACAGTGAGAACTGATGCCTGTGTACTTGCAGCATATGTAGATCATATCTACAACTAGTTTACTGTCCCGAACCAAATAAAAGACCTACTTTTTCAAGAAACAAGGTGCAAAGGACCTGCATTATTACCCCAATAAAAACAGAACTTCTCAGAGCACTTGCATTTTTCAGAGGGACGTTGCCTACACTTTTTCTTCACATTTCCTACTGTTAAACAAAGGACAGCAACACAGAAAGTTGCTAACAGACAGGGCTAAAGTGATCAGCTGTGCTGCTTTTTAGACCCTGTTGTTGCATACATCTGCACTCAATAACATTAGACAACACAGTGATCAGTAAGAAGCCACTAGCGCCTACTAAGCTCCCATTGGTGCTGCATCAACAGTAATTCTAGTGCGAAGAAACATAGTGGCATATTAAGAACACCCCAAACAAGAGAAACCCACGTTGTTCTGCCCCTGCATCACTGGGCTGGAATCACTGTCAAGTATTTCATGGGCCCATTCACAACCATCTCTACTAACTCATGGTTAACACACTCTGATTCAAACAGCTGAGGAGATAATCAAGAGAGCTCAAAAAGTTAACAACAAAGGATCTCTAAGAGGTGTCCAGGAAACAGAAAAGTGCTGGATAAGAGGACAAGCACAGAACATGGTTTTGGGACCAGAAAATAGGAATACAGGCCAAGGACTGAGGAACAAGCAGATTTGTTCAGCAATGGCTAGGAAGAAAGAAAAATTAGTCTTAAATTCAGAGGCTAATCTAGATCCACTGGAATTGCTGTGGTCAGTGAGGAAGAACTGGCCATCAGACTATCAAAGCTTAGAGAGAATAACTGGCAGGACGAAGGCAGGAAGGAACAGACTTCACCCTGAGGGAAAGACCAGGCATTTTCTACATCTTCTGTACTTTCCACCATCACTCACCAAGTCTTCTATTTGTTTGTTCTGTTCTTTGTTGCTCTTTTTAGCCTCAATAAAATTTAAGCATTTACTAGGGGGTCTAACAAGGCACAGGCTTAGGCATCCACTACAGCTGTGCCACAGCAAAATCCCACAGTATTTAATCCTGCCTACAAAAACTCAAGAAAGAAATGTTAAATATCCCATGAGAATCATGACAGAGACAAATCTTAACAAAGACAGTTTTAAAGCTTCCACTTTTCCTTCTAGATTACAGTATTCATGGCCAAAAAGCACAAGCGAAGGATGGAAACAATTTCTGAAGTACAACTGTGTCTGTAGGGAGGGATGCAGAAAACAATTTATACCAAATGAGGGGGAGGGAAGCCAAGGTAAGCACTATAAAATGTAAATATTACTCCATCCAAAACACTGTTCAGGAGGACAGCTAGTCCACATTTTTTGTAACTACTTATTATACAGCAACTTTTTAAAAGAAGTCCCCCAAACAGAACATTCCATTTTCCTTGGCACTGTAGACAAAGGCAAATGAAAGCAGCAAATCTTCCAATAGTGAGCGTCAAACCCAAAATCTGTCACTGAAAATGTCAAACTGCATTAGCTAAGAGTGACAGAAGTATCCTGCTTTTACTCCACTGTATTTGGACACGCAGGACCACCTAGTTTAGTTTTGAAGCCCTTCTTAAAACTTTGAATTTATGGCATGGTGGATGGAATGAGAAGTGGGAATTGTTTCTAACATCTTTTTTGCTGCATTTAAAAATACACTTTAATTGTGACTTAGAACATTTGATGTTCTTTTTCTCTCTAGCCAGCAAAAATGTCCGGCAAGATAAAAAAATGAGACCCAGCCATGCTGCAAATTATATATGCTGAGTGAATGACATGCATGAACTGCAACTGTGGGGCTGTAACTGCTGTTTGCATGAGCTACACCACACTGGGAAGGTTAAATGGAGAGATAACACTGACTAATACCTCCCTTATCTAGCAAATCTCTACATCCAAGTTGGCAAAATGCTCATCATCCCCCCCACAAAAAACCCCCAAAAACCCCAACTGTGAGTGTACTGCTACCAGTTCAGCTACAAGTACATCTATCAACTAACATGCATTTATTATGTGGTAGTTTCCCAGCCAGGTTAGCTAGCAAAGCAATACAAAGCAACATTAAGGCATCCCCTCAATATCACAGTAAATTAGCTGAAGTGCAATGATAACTTAAGGAAACTATGGCTTCGGGATTCCAAAGCCAGTTCAAGATACCTCTTTGTAACACAGAGCAGACATAGCTAAAAAACCTTTCCCCATCTTTTGGGCCACAATTATGAAACAACCATACCCTTAAAGGAAAGGCTGGAGTTTATTGAGTCAGGGTCACCTTATGTGCTAAGATTTAGGAGAAAAGCATTCACAAAACTCACAGGTTTGCCCCTGGTGCTCTACAGAAGGAAGCCTTCACTGTCCTGAACGGTTCAGCATACAAGGTAACTACAAGGTTGTAAGATTTTTTAGAATACTGCTCCTGTACTGGGATTTGACTGACAGCACTGTGCTGAGCCCAATTATTTTTGCACTTGCAGTATGTGGACAGCATTGCCTTTTTCACTGTCATTTTAGAGTCACAATCTCACACAGACACACTTGCTGACATATGGAAGCTACCAGAGCTGGACCAGCTCCTGATCTTGGCTGCACAACTGAGAATAATTCCTTAACCCACAGGTTTCTGCTGAAGCTCAAGACAAAAACAAAACTGAAGAATCCAGCCCACCGTGCCCTTCTCCTTGTTAGCATAACGCTTGCACATGAAAAGAGGGGGTTCCCCTGGGGACTTTTTCATTTGCATGTATGTATACACAACTTCCACCACCCACTTCTGGCTTGTCCACTTTTATTTTAGATGGCTAAACTGAAATAATGTTATTAATTAGTATTAAGTATATTTCTAACACAGTGAAAATTTACAGTAAAAATTAAATAGTGAGGATATCATTGACTAACTTACTTCTAACACTCCTCCTTACTCTTCACATCTTATTTTTATACCACAGTTCCTCCTTCACGCACATACCCACCCACAACCTGTTATTGCTTATTTCTATTTCATTCTGTTTCAGCCTCTACAATAACCCCGAATTTAAGATATGACATGAAAGTACACTTTGAAAAGGTAAAAATATGACATTTAAAAGAATAGGGCCATCACTTTCTGAAGTCTTTCATTTCCACTTCTCCACAATTTCCTTCTGGTGCTGTTTCTGAGCTCTTTAGGGAAGTACCAATGACTACTTCTGCATCACAGACTGTTACTAAAATAACTGCTATAGATCTAACCTCTCAGCACCACTGCCTCATGTAGCCTTCAGTGTATGTTTTAATTTTGACTCTGTAGTCTGTGGAGGCACTTTATAAATGTACATACATGAGCAGAATGTTTTCACATCAGTGACAGACCAAGCTTCCAGACCAGGCATAGACTAATCCTGAACTGAAGAATAGCAGAAAATACCCAAAGCTTATTATGCAATATAGCAAAAAGCCTTGTTCACTTTAAGTAATTACTTGGTCATTACCACTGTTAGAAATAGTTGATTTTAAATAGTTGAACAGTGGTGATACATTCACTGTTTATACATATTCTCCTCCTACCTGCCTCAATCAGAGCAAGGCATAACTGGCTTAGCTTCAAGAGGATTTACTGCTTTTAGTATGACATAACATTTCTATCATGATTTATGCTCACAGTAGCGAAGATTATTTATATATGGAATTGATATATAATGGAAAAGATGCAGGGCCTTTTCTGCCTTCTTGCCTAAGACCACCCAGTGAGTCTATAGCAGAAGGATGAGGGAGAAGTACAACTCAGCCCTCTAAACCACACCTCTACCCTTGCTTTTTGTGCAAGCTCAATCTACACTTTCCTCAAAGGTACTAGATCTTTACAGGGTTTGGTTTTTGGGGGACTCTGAAGGGGAGGGCAGGCTGGCTGGGTTTGTTTTGGGGTTTTTTTGAGAGTCAGCATTAAAAAAAAAAATAAGAAATACCATTACATCACAGGAAAGCCCAATTAAAATACTTTAAAAACAAGAGAATCATACTGGAAATATGCCAACCCACATAAACTGCATCATGTCTTGTTAATACACTTAAACAGAAATTACTTTGGTGTCTTTTTTTGGTCCTTTCCTCCTCCTTCTAAGAAGTATCACAGTTCTTTCCAAGAATCTTCAGATCAAATACCTTCAAATCCACAACTACAGACGCATCAAAAGCTGAGCTACTGAACCCTCTGTCTGACAGCAGGATACTTGGAAATCACAAATACCCCAAACCTTATGTTTCAACAAGGTTACATTGACCTTCTTTCTTTTTAATCCAACATGAGTTGTGCAACAATTTATCCTCCAACCTTTTGGTCATGCCGACACCATATTTAAAAACTAAGGTCAAAGTTGACTAAAGGACAATGAAGGGAAAGAAGACTCCCTACAAGTCTTCATTGCAGAAGAAATTTAAGACTGAGAAAGCTTTTTATTAAGTAGCTGTTGTACTATGTCCTTTCCATGAGCACAACAGTTTCTACAGCCACTGCTATAAAAAGCATTGCAACCTACTATGACTTGCAAAATTAACTCCAATTCAGTTGCTAGGAAGTAGGATGGGAACCAAAAAGAAATGTTGAATATTTAAGTGACACTGCAAATTTCTTTTTCTAGTTTTAAAACCTCAAGATTAACAAATCCCATTACCATTATTCAGCTCAGTCTGGATACCATCTTCTCTATGGAAGAGTCACAAGACAGTTTCCTCTCCCTATCACACACTACAGCAGGAATTTAAAAATCAGTTAAACTCTTGAATGCAAAACCCTGCAAATTAAAAATTGCCAGACTGAACAGTGGTGCCCCCAATACTTTTGGAAGAGTTACACAGAACATTACTATTAGTTCGGAACCTTCCCAAGACACCCCCATTCTCTTCAGATCATGAACTCAGCTCTACTCCTGCCTTGCTACTTTCTCTTTCAAACACATCTCTTAAACAGGACCAGGTTATTTACACTGTTCCCAACGCTTGACCTGAATCAGCCAAGCTCACCTGAGCCCTATAGTATGCACCAGGCTATGTCAATATTTGTGCTTTTACTAACTAATAATTAACTCTGGCCACACTGCTACAAAATTGCCAATATTGCCATTAATGCATATAGAAATACTATTAAGGGCCATAGTGGTGTTATATCCAAGTAAAGCATACAGAGCAAGATGTTCACCAGAAATGCAGACCTGCAACCACACTGCTACTGAAAGTATGAAAACTCACACATATGAGCATCCTTAATAGTGGAAAAACATTTCAAAGTAACCCTTATTTTAAAAGCTGGTCCCAGTGCCTTCTGGTGCACTGCTTGCACAAGCAGATCTTACTTTTTTGTGCTACTTTCTAGGAAATTCACTGTTTAGAAGAGGACACTGAGCAAAGCCAGTTCCAAAGGATGAGGAGCCGCTCATAAACTTGAGGAAAGTACCTCATCCAACTGGACCCTAACGTTTCTAGAACAAGTAAAACATCTCTATCACACAAGGCTGCAGAGAAACTTAACTTTTTTCATTTGTCTTTAAGGCTCCACGCAATTTTCCCCTTCCCCAAAAGCTAACCGCAAGAACTCTTAATGCTCTTTTTCTGATAATGAAACAATTTCAATGCCAAGTCATGACTACCCCTAGAAAACTTCATTTACCAGAGACACAGTTCCACTTTCATATTCATTTTAAATGAACTTACAGACCCCTCAATTACCTAAAAGCCAGTCAGGGTTTCACCAAAACTCTAAATATGATTCTTTAAAGAAGGACGAGAGAAACAGGAGACTCACAAAGTAAGACTTGTATGCTAAACACACAAACCAGAAGTAACCCATTTACTCCCCCCCTCGACCTTCCTTGGCTAGACTAACTCAATTAGTTTCCCTAAACCGCCACAGACACTTGCCAAGATTAAATATTTGTGTTTAATCATTCAGAAAGTGAAAGATTATGTACTGTAATGTAACACTCTTTACGGAAACCTCTCGTTGAGCAATAGTTCCAGAGAAAAAATTGTGAAATGAAGTAAAAAGCTGTGCGGAACACCACACTTCCACTCAGTTAATTCAGAAACGTTAAACTTCAGAGCCATGCCCCAAGTTCCCTGCCCATGGCAGGGGGTTGGAACTGGATGATCGTTAAAGTCCCTTCCAACCCAAACCACTCTGTGATTCTGTGATAAGCTGAGACCTCGTTTTTAGCATATCAACATTCTTGGAGGCGGCACAGTTTTAAACGCAGCACGTTTGAAATGACTCCAGAATAACAACCGTGGTTAAGAAGTTATTAAATATTATCATTCCCTGGCCAGCAACTTGTGCTACATGCAGACATCACGACGGAACAAATGTCAGGGCTAATTTTCACCGCCTCGGCCGGCGCGCCGCATGAACCCAGGTACACAGTAACCGAAGGGAAAGTCGCAATGAAAACACGCACAAGACTGGGTTCTACCTGTGCAATCCCGGCTGACGCAGCGCACGATGAATGGAAATCTGCTCGTTTATTCCCCCGGGGGAGGCACAGCTCGGCCCGCTTCCCCCCGAGCCGCCCTCCGAGCCCGCCGCACGCCCCGGCCCTGCCTTTGTAACATGGCAGGTCAGCGGCACAGCGCAGCCGAGGCTCGGGCAGCTCCCGCCCCGAGAACCGCCTGCCTCCACGGGCCGGGGGTGCGCTCCTCCGGGCCGGCCGTGCCCGCGGCTTCCCGGGAAGCGGAGAAAGTTTTCCCCCACCTCCCACCGCGGCCCAGCGGAAAGTTACCGCCGGCCCTGCACGTCCCGCAGCTCCCGGCCCGGCGCTGACAGCCCCGCCACGGGCACGGTCGCCCCTTCCTCGCCGGCCCAGGCTCGCGATAGCGCCCGCCCCGCGATATCTCCTCAGTGAACCCCCCTCGCCCGCCCCACCGCGGTGACAGCCCGGCTCCCCCGCCGCCCCGCAGCACTCACCTCAGGCGGGGGCCGCGCTCCCCGGGGACGGGGAACGGCCGCCGGCGCCGCCTATCCCCGGCGCCGAGGAGCGGGAGGATGAAGGGGGGGAAGCACGCTCGGTCCCCGCGCCCTTATCTCATCCTCGCGGCGCCCGACTCTCCTTCGCCGCCTCCCCGCCGTGTGGGCGTCTCAGGCGGGATCCCCCCTCCCCTCCGCACCGCCTCCTGCCGCCGCCATCTTGGCTGTCACGGGGGGCGGGCACCGGCTCGTGATCGCGGCGGGCAGGGCGCCCGCCGGGCCCTGCTGCTCGGCGGCGGGACGCGGCTCTGCCCCGCCTGTGCCCCTGAGGCGGGCCCGCCAACACCGCGCTGCCCAACGGCCCCGGACGAGCTCCCCGGCGCCCAGCCCGCTCCGGAGGGCTCCCTTTGACACGGCGGCCCCCGCTTCCCGCCTTCCCCCTCAGGGAGCGGCAGGGCGCCAGCGGCTGTGACCCGTGAGGGGAGAGCGGGAACCCTCAGTGAAACCCTCTCAACACAGCCTAAAATACAACGCTCGGACCGTGGGCTCGGCTCTGACACACACACACACACACACACAAACACACACATAAACATCCCTCCTGTACGTTTAATTTAAACATAAATTAATCTCCGGCCCAAAGAGTCCCGTGTTTCGCTCACCTGCGGCGCCCGTCGCCAGGACGCGGAGGTGGTGCCGGCTGTCTGGAAAACAAGGGAAGAGAAAGCGAGGGATTTTCTGCAGGCTTGATGCAACCCGCGCTGGGTTGTTGCATCAAAGACCTAGAAAGGAACCCGAGACAAAAATAATCTCCTCAGATGAGCGCCGCGTGTCAAGATGCTGCCGAGCGCGACGACATGAGTTCTGCTTGTTCCACATGCAGCACCGTGTGTCCTGGTTCAACCAAGGTCCTGTTTTCGAAGTGATCTTTAGGCTCCGACCGTGCAATTTTGGCTTTGAATCCAAGCTTCCCAAGCCGTTTGGCTCTAGAGTCCGCGTGTGGCTTGTCACAATGACAGAAAATTCATACGAAGTTCTGAATTTGGACTTCAAATGTTTATGTTCAAACCTGCTGTATTGGTTTAGGTCATCCCTCTGACAAATCTGATCTATTCGGAGAATACAGAAGCAAAAAGAAGGACTTTTTACAAGGGTAGGTAGTGATAGGACAGGGGTGAAATGGCTGTAAACTGAAAGAGGGGAGATTTAGATGAGATATTAGGAAGCTCTTCTCTGTGAGGGTGCTGAGGCGCTGGCACAGGGTGCCCAGAGAAGCTGTGGCTGCCCCATCCCTGGCAGTGTTCAAGGCCAGGTTAGACACAGGGGCTTGGAGCAAGCTGCTCTAGTGGAAGGTGTCCCTGCCCATGGCAGGGGCTGGAGCTGGAAGAGCTTCAGGTCCCTTCCACCCAAACCAGTCTGGGATTAAAATAAGACCTTTTCCCCCACGTTTTTATTAATATGACACTTTATAGCAGAAATGCTTCTTCTCCTACCCCTGTATAAAAAACAGGGGCTGACACGAGCCAGTCTCTGCACAGGCAGAAGCACCCATGTGCAAGCCTGCACATGCAGACACAGCTTTGCGCTGCCAGGTTTGATATTTGTGAGCTGAGTCTGTCTCTTTTTTCTCAACAGGCAGTGTACTGACTGAGGAGTGTGACAAACCCCTATCCGAGGCAGAGGCTACAAGAACAACACAGCCCATTCCTCCTGTTTCTGAGTAAAACACATTCCTAGCCGCACCCATAAAGACATCTCTCTCAACAATACACAGTGGGGTAAGTGAGAGATCAAGAACCCAGAACATCTCTATTTATTTGCAGCAAGCTGGTCTGCATTCAGTAGTGAGTCCTTGAATTATTTAGTGTGCTGGTGGAAAATCTTCTAAATCCTTTGACAGTTTCTGGTATATTGTAATCCTGGAAATGTTTTTCAAGTAAATAGCAATAGTGAAGTCCCTCTTCTGGCCTGTGTTAGTAATTTTGATATGCAAACTATTCTGTGTTCTGTGCCCTTGCTCGTTTTTCATGTAGGCATACTTTTTAGGCTTCAGTGTTAACATCCAAGATTAATGGGTCTGTTCCTACTTCCAAGAGTATTGTTTCAGCTGCCTGCATAGCGAGGTAAAATCACTACGCTGATGTATGAATAGCTCACCTCAGAGAGTTTATGGTTATGGACATTAAAATATTATTGACTATTTCTAATGGAAACTTTTCATTTTAGAGAAACATAATTCTTAACCATGCTGTGGCAGTTTTCATACTTCTCAGCTCGTGTCATAGGTAAAACTTTGCGTAGACATCTTTGATTTGCTGTTAATTTATAGCCTGGCCTGTTTATTTCCCTCCACAATTTCTGTCCTTCTAGGACTTATCTGCATCTAATTACATATTGCATCAACGTCAACAAATTGCAGTCAGGGACGCGGATCTCACCACGCAAGGCCTGATACAAACTCCAAACCAAGAAGTTTCTGTCCAGTCCTACCAGCACAGCTGACACAGTGCTTATCTCTGTCCTGTCTTTCCTGTTCTTATGTCTCCCCCTCCTTCTCACCCTGTTCCATCAAGCCTCTTCTGCTTTCTCTCCGTGACCTACCTGCTGCTCACTCTCTCTTGGCTGTGGCACACTTTCTTCCCCACCAGCCCATTTAATTGCAGTGTTCCATTTCATTATTAGCTTGTCACCACCTTTATCAAGTCACCTTTCCTAGCTCAGGCCTAGCCACAAAGCTTTCCTGCATAGCTTGTCATCAATTTTCCACATTAAGGCTTGTCTAAAACCACATGCAAAAGGGTCTGTGAAAAATAATGACTCTAGTGCTGTATTTATTTCTGAATAAAAAGCAGCATTGGTGAATAGCCTCTGTACAGGCAGAGACAGATTTCCTGTGTGTCCAGTTCCTGCAGGCTCATTGCACAGAAATCTGTCTATGTGTCAGTCAAACAAAGCCCTTCCCATCGTGAAGACTTTAGGGATTTCTAGGCAGTGGTCTTCACACGCACGTGGAGATCCACCCCAACATCAGTGAGGTCAATAGACATCTTCCTATTAATTCTGGTTAGCTTTGGATCAGATTCTTGTTGTGCATAGTAGGTTAATTAAACAAATTAACAACTGCATGGTACTGCAGGTGGGCAGGCATCAAGCATGCTTAATGTGGTATCCTGCTGCCTCTGGAGTGCAGGGTGGAGCACTGTCAGCCAGATTTAGTCTCCCCAGGAGTGTGGCCAGGGAAACGCAAAAGGTTTCTACAGACTTTCAGCCACAGAACCTTTTATTTCCATGTTGCAACCCTAAATTTCTAGCTTGTGGCACTGAAGTAATTTTCAAAGTATGGTTTAGCTTACTTTAAGTGCATTTTACGCATGAGTAGACTCAAGCAAGGCACAGGACAAGTGGCAGATGGTCAGTGACAAAGACAGGAATGGAATGGAGAATTTCCTTGTCCCAGGACATGGCTTTAACAGACTTTGTCCCAGGATTGTGAGATTTAACTACTTATAATTCATGAGGCTTCAGCAGTGCTGAAGGGGAAAAAAAAGCAGCTGTCATTGTTCATAGTATTTCCTGGCAAAGACTGGCTTCCATAGGCAAAACTATTTCAGCTTCTTAAGTATGCAATTTGGAGCTTAATCTCTTCACTTTCCTACCAGTTTTATTCCTTTTGAACTTGGCTGTGCCATGTGCACTGCTCATTTACAACTCCAGGGGGGAAGAACAAGTCTCCAAAGAACACCTTTGAAACAGGCACAGCATATCTGTAACCCTGGTAAAAATAACTATAATGATAATGGATAATTATAAACCATGTAACTGGCAAAACAACACACTGCATTTCAGAGGATGAATTGCTTTACCCTGTCCAGTAACCCACTTTACAGTGCAGTAATGGATCTACATTTGGAGGGTTGTGCAATGAAATGGAGCCTTTGGCAAGCTGGAATCACACTGGAAGTGAGGCAACATCTTTGTGGGATTTTTATATATGCATATTTGAAAATCTGGAACTTATCCCTTTTGACATAAAGAGACTGGCTTGGAATGATTAAATTCTAGAACAGATTATGAAATAATAAAGGCAGTATTATGATGCAGCAGTACAACAGTGCAGTTACCCTCCACTTTACTGCTTCAAGTATAGTATATCTGAAAAGCTTTTTGCACTCCAGGGGAACTACTGATTATAAATTATAAAAAAGGAATAGAATATCATTCATGTATGAAAGAAAAAAAAAGACTTTTCAGACCCTTATTTAGATAAAGAACTTACTGAAGCAGCTAAAAATATGGGGAAATGAAGTGAACACAGGGCCTGATCCAAAGGCCCCTGAACTCAGCAGAAGCACTGCAGGGGGTGTTCATTACGTGTCAGAGTCATATATGTCGTCCTGAATTCCAATTCACAAAATGCAAATAAAGAATGTTATTGTATATGAGTGAGGAGAAAGTCTAATTGCAGTGTCTAGGCATTCCCTGTGGATAAAATGAGCAGATTTTTCTCCAGCAGGTAGACTTTCCCAGCAAGGATTTATTGCCAATATTTATGTGAGAGTTTGTAGTCCCAAAAGCACAAAAATGCTGGGAAACAAAAAGGAAAGAAAATGTATCCAAAGAGAAGACCCAAATGTTTCCAAGTCATTTCCATAAATAAAAATCTGATGCAAGCATATTATCATTTCACTTTTCAGCATTGATTTGCTTCCTCAGGATTTCAGAATGTGCATCTGAGAATTTAGAGTGTGCATCACAAAGTTTCCCTCAGCAAACACTAGAACTATGCACAAGGTATTGCAGCAACTATCAAATATCGAATGAGCAGAGACCCAGTAGATGGCCATTGGTATTAACCAGTGAGAAAATGTGCTTTGCTGTGTTGCTGCAGGTAGGAGTATCGAGCAAGTGATGCCAAACCTCTCTTCCTGTTGTTAGTAGGCAAATAAGGATGTTCAGGTGAGGCATATTTCTTGAGTGACTCTTCCCATAGACACTGAAAGCTCTGAAACAAATATTTGAGAATGGGACAGCAGAAGAGGTGCTTGAGGATGGTCCAAGTCCTAACTCATGTACCAAAACCAACCTTTTATGCGTTCCAGCATTAACCTGTTTTAAGTATTGCTCTCATCAGTAAAGCAAGATAACAAAAGCTTCTCTTAGGGGAGTAATACCAGGAAGGAAATTATGCATGCAGACTCGCTAGCAAAAATAACAGTCTCAAGCTGTAAATATACACACTGATACTACTGTTTTGTTGCTATTTTCGGCAGCCCTTGTAGCCTCAGGGGTTAGAGTAAGGAAGTAGCTGCTATTGCTGCTGTTTATGCATCAGCTTTAAAGGTTTGATTTGGACTCATGCTCTTTGGCCCATCTGGAGGTGATTTCTGCAAATAGCAGTTTTTTCTCTGACCCAGTCCAATCCATCACTGAGAGTCACACCATGTGATACTGTGGTGCTGTGGGTATCTGCTCTCACATCAGATACAAACCCACCTTCCTTCTCTAGAGAGCTCAGTTCCTTATTGTTTGTACTTTTACTTGTCTTCAATTCATGCCTAGGACAAGTAACTGCATTTCATGTATCTAAACATTCCCCACAGTTTGGTCTGCCTAAGATACTTCAGGCTCTAAACTCTTGCCTAGTCCTGCTGTTTAAAGATTTTGTATTTTGTTCTAGAGATCACTTATATCTTGATGTGTTAAGTGAAGTGTATCAGTTAATCACTTCTCAGGAGTACTACTAGGCTTAATTAATGTTTGTAGAACACTATTGAGATTCTCAAGAGAAGCAGCTACAGAAGTGCAAAGGATTATAATTAACTTAAAACTACCTCATTTTTGAGTAAATGGCTAACACTTAAACTGAGATTCTCCAAGTAAAACTAATTCATTTGATTCTTAGACAAAAAACTGTGTTTCATTTACTACTACCACTGTATGATGCATTTTGATTTTTACTGTCCTTCGATGTCCTTTGATGTATCCAGACACATAACATAGCTTGCTTTAGTTCAGGAAACACTGTCCAACATATGTAAGTCAGGTTAAAATCAAACAAACCACCAAGATAACTAAGTTAATAAACTCAAAGACCATTTGCCTTTAATAAATTAATTGAACCATAAAGCCTGTAATTACTATTATGGAATAATTTTCGTATTTATTTATAAGGCATCTCATTTACATAAATAGTCATTATCTGGAAATAAACCCAGATCATTAGAATTCAGAAAACTGACAAGCCAGATTGAGATCAGTCAAGATGTACAAAAGAGATTTGCTCCTTGCTTGAAACTCTTCTCAGAGGAAAATCTCTGCTCCTGAACAAGCTTAAACAGGACACCACTTTGGAAACAGAAGCAGTGCTTCATCCACATGACATCACTGAAACAGAACAGTTACTTTGTAAGGTAAGAAAACATTGGGTCACTCTTCTCATTAACTGTCATGGAGGGTTTCCAAGAAAATGCATTTGCCACATTTGCACTGAAAATATGACCCAGATTATAGCTGACGTTCTTTTAACACAGTTTTCTCTGAAACGGCAGCATTTCAAAATACTTTTCAGATACTTCCTTCTTTCAGAATACTTTCTATGCTTTCAGGACTTTCAGTACTTCCAAAATTCTGCATCTAGTCAGAAAACAGAAATGCAGAAAAGAGAAGAAAGAAATGACACTTCACATTTCTAATTGCAAGCTGGATTCATCACTCCTCAGCTATTAGCTAGACTCACAGGTACTGACAAAAAGAATGCATCTCAGGCCCTCCTGACAGTGCTTTTGCCATTGAAGATCCAGAGCATTCATTATTAGAAATCTTCTAAGTAGAAATAAACTCACCAGTTTTAAAAAAGCTACAGAATACATTCAAATAAATACCGTGATTGCCCTGTTCACTCAGACCTGTGCCTCTCCTTTGGCAGGGTAAAATACTTCTTTGAATCATAAGTGTAAGCTCACCAGAGTAAGGTGATACACCTCAATCTGCTCTGTTTGGATGACTTTCTTAGTAATTCCTAGAGAATGGAGGTTGGCTCAGGTACTGAGTCATGAGGGTTTCATCTCAGTATATTTTTAGTATCTGATATTTTATCTCGGGTAGTTTTTAAATCTGTATCACTGCCCAACTCTTCTCCTAATTATCTGAAATTATTTGCTTCTGTAACTGCTTCAGAACGTCCCCTTATACTACTACAAATGCTGGTCTTTTTATACTCATCTCTCAATTCAGTTAGGTTAGTACCTGTTCAAAACTTGAGCAACTGCTGAGAAACAGAGGCAAAACAAATTCACAACATTAAATCTCACCAGTGAGTCAGCGTGAATATAGGTCAGATCGAGTAACCAAGTTTGAATTTGACCCATAAGGATAGCACAAATCTATCTTCATAAACAGCAATTTTTAAAAACCACAGTCTGACTCAATACAAAAAAGAATACTTCCAGGGTAAATAATGGGATTGGAGGAAATGTCCTTGGCAAGTCAATTTGTTCCATGTTGCTGATGGTTCCTGTTAGTGGCAAGGATTTTTTTTCAAGAAGGAAACAATGGAAAACAGATGCAAAAGCATTTACCAGCAGGCCAGGCAAAGGCAGCTTTTCCAAAATGTCAAGTGTGCAGAGTAGAGTCAATTTAAAAGAGAATTAATTATTTCAACTGAATTAATTTGACTACAATGAAGCCCTGTTAAGACATCTCATCCATCCTGCTTCCTACTGTGCTACCCCTTACAGTCTAAGTCTAAATACTGACCTGTATTTGCAAACACTTCAGCTGAAAAATCCCTTATCCAGTCATAGTACCAATGTGTTGCTTTTAAAACATATTTACTGTATCCCTTCCAGGAAATCACCCACAGAATTGTGCTTACCTCTTCCACATTCCCAGCTCATATGAATTTAATCCCTGGGTTCTGCTTTCTCCTCATTCAGCTTTATACTTCTTGTGGTGTTTTCCCAGATGCTTCAGGTGATTTCCATCACTGCATTCATCAGACCCATCTGATAAATCAGACGCAAATCTGCCCTTTGCATGAAGTCCCTCACATCTTTATTTCCAGCAACTTTCCTGGGTTGCTTCATGCATTGCTTTGTCATTGCTTGTCTTTGGAGAAAGGAAGGTGACTTAATTTTAGGTCTAGAACTCTCTGCTCAAAAGAATATCCATATCTACTTCCCCTGGAACCAACAATCTCAAAAAAATTCATTTCCTTTGAGGACATGGGACTTAACACTGTAATACAACAGATTATCACCCATGGAAGGACTACCCAAGGAATCGCTGTGTCCTCTCTTTGCATTTTCCAGATCAAGACAGATTTGTAATGCTATCAACAATATAAAAGTAGCAATAATGGTTGTCTAGAGCTCTTTTTCCTTGATAGCATTATATGAAATGTGGCAAACACCAGCACTGTCACTCTGAAACCTTTTGTTTCCCGTAGGAGTATCTATAACCATGCCTACCAGTGACAGGCCAAAGCTATCACTTTTGGTTTCCAGTTTCAACATGGGCAGAGTGTTTTCTGTCACTATGAAAAACCTGTAGCAAAACCTCCATGCTAGGATTTATGTAAATTGCTTTATTCCTGCTATTTCATGGAGAAAAAAGAACTCCTCTTTATTAAGGAATAAACTTCATTACCCTGGGTCTTGCATGTCAACTTAAATGCATCAGTGTAAAATTCAGTCTCATTAAAGTAGCTCAAAGCCCTGAATGCTGTTTCAACACTTGCATTTAGTCATTCACATTAAATTTATATTTTATAGGAGCTCATAGTGAATATAAATGAATTAAAAGAACTGAAGTGCGACAAAAAATGTGTAGTGGAAGTGAATTTTAAATCGGCAGTTAAGAACTCTCTCCTGTAGCATATTCAAGTCCTCGGAGGAATACAGTTAGTTGAGATGTACCCCTCCTTATTTCACGGTGTACTAGAAGCAACATGCAAAATGCAAACATGTTGAGGCCAAACTAACATCTTCACTCTGCCTATTATCCAAAGGGATGTGGACTGAAGTTGGTGAAGAATTTCACCACAGAAATGTAACCCAAGAGATGCTAATTCACTTCTTAAATGTTTTTTAAACTAAAGACTACAGCTAACATCAATCAAAGCATGTAACTCTTGTTCAGTTGCTGTAACGTGAAAGCATTGCATGAACTCCTCTCCAGCAACAGTCCCAGCCCAAAAGGCAGGTCAATCTGGAAAGGATCCTATGGAAGGTCCAACAATTTATTAATGACATTTGATCTTTAGAGAGCTGCAGTAATGTAGTATTTCTTACATGATTTTGAGCGCTGTCATGTTCTTGTCGTGCAAGGGGAATGACTAATGTACATATGGAAAAATTTAAGGGAGTTCTTAGAAACCATAATATTTTGCTTGATCATTCATAACCGAATACTTAAAGAACTATCCACCGTATCGCTGTTGCGCAGCTTGTATTAGATCTCCATAGTTACACTTGGCATAACAAGTACAAAAACGAAGTGTCTTTGCAGGGTTGATAAGCAGACAGGAAGCAAAAGAACATCTGCTACAGCTTTAGATGGTTTTGCTGTCAGCAACTGCTGAAAAACTTCAGGCTCTGCATTCCATGTACTCCTTGTTTGGCCTTTGACACTAGCAGCTGTTGAACAGGAGATGTAAAATGTTGTACCTACAGAAAAGGAGGTGCTGCATTTTCTAGAGGATTATTGGGGTATTTAATGGGTTTTTTCCTTTCTGTTTTCTGATCTAGAAAATGCTGGATAACAGACACTGCAGATGGAGTTATCTCCTGAAGGTCAACCACTTCCTATTTCACAGTTATTTTTTTCTAACGTTCTGTTTTCCTTTCCAAAACTGCTTTGTCTTGTTTTGTTTTGCTTTGTTCTCTTTTAAACACCAAAAACAATTGCACTATATACTGAATAGTAATTATAATCGTTGTAAGGAAACCATGTGCTTCCCTGAATCAGGGCTGGGGCTTCCAGTCCAGGCAATCTATCTTCTTGTAGCATAACAGCATTTCTATAGCAAGGACAGCCACAGAACAAGTTATACAAAATAAATATCAAACAATTTAGAGCAAACTATTTTGTTGTTTAAAGAAAGAGCTGTAGAACATGATGTTTTAAAAACAAGCTCAGCCATGAAGTGCAGGTTCACTGCTTGTGTATGTGGAGAAACTCTGCTTCAGGTAGTTGAGCAGTTCTCCACCTACATACTATTTATATTTGCATAGAAAACTACTAACAGAGAACAACTGACGGCAGCATATTTCTTAGCGTACTAAGGCCCATGTACTGTAATGCATCTTTACGTACTTCCTCTGAGATTGTAAGTTTGCCTAGGAAGTTACAACAGTTGTGATGAAATCCAAGCGGATTTATCCTTATATGGTAGATCTTTTGGGTCCGACACAATGAAATGAAAATGGGTTTCAGATAACTGTGAGAAAGATGAAGACACTACTCTAGAGTTATATAAGTGACTGAGAAGATAATTTTGCCCAGAGATTCTGCGTTTTATGCTTTGGGGTTGTATGCAGTTTTTTATACATTCCAGTATATACACGCAGTAGTGAGACAATATGACCTTTGAAGGTCCCTTCTAACCCAAACTATTCTATGATTCTGTTCTATGATTCTATTAATGACTAATCATAACCGAGAATGTCTTTTAAGCCTGCTGGAGTTCTTGATCAATCCAAGCTCCATAAAGTGTGCTGTGTTCCAAACATCTTGCACATCTTGCTCACTGCACAGCTGGCTACTGAGAAAAATCTTGTCCCAGAAGGTTTGCTCAAGCTCACAAAACACATTTTTAACAACCCAAAGGTGTGCTTACTCACAGAGCTGACAATGCAGCCTCTCTGACAGCAGCTTTCCAGAGAAAGGAGCAGGAAAGAGGCAATGGGTGATGAGATTATCCCCCACGGAAGGAGACTCCTGCTTGGAATATCACCACATCTTTCCAGACTCTCTCATTGTGACTGTTTGTGCTTTTATCAAATTTTCAGTTTGCTTCTTCAGCTACAGGACCAGATGGCTCCCATGCACAATGCACTGAATCATGGCAAGGCTTGAGGTATTTGCTGTGTGCAACAGTAGACACATGCGCTGGACCAGGTTAAACTCTTTCACAGTTAGCAGATGGTGCATACTGCATATGGATGGTACTACAGCAGGTAGCTATATATACATACCGTCAGAATATGGAAGTATCTTTTCTTCTTGCAGGTTGTCAGGAAAATGACTGTCATACCTTCAACACAAGAACTAGAGGCAGTGCAGTAACACATGGCACAGGACAGATGCTAGGCACTTCCCGTGATGCACAATGCCTGATGGCAAGGAATCCTGGTGGGCCAAGGACAGGAGGCTCTTGTTCCCCCTCTGATTTCTCCTTACAGCTTTAGATTAAACTGGTGCTGACACCTTGCCCAGTGCCCATTTGCCCAGCCAATAGCTGTGGGCAGTACTTCTGGCCATGAAGCACCTCCTGAGAAACGAAATAACCTCGCTGTTTGAGAGCATCTTTGCCTCTGGCATTTTTTAAATAGAAAACAACCCTGATTTTCTCCTCACTTGCCTCACATAATCTCAAGATATAACACCCCTATGAAGCTAGAGTGAACGGGAGGGGTTTGCAAATGCAACAAAAGGCTATAGGGTTTATACAGGATGTGATTTATGCTTCAGTGACAAGACCATAAAAATCACCCTGTAGTCACCTCTCACTGATGCATGACGCATTTTAGAGCACTGACACTGGAATACCGAAAGATGCTTTTTAGACACCCAGGAGATGACTGTTTCAGAGAATTCCAGGCTGCTGTGCTGGGACTGAGCACAAGGAACAAACCCCAAGGCAGTTGAAGGATGTCCCAAATAGCACGACTCGATACGATGTGTGTGCTCCGGGTTGCATAATGAAGAAACAGCCAAGCAGCTGGCCACTTCCCAATGGCCACACTCCACCCCAGATACTTTCTGGGATGAGAAAATTATCCTTTGGCTATTTTTCAGCCTTCTTTTCTTAGCATGTATTTGACACATCCTCTGTGTTGAGAACGACAGGACACCTCGTGAGCCGGTGCTGTGCTGGCCTTTGCAAACAGGCGCGAGAGCTGGCAAGCAGCAGAAACCCATCAGGAACTGGAACAGTGACCAGGAATGTCAAAACTGCAGCCTGTGCAGCGTGGCTGTGATGAAGGTTAACGTGTGTTGCTACCACCTTTGAGGTCAGCATCAGGCTCACTTTAGCAGTCCTATAAATAGAGGTTCAAGTTTGACTGAGAAGACGATTTGGCTCTGATGGATCTTGTTTAGCATTCCCAAGAGAGGAAGGCAGATTCTTTTCTTTTTTCTCTTCCTGCCTCTAACCTTGAGTTGGTTTCTGTGGGAAACATTAGTGGCATTTGCCGAAAAACTGCCACTGTGAGCCAGATGTCCTGCTGCGTCACGCAAGCCATACATACATGTTTCTTCAACCTGCAAACCCAGACCTAATTCCCGCAAAGATTCACACTAATTCCTCACTGGCAAAACTAGGGAAAAAGCCCAAACCCTGAGTCGAATTGCTTAAAAACAGTAGGACACCTAGTGGATTTATAGGGAATATCTTTAGGATTATGAGCAACATTTTGTTATTTTCTTGGCAGAACCAACAATGAATATATTTATGGAGGAATCACTGAAATATCAGGGTTTCTATTTAATAAATTAATCTTGTTATAGTTGGTACAGCCACCAGTTTGCCTGAAGGACTTATTGCACCCTATGAAAAAACAATGAGTACTGTTTGAATGACTTGAAAACAAATAATTCTGGGGAACTGGATGGTTCCCAATGTCTGGGAACAGGACAAAGGGTATTCTGCCAGATCAAAGCCATTCCAGTTGTTCCATCTGACAGCTCTTTAATGATCTTAATGAGCAAAGTTTTATAGTCTCAGCCTGAGTCCCTGGAGGATTGTACAGCTTCACATCAAGCATCACCATGCTGAGCACAGCCAGCCCCTCCGCTGGATATCTGAGAAATGAATGAATTGGCCTCAGAATTCAGACTGCCTTCTTCATTCCCCAGGGCTGATCTTCTGAATTCAAATTAGAAGATGATGGGATGAGCGATGCTTGCACTGCTGTTGTTGACATTGGTTTTGTCTGGTAGCGATACCAGTATCAAGCAGATTTTGACCCTAGATTGGAAGTAAAACCCTGTGTCAGGGTGTGGCAAGAGGAAGAAGATTTTGAGCCGTGTCTCAGAAATTATGTATCTTGGCCAGCACTTATCCTGGAGCTGCCAGTATTATCTTGCTAATATGTCTCTGGAGGCAGCAGACACAGACAAGGAGATGTGTGTTGAGTTCAAAATGGATGCAGGAAACTGATGACTTCATTTTGACAGTCATTGCAAGAATCACCAAGTCATCAAGTCTGTTATATTCGATTCCTGTTCCCAAAGCTTGCTGAAAACTTTCCTTCCTTTCTGCTGACCATAATACTGTCCTAGAGAAAAAACGTCTCCAGAGGATAGTTAATTTTGCTGGAGCTGCTCCCTTCCCACTCTTCCTTCAGTGCTGCAGAGACCCCTAGAGAACAGCAAAACTGGGATGAGATTTGATTTTGGCTAGATCCCCATTCAGAGCCAGGTCCTTTTTGATTCCAACTCCAGGGTTAGGAAAGAAAAGGTTGACAGAGAAAATAAGTCTAATTGGGTCCATTCCTTCTTATATATTCTTTTCTTTTTAGGGCTGTAGAAAAATAATATAGTGGATGCTGGAATCCAAGTGAGTTATCAACAGAAAAATTCCTATCAACTGTGTGCATTTGCATTATTCCTACCTCTGGTTGGAATTACCTGAAAAGAAAAACTCCCTGTACATCATAGGCTCTTTAATTTGGTCCAGGGTTTGGGCTTTTTTTGTATCAGTGGATGGATTTTATACTTGAAGGGGTTTTTCTTCTGAGTGACATGTCAAACTGGAGGTAGCGAGTGCTATGCTTTTCTCCAATTTAGCAGCTGGATCGGAAAGCTTGAATTATCTCTACATAATTGCAATGATTCATGGATTGTTAGAAAATTGCAAAGTATTGATTGGATTTCCCCCGAGGATATATTTCTCCTCTGATAAAGTAGGTTCTGGGGCTTCACATTTGTCCTTTCTGCCTTTTGCCCCCGGGGAAGCCAGTGGCTCCTTTCATCTGGGAAACAGGAATTTGGGTCAACAGCCACTCAAGGACAATTTTGAGTTATTGTGATTGCCAGTTCCTAATCTTTCCCTGAGTTTCGAAAGGTGATGGGCTTTGCAAAGAGTGAACAGGGATTTCAGAGACAAAAAAGCAGGAGCCAGCAGCAAATACTGCCCATCCCTGGTTTACATGCTTCTATTTCAGTGTCAAATGCCACTGGTGTGTTCTGGAAAGAGACCTTGACCTTGTTGTGGGAATGCTACAGCCATCAAGGATGGTGGCACATTTCCCCCTTTATCAGGCTGGGATTTCCCTTGGGGTCTCAGGAGTTGGTGGCAGGAGAGAAAGGGGAGAATAAAGTGAGAATCAGGCAGAGGGAGAGCCTGATGCACAGCCCCTGGGGCTGAGCAGTGTGGAGCTGATAGCCCTGACACACATCTGCACACTAATGGTGCTGCTGAGGCAGAAACTGGGACCTTCTTGGCAGCTGCTCTATGAATTTCCATAACAGACCCATAAATATGCAGTTATGAGTGTGACCTCTGCTTCTTTTCTTCGCTAAATTGAACATCCAAGGACCAGCTGAGTATCATTCCTTCTCTCTGCTCCAGTTGCTTGGAATGTGCTGCCTCCATGAATGGCTGTCTAACTACAAACTGAGGAATTACAAGAGAGTGCTAATTCAAGGTCTGCAATGAATTTAGTGTTCCTGCAAGGATGACAGTAATGGCAATTAATGCAGCAGAAATGCCAGTGCTGAATGATGCTTCTCGCATTAAAAGCTGCCAGTCGAAGAGCACACAGCCCTCTGTTATTTCAGGCCTGACCTCTGCTTTTTGGTCGTGTTTCATACACATGGCAGGGGTCCCAGGCCATCCCATAATCACAGCAGCACACTCCAGGAGGGGACACAAAGAACAGAGCTGCCAAAATCAGTCTGCGCTGACAGTGACATTTCCTTATGGTTTGCATATTCTCATCTGGGGCTTGCTAGAACAGGAGCAAAATTAACCCAGGGCTGAACAAAATATAAAACTTTAATTTTATAGAATCATAGAATCACAGAGTGGTTTAGGATGGAAAGGACCTTAAAGCTCATCCACTTCCAACCCCCCTGGCATGGGCAGGGACACCTTCCACTAGAGCAGCTTGCTCCAAGCCCCTGTGTCCAACCTGCCCTTGAACACTGCCAGGGATGGGGCAGCCACAGCTTCCCTGGGCACCCTGTGCCAGTGCCTCAGCACCCTCACAAGGAAGAGCTTTCTACCTAAGAGCTCATCTCATCTCAGGTTAAAGCCATTCCCCCTTGGCCTGTCCCTACAGACCCTTGTAAAAAGCCCCTCTTCAGATTTCTTTTAGGCCCCTTTATGTATTGGAAGCCTGTTATAAGCTCCCTGCTAGTCCAACACTACCCGCATGTCCTGCTGCCTGTTGATTCTTGTTTAGATGCAAAATTCTTTCTGCTGTTTCAGTTTTCACCATGAAGAACCTGATTATAAACAATCAAATGTGTTCAAACAGGCTTAGCTAGAAATAACCCCTGCTGCTGCTGCTCATCTGTGTGCCAACCTGCAGAAACATTTTGTTATGATGTATGCTTGGTAAAAATGTCTCTGCTTTGTGATGTCTTAAGTCCAACAAGTGTTAGTGGTAGGCAATGTAGGGACCTTGATTTTTAGTTCAGCCAGAAAAGCCTCTGTCCTCATTTCATGCCCTAAAGTCTTGCGTAGGACAAGCCAGTTCCAGATGAAGAACAATTTGGTGCAAGAGGAAGCAACACTTACACACATGAAAAATACGAATAACAGGGGTTTTCAAGCTCACAAAAAAATCCAGCCCCCAAAAGGGGTGAACCGCTCTTTCAGAAGAATAACCAAAAATACTTTGCCTGGGTTATTTTAATATTTTTTAGCACTAACAGGAATTCTGGAGGATGAAACCAGGCCTCAGAAACATCAAGTGAAAATTAATAGCTTCTTAACAACAAAGCTCAATGGAGAACTGGAAATGGGATGCAAGACGGACACCTTAACTACAGAGTTACAAATACACCCCAGCCTCTACACATACACTGTCCATTCTCAATTTTAATGCCCTACTCAATGCAGAAGGATTGAGAAGGGGAGCAGGATGAGCATTTTCAGACTCAAGATTTTGGGTGTTCTGGGCTCATCTGGGGATAAAAAGGATGAACCCAAAGATGACGCAGACTCCTACCCATCTCGCTGCTACACTGGGAAGTTTCTGCTCCTGCAAAGCCTGTCCTTGCAATGACCCTAGGGAACCGGCACATGCAGTTATTCCCATGGGACACATGGAACAGGGTCCTGGGGATGTGAAGCCCTGAGCGCTCAGTGGGTTTTGTACACCTGCGAGAAGCTGGAGGTGCACAATCTGCCTGGGCACACCAGAGGCTGGTGGCAGGACATGAGCCTAGACCCTGATGCTGCAACCTCACCTCTGTGCTCCTGTGCTGTGACACGCTGTGACATCACATGTCTTCTAGTGCTTCGTTTTCCCTGCTCGGAAGCTCCGAGGCAGAGTGAACTATGTGTTTCTAAGCGCAGAGGATCACGTTATAGCCTGTTATCACTCTGGCAGATGGTAACTGATGCACAGTGCTGCTGCTGGAGCTCGGGGGTTGCTTTCCATGCACAGGAATGATAAAACAGACACTGACTGCAGAGATGGTGAACATACTGCTGCTGCTGCTAACGGCAAGCTGGTGGAAAAAGAGATGTTTTATGGGCTGGACACAAGCACTATTTTTATCCTCTTCTATTTACATCTCAAGCCTGTGCCAAGGGAAGCTGATGACAAAGGTGGTGTCTCCCACAGCACAGAGGCAGATGAGGGGAACTGCCTTTGGGGAAGGGAGAATAGGGGTGGCAGCAGTGTGATGGTGGGGAGAGGGCCTGCACTTGTAGCCCCTTTGCACTTTATGAGCTGGAAGAATCCCAGGTTGGAAGGGACCTCAAAGATCATCTGGTCCATTTTGCTAGGCAAAGCATGACCTAGACTAGATGTCCAGCAAACCTTAAAAGTATCCAGCATTGTGGAAGCCACCACTTACCTGGGGAGATTATTCCAAAGGCTGATTGTTCTCATTGTGAAAATTGCTCAGTGGCATCTCCAGCACCTCCGCCTCAAGCTCCATGGGTTTAGCACGACCCTCTCAGCCCAGTTCCTAGGATGGATCTGCCCGACCGGGAGGCTTCCCACCAACCTGCCCCAAGCTGCACCGCGGCTGTGGGCAGCTGCATGGAACCACCACCCACCTGTGCAGGCGGAAGGGAACCCATGGTGGGGCTGGGGATAGGGCTGGTGAGAGCCAAGCAAAAGCAGAGGCGAGGCGCGGTTTTTGTACCTGTGGTGGCAGGAGCCCCTGGAGAGAGGGAGTGCGTCCGGTCCTAATGGGGGCAGAAGAATCCAAAAACAGACGAACGAAAACGATTAGGTTCCACCGAGATTTGAACTCGGATCGCTGGATTCAGAGTCCAGAGTGCTAACCATTACACCATGGAACCGCTCTGCCAACCCCTCTTCCGGACCGCCACTAATCCCTTCGCAGCACCTCTGCCGCGGCCAGCTCGCCCATGGGGCTGTGACCCCCGGGTGCGGGAGCCCTTTGGGGTCCGCAAGGCCACCGGAGCGTGTGTGGGCCCCGTTACCCTCAGCGCGGCCCGTTTAAGGCCGGGGTGGGCGGGACGGCGGCTCTACCCCCTCCCTTCCCCCCCCGGAAGCGGTTTGGCTCCGGCGCCGCGTTGCCCCGGAACCACCTGCCTAGGGAGGGCGGGCAGAGCGCGGGGGGGCGGAAGCGTTGCGGCGGCTGCAGGGAGGGTCCGGCTCCCGCTCCCGCTCGCAGGTCTCGGCTCGGCCTCGCTCCGCACCATGGGCACCCGCGATGACGAGTACGATTATCTCTTCAAAGGTAACGGCCGCCCCGCCCCGCCCTGCCCCTTCCCGGTGCCAGCCGGAGGGGTCACCTTCCGGAGGGGGTCCCGGCCTTGCCGGGCGGCGGGGAGCGGCCTCCTCACGGCGCGACCTTCCCTCCGGTGTGGGTGCGGTTGGGAGCCTCGCCCGCCGCTTCAGCCGGTCCCTGTCCCTGCCTGCGGGGAGCGGGCCCCGGTTGCTGTTCGCTGAAGCCGGGGAAAGACCCCTGGCAGCGCCGCTTCGGCCTTGCCAGAGCGAGGCGGGGCTGCGGTTCCGCGGGCATCAGCGGGCACTGAGGGGGTGTTTGTGGAGCTCGGTCGCGGAGAGCGCTCGGCCCGGGAGTGTCAGATCCGGGCAGGTTTTCCTCGCCCTGATCTGCCTTGTCCAAGGGTTCTGCTTTGTGACAGGCCGAGGCGATGCCAGCCTGCTGGGGTGGCGAGCACAGAGCGTTTGTGAGGGTTCGGAAGGCCTACTTCCGTCTCCAGCTGTTAAACAGGGCTGTAAAGGGAGTTATGTGCTCAGCGTTGGGAGATGATGCAGCTAATTTATTAAAGTAGCGTTATTCACTGCTTGCTGTATTCCAAGCCCTGTGCGAGGGGTGGATGTAACTGCTGTTTCACACCCAGCGATGCTGCATCCTATCCTAGGTGCCCAGCAGAGAGGGGCAAGGTTTCCTTGTTTTCCAGGGCTGATGCTCCTCCAGCCTGCATCCAGCTGGGTTAAAGTGTTGCAGGTTGTAGTTAAGTACTCAGGTCTCACTCCCTGCAGAGTAAAATGCCAGGCTGCCATGCAGGTTCCTAAAGCATGCTGTGAAACGTGTATGGAACAGCTGATGTTTTGAAGTTGACTGTCCAGTTTTGGAAACCCTACTGCAAAAGCAAGCAAATTATTGCAAAAAAGGGTGGTTTGTGCTATGGTATTGTTACATATTTGAGTTTAGGACTTAAAGTATTGCTCATTACATTGCAGTAGTGAGAGACTCCGTGGTTGTCATTGTGCAAACAATGTAAAGGAAACATCCGTGGTTTTTTTTCTGTACTTCAACTCCTGTAGTAAGTTTGAGGAATTAGTTGTTTCTTTTTGCCTCTTTCATCCAATTGCCATGTGGAAGGTGACGTTATTCCTAACTATAAATCAGTCATCTGTACTGCTGTTAAAACCAAATCAGGAAGTACCAAGGGTCGAGCTTTTCAGCTTGCAGCATTGGCAAGGGCCTTGCTGACCCCTAGTTTACTCACATTGAGCAATCTTACTGTAGGTACTTATGAGTTATCATAACCATTGCAGCACTTTTACTGGTTCATACCATTCTGTCAGGATGTTTATAATTAATGCTTTGGCAGTCAAGGCCTGGGAATGTTGGTGATGCAGTTTGTTGGGAAAGGTCCTAGCTTTTATTAGACCTGCTTCCTTATATAATTGGGAAATAATACAGTTGGGATCCAGTTTTATAGAAGCATTCAAAGCTAGTTTAATAAATTGCCCCTTCTAAAGCTTTTTCTGCTTAAAGTAGTTTATACAAGCTTTCGGGAGCACAAAGAATGCTGTGAAAACGGTGGCGTGAAGATGAGGGATTTGGGTTTTGCAAAGCTAAAGCAGACTGCAGGAAATTGATGCAATGTCACATCACTGGGATTAATGGGTCAGCTGAAATAACACAACTGCAGAATAATACAAGTCCTGGAAACTTTTGTAACTTCCCAGAGGTTCTAAACAAGCTGTCAGCACTCCTGAATGCTGTTGAAATTATTGCGAGTAGGTCTCTGAAATGAATGTCCCCTCAGCCAGGCTCTGGTCAAAAAGGCGAGAGGTAGGTGAAAACTCTTGGAAAAGGAAATGAGAACTCAAGGTAATGAATAATTATTAAGCTTGTGTTTGAATCTCAGGCACGAACATCGTGGGGATGGAGGGGAAATGTAGGCAGGATAGGCATATCCATTTTGAACGGGATATTGTAGGTTTAAAAGATGGAGAAGAGAATCAAAATAATATTGTGATAAATGATAAGGTGCTACAACTTTATAAAAATTAAAACGGTGAGTGATTAGGGCAAATAGGGGAAAAGTCTATTGTTTGTCATGATTTCCATGGGTGTCTGTAATGCTGCTTTTACTGAGCAGCAGGCAAAACCAAAAGGACATAAATTCTTACAGATGTATATACAAATTCTGGAGAGGTGCATTGCAATAAATTCTGTAAATGGGTTTGAAAGACTGCACAAGTTTAGAGAGGAAGAAAAATGGCTGTTGGGGTGTTTCAGTGTGATGGATAGAGTGGCAATTCTGAAGGTATTGAGTGTTTCCAGATGCGAGGGCCTGCATCTAGACAGATGCAAAGATTAACCTGTTGTTACACTTAATATTTCTCAGACATCAGTTCTTGACAGTCAGATGGGGTGTTGGTCTGTAAGGACGTTAAATCCAGTAGGACAGTTCTTCTGGGTTTATGAACCCGAAGGGACATTGTAGGTTGGTGGGACTGAGTTCAGACCCTGCCTTGATTTAAAGTAATTGGGTGATATTTTCTAGTCTAGCTGTCCCTTACTACTCTCAAGTTGAACTGCCATGTGTCTGTTTAGGTGAGAGCTTTGGTTTTGTCCTGACAGCAGCTATGTGTCAAAATCTGTCTGACTGCTGGTGGGTGTAAGCTGAGCCCACCTTTGCTGCTGTATGATAAAATCACAGCTCCTGTTACAAAATACCCCTCTCCTGACTCTGTTGCCACACTTCAGCATATGCTCAAGCCTGTGCCTAGCTTGTAAAAAGACAATTCCTGGTAAATTATTCTTGTCTAGCTACACGTCTTTGTATTCTTCCATACTTTGGGGGTTTACCTGAGAGCAGTGCCCACTGTTCCCAGCAGTGCACTTGAGGAAATACAAGACCTGTGAAGTCCAGTTTGAGGAAATATAAGGATTTTACATTATTACGTAATAAATTAAGCCTGGCTTAAATGCAGGAACTTTGTACACTTTTTGATTTCTATACTTGCAGTAGATGAGTAGTTATTATAGTAACCGTCACCTGTAGAAGGTATCTTGTGTTTCCTATAGACAAAGCCTAAGAGGGTTATGTCTGCACCTTGATCCCAGGTCCAGAGTTCCAGATGGTCAGACTTCTCATTTCTGAATGCAGACCTGACTTGTGGTGACATTCAGCTTATTGTTAGGGAAAGCTCCAGTGTCAGCTGTCTGCTTCCTATTTTGCATCATGTTAATTTCTCCAGCTTTTCCCTTTGAGATTGAAGAAATGCTTTGAAACGGAACTTGTTGGTTTGGGATTTTGAAATCCTTTTAGTGTGTTTTGTTTAGAGAAATTTGTGGGAGAAAGTGCTTGCAAGGCACCTATTGGCTTTTACAATGGTAGCAAGCCTTTTGCTCCCACTTTTCTGCTATAATAAACCTCTCAGCTTGGCCATTTTACTACAGAGGTTTTTGCAGGCCCAGTTTTGTGTTATGTATAGCCTGTACAGGTAACAAACAACCCCTACCCCAAAGTGACTTTGAGATGCTAGTTCCCTCTATGACAAGAAAAACAGGGGAGCACAGGTGAGGAGGGAGATTAATGGTTTATCACCAGCTACCTGCAACGTGCAGAACCAGGTCATATTACTCACATTTCCTTTAAACTCCAACTGAAGTGGGCAGGAGATGTTCATCAGCAGATTCTTCATGGAGATGTGTTCAGGCTCTTAATTAATACGTGTTTTAATAGCAGAGCTCAGCACAGAGACAAGCGGTTTTAGGCATTTAATTCCCTAGCACTTATGCACTTGTTTTAAATTGGGTAATATATCACTTGTATAATAACTTTTACCAATGATCATACAAGCTAGTGACAGTGGACTTTCTATTTTCAACCTGATTAGGTTGGAAGTAACGTATTTCATGGGATAATTAAAGTATTTTCTGAAAACATCAAGTAAGTTGGAGGTTTAACAGAAATTAAAGTGGGGTGAGTGAGCTGGAGTGTTGGTGAAAAATCAATCATCCATTCTTGATGTAGTTATCAATGGCTTTTCAGGGAAGTTAGGAAATTGAGTTCTTATTTTGGTCTTCTACAGAAATAAATCTGGAATTACAGAAGGAAATTCATACAGTAGCGTGGACTCCTCATACTCTTATTCTTCTCTTTCTCTCTACCAAATCCTTGTCTTAAACGTTTGGGGTGGTGAATGCTATAGATAGTCAAATGCATCAATTTGAAGAACATGGGCCAGTTCAATACTTGCAAACATCACTAAACCAATAAGAATTAACTGCCTGGTAGTAGTCTCTCAGAGCAGGGAGATCACTTTCATGACTTTCAGGATGTGCCAGTGCAAATCTCTGCAAAGCTTTCTAAGGTGCTTCTCCTGTAAGGGAGGTGCTGGTCCAAAAGCAGGTTACTGATGGAAGCTTTCAAGGCTGTGTCTTGTGGCTGAACTCGCTTAAATATTTCCCCTGGACCTTCTTCCTCTGGTGATGTAGTGAAGGATTTTGCTGACGATGGTACAGGAGAAGGAAGGTTGGAGCACAGCCCTGGAGGGGCCTGTGTGCTGATGACGACTGCGATCCTCCAAATGACGTGGGGCTCAGGATGTAAAGCTTTTCTGCCTGGGGATTTACTGGAGTTTGGTAAAGTAGACATTTGCCAACTTAAAGCTAGAACAGTTAGCTCTGATCACAGGGAGACTGAGCCATCAAGGTGATATGGTCAGGGAAGGTAATTCCAGATCCAGGTATACCTATTAGAGATGCAAATATGAAAATCCCTGTATACATTACACTTAAAATGATGTGTGCAGTTCTTCTCACTGTGTGAAAAAGAAACTGAAAAACATGCAGGGTTAATATTTTGGGAAACGGCCAGTCTGTTTATAAGGAATCATTTGAGAAGTTGGCTTATTTAGCTCATAGAGCAAAGCCCAGAGATGTGGCTGCTTTCTGTAAATACCCCAGCATAAACACCGTAGGGAGAAGGAGCTAATAAGCTAATGGACAATGCTGGCATGTGAACAGCGGCATGAGCTGACCGCTAATTTCTGCTGAAAATCAGGAGGCAATTTCTAACCATTAGGAGTGGAAGAAAAGCCCAATAAAAGTGTGCGTGCAGAACAATTAGCTTTAATCTGGAACTAGATAACATCATTTCCCTCCCAGAAACTGGGTGCCTGGCATAGTTAGGCTGGGACTCAGTCATCCAGGATCATTGCTACTGTGTTTCTATGCTAAGAATATAATGCATGGGAATATTGTATAGTATAAATTATCAAAATGAGGTGGTTTGATAGGGAAAGCAAGATTAAAATTAATAATACAGTCTGAGTGATTGTTAAGCTGTGATCCTTGCTCAGACTGGCAGGAGGTTTGGGTACCTGCTGACATTGCAAACTGTTCTTGTCCCTGTTCAAGAGGAACCGCAGTGGCCCAATTAAGTAGAGGAAATAGCTGACTCCAAAGAGGAAAGTCTAATACTTTCCCCTTTTAATTGGGGACATATTAATCTGGTGCTGGAAACCATTGAGAACATAAGCAGCATGGCATCCAGACAAGGTAAGGAAAAAAGAGGAATCAGAATAATCTATTGTTAAATCTGAAATATACACTGAACAACAAAAATATGTTTGAGGGGAAAACTTAACAGATATATGATGCTTCCTGTTGGGAAAAGGAGATTATATATGTAGGTTGCTTTTCTTGTTCAGAGAAGTTTCTGGCTGCTGTCAAAACTAATGCTGGTGATAGCCGGACTGAGGTATGCAAAGGGAGTTGATAACTTTTGCCTCTAAGGAACTTGCTGTTTGTAACACCTCCCAGTGAATATAAATATGATGTTGCCTAAACCTGCCAAAATAGTCTTGGAGAACTTACTTGTCAAGGAAAGAGGAAAGCAGTGGCAGTTTGCCAGGTGGGGATGATGCAGTTAGATGCCTTGTCCCTGCACTAAGTTTATTACTGTTTAGCATCTTATGTGCCAGCAAAGCTGTTCAGCTCTGTGAGGGCGGCTGACACCGAACAGTGCTGACCTGTCATGTAGGACAGCAGAATCCTATTTGCCTTCAGCATACCTGCTTGCCACTTACCTGCACTTGTGATCTTCATAAACAGAAGTGGTTAGCAGAGCCACTCGGGGCTTTATGCAACCTCTGTATCTTGGCCGGCTGTGTGCTGAGTCAGCTGGCAGAGGAAGCCGGGAAGATCTTTATTGTGATGAAGTGTTCTCCACAAGGCCATGTTTGAAGCGAGCATTTGCTGCAATTTTCATTTTAGAGAGGGTGTTTAAAAGGTTCTGCTCTGCCCTTGCAGTCAGAGAACAGCCCATTTGCCAGTATTGGTCTGCATTATTTAAACACAAGATGCTGTTTGAGGGCTGCTGTGTGGCACAGCAGCAGATGGGAGTATTTGCACTGCTAGACTAAAGCTCTATGGGGAGGTTTCTCAGGTGATTGGAGTGTGGTTGGGGCACTCATTTCTCTGTTGTACCACACAATCTTTAGCACTGTGTTGCAGTGATTTAACTGCTAAATGATGGGTGTTATGGAGCAAGTATTCCTGTTGTTTTTTTCCAGACTAGCATAGCCACAACATTTTTTTCCTGTCAGCTGGATGAGCACTTGTTTGCTTGGACTGGTGTTGAATCACTGCTGAATTTAAGTTAATCAGCCTATCTTCTCAAGGAGTTTACTTGTCCTTTTATTACCTTCCATTACTGGTTTGCTTACCTTATCTTTAAGGGCATGAGATCATCCAGAGAGGCTCCTGCTGGTGTGACTCAGGGTTGTGAATGTGTTTCATCCAGTGGCCTGCATCTTGGTAGTGAGTTTTAAGTTACACTTAAACTTGCACCTTTCAACTCCACATTACAGGATATTGCAGCGAGCCCTCGTGATGCTTTTCTTCCTTGTAGGAGCTGGACTTTAAACCTTCTATTTCTTGTCAAGCGTAGCTGAATCCTTCCAATTAGTTTGATTGGCAGTGGTGCTATGATGAGTCAAACTGAAGTGGATGTGGATGGTGGCTCTAATTCTAAGGCCCAGCAATATCCTGGCAGCATTTTAGAGCAGTTTCAGGCTGACCTGGAGCAGCCAGCAGTTGCAGCAGCAGTGAGGGACTGCGGCAGGGTAGTGCTGTGGCTGAGTTAACACTTTAACCTGGCCATCGGGTTGATGGTGATCTTGTGATTTTAGGGGTTTGGTTCTTTTTTTCTATTCACAAGTTTTTCTGCCCCAGTGGGGAACCTCTCTTCTGCAAAGGTGTGAAGAGCGTAAAATGAAGGCAGAGGCTGCTGCTTGCCCTGTGTTTTGGGCTTCTTCAACAGAACAGATTTCAGTTGTGTCGTGTGGAGTTGTTTTCTCTTGTAGTTCTAGTGTTAAGATGTGAAATTCGAACAGTCCCTGGCTTTTGCAGTGACAGCCATATATGTTCTTCCTGGAGGAGGAATGTTCTTCCATGTTGGGCAAAGGAGACTGAAATGTCACAAAGTCAAATCTAATGTCTCTTCAAAATGCTGGTGAATGTGGCAGCTCTGGTTCTCTAGAAAGATCAAGACTTGGACAGTAGATCCATGACAAGGGTGGTGGTTTTGCCATTATTTTCCTTCATGTTTCATTCAGGAAAATGAATGTTTATTGCAGGTTATTGTCAATGGCTTACCTACATCTGGAATCTGATTCTTATGTCATTTTTGTCTTGTAGTTGTACTTATTGGAGACTCTGGAGTAGGCAAGAGTAACCTTCTGTCTCGATTCACTCGCAATGAGTTTAACTTGGAAAGCAAAAGCACCATTGGAGTAGAGTTTGCAACAAGAAGCATTCAAGTTGATGGGAAGACAATAAAGGCTCAGATATGGGACACAGCAGGACAGGAGCGATACCGAGCTATCACATCAGCGTAAGTGACACCTTGTGTGGCTGAAGAGAAGCTTTTGCTGAGGAGGGTCATTTTGGGCCCTTCTGATTCTTCAAACTGCAAGCAGGGGGGGTTTGTGTTTTACCATGTGGTACCCACAACCTATGGTGGAAGGAAGGTTAAACATTATGTGGATCATAAACTTGATATAGTGTGTCCCTGCACAGACTGATTTATTTCTCAGTGCTCTCATGATTTATAGCTGGAGGCATTTCAAGCCTAGAACGTAAGAGCTTTGAGGGATGCATTTCAATGCAAGCAGTTGATAAGGTGCTATCAGTGTTCACCAAGGTTTTGTCAGTGGTAACCTAAGACCAGAAACTCTCCTGCAGCAGCGAGGAAAGACTGCTCACTTTGTGTGCTTCTTTGACTGGAAAAAGCCAGCATAGCAAAAGCTGGATTTGGGTAAAGCTGGAGGTAGTTGTGGGGTGGGAAATACAGCGTGTTTCTTTTTGAATGATTTACTGTGCCTCTCTCTGGTCTGAAAGGAGACCAGCCATGGCCCTTTGTAAAGGGAATAGATCGCATTGACGTTCTTATGATCCAGTGAGTCATTCTGAAATCTCTCTCACTACGGGCTGTGCCTGTACTGCACCCACAGCAATGGGTGGGGAGACTTTTCAGGAGTGGATCAGAGGTTAGAGGTGATAGTAGCTCCCTACAGATTGTAGAGCTTCATTTTGGGATGCAGGGTTCTCCTCACAAACGTGTGGTTTGGCTTGCCTGTAGACTGTGAGTTCTCCTGGCTGCACTGGTGGTACTGTGGCATAGCCCCACTTGGAATGTTCTGCTTCACTCTTTCCAGTCCCACATAGCCTGCATCTGGATATTTTTTTGTATAGCTGTCTTAGTAACAGCTATTTTCCATTGTTGCACAGTAACTTGTCTAACTTGTCACTTTTAATCATGATGTTTCTTGCTGGTTCTCTAAGACATCTCTTCACCCACAGGTACTACCGTGGAGCTGTAGGGGCATTATTGGTGTATGACATTGCCAAGCACCTCACCTATGAGAATGTAGAGCGATGGCTGAAAGAGCTGAGGGACCATGCTGACAGCAATATTGTAATCATGCTTGTGGGAAATAAGAGTGACCTGCGCCACCTGAGAGCAGTGCCTACAGACGAGGCCAGAGCTTTTGCAGGTCGGTGAACTCAAAGTAATTTCCTGCTGCAAACTGTCTGGGAATCTTAGCTATGCCAGTGTGCTGGTAGGAGGAAAAAGTGCTGCTGGTGATGTTCCTCAGTTCACATGCCAGGGTTTGCCTCTTTAATTCAGTCAAAAAAGAAGCCTTGTAAAACATCCGTGCTGATGTGGTTACAAGAGTCAGCCAGAGGCACTTTAAGATTTTAAAACATCCCTGTAAAGAAAGGATCCTTGCCTGCAGGTGGAGGATTGTCATTCCCCCATAGGGCTATCACTGTTAAATAGCTGCCATCAGATACTAGCAGGTGGAGAAACTTGATGAGGTTAAAGGAAATCCAGGAATCTTCCTCGCTTAATTCTTGAAGGTGCAACCAATTCTCACTTTCACTAATGCAGGAAGATGTACCTCAAAGTAACACTGGGCTGATCCCTGTTGGTGTTGGGTGGCGTTGCTTTCAGAGCATGTAAGGGGGAAAACCCCACGAGTTCTTATACACTACACATGTAATCTGGTACAGAGGATACATGATGTACCCCTCTAATTGTAGTGTTTCTGTCCACACAGAGAAGAATGGTTTGTCATTTATTGAGACGTCTGCTTTAGACTCTACAAATGTGGAAGCAGCTTTCCAGACTATTCTGACAGGTGAGTCATCTCCTGCCTTGTGTTTCAAGGGGGAAGGGCAGAAGGCTGCTCAGATATGATGCAAATAGGCAATTCTTTGCCTATGAAGTGGTTAAAATTTTGCTAATCGTTCTTCACAGCCATAGGATTTGAAGTCCAGTTTTGAGTCACAGTTAAAAGGCCAGCCTTGAACTCAGGAATGAATCCTTGTTCACTTTGATCTGCCCCAGGTTTCTAGTCAGACTCAGCCTAGCTTACCTTTCAGTTTCCCATTTGTGTATGGTAAGGGAGTGCCCACAGGAGGGAACTGTCTCATGCAAGCAAAACACCCATTGTTTATCAGAGGAGAAGCTAGTCTAGTTTGTTTCCACCTTTAATGGTGGTCATAGCATCTGGCAAGGGAAAAGGGATGAGAGAGTAGAGATCCTCCCTTTGAACAATACTACTACTGGTAGTATGAGACATAGTGACTCCTGAGCTGCAGGGTAGTTGTTGTCATTTCATTAGTAGTCCTGGCTGGACTTTTGGCCTCTGTAACATGTAGCAGGGAATGCTGTGTCTTTTAGGCTTTGTGGATAAAAGTACTTCCTTTCCATTTAAACCCTTAAACATTTTCTTAAGAACACACCAAAAAGGACTTTTTTAGCCATACTTTTTAGCCATTACATTATTTACTGTAATAAAAGTGTAAATTCTCTGGCATTTCCTGAAATGCTTAATGAACACTCTAACACTGGAGAGAGTTGTTAGGCTGCTGGAGTATTACCTGCCTGTGTGCATCTCTTTCTTGTCTTAGTTGTAAGAGGCCTCTGCTAGGTTCTGGTTCTACTTTGTTTTTTACAGTGGGTTTCTAAGCAGTAGTGCCCCTGTCCATACACTGGCAAAACAGTGTATGTTAGATGAATAAACAGCGTGTAGGGGTGTTTGCCATCTGGCTGCATCATTCAGTGCTGGGACTAGAACTTAAGTTGGTTTCTTGCTTAGCTGAACCATGTGGTTCCCTTTTAACTTCAGTGTTGTCATTTGGTTGTAATTCAACATTGCACAAATTCACAAGGGGAAAAAGGAGAAGTTAGGGTGGCTTACACATTTACTCCCTGTATGACTAACCACTAATGCCATCAGAGGGTGGATGGCTAAGGAGTGGCTCAGTGTGATGGTATCTGGGATGCCTGTTGTATTTCCTGCTTTCTTCACCTACCTCAAGTCAGTCCTATCAAAAATGCTTGTGAATTTGAGCACAGGTTTTTTTTTTCGCAGGACAAAAGGCATTTTTGTTGCTTATTTGTAACTGCTAAAACCTGAAACTTCTTCCTTTATGCATGTGCCCTTGGCTGCCCCTCTCCTCTCATTAGCACCTAGACTGAGCTTTGAGGTCAGATTCTGGCTGAAAGTGCTGTGTGTAATGTAGAACAGCCTTGCTGCTTGCTCTTCAAGTGTTCAGAGCAGATCAGAGCTCTCGTATGAAGGTTAGTGAATTAACTTTCATACTCATTCAGCACCAGCACTAATAAAACAGAACTGGAAACGTATCACCTCCTAAGGCAGCTGGCAGGCTGTCCTAGTCAGTGTGAGCTAGTCACTTAATGGCCCCATCCCCTCTTGGGCTGTTCTGTTCTCTGACAGTGATGCCGAAGAGGTGGAAAGTTTCCTGCAAGTTTCCCAGGGGTGTGTGTTACTTCCATAGAGCTGTGTGACGCTCGGACAATGCCCTGTTGTTGCCATGGGGAAGCAGTTCACCTCTTGGGCACAGGCGGGGCTGTTTCTTTCTCTCTCCTCCCATGCATCCAATAGTACTTTTTGTTCAGAAGTTATTTTGGATTCTAATTTGCAGATTATGTGGGTTTTTTCCTGGTTTAGTTTTTCTGTAAGGGAGGGCAGTCTGCAACGGGAGAGCAAGCCATTAAAACTTGCCCTCGGTGGACTCCGACAGATTGTTGAGGCCGTTGTTGTTCCACAAACGCTGTGCTCCCTGCATGTTGCCGTGATGGTATTTTGGGTGAAGAGCTCTTGGGCATGTGAGCAGGCTTCTTGTTCAGGAGGGGCTGGCTCAGCTGTGCTGGAAGAAACACTTCTGCTGATTAGTGGGCATGTGGCTCGCTCCAGACAGGAGCTCCTGTTTCAGGGAGATAAAGATGAAGTAAATAATGCATTAGCAGCAGGTTGGCTCCATCTCGGCTGTGACTGGCATGTTAAGGACGAATGTTCTGCCAGTAAACTTCTTGATAACACTTCACAGCTGGCTTTCTTCTGTTAGTGATTTGCTTTGAAGGAAAGAGGGGAGCAGTCATCTGAGGAATGTGGTTTTCGGAGTGACCCTGCGGAATCCTGGATAGCCTGTATTTGGCAAGGCTGCCTCCAAGCATAGTGCCTGCGGGTGGAATGCCTGCTGTCCTTTGAAGAAGGAAGTTGGTAAAGCCATCAGGCTTTGCCACAGGCTGCACAGAGGTGGCTGACAGAAGGGGCAGGGCATGCTGCTGCGCCAGCTCTGCTAGTATTTGCAGTGCTGGGAACTGCACTGAAGAGATATCCCAGGCTGCTCCTAATGCCCTGCACACAACTCCCTGGGTCTCTCATGAGCAGGGTGTTGTAACTAAGGTCTGTAACAAAACTCCTTTCTTCTGCAGCCCTACTGAAGCTGGTGTGGTTGGGTCAGTGTTGGAAACTTGCAGGAGTAGCTCCCTTGGACGTTTAGTGTGGTTGTGTTAGGCTTATCCACACCTGTGTTCTCAGACTAAACCACTCTGAATAGATGGCTTTGGGCATGGGAAATAGGAATCCCTTCTAGTTAGCACAGCTTAAGTACGTGATCTGCTGCTGTTATAGGTGGAAGAATGGGGAGAAAGCTTTTCCTTCCTCTCCCTGTACTATAGAGGACTTTTAGAGGGGGGTACATCTTGCATCCAGTGGGCTTCCTGTCCTGCTGTGGGACAAGAACCTCCAGATGAAGGTTTGGGGACCTTTTCCTTCTGTGACTTAGAGTAATGGTCCCTATCTAAATTCTCCTGTTGCAAGATGTCTAGACTTCAGGGGCTGATTGCTGTGCACACAAAGCTGCTTTGTATCATCTGGCAAATAGGAGAGACTGGTATTATAATCCCAGGCACTCCGAGCATTCACAGCAGGATAAAGCATCCTTAAAGTAAACTGGAGTCTGCCTCCTTTCCCTGCCTGGCTCTGTGCTGTCTGTTCCAGTGCTGCATTGTGCTGCTGTTTCATCTCTAAGGAATCCCATCTCCAAGGAGACAACATCACAGAGCATTAACATCAAAAAATCTAGGGATTTCCTCTTTGTTACCTGGGACTGAATGTAATGCTAGCTCAGGCTGAGCAGACAAGGGCTGGACAAGCTCCTCCTAGGCAGCAGTGTCACTTTTTCCCAGCCCTCTTTCATGCAAGGCCTGTCTCACACAGTTACCAATTATGCAGTGATGCATTCTGCTGAATGTGCTCTTAATAAGGTCTCATTCAGTTACTGAGCAGAGCATAAAGTGTAGTGTCTTCATTAAAAAGCACATGTCTTCATTAGCCTGGCATTCCTCTGTACAGACTGGTTTCAGTGTAGGCTTTGCTGCTGGGCATTTTGCCTCAGCAAGTGGAGGTTTGAGCTGTTCCCACCTCCCCTTTCACACCATCACAGCTGTGTGTGGTGAAAGAGTGCGCAGCTGATGCAGGGAAAGGCAGGTTTTAGCCATTAAGGCTTTCATCTGGGTGGCTGCTCACAGGTTTGTGCTGCAGAGGAGGGAGAAGCAACACTGAGCAGCAAACCTGGGGCTGCTGCAAGCTGATGGAAGCAGCATGGCTGTGAAATGTCCCTGCAGGGGACAGCTGGGGAAGTGGGGATCGTGGAGGTAGTTCCCAGAGTCAGAAGGGACAGACTCTTTATCAGCAGAGAAATCAGCGCTGTTAAGATTGGTTTTGAGGCTTCAGGGTTGTTTGCTGAAGGTCTTTGCTGTAAGATGAAGGTGTTACACAGAGTTGTAAGTCCTCGCTTTACAGGAGTGGAGGAAGTGCGTGACAGCTTCTGTTAGGGACTAGTATGAGCTTGTTCAAGAAGTTCTCTGGAAAACGGGGAATTGTTGCTGCTGTAAGTGCTACTTGGGAATTCCCGGTAACAAGAGTGGCAACAGCCTTCTGCTGATGAATAGGAACAGGCAGGTTTTACACCTGGAGCTAAACTGGGTGTCTGCCTTGAGCTGGGGCAGGGTGGCAGCGCAGGAAAACCTGTCCTGAAGAATGCAGAGCAGATCTCTTTGGCTGTGCTCCTCCCACCTCTGCCCAGGGCACTCTGCTCAACTCAGGGCCAAGCTGATCTTTATCTGTGGATTCCCACATGGGCTTGCAGGTGGCTTTAAAGACCTCACTTCATGGGATTCACTTCACCTGTGGAGTTGTTTGTGTCTAAGGCTGTCGGACAGAAGAGTGAATTGAAAGCAGAAAAGCCTTTTACGCGTGCAGAGCTTGTCTGGTTGCCTCAGTGCCTTGATCTGTAACTGGATGTGTGTGTAAACCCCATTTTTCTGGACTGTTTATCCCTGTCTGAGCTGTCAGCTGGAGGCCCAACAGGCAGATTCTTTCTAAGTGACACTTGCCGAGGTCAATGTTATTTGTACAGCCCATAGATACAGCACAGTATCAGACAGATGTGTTTTGCCACGTGTGCAGCCCTGTTCTTACTCTTCCTGGGGAGCTCTTGGCCTCTGTTGACAGCTTAAATCAGTGCAGGCTGATTGTGTCAAGGACAAGGTTTTCAAGCCTTGTTTGTCAGGGACTCTTTTTGGCTCCTCAGTGCCATCTCTTCCCCTTGTAAAAGCAGGCGCTCAGCTGTGTGATCAGCCCTTGGCAGCAAGGAGGATCTCTGCACCAGGTTGCTCAACTTCCACTACTGAAATGATGTCAGGATGTGCACTAAGCAGCAGCTCATCAAAATTCTGAGTGAAAACAGCTCTTACATGACAAATTCCTGGTGGAAAAGATGTGTTTTGATGTGGAGTCCAGCGGGGTGTGTTTTTGGGCAGTCCTTATCCAGCTGATAAGAGACTTCAGACCTCCAAAAGCACTTGGACCTTTGCTTTGTTTTGCCAGAGTTTGTGCTCTGTGCTCTTCCCTGCTCTGCAGCAGTGAAGTGCTGACACCCTTGTCAGCAGCCTGGGCTAATCTGAAAGCTGTGACACTGAGCTGGAGCGTGCAGACGGGGAGCAGGCATCGACTCCCAACTGCGGGGTTCTGCTGCGGGCACTGCTGATGTGCTGGCTGCCAGCACCCCTATCTGATGTGCCAAGAACCAGATGTGAGGCTGTCATTTCGGGGCTGTCTTTTTGCTGAATCTGAGTCACTTCAATCTCTTCTGTTAAACTGAGGCTCAGCGAGCTTTTAGTTTTTTAAACTTTAGTGGTTTTAAGACTCGAATTCGCAAGCGAGTTCCCTGTCTTCTATTTTTGGTGTCCTTTATATCCTTTCCGGGGGTGAAGTGCTACGCACGCCGTACTCTTTCTTCTGTGCAGCTGAAGTGAGTGCTGTCGTAGCTGCTCCGAGTTTCTGTTCAGCATAACAAATCCCAGGAAACAGGGCAAGGCTTTCAGTGCAGGTGTGCGGCGTTCCCCACGTGGCAGTGCGCTGGGGAAGGCGCAGGAGTTTAACCCGTGCTCCCTGATTTATGCTGGAATTTCTTCATCTGGAACCCATGTTTCTTCTCCATAGTTTTGAAGTTCAGCTACACCAGTGGCAGTGAGTTTGTGTGCTGTTGGAGGGGCTGAGGCTCCTCTTTTGGGCCCCAAGCAACCCTTTCTGAACACGTAAAGCTGCTTGGATAACAGGGGAGGTATCGTATGTGATAGGCATGCTGAGAGAGAAGAAACTGCCCTTGCAGTCCTAGCAGGGAGAGAAATTACAAGTGGTTCTATTTAATCCTGCTGTTTATGGATACGTCAGCAAATGTGGCTGCTGTCCTCAGAGCCTCAGGAGCTATCAGGAGGAATCGCTGGGGCAGATTCTGGTTCGTAGCAAAGAAGTCAGTGAATTCTGGCTCTTATCAAAAAGGAATTACAACAGTTGTTGAAAAACTCAGTTCTTTTGCCAAAAACACATTTTCTGTGTACAGAAAGCATCACAATTGAACTTCCTGTGACAGCTCCCGTGCGTTACCTGCACAGTGCCAAAACTATAGGAAACCTTTCTACATTTTCTGCCTGCTTCCCCCCCCCTGAGCTGGCTTCCTGCTGGTGTCTGGCTGGTGTGTGTGCAGTGACTGCCTCTTTCTCATCTTCCAGAGATCTATCGTATCGTGTCCCAGAAGCAAATGTCGGACAGACGTGAGAACGACATGTCTCCAAGCAACAACGTGGTTCCCATTCACGTCCCTCCAACCACTGAAAACAAACCAAAGATGCAGTGCTGTCAGAATATATAGAATCGCTGGTTCTTTCCTAAAAGGCTGTGTATATTCCCCAGGTCCAAGATTTAAATATATTTGTAATTCTTGTGGTTCCTTTCCTGTGTTTAGTTACTGCTTATTCCTTCTCAATTTCTCCATGTCTTAAACACTCTGATTTCAGTGTTTATAAATCTATTACTTCTATATGGCTGCAGTATTTTCCCAACACCGACTTGTCGGTTTTGAGTCAGTGAATAGTTTGGAGCTGAGCTCATCTCTTTCCACCATGATGCCCGCTAGTCAGAGCACAGACACCTTTAGTAAGCACTAGAAGATGTTATTCTGCTCCTCACAAAGCGATTGCTGTCAGGTTAACTGGGGAAATATCTCTGAGCAGGATCATCTTTCCTTGGCTGCATCTAAAGCTTGGTGAAACGCCTGTTGCTCTGAAGTGCAATTTTAATGTAAGTTAAATGTTTTTGGCTACATCTTCAGATAGTCAAGTTAAGGATATGGGTGGTTTTTTTTTAATAGAATATTATGGGGGAGAAAAGAGAATTTCTTGCCAAAAAGCAGCAGGGTTCTTACTAACCTGTGAGTGAGCTTTTGTGGTTTGGCACCTGCTGCAGAGGAGGTTGTGATGTGAGGCAGAGCTGCGGGAGCCTGGTGGGACTCCACATGAGGGGGCCCTTGGGAAGAACGTGGGAGCACGAGCTGTGTAATGGATTAAGGGTCAGGCCAACACTGGAACTTGCAGTGTGGTTTTGTGCTGCCCAAGACTTGGCCTCCACAGTGCTGGTGGTGTCAGGATTTGAGGATGCCTTTTTCTCTTTCACGGAACTTGAAGGATGTTGTCACATTATTAATATCACGTTTATTAATACATGCCACACAGATTAGTTTATTCAGTGCTGGATGAACTTCCACAACCAGGTCTGAGTTTTCAGTTCTGTTTCACCCAATATTTCCAAATTATCCCAGTAGTTTGGTTTCTGTTCTTTGACAGAAACCTCCAGAGTAGTTTCCTTGCTGGATGGGTTCCCTCTGTGGTCAGTGGCTCAGTACAGATCATCTGTTGGATCAGCTTGTTCAGGGATATGTGAACTGTGCCTTCTGTCACTGCACTTGCTGCATCTCACTCCATATGTGCTCTTCCTAAACATGCCATTAATCCTGAGATTTGGGGGCTATGGGCACTGGCTTTCTCCAGGGTTTAAAAGAACAGTTTGTTGTATGAATGCCTGCAGTTATTTATACAATTATGGGGACTGTAAGTGGTTAGAGGGGACGTTTCTCAAGCTCTGATAGGACCCACTTGGAGCATCCCAGTCTGGGTAAGGCACTACCAGCTGCGTTTCGTACCCAACCTTTCTGTCTCGCGGTGCTCATGATGTGTAAGGCACACGGAAGGCATTGCTGTAGTCGGTCACTTGTGTTTTTTTAAATCCACTTCTCCTCCTGGTATTAGTTCTGAAGATGCTGGTTTGATCTGTTTGTAAATTACTTTGTATTTTATGCATGTACTGTACCTTGATCCAATATTATTATTATTTTTTTTTTTTAGATTGATTTAAAAGATTTTCATCCATGATTCTAATAAAGAATTACAGGGGACGACTCAGTATAGCGTTGGGTGCACTTTTTCTGAGAGCTGGGATTTAACCTGTTGCTTTTTACTTATTGGGAGCTGGTAAGCTGCTTGGAACAGGCTGTGAGAAGATGCTGAAGATGCTTCATTCTGCAGCAAACACAACTGCAACGGTGCCTGTGGGAGCACAGATCCCTGTTGGAGGCCGAGTACAAACGCTGTTTCCTTCACAACAAGCAGGGCTGTGTTTAAGCCCTGGGCAGCTGTGAAATGGCTGCAGGAGCTGTTAGACAAAGAAAGAACTCTATTTTACTCTTCCCCCCCCCCCCAGAACTTTAGACTTAATCATAAACCAGGCCTTAGACAGGTTTTGCTGTGCAAACCCTCTTGTTGCACTTAGGAACTGCTGCAACGTGGACCATTACGTTTTCAGGCACTGGTTTGTAAAGACTTCCTAAGCCATCGACTTCCAAAGCAAAGTCAGATGGTGTGTACAGAGCTGTAACTCCTCACCTGTTCAAAGCTTCACCCTTGTGTACTGGGTTCTGTCCTGCCTTTTCCTGACCAAGTGGTGCTGTGGTGGTGAGTCCAGGGACACTGCTGGCACATAAAGATGCTTCACAAAGAGCTTTGGGAGAGACAGGGAAAGACATTATTCCATCTGAACACTGACCCAGGAGGGAATTGTTTGCGTTCAGCTGCTGATGAATCATCCTTTTCCATAGCATTGGCATTACTGCTGTACTAAAGTGTCTCTTTGCTAATAGGAGACAACCAGTTATAATAGAAAATGCTTTTGGGCCCTGGAATGAGCTTTGTGAGTTTCTAGGAACTCTGTATAATGCTGTAACATTGGCTTTACCTGCCAAAAGCTTTTGCTGTCGTTTACGTATTTGGAAGTCCCAGCCTTCACTGTTATGAAGCTGTTCAGTGAGTGTCAGTGGTCCTGGTGTTTGATGGGAGGTGAGGTTCTGCCTCTTAAGCAGAAAGGGCATGTTATTGTTCTGATTTTTAAGACATTTTCATTCAGCTACAGCTACTGATTCTATCATGTCCAACCTGATGAATTTCCAGCCTTAAACAGCTTCTTGAGTGTGGCTTGTCACATCAAGAGGAGATTACATGCTGGGCTTTAGTTAACAAGGTTTCTGGAAATATGCAGTACAAATATTGGAAGAGCTTCAGCCGGTGGCAGCGCTCAGGGCTGCCTGGCATTGTTAACTGTGGAGATGTTCTGCTGCAGTTCTGTGCTCTTGAGGCATTGATGAGGCTCCCTGGGTGCGTGGTCAGACCTGCTGCGGTAGCTGCTGGTGTCCTGTCTCATCCCTGCTGGGGGCAGGACAGTGACTGTGCTGCTCTGTATCCTCCTGAAGGCACAACAACCTGATAGTGCCACGGAGCACCGAAAACCAGAGCCCTGGTGCTCTTTGTAGGTACGCGGGAGCTTGGCTGGGTTTGTGCACTGCTCAGCCCCGCTGAGGTTAAACTGCTGACAGCTGTAACAAAGATACATGCAGAGCCATTCCTTGTGTTTTAAAGCTAGAATGAAGGTCCCAGCTGCAGCTGAATCACAGCACTGTTTTCTGAGAAATCCTGTCTCTTCTGGGTGAGAAACCTGATCCTGGGGGGTGCTTTCATTGAGGGTGGCAGCCCCTCTGTAACCAGTCGCACCGCCTGGAGCACTCCGACCTGATCAGGGGCTGGAAGCTTCAGTCTGCAAAGGAGGATGTTGGAGAAGTACACACTGAGAGAAATTCCATTTATTTTGTACAAGGTGGGATACCTCTGCACAGTGAACAAATATATTACAAATCTGCCTTGCCTTAAAAAAGTATTGCCATTTCGGTGCCTGTTCAAAGCTAATGCTCATACACATTTTTAGGTGCTGCATTTGTTCTCCTCTTAAGCTCTATGCACATCACTGCATTTGGTGTGAAAACCCAGCTTTGGAAAAATAATGGAGCACAGCCCTGCTCCCTGGAGTCTCATGGACTTTACAGCAACACAGAGCTGGTGGTCAGGCAGCAGCTGGACTGCTTGTGCTCGGTTGTCAGGTGGGTCTCTACCAAGAGAGTTCCTTTGCAAATTGTCTTTCTCGGGATACTTTTGAGGTAAGTCTTTCTATTCCTGTACATAAAATATATCCCTACTGGCCCTACAAAATAATTGTCTGCTTACATCTCAAATAAGGCTGTCCTGGAAAATAAAATCACTGTTGCTGCTCAGTCACTGCCCCCATGCACACATGCAGCATTCATGTAACTATGTATGTGTTATCCTGCAGGATGAAGATCTGCTGCTCTGGAGGGGTCCAGAGCCCACCCAGCTCCATCACTGGGGCTCCCCATGCCCTGATGGGAGCGTGTTGTGGTGCTGCACCCAGGGGTGCTGTGCAGGCTGCCAGGGGCTGGTACCACCGTGCCAGGGCTTCCATCCCCACCAGGGTGCTCCAAGTGATCCGACACTTGATCCTGGTGTGGCTCAGAGCTGGGATCAGGTCATTGCTCCAAGCTGGAAGGCTCCTCTGACCAATCCCCCAGACCAGCAGGGTACACAAGTGGTCATGCTTTGAGCAAACTGAGTGGTGCTGGCTTGGGGCTCTTCTGCTTCCATCAGACTGGCGAATGTGCAACAGAATGGTGTGGTTTATACTTAAGAGGCAATTAACTTGCTACTTCTGCGTTTGCCTAATACCATTACATATGGAGAGTCGATACTACTTCATGCTCAAAATCTACAAGGAACTGCTTAACAGCAAGGATTCTACTTCCTAGGTCAATAAAGATATAGAAAATATACTCATGGTGGCTTAGTCCAAAACTTCACCATGGCCAACCCCTTGATAATCCCTTCCCAAACAGCTGCTGAAACACAAACCCCAGTTTCAGCTCAATTTAATGACATTTCAGGTAGAATCATCAGCAGATAAAGATGCACTACATGGTAATGCACATCAAATTAAAGAGGGTCATAAATGGCATGCTGTAAGGGAATCATGGTGAGATGATTGGTAACGATGGGCTGGAGGAGGGGATATGGCTTCCCTTTAGGAAAGGAAACCAAACCAGGGTTAGTCTGTGCAAACCTGCAGCGTCCCAGGGCAGGAAATGAAGGTGCATCAGTCTGCACTGCCTGACAGCTCTGGTGGCTTTATCTGACAAAAATCAAAGTTGTATAAGGGAAATTAAAGCCTATTTGTGCCAATTGGAGTATTTTATACCTTGTTAAATCTGTGGTAAGCTGGGTGTGAGGCCCATTGCTGAAACTCAAGTCATTAGCAAAGATCAGTGGACATTTGCCAAACTGTTACATTTTAGAACCTGCACAGACCGTGTCTGTGTTAATATTCCTCAGCTCAAGGACCCTGGTACTGAATAGAAAGAGAAAAATCTCCATGCTAGTTACCAAGAGTGATCTGCACAGGTTGCACATGGTCATGGCAGCAAATGGGGTTTCCAGACAGTGAAATGACAAGGTTCCCTGCTTTCATTCAGAAAAACGTCCATTTCCATGACAAAGAAGTAAAATATATCCCAGTGTGTTCCAAGTCACCTTGTTCCTAACAGTAAAAGGGTTCTTGATGTAGTTGGTAGAAATGTACATCTCTAAGTCCTTCTACTTAGCATGGTTGTGTGTTTTATTGTACAGCAAAGCCAGGGTTAGAATACACGCCACGGAGAGTTTTTGCCTGGAGCACGTAGACACCTTCCTGGGGTGATGGACTCCAGTCATGTGTAGGTCCTGTTACCCATATAAAAATGTCTTTATAAATAACATCATGCAGCAGCAGTTGGCCCAAGCTGATGTTGTGTTACGTTAGGTCCTTGTGTAAGACAGTCTGAAGTCCCATCAGCATCCTGCAGCCCAGAAAAGGATTGTCTTCTCTTTTGCTTCCTCAGTTTGTGATTGCAGCACAGTGCACCAGTGAAGTTCATCCTTTTAAGACTGCTTGTCCCAAGATGGCCCGTGTGTTGGGCTGTGCCTTACGGGGAGGAGGTCGTAGTGACCAGGAATGTGACTGTTCCTAGGCAGGTCATATGGATTCTGGAGGTAACTGGCACTCCGACCACGGGCGTCTTGGACCACGCTGACAGTGGGCTCTGGGGAAGCAAGGAAAGCTGGGTTATGGTAACCTGCAGCTCTCCCGAGGCTAGTTACGCGTGTGTTTTGTCACTCAACTTCCCAACTCATCTCCTCCAGCATTACCGTCAGCACATGGAGCAGACTAGGGAGGAAAACACCAGAGCCAAGAGCAGGCAGTTCCCAAAGCCCTGCAGACAGCGGCTTCAAACGACCAACACTTCTGCTCTTGCAGTGTCTTGCAGCTGGACTGCAGCAGTTTAAAACAAAAGCGTGAAGAGGAGCGGTACCACGCTCACATCCCCCAGCCTTGCACAAGCCCCCTATCCGGGATCAACTCCCCAACTTAACACACGAAGGCACAGGGCTTCTCCCATGGCCGGCACCTCCCTGCACTGTGCCGTATCCATCTTAGGAAAAGGGGAAAAGGAAACACACCAGCACCTGCAATAAACACCCCAACAGCCCCTCTGCCTCCTGCCCCTCTTACCAACTTCATAGATGTTTTTATTGGCGGTCGATGAAGTTGGCATTTCTGAATATGGGGACTCCCTGTGCCCAGGCGATTTCATTTCCACGTAGCTGCTCTCGGAGTGTTTGCATGTTAAAATGGGGGGGTCTTTGATGGTGGCGTATGGGTTTTCGCTGCTGTTCAGGGAACAAGTGCTGGAGCTGCACACAGATTCTTTCATATAATCTGCAAAACAAGAGGGGAGTGGCAGTGTTAGCACCATGAGCTTCCCTAGGTTAATTCAACCTCTGCACAAGTGTGGGGGACAAGGGGGCAGGGGGTAAGGAAGATCCTCGAAGCATCCAGCACAGACACCCGATACGTGTGCTCGGGGTGGATCCAGACCATTGCATCCACACTCACTAGCAGGAGAGAAATCAAAACCTCAGGTTTTCCTGTAAAAGGTTCTAGTTATCATTTACTGCAGTATTGAATTGGAGGTGGCATCCTTCCCTCCCTCCCCCTAATGCCTAAGGAGTTTTAATCCCACTCCACATGGCTGTGGTATGTCGGTTCTGCCAGCAGGACCTTCTGCTGGTCCCCGGCCTGTTGGGCCAGCTACAGGGTTGGTGTCCTGGGGCTTTGGTCAACATCCAATGCCATAGATTTGAATACAGAACATTTCCAGCAGGCTTAGAACTGCATCAGTGCAGTGCGTGTCCCCTGAGAGCTCTGGTTTCTGGGGCTATCCAGCACCAGGAAAAGCCAACTTCATATTCCCACTGCCATTAAGACTGGGAGGAGGCTGCTCCTGCTAGTGGGGAACACTTGGGTTTCCACAAGGGGAACAAGCCTCCATCTGAGCCTTGCTTTTGCTTTGCCTTTTACTTCTCCCCCCCCAGCCCCCCCCCCCCCTTGCTGAACATAATCTACTGCTCCTCTACCCTAGGCTGGAGAAAACAGGAGATGGTGACGGAGGAGGCACTACACGGGGAGAACAGGGTTGGTGTGAGAGCTGTAACCACAGTCTCCTGTGTGAGTGCCCCTGGGCTGCTGCAGGGTACAGTGCCAGTCTTGCTTTAAACATAAAAAACAAGAGAGAATAAATGGACATTCAAGAACGTGCCATTGCTGCCGTGTGCATCCTGCTGGGCAGTGCCAGTAATTTAGAATTAGAGCGATGCAATGAAAGATGAGGCATTTTCTTGTGCTGGGTTACAGTACAAAGGCAGATCCTGGTATATATGAAATACTCCTGGTGAAATAGCGGGACTTGCAAAATAGCTGCAATCCCAGCTGCCCCCGCTGTCTAGTATGGGAGACAAAAAGAGAAATGCAGGTTAAGAAATAGACAGACAACAAGATATCGCTTCTCCTTTACAAACCTCACCTCTGCGCCTGTCCTCCCCGACCTCCTCACTCACTCCTCAGGTTTGCTTCACTCCTTGCTGTGATTCTCCCTCCCTCAGCTCAGGGGTTGTGGCTGTGTGTCCATCCTCACCCCGGGCCTGGTGCCCTTTGCCTTGGCTCAGCACTGAGGGGAGCTGCCCTGAGCAGGCACCCAGAGCAAGGAGTCAGGTTGTATCCTGCAGGGAGCTACTGAGTTTCTGTGCTCTAATTTCAGTGATGGGAGCAAATCCTGTGAGCCTTCAGCCATCAGGGTGAGTGAAACCAGCTGTGGGAAGCTCCACCTCAAAGCAAACCAGCTGCACCATGTGGGACCATGAGGGACGTGAGGCCCCTGGCACCAGTGCAGTGCTCATTGAGCTATGAACTCCTCCTCTGAGTTCAGCCTGGGTGACGTTAGCGGTGCCTTTGCTTCAGAGTGAAGCGCGTCTGTTCGGTAGAGCACAGGAGACAAGAACCAAAGCCACACAAACATTCCCAGGCTGCAGACGCTAGGGTTGGGCCCTCCAGCTTTCCCAACCCCATCCCAGTATAGGCACATCAGCGGAAAGCTGTCCCATCCTGTCCTATTGAGCAATGGAGCAACCCCGTAAGACTTCTGCACATGGGTGAGCTCAGTGTTAGCAGCTTTTTCTATGTATATGACTTAAAGGAAGGTGCCGCACAGTGCGGGCTTGGTTGGTGTTTAAAGGTGAGCAGACAACAGGCGAAGACTAACAAATGCTCTTGTAAAATGCAAATCTTTAGGCTAAAAATACCTGCATGGTCAGGGGCTGTTCCTGAGTCCCTGGGAAGGTTGTGCTATGGGTGAATGGCTCCTGCAGGCGAGGAGCTGAGAGCTCCCGGTGCTGCTGGAGGCTGGAGCAGGAGCAGGAGCAGCTCCAGGGACACGGCCCAGATGACAGACTCAGCCCTGAGGCTTTTGGTTTGTTCTGAGACAAAGAAAGGCTCAGCTCTACCTGCCAGCAGGTCACAGCTTCTGCTGCTTACTACAGGCAGGCAGGAGAGCCTGGGCAGCCTGTAATAAACCAGCTCTGAATCTGGGGTGAGAGGACAGCAAGACTTGCAAAAGAGGAGAGAAGGCTCCTTAAGGGGAGACCTTAGAGCAGCTCCAGTGCCTAAAGGGGCTGCAGGAAACCTGGAGAGGGGCTTTGGCCAAGGGCCTGTAGGGACAGGCCAAGGGGAATGGCTTTAACCTGCCAGAGGGGAGACTGAGATGAGCTCTTAGGCAGAAGCTCTTCCCTGTGAGGGTGCTGAGGCGCTGGCACAGGGTGCCCAGAGAAGCTGTGGCTGCCCCATCCCTGGCAGTGTTCAAGGCCAGGTTGGACACAGGGGCTTGGAGCTCAAAACAGAGCTGGGCTCTGAGTCATTAAATGTAGATTATAAAAGACCATTGGCTGCTACCACGACAAAGGGGGATGGTGACAAGTCCTGCTCCTGCAGTGCTGCAGGTTAATAGCTGTGTGGGTCAGTACTCATCTGCTCATGGAAGTGGGTACCTCAGAGCTGGCTTAGGCAAAAATCCCAGCACATCCTGCATTTTATCAAGTCCAGCTCAGCTGCTTTTACCTCCCTAAGCTAAAATGCAGCTGCAGGGCTGCTGGGGCTGACACCACCTCCCAGACAGGTGCCCTCAGGCTGGAGCCACAGCACCAGCACTTCCCTTCCCAGAAGAGACCGGTGAAATCCCACTTGGGCTGCCCAGACTCATTTGGCCTCTCCTGAGAGCTGCCTTTTCCCAGAAGATACTGGGAATCAGCACGCCAATTCCCACTGACGTAAATGGGAATTCTGTGTCTAGCTGGGGACTAGACCCTTTGCTCTGGATGCAATAAAACTTACGGAGCACCAGTGTGTGCGTGGCAGTGTGCTATACACCTTAGCCACAAGATGTGTTATGCACAAGATCACAGGGAATTTAACTCTCAAGGCTATAGAAGTGTCTGAGTCACTTTGTTATGAAGGGGGCTTGGGGGTAAGCAAGAAGTGCTAACCCAGAACAAATGATTTAGGAAGCCTCATCCCAATCACCCTGTAGGACACGTGCGAGCTCTGGCCATGCTGCCTCATCGGCCCCCTGTGTATTGAGCTCTTGTAGTGGTGCCACAGCACTCGCTGTGAGCACCCCATCAGCTGGATACACGAGATCTATGGGGAAATATGGAAATATGGGGAATAGGCTCTAATTTTGAAGTCCCTGTCTCTGTGTTGCCTGGATACCAATCACCAGACCTTTGAAGGTTTTAGTTTTGATACCAGGGACTGGAAATGTACTTGTTCCTCCCACAGAGCAGGCTCCTCTCTGATAATCCTCTGGCATCCTGATGCCCAACCTTGGTACCTACAGCCACATTTCAAGTGCTAAGGCACTATGATGCATGCAGGTGAAACACGTTCTCCTGCTGTGTAATCCCATGCATGGGTGACGTTCAGCATAGCGTGCCTTGCTGGCTGCTGTCATTAACCTGCCTAACCTTGGCTGCTCCAGGACAGCAACACAGCGACAGCTTAGTGCTGCTTTTTGGGGTGTGACACAGCTGTGGGACACATTCCCATCCACCAAACAAATGAACCACGCTGAACCAAGCCCTGAGCCCCTGGGGCAGGTGCACCAGTGTTTTGAAGGGGTGGGACTTTGCTGGCTATCGTGCAAAGCCTGAGGTCACATTAATCCACCAGTGCATCAGCCCTGGGACCAACCGTGTGCCCTCCTGGCAGAGCATCCTATGCAATGCTCTGGCCTGGGGTCAGCACCAAACACCATTTTCAACTGCAGGGCAAGCTTTCTCCAGTGAGACCTAGCAGATACTGATGGGAAAAGACATCTTTAAACTGCATTAAAGTACGTAAGAACAAAGCACCCGCCTGCCAAGTCTTCTTGCTGACAGAATCCAATTGTTTGGGACTGGGAGTTCATTTCATGTGAATGACCCAGCTTAGAAGATACCTTCTCTCCATCTTCCATATGAATTTAGCTAGGCAGGGCTAACACAAGACCTGGCAAGGGCAAGGAGAACTGCACACTGAGCATAGGGCCCATCACCCAGCTCCTCCTGGGAATGAGAGTGCCCCCGGGCTGCCTGAACCCAGAGCCTGACCTTCAGACTGAGCTGCTGCAAGCCTGTAGCCATCCAAGGGCAAATGCTCCTGAGCAATCTCTGCCAACTGCCTGCAGGTGATGTTCAGAGCCCCCCTGGGATGTCAGGTGTGTTCCTGTGTCCCCAGCATCCTGCCCCTGTCAGCGCCAGCAGAGCCAGAACACATCAGCCTCCCTGACACGGCTTCCAAGCCCGAGTGTTCAATTTACAAGTGATAAACATGTAAAGAAAGTGGCTCACATCCTAAATAATGACCAGAACGTGCAGCAGCAGGAAATGCATTCACAGTTTGCTGTTCCTGTGATTCCTCGTCTCCCATTCACCCTGGGGTGCCCCACGCTGTGTGACTGTCTCTGGATGGGGATTGCTCCTGCATATGTTCAAAGCAGCTTTTTGACTTTTTAAGCACAGTAATTTAGTTGAAGCTAATCTTGACGTTCATAGTTCCGTGGGAAGAGAACAACCTGCCCGACTAGAATAAGAGAATCATTGAAGGAGCTGAAACCAGTGGCCTGAGCCAAATCTACATACATAATCTAGTTTTATAGGGAAGGACTTTGCCATGGATCGGTGGTTTCCTCCGGCAAGCCTGGGTGTTAAGGTGATGTTTTAGCAATATTATGCCACTTTATCTTGTAAACAGCAGCTACAAAGTGGTGCTCTCTAGGCCTGGCTATAAGCTGGTCATTGCTTTTTATGTGCACTTTCAGTGTCCCTTGTTAGCTCAGGTAAAGGTCTTGCTCAGTAACACCTTGGCCATAGCAAACCAGCGAGCGCCTTGACACCGGCCCTGTGTGGAGGTACCATTTTCCCTGTCACTCAGCTGATACCAGCACAAGGACATTGTGCAGTGTTCACCTGCTGGGCTGAGGGAGGGACATTCCCAGCTGGTGTGTGCAGACACAACAGTCTGGGATTCAGACCAAAGACTTCAGCCTGAAACCTGCGTGTTCTGAGGGAGACAGCCTCCTTGCTCCATCTCCTGTACCACAAACCCAGCCCACACTATGAGGAGCTTGCAGGGACCACTGTGCCAAGTGGTCTTGAAGTCCACACTGAACTGGAGTATTCTGAATGTAAACCTGGAGGACAAGTGAAACGTCAAACCGCTGGGCCTTGTGCTCGTGACTCATCTACAAGCCCTTTTTAGAGCTGCCCTGGAGTCAATGCCCATGAATTGCTTCGTGCCAGCGTGACTGGTTAATGTTCTGAGCGAGGTCTGTTCTCAAGCTCTGCTATAAATCTCTTGCAGCAAGGCCACGCAGCAGGGTCAGCTTGTTTTCCAGTGGCTTTGTTTAAGCTCTGGAGAGCCAAGAGCCTTACGGAGCCACAACTTAGGCAAATGCACCAGTCTGTCATCAGCACCTGCCACCAGGAAGCCCTTGTAGATGACTAATGGGTCCTAAAAGAGGTTCCCCTGGCCAGACAGCTCCACCTGCACCTCCTGTCCCTGCAGCAGAGCCCTCCCTTTCTTGTCTCCTGCTGCTTTGCTGAGGCAGGAGCCTCCAGCCTTGTAAAGACTTGAATCCATAATTCATGGGCCCCAGACATCTGGCTCGGAGTCAGGAGTGCTGCCAGCTGAGCGTATGTTGTAGGTAATGGCTCTGTCCCTTTCTGCCTCTGCGTGGCCCTGCTCCCGGGTGCTCAGGTCTCTCCTATCTCACCTCTTCTAGGACACCCTCCTCAAACTGTTTGCCAGGGTGGCTGCAGGCACTGGATACCATACCTTTGAAGCTTTTTTCCATTATGTATGTGTTCTGACGTCTATCCATCCCACAAGCACCTGCATGGAAATGATATATAATGGAAAACAAATAAATATTTATGTAAATTGGATTGCGTTGACGACTGAGCAGCATATATTCTTTCCCCTAAATTGTACATCAAGGCCCTCATTTAGGGAGGCTCTTAAGCACATCCTCAGCTGTAAGCATGCACTCAGTGCAGTGGGGGTTCTGTGCATGCCTAGAATTATGCATATGCTTAAGAGCTTCCCTGAAAGGAAGGGCTTTCCTGATGCAGGGCACTGCTCTTTACCAGGAGCAGCTATCCATCAGGAGAACAGTGAGAAAACATCATCTGCTGGTATGGTTATTACTGAAACACTGGATTGGATTAGTAGGAGCCTAAACCATCTCCTTCCAAACTTGAGTCCACAGGTTCCGTTACATTACCCTGTGGCCAATTCTGGGCTTTGCTTCCTCGTGGACAGTATGGTATTTAACTCACAGTCTTAGATTCTGAGGTGTGCACAATCCTTCTCTATTACCTACTATGGCTTGCTTATCAATTTGCACAGTTCAAGAACTGCAGTGACCACAGGCCCCAAGTGACTACAGAGGCCTGAAAATGCAGTAACTGAGAACAGAGCTGACAGCAAAGACTTCTGCCTCATGCAGCTTTGTCCCTTACAGAAGCAAAGATAGAAGGGGATGGGAACCTTTACTGCTAATGATCCTAGATATCAATCAAAAGGCAAATCTAATGGAAGCCTTAAAATCTTTTTAACTATAGAGTCTGCTATTTCTTACTGACTAGCAAAATCAACACAAATTTGGTTACAGAGATAGAAATGTCCTTGTGGCTTATGGGATTCCCAATCAAGTAACTAAGTTATGCTGGTAAAAGCGCCTTGCAAACAGCATGTCCCAGAGGTCTCCCAGCTCTTTGTCCTTGTATGTCCTCTGGTCTCTATAGAAGCAGATGTCACTACCACTGGCAATGCTGTACTGGTCCCCTGTTCACAGCACCTTTGCTTTTGGTGAATAAGGAAAATCACTACATTAGACAATAAATGCGTTACTGGCACATCAAAGCCACCCCCCTTTGCAGAGTGTCCATCCTGAGCACAGGAAAAGGGCTGTAGTTCACAACTGGCTCTCTCTGATGGGGCTCTTGCCTTTCTAGCCAAGAGTGACTGCCCAAAGCTTTTGAGCACCTTCTGCTTTGTTTCCCACCACTTGTCCTGAGTCAATTCCCAGACTTACTCCCTGAAGGAAGCAGCAGAGGGCAAGGCTGAGCGGGTGGTTTGGGCACAGCGGGGAAGCTCTTTCACATAGCAGTATTTGCTGTGTGCTTTTCTTCTCTCCTGCATTCTCTAGGGCAGAGTCCTGAGTGAAGAGGATGGAGCTGATTCATCCCTTGGCTCACATCCACAGCGCCGGTGCTCTCTTTCCCAGCAGTGGTGTTCCCAAAGGCCATTCCTGGTGATCACACGTCCTCCTGGCAGGGCTGAGCCAGCCCTCATGGGCAGAACACCCAAGCAGGGCAGCTTCACAGGCACACACTCAGGAGCCTCTGGTAAGAAGCAGCTCATACCACACAGAGCAAGGCTGGAGTGTTGCTGGGCACACAAACGGGCTCAGAGGGTGAAGGGGGCCGTACCCACAAAGAGAAAGCTGCAGCAGGGAAACAAAGGAACCCCAGGCTGACCCATGGGAAGGTGCATTGGACACAGCATTGCTCAAATAGAGCAACAGCAACACGGGAAAGACCTGGCTTTGGAGGGCTGGGATGAATAACTGCTCAAGATCATGACCTGTAAAATACTGACCAGCTATTTCAGAGTTAGAGACAAAGCAAGGAGCAAAAAACACGGGAGTGATCCCGAAGGACAATGTCCTCGTAACTGCTGGGCATTAAGGAGATGCTTAGAATAAGGACCATGAGGAACAGATGATCTATGGAAACAGAGGTTACCCAGGGAATGGTTACCTGTGCTCACTGCACAGTGCATCCCTGTGCAAGAGTGTTGCATCTGTTCTGAGCATCCTCATCAGATCTTTACAGGAATGATCCCCATGACCGTGAAGACCCGGATGAAGGCTGGAGCCTTGGAGCTGCTGTGAGGCCTCAGCGATATCAACCAGCACTTTTGGTGGCTTGGAGAGGAAGGACTCCACGTTCTGAGCATGTTTTTGTGAGCTCCTGCCAGTGCCATTGCAGATGTCAGACATGTCTGGAAGGGCTTCTGCAGCCACAGACATCACTATGTCTGCTCGGAGTTAGCCCAGACTCGTTAGACCCTGCTGGAGGGCAGGTGCGGGGTGAACACAGGGTTCAGCTGAGTGAACCCAACTTCTGGTTCTGAGCTGGGCAGCAGGCAGTCCTTGCTCACCCTGAGCTGCAAAGCAGCACTTTGCCATGCTCAGAGCTCACTCCAGTGTAGCTGTAGAAAACTGAGAATCCTTCTTAAGGGAGGATGGCTCAGAAAAGCTGGGATATGCCTGCTAGAAAAGATAGATACAGGCAGGGTTGGTGCTGCCTTGGGAGGGCTGCACAACCTCTCAAAGCCCTTCCCAACCTGTTCCCTGTAATTCTGCCTTTAGTCTTCTTCCATGTCTTATAATTCTGTGGGTTTATGACCCATTTTTGCCTATTCACTGCATTCCTCAGGGAGTGAAATGAATAATAGATATGTTATTTTTTAAACTGCAAAAGCAATTAATGTGGAAGGGGCCTGAACAGGGCAGGAATCTGGCTCTTCAGGAAAGGCCAGGTTTAAATCTGGAGTTAAATTGTCTGCGGGGTGAAATCACAGTCTCGGTTGGGAATGTTTTTCCCCACCTTTTGGCTTTGAGAAAGATGCAAAGTCAGGTCTGACCCAAACCTTGAGTCACTCGGGATGTGCTGCAGATCACACTCCAGGCTCTGCTCTGAGCACTGCTGTTAGGAAAACATTACAGATAGAACCAGTTTTGTCTGCAGCCTGCTGGGCCCAGCACTCCAACTAATGAGCATAACAACCTTTTCTGAACTCAGGGGGTGGTTTAGGACATTTGACTTGCTTGGAATAGAAGCTGGAAGATGGACTCTGCAGTTGTGTAACGCAGACTGGACTGGAGGAGAGAGGTTAGTGGGCAAACAATTCCGGTTCTGCAACGAGACAGTGAACAGGAAATGCAAAGACAAGGCATTCCTTGAAATTAGTGGGACTAAGCTGCATTAAACAAGTAGTGACACATGGCAAAAGTGACAAAGCTGCCTTTCCTTGACACCACAGATACCCCAAATCCTGATATGTCAAGTGCTGATCCATGAGAATGACTTGTGCAATGTGCTCATCACTAGACTCCATTTAACAGGTATGATTTTCTCTCTGACAAAGCCTGATATTTGAAGCTCCCAAGGAAATACAAGCTTTGTTCTGCTCCTTGCATTTCCCAGTTGGAAAGAACCCAAACCTGGCAGCTGAAGTCCTGTAAAACAGGTAAGATATCCCCTTGGTGCGAGCAGCCCTTTCTCTGCTCCCTCAGAGAACATCTTTCTTCCTTTCCCTTTCCAAATAAAATATCCAAGGGATGACTCCTGGCTGAGCAAAAGCCAATGATGCAAACTGGGAGCAATCAAAAGGCGATTTCCAAAGCTGTAAAAGCACAGCCTGCAAGAGCAAGGAGAGCAAAGAGGGGTTAATAAAAGCACTCACGTGCCTGTTACCTGTGGGATCGCCTTTACGAGATACACAAGCAAATAGAAAGTACATGGTATTTCCAGAAAGCATCCTGTTGACCCTCTTATAGACACAGAACTAAAGACACATTGCTTGGAAGTGAGGGGCTGTGGTGCCAAGCACACAGAAAAGGGCACAATGCCCTCCATCAGCTGAGCAGCAGGGCTCTGCTTCTGCTGAGCTGCCAGCCCCACTCCTGAGTGAGTAGCTTGGGAGTAGCTGCTTCTCCTGCTCTCCCTGAGCTTGGAGATCGAAGTGGGATCTAAGCCTAAATCCAGCATGGAATGGAGAAGCAAGTTTGTCCCCGTCAGAAGAGTCCCTGAGTCCTTATATCCAGTCTGAGCACAGCCATGACCCTGAGAAGTGAAGGTATGCTGCAGATCAAAATACAGAAGGTGTCAGCCTGGGATAGGTCTGGACCACATCCAACCTTGAGCACAGATCTGATCAGAAATCCCTTGCAGAGGTCAAGGGTTAAAAAAAGGGAATTAAGAAAACCCCTTGTGCTCGCAGGTTTTAGCAGATGAGTGGCTCAGGCAATTTTCACACAGATATTCTGATGATTTCCTTTCCCCCAGCTCTAATTCATATTTATGACACTTGCAATTCCGAACAAGCCTACAGACATTCCTGTGAGCCGGGTTCATCCAAAGAGCCTGTTCTTTGGCACCACTGCCTCAACCAGAGGAGCTGCTGGCTGAAGAACCAGGGAGGTGAGCTGAGGGCTTTCCATCTGCTCCCAACTTCTATCCATCTTCTCTCTATAATATTGCATGGGGTCACAGCAGAGGAGCTGTCCACTTCCATTTTAAGTGTTTTTAACTGAATCCAGCTGCTCTCCCAGCTGGAGCATCAGTATCATAAAAACTAAGGCTAACGGTTGGATGAGAAGGTGCTTCCTCTAACTCTTCAGTACTTCCATGCATGATGCAGCTTAAAGGTCAAGATCCCCCATGGGAGCTTATTAGGCTTCACTGATATTACCTGTTTACAATTCAAAATCAAAGTTTTTAGCTTTCTGCTGAAATTTGCACACGTAGGTGGAATCTGCAGCTTCTATTGCTGTGGGATTACCATGAAATGAAAACATTTTATGGCAAAAATGGCCTTGAGCTGAGCAAGAATTCAGCATCATCAAAGTCAGCACAAATAAGTGTTGATTTTCATACTGAAAGGGAAGAAAAAACCTCTCATTGTTACCAATTAGTGTGAAAAAAACATTCTGGAAGAAGCAAAGAAAACAAGGAAAAAATGTATCTGGGATGCAAAATGCAATGGAAAAATAGTGACTGTTTTGCTTAACTAAAGTATTTCTCACTTCTACATCATTCTTACTGCAAAGGCACTTAGCATCACTTCTGCTACTAAAATAAAATGCATGAATGCAGGACAAATCTGGCACTCAGGGAGTTCCGGACACTGCAAGCTAAGAATAAAGGCAGTGAGCAAAGCAGTAAAATGGGGAAAAGAAAATGAACTTGATTTGAGGAGCATTTGGAAATCCTCCCCCCCTCCCAGCTCTCCGTGGTACGGACAGATCAACACAACAGCAGTTCTGCAGCTTGTTGTACAGAAGAAAACACTAATGGTTGATAATGATGGAAGAGGTTTTGCATTGAAGCTCAACAGGTTTGTGATTTTCCTGATGCAGGGAAGACCTGATCTTTGGAGCAAGGCATGGTGTGTGACCAAAAGAGCAGTGACAAGATGCGATGCGTGGTGATGCCCTGTCTTAATTCCTTTGCCATGTGAGCTGTGAGATAGTTGACATTAAAAATCCCATAATACCATTTAATACTGCACTTTCCATACTGCAAATTTTCAGTGAGGTATTAGTAATCCCAGTAAAGGAAAGGGCAAATGCTTTTTGCTACTGACAAGCTAAACTCCAAGTGCTTAGATAGGAAAACAAATAGCATCCAAAGCACTAAGTCTGGATGGGTTTGAGACAAGAGCTGCTGAAAACCCTGTTAAAACTGAAGCCAGGGAGAATAAACTCAGAAGGGGTCATTAAACTTCACTCTTGGCTTGTTTGCACTGGCTGGGCATTCAAAATTGCCTGAAAAATGGCCACTTGGTGATTAACAGGGAGATAACAGGGTGTATTGCATGCTCCAGCTCCCACAGAGGCTCCGGTTTTATGGACGTGCCAGTGTGTGGTGCTGAACTTTATTAAGCATGGAAGGAAAAAAATAATGCCAAATTTCAATTTTTAATGTCCTAAGTTAGTCCTTAAAAAACCATTTATAGAGTAGTTGGTTGTGATTACACACAGCAAATGGAGGAGGGAGATCAGAATGAATATTGGCTCTTCTTTCCCAAGTGTGGTCTGTGGTAAAGGAAACCATTTTCAATACTTCATCTTTCACTATTGGCAATTCTGACTGTGAGATAAAGACAACACCAATATTCTTCATTATGGTTAATGCCTTTCTGAAAGGCTGACTTGGGTCTGGAATTGCTCTAAAGTCTACTAAAGTGATTAGATTGTTTAAACGTTACTGACCTAGTTCATTCAGATAGCTGTAGGGTCTCCAGTCTGCAGTTTCTCTGTCAAGGGTTTTGTTACTGAGCTGTTCAAAAAGTATGATAATGGGTTAATGCTGAAATAAAGACAGTTCCCACCCAAAACTACAGCCCAAGGATGGCATGAATCAAAATGGGAGATGACTGTTACCTTTGGCCTCACCATTTCAGTTCTTTAGCTGCATGAATCTGACAGTTGTTCACTAGCATTAGGGAAAATCACAAAGGGAAGTCACTTCACCAAGCAATGAACACAAGCATGCTGGAAAACAGAGATTTCCTTCAGCACCCAGGGATCACGACTGGAATGCTTGTATGCATGGAGTGACATGCTGGCTGTTTCAAAACAACTAATGGAGATGGATGGATCAAAACCACCTACATAAGCATGCAGATAGGAGCTGTTTGGAACAAAGGGGATTTGCTAATACATCTGAGTATCTGTTTAGGGAACAGAGATGTAACGGCTACAAGATTTCTCTCAATTCAAGGAAAATAACATTGGCAATAAGGAAGCATGAAGCCCTGTGCAGATCTGCCAGCAAAAGTGGAGAGAAGTCCAGGGCTGCCATCCAGATGCTGCTGCTGGAAAGACACCTCTTGCCATGTGGCAGCTGGGACCCTGCCTGTGCCAGCGTGGTGGTGCCACTGGAGGAGGTGGCAGTTGTATTAAGCACAGGTGTCAATGTGCTCTTTGATTTTCTGCCAGTTATAGGAGTCTCACTTGAGCCAGATAATGCTCAAGCACAAGAGCAGAGGCAAGCACAGTGCCAGCCTGAGGGATGGGGATTTGGGGGGGGGGGGGGGGTTTGGAGTGAGCTCGCTGGAGCCTTTCTTGTGGTGGTCAGCACAGGGAGAGGGGCTGCTGTTGGGGGGGTGTGGGTCCACTAGACTGGGGCACCACAAAGCATATGGAGAGGGGCTTTGGATAAGGGCCTGTAGGGAGAGGCCAAGGGGAATGGCTTTAACCTGCCAGAGGGGAGACTGAGATGAGCTCTGAGGCAGAAGCTCTTCCCTGGGAGGGTGCTGAGGCGCTGGCACAGGGTGCCCAGAGAAGCTGTGGCTGCCCCATCCCTGGCAGTGCTCAAGGCCAGGCTGGACACAGGGGCTCGGAACAACCTACTCTAGTAGAAGATTGGCACTGGATGGTCTTTAAGGTCCTTTCCAGCCCAACCCAGTCTGTGATTCTATGTGATGGGGTGAGTCCCAACAAGGAGGGTCTGTGAATCACTGTAGTTGCTGAGTTTTCCACCTCAACATTTTCTTCTCAAAGCCCACATCTGCTGGTCCTGAGGAAGTGTCAGTTCAAGAGCAAATCCCAACCCTGTCTCTGAAAAATTTAAGTTATGAAGCCATCAGTGCTCTCCTGTGTCTGCTTCCAAACAGGAAAGCTCCTGCCTCTGTTTCAGAGGGCTCAGCTCTGCTATTTTACTGTATTTATAAGTAAATGAATAACAATAAAGGAGGTTAAAATTTAAACAAAGCATTCAAAATTACCAAACCATTTCATTTTTCCTGATGTCTCATTAATTTTTGCTTAGCTTTCATAGTGGGTTTTAAGACCCACTGATGTACTGAAGTCTGTTGGAATATAAAATCCCAGCTGGTTCCCAGGGTGAGAAGCACTGTGCAGGATGCTGTGCAAAGAGAGACCAGGGCCCAAACCCTGTTTTGAAGAGACCTGCTTAAAGCAGACACAGCCAGAGAGGGATAAAGGGGCTGTCCCATGTAGCAGCTAGGTAAGCTGCTCTGTACCACCATAGCTAAAGTTTAGCCAGCTGAGTGCTGCGAGGAGCACACCATGGCTCGCAAGGAGTAACCGAGTCATGGGAGGTGGAGAAATACATCAGAAAGAGGAAATGCTGGACCCAAAGAGAGAAGGAGGGCATGGGGCTGGGCAGCCATGCAGCTCCTCTGCCCCTTGGTTTAGGTAGTGACCACAATGGGGAGGGCTTAGGGTCAGGATATCTCCTCTGGCAAAAACTCCGCTATAAATAGGGCAATGGGGACCAGCAGGATCCTCCCAACCAGCCTGACCTTCTGTGAGCTTCCCCAAAGCTGGGCCACTGAGGAGAAAGCTGCAGAGGTCTGAAGCCTCTCCCTTATCTCCAGGGAAAGCATCTGCAAATACTCCTCTCTTCCAGGAACACCACATTTAGGACAACTACACCATATATTACAAACTGCCCATTGACATGTAGAAGCTTTTATCTGATCACAGAAACTGGGTTTCATTTGGGTGAACGTTTGTAACAACCAAAGGCAAAACCCTGCCCTCACTGACTGGATCCTGCTGATTGAATTCCCTTGACTCAGGATGCAGACAATGTTCTGGGGCTTTTTTACACCTAATGTTATCTGCCCTGGCTTAAACAGACACAGGAGAAACCATGGTGTGGGCACAGCAGGAGACAGCACAGGTAGAAAAGACTGTGCACATACACGCACACACACACAATGCTGGGTCTCTACAAGCACCTGCACAGTATTTTTAGAGCTATTCAACTGAAGATGTACACAAATAGGATTCATCATTTGTCAAACACGTAATTGTGCTCCAAATGGGCTGAACTCCAGCCTGGAAGAAAGATTCCGGGCACGCAACAGTGCAAATACACCGACCACACACACACACACACACACAGAGATGTGTGCATATGTATACAAATACATAAACATAGAGGTATACACACAGAGACAAAGACAGATTAATACCAGCACACTGAAAGGAACCCATTTCAAATCCATGTGAAAGCCCAGCTCTGGTTGAAAGACCCTGTTGCTGCAGAGCCACCAGCACTGCCCTTGAAAGAGGTGGTTCTGTGCCCTGCACTGTGTGGGGAGTGAAGCCAAATGATCACAACAGCCCCTTGTGGCCCCGCAGCTCTTGAAGCTCCCATCAGACAGCAGCAGCAGCAGAGCAGTGACAGCTACATCTTAGTGCCTCATCTTGTTCCTTCTCATTTTCTGTCTCCGTGTATTCCCAATGAGGTAAAGTGTCATCAGCTCATTGGGCACCTTTGCACCAGGCGCTCTCCTCAAGGACGTGCCCAGAACAGAACGTGGATAAAGCTGGTTGCCTGCAGGATTTCCGAGGCGACCCTTGCCTGAGAGCCGTAGCTGTGACTGCACATCCCTGCTCCTGGCACGGACTGTGCATCCGGGGTCTCCCAGTTGACAACACAGGAGTCATTCCTTCATCGTCCAGCAGTTCCTTGTAATTCCCCAAAGCTGGGAACACGAACACTGACACCAGATACATGAGATGGCTGGATGGGGCAGTTGGAGCAAACAAGGAATGGCAAGGTTTTTAATGTGGTTGTGGGAGAATGAAGCTGAAGTTCCTGGCCCCATACCCGGTCCCCATAAATCAGTGCAGCCCCATGAAGGGCGCTGGCAGTTTCCATCAGCAGAGCCCACAGCCTTGGTCTTCATTTCCAGACCTCCAGAAATCCACAGACACTGATTTCCAATCCAGCTGCACCACTTGAATCACATTTATTAAAGTCTTGGGGTTTCTATTAAAAGCTGTAGCTTTGCAGGATTTCTAAATCAGCTCACAAACCCAAAATTTGGCATGAAGAGCTATGGGCTAGAATTGATTCTTCTAATGAAATGATTTGGGGACATTTCTAAGTTTTTCAGAATGCAGTCATTAGGAAGAAATGTGATTATAGCTGTCTCTTTGTGCTACCATCATTTCTTAACACACTATAATTTGTTAACTTCTATTTTTTTTTTTACGATACAAGATACTTCCATTTTTAGTGTGAAGCAAAATTGCTTTTTCTGGAGGAAAAAATACTTTGTAGTAAATTTATCCACTAAAAATCCTAGCTTTTAATTTTAGCAGTTTGGTTAAAACTACCTCATACCTGGCAACTCTGCCCTTAAGATCAACGAGGTGTTAGCATGAGTAAAGCCAAATCATTACCTGCCCATCTGAAATAGCTGGATGGATCCCGGTGGCAAGCTGGTCACCAACATGCCATTTGTCAATGCTTGGGTTTTTAAAGAAGTCCGTGGTGATTAGGTAAAGAAGTGCTGGCAGGAACTCCATCCTCCTTTATCCTCCAGGACAGCGATCGGTAAGAGCTTTGCCATCAATTTCCCTGACTACTGACTTCAGGTTTCCATGGTCCAAGCCCCTGTTTCAGATGGGCATCCTGAACACTCTGCAGCAATTCTGTATTTGCAGTCTTTTTTCCTTGGACAAGTTTTAGTTAAAGGCACTTTAATGATACTTTCTGCAGCTGAACTCCTTTTTATTAGCTGGGTGACATCCAGTCAGACCATATCCAGCGACCTCTGTTTTGCAGTTTCTAATTTTATGTGAAGTCTTTGGTAGAATTTAGAACTTCTTTTAATAGATGGGAATCTGCTGGCTTTAAACATTCAGGACATCTAATAGCAATTGAATTTTATGATGTCTGTAGAAGCCAGCAGCACCTGGACTGTAGCTGTGATGCTGTTCTCCTTCGGTAGGGAGCAAGGGTGGAATTAAAAGCTCTGCAAAGGCACAGAGTGAGAATTCTCCATTTGCTTGTGACACACCAGGGCAGCAGCCTCATGCTTTATACAGAGTATTCTTCACAAGCTTTGGCAGCCTTTTGTGGATACACGCTTCTGTTCATGCACAATTCGAATCTCAAACACAGAGCTGGCACTGCAGCATAGGGAGTGGTTCTGTGAATGGTCCCACCGACCCCCCTCTGATCACAACAGGTTCTCAGCAGCTGAGAACTCAAACTGGTCTTCAACTCAAACAATGAGAGCTCTGATGTGAAGACATGGGTATGGAGTGAGTGTGGATCTCTGCCTGCTGTGGAAAATTTTGGTGCAGTAATTCTGTGGCACAGTTTCACTCGAGTTCATGCATGATGCTCCTTGCAGCATCATTATTACTTGCACATGGCATAAGAATAAAAGCCAAAGTCACTTGTATGAGCTAATAAATAAAGGTCAAATTTTGGTTTCACTGATAGTAAAATATTGACTATGGCAGGGCCAGCATTTCACCCAAGCTGACTTTGCAAGCTCACTCACATGGGAAAAGCCTTTACTTGTAGTGAGGTGCTGCTAGTTCCTCCTCCTTAACTCCAATGATGATTCTCCTGGACCTTACACAAGAGACAAAGCTCAGCCCTGCAGACTCCTGCTGGCAGCTGGAGCAGGCTTTAGGGACATAAGGCTGGAAGGGCTTTGATCACAGAGTCCCCGTGACCAGCCACCTTTTACTGCAAACACCAGGCACATAATCACTTTGATGGCTGATCAAGCTCCATTTTAACTGTAATCCGATTTCTTTGTCCCATTAGGCTTACTGGGAAACTATTCCAAAATCTCACTGATCTGATGTTAGAAATCTAATTTCCAGCTTCGATGCATTCATGGCCAGTTCATCCTCATTTGTTCTCATGCCAGCCCTGTCATCTAACTCAAATAGCTCTTCTCCCTCCTAGTGTTTACCTCGCCGTATTTATAGATGGCAATCAAACTCCCTCTCAGCATTCATTTTGCTGGATAAAAGAAGCCAAGCCTTTTTTAGTCTCTCTTCATACGCTCCCCCTTATCCTCCCACTTGCTTTTTTGCCTGCATGTGTTCCAGTCTGAGCACTCCACTAGCACAACTAACCAGCCCCTGTATACACCAGGAGGGTTTTAATGCCTCCACTCACACTTGTCTCTCAGCAACTTCAAAGGTTTTACCTTCAGGACATGCGTAGGGTCCTGAGCAGCGGCCAAAAGTCTGTCTGGCAGAGGGGAGAAGAGGTGAGACACCTCCCACTGGTTCTAGAAGAGATGCAGGAAGGCTTGGCTCTGCTCCCTTCCTATGAAGACAAACCCGTCTCCCAAACTGTGGTCCTCGGTGCAATGCTGGACCTTTTAGCTCCTGCTATCAGCCATCCTCACCCACCTCGCTTCCCCAGCGAGGTACACACAAAAGAACAGAAGAAAAAAACCCACAAAAATAGCAGAGTGGAAAGGACACCAAGGGAAGAGGAGAGAAAGGGCAGAATAAGACACAGAAAGAGAGGACAAGAGGGGCAGGGGGAGCACAAGAGAGAAAAAGCCTTCTCAAACTGGAGCACGGCTGCATCTCCCCACTGCCGTCTTTGTACCTTGCTCAAGCTGTCTCTCTGAAAGAAGTGATAGAGGAATGGCTCCAGTCCATTGCCTCAAGGCATGATCTCCTTTGAGCACAGGGAGGAAAACACACCCAGGGCTCTGGCTCAGCAGTTCAGAGATTCCTCATCCTGCATCTGTGCTGCTTCCTTTGTGACCCCAGCTGGCACTAGAAAGAAGTGAATCCTCCAAGTACACCTTGTGCACATTTCCCTGAGAAAGTGGGAATGGCACCAGGCAAACTGATTTGGGAATGAAACTCGTTAAGGCAGCCATTAGGGGCTTTAGATGCTCTTCTGTCTTACTTGGCTGGAGAACTGCACAGGCAGAAGCAGCTTATTTTTGGCCATCCTCAGCTATTCAGTACTGTAAAGCATTCTCATGAATAAGTAAGATGGTGGGAGATCTACAGGCCATATATTTTGATAAGTGCCCTGAAAATACCAGATCAGGACAACCTGATCTGACTGACTGCTGGTAACAGTACTACAGCAGGGTGAGCAGCTTCCAGGCTCAAAATGCACCACTTGGGTTTTAAACCTTTTCTGCAGCTTAGTATTTCAAGTAGCTCTGTGACAAGATGCACTGCAGGCTGGGAAATCAGGGTGGGTGCTTGCTTTGACCTTTTCTGAATTCATCTAAATGACTGCAACAGGATTAGTGGTCCAGATCCACACTCCTGGTGCTCATCCTGAATTTGACATTATGAACGCTTTCACTTCCAATCTGGGGAAAAATACTGCACTATGCAAGGGGACCACCTACATTGGAAAATGTATTTACACATCTGTCTAAACTTCTCTCTGAGAAATCTCTGGAGCCAGCCTTTTTATTACATTTTAATGAGTTTTTCTTTTAATAACCAAGGAATGACTTACAGGAGCACGTGGAGAAATAGTTTTGCATTCCCTGTCTCATCCAATAGTGTCTTTTTTTGTTTGCATTAATCTTGTTCTCATGGCTTTCCAGTTAACAGAGCTACATTTGGATTAAGGTGACACAGCCTGCAAGTACCATCAGTTTTAAAGCTGACAACCTTGATGGGATCAAATGCATTTCCTTTTTTCCTCTGCCCCCTATCCTTTGCCCCACCTTGGTTTATTAAGGCTCTAAAAGGAAGAGCTGTCTTACTACTTCCTGTATCTGAATCTATTGCTAACATGGTGAATGGAGTGACAGTGTTGTCCATGGATGGTCCTAGGGAATCAACAGACACATGAGGTAAGTAACTCTCAGATGTTTGAGCAATACAGTCTGAATAGCTCTCAGAATGCCCCTGGATGAGAACAGTGCTCAGAAGCACCCTAGGTACCTTCTTGCATCTATCTACTTGTCTGTGTCAGCAGGGAATCTGTGTGTATACCGATCTGGGAAACAAAGCAAAGTTAGATTTACTGACTTAATGCTGCATTGATTTACTTTTGTTACATTAATGGATAATTACTCTAGTTATCTATCTTCTCTGAGAAGCAAACATACCTTACAGTGCTAGACACTAGCACTATTGACCCAGACAGGCATGTGCTGAACTCCGGTTACCACGCACAGAGATTACGAAGACACACAGAAAGCAGACCCTTTTTGTGTCTGTTAGAGCTCCCGTGTCAGGAGCTGCTGCCCTGGGGTTTTAAATAATGCTGGCAGACCAGAGGATCCAACAGGCATTGCTTTGGTTGATTTCCTTGAACCGATAAGAACATTGCTACAGTGGGGTGGGATGATATCTACCTTACTGGAGCTGTTTCCATCCAGATTACTGGTAAAGAAGCGTGAAGTCACACCACATGAGAGAGTGTGGTAGCTTGGATTGGAAAAGCAATGTACACTGCCGCTACCTTGAGATACATCTGGGGAGAAAACAAGTCATCACAAAGTATTTTGGAAGCCATTATGATCCTTAAGAAACTGAAAGCATGGTAGAGATGATCTAGCTTAGAACAATTTGTTAGAGCACTGGCTGTTACTGAACATCTGCAGATGAAATCTATCCTGCATTACCATGGTGTGAATCTGGACTATTAACATTACTATAGGGTAGAAAAAGCAAATTATTTAATTAATGCAGTGTTATCTTTTTGAAGGTCTTAAAAAGTAATTCCTGGCAGTCCAGCTGCTTTGCAGGTGAGGGAAGAAATGCAAAACTCAGGAAATGCATGGCTGCAACACAGTTTCTTGCTTAAACACATGTAAGAGCTACTGTTGTGAATAACCCTTGGAGTTGTGAAACAATTAATTTGACACAAAAAAGGGAGTTAATGTTAGAAATTCAGGTGCTATAACCATACCAAGGAGTCCAAACCATTTTACATAGCTTTTTGTGTGAAGACTTAGAAAACCAGAAAGCTGCAGCACTGAAAGGCAAAGCTGGGCAGTTACAGTGTTATGCTTAGAGACATTTCATCTATTTCCTCACTTTAACTTACCAACACATTACCAAAGAAATTAATTTATCAAGAAAGGCATCATATTTACACTGGCACTTCTAATGCAAACATCAATCCCAAGCAGGTTCCAGCTTAATAACAAATTGATAAATATTTCAAGGTACCATCAGAAGAAAGGAGGAGAAGCAGCATCGTTTGAATAGCCATGCCCTGTAAGAAGTAAATGAATGGGTTTTAATAAACCATGGGCTTAAACTGTAGGTGGAAAGGTTAGTTACAGGGAACACCTTCACACAGAAAGGGTAATGAGGTGCTGGGGTGGCTGTTTGTGCCCATCACCAGTGATGTCTGGCAGCCGATGGGTGAGGAAGGACATGGACCTGGCCGGCACTGCCTGCGGGAGTCACCATCAGCCTCTCCTTGCCCTCTGCGTTTGCATTCCTGTGAGCATGCACTTTGCTTTGCTGACATCTTGTGGAGATCTAGATTTAGCTTAATTTAATGCAAAATATCCCATTTTGAATAAGTGGTTTTATCTGCAGGGTGGCTATTCCAGACCCACTCTGGCACAGAGCTGAGAGGACACTGCCCAGGCACATACGTATCTGACTGAGCATTTACTTTCTGCTGAAACATGCAGAGCCATTTCTGAGGTCAGCTCTATGTGGTACTAAGTGCAGAGCCTTTTAGTACTAGCTATTTTCTGAACCTCTGATTAGGATGTGATTCCAGAGCTACAGTCATTGCATTTAACTCCTTTCAGCTAGCCACTGCCCAGCACAGCAGCCAGGCTGCCAGGGCTCTGCCATGTCCCCTCACTATCACTGTGTGATATTTGCAGTAGAATTAACAAGAAACAGATATCTCTTGAAATAATGAGAACTGGGGCTGAAACCCAAACACTGTGTGCCCATGGCAAACACAGCTGCTCACAAACAGCCTCGAACCTGCTAAGGAGGGCTTGGCAGCTCCCCAGGGGAGCAGAGCTCATCCATCCTTCTCACAACCTGCGCTCCCAGTTAAATATAGACACTTGAATCCATGTCTTTTGGATTTGTAGGTGAGTGTTGATGGCTGAGTCACACCAGCTCTCAGCTCTGCCTTCCCCCTTCCCTTATCTGTCAATGCCCTCTCTCAGCTGCAGGCAGGAAGGACCAGCTCCAAGGAAGAGGCACAGTCCACTGCCTTTGCTGCAAGATAAGGGCACACACCGACAGTTCCTGTGAGGCAGCTGACACATTACAAGTTCACACCCAGCTTATCTGGCCCTAGCTTGTTTTGAGCACCTGAAATGAGCAGAAGGAGAAGCCTACCAGCCTGTCCTACTATGTAGCACATCTCTGAATTAATGAACCTGGGCTCGTACACAAGGCTGCAACACCAAAAATCTTTTCTTCCTTCATTGCATGCAGCACCATACACTCAGCATTACTCCTTCTACACAGTTCCATTTGGTCGATAGTTAAGTACCTACCCAGGCTGATTTACCTTGATAGCACAGTCCATTTTCTACACATTTATTCATGAAGCTCTTATAACTGCTGGCTGGAAATACATCACATTCAAATCTAATGCGATCCCAGTTTAAAAAATAAAATAAAACAACCCACAAAACCCTCTCTCTTCTCAAAGATGAGAATTTTATTCTGCTCTGAAGAGCAAGCAGAGACTTCAATGCTTAAGAAAAAAAGGAAATTATTTAAATTAAACCAGAAAAAGCCCAAAGGTTAACGTTAACATGGGGAGATCAGTCCTGGGAAGGGATCCATGATGGCAAGGCCCGGCTGTGAGCCCCTCAAGCCTGAGGCTGTGCTTCAGTGGAAGACCCAGGAGGTCTGGATGAAGGCCAGGACACTGTCACTTGAAAGAGTGAGCTTGTGCTCCGAGCAGGGCTGTGTGGTGACACCAAGAGCCCTGGTCCCATCCCTGCAGTGGCAGCAGGGCAGGGGGGTGTGGAAATCGGGCATAAGGCCAGCCATGAAGATAGGGAATAAGTAAGCACCCTGCATGAAATACACACCCAAAGAGCCCAAGATGCAAAATGGAACTGTTTTCTTCTTCGATATCTTATCCAGCCATACAGGGTGTTAAGTGGGGTGGCCGAAGGTTCCAAGCAGGAAGGTTTGCTGCCACCTCCTACTACTTATCGTCTGCAGATCACTTCTGTAAACACCTTGTCTAGGGTGCAGGATCCATGATGCTCTATTTAGGTTTTGGCTCTCAGCATAGGCTGAGTTTAAGACTCTGAAAACACCTCAAGCATTACCTCAGTCCATAACCAAGTCTCTGTGAAAGTACTGAAAAGAAGTGTCTGCAGCTTTCCAGCACTGCATACTTTTCCTTTCTGTCCCCATCTCCTTGAATTAACAACCTGCACTTTAAAACCCTTGGCTGGGTGCAGTGTACTGTTCTCGTGCTGGGGAGCACCATTTTGATTGCAGGCTCGTTTGGGAAAGTCTGCTCTCAGATCCATGTGCTGTGTGGTTGAGCTCTCCCAGCGTGGATGGTTTTTCTTTCCCACTGGCTGCTTGGCAGAGTGTTTGTTTTGCTGCCACATCATTCATCCACAAACGCAAAAGAATCTAAGGGCTGCCCAGGGGGCTCCTCTCCCTTATAATCTCTCTCACACACATGCAAGGATTATCAGCATCAGAAGAGCTGAGGACGTAAAGACCAAAAACATCCTCCAGAAATAAATTAATGTGCTGGAAGAAATTACTGCCTCCAGGAGCCAGGGATCTCTGTATGTGACTCTATTCAGAAGCAACAATAATAAGACTACCCTAACAAGAGTAAACAAGCTAAAGAACAACAGTGATGGGTCAGGCTTGCCATAGTGGTACAACCCGTACAGGACTGGATACTGCAGTCTTTGCTCAGGTGGAATTCTGCTGGAGTCCATGGGTTCAACCAGGATTATATTAATTGGACAAGTACATCTGCATAGCATTCTGCCCTTAATCCACATAAGAAACTCCAGGTGAAGGTTGAAATCCCTGTTACCTCTATGTAATTGCTACTGTCCTTCAGCATGGTCTGCAACCCACAAATGCACACATGCACTCATTTACACACGTCCTGTTGCCATCCATCCATGCTGTGAGCCTCTATTTCTTATCTGTGACCTTGTCTCAGTATCCATCTCTCCATTTGCTGATGGGTGCATGTCAGCACCTTTTCTGTCTTTCTGCTCTACAGAGGTGAAAGGCTGAAAACAGCATAGAGTAAGGCCAAAGCTGGGAAGGTTACTGATGGGTAGAATGTTTTAGTAGGGGAATGCACTGGAGAACAGTCAGAATTTGGCAGGGAGCTTTCAGGAGCCCTTGTCTAGAAGTTGTAAATACCCTTATAAACCAGACCAAAACTTGAAACAATACTGATACCTGCAGACAATTTATAATGGGATGGAGATGGAGCAGTGCGATTTCTAACTCAGTCTTCCTCTCCAAGATCTCATGACCTCCAGAGATGGCTGACCCTACTCAGCTGCAGCTTCCTGAATGATAAAACTTATATTGCTACAAGGACTGCACAGAGAAAGAAAGGAGGAAGAAAAGGCCCAGTCACTGCATCTCCATCACTGCCTGAGATGAAGAGGAAGGAGCCATTATCCAATTTCTTTCTAGAAAAGCCCATGCAGCACCACTGACCTTGTGCTGTTCCAGGTTGCAAGGACCTGGTTCTTCAGGTTTTTTACAAACTAAGCTGACACAGAGCAGCAATATCTCGAGGGCAAGAATTAAATTCATTGTCATTGCCCAAGCTCCAGAAGAGATCCCATGTTCAATGCAGCTGAAGGATGGGATCTCTCAGATAGTTATGATGTATCCAGGGATTCAGCCATCCCCAGATCTCTGTTTTTAGCTCAAGTACTGAAGTATCAAGTGGCATCAGGAGCTCTGGGATAGGTGGCTGCCCCTGAAAGAAATGTGAAGAATGTTGTATAGGGAGATGCACTACCCATAAAGACAGAACCTGAAAGGACAGTCCTGGGCTGCCAGCATCTTCAAATACAGTGGCTTTCTCTCTGTGGCAGAGGAGGAAAGTCATCTGGCTGTGATAGCTTCAAAGGATGAGAGAATCCTTCCTCAGCGTTAACCTTTCTTTGGACTTGTGCAGTGTCAGGCTGGGATACCATCAGGTTGATGGGGAAGTCTCCATTCATAGTAAAACATGGAGAAAAAACAACTGAGGGATTTTTCCTCCCTTGCCTGAAAGGAGGAGGTCAATTCCTGCAGTCAGGAACTCCCAGCAATATTCCTCTCCTTATTCCGATGATTCTAAGTTGTGCCTCTCAAGCATGCTGGGTTACACATACATTAATGAGAAAAGCACAGCAATAAATGAGGTGTAGCAGGCTTTGTCAACAAATGGATACAGTGCCAATAGGAAAGGAATGGATCGCTGAGGAGTTCAGCACATTTTTCCATGCCAGTGGCTGCGATCTGTTCTCTCGGCACTCGGAGCCTCGCTGCTGCTGAGATGTGCCACAGTTGCCTTTTGCATGTTCGTGGTCTGGCTCTTCAAATGATATTGAAATGACAAATTTCAGGCCAAGTTGTGCTGGCAACTAGCCGAGGATCAGACAAGCCCTCTCTGGCAGCACTTGCATCTATTTCTTACCCAAATGGGCGGCTTAAGCAAGAGCCTACAAAGCCCAAATTAAAAAATAAGAGGCAATGGGAGCAAGTCCAAGGCTGAGCTTTTTTCCCCATCTTGTAGCTCTCAGAAGAATGAATGCTCTAGTACAGGCCTGAGTGGCCTAAATATGGGTTTAGTCAATGGTGCTCAGCAGAAAGCCCCCCATCTTCCCCAGTAGGAACAGAGGAAACGGGAAGGAGGTGAAGCCATTTCTTGGTCTGGCATCCTATCTGAGACTGGCAGAGGAATGACAGTGTTAAGGGAGATCTCACCCTCCAAAGTTTACCCAATCTGCCGAGAAAAACTGTCCTCCATAGCAGTACCAGAAGATAGAAAGAAGCAAGAAATGTGGTGTCAGTATGATTTTTTATGATCTTAAAGAGCCTTCCTCTTCTTCTTGCCTGCTTTCATCAGCTCCTGTGAAGAAAATCCACATCAGCTGCCTAGATGATGGGGATTGGGCTGCACACAGAAGGAAGTGACAGCAAACAGGATGCCTCGAATCACTAACTGCAACACAGACAAAAATAAAACCTTACGATTGACCCATTCAATTCCATTCCTCAAGCTAAAAAAGTCTTCTGAGGGTTTCACAAAGGGAAAACTTCTCTGCACTGCAATAGCAGCCCATTTAAAAAGTGGAGTTGATGTATTCCATGCAGCATATTTCTTGCTTAGGTATATCCTGTATCAGATTAACTAAATTTTCATATATAAAGCAGTTATATTTGGTTTCCTGTCCCTGTTAAGTGTTAAATGATCACAGTATTCAGGAGAAGAACAGAAGTAACATTTCTGAGGCTCAGTAACGCATTTTATACATCACAGAAGCTTATATTTCTCCAACATACAGTAATGTGAGTCTGTATTTGATTAACATAAAAAGACCCTTACCAGAAAGTGAGTAATCTGTATTAGTCATCCTCATGGCTGGGGTGTAAGATACACTTGGCATGTCATGGCCCTTCTCCTTCTGTTTCCGTCGATACCACACAAACAGTGCCAGCAAGACCATAATAATTAGAAGGAGAATAATAATTCCAATGATTGCTCCCACTGAGTGCCTCTCTGATCCAAGAGCAGGGCTAATTTTAGTATAGGGGTTTAATTCTTCCATCATAAGAGCCGCTGTTAAAAGTAATTCATAACACACTGTAAATTGAATCATGCATTTCATCTTTGAAACACTATTTCCTGAAAGCAAGTACATCATTGGAAGGGGAGAGAGAGAAAAAGAGAGAGATCTTACAGGCAGAATTTCACTGTACCTTGGTCACATCGGATTCCTTTGAAGCCTGGACTGCAGTAGCAAGTACCTGTGACATGGTCACACGTAGCATTATTCATGCATTCACACAGTTGTTTGCAACCATAACCAAATGTTCCCGGTGAGCACTCTGGGAAGCCAAAGAAAAGATTGGAAAGAACTCTGTTTATTTCAGGAATGAGTGAAATGCTTGCCATGGAAAATTCAGTAGAAAAGTCTGCCTGGTTTCAGTGTCTCTAGGATAACACCCTGGTGTTGGATTAGTAATCTTTCAAAGCAGGAGATAAACGTCCTTAGTGTACAGTTTGGGGTATTACTTATTGAACTATAACTTTCTGGAAAAGTCATATAAGACTTTCTGAGGATGAAACCAATAATAGGTACAGAAGCTTTAAAAGCCTAAAAAATACACATCACGTGTACAGAATTTAACAGGGCAGGAGCTCAGAAGCTGCAGACAACATCTTGAAAGAGCATAGCATTCTGCACCAACTCTGTGTATTTGGGAAGGTTGGAAAGCAAAGTTTTAATGTACCTCTATGTGAACACAATAGACTTTCAGCAAATAAATCTCACATGTTTTCATACTTATCCCTACCAGGGCTAGAAGGTGAATATAACATTGTAGGTGGAATTACAGAATTGAGAATCTGAATGGTGTGATTTGCTCCGCTTCTGTATTAGGGTTCCTAATATAGAAAAAATTTCTATCCTGTCTTTGTATTTCTATCAAAGGCAAAATGATTGAATGTCCAGCTGTGAAATTTATTCACACAGTTACCATGATGGGCTATTACAATAAATCTGTAGGCAGCTTACTATACTTCTTCAGGCACTATTCAATAATAAATTGAAAGAAACAACTTCTGTCACATCCTACTTGCTTCTATGGAGAAGGCACATTACTGGATGCATGCACCCTTCCTATGGTTCTTCTTTCTTTGTTTTAATATATGACTTCTTGTGTGTCACTGCAAAAGTTTTGCATAGCATGATGATACCTTCCCAATGTCAGTCTCCAAGTAACTTATAGCAGGCAAAATTTAATACTGAGTCATAAACAGTAGCTAGTATCTGTATGATGATTTGCAGTGTATTAAAGTTATGTCTCTTTGTTCCACCTGCAGGTCCTCAAACAAGGAAAAATGAAATTATTACCATTAATGCTCACTTTGGTGTTAGCCTGTAGCCTACTTAAAATGAATGAGGCCTACATTTTTGGACTGTACCACAGAAACAATAACTGCATTTAGGCATTTCATCTGCAATGCAGTGTGACTGCCCATTCAGCAGGATTCTGTGAAAGAAGGAGCCTTGATGAAGGGATGCTTCTAAATTAAATAGTAGAAGAACAAATAATTACATTTGCAGTATGGATAGAAAACCTCAGGCTTTGTACAAAGTCAAATTATAAATGGAGCTTCTTGTGTAAATTCTGCTATGATGCGAGTCTGCTATGGAACTTTTTAGTTTCCTGTTTTATTTCTGGTTGCAGTAAGGGCGCACACAAATTCACAGTAAGTTGGGCACTTACAGAGTTACAGTGATGCCAGGTGTAACCCCCACATGAGCATGCAAACTTGGCCCTGAGACACATGCTTTGCTGAGTGCAATTGTGTGCAAAAGAAAAGATGACCGTGAATTGGAACTGGATGACCTTTAAGGTCCCTTCCAACCCAAACCATTCCAGGATTCTGTGGTGCAGCTTACATTTTTCTATTAATTAGGTACAAGTTGTTTGGGAAGGTGACATCCAGTCAGCACTGAGTGCATTGATCTGCTTTTACCTCACCTAACTTTAGGCTGGAATGGAAAGGCCTAATTTGCAGGGGATTCACTATATTTCTTTATTCTAGGACTATGCAGCATTCAGGAGATGCTGCCTTCTCCCAGTGGATTATATAAGGTGCCTGGGGCTGCTGCCTTGCTGACATCAACACCTCATTTAAGAGCCTGTTTCTGCAAAGAATTCTGAAATACACCCTTCCCCATTGGAGCAATAGAAAAATGAAGCCACGTTGCTACTCACTTTGCTCACATTGTTTGCCTGTAAATCCCGTCCTGCACGTGCACTGCCCAGTGATGTGGTCACAGTCTGCTCCGTTCTGACACTGACAAACGTTGGCACAGTTTTTCCCATAAAAAGCAGCTGGGCAACCTTTCAGGAATCAGAATAAGGAAAGGCTGAGAAAGAAGCTGAAACACCAACTCAGACGTGTTATCAGTACGAAATATGTAAGCCTATAAATCTATGGATGTTCAGCCTCTGTATGTTTAATAACATTTATTTGATCATCTAAATGCAGAGATACTACGACAGCCAATTTTCTTGAAGTAGTTTTTCTCAGATCTTACAGAATTGCCTCTTAAATGTTTCAGAAGAACAAAAACTTGACCCATCTATACCAGCTGCATTTTGAAGAAGTGAGAGAAGACGGTTAAACAGAAACTCTGAAAGGCCAGAGATCAGTCAATTACTTGCAAGTGAAAGAGCCTTCTTAAAAGGCTCACCTGAATTTGATCTCCTCTTTTGTACAGAGCTATGATTCTATAATTTGGCTCTAATAGGATGAGAAACCTCAAACATTTTTCCTAAACCAGACCACATATACTAGGATTTTAACAAGCAGGGACATTGACTGTGCAAATTCTGACAATGAATCAATAATCTAAATGGTTGGTGCTTCTTTTATCGAGTGCCAAAGGCATAAGACACCTTGGAAAGCTTCAGGACTACTTTTGTCGGGGTGATGTGAAGGTATCACAAGCAAAAAGCAGGTGGTTTAACAGGGAAGACTGCAATACTTGGAAGAGACACGAGGTAGCAGCACATACTTTGACAGATTCCCTGGCACAACAGGGTCTCTGAAAGGCTTACGCTGAGTGCAGTAGAGCCCCGTCCAACCATGAGTGCATCTACATTCTCCATCGTATGGGCTGCACATTGCTCCGTTGTGGCAGTTGCATGAATGAAAGCAATCAGGGCCCCAAAAACCAGTGGGACAAGCTATGAAAATAAAAAAGATTTGTCAGCTGACAAAGAAAGCAATGATAGTGTGTTAGTGCTGCGAAGGAACAGCAGTAAAGGGAGGACCTGTGAGACACCAGCTGAGGCAGAACTTCGCATTGCAGAGCTTGGCATGGCTGCAGCAATTCCCTGGCCATGACCAGTTCTTCCAAGCCAATGACTGCTTTGAAACCCAGGTGCAAACCTGCACCTCACCCACACTGTCAAACCCTGGCACAAGGGAATTCTTCCAGCAGGTTGAGGAAAGGAATTCTCCTGCTCTACTCCACTCTTGTAGACCCTCCCCCCCCCCCAAGTCCTGCATTCAGCTCAGGGGCCCTGACACAAGAGGGATGTGGAGCTGTTGGAGTGAGTCCAGAGGACTGGAGCAGCTCTGCTCTGGAGCCAGGCTGAGAGAGCTGGGCTGGGGCAGCCTGGAGAAGAGAAGGCTCCTGAAGGGGAGACCTGAGAGCAGCTCCAGTGCCTAAAGGGGCTGCAGGAAACCTGGAGAGGGGCTTTGGCCAAGGGCCTGTAGGGACAGGCCAAGGGGAATGGCTTTAACCTGCCAGAGGGGAGACTGAGATGAGCTCTTAGGCAGAAGCTCTTCCCTGTGAGGGTGCTGAGGCGCTGGCACAGGGTGCCCAGAGAAGCTGTGGCTGCCCCATCCCTGGCAGTGTCCAAGGCCAGGTTGGACACAGGGGCTTGGAGCAAGCTGCTCCAGTGGAAGGTTCCAACCCCTATGGCAGGGGCTGGAACTGGATGAGCTTTAAGGTCCCTTCAACACAAACCATTCTAGGATTCCCTGTGTAGGTTCAGGTGACAGGATCAGCTCTTTGCTGTAGATGTGCTCTGAGAACTACTGAAACAGCAACCCTTGACACTACATTACTCTCTGTTCTCTATTCTTACTGGCTTTATCTGTGAAGACAGTTTAGACAGGGCTTTAAGAGACGGAGGTAATTTAATTTTCTTTTTGATAGTCCAGAATTCTTGCATAATAAAGCACAGCTATTCAGGGGTTACTTTCGCTATGCCATCAACTACTAAAATTACCACATTCTGTTGAAGCATAGAGGGCTACTCAGGTAAAAATGTAAAGAAAACTTCTTACAGTACAAATTCCCATCCACCAAATCAGACTGCTTTTTGTTGATGGGCCTAATACTAAATTAAAATCTCCAGGTCTATTATATACTTCAACAAGTACAATATTAATACATTTTCAAAAGTTATTTTAAGCCTCCCTCCAAAAGTGAATGCAGTAAGTTACAGTTATTAGCACCAGACTAAAAGATCTAAAATGATGATAACCCTTCAATATATAACAACTATATTTTTGCTTTAAAAAGCACTTCCCATTGCTTCCTATTAAAGACATGAATTAATAAGGCACTGTTCCCAGGAAACCTGAAAGTACAGAAATGGTGCCTATTTCCATGTATGCCATTGGCTCCAGTTCTGACAATAAACGCAAGTTTCTGGCATATGACAGACATCTCTAAAGCCAGAATGAATAGAAAAAGCCCTGCCGTGATGTCAGTCAAACAAAAGGTCACTGAACTCACACAATGTAAAGCTGAACAGGGTTTGGCCTAAAGTATTCATGCTATAAGCAACCAGAAATAGTTTTACAATGCCTTTGTAAGGCAGAGCTGCAGGGGCTGTTAGCGTCTCCACATCTGGCTCTGGAGTTAGAGCTAAAATTATCTCCTTTGCAGCTCCATCTCCCGGTCATTCCAGGTTAACTGGTGTGGAGGGAGGTCTGACTGAAATAGCTCAGTAGTGGAGCCAGGTACGTGAGGCCAGGTGCTGGCAGGAGCCTGGTGTGAGGCCAGGTTCACGTTGGGAGATTTACTCTTTCTTTACAAGAAGGTAACTGAGGAAGGAAACAGCCAGGTTCCCACTTGGATCATCCAAAATACAGAGCAGCTCTTGCCAGGTCCTTCTGCCTGCTAAACTGGAAATTGGTGCTGCCGAACTGGCCTGCCTCTCTCTGTAGGAAGAAACCATCATTTTTCAAGGTTAACAGGACTAACAGTCATTTCCCAATTACATGGCTAAATATAATGAGGAATCTGTAGAGTTTTCTGTCTTTTTTTCACCCCAGTTTTTGAATGACAGCAATATTCTGCCTGTGGAAGACACACAATAAAAGCAAAATTACAGCCGTCTGTTTTTATCCGATTCCTACTTTATCACTTGGAGTTTAATATATTTTCCTCTGGAATGCTGTCTAATATGCTAGTTGTATCCAGAATATGAAGTAACATTTCTGAATGATAGGATATTGCTTCCCTCTGTGATCTATCTTCAATTAAGGGATGCTCTCAGGAAATGACACTTTGGGATCAGCAAATGCCAATCTTCTACCTGGGCAATTTTCTAGAAGAAATCCTGCATCCCTCCAAGCCCACATTGACTTTTACAATTAAATTACATTTAATAGAAATATTTCGGCTGCCTAATTTCTCACTTCTGGGGGCCTGGTACATGCAAACATTTACTCGTTAATAATTCCTAATGTAATAGCTGAAAGAAAGTTCCTTCAAAAATAAATGAAAGGGAATCCAACTAGAAATTAAAAGGGAGCACATAGAGCTTTCTTCTCTGATAAGAGCTTGTGACCTCCCTTTCCTGCAATAGCAGCTAGTAACAGCTTCTGCAATTTCCAAATGCAGAAATTAACTCAAGCCAAAGCTAACTTAGATTAATTAAACAAAACAAGCCATAAAGAGTAAGGCACTGGCTGCTCCAATACTGCAGGGATTTCCCCAGAAGCTGTCTTTAACTTTCAGGGAACACTAAACAGGAAAATCTGTTATTTTAGAAGTGGAGATAGAAAAATAACCCTTTGCTTACTCTGAGAACAGTCCGGCCCTATCCAGCCCGGAAAACACTGACACGCTCCATCAATCGGATTGCAGGTCCCGTTCTCGGTGCACTGACAGACCTCAGCACAGTTCTTCCCATATTTTCCACTGGGACAGACTGTGAAAATGAAAAGGCAGTTTACTGAAGGCTCCTCGTAGTGAAGATGAGGAAGTCACATGGCTTGACGTTAAGCAATTAGAGATAAAAGCAATCACAACATTTTTCTTTGCTGAAGCCAAATGGGCAGAGCTTGTCTGGAAAGAAGGAAGAGGCATAAGGTGTTCAAGGCCGTTTTGTTCGCTTACATCTCAGGCATAAAAACAACAGGAAAAAAGTCATCTTGAAATCCATTTTTCTGCTGGAAAATTAATATCGTTAGGAGATAACAGTTATTAAAGAGAATTATGGAAGGATGAAGAAAAGCGAAAAAAAAACAGAGAAAAGGGTTTATTAAGAGAGGAAGAAAACAATAAAGTTGAGGAGAATTCAAAGTGTAGCAGCAAACACAGGGAACCTGGCTGGAAGGGACTGATGTGGGCACTTGGCCAAAGGATCCCTTGGTGCAATTCCTGAAATAGGGTCCTAGGCTGGCCCAGAGGATTACAGCCTCAGCAATAAGAATTACAAAAGTAGGAAAGGAATATTTTAGTTTAAGGATCAGCCTCGGGAAGAAGTCTCAAGAAGATGAAGAGCAACAGGGACTCCTACTTTCAGGTCTGTCACTAGAACCTACCTCCCTTGTATTGTACAACTGATAATGCCAGCAATAATGGACCAAAAGCTGCCAATCCTACCACCCAGTGTGATGGCCAATGTCCAAGCCATGGGTATTGTTCTAGGAGGCCAGTGCCCATGAAATGGCTGATGGCAAGAAAAGGCTGAAAGAGCCATAGCGCTGCAATATTGGGCATGCCAGAGTGCCTAGCTCATCATGGTCCTGATTCCTTCTGGATCAAACAGTGGTGAGACCCGAAATTGCCTTTGGTAGTAAATTCACTAGGCTTTGCTGAAGATCAGCTTTCAGCAGCGTTGGTGGGAGGCAGGCTCCCAGCATCTCACAGATGCAAATCACGCTGCAGAGAGTAAACCAGGACTAAGGCTGCCTCTTCCAGAAGTATTTTTGCCATGTAAGTCTGGTGGAAGACTACTCCCACAAATACAGCACATATCCAGCTGCTGAAATGTCATGCTTGTCTTTTGGCATCTGTTCACCTATTCCTCTCCAGCACCCATTGCTGTACCAAGTGTTCAATTAGATTGTAAATGTGGTTTTCAAGGATATATATATATATTACTGACAGCTGTTAAACAGATGTGCTACATCCTGACAAAATCAGCATCTATTCCTGTTTGTCCACCTAGCTTTCTCCTGAAGTTGGAAGAAAAGTTTTTTGAGAGTCATCTTGCAACAGCCTAAGCACAGTGACATAAAATTAATAGACATGTAGACCTCCAGCCTCCCACCAACTTACTGGAAATCTTTAATGCTAAAGTTGATGGAAAGCTCTGCTCGGTAATAAATGAAATGTTTAATTTCTGTGCTCTTATTGGCTCTGTTCCCTGACAGAAACAGATGTATTTTCAAAACAAGATAAAACATATAGCCCATCTTTGCAAAGGATGTAACAAATGGAACTGGACTTGTATCCTGGTAAATAATAGTGATGTCAAAAAAGTGATTAAGGCACCTCCCTGAATTATGCAGCTGTTTTACCACTTCAGCCCCTCTCACTTCCTCATAAGTAGTCTCTGCAGGTGACCTCAATTTATCCTGACTATGAATCAGCCATAGATTGAAATCCTGAGCTGTGATTCATTTGCTTTTATACAATATGCCATCCTCTACTCTTACTATGGCAGAAACCTGAGAACGTGCACGCTGTTGTGTTCCGCATGCATTTCTATAAACTATGGCCTTATCTGTGGAAGTTGATAAAGTTGGTTTGGGCTTTCAAAATGTGTGCTAAACAGAACAGTTCTCTAACTGAAAACAGATAAAACTAAACACAATATACAGACACAATGAAAAGAACAATACACAGACACAAAGAGAGAGAAGGAAAGAAAAGCCCTCATATCACAGAAAGAGCAAAAACTGAAATGATCTGGCAGCCTAGGTTCTCACATGTGCTCCATCAGTATTTACTTCCAAAGCTCTATATAAAGCAGTTCAATGCAATATTTTTGTTGCATCTTTAAGATGGAGACAGATAACATCCTTATATGAAGGCTGGATTTTTTTATATGTACAAAAAGAAGTAGTTCTCAAAAGACTTCCTTAAAATAGGAGCTGATTTGCACTGCAGCATGGAATGCTAATGAATCAGGGAAAGATTTGTGATCCAAACACTGGTGCAACAGGGCATACTTTATAAAAGAAACACTTTGGCTCTGCAGTGAGAGCTAGCAGAGGGGTTCCTATGTATGAGCACCTCTTGTCTCAGTGATACACTATGATGCTCTTCAGAAGGATTACAAAACCTGTCCTGCCAAAATGGTTGTTCTCATTAATTTCAGTAACCGGGCACACTGACTCTCTTCTAAGGAGGTGAGATCCGACTACAAGCACTTCTTCAAATGTCTCAAACATTTTTAAAGGGAGCTGTAACGTAAGGACTAATACCTCTTTCTTCAGGAGCAATCTGGTTGTACAATGCAGATAGAGATGTTAATTAACCATAAAAGCCCAGAAGTGGGACTCCAAAAGGCCCCGTGGGATGTCAGGTGTGTTCTAGCAGCGATAAGAAGTTATTATCAACCCATCTTGCTACCTGATTGTGTAAGATATTCATAAAACAGCTGCTTAGTTGTTTGCTGCTCAGAATCCTTTGCACAACCACCTCAACCTGCACAGTTTCAGAGGTTACACAGCCCCTTGCATGCCTGTGCTGGTGATGGAAGAATGTCCCTGCTGCCAGAACAGAGATGGCACGAGGAGATGAAAATTCAAAAGTGAAATCCTCCTTGCACATTTTTCTAATGGAAACCATTAATTAGCATTTTCCTCTCTACAAAATAAAGTCACTTGTTAACTCATTCTGACAAACTGCAACACAAATTGGTTTTAATTAGGACATGAATATTTTACAATTAATTTGGTGGATAGATCAACATTTCAAAGGGAAACCAGAAGTGCTGAACATCTGAGCAAAAATAAAATAGGTTTCTTAAGAGGATAATTAGCCCTGGTTACACTTGAAATCTGGCTAACTTCTCACAGAAAATGGACAAATTCACTGAAATATGTTCATTTTAACCAAGTAATTGCTACAATGTTTAGCTGGCTATACAGCACGGGAAAATGAGAACGTGGCTATACTTAATCTATGTTTAATGATTTTGTGTAAGTGCTGTCTGCAGTTCCTACCTCAGTGAAAAGCAGGTCATTAAAAGGTGTTAGTTTGATTTTTACAGGGATGGTGACTTCACGAGGGCAGGAGCCATTACAAATCACCTCCTTTAAATCTGTACATAGGAAAGTCCCACAGCAGTGTGTAATGCAGAATACTGAAATGATTTTGGAGGCATTTTTAGGAGAAAACTGAAAATAAAACCTATGGTTAAGAGCAGACTGAGTTCCAAAGGCACAGAAAGGTGATGGGCATCAGGGGGACTTGAAGCTACTCTTCAGCTGTGGAAATTAACTCACTTTCCCAACCTTATTCCAAATTTTTCTGTCTCCTGCACTTGTGTTTGGATGCGTGTGATTTTAGCTACTCCCAGTCAGGTCCTGACAGTGTAAATAAGGTTCCATGCATTAACTGGCTGTTCGGGCTTTTGTATCTGTATTAGGCCTTTTCCTTAAGTAGTATCTACACCTCTTACATGAAGATGCCATCAATACTTAGGATACAGGAGGCTGAGCAGAAAGGGAAATGAAACCATTGGATGGCTGATATATTTACAGCAGGTGTCTCATTCCATATTCATTTCAATACAGAGCAGCAGACCTGTTTTATTTATGAAAGCAGGAGCACATCATATTTATGAAAGCATGACTAAGTAGCTATTTGCATTTTCCCTCTAAAGCTAAGAATTTCTTATGATTTAAACTTCTGAAATAAGGAAAAAAGGCAGGGACCTGTGGTTGGTCACAGATACAGAAACCTGGGAAAGGAGGTGACATGGGGGGGGTCTGGGGCTCAGTACCTTGGTTGCAGAGAGCACCAAAGAATCCAGGCAAGCAGTCGCAGTGTCCTGACACGTGGTGACAAGGCCCGCTGCTGTGCACACACTGAGGGCAGGGCTGGCTGCAGTGGTGTCCAAAAAAGCCAGGGGGACAAACTGGGGACAACACAAAGTGACGAAATGAGCCATCACAGCTTTCCACTCTTCTCATTGCTAAGTGCTTCAGAATTCTCTCTCTTGATCCCAACCCAATGTTTCTTAACTTATAAAAGCACAATTTTGTGAACAGCTGAGATTAGGAAGCTTGTTGGAGTATTCCATGTTAATAAAGAGTGAGCTCCAAGTAAAGCTCTCCTGTGGTTCAGACATTCACACCATCCTACCTCATGCAACTCCTTGGCTATTAAATAATACAGCAGAGCTCTCTTAGCAGCTTCTCCCTCTTGACACTAGTTTGAGTCTCTGCTCCAGCTAAACTCTTTTACAAAACACAGGGGTTTAAAATGTTCAAGACCTCACAGCCTACTGGCAGATATTGTTAATAACACATATTTCACAGCTTTTATGACAGGTAGGAAGAGAAACCCTCATACCTGTACAGACAACAGAAACTTAGAATGCCATTTCCTTTGGAAATTAAGCTAAGAAACCAGAGAAGGTGTATTAAAACCTCAGTATTTTATGTCTAAACAACTTGTCAAAAGCTGATTTCTAAACATATTAGGTTCAATGGTGTGTTAAACTGGGGCAGTCAGTTTATACATGCCATTGCAGAGCAGCATCCCCCAGTGAGGAACAGACTCTAAAAATGGTAATTACAGTAACAGCATACAAAATCACCTAATTTGCATCAGTAATCACACCGGATAGCTGACTAAACTTGTCATGAACTGTATGTTTAATTTGATTAAAACCTGGATTGAAATTATTATAGAATTTGTACATAAGGTATAGTGCCAAGATTATGGCTCACTAGCTCTTATAAACGCATATTGTTGCTTCAAAGCACACGTAGAATGAAAAACCATTGACTGTCCAAACATTCACTGCAATACATAAGCTCAAAGGAATGTCAAATTGCTGTAAAGTGACTGTAAAAATGACTTTATGTGTTTTTATTTTTCCTCCTGTGATTCTCTGTTACATAGTTCTGCCTCAGTGGTTACTATATCATGTCTGTTCTATTTCTCCACCTAAGGAGAGTTTTTCTCTTGGTTCGTCTCTTCACAGAGGGTGTCAGGTTCTTACACTACTGCAGATTTCCAGCTGGAGCTTAGCTGACAGGTTTGTTGATGATGCACAAGCTATAAAACAACCTGGATCATTCCTGAAGACATTTCGGCAGTCCTAAGCAGTAAACTATCCCGGTGTCTCATGTAATCCTGATTACAGACAGAACAAGTTGGATGAGCATCATCTTCAGTACTAAGTTATAGGCTAAATTCTGTTTCTAAAGGCATCTCCAAGAGGAAAATGTGAGTGATTCTGAAAGCAAACTTAGCAAGCTAAAGCTACCTTCACCTACAGAGGTATCCTCTTCACAAGGTAGTCTTGATCCTGTCTTCCCAGAAGAAGTGGAAGCAAGCTGTGTTCCCTGACTGTATATTTATATAGAGGCATTTCAGCAACACAAGGCAAAAGCAGAAGCATCTACAGGACCTCTCTGTTGTCACTCCAGTGGGGAGGAAGATTTCTCCCCATTAGGTTCTCAGCAAATATGCTCATGGAGCAGCCTCATTATTGGAGTTGCAAACTGGGGACACACTTTGCCTCTTGTAGCCTACATGCCATCAGCTGATAAAACTAAGCTGTTTTTTTTTCACCTCAGGAAGGTCAGAAACTATTAACTTCTGGAAGTTTTGCACTCTTAAGGTTGCAAATTTGTAAAACAATTTCTTCCCCAATTCCCGGAAGCTCTGAGCACCACATTTTAGCCTTGGAGAGAGGTTTTACAGCTATATAGATACACTGAAGCACCTGGAAATCGGGGTTTGTAATGGAAATGCCTATAGGCCATTAACTACAGCAGTGCTAGAGGTCATTGTTATAATGGCTTTAAATAAAAATTGTCAGCTACAAATTATTTTGAGAGATGAGTGTGATCTACTGTCAAGTATAACTGGTGAAATCAAAGGGGATATTTGAACTGGGCATGCACAACGTCTTACAGGAAGAACAAGAGCTGCTGCAGAAAAGACAGACAAACCCATTTCTTGTTTACACAGGAAGATGCTTGAGTGTAGTTTGCACCAGTGATTAAGAGTCCCTAAGGGGAAAATACAGCTTCCCACATGGAGCAAATGACAGGATTTTTATCTCCTCGGCACATTTTAATATGTAGCAGCAGAGCATCAGACGGGAGCTATTTCAGGCTGATGTGTTTCTGGCCTATAAGAAAACATTGTCTTGCTATTTTGTCATTATGTGATGGGTCATAGCTGACTGTGTTTAACAGCTATTCTGTACTCCACCGTAACTTAACTGTAAGTCTGGTTTTGCCCAGATCCTGCCAAGTTTGGTATGTGGAAGTATTCATCCCTGCTAGCTTTTGCCTTTAGGAAGCCATGAGCTAAAGCAGCTCAGAAACCTGTGTCTCTGCCTGGCATCATAAATGAGCACTTCTGCCTCTGCTTCTGCCACCACATCTGCCACAGCCTGCCCAGAGAAGCTGTGGCTGCACCATCCCTGGCAGTGTTCAAGGCCAGGTTGGACAGGGCTTGGAGCAAGCTGCTCTAGTAGAAGGTGTCCCTGTCCATGGCAGGGTGTTGGAACTCGATGAGCTTTAAGGTCCCTTCCAAGCCAAACAATCCTATAACTCTATGATCTATGGAAAATCTTACTTCTCTGGCACAAGGGTCCTCTGTATCCTGGTGCACACTCACAAGTGCCATCCTCTGGGGAGCAGGATCCCCCGTTCTCACAATTACAGGAGATGGAGCAGTTTGGTCCCCAGCGGCCCTGGGTGCAGATACTGTCACAGTGGATGCCTGCAGATGTAAAGGCACACGTTAAGTTTCACACAGCTTAATCTGCTCATTGATCAAAGAAACATTTGGCTGGACTGATACTTCACAGTACATCACAGAGCAAACAAAGAAGCCTGGAAAGGAAATCATTATCCTTTTATCTGCTTAATAAAGTGAAAATTAAGAAAGTGCCAAAGAGGTGAATTCTGTAGGTGTTATTGGGCTCCTGTTCAGTCCTTAGCACCATTAAAGAAACTCTTCATGCCATCTGAGAGATGAAGGTCAGGAATTGCTTTAAAGTCACAAAATGCCCAAAAAACTAGTCTGAAAATATGTGGTTGATTGAAGCCTGGTTACTTAACTGGTGAGTTGGAAGACCTGAAAAGAAAAATCAGGGTTCTGCAAAAACATGTCCAGTATTTGGATTCTTGAACATACTCAGTTCTGTGTTGGGTATGGTGCACTTCCCAACATAAAGTGCTGTGGGTTGTTGTGCACGTACCCCACATCCACCCAGAGCTCTCCGAGTTCTGTTAATGAATGGAGCTCTGGTCTAGCAAATGGCTTAATGTGGGCACAGGCCGATCATTTGTGTGTTAGATGGAGACTGAGACCTGCTAATCCAGCTCCCAGTGATTCCCAAGGTTGTTGTTTGATATTTATTATTATGAGAAGCAAAGCTTGGAAACACTGAAAGAAGCACACAGCCAGAAAGCTTAACATGAGGGTTCTGGCATTGTTTCAGCTGGTTTTAACTGGTGACTTTTAAAACCAACCTTGTGCCATGGCTTGTCACATACAGATGTAACCTTAAGGATTTGATCTTGTGCACCATAATTTGTCCAAGAGGCTCCTACTCCACTGGGATAAGACAGTAGCAATACCTGCAATTAGCAGAGCTATTTGCATGATCAAGGGCTCCTTGGATTGAAAAAGCTTTGCAGGATCATGAACCAGGAGGAGCAGTGCCAGCTGCAGGGAGTGGCGACAGCAGCAGCAGCACACGGTAGATACTGATAACAACAGAAAAAGTGAATCACAGGCTGGCTTGAAAATCTTCCTAACAACATTACCACACCAGGTGCCTTACAACTGAAGCGCAGAGATTTGATGGTCTACACACACCCCAGCTAGGCTTTCAACATGAAGATGTTCTTTATCATCCAGGCACATGTCCCCACTGCATAATGGGATAAATGCAGACAAGGGCTCCGAGAGCCCCAGCCTCAGCCAGAGGTTGGATTAGCGCCTTGCTAAGGAGAAATACAATCCCAAGTAATTTTCTCCACCTCTGATAACTTCATCTGGATGCTACAGGTAATGGACTGTATTTGTGAAGCTGTGATCTGTACAGTCACCAAACTTTGAGGATTATTAAATCAGCTAAAAGTCATTATAAACACACTTACAGTGCAGTTTCAAGTTAGTTTTATAAATCTCTGAAGTTAATACAGTAAGAAATACTGCAGAGCCAAAATTTCCCTTTTCTGAAGATTAATCATACAATTATAATGTCCCTTCCTAGAAAATCTTAACCAAGTCTGGCAAAAGTACAGTTTGAGATGGGGTTTCTAGTAATACATGATCCTAGCCTTATTTATGAAAAGGCATGGTCCATGCTGTGGAGCTTAATAAAAACCACATTAAAATGCAGTAAAAACATAAAACAAGCTCAATCCCTTGATATCTAAGTAAAAAATATGGGAAAAAAAGTCATGAAGAAAGAGGCAAGGAACATTTGTGTTAGTAAAATCGAGAAAAACAATCATTTTAACACAGTCTGCCCCACTCCCTTTGAAATCAAACATACCCTTGGATTACTTAAACAGTAAATGCTTTGTGTGTACGTTTATGTAATCCATCTACAGTGCTCTGTAATTAAAACCTCATACAATAAATCGTAAATAAATAAATGTGCTCGGTATTTATACAGCCACGGATACGATCATTTACCGTTGTGAGGGTCTCAGCGTGAGCTCCCAGAAATGGAAGTGAGACACAAATGTAGAAGAATGTGTCTCCTTTCCTCCTGACTGCAGCATTAAAACCGCAATTCTCTCATTGTCAACGGGCTATTTATAGGTGGAGACAATTAAACAGCATTATTTCTTGTCTCTGCTGCCAAAGTTTGGGGAAGAATGACATTGGCTCCTTTCTCTCGAAAGGTAGCTGCATTAGAATGCCGTGGCTGTTCCGTGCAGCAGCAAAGTCCTTCCTTTAGTAATGAATAACGAGGGATGTCTTCCCGCTCCTAACGAAGGCAATGAGTCATTGTGAAGCCGATTGTTGTAAGGAAGTGTAGAGAGAGGGGAAGAGGAAACCTTCCAGAAGACACTGATAGCCATTATAGCTGTTATTTATTTGTACATTTTCTGAAGACAACCAAGAAGATGCCGCAATCAATTTTTATTACTTTGTATTACTCTAAGTTAATTCTCGTGGAAGACTTCATTTTTTAGGCTCCTACACACACTGAATAGCAAATACAACTGAGAGGTTCAAATTGCATCTGGACACGCATATCTTAAGGAACTGTGGTAAAAAAAAAGCACCTTAATTTTACAATCCCCTAACTTGAAGCATATGCAAGGGGGGTCCATCCCTCCCAGCTACTTTACAACTGGAGTCAGCGAAGCAGCAAGCAGCTTTAATGGAAAACTCTCGTATTTACTTACAGAATTTGCTGATGAACATTTCTGATAAGCAATTAGTTTTCCATTGCCAGAAACACAAACAGATGCTGAAGTTGCCACATCTCTGTGATCTCACGTTACAACCGCAGGTTTCTGACTTACGGACAAAGTCCTTGTTTCCCAAGCATGCTATAGAATTAGAAAGACAACTACCAGAAGAAGCCCTTGAAGCTGCAGGAAGCGGTTCTATACATAAACTCCATTGCCTAGATACCAGGAAATTATCTTACTGCCTCAGGCTGTAGTTCACAATTGTAGATACAAGTATAAAATTACACTTTCAAGACCTTAAACGATGTTCTGGGGGTGAATTGTAAATGAATTTCACATAACTTACATAAATTTATAGTTATCCACTGTACGTGGGCAAAGGACGTTCACGCTCTCATGCAATAAGCCAGAGCAAAGGTAAGAGCTGAGTTTGCTGTGGATTTTAACTCAGCCTGTGAGACAGCAGCCACAAAGCCTCCACATCCTGGTGTGGATTCGGGGTACTGGATTCCTGCAGACACTGTCTGCTCTCCAGTAGGATTTCCACTGCTCTCATTTGGACTGCTCTGTACATGGAATGTAGCAGGCAGACCCAGGAGCGGCTTCACTCCCCATTCCCTACACTGTCTTCCTTAGCTCACACATGGGGTAGGAAAAGCAGCACAAAGTGTCTCAGTTGCTGCTGTGTGTATTGTGAAAAACCCAGTCTGGAATGAACTGAACCCACCAGAACAGTCATGACTCCTTTAACAGACAGCTACATGGGAGAGCTGTTCCAGGATCTTTCTCCTTAAGGGCTCTTCCAGGACATTTTTTTGCCCTTTACTACTAAGTGGCAAAACAGCTGCTGTCCGGGACATCAGGAATACCTGGAGTACCTCTAGCCCAGACTTCCCAAGGGTGAGGCAATCAGGTTATGCAGGTATCTCCCAATGGAGAGCTGAAGATTGTACCTTGAAAAGGAAAGCAGCAGGGATAGAGGTAGAGGAGGAAGTGTGTCTGGCAAGAGCACTGGCTGATGGAGACTCCTCAAGTCACGTATGCTTTATGGTAGTAATATATATCATATATTGTAGTCCAGTTCTGCACAGAGGCTAGAGGTATGTGTCTGGTCACTCAATGTGATATAAGCTGGTGTCTGGCTATATAAACCAATAAATTTTTACTGGATAAAGTTAGTTCTTGGTATGAAAAGTTACAAATGGAGCTGTGAAGGATTTAGCTAACATCCACACAACCGTCATGAAAGGGAGCAAGAAAAAAGGAAAAGTTAAAAACCAAACCCCAAGCTGTACAACTGGGATATAAGGTCTCTATTGAAGAGCTACTTCATACGCTGTGTCCATTAATAACCTTCAATGGCTTCCTTCAATGCATGTTTGTCAAAGTGATGCAGATTTAGTACTGCCTCTAACTGTACCATGCTGAAGGACTTTGAAGGGTGAAATTCCTGAAAGCCAGACATAAGCAGAATTCCCATTTCCCCCCTCTCCAGCTTACTTGTGCAATTGCGCTTGTGCTTGGGGATTATGTCCCTAGGTCTTAATAAAGCCTGCCATTGTTTGTCTGCCTTGTCTCCAGACAGTTGGAAACTAATACTCCAATCACAACAGAAGAACAAAAATGGATGGAATAATGAGAGCCAGTGGCCTCTTTTTGACCACTGCTATCCCCTTGACAGTAGCCTCTGCAGCAGGGCCTGCATGCTGCCTGGCATCTAATTATTTTTCAGGGATGTAGGAATTTGATAAATTATAGGACGTGGCTCCCTTCCCCCTCCATGTACTTTAATTTTACATCTACCAATGTACAACTGTAATTATTTCCCTGAATAAGATCTTCAGCTCTTTTTTTTTTCCAATAGACACAATCTAAAGACAGATGCAACATCAATTAGCAATGACAGGAATGATTCCAGCAGACATCTGAATCCAACACAAACATTGTGCTCTCCTCCACCTGTCTTTCAACATGACAAGAAGTCATAATAATCTCTTATTTCTGGCATTTGAATAGCTTTGGAAAAAAATGCTTTTTTTGCATAAATAGGCGCTGGATTTATGCAGCAATCCAGGGGAGGCCTGGAGTTTGGTGAGTCACGCTTGGCTCTGAGCTGGAATGCCTGGGAGTTTTTGTCTCTGGCACTCCTAAGCCCTAATGGTGGTTTGTCTACCTGTTGACACAGTGCACAGTGGCAAAACCACCGGAGTAGCAGTGCTGCTTCAATAGCACAAAATAGCTTAATGATTATAGCTGCAAGGCTATTTTAGATAAGTAATTGTAGAAAGTGGGCCAGCAAACACTTAATGGTACTGAAATGAGGTATGGGAATGTATCACTGGATGCGATCTCTAGATTTCTATAATCATATGTCCGTATTTTCTTTACCCTTACTCTCTTCTCTTTCCCCAGTATTCTTACTGCTGTTACACTTATGATTTCCCTATAAGTTCTATTTAAATCAGCTCGGTGCTTGGGATTGGATCAGTGTGCTTTCCTTAGGGATTATTTTGCTGTTTCAGTCTATAAAGAGTAAAAGAAAATTCAACATGAACATAAGAAAGAACTATCCAGTTACCTCTGGATCAGCTGTTCACAGGTGTTATGACAGCAGACGAGCAAGAGTTCATAAAGAATACTTGATGCTCTTCTATCATTTTTTGCACCTTCATAGTTATTCCTACCTGAGGCAAACCCTGCAGTATTTGTCTCAAATCCAGTCAGAAACACCACAGCACAATTCGTGACAGCTCAGCATTTAAGGATGCTGAAGAACAAGAAAATCTGCTTGGGGAGGGCAGCAGACAGAAGGAAAACATAAAGGGATCTCTCATAAAATTAAATGGAAACATTAAGAATTGATGGCTGCTCATCCAGTCTGCAAATAAGCTATTTTTGTTTTTATATAGTGAAACCATTCAACAGAGATAGCAGCAGCCACATTTACATTATCTATCAACTTTTGTGGTGTTAAAAGGCTTTTCTTACTGTTTTTTTGCCCAACTGGTGCAGCGGAACCCTTACCTGCTGGGACTTGTTCACCTGTGGGCTTCAGAGGGGGCAGCTCCTGGGTGTAACAACCCATCAGTCTAAATGAAAGCTGCACGATCCGGTCCTAAATTATGAAGAATAAGCCTTTCCCTGCAGCCAGTGAAAAACTCTAAATTGTCTCTTCTCTCATCATTGCATGGGCGATTTATGCACCCATTAATGTAAGTGTTTTTCTGAAAGTAATATACTTACAGCCTAATGCACCTCTGTGGAGCACTAATCGTACCCCTATTTTTAATTATCTAGAGAAAACTCCAGATATGAATCATTCAACATGGGGAATTTATGCAATAAAAGCTTTCGAGGCAAGAGACCTACCTCACAAGAAATGGAATAAGTCAAAATGTTTGCTAAAATTAAGGATCATTCTGTTCCCTCTGCTACAGGATATTCTCCAGGGTGCACTAGTGCAGGAAGAAAAGTTGCCACTAGCAGAAAGAGCAGATTGTGAAGGAAACAGTACTAGAAGGAGTCAAATCTTATCCAGTCCTGCTTCACCTTTAGGATGCTTCCTTCCTGCTGTTTCCCAAAGTCTAGACATGGTGTTGGGCCAGGAAAGAAGAGAAAGCTGGGAAGATCCAAGCAGACCTTCAGCAGGTAAACAGGAGGGAGGAACATGTAAGAGGGAATAAAAACATGCTGCTTTCCTGACTTCTAAACATTCAAGCCCCCAAGCTAAGCCATGAGCTACAAACACAGCTTAGCAAGAGCTGTTGTACACCTGAACGTGCGCAAACCTATTGCACTTAATAACACTGACTGAAAGTCAACCTCTTCTCCTTCGTGTTGAGCAGAAAGGAAGATGTTTACAGCGTTTGTCCCTGCAAACCCTTTCACCAATAACATATAAATACAACACTGTAGCTTTCTGGCTGTTTACTGAATGATCTTTTCTTTCCCTTCTTTCACACTCAGCACGCCAGCATCCAGTATTGAGTCTGCTGAAATGTTCACAAATCATTTTTCACCGCTTCTCGCCCACATCTATTTGTAGGTGAAGGCATTGTACACACAGCCTAGCTTATATATAGAATGCCTCCATACTAAAATGGAAAATGCTTTAATAACTCTGGCGTCAGGTTTCATTTTTTTAGAAGCCATTAAGTTAGCATTATCCAGGATGCCATCCAAGCTGTATCTTTTCACACAAATTTAAAAGCTGTCCTTTAATAAGTGAAAATAAATACAAAGCTGAATGAATTTGTGTCTCTTCTGTGTTTAGAAGATTAATACCACAATCATTTGCATGCATGCTCAAGTTGAGCAGTAGGCTTACTGCAGAGTCTAATTATAGTCTAAGGGCCTCGTCCAGCTCCCACTGAATGAGTAGCAAAAATCCAACCCATTTCACTGAAGGTGAAATACGCACTAAAGCTGGCGCAGGGCACACACAACTAAACCTCACTCACATGAGAATCTGGAGCCCCCTAGGTATCTGCCAAGGACTGCACAGACATAATTAATGTCAGGACATCAATGAAGTCTTTGATACAACTTCATAATTCATAATTTTGCAAAATTAGCCCTATATCAGCAGGAACCATACTTAAAGGTTCCTGTCAAAGAGAGAATTTTTAAGCACAGCCTGACATTAAAATCTTATCAACTCACTTGAAATTAAGTCAATGAAAAATTAAAGCTAATTTCTAATAAGATTATGTTACATTCATAGACTAAAGGGCACTTGTGGAATCCAGAGAATAAGCACACCTTCTCGCATGGAAACGATCTTCACAGTTGAAAGACAGAGGCCAGAAGAGAGGCTAAAAGGAACCATTTTAGACCGACTAAAACTTTTTTGTCTGCTTAAAGCTAATTGAAGGATACAGAATAAAGACAGAAAGAGAACATTAATTTCAAAATCTGGGATAAGACTGCCAAAAGTGATCAGTGCAAAATATGGTTTGGATAATGGGATTAGACATCTACAAAACACGTGTTTACTGGGAACTTACTATTACTCCATTCAGATATTTTAGGCTGCGTATTCCAAACCAAGAGAGAATGAAACAGTCTGATGGGGAAAATATAAAAGCCAACCCACGACACTGTGAATTCTATACCACTGTGGATCTCCCCAGCAAAAACCCTGTAGGTTCATGAAACAAGTCCTAGATCTTTCTGGTTTTAAAGACACATAGAAAAGTCAGCTACCAATTATATCAGCGTGCTCTTGGAGTTGCTCTATTAATGACAATAGAATTACTTTGGCTTCAACTTGTACAACTGAGGAGAGGCTCTGGCCCTAAGGTTATGAAGTGGACAGTGCTTCAGTGTTGGAAGCATCATATGAGTATGAGCAAATGCCTTTCATGGAAAGCCAGGTGGAAAGTTTTTCTTTTTCTTCAGTGATTTGCCACCTTCTTGCACAGAACTTGGGGAAAGTGAAGTTAAAAATACCTTGGAGCTCCCTGCCAGAGTGGTCAGTGTTCCTTTAGAATTCAAAAAGTCCTTCCCTTGAGTAACAGCCTTATCACTGTGACTGAATTAATGCACCCACAGAGGGAAGAAACGTGTTTCTGTGCTTGAGTGACAGTGCAGGTGTCACTTGCAGCCTGCAAATTCTCACAAACGTGAAGTCTCATTCCTCAGAGCTCACCTTATCTGTGACCAACCGACGCTTCCCAACCCCATTAACTCCCCTATACAATCACACGTGGAAATCCCGACAACTCAATGTAACCACAACTACTGTACAGTATTCCTTGACATGATAAGAGACAATCAGACTTTATGTTGCTGACAACGTAGGAAAGTTATTGAGGTTGGGAAGGACAGTGAAATATGTATTTCGATTTCTGTATGTAACAGCAAAGAGGAAAGCTGCTCTTACGAGACATGAATGAAGCCTGAAGGTGAAAAATCCCAACACAATAATAAGATGTTTCTTCCTTACCAGCATATATAATTTTCATACCTGCATGTGGCATCCTGATTAATTAAGGAAAATCTATGAGGGGTTCTTTTCTAATTAACCATGGGATGCAACCTGTTATATTTTCCATCTTAAGTCTGCTGTACTATCCTATTTTCCCCATAGATATTTTTGGGATGTTAAAATCTACTGAATAAGCTGCAGCTTTGGCTATTCAGAAAAGCCTTTGAGTAAAGGAGTTCAGTGGGTAATTGAGATAGCATCATGACTACAGTGTTCTATAAAAAACAGAGCACGATACAGAAAAGAGACAGACAGAACCGAGATCCAGATAAGACAGCATTTCAGATTAAAGGCATTCAGATAAACAGGATTTTAACTGACCTTAACATTTACAGGAATGGAACATATCCCCCTGCAGATCGCTTCCTATTTAATCCCACTGTAATATCTGAAAGGTTAACAAAATACACACTGCCACAATTAATTTGAAGCACATTGACTCATTACAGGGAGGAAATGAGCTTGCTGTGAATGTCCGCCGGGCCTGTGGCTTTCCTGTGATCTGTTGCCCGACTGCACAAGCAGACAGGCTAGGGTCTTAGAGACAGGATGAGCAATGGCTGTGTCTGGCTTCCCAGAGAGCCCTGCTGACCTGGCTCAGGTCAAACATGAAGGGGGCACCTCCCAGAATTAGAGGGCAGGCCAGCAGCTATGATCAATTGAATTATTGGTAGAACCAGCTGAAGGCTATGTAGTAATAACTAGTTGGTGTCAGTGAGGAAACATGCTGCCATCAGCCACCTTAAGGAGAGAGGACCAAGCTGATGGGGGCTCTAACAGAGAAACGTTGTTTCCCCATGTCCTCCCTAGCTTCTGACCCACCTAGCAAGGCTACCAGGGCAGCTGGTCCTTCTTCATCCTGTTTCAGTTTATTTGTTAAGAACAAACACTGAATAAATTGATGAACTTCTCCTTGCTGCTGAGCACTCAGGTGAGGAGGTTGCATCTGAGTCAGTTGAGGGTGATACCTGCTTCTATAGGACCTATTTGCTTGCAAAGGACTTGCAGGAAATGCTCTACCACGCAGCTTTTCCACGCCTGCATTCTCTCTGTGGATGCAGTGTGTGCAAGATCCCTACTTAACCAAATGCAATTAGCACCAAAGCACTCCATTTTCAAGCAGTTTCATTTTAACCTGAATGCACACAAAATTAACACCTCTTCCACAAAGGACAAGTGTGCTGGGAGCTTAAAGGTATCTGTGCGCACACACACACATGCACAGAGCTGCAAGCACAGCAGCCATACATATCTAAAATGCATGGCAGAGCTGGAGTAAGAGACCCTTATTAATCTTTAGACAAGTGTAATCAGTCAACAGTTGATCCTGCTGCGAGCTACCTTTTTGCTTTTTAACCTAGCCATAGATATGAACATGTCTTCTTTTGATTTTAAGGGTTGTATCTATATTTCTGTATATATCTTTATATATACACACATGAGGTTACGTGTATGCAGTACTGGTGCAAGCTGGAGAACTCCATTCAGTGCAAGGCTGAGCCCTCGTTGTTACTGCAGCTGACATTTGCTTCCCATGGAGGAAAATTCAGCTCTGCATTGAGTCAGCAGGTCACAGATCTGGTTTTATCCCACATCTGAACAAATTTCACTTTGTCTGGATCGCATGAGAGCCTTTTGCCAATGTGGTTTTGGTCTTTTCTGTACAAATGTTGTGCTTGCCTTGCTATCTACAAAACCATTTGTGATAAAATGTGTCTGTCTACCTGGCTGGGTAATTTTTCCACTTGCAATTCCCCACTGAATTGAATGGAACCTGTATATGCATGTTTTCAAGCAGCTTGCTGCCACTGTGCTCATTTATGCATACAGCTGGTTTGCACAGCTCTGTGATCTCCTGGTTGATACGTGGGAATCTCTTCATCATCTTCCCATCTGCCAGGTACGCTCAGCTCCTGAAAATTACTTCCCCCAGCTGGTACACATAGAAGGGCATTGTCCTGAATAATAGTGTTGATGGTGGCAGTCATAACCTAGTAAAAGGATGGCAGACTGCTATTAACTTACATTGTATGCAATCTTTTACATGCCTTTTTTTCTCCTTCTTTTCCCACTCTTCCTCCATGCTCCTACCATCTATCAGTCTCTCCAGGTTTATATCAGTAACATCTCAAAAACCACTTTAAAGAAAATGGGTTCAGTCTTCTCCTTGATCTTTGCATAAAACACTGACATCAAGAAGCAGTCCCACGTGTGGGATGAACATACAGAATATGCTGTTTCAGATGAAGTTTTGTGGCTATTAGGATCAGAAAGCCATGTGAATTCTGCCTGGTGTGAGCGGGCAAGAAAAGCCTCAGATGTTCCATGAGCCTGAACTTTTCTGATCTTTTTCAGGCCATGCCTAGTTAGCACCAAAGTCAGAAAGCAAAAAAAAATAAGCCTGAATTATTTATCGTGTCATGTTTATAAAATGCACTGCAATAAACATCTTGGCCCAGTTCACAACAGCTACAGATAAAATCCTGTCTAGTACGGAGATTAAAGAAGGTCACCACAGACATTATTCTTACCTTTACTTGGAGTAATTTGTATCTGCGTTTGATGTACATTTACAGATGTGGATGGGAGTAAATATAAAGTATTTGTTGCAAAGACCTTTGAGAAGAAGCCAGACCTTCAGTCTGCACTGTCTGCAAAGTGCATTTCCTGAAGTTTCTTCTGGAATGCTACATCCAGAAAGGTGCGCAATAAACGTTTAGAGGAAGTGTGTATAAATATATCTCTTTAATTTACTGTACTTTTAAAGACCATTTCTCCCTTGAAGAAACTCACAATGGCTACAGGGAAGCCTACCAACTCTTTCTCTGATGATCATCAATAATGCACAGTAGAGTTTTAAAGCCTGATAGATGGATATATTGATGGTGAAGAGGCTCAAAGAAAGATGAATGCAGCCCAGTGCATGAAGAATGCAACCTAGAGGACGGGATATTAGTGAGCTTATAAAATGGATTTTCTTGGGGGAAAAAATGCTCTTTTCAGGGATGCCTGCCCAGTATCTCTGAAAAGTGCCTTTATTGTAAGCAGTGTAGAACTTTCTATTTCTGCATTTTATTTAATCCTTCAAAGTTTTTTTCCATTGTACATTCTAGGTTTAATTTCACTTCATGCTTCTAGGAGCTGAGCTGCTGTGGCAATATTCTCTTCATCAGAAATAGAAGGCATGCACTGTTTAAGGTGTAAATGCAGAGGTAAGGTGACAGTATCCCAAATGCTGGCTGCCTGATCACCTGCCTTGCTCCATATATTCTTCCAACTTGTACTTGTTGGGAAAACAAACTTTCCAAATGAATTGTTGTCAATATAAATGCATTCTGATTGCCAGTGCCACTGATGATTCTGCGGTTATGGGCAAGAATCTAAGTTTATTTCCCTCTAGGGCCTTTACAGAAAGCTGAGGGAGATTAACCGGTATTTTAGGCAGCTGAGTGTGAAATACTGGTAGGGTCAATAACTTGCCCCTGCTGCTGTTCTGTTAGCTGTCGAAAGCTGGCAATGAGACATGTCAGTGCGGAGTCAAGTGCAGGTCTGATTGTACTGAGACCTCCAGCCTGGACTCTCTGACTTCTTGGAATATTCTTCCCTGCCTCTGTGTAATCACAAGAACTCCTTGTCAAACCAGCACTGACCCACGCTCCAGGGCTACCCTTCTGCTTGACAAGAAGGGAAAATAGGAAAAGCATGAAGACTTTTTCTAATGAAACTGAGTCTTTCATGATGGAGCAGCTGTAATGACTCATTCAGAAAACACCTCTGCATCACCAGGTATGATGGTCCTAGGATTCACTGAACCACAACTGCACCCCCACAGAAAGGGCTATTCAAGGAGAAAATCTCTGCAGGATTTCCAGATGATCTGCAGCCCTCCTGAGGATTCTCTTTACAGAAGGCTAACATCTGGTTCCAGTTTGGAGCCATCTTCAACTAATCTGAATACAAATTTAATGAATGCCAGTTATTGTCACCATCACAAGTGATTTAAATATGGTTAAGTTCAGCTGATCTTGCCTCCATCTGTTATTTAGAGGTTTGCAGTCACAAGTCCAGTGCTATAACTGATGCAATAAGCCAAGCCAAACAAGCCCTCAAACCCCCACCAAACAGCAAAACCCCCAGGGTTCACAAAGGTAATGGCTAATTTTACCTGTCCAGCCTGCAAGACAGCAGCAGTAACCGGTGACAGGATCACACCCATCTGCATGGCTACAGTCACAACGTTCACTGCAATTAAGACCATATGTTCCATCCTTCCAAAAATATAAATAAAAAAGTCTCTCAGTAATCAGTTTTTTGTTCTAAAATGTGCAAAATCATCCATCATGTCCCTCAATGCTGAGTTGCATTTTTTAAATTAACATACAGGGAGGATAAAAACAACTCAGTGCGTAACATTTCTATAGAGAACCAAATGAGGAATCACTTTAGAAAATGATGTTCAAGCAAATGCAGATAACAGAGCAATAGCTCTGATACAATATAATGCAAAATAGAACACATCTACTTGACTGCCAGAATGCCAATCTGTTATTTACACATGATTTCCTTCAGCCATCCACAGACAAAATGAGACACTGACCTACTGTGCGTTCAGAAAAGCTATGTGGTGGGTGGCTTTAAAGGGGGTGCAAGACCCCTGCAGTTATACTTACAGGGCATGGCTGGTCACAGTACTCCCCTTGCCATCCGGGTGAGCAGAGACAAAAGCCATCAGCTGGCCTGCAGGCTGCTCCGTTTGTGCAGTAACATGTCTGGTTACAGTTAAGACCCCAGCTTCCACTTGAACATGGAATAGAGCAATCCACTCCTTGCCAGCCTAAGGAAACATATGAGAGAAGATTTGGGATGTTTTCATGGAAAAAGCAAGGTAGAGGCAGCAGTTTGAAAAGTGCAGATCTTTGATTCTAGGGCCGGTTTCCTCCTCATCTTGATGTAAATGGGGCAAATGTCTTTAAACTGACAGAGGGTAGATTTAGATTAGACATTAGGATGAAATTTTTCCCTGTGAGGGTGCTGAGGCGCTGGCACAGGGCGCCCAGAGAAGCTGTGGCTGCCCCATCCCTGGCAGTGTTCAAGGCCAGGTTGGACACAGGGGCTTGGAGCAAGCTGCTCTAGTGGAAGGGGTCCCTGCCTGTGGCAGGGGGTTGGGACTGGATGAGCTTTAAGGTCCCTTCCAACCCAAACCAGTCTGGGATTCTGTGTTTCTATGATAAATTAAGACTATCTTGGAGTCAAAGGCTGGCCCTATTTTTATGACCTCCCAACTTCATCCGCTAGCATCTATACATACAGGAGGGTGATACATCACTGTGCTGGATGTTCACCAGATTCAGGTATACCTCTCTGGGACCTGCTTGGACAACACAAGATAGTGCAGTACTGTCTGTCAGGGTAGGGACCTGCTGATCAGTGAGAATGCAAGAAACTTGTCATTTGATGCTGCCTGTTTCTTACCTTGTATCTTTTTTGAGAATGCTGTTTAATACAAAGAAGCTATGACACCTGAAAAAAGACCAAGGCCATCGTTTCTAACCATTAAGGCTCAAATCTTAACTACCAGCTGCACAATGGCTTTCATTACACTGCAGCTGTATGTAATGGAGTTGAGCAGTAACTCATGGTTTATACACCCTCATTAAATGGGGCTCTACAGTGATCCATTAATTCCTGTTTGAAATGCCAGATTTTATCGTTATTTGCCTCACTTTTGTTTTAGGGCTTACGCATGCCACACAGGCATAGCTCATGTTGGGATTCTGGGGGAGGGTACCACTCGCTACACAGGGAGCAGAAGAGACACTGCTATGGAGCAGTCCCAGAGTTCTCAAGTGGTTACTGAACACATGGCTTATGCTCACTACCAAGCAGACAAGGGAATTATGGACATATGTGGGAAGCAAAGATGTTAGTCTTGCAAGGATACTCTGGATCAGGGAAGACTTCCTGTTTCCCTAGATAAAGGACAGCCCCATCCTGCAACCCCATGTCAGCTCAGGAGACAGAAGGTACCTGAACATTTAGATTAGATATTAGGAAGTTCTTCCCTGGGAGGGTGCTGAGGCGCTGGCGCAGGGTGCCCAGAGAAGCTGTGGCTGCCCCATCCCTGGCAGTGTTCAAGGCCAGGTTGGACACAGGGGCTTGGAGCAAGCTGCTCTAGTGGAAGGGGTCCCTGCCCATGGCAGGGGTTGGAGCTGGATGGGCTTTAAGGTCCCTTCCAACCCAAACCAGTCTGTGGTTCTATGGCTCAGGTTTCACTGTGTTAAGGCACAGGGAGGACAGGGAACTGAGGATGGCAGCAAGGGCAGACAGCCAGAGCCCACTCCACAGTAACCGAGTGCAGGGTTGGCAGCTGGGATCAGCTGGAGCCCAGATTACCACGAAAACCTGTGGGAATGAGAGCAGCCCAAGCTGGAGGCAAGCAGTCTGCAGGCAGGGTCAGGCCTGCTGAGGATAGCCATGGCTGCCACAGCCCAGTGCAATGGGCTAAAGACTAAACAGAGCCTCTGCCCCCAGCCCACTTGTGTCACTCTGGCCATGGAGGGGGGAACATGGAGGGGCTTTGGATTCTTGGAGAAATGGGGCTGCAAAATGATAGAGAAGAAACCCAGCAGCCTGGGGATTGCTCGGCATTTCCTCTGGAGAGGAGCCACAGATCTGTGAGCACACTTAGTTCTGTGACCTGTTCTTGCAGCACAGCAGGGAAGTCTGGCCCCCGCTCAGGGCAGAGACAAAACATCCAGTCAAGCCCCTGTTGAGTTTTGATACTTGGGCAGACAGTTGAATTACCGACAGGCACAATAAAATAGTGGAGTTAGTGACTGCACAGCTGTGCCACTTGAAAAGGGGAGCAGCACTGATGCCAAACTGCAGACAATTGTTAAATCTGAATTTTGTTTACCTTCTTTGCAATAGCACAGACCATCCACAGGGGAACACGCACCATCATTTTTGCAATTACAAACTGATGAGCAGTTGGTTCCATAGGTTCCTGCCATGCAGGTAATGGTGCAGTCATCTCCCTGCAAACCCAAAAACATCAGAGTGAGCTGAAGGAATTGGAATCGCAGGAAATTCCCATCTCTGCACAGGGAGGCTTTCTCTTTCAAAACAGTGAACAGTGTTATGAGCTGATTGCTGAATCTTCAGCACTTGAGCAGTTACCGCTGCTTCCCATGATTATGATGCAATTAGTGCTTTGATTGACTTGGAGGAAAGGGACAAGTTTCTGGCATTCATTCAGCAGGAGGTGGGGAAGTTACAAAAACAAACCTCCTAGAACAGATGTCAGATCATTAAGCAAAACATCACTTACAAAACACTAATCACAAAATATACAGTCTGAAACTGTGCAAAGATTGCTCTGCAGTTCTTGGAAAATAGATTCTAAGAATAGGGCTGTTAAAAAGCTAAAGGAGCTCGTCCCTCCTCGGCTTCCACAGGTTGGCAGAGAGGGAAACTACACAGCAGGTGCATGGGACCTGTTTGATGCATGGCTGGTACCTGCATTTGTTTTCAATTAATTTGAATGAGACTGTGGCTTTAGGAAGAATGCTGAACAAGGAGTGATGGGCACGTCAGAGAGAGGAGGCACACAGCGCCAGTCTCTGTCCTGTTTCTGCTTTAGGTGTGGCAAAAGTAAGGGTGAATACTTGTATGTTACAAAAACAGAGTATTTCAACAGTAAACTATGGTACTGTATGCACTGATTGACTGGTGTGGCTGAGAGACAGTTCTTGCTAATGCTGTTCATCTGATGAAACGACATCATAAAAATGGGAGCACAATTCCTTTAAGCCTACTTACTGAGTCCCCTAGTCGGTTCTATATACATCAGCGTATACAGTTTGTTTCTGTTTCCTTTTCTTCTGTGTGTAGTCCTGACTTTCCCATCACAAATTAGCTCTGGAATTTACTTTTTCAGTGAGTCAAACTTCAATAATTTAGTTCTATGTCAGAGAAAGCTCTCCTACTCCAAAGTTCAAGAGTAACTACATTGCACAGTGTGACCTATACCATTGCTCAGGGGAAAAGATACTGGTCAAAATGTATTTTTGGAGGTGAGAGGCTCCACTGTTTGATAGGAGGATCCATTTATCAGGAGATAAATGCACACAGTGTCAGCTTCCCTATGCTGTGGCAAGTACATCCAGGAGCCTGTATATCACAGCCTCAGACACTGAGACAGTAAAAGGAAATATGAACAGATTCTTGAGCACCATAAACCCCATATGCTTGCTGTAGCAGTTCTGCCTAGCACCAGGATGACTCAGCCTATTTTATACTAAAACCTTTGGTTTAGGGGAAGTAAAAGAAACGGATAAAATCCATGTTGCTCAGAAGTAAATCCTTCAAGTCCCTGATTTTTGAGTGAAAGCAGTGTTTGCAGAAGATGCTATCTTTGACCTTGATGGAGTAAAACAAGTTCCCCCGAAAAGGCCTGGCAGTAAAAGATGCTGTCTTGACAGGCAGAAAATCCAAAGCAGGCTGCCCCTCATTACCCTGCCAGCATGCCTACCGAATGAGCTTGGGAACCCAGAGCCGAGCAGGATGGCAGAGGGGCATTCAGTCTCCACGGCTAATCAATCCTCTGCCTTTCTCCTGTGTGTAACAATTAGACAGCCAATTAGTGCCACTTAAAAAGCCACATCTTGTGTGAATGAAACTCCCAACTCATTTCATGTACAACACAGAACTGCTGGTACTGGTAATAATTTCTATGACAACTGACCTTATCGGAATTCGAACTTGTGATCTGGAAGTGAAAGAAAATTCCTTTGAAAAGAGAAATAGAACAGAGTGATGTGGAGCTAAAATATCCCCTTGGGAACTGGAAAAGTGCCTTGAAGGTGGAAGTTTGAGAGACCAGAGGAGGTCTGGAAAACTGCAGGTTAAGAGAGGAATGACCAGGTTGTCCCAGGCTTTGAGCAACCTGGTCTGGTGGAAGGTGTCCCTGACAGCGGCAGGGGGTTGAAACTGGATGAGCTTTAAGGCCCCTTCCACACAAACTATTTTGTGTGTTCTACAATTCTGTGACTAACTAAACCAGCATCTGGGCCATGGGTTGAAGCAGAAGGTGGATTTCCAGTTCCTCACTGACTTTCTGTGATTGCACATCAGCTCGTGTTATGCAGTAAGCTCCTGCTGGCCATGTGCGCAACAGGCTGGTGTGGATTCACTGGTTTTCCATAGGCTTACTCTGTGTGGAGGGTAGTCAGACACAGACACTTTGGTCATCCCAAAGAAAAGGTGCTGTCCACCAGCTTAACACCAGGCTGCTTCATCTTTATGCAGCATGCGTTTGAGTTTTGGCCTTTGCTTTAATGTGCTATACTTTATGCACTAATAGAAGGTGGTCATTCCGGCTGTCCACCCTACACACACTCACTTTGCAAAGAAACTTTAACTGAGAAAATAACTGGCTTAATGAGGTTTCTGTCACTGGGTTTGACAAGCGGGACCTTCAGAGCTTGCCGAGTGACAACTGCCAAATACACTTCACTTCTTAATTACATAAGAGGAAAATGCACTTGAACTATAGCACTGGCTCTAAGGTTTTATTAATTATAAATGCACGCCTCGTTATTAACATTTTGAACTTGATTTGGGAGGGTGACCTATGAAACAAAATGCATTCAGGTATTGTTAAAGATATGGAAATTCCACTTCCCTCTTCCTACCTGCCCTAGTGAATAAGGCTGAGGTATATGTCCATCCAGTTGTTAATGAGGTATATGTTCTTTCAAACTGATTTCAGCTGTTGTGGATTGAATCTTCACTCTTGCAATCTGGTACTTTATATTTCTATCTGTTTAGTAAAATTAATCAACAGCTGTGCTCCTTATGTTGATTATTCTTTCTTCTATTAAGATCAGGAGGTTAATGAGAGTAGTGAAAAGCCTGGATGTGGTGTACGTGATAGGAAGGAGTAGCTAATTCAATCAAATGTATACCCCTGAAAATGTTAAAGCTATATTAAGAAGTCTAGCTATAAATAACTTGGTATTTCACATCTCTGTTTTCCAAGTCAGAATGATCCATATGGACATCACAAACTTTCAGAAGTGCTTCGTTTCCTTCATCATTTTCACTCGGAAAACCTCATTTATCGAAATATAACCCTGAAATCTATCCAGTGTACCCGTTCCTAATTTCAGGGGTCAGATCTGACTCTAACATAATGGAAAAATTCTCTTCATGGGAATTGGGACTGGGGCCAGCTCCAGTAAATGCCTGGCTCCATGTATGAATGGGATGTTCGCGCCCTCTGCTTTGTATTCACCTTCCCAGTCTGGGAGGTGACACCTCTCAGCTGCTCAGAAGCAGAGTGAGCCTCTTGTTAGAACTCTGAATCTGACAGGAATATCCCAACATGGAAAAGATAAAGGTGAGGGATCAGTGATCCCTGGGACCTTAAAGAGTCAGCTTTAAATCAAAGTGAATGGTGGCAGTAATGTAACTAATACCACCCATATGACCTTCCATACCTTGAAGTACTTCAGAAATACTAACTGTTGCTAAAACCAGACAACAGACTTTTCTAGCGCCACGAGAGGTTTGGGCATACAGCTCTTGATATTGTTAATTCTCCCCTACATAGCGAGGGTTAGGCCCAAGGATCCAAACTCCATTAATAACTCAGTCTACCAGCTCACCATCCATCAGCATCAAATATTAATAGACTCGGAGGGCCAGATCATACATCTTTCTGGACGGCAGTCAATAACACGTCTTGTTTCTGTTCAGGGAGAGGGGATGATTTTCTTCCACAAAAATTATTGTTGTACAGTATTAGTAGAGCTCCAAGACACACTGCTGCTGCCTTAGGTGTTAGCTGTGTTAACAAGCTCTGGATACCTCACAAAATGTTTTCCCTGGATTAATGTTGCCCCAACAGATTAGATTGCCTGTTTCTGTTAAACGGACATTCCTGCTGTAAACGATGACTGACTCCCTTTAAAATCTTTTTTTCAGTGTTCAGCAGAAAGATTTCTATTTATTCCTGTACATTTTGGATCAGGCCTTTAAATCAGTGAAATGCATTTTGATAGGGGAAAGAAAAAAGGTATCCTAGGGCATAAGGGGAGTTAATAACCCAGTAATGGTCAACACCACCTGGCAATGTCTGCACCCATACCTGGTCTGGCTCAAAGTGTGATTATTTAAGGATGGGGAATTAAGGATTGCAGAAGCAGCTACAATCTATAGGAATAAATTTGCCTTGGGGGGGGGAAGCCTGGTTGCACTGAAGTCAGTGGCGAAACAGAAAATCATTTTTTTCCAGGCCTCTGCAATGTAGAAGACTAACAGGATGTTACTGAGCTTGGCCTCAAGTTTGCAGCATAAAGACCTATGTGACAGGTTTGTTCTTAAGGTTTAATCTGTCAAGGTGCTGAAAATCCTCGGCTCCTGTACAGATTGTGAGGGGGACTGCCAACACTGGAAGGCAGCATGTTGGAACCTTTGTAATCTGCAGTGTGACTCCAGCTGATCGGAGATTTTTAACACGGTATCTGGTTCCTCCTTCTCCCACTCCTCACCTTTCTTTGTGCCAGATGAATTAGAGGTGCAGCACCTGCCACCAGCCACAGGGAAGCTCAGTGCTGGGTTCTCAGAGCTCGCAGCGACGGGCATTAAATAGAAAGAAGGGCATGGTGCAGTGCCATATGTATGCGATGATAAACAGATCAGAGAGACAAAATGCAGGTGCTGTTTGTACTGATGTCTGCGTGTCCAGATAAGCTGATCACTATGGATTTAGTACGTAAAAGTACACATTTATGTGTACACACATTACACAGCACACCAGTGTGCTGGTACAGTGTCTGTGCACCGATGCAGATCACAGATACAGTTCTGTATATTTACTTATTTGTGACATTTACAATTAACCCAAAGTGGTTCTCCACAAACATTCCCTCAAGGTAAACATATGGTATCCAGCAACACAAACCGTCAGAACAAACTAATTTCCTTAATGGTGTTCTAGTGGAAATTAATGTGCTCTTCATAAGCGTGTTAGCAGCAGTAGGAAACTGTACTTTTACCGGTCTTCTCCTCCACCCCAGACTCAAACAATTTATTCATGACCTTACTACACAGCATCTTTAGTTTCCCAGACATAATGATGTCCTCTGGCAGAATTCCCTTCCCCTCTGGGTGTTACTAATTACTCCCTGCAGATGCTATTATTGGTGTTAATGATAAAATGCATGAAGAAAGGCTGGGGAAGGATCTTGTGCCCGCACAAGCCAAGTGTTCACTTTGCAGGTAATCACTTTTGTTAAGAACTGACAAATGTTCCTGTATTCACTTTGCAGCATTACACAATGTAGCTGTGCTAGAATTTGAAATACGTCTGAACCGGCACAATGAAACCATTGATGACTTTATTCCATCTCCTTTTCCCTTTGCCCTTTTCATGGGAGAAGATGGGGTAAGGTGGAAAGGATGGGAAAGAGCTTTCTTATGTTTATGAAGTGACTTTGCAACTCATGGCTCACCCGAAGAGAACCAGGCAGTCCTGAATGCTGAAGTCTGTCATTAAATCATAAAGAGCTTGAACAGCCATCTGCAAAGCTTTCCCCAGTCTGCACCTCAGTAGCACCACAGCCCTCTGCAAGTGTACTGTCAAACCTGGACATATCATAAGGACTAAGCACAGCTTCCCTTGGGAGTGGGAAGAACTTGCCCCTTTGCTTCCTAAAGTCTTACAAGGATTTATAAACATTTACAAATGGATGTCAGCATTTTATTTCACCTCTGGATTTGTGCTAATATGCTAATTCATACAGTAAACCTCACAGCAAATGCCAGGTTCAGAATTAGTCAGCCTGACACTGATTTGCAAATTTGGTGTTTCATCAAAAACATCCAGCAAAAGATGCACACAAACAAAATGGAAACTTTACTTAGAGAGTAGTCAGTAAAAATATTATAAAGAATGTTAATTCTAAATACTTACAGGACTTTATTAAATGCTATTTAATTTCATTTTACTGGTGATAGCCAAAGCTGGGAGCACTGACCGTGAGGGGAGTAAAAGCTACCACAAAAGAACTGCAGTTTGTTATTTTCCAAATCATTTGTACAAAATCAAGTTGAACTTGGTAGGTTCCTATTTTATAAACCCAAATGTATTTGCTGCTGCTGGCATAACACATGGGTTTTGGAGCAACAATTATCTATCCATCTTCCCAGAGGGGACCTTCCCCATCATGTTGACCTTGGGAAGCCTTTAGCCACAGCTTAGGAAAGCCTCTGATTAGGACTTCGCTACCTACAACATGATTTGTATCTATCAAGATTAGAGAACTTGTGCATCCTGTCAGTCTGGATACCATGTATACATATGTAGAGCTGGAATTAACTGCACAGAGCTTGTGGTTTCCAGCACAGTAAAGCCCATCTGTAAGGGTTTTACTATGGAGGATGCAAGGATCTGTGTGTCCCAGGAGTCAGGCACTGCACGTGGCTCAGGGTCCTTTCAGACTGGGAATCCAGGGCATCGGCCCTGAGGTCTCATGTCTGAATATGCCCCTATCCCACTAACTCATGGGAAAGAGGTAAGGGAGGCAAGGTGCACTGCTTGCAGCAGAGCTGCCCTGGCTGCCCTCATTCCAGGAACAGAGGTTTTTTTCCATAGGGTATTCCATGACCCATGTACAGTAAACCCACACAGGCAAACTAATAGACACTGTGTGCGGGACAGGTCTCATCTTTAGAAGCCCAGAGTGCACAGAATCTCACCACTCCCCTGTCCTCCAGCATCTTGGCTCCACCACGCTTCATACATCCAAGAGGAACAATAAAACTGATGGTGGACTGGTGCTGTGTAAGAGCAAAGCCAGTAAATTCCAGCTTTGTGAGGCTATTTTCTTGCCTCAATGAAATCAAGTGAAGGCAAATACAAATAGAACTCCCATTACAAAAATTGGATTTTGCATACTAAACCTCAGCAAAGCTGCGGTTGGATTTCTGTCAGTGAGCGCTTTAATCCCCCTCACCACCAGGGAATAGTTTTCAAGTTTCCACTACAAACATGCCCAATATCAGTCAGTTATCTGCAATTAAAAAATCCATTCCTACTGTTCAAGCTACCTAAATATGGACATCAAAAAACAAGAAAGAGAATTCAATAAAGAGAGCAAGGGGGGATTGCACCCTCCCCTCTGCTTCCCGTAAATCAAAGTAGCACTGTTGCTGGCCAGAGAATCTAGACTAACTTTACAACACCTGAATATCTGCCTGGTTTAGTATTCGGGCCTTAACTGCAGAGCACTAGTGTCAGCAAGGCAATGAATACAGCATCATATAATTAAATGTATTCACCAGGAAAGTAGCGAGGAGAGTAAAAAAGATGATCATCCACCTCTGAACATGTTTTTTTTAATACAGTCAGCACTTTTCACCTAATAAAATATCACAGAACACATTTATCCAGGAGGGACCTCTCCCAAAATAGGAGATTGGATTTAGACTGGCTAAAACAACTCCTACATCGTTTCCTCGGGACATCTCATCGAGTGAGAAGGAGCATCATACCTGAGAGGACAACCTCCCACAGGCAGGCTGTAATGGAGTACAAGCAGCACAGCCATGCACAGCTCAGGAAACATGATGGAGGTTCAGCTAAATCAGATGATGTTCAGTGCTTGGCCAGCCCCAGCAGTTGGCTACGGAAACACAAGATATGAAAAAAACCTCCTAATTCTGCAGGAGATTGTTGATGGAGCAGATATTTCAGGTGGAAATGAAAATATCTGTAATACATGGGTTTAGATTTAGTTAATGGGAAGAGATACTGCATCCAGCTCTGGGGCCCTAACACAAGAGAGGTGTGGAGCTGTTGGAGTGAGTCCAGAGGAGGCCACAGAGGTGCTGCGAGGGCTGGAGCAGCTCTGCTCTGGAGCCAGGCTGAGAGAGCTGGGCTGGGTCAGCCTGGAGAAGGGAAGGCTTCTTAAGGCAAGACCTTAGAGCAGCTCCAGTGCCTGAAGGGGCTGCAGGGAACCTGGAGAGGGGCTTTGGACAAGGGCCTGTAGGGACAGGCCAAGGGGAATGGCTTTAACCTGCCAGAGGGGAGACTGAGATGAGCTCTTAGGCAGAAGCTCTTCCCTGTGAGGGTGCTGAGGCGCTGGCACAGGGTGCCCAGAGAAGCTGTGGCTGCCCCATCCCTGGCAGTGTTCAAGGCCAGGTTGGACACAGGGGCTTGGAGCAAGCTGCTCTAGTGGAAGGTGTCCCTGCCCATGGCAGGGGTTTGGGACCAGCTGAGCTTTAAGGTCCCTTCCAACACAAATCAGCCTGGGATTCTGTGGTAAATTATCAAGTCAGGTCAATCATGTCTGTATCAGGAGGATTACAAAGATACATTATGGGACCAGCTGGATAACCAAGTCCTCTGTTTACTTAAAGAAATTTAAATCTGGAATAGGGCCACTTCACATTTATTCAGATGAGACCAGGAGCAAACTCTCATGATATTTTAAAGTTAAACTCTGGGGAAGCTGTAAAAAGTCTAATATCCGTGGGGCTCATTGCTGCTACTATAACCAGCTTTGATCAACTGCTATTCTAAACTGCTCCAAAAACCATGGCCATATCACAGTTTAATGTCCCCAAAGGTAAAATGGCCCAGGCATAATGTGTATTATTTCAAGTTAGTGGAAAGTATTTACACAGCTGAGAAGTATACACTTGGTACCTGTGCTCTTCGTGGTGTACTCAACAAGCTACTTATGTCCAAACCACAGGAAGAAGTGAGTTAAATATGTCAAAATACTAAACTGCAGTCCTTGAATGCTGCTGGTAAAGACAAACAGAACCTATTTCCTCTGCCTTCTTTAAATGGAGGGGTCTGAGTTGGAGTTTACTATGCAAAGGAAAGGTTTTAACACACTCTGTGAAGTTCCATAGTTTTCTTTCCCAGATTTGGGCAGAATAAATCAGTGGCTAACTGAAACCTATGCCATTTGGAACTACAGATAAGCATTGCAGTGCAGTGTACCTCAGAGTGAGAATCCAGAGCAGGCCATGACAATTCTGCACCAGCTATTTTATTGGAGTACCCTTGTCTGGAAATTAGAGATGGTTTCTGCTCTGTCCACACAGCCTGAGTGGCACAGTACAAGATCTACCTTGTAGAACAACTGTGGCCTCCTGACTTCTTTGCAATAATAAATCTGGGCTCTGGCTGACAACTCTGAACAGTTCTGCAAAAAGGACATTAGCAAAACCAGGAAATAAAAGGTATCATTTATCCTTTCAGCCTCTATGACATCCTCTGGCAAGAAGATCCACAGTTTAATTATAAATAGAAAGGAGAAAAATTATCTTTATTTGTTTGTTTCAAATCCACTGCCTGATTTTTAATTGGGAAACTTCTTATACTGTGATAAATGGCAAATAGTCATTCCTTCTCCCCCTTCCCCGGCGGTGTAGGAGACCTCTCACATATCTACCCTTGGTGACCCCTTTTCTAAGCAAAATCATCCCACTCTCCTATTCTCATTTTATGGGAGCCATTTCACAATTTAATTACGCATTCTGTGAAAAGCACTATCTTTGTCTTCAAACCTGCTGTGCAATCATTTAATTGGCTGCCCCTTGTTCCTGTGTTATTAGAAATAGTAAATAACTATTCCTTGTTCACGTTCTATACACCATCTGAAGTTCCATAGACCTCTATCATATCCCTCCTCAGCCATCTGTTTTCTGCGCTCAGTTGTAGCTTATCGAGTCATTCTTTGTATAGAAGCTATTCCATATAAAAGATGATCTTTGTCACCACTCGCTACTTTCATTACATCCTTTGTAAGCAGGAATCAGCCAAACTGTGTGCAGTAGTTTGAGATTTAGATATATTATGGATTTACACAATACCTCAAAAATGGGTTTTTTCCCAACCAGTTTTGTTCTCTTCCTGATCACTCTCACTGTTCTATCTGGTCCTCTGGATTTGCTTGGGTTTTGACCTGTGCTGAGCACACATTTGTGCTTTTCACAAAACTATCCACTGTGATTGCCTGAGCTCCTTCCCTGAATGCTAGGAATTAAGTTAGAACTCACCTTTTGTGTATTTGCTTCATGTTACTTTCCTGTCACCTGTTACTCTGCATTTTTGAACACTGAATTTCAACCTACCCAGTCATGCAGTAACATGAAACCTTTCCCCCAATTTGCCGCTATCTTTATGTTTGATAATCCCAATAGCTGTGCACTATTTGCAAACTTCCTTTCCAAATTCTTCTATAGCTGTGCCATACAATTAGGGATAATGCCCAAGCACAGTCTCAAATCTAAACTTCTCTACCCCACTCACCAGCATGGTCCCTGTAACAGAAGCTGCCAAACAAGACCAGTACATCAGCACATCCCTGAGCTCTTGTTCACACAGACAGGATGGACTGAGTCCAGAAGGAGTGAAATGTGCTGCACAGAGCAGGTATCCCCAGCTAGTCTCTTGCTAAGAGTACTGAAGCCACAGAAGCCACAACGTGGATGGAAAATACCCAGGTATGGAGCTGATGATGCTAACACCTGCATTTGACAGTGGTTCCGAGCTGCACAATCCACAGGTGAGAGGATCAAAACAAAAAAGCATCTAGAAAAGCAAAGATACATCAACTTCAAGCTAACGGGGTTTGCGACGTACCTTCTAAAAGCTGGTAAATAACCTGGCAGTCATACACAGCAGATAAACAGATATCCCCCATCAAACTTCCACAGATCTTCCTAAATCCAAAAACCTTCAGCAAAAAGAGTTCAAAATCTGGTACAATTTCAGTTCCTCTTTGGCATAGGAAAACACAACCAGGATTTTCCATTTATACACTTCCGACTGTAAAGGATAAAGTCTTTTCCTTTGACACTGTAGTTAGACAGAAAATACAATGAAAAAACCCTAACCTGTGTGTTAAATCCTATGCTTAGGTGGTTTTAATGAAGTCAGTTTGCAATTTGAACTACCAGGAGAGTCAACTACCAGCACTTTTACGCATAGATCCACAGATAGTGTGGATAGAGACATACCCATTTTGAAGTGTAATAGATGAAAAGAGACACTGTTATTGGCAAGTTTATTCCCCCTCAAAATTCAGGTCAAATAACTCAGTCTGAACAGAATATTGGGCTCTGCTGATTCTGAATGAGGCTATAGGAACTGAAATGCAATTTGGCACAGCCACATTGCCAATCAAGGATAAAATAGAGGAAATATGTCAACTAGCAACAAAGGCAGAGGCAGCCAGGCTTTCTGTATGAAGTTGGTTCCTTTGGACCCACTTATGAAAACTTTGGAGTTATTCAGGTAAACAAAACTGCAGCAGAGCCCAGAAGTAGAAGTAAATATAAGAAAAGGAGGAGACCTGGGATTTGCTCACAGTTCTTATCAACTTATAGACACGGTGTGTGACTGAGTAAGTTCTCATTAGTAGAGGCAGTCACTGAGGCAAACTCCACTCCTGTATATCTGGGGCAATCCTACTGAAGCTAGCAGTTGTGTTCAGGCAAACCTGGGCTGACAAAGTGGAATTTGAGCTGTCACAGACAATTTCTGAAGCTTTTACATTGCTAAGGGAGCGAGCAAACAAAATAAAACAGCAGTAGTTCATAAAAGCATCTGAAAAAATGCCACTGAATTCAAAGAAGGGGATGTATTTTCCACAACTGAGGGACACCCACCATGTCTTGTGCATCCAGTGACCTTGTTAAATACACCGGTACAACAGATCACCTGCTCAAAAGCATACAGCAAAGGCCCTGGTGTGAGAGAAGACCCTTCATTAGGGCTCATGTAGCCAGGTGCTGCCATGAATGCTGTCGGGGGTTAGGAAAACACCGGCTCCTAAACGCTGCGGCTGCCGGTGCTCCAGCTGGAATGTCTAATTGGTGAATAGGAGCCCCGGGGGGAGAACACCAACAAGCCTAATAGGCATCAAGCACCTGCTTCATCGATATAAAAGTCAATAGTGGAGCAGCTTAGGCTGAAAGCCTGGGAATACACAGGTGGCCTGCCCATAATGATCTTCCCTGTTGGGATCGGAATGTAGGATATTTTCTCCTGTAACAGAGCAGAGCTGGAAGAATCCATTTATGAGCTGTTATCAAAATAATGCTTTTGGACCACATCCAGTTTCTTTGCGTTGAGGTGATGTTCATTGTTTCCTAGTCTACATGTGGCAGGGCCACCTCAGAAGTGGATTGGCTTCTCAGAAAGGTACCTGCCGTTTAAGAGAGATGCAGAACAATCTGGGTGACTTGCAATGCTTGTCCTAGAATCATACAATCATGGAATGGTTTGGGTTGAAAGGCACCTTAAAGCTCATCCAGTTCCAACCCCTGCCATGGGCAGGGACCCCTTCCACTAGAGCAGCTTGCTCCAAGCCCCTGTGTCCAACCTGGCCTTGAACACTGCCAGGGATGGGGCAGCCACAGCTTCTCTGGGCACCCTGTGCCAGCGCCTCAGCACCCTCACAGGGAAGAATTTCTTATGAAGGGTGCTGTTTCAACAGCCCTGAATACCTCTGCTGCTTGTCCTCTGAAAAAGTCCTATGGGGACTTTGAAACAGAGAACACAGCCATGCCACCAAGCTTGACCTGGAGCAATGGCTTGTGAAGGTAAAATGGAGCAAGAGCTCAGTCTGCCAGCAAATTTGCCAGTCACTGCTGATAGAAATGCGGTTTGTGATGTCAGTACTGATCCACAGTGAGCTGGACTGAGACCAAAGTCATTCCGTGCAGGCCACTGCACAGCCAAGGGAAGATAATTTTCAGTCTGCACTGACCTGGCCAGGATCAGCCCTAGTAGCCCTGGGATGCAAAACTTTATAGTCTGTTACTGGTCCCAGTGGCCTACAAACCCCAGCCATTTTGTGCACATAAATATCTACTTCTGTATGCATGGAGAAGTGGGTAACAAAGTTCAGAGGTCATCAATGAAAAGGGACATCAAGATGCAACTCACAGGTAGTTTTCCTCTAGTCTATAAATATGCAATAGTCCTGATAGGTACAAATGATCCCTGACCAGCTCTGTTTATGTGAGGAATGTATCAAAACACTGGGCATGAGATGTTTTGAATTCATGTTAATGAACTCAGACCTTCCAACATGCAGCCAGGCTGATAGGAAAACTTCAATACAACTGGGAAGTGACAGTGCTTTCCTTTCAAGAACAGTTTTCCAGCTCACTCTTAATTAGGCTGTATGGAACAGAGGGGTTCTTTCGTTGCCTGCTTGAGATCCTCTTCTTGCTCTGCATCCACTTGTGAAGTAATTTGTAAGCCTAAGAAAACTGATCAGGTGGTTTTTCAGGTTTATCTTCCTGTAGAAGATATCAAGAAAATGCAAGTCTGAAGGACAGTGCATTCCTCAGAGTCCAGAACCTGGAAAGGGGGATGTAGGACACACACACAGATAGCATAGAGGACCTGATTGTGTTATTGTGACTGATGGTCTCACTAGTATTCTCGGCTTTATCTGCTTTTCAAGCACCACGTGGATATCATTTGTAACTTTTCTCAACACGGTTTCCAAGGGCACAGTTACATATTCTATTTTTTTGAAGTTATTTTAGTTGAATTTCCTATATCCCAGTGTTTCACTTTACCCCCAGATCTAAACTCCCATCAATATTGGTTATCAAAGAGGCTGCATTTCCTTCTTGCTGACTTTGGCAAAATGAACCTCTCCAAACCATTCAGAACACATTGAAACTTCCAGGTCTTTTTGCTGTTCCTTCAGGTGCATCCCACTACTCTCTTTGTAGCCGAGCTGGGACTTTCCCTCTTGTGCTGCTTCTGGCATCACCAATGATAGTTCACCTTGGGCTGGTTTTGCCTCTCCGCTGCCTGTGTCTCTATACTTAAAGGCTAGCTGAGGAATTAGTCCTGGCTACGGGTAGGATATTCCCAAACACCTTAAAATGAAGTCTGCTAAGAACTTCTGAATAATTGAGGGAAAACAGGAAAAAACCTATAAATGGGAAACAGCTCCAAGTCTAGGAGCATGGGAATCAATTTATTCCACTTCATGACTTAATATTCAGTCTTTGTTCAGGCAAAATCCTTTCTTTTTAGGGAATGGATGCATGGTACCTTTAACCTGGTTGTGCAGGGAGGGGGTTATGTGAATTTGAGGTCCATGAGCTCTTCTGAGTGTCCTTTGCTAGCAAAGTGTCACAGGAGACCTGATAGAGAGACGGTGTTCCTATAATTGGGAAGGAAAGGCTAGGGGACTAAGGATATAAATCTGTGGAAAATAAAGCTCTTTTAGCCCCATTACTTAGAGGACAATTTATTGTACTTCATGGTATCATAGAATCATAGAGTCATCAAATGGTTTGGGTTGGAAGAGACCTTAAAACTCATTCAGTTCCAACCACTGCCATGGGCAGGGACACCTTCCACTAGAGCAGCTTGCTCCAAGCCGCTGTGTCCAACCTGGCCTTGAACACTGCCAGGGATGGGGCAGCCACAGCTTCTCTGGGCACCCTGTGCCAGCGCCTCAGCACCCTCACAGGGAAGAGCTTCTGCCTAAGAGCTCATCTCAGTCTCCCCTCTGGCAGGTTAAAGCCATTCCCCTTGGCCTGTCCTTACATGCCCCTATAAAAACCCCTCCAGCTTTCTTGGAGGCCCCTTTAGGTACTGGAAGCTATTGTAAGGTCTCCACAGAGTCTTCTGTTATTAATTAATAATTCCCTTACTGCCAGCTACAACCCATGCTCAAACCCACCTGCATAGTGAGGATGCCTTATCATACCCATCGCCACTACTGCCAGCCATTCACAATGGTTTTGAGACATTGGATTATGAACACAAATAGGAAACCAGTGAGAAGAAAATGCATCTTCCTTGTGCACCGAGGTAATTCCTGAAATGAGACTGGGCAAACTATTGCTGTTGCCTGTAATACTCCAGTTAATTGGACAACTGCTGTGCCAGAAAAGCTTTTCCTCACCTCCAGCAAGTAAAATTTATACTGGTGGCTGGTAACAAGAACATCTTGATAAAATGGTTGAATTTATTTTATAACTATAAATGAAAAGAGCTCTTAACAAAGGGGGGTAACTGATATGCTCCGTAAATCAAGGATAAAAGGACACGGGCTCTATTGAAGATTTTTTCCCCTCGTCTTCTCTTTTTCAACCTTTTGATGAGGTGCCCTGTTGCTCTGAAATGAGCTTCCACTGAAGTACTTCTGGAATTATCTCAAAGAGAAAGGGGATCATTTAAATGAGTTAAAGCCCCCACACCAGATCCGCTATCTCCAACCTTCGGTTCATTTGGTAGATGAAGAATTTTGTGGAATTCATAAGTAATTTCACTACTAAAGCAGAGGCTTATGAGACAAAGAAGTCTCATTCATTTTTTCCTGCTTCCTTCTGAAGCGGGGAAGGATGATACATTCAGAATAAAGATGAAAGCAAATATGTAGAAGAGAGGGAAGAAACTGATAAATTTGTACCTTCAGTGTTTAGAAAACACCTACAGGCAACGACTCTTCCAATTCCTCCTGAACTACCTGGGATTTCAGTCCTTCAGGGAAAATTCAATTGAAGATAAGATAAGGGGCTCTTTTCTATTTACTTTTTTTCCCCCTTTCAGACAACAGAGAGAATTTTAAAGGTGTAGGACAGGACAGCAGGCTCCAATTTTCTTTTAATATAGAGGGAAAGATTGGTTTTATTCTCCTCTGTTTTTTTCTTCAGGGAGCAAGAGATATTGTATGTGCCAGAAGGAAGCTGGCCATGGCTGGAATACTCAACAGACTGGACCTGTAAGTTCCTTATGACCTCTATAAGTAACACAAAATTATGGTTCTCCTCATTTCTATAGAAGCAGAAATTGGTCATTTTCCTCCCTGGGTAGGCATGGGGTGGACTAAGACTAGCCTGACACCATGAGGGGTGTTTGCACTGATATCATCCATTAGCAAGCTTGTCATACAGTTCCTGTGTATTTGAATAGGTTTATAGCACTATAATATACATCCGTTTTACGAAGTACTCGAGCTATTGCTTATTGCGTGTTACACGGACTGACTTCTACTCCAACGTGCAGGCAGGCTGTAAACTTGGTCTCCAGTGTAAATCTTGAAAGCAGTTTGCACCCCTGTGGCAGAGAAAGCATTATGCTGAGGAACTCTGGCATTCCAGACAAAAGTGTGGACTTAGAGATCTGGATTAAGTCTGTGTTCAGTATTTCAGTGCACAGATTCCTACTGAGCTCAGCTGGAGGTATATATGCATAAGCACTGGTATAAGAATATACTTGAAAGACATTGTTTTATTACGCTTTTAAAATGCAATTTTGATGCAACATCAACAGCAGATGCAAATGGTTATAGATGCACAGGACTGGGATATACCTTGGAAAGTCTTAGGGAACCCAAGTGACATTCCAAAAGCTGAAAAATCTTCTGGAAGAGGTAATCACTGCTATAGTTTCCATACTTGCCTGCACTGCGATTGGTTTGTATGGGATCTACGAGTATATTCGAGGAAAAGAAGAATGTCAGAATGGATTCTTTCATTTTGGTGATGAAGTGCTAGCTTTGCTTGCCAGCATGCAGGGCTCAATAAAAGCAGACAGGCCTTCAAAAAATTGCAGCATAAATAGATGAACTCTTTAGAGTAATATAAGTTCTGTCATCTAGAAGTGAAATATAGACCTAAGTGCCCACCAAAGTAAAAGCTGACCGCACATTCTGCAGATAAGTGTTAAAGTTTTCTCAGTGTGTCTTGGCTGAGAAATGTTTTAACTACACATTTCCTTGCCACAATAGACAGAATGAAAGCATTTGAAGTCAAATCCATTTTTCAAAGGAAGAAAACAAAGCATCCATAAGGAAAAAAGGCCTGTCACAGGGTGAGGTCTCCAGATAGCCACTCTTCTGAGGGAAATTGCAATTAGCTGTGCAATAGGGAAGGTGAACTTAGTTGCATTGCAACAGCATTTATGATCTCTGTAGCTAGAATGCTGATAGGGACGTGCAGGGGGTTGGTTTCAAGATTGCCTTGTGAGACAGAAGGTCAGGATTCCTGTGGTCTCCTGTCATATTTAATTCATATCCTCTAGCCTTCTTCACCATGTTTATTGAATTACAGGAATAAAATTAAATGAACCAAAAACAAAAGAAGAGAGGACACGGCCACTCCTGATTTCTTTTACGTCCTTATTGCACAGCTGACTTTAGTGGGCTTGTAAGAGAGCATCTTAAGCAGAATTTGGAAGGAGGGAAAGGTACAATTTAGTATAACCCCTTTCACTACCCCCATAATTGCACCCAAGTAATTTATTGCAAGGAGTGACTATTTGCATGTGGGAGGAAGAATACATTTTTTACCAGTCAAGAATCTCCCTGTGTAGTTTTTAAGGCTAACCTTTGTGTACTCCCTGTGTGTGTTTATCAGATTCCTTCTTGCCACAAACGAGGTGGCAGTAGAATGGTTTTTCAAAACCATTCTTTAGAATAGCATCACTGGCAATTCATCACATGAGTACTAAGAGGCAGCCCTCACATACATTAAAAATAACAGTTTCAGGGAAGTACCCTATTGGCATCCTTATAATGATGATTCCCTGCAATCCTCTTAGTTAAATTGATACAACCTTTATCCTCCCTTCCCAAGTGAGATGCAACAAGCACAGGGTTTCCAACAGGCCTGCAGCGTGCAAGCCTCCTCTACTGCCGGAGCATGTAGGGAGGAGCTCTAGATATGCTCTGTGATTTTGGGATGAAGATTTTGTTGTGTCCTCTCCACTCCAATTATCCTGTTTTTATTGTCCTGTATACTGCCTCCAAGACCCAGGCTGGTTTGGGTACAATTGTGGAGCACTGATTTCTCAGCTACCTCTTCCATCAAATCTACACAGTGTCTGCGCTGTGGTTTAGACATCGTACAGTTAAAATAGAGCAATCCCCTGGTGCCAGCACAGTCATATCAGAGCAGTCATATCAGAACTTCACACAAATCACCTGCATTGGTACCCAGTAACATCTTTGTAACAGTGTCATTTGGGTTTAGAGCTAGGTGTGGGCAAATCTTGTTGGCTGAGTCTGACCCGAAATACTCATCAAAAAACTAATGTTTTGATGTTCCATCCAAACCTGCAAGCTCACCAATATTTAGCCTTGGCATTTGAATTGCTGGAAATGTCACAGCTAATAAATAACGTATTATTTTCTGAGCTACAATGTACATTTTTATTTTAAACCTCTGCTTAACTTCCAGAAATTCAGTGTTCTGCTCACGTACGTGTCAACCTATGGGAAGGCCGCCTTTCCACTTAATACATTTAATAAAGGTGACCAGATGCTTTGTGTTTTTAATGGCTTGTTCTGCATCCCAACAAAATGTCCCTGTTTTGGCTGCGACTACAGATGATTCATCCTGAAACCCAGCCCAGCTGCCCTGACACAGCCGAGGCAGGGCACAGTCAGAAACCAAGCCATCTGTGCAGAAGAAGTGGGCTGGAGGAGTGTTTTGTCAGGGAAAGACTGTCATTTCTTTGTCACTATGTTTTCGAGGCATCCAATAACCAAAAAGTCCCCGGCCTTTGCAGTCAAATTGTGCAGTTATAGCCCATGTCCCATCATACTCTCTTCCTTTCCCCCTTGCTCAGAAACCCTTCAGCCTGCTCTGCTATGTAAGCTCATGTGTAGATCAAATGTTTCTGTAAAATGTAAGGGGTTGCTTCCACTTTTGTTCTTTCCAATCATATGGCAAAATTCCTGACCCTGTAGCTGCATCAGCCAAATCTCATGCTAGAAAAAGCAAGAGGGATTCATTTATGGCTTTTCTGGCTAATTAGCTCAGCCCAGTTCTGTATTAGCATCACTCCGTTGTCAGCACAGCCAAAAGAGACATCCTGCATTCGCGAACACTCGCGCCACTCGTTTGCAGGCTTGCCGAATTCAAGGGCAAAATTCTACCTGCAGGCAAAGCTCCCCATTGCCTCAGCAAGAGGCAGGCATGAATATTTGAAGGCAAAGCCTGGTCTGGAGTGTGTCATTGAGATAAGCCACTTCAAGCCCTGAGAGGGTTCTGGCCCCACAGCATCTTTCTCTTGACCTGCAGGCTGCGTTGAAGCAGTGCTGACACTTCTCCCTGCCCAGACACTGGAGCACACAGGAAGAGAGTGGTGGGAAGGAAAGGTTCCTGTCAAGTTTTCTTTACAGCCTATGTTCTCTAGCATTTGAAAGAACCATTGCAACTCAAGTATTCTGCAATGCATACAAATGACAAATACTCTTCAGAGGCAATAAATTAGCAATTTCAAGGCTTTACTTCCCCTCATGGACTAATTGCCAGAGATTATAGTATATTATGAGAAAGCAATGATACTAATGCCTAAATATGCTTCAGTGATTATAGAGCTATCCTCAATAACCAAGCTGTTTAAATGTCAATGCAAGAAAGCTCTTTATTATGAGATTAAACATTATTTTGAAGCAATAGGAACTTCCCAGGCTTCATGCCTGCAATAATGCTGTCTTGGAGCAATATATATTGGACAAAATATGGGCTTTTTTAAATGTGTATGGTGAAGGGTCCCAAAATATTTTTGTGCTGCAGACTTGAACAGCATTCCTGATAAGAAAGAGGATTTTGATATCTTTTTATTTTGCATTTGTTACTAACATGCTGCTGCCTTCATTCCTCCACCTTATGTTAATACCTGCATATCACCACTGTACAGAGAAGATAAATTCTGTTGTTTGTTACTGTAGGGGAATCAAAGCTCCAAGCCCTTCTTGTTTTCACAGCTCTAAGTACTACTGTCTTGCACAGATGCTTTTGACAGCCCTACCCCTCACACCTAAATAAATCTGTTTATAGCCAGCACCAAGAGAACTGTTGGAAATGAGACAGAAGTTCCAACTTTCAGGTTCAGCTGTTGACATGAAGCAGAGAACAAAATTTGCGTCTTTAAGCCACAGCTCCAGTTCCACAGTTCTGGAGATGACAGTTGGTGTGGATTTAAAATGGAGGGAGGCTGAAAAGCCTAAAAGCATTTAGCATCCCACTGATCTCCTATAGGACTCCCACACACTATGGATCTTGTCACACGGCTGCACAGCCTTCTCCTATAGATGACAGCAACATTATCACCCCTCAGAAGAAGACTGTTTTTTTCCTAGAAAACCCTAAACACTGCAGTTGGTATGATGTTCACCAGGTCTCATAACTGCAAATCAGAAGAGTTCCAACACAGAAAAAGATCATAAAATCTCATGATCCCTAGAATCTGAAGGTACCTATTCATCTCATTTGGAGGCTGTAACTTAAACCAATAGAGGGTAAAGCTCATGTAGGAGGCTGCTAAACATCATTGGAAGTTCTAAATATATTCTAAAATCATAAAAATACCCTATAAATATAAAAACCTGGGGAATGTCTTTGAATCTGAAGTCTGATTTCTAGTAAACTTAGTAATAATAACTAGTAATTACTGCAACAGTATAGAAAACATCAAGATAGGCCTGTGGGGACAGAACACGTAAAATTCAGGACATGAATTGCAGAAAGACAACTGCTAATGAAGTTGTGGTGGAATTCCCTCTCGAAAATAATTTGTTTAGGAAGTATTGTTTCTTAGGCATAGCCTGCAGATCTCCTCCATGGTGTGCTCCTGAAGGGAAGAGGTACTTCATACTCAGATGACCAGGGAACTTACCAGCCAGAGTTGCATTATGCCCATCTGTAGCAGGACTGGATACCTGGATCCATGTCTTAACATCTGCTGCTGCAACCTGGCTATCTTTAATTTTGCATTTTTGTTGCTTCATCTTGGCTGATTTCTTCAGCCATTTTCCATCTCGTCTATAAAATGTAATGCTTGTTTACCTCAGAATGTCTGAAGCTCTTTCTGATGCTCAGGTAAAAGACACCTGCCATGTATGCTCAGAAAAGACATAAATTGCTCTATCATTTGTACCATTTTCAAAGATCTATTAAAATCACAGTGTGACTGACAGGGAACATGCTGAAAGGCCATGAGAACTCTTTTACTGCTCTTCCAGGCATACAATAATCTGACATCTTTTATGTTTTGTCTTGCTTAGAATATACGACTGGAAACCATGTCTTTATCCTTACAGCAGTAATGAACTTACAATACTAATGTTGAGTAAACTAGAAGTAAAACATTGACACTGCTCAAAGGAGAAATATGTGGATTTATAATAGAATAGGGAAAACTTACCTGCATCCGGCCACTTTGATGCAAATATGATTTGAAACCAGATTAAATTCCTCTTTTCTGAAACGCCCCATTGTTCCCAGCCCTCACTTACCATGTATCCCGGCGCACACATACACTTCCCCGTGATGCTGTCACAGTCTGCACCGTTCTGGCAGGGGCAGGTCAGCTGGCAGCCTTCACCGTAGTACCCAAGGGGACAGGTTTCATTGCAGTAGAGTCCAGCCCAGCCAGCTTTGCAGCTACATTCTCCAGACAATGGATGGCAGCTAGTGGAGAGAGACAGACACCAAGGAGATGAGGACTGAAAGAAAAATACAGTCTGTAACCAACAGCAGGGCTGGAAGGGACCTTAAAGCTCATCCACTTTCCACCCCCTGTCATGGGCAGGGACACCTTCCACTAGAGCAGCTTGCTCCAAGGCCCGTCCAACCTGGCCTTAAACTCTACCAGGGATGGGGCAGCCACAGCTTCTCTGGGCACCCTGTGCCAGTAGTGAAGAATTTCTTCCAAATACCTAATCTAATTCTATTCTACTTTAATTTGGGTTTTAAAATGAGTGCCACCTCAGCAGAACTTTTCAGCAGGGAGTGGTAGAAAGGGAAGTGCTTTGGAAGTGAAAAATCTCCTTGGGAAAAGAGTTTTGCAGGGAATATTTAGCCATAGTGAACAGAACTGATCACTACCTGAAGCCTTGGGATTAATTGGGGCAGGAGTCAATAGGAGCCCTGGGACTAAATCTCAGCTGTGCAGGGGAATGAGTCAAGTTCCATTCTGCTGAATAATGAGCATTGCAGCCCAACATTAATCTTCTGGCTTTCATTTCTATTCAGACAATTCCACACTGCTGTGAGAGCACACAGAGAGAAAAGTAGAACAGAGAATCAAGCCCAAAAAACTGGACAATGCCTGGTCCTCCTGTATCTGCTGGGTGGCAGGCTTGACTTACTCCTTTGTTCCTCCTGCTATGAAACAGTTTATTCACCGATTTCTCTTCTACAAACAGAAAGGGCTTATCCCAGGTTTTCTTAAGGCAGTAACTTCCCACAGCAGGAGCCACGCTGAGGCTGCGCCGGGGGCAAGGGAAGGAGGAGAAGGCTGGAGATGTGATAAGTCTCAGTTTGGTGAGGTGAGGTTTCCAGGGGATGGGAGGGGAGAGTACAAGGAGGTGTCCAGTTTGGGGAGATGAGGTGGTCAAAAGAGAGAGAAGGGAATGGAGAGGGAATCTAATCTTTGGAAAAGGACCTCACGCTGTGTAAGGCTTCACCTGAGAGCTCAGCATGATCTGGGCGCCTCTGCAGCACGAGGTTGTCCCATAATAGTGCTGCCTACCCCTCAGTGAGAAAGATGAGGAATACTATGCTAGAAATCAGATTTTCTTTGTTATTCTCAGAACAAGAACAATAAAGAGAGAACGGGGTTCTACAGGGTGGCACCTCTCTATGGACCTGTCTCCTGCTTTCTTGCCTCATAGAAACTATTTATTTTCCTTTATGATTAACTTATTGCTCTGGTTTAATGCTGCAGACACGACTGAATGGGTTCCTTTACACCTATAAAATTAATATTGTATATGTTAATTTTCAAGGTAACCTCATAAAACGTAATTTCCAAGTATCCATCTAGCAATTACTGGTAGGAGAGGTTAGTCATATACTTGTGACTAAGAACGATCAGATTCTGTGAGTGTCATATGTTTCATCATAAATAGTGTTTTAGTGACTAATTAAACCAATTCATCAGCTTAACAAACTACCATCCATGAAATTCTTCTGACAAAGCAGTCCCTGAAATTATGGTTGCTCACAAAGCACCTCTTAACATTCAGATGGAAATAATAAAAGCTTGTTCTTTTCCCCCCTCTGTGTCTATTAATCATTACCTAATAGGAGCAGAAAGCTAAACGTTAAAGAACTATTCTAAAGTGGATTTGTTGTTTCTCTGTTTTCACTACTGCTGCTTATATCATACACTTCCACGAGAACGGCTTCTGTTGGCTAAATTTAATCTTTCAAAGGTAATATATGATCATGGCAGTCTGAATCAGCCTGTGACGATTCAATTGAAATACTATACTCAGGAAGAATTTCGACTCCAAGGTTGTCTCCTTTTTGCATGCATGCAAGCTCACACGCACTAAAATGAGAAGCAAGAAACAAATAGGTTTTGTGGAAGAGTCTGCAGGAGACTGGGGGCTTGGACTCCAAATCAAAGTGCAGTAGAAGGTTGAAACCATATTCTGCCTTGCTAATGCTTTGTCCACTCTTTCATGAGGCTACGAGCTAGCAAAAGTCCAGTGCAGATGTTTGGGTCCCTGCTTCTGTAGACTCTTCCCACTGAAGCAAGAACAATTTTGTTACCAGCAGAACATATCAGAGTTCTGGTTTTCTCCTAGGCCAAGCACTGGCAGTCTTTAGTGCTTTGAAATATTTGTCTTTTGGTGCCTTACAGAGTGCTGGCATTGTAGGATTAGGAAAAAGCCTCCACATTAAAGTCCAGAGTTATGGTACCCATAACAATAGTTCTGGATAGGTAGCAGCAGTTGGTGAACAGACTGTACAGCAAGGGAAGGGAAACTTCTTGACAACAGCAGAATAAATCTTTCCAAAGCATTTGTCAAACCACACAGTAACACACACTATAGTACTATGGTAGCCTAACAAGAAAAGGATCTCAACATAGCTAGGTCTGAAATTAAATTGCAGGCTGTGTCCAGCAAGGAGACACAGGAGACTTTCTCAGATACAGAGAACACATTGCCCTGAATCAAAACCACTTGTTTGACACTGAAGGTGGCTGAGATTTAGATGTCTAACCTAGCTGTTCTTGTCCCAACCCTGTCAGTGAATCCGTCCATGTACCTTACTCTTTCTACCTTCATTTTTCCCATTTGTAAAATGATGATCCAACCACCTATGCACCCAGACTGCCCAGTGAAATAAATGCTAGTTGCATTGGGGCATTAATGGCAAAGGTGTTAGGGCAAAGAATATGAAATACAGCTAGAAATGTGAATTATTTGTATAATTCCTTCCTTCCTGCTCTGGATAGCTTTCTAGGTCTCATGAGTCCATGGAACACTTTGGCAGCACAGGTTACAGCATATGTAAGGCACTTCCCCATGCCACTAATAAACTGGAATCAAGAAACACACACAGTTCCTCCAGAGAAGGTTCCCTGAATGCATGGATAAGAGTCAATCCTCCCTTCAACAGATCCCAGAAAGCAAACCCACTCTTGAAAGACTTTGGCAGTGTTACACATTAGTATTGTGCATTGAATCTTAACTTCTATTTCTTCAAACCTCTTGCATAACAGGAAGGAATCGTGTCGAAACCCTAGAGTGAATGCAAGCAGCCAAGTGGTCCTCTGGCTCTAGGCCAGGTAGAGGCAGAAACGAAGCTGTCCACCAGGCACAACATGGCAGGAGAAGGAGATTGTTCCATGGCTCTTGCTGCAGTTTGGGAGCCAGAATATGGTCCCTGGTTTCTGACCCACATTTACAGCCATAAAGGAACCTTTATTTTTAACTCACTAGCTGAACTGAAAAACACAAAGTCTTTTTTTGACCTTTAAATTTTTTAAGCATCTAATTTTGAGGAAATCTGAGGAAACTGGGTAACTTTCTTCAGGCGAATTGGGAGAAGAAATCCTTTCGACAGCACAGTCTGTTCCAATTGCTGAATTTGTTCTCCACACATCTTTCAGCCAAAACAACTTCTTCCCAGTGAATTTCCTGACTTTCTGTTTATACACTAGCACTAGTCATCTCATCTTAATTAACAACAGCCCTAAACCTTACTTAACAGTATTTTCTGCCTTTTGGTGTCCATACTAAATCAGCCTCGTCCAAGCACACTCTTGACTTCGGTCAAGGCAAAACTTCATGCAAAGTACATGGGGTTTGGACCTTCAGACTTTTCATTCTCTGGGGATGTATCCATTTCATTTCATTGTCACAGTGTCTTCCTTCCCTTCTCACGTCTCTGACCTGGGAAAGACATTACTGAAGGTATATGGCTCTGCATGCTGGCTCCTCACCAGTGTTCAGGACTATTCCAGTTGTCCACTTTTCTCTCTGCTTTTCAGAAGAGCAAGCCAGGGTTATGCCTTTCTGACTATTGTACACTGGGCTTTCTGCATAGGGGAATTTTCATAGGTGTACCCTTCCCTGTGGAAGGACAGGCCAAGTCACCAACACATTCTAAACTACCTAACTCTGGGGTTGTTCAGAGTTTCCATACAAAGTGCCTTTCAGCGTGCTTTGATGCAGAAATTATTGGATGATGCTCTTCAGCCATTACTATGCAGGAGGTTAGACTAGATGATCACACTGATCTCTTCAGACATTAAAATAGACGTATGAAAATAGAAAAGCTGATTGTGTATTTCTTAATGCTCCTCCCCAACCTGCTCCTCAAAGCCGTCAAAACTTTCTATTCCAGCTCTCGAATAACTAAATCAAATGAATCAAAACCACTGACAGCAATAGGCAAGCTTCCATCACCTTCTTTCAGTGTTTATATATAATTATCCTGCCCACCGGTATCGCTACAAGTAGCCAACAGTTTAAACTGCTTCTAGGGAAAATAGATGGCTGTCAGTAAATGAATCACTTTGGAAGACCAATTCCAGTCATGATAAAGATTCAGCAGAAGGATGGGAGGAGACAGGTGGGAAGTGCACTGTATGGGACTGGTTAAACAGTCAGTGGAAAGATTTGTACAGAATACGGGGTGCCTTTGGAGAAGGTCATTTTCCATCAACTCTGACACTCCTTGGCTCAGGAATTGATGGCACTCTAAGGAGCATATTGAAAAATGGAAAGCTGAAATACCATGGATGAATGAAAGAACATTTACTGATCTACAGCTGGCTGGTACCTCTTTGTTCCAGAACAGCAGTGATAAGATGTAGGGAAAAGGGAGATTTTATCAATGGAGAGACTAGACTCATTTGTTAAGGAAATGGAGATACCATCTGAGCAGAGGAGGCTGCCAGTGAAGCTGATGGAGCAGCGATGGGAGGGAAGGCATTAAAACGTATCTGTCAGGCACATGGTGTGCCCAGAAAAGAGCTGTGAGAGGATTCGATCCAACTTGAGTCCTCATCCTTCTCCACAGCTGGATTGTGCCAGTCTGTTCTTTCAGGAAGGATCTTCTAGCAAACCCCCAGAGCACCTCTTTGAGTAACCCAGGATGAATTCTTGCACCCTTAAAACCAAAGCCTCCACCCACTAAAAAGACTTTTACTGAATTGAACCCTTAGCTGAGAAAGAGCAGCCAAGCTCAGGCTGTCGTGGCCTGCAGTCCTTCCACTCTATGTACAGCTTTATAGGAAAACGAGCACACAAGCAGCTTTCTGCAGGCCAGGAGTTGGGGTGAGGACCAACATGTCAGCTACTGTCCAAGAGTGCATTTTCACCCTCCAGGTCACATGAAGAAGAGCTTTCACAGAGGAGCAGTTTAGCTTGTATTTACCACACGTTTTAGCCTTGCCCACTGGTGGGTGCTGCAGAGTGATGTGACATGCAGGAATTCACACCTTAGCTCCTGACACCCCTATCCTTGGTACAACACATTAGCTGTTTGTGTATGATGCTCTGCTCATGCCTTATGGGTATTACTTTTTTTGGCCATGATTTCATGATACACAAAATAATCAGGAGTGATAGAAGCCTGTTGTACAGAGCTCCTCTGAGGTGTCAAACACTGGTTCCTTGTAGGCAAACCCAGCAGAGCTGGAGCTCTCCGTAGAGGACTCGTATCATCAGAATTACAAGGCTTTTAAATAATACATTGTGAGCTTTGACTTCCCGTTAAGCAAAGGCTCACCACTCACAGCTGAACTTGAATTCACAAGAAAGGTCACCTGTTTATTTCCAAGACTGAGACAAATGGAGTCTATCTCAAGCACACAAACAGATCTGCCTGAAGTGGAGGGGGTGTGTGAGTGTGTGTGTGCATGCACACAAATTAGGTGGGACTGCTTGCATGCATAATTGAGGAGAGTGTTTGTATTTTTACAGGCTGCAGGACTGCAAGGTAGGTTTCCCATCATCAGCAAGGCAGTCAGGTCCCTGCCTGCCTGGTTGAAAACTGAAGAATGTCCGTATCAAGGGCAGATTTGCTTGGGCATCAGTTATCCCCAGCTCCCTCTGAAGCCTACATCATGCTGACTTGGCTATGAATGCTTAACATTAACAGACAGAAAACGGAGGAAATCAAGTGGGAGCTGAGGGGCTCAGCATCTTGCAGGCATGGCAAGGAAATGTGGGCACTCTAGTCCAGTGGAACAGCTCAGGCCAGGGTGGTTTTGCTGTCCACGCTCCCTTTACTGCATGTGAGGAAGTAAGGAATCTCCAGATAGCAATTCCAGCAGTCAGTAAACAAGGCAAGAAGTTACAAAAGGTAAATAGGATAATAAGACAATAAGGAAGAGTCTTAAATTCTTCCTTTTCAGGGTTTGCAAAACTTATTGAAGCCTATAGTGGGAAAGTAAATTCAACCTATCTCGTGTTAGGTGCTCAAGTCTGTTTGCAGCTCTAGCTCTTAGTAGTGAGAACCTCAAGAATCAGGTCCTAAAAAAGGCAAAAGGGAACAAACCATCAAAACCTGACCTTTTAAATGGGGTTTATTCCATTTTAGGTATATTTCCCTGATCTTTATTTTCCTGAATATCTCACAGGTACACATATTGAATGAAGAGCAAAAAGAGGCACACATGAGAAGTCTACTTTGACAATGTCAATGTTGTTACAGTTCCATAGGCTGACTTGAGGATATTGATTTCAGTCTATTTATACATCTGCCTCAAGTGTTTTCAACAAGGTAATTTGCCACGAGACATAAACTGAAGCAAATTAGGTTTCATTTTGAAAGTCCCCTCGCTGTCTATGGATCTAACAGGAAAACCCATTCATAAAAAGAGACAAAGTGATGGATTTGAGTAAATATATCCCTATTTTTAAACTTCAGTGGGTCATTTGACATACATATGGGCATCGTATGAAAATTCTTATGCCTAGAAGACTACAGCTACAGTATAAGGCCATATGCCAGGTTGTTTCAGGCTGTAGAAGAACTGTTCTGATGGTTAACAGATACATGCTTAGTAGCTGGCTGGACTGAGGCTCATGGTTCCAAACCTCAGGTCATTTAAATCAAAGGTTGCAAGCCAGATGAATTGTCTGTGTTCTTAATTAAAACTAGAGCAGAAAAGGGAGTGGGTGCAGTTAATTAAATATTTTCCCAATGCTTTTATTTGACCAGTCCCTGCACTACTCTATGATTCAATGTACGTACCTGAGAGTGTTGGTAATATTGCATGGACATTTCTTGTTGCATTTCAGGCCATAAAACCCTTCTGGACACATTCTTTCTTGGCAATAAATCCCTTTAAATCCAGGATCACATATGCATGCTCCATTTACATGGTAACACTTTGCACCATTTTGGCAGTCACATCGTTGTGTGCACTGAAAGCCGTATGTCCCAATAGGACACTCTTCTTGACACCTGCAATGAAGTATATGAGACAGGATCCAATCAAATGCTGTAGCTTAGTCTGCTTCTGACTTTTACACAGGGACGTTGTTGTTGATGAATGAAGTACAAAATTATTGCTCATTTATTTGAGTAATATACTGTGGATGATGGTATCAGTGGAGTGGTGCGATATCTTGGGCACACAAAGTGCTGTTAACTGAAAGTGCATTAATCTCTTTCTAATTATATCCTGCAAAATTTGCATTAGTTAATATTACCTTAGTTAACAAAGTGCATTCTTGTTTCCTGGACCTTGACAATCCCATTCATCAGCCATAAGAAACTGATAGGGAATAAGACACTTTATAAAAACCCCCTCATCTCTTTGCTTTCTCTTTATTACAGAAGGATCATGCACCTTCTTTAAAAGCATATGGTCCTCTTAGTGCTAATGAGGATTGAAAGGGAACGTGCTCTATTAAGTAATACTGAGTAAAGTGCTCTCCAGCAATGTGTAGTTTTACTTTCCCTCCATGCTGTCACTGCACCAGATTTATACCAACTAGGAGAAAATAGACTCCTTTGTCTTTTTTGTCTGTGTTCTGAGTAACTAAAGCTCAAATTTGCTTTTCATCTCCTACTCCGGGGATGCTCAGTAGTATAAAATCCCAAGACAAATCACTTTCACGCTCCTTAGTGTAGTATGCTCTCCAAAATTGCCCACATTTTTAATATTTGAACCTGCAAACACTATACACAGATTGCTTTAAATTGCACCTTCCACGCACTGTTTAAAATATGTCCCTACTGGATACATGATGAAATCTGCCAAAAAGTCTCTTTCGTTGTCCTACACAACCAGTTTCAGTGTTCCTAATATTTCCTACTTTGACAAGCTCAACTAAGGTCCTACAGAAAGCAGCTGATTCTGTGCTTGACACAATTCAGTGGTTTCCAGATTCTGCAACGAGTCAGTCCTACAGTTTACGTGATCCACCGTGAAATACAGACAGACCTTTTCAAACAGAAAAAGAAGCCCAGAAAAGTCCAATTCCCTTATCGCGTGGATGCCAGATATTGGAAATTGCCTATCAGCATTAATTTAATCCTGAGCATTGATTAAAATGTATACTGTAAACTCAGTGGATAGAGGCAATTGTTAAATGTCTTTCTGCAGGTCATTTCACAGCTGGCAGGTGAGAGTTAATATTATGATCAGTAATAAAAGATTAATGTGTGGTGCAAGCCAGGCAAAACTGCAGTGAACACAGTCAGTGTATAAGAAGAGCATTACTTTTGCAGCTTTAGATGATCACAGTTTGCTAAAAATAAATGAACAAAACAAAAGGCCTAGCTAGTGATTTAACTGCAGCAAGCATCCACACAGCTACTAGTTATACAATCCAAGTTCAGGAGTTCAGATTGGAGCCAAAGAGAGAGAAGCCTGTGACAAACAGGAAAGGAAAGAGCCCAGGGAATCACCAGTGGCACTGGCTGCTCTCCCTGCTGCTCTCAGGGAAGTTCAGCTGCAAAGGAAGTAACCTACAAAGAGTGGGTAACATTAGGACTGAAACACTCAGCAAATGAAATGCAATGAAGATCATATTAAGATGCCTTACGCCTCTGCTGCTGTATACAGCTCTACTAGTTAGCAGGAGAACACTGTACTCAGCGAGATGAATACTCAGTCAATAGTGCACTGTATCATTCTATATTTATAGAAGATGAAGCATTACCTAGCAGGGAGAAAAGCATCTGGAAATGAAATATTGACGACCTAATCTATTTATATAATTAGCCTTTTTCTACTAACAATTTAACCAACTTACTTATTTGGAGATCAAGCAGCTACCGCTAATGAATTTTATACAAAGAATACTAATAATGACTCCTCTGGAACATAAGAATAATCACAGCAGGAATTAGCTTTCTACTTAAACATCTTTCCTTTGCAACATATCAATCTAATGTGTCCACAGCACCATTAACAACCAGATACATTGTTCAATTAAATTACAAAATGAGCTGCTAAGCCCTAGTTATGTTTCTTGTTTAATTTACATTGCTTTCTGCCTATCTGGGGACATTTGTATTATAATATCCACTGAACTTTAATATGTACTATAATTATTTGGGTTGGGATAGGATAATATGGCTGTCACCTGTAGAATTAATGAAAGCAATTTCGGAAAATATTAAGCATAAGACAGCCTGTTTAACAGATGAACTTACCCCACACACCTACATTCTTTTCAGATATGTTTTCTTCACAGAATAATGCTGTAAAAAGTATTTTAGGCTTTTCTGTTTGTTTATTTTGAAACCATGCTACACTTAGGTAGCACACACAAATACTAAAAGCCATCCAAAACACACTAACCTGCAGATTGCCATCCTGTAGAGAAAAGATGCAGGTGCAAACACAACAACAAGAGAATTAGTCTGCTCATAGACTAAACGTGGTGTTTGTTCTGCGAGCTTTAGTTTCAACAGCAATACAGAAAACAAAGTTCAGACAGTATGTTCGTATTTCCCATCAGCTGCTCAACTCTCAGACACCCCATCCTTAGCTTCTAACTGTGCTTCTGCTATTATTCCTTTCCAGTTTGCAAAACATACATTTATGTGACACAGGCAGTCATTGCAGCAGAGCACAAAGCTTCCTGGAGTTATTAATAGTGCTTGCTGATTTCCTAGATACTCAGTGCAGAGCTCCTTCCTGGAAAACAGGTAGGCAACAAAGGTGGCAATTACACTTACATGGACCTTTATGACCATTTTATCCCCACAGATATTTATCTAAATGTATGTTCTTCATGAGACGATGCCCTGCGGCATTATTTAGGACTTACTGACTTAGTAGCTAAAGTGTATTTACATTTTTATTGTGGTTATTCAGAATACCTGTTGTTCTGAAGAAAATTTTTTCAGTGCCTTGTATAATTTAATAGAGAACACTACCTTGTTGTGCAGCAGCATTCTCCTGCTATCCTTGCAATTACACTGTAACACTGCAACACTTGCATGAGATCCAGAGCGTAAAATAGACTTTAAGCTACAACAGTGCTGACTACTCTGTCTCATTGTCCATGCTGTATGAACACCTAACTAGGGAAAGCAATTTAGGCTTTTAAAGACCTTGTGCCCACTGCTGTCCTCACTGAAATCAAAGGGCAATGTGCCCTCAGCAAGCTGTAGTTAACAGCAAGGTAAGGGTTTGTGTGCCTGTGGAGAGCAAACCATCACAGGCAGCATGCTGTCCCAGCCCAAGTGAGAGGCCAGACTCCAACTGAACATAACGAGCCTAAGGTTTCACTTCCCTACTTGAAGGCTGATTAAAGACTGATATATAAATATGTTTTAACCTTCTGAGAACCCATTTGAAAGGTGGGAATTTCTAGGCTATTGCAGCTTCTCCCTGCTGCTAGAAAAGCTTTCCAAACTGACAGTTCACTGAACTTTCTTCTGTTCTCATTCATCCCTCCACCCTCCTGCATTTCTGCTCTTCAGCCTCTCCTTTCAGTGCCTACATTTTACTTCCCTGCTCCAGGAAGGGGTAGGTGAGCTTTCTACTTGCCACCTCCTTTCCTCATTCCCAACATGAGTTATATTGGCAGTTGAGCAAAGAAGCTGGCTCAGCACTGGGCTGCTGCTGGGAGCTCCTGACAGCTCTCACAGTTTTGATTCACCTACAGCCAGAAATCAATCTAGGTCTGCAATAATCAAATGAGGAGACTTAGAGAGAGAGGGCCTGTGTCAGCTTCCTGAGCATGGCCAAAACTTGGGATTGACACGGGGACAACTGGGGATTTACATGCGGTCACCAGTGTAAGTGTCCAGGCTGCACCGTTGCTTCTTTTAGTGCAATTGTCTCCAAAAGGAGAGAGAGAGAGAGAGAGCTTTTGTTAGCAACAATAATTAAATGGTACCCAGTGGCTGAAATCACTGTCTCCAGGTGGAAGATGGGAGAAGAGAGACACCCTGATGTCTTCTCCACTAAATTAATTTGAAATAATTCATATTTCCACCATAGTCAACCACATGCAAATCCTGATGTCACCTCAAGAGCCACCTCCAACTACCACTGTCTATAAATGGGATCGAGGAACTTCCACGTTTAATGGGGAAGAGCACAGCCTTCTGAACCCTGAAGGTCAGTCTCTTTGTGTGTTATAAAGACCTGATGATTATACAATGAAGCAAGAAACGAGAAATTCCAATGAGCAGGGCTAAGCCAACATGTGCTGCAATCCCATCTTGACTTTGCTGTGTAGTCATTTTGCTGAATCCACGACACCTTTGTAGAACAATATTATCACCTCCTCTGATAGATTTATGGGTGAAGGCTCTGGTTTATAAATTCTGAGGATTTATCACCTTTTGTTGGTGCCTGAGATGGATCAGTGCTGCAACAGCACAGAAGGGGCTGAAGGAAGCATTAAACTGCTGCCTTGCTCACTCTCAAGGATATTAATTTATATAAATACAGTTCATTTACATATCTTGTAAACATGCAATGCTCCCTATTAAATTTATCACTGTAAATATCTAAATTAAATGTAATCCATTAGATTTTAAGTTATATTAAAAAAAAAACCTGTAAGTGAAGAGAAGTGCCAATAAAAAGTAGTAACATTACCACATTTATACTACTCGAACTGCTTCAGAAGGATGAACCTAACTGGAACAATGGAAACATAGCACCATTTTTCAGAGAGTGAGATTGTTCTAGAAGGGGTGTAAATATTGCCAATCCATGGTTAAAACTAAAGGCTTTTGGGGCTGATTTTTACCTGTCTCCTATATAGCCAGCTGTGCAGATGCATTTTCCTGTCACGGGATCACAGTGTCCTCCGTTGTGGCATGGGCAGTCCTGGCTGCAGTTAATTCCAAATGTTCCAGGAGGACATGGCTGTGCACACACCAGCCCCTGGTAAGGTTGGAGAAAGAGCAATAGTTCAGTCAACATTCATAATGCAGTAAATGTCTATATGCAGCTTGGGTTTTTATCGCCTTTCTCGCTAAAACTAGATCTAAGTGTAGTGGCAATATTCTTTCTGTTTAAGATGGGCTAAAGACAATCTCAAAACCTAAGGGAATACTTAGGAAGAGAGGGACTGTTGGAATAGCTGCACCAGGAGGATGAAGTTCTGCTAGTTGTGATAGCCTACAATGATCTCCCCTGTTCAGACAGCCCTGCTTCCACCAAACATGAAGACCAAATACAACTGCTGGAGAAGTCCCCTACTGCTTTTCAGATCCTGCCTACTTCATCCCTTTACTCTTATCCAGCCTTATCTCTTCAAGCAACACAAAATGGTACCTGCCAGGGCTTTGTCTAAGACATGGAGAGGACAGCACAGCAACCGGAGACTGGGATAGCTGCAGAAAGCCACCAGTGATGACATAAAAGCAATTTGATTGTCTACATCAGCAGTGCAGCAGCCTTGGCCAGAAAAAGTGATTTTGTACTGGAATATCTGCCTAATCCCCCAACACTGCCTGGATGCATCATCCAACATCCTCCCAGCCCCTAATCCCCAACTTTGGAGCCACATCTCAGTCCCTGACCTGCTTCGATTCCACTTTTTGCTGGCCAAATCCCCATCTCTAAGCTGTTTCCTCCTTCCCCTCCCTGCTTAACCATCACTGAAAGTCAAGAAAAGAGACTGTCACTTTTGCTTGTGCTCCCTGGCACTGCTCATAAGGAAAAGCAGTTGCTGGGCAAGACCTATTCCAGCTGTTCAGCCCTAGGGCAGAGAATGCTTACCATAGGCTGTGCCTTTGGAGAATTTATCTGCCAAACTCAGGTGGTTTTCCCCCAGGTATCCCATAATATCCCTACCAAGTATCAAGGCCTTACAGGGATTTCCCAAGACTTTGTTAGAAGTTGTATGAATGTTTTTTCATATGAACAAACACAAAATCTGAGACTGGCACCCAGCTGAGGAGCTTCAGCCAAAACAAGTCTGGCAGTGCTGTGATCTGAAGATGGGGTCCTATAACGGGAAACGTTTGGCAACTGCAGCAAGTGGTGCTGCTGCCAGTGCCATGCACAGTGCCCAGCATCTGAGAGAAACAGTGGGGTTCTGTCCCTGTTATTGCTTTGTTTTAATCTCTCAGAAGTCTTATTTCCCCAACCAAGCCCCAGGGGCTCTGTGTTGTGAACAAGACACGTATTAGACACAACTTATACAGAACATAAGCCAGGAACATAACAGCTGCTTTCACTCCTTGGGGTTCTTGCTAAAGCAGTTTGGGAAGTTTAGCAATATCAACAAGCCCAAAGTGGAGAGGCTGCTCTTCAATGTAATCACAAAACATACTTCAAGCCTTTCCCAGCCAGTGAGAGGTGGCTCCTTGGCTGTTAAATGGACAGGTTGGCCTCAGATCAAGAACTTTCAGATTACAGTGTTAAAAACCTGGTGTCTCTGGACTTGAGTGATACACAGCACTATAGATCTGGAAATGGAAGTGTCCATTTATCTTGGTAATAAATACTTTCTCTCTGCACGTCGCAAAAGCAACAGGATTTCTATCAAAAAATGATGAGAAAGCAATACTCTGTGATGCATCCCCCCAGAGCTGTGAGCATCTTTAGGCATACTTTTTGCATTAATATGTACTAAAGGAATCCAAACCATCCCTCTCTGGAGAATCAAATGTCAGACCAACGTTTCCTGCTGCTTATACATCTAATCAGTAAAGTTCACCCCATCAGCACCTTTTTTAAAGCCCTGATCTCATCAGCTTCTGCTTTTGACATGATTTCCTGTATTATTACCATTTTGTAGCAGAGAAAAGATTTTTTTCTGCTCCATTTTCTCTCAATCCCATGTTTAAAATCCACAATGAAAGGAAGAATAGACAAAAAATACAAATTACAGTTGCTTCCTAAAGCCCAGAGCAATGAGGAAGAAGTGATTGGCAGAATGCGTTGTATTAACATGGCACCATGATGCAGAGCCTTGAGGATGGGATCTGGGACCCAGACAGGGTGTGTTGCCAGTGACTAATGTTGTGTCATGTAAGGGAAGATTGTAGCTTTCCTGAGCAGGCAGAGACTCCTTCAAAAGTGCTTCTGAGAAGCATCGTAAATGCTAAATTTAACTTTTCTCCCTAGTTCCTGAGAGTGCTTGGAGAATTTAATACTGCAAATGAGAAAGATGTATAGAATTAAACCTGTAAATTGTTAATGAGGCCCTAAAGCAACCACCCGCCAACTCCCACAGCCACAAAGACACAGAAGTGGAAAAAGCCCAACACTGTAGTGGGCTGGAAGGCACATTTTGTTGACTGGTTCAACAACATCTGCTGGGAGTCAAAATCCTCTTGGTGGAAAAAACATGGGACAGTAAAATCCTCACAGGACACAGCTCCTATAACTTGTTGTGCTTCTGGGAGAGGCTGCACTGGGTGGGAGGAAGCAGGAGGAAAGAAGTATTACAAGTCATAAAAGAACCAGGCTTTGAAGATGACAGACCCAAGGAAGAACCCGAGAACCCAGAACTTCTCCTATTCAACTTACTGCCTCCCCTTGCAAGTCCCACAGGCAGCCAAGCCCCTGAGGGAGCTGAACTGCTGTTAATAAACCTATCCTAGGAAAGGATAAAAGTTGCAGCTCACCCAGCAGCAATAAAATCCAAGTATAAATCCAGGGAGAATTCTTTCCTTCCAACGTGATGGTATATTCAACACATCCGTGCAGTCTCAAGCCTCAAAATCAGCAAGTAAAATTCCTGATGTCAAAGCAAGACTATCCACGGTGTGAAATAAAATGAATTCTGTCTAGCAAACCCATCTCGCTTGCTCATTTACAGCCCACTCATGTCTCACTTCCCAACCCATTCCCACCACCAAGAGTTAAAAATATAGCATGAAGAAAGTATTTTCTTTCTCTGTGTGTACTGGATTACCAGCTTTTCATTAAAACCCCGGAGGGACCCTTTATAGTTAAAATCTCAACATTTACAAGCTGAGTGCTTTTACTTATAATTTCAGTTTCTTTCCCCGGAATACTTGATCTCTCTCTTCAGTTTTAAGTTATGCTTGTTTCAAACATCAATTGTTAACTCTGGGGTTTCTCTGGGGACAGAGCAGCCAACAACACACTTTTCAGGAATGTCTCTCTGGGCCACTAAAAATGCAGAGAAGAAACTCCAGGCTATAAGGAACAGGGCAGAAATGTGCAGGAATACACGACCATAGGTGCTGTGCAGCCCCAGTGCTGCAGCTCTTCTTCAGGGTCTATGCTGCATCCTAAAGGACCCCTAAAAACTTCCTGCTCTCTTCTGACTTCTCACCTCTTTAGTGACTTTTAACTTTGCAAAAATAGAGAAAACTCCTGATAAAATATGGATAAGGAAGAGTACAGCAAACCAACTCAGATCCTGAGAAATACTGGCATCAGAATCATTGAATCCCAGACTGGTTTGGGGTTGAAGGGACCTTAAAACTCATCCAGTTTCAATCCCCTGCCACGGGCAGGGACACCTTCCACTAGAGCAGCTTGCTCCAAGCCCCTGTGTCCAACCTGGCCTTGAGCACCCTCAGGTGAGGCGCTCACCCTCATAAAACATATTTTTATGTTAATCCCTTTATTGATCACTTGTAGCAGTAGTGCCAGAATGGACTGATCAGCCCTCAGAAATAATCTGAATTGCTTCCTTTGTGCTTTAGCTCCAGTACTCTTTCGGAAAGAATCTTTGCTTTGTCTCTGCTGAATGCCAGTGGAGGGTAAGGTACAACCCTCTTACTTAGAAGCTATGCCTACTTTGACACTTGAAATGGAATAGCATCACCACCATCTTTGCCATGACTGGCCAAGTTAGAGACTCCAACTCTCCAGTTAGGAAGAGATTTTCCATGCACAGCTTTCATCAGAAATTATGGGCAGCAATCTTCCTCTCGCATGTTGCTGCCTGACAGCCACCAGAATCTTATGGTTGGTACTTTTAAGCTGAAAGCAGCTTTGTCATCAAATGGAGGCAGCATTTGCTCTACTAATCTACTAAAAGAATATGAACATCTCTCTCTGGTCTTAAATGTTTCTACAGATGCAAGGCCACATCAGAAGCCACGGCTGTATGATGATCTTCAGGGTCTTCCACATATTAAAATACAAAGTCACAGCATTTGTATGCATTAAAATCCAGCAAGATTGCCAAGAGACTAATTGTTAGATACAGGAAAAATGCCAGGAAATTTAGTACAGCTAAATGGTGTGTGTGGGCCTGTGAGACTTGGCAACCCCCAAGAGAGTTAATTATTACATTATTGATAAAGTTGAGGACTTTTAAAATGTTTGGCCTTGCTTTCTTGACACAAGGGATTAAAGGTTAGGGCAATTTGCTCTCTCCAGTACAATGCCTGATGCAAGCAAATCTATTGCAATCAATGGGAATTATGCCTGAGTAAGGACAGGACACTGAAGCAGTCTCTGGTGCTGTGCATAGTGCTGCTTTCACAACTGCCCAAGCCACTGAATTCCCCTTTGCTTTTCCCTCTTTCCTGAAGGGGAAATGGGACAGTGCCTTCGACAGTGTCTAAGGCCGCAGGGAATATCCAAGGAACTGTAATTCAGAGACACATTCTCCTACGTAGAAATGTAATAAGTAGAATCATCATAGAATCACATAATGGTTTGGGCTGGCTCACCTAGTTCCAACCACATGCCAAGGGCTTACTGTTTGTTTAATACCGTGGTAATAGCTACTTAGAGTGGTGGCCTGTCTATGTCAGTGCTGTGCACGTGTAACAAAGGTGGTCCCAACTCCAGAACTGTTAGAGCCTTGTAAGAAATACACATCACAAGCACATAGAGAAGGCTTCTCCTGAGACACTGAACAACTAACTTCCTATTCCTACCTCTAAATGAGTATGAACAAAGTACACACCGTCCATCCAGGAGGACAGGAGCACTCTCCAGTGATGTGGTGGCAGACTCCTCCATTCTGGCATGGGCAGCGCAACTCACACTGAGCTCCGTGGCTGCCTGGGGGACAGCGTTCTTCACAGCTTTGTGGAGGGAGAAGGAGCAAAGAAGAAAGAGATCACTGAAAAGAACTCAGAGAACACAGTAAATGAGGAACGTCCCCAACACAAGTCATCATGGGAGTCCTTATGTACATTATGAAACCTCAGCAAGCCTCAGCTGGCATTACAAACTACCCAAGATTTCTTCTATTTCAGTGGGATTTATTTATGTGCCATGGATTAAGGGCACTGTAAGGCTGACACATGTGTGTAACATTTATGCACATAAACATTACATAGTCACTACTGTGTTAATATTTAGTAGTGACTATGTAATGTTAATCATTTAGTCACTACTAAATACATTTAAGTCACTACTAAATACATATAAGTCACTACTAAATACATTTAGTCACTCCTAAATGTTAACATTTGCAGTTTAAAATGGACTGGCAAGAACTCAGCATCATTTAAAGGCTATTTAAGCTCATTTGGTCTCTCTCAGTATTCATGGGAGGCCAATGTAAGGTTAATCCCTGCAAAAACTAGTGTCTCCTACATTTGCACATTGGTGCTTTCCAGTATTACTTCTTCCTGTAACCCCAGATTCTGGAAGTGCAGCAGGTTCTTCCCCTAACTGACTACCCTCTGATGAAGATGTTCATACATGTCAGGGATTGGCCCTGCAAGTACTTACTGCTGAGAACTGGCATACTAATGCCAATGGGACCACTGTAATAGTCAGCAGAGACTTTAGCAGTGAGAGCTTCCAGGGCTGAGGTCACAACCCTATGAGGAAATCAGGTACTAAATAAAATATTCAAGAGGTCTATCACTTATTTATGATGGTTAATATTATCTTTATCTTTTACCTTCCCCTTTATGCAGGTCAACAAATAATATTAGACTGCAGAAGTATGAAGTCACCTGTAACAGATCTCCAACCAAATTCTAAACTGAATTCTCTTTTCCCCTTAAATAATTTTGAAAAGCATAATTACTTCTGAAACTACTGAAAGCTCTCTAATGAGAAGTGATGTTACCCTGTGAGCAATGTGAAACGAGGAACTATTGCTTGCTGTCCTAAAATTAATATGCGGATTTTGTGAGTCCTACTGGTAAACCTTCAGTGTGGTGGATGGGGACTCAGCTACATGATTCTTGTTAAAGTTAATAGGAGTCACACCGCTAAATCCCTGCTCACTATGCTTAAAATTTACCCCCTAGATAGTAAGCTGATATAGTTAGCAGCAGCGCTTCCTCAGTTAGATTGAAAGTCAAATAAACTGGGGATGGTAAGTCCCATTTGGTACTGCATTGGACTGCTAATGACTAGAATGTCCAATTGCTTATAAAAACATAACTGTAATTTGGATTGTATTCACATACTGAATTACGAGCAGGTACAACTGTTGTACAAGCTGGAAGATATAATGGATTTTTAAATCCACTTTAGCACTACATTTTATTTTATAATGCAGATGGGTATAATAAGCAGCAAAAAAAGAGCCTGATTTAGTCTCAAATTCTGTTACCCGATTTCTAGGAAAGGAAGTGTACAATACACAGACTGTGTGAATTTTGCCGTTGTGTTAAAAGTGGTTAAAGCAGGGTTTAATGATGCAGAGTAAAATCCACCCATCACTGAACTTACAATACCCCGGTGTACCCGGGAGCACAGTGACATTCTCCGGTCCTGTGGTCGCAGGTGGCTCCGTTGTGGCACTGGCACTCCAGCTGGCAGCCTTTGCCATAGGTGCCAGGGTCGCAGAGCTCCTCACAGCGCCAGCCTCGGTACCCGTCTGCACACACACAGGCCCCGGTGATGGGGTTGCACAGGGCCTCATTCTGACACTGGCAACGGTTGCTGCAGTGGGGTCCCCAGTGGTCGCTGTCACAACCTGGAAAACACACAGTCATTTACAGGGTGATTAGGAAAGTGCATCACAAGCACCTCATCCCAGCCCCCTGTGCTCAGCTTGGGAAGCAGGCAGAGGCTCTGTTCACACCAGGAGCTTTCTCCAGTTACCCCCCTGCACTTGTATTACATCTAAATTTGAGGACTTTGTTTAACACCCTTATTGGATCAGGAACTAAATCTTTTAATATCCTGTTTCTTAGTGCTCTTAGATAGCTGAAAGGAATGAATTTATAGTGGAATCAGATGCAGAGTATCACATCCTGACTGCAGCGTAATTAATGGCAGGCAGTATGGCCACTCAAATCTTGTAGATTGAATAATGTCATCAAATACTGTTTCTTTGCACTCGTTCCCATAAGATAATAAATACGGTAATCAAAAGAAGGATTTCTTTGGTGATGTTTTTGGGGGTTTAGGGGTTTTTTCTTGGAGTAAGGAGATGGTAAGGAAGAAAATAACACTGGAGACGGGATTTCCTGAGGCTGACCAGGCTTAGGGTGAAGGTGTGGAGTGTAGATGTCACGTAATTTCTGTGCTGATACAGTTAGCACTATACTAGCATTACACTAGTACATACAGCAGTAGCATGTACATAAAACAACATGTACTAGTGATACAGAAGGACCCCAAACCCTACAGTCAGTGACATGGGGTAGAGGTTCCCAACGGAAACAACCAAAGCACAGTGGGTACCCTCCACATGACAATCCTGCCTGATCCCTCCTCCTTGTGTGTGGACCACAGGCAGCATAAGAGAGGGAAGTCAGCAATATAGAAGCAGTCTGATCCTGGCTTGCTATAAAAACAGCAAGTGGCACCTGCAAAAACCCCCTTTAAGATGTACACATACTGAACAAACAGCTCAAAGCAAGCACCCAGAGGTTAAGCTTTTCTCAGTAAACTTACATGACTTCAAACTGACAGAAGGGAGATTGAGATGGGATTTTAGGAAGAAGTTCATCTCTGTGAGGGTGCTGAGGCGCTGGCACAGGGTGCCCAGAGAAGCTGTGGCTGCCCCATCCCTGGCAGTGTTCAAGGCCAGGTTGGATGCAGGGGCTTGGAGCAAGCTGCTCTAGTGGAAGGTGTCCCTGCCTGTGGCAGGGGGCTGGGACTGGATGCTTTAAGGAGCCTTCCAACACAAACCATTCTAGGATTCTACGATTTGCCAAAATGGTCACCTACCCACCGCTCAGTAGCCTTTCAATACAGCTATGTCAAGGGTGAAGAAAATCATCATTCTCATCAGAACAGAGCTGCTGGCAAAATTCCTGCTGAAGACCCAACTACAGATCATTTTCCAGGTACAGCTGGTTTTGATTATACCAACAATTCTTCTGCTAACATAAAATCCACCGCCGTGCAGGGCGCGAGTGTCTTCACAAACTCTCTTTATTTGCCAACAAGAGCGCTAATCCCCAGGTGACACTGGCTGCTTCGAAGGCCTGGATCTCTGCTTCCAAACTTAGCAAGGTAAATGTAAAACCGACTTAATGCTGGTGCTCTTGCCCTAGAAATTTCATAGCTCTCTCCTTCTACAGTCCATGGCTATAAACCCACACAGAGTGACCGTATCAGTTAATTTTGGCAGTATTTTTGTCCTTCTTCATGAGAAGCAGGTTGCTACTGGTCCCTGAGAGGATGTTCAACAGCAAAGGGAGAGAGCCTTCATTCAATTTGCACTGCTGATTGCCAGTTTACAAACTTCTGTTTCTTGAGCAAGTGTTAAAGGCCAAAATAAACCCGTAAGAAGACAGTTACAGGGTCTCCAAAAGGATCTGCAGGGTCTTACAGGACGCAGAGATGGTTTCATGTCCTGCAGAAAGCAGAACACGCAGTGTACCCCTGTGCCTAATCCTGGTCCTGCCTCACGCAAGATGTTTTATTGCTTTGCCTCCTCTTTCCCACAGCTGTAAACAGTGATGATAGTTCTGCACTGACACCACTGGGAGCCGAACAAACAAAATCTCACTCTTTATAAGTCTTAAATTATTACTGAGAATCTGTGGAAAGAGATGATCCATCTTTATTTCATATAGACACTTGCTAAGGCTCTGTAAGCCTTCTGGGGCAGGGAGCAAATCTGCTGGAGCTGATGGAGTTCCCCAGCAATTTCTGTTCCAGAAACACTGATTTGTTTTCTGCAGAACTTGAACACCAAGGGATGCAGTTCTGCACCTCCACAAAGGGTACACATCTGAACCACAGCCCTTTGCATCGGGAAGTGGAATGTGGGAATCAAACTTAACCCTGCCCGCTTCAGGGACTTGGTTCCTACCTCATCACACCTCGCTTCGAGACCTGACTGCCAGACTGTGGGCTAATATAATTCCAGATGCAATTAATTTGCTTAATAGGAATAAATAACACTCACTAGAACATGTGAATTATATCCCTGATTTTCTATGCCTCAGGTGAGCGCTCCACCCATCAGATTTGTCTGCTCTGTTTGTGTTCTTCACTTTGCAAGAATGTGAAGGAGCGAGAAACCCTTTTATAGGAAGGGAAAACCATTTCCCATCATCAGCTCAAGCATCTTATTTCCCATTTACAGTGTCTGCCCTAAACATAGCTCCTTTTATGTAAGTCAGTCTCATTTGAACACTTATTTACTATATATACATATTTGGTCACATGCTTGTTTTCTCCCTGTACCAAATTTCACTCCACAATCTAGCCAAAGGGAAGAGCAAAATGCTGAAGGAAAGAAGAGAAATTCCTCTAATTGGTTTTAAGATCATAAAAAACTGCATCTGGATAATAAAAGAAGCCTGCTGTGACCAGAAAACCAGCTGGCAGTTAGACAGATTCTTCCACAGGCTTCTAAGTACAAGACATCAGTGAACACACATTGCAACATTCAGTATGTTTAGACCAAAGTAGCTAGCCAGAATGTTTTAACTGTCTATGAAATAAAAGAGCTTCACATACCAGATAGCTACTCAGAATGTGAATTTCATGGGGATTTACTAAAGAGAGGACATAAAAATGAGGATTAAAGTACATCTGAATGCTCATGGAAGAAACTGAAAATACAGAATTACAAAAAGATGGGGCTTGTACCAGGTCTCATTTACAATGCCCGATGCGGCCTTTGCACTTGTTAGGCTTCTTTTTATGTTCCTAAAACTAGTAGCAGGTTTTGACTACAGTTCTCTAAATGGTTTGAAACTAGAATCATGGTGTGTGTCTAACCAAGGTGAATATGGTGTGTGTATCTAACAAAGGTGAATATAGTGTGTGTGTAACCAAGGTGAGCATCCCATTGTGCCTCTGGGGACAGGATCCTATATACACACTGACAAGTTGGTCTCTTCTAGATTTAAGTCTTTCCCTCAGATGGTAAAGGTTTTCTGCTTTCAGCTATCAGTTCAAACCCTATTCATTTCATGCAGTATTAATTCATCCACTGCCGTTTAATTGCAAGGGGTATTGAGTATAATTCATTGGCAACGTGTTAGTGTAAAATCTGTGATACTGAAATATCATCCTCACCTGATTTTACACTGCAGCAATCTCACAGGAAAATAAGATCTTTGTTGCTCAAAGTTTACCAGTTCCTGTTCGCTTTCTTTTCCTGCTTTCCTTTAAGCCCCATGTTGCAGTGACAGTCTGTGGAGCTGCAAGTAAATTCTTTACCTATGTGATTTCATTGCGACATTATGAGCTATTTATATTGAGATAACTCATACGTCTGCACTGTGGTAGCCTCTGAACCTTTATAGAGGTAGGCAGATACAGAGTTGATGATAAGCTAAATCCAAGTACTTCTCAAACAAGTAATTTCACTGAGCTCAACAGGACCCCTCGTGTGTGAGACTACTCAAGTGTGTAACTAGCTGTGGGACGAGGGTCTGGTAGTTCCTGTTAGAAAACTAACAAACAGGAGAAAACAAAGACTTCAGCAACCAAGACATACTTTTTCTATGCACATCAGAGTGGTAAATCCTAGCTGGTGTGTTATAGTGATTCCTGTTTCTGAGACACAGGGCAAAGCAGCCTCAGAGCCATGGAAACTGCTGCACTTCTGCACTTCAGGATCATTGGAATCCCTTCTATGGCTGCAGAGAGGCCATTCTAAAATACAACCCAGGCCTAGCACAGTCTGGTCCTGCTCTTTTTCATAGTCCCTGTGTGTTACTATAATGGAGATAAATAATAACAGCAACACCATGTGAACAGAAAGCTGATTAAAGCTTACACAAGTGCTACACTGTAAATGCATATGCCATTAAAAATGTCAAAATGATACAGAGACTTTAACTATACCATCAATAAGAAAAGCAACCTGAGAGTGGTGATGTCAGGGAGGTACAAATGCTCCCTTCAGACTGCATGGATGTCAATACCATGAGAGATGAGTCTGAAATAGCCAGCGCTCCCCTGGGAGATGTTACATTAAAGGGAGCTGCCATATTTCAGGTCACGTGTGAACATTCCCTGGCAAACATGCTAACTTCCTCACTTTTTCTCCTTCAAAAATATGACTGGAGATCAATTGCCACCAATAAAAATGAACATAACTGTAAAGGACGATGCTGGGTGCCTCAGCATAATTGCAGTTGTCTGCATACAGTAGTCTGATGGCTGAAAGAGTCATCCCTCATGGAAAGCTTGCTCAAAACGGGACAGTTTTTCTTCCTCTCTGCATCCCTACCCCTAACTTGGAAGCCTCAGTGAGGGCTAATTGCAGCCAGCTCTGCATATCCAACACTAGTCATGCATGACATCCCGTTACCAGTTCTGTCCTGTGGAATGCTCAAGGAAGACACACTGGAAGTGCTGCTTCACTCCCAAAGAGCTGTTTTACCCTCTAGGAATGGTCAGTGTGCTGTGTTCTGGGTCAACAGAGCTGCCCAGTACTGAGTGCAGCAGCACAAGGTGGCCAGCAACAGGGCAAACACACAAGTCTGAACATTTAGCAGGTAAATAAAAGCTCTCCAAAGGAAGAGATGACATTTATCAAGCAACTTATCCCAACAAGACAGGGTCAAAAGCACTCTTCCAGTGCTTTTCCACCCCTGTGCAGACACACTAAATATAAAGATAGCATCTTCTGTCACAGCAGCACCAGACTCTGTGGTCTTAGGGTCCATGATTATGTTGTTCTAGTTAGCATAAGCCAGTTTGTGTCTGTTTTTATTGCTGTGTTCTGGGCATGCAAAGTCAGCAGCACACTCATGTACAAAAGGCACAGCTGAAAAACACTGCGCAGTTGATTTTCACAGCCGAAGAACTCTGGATCCTCTTTGGCTGATGGGGATTGTCAATGACTCCATGATTTAAAGGAACTTTTGGCAAATCTGCTAATAATTTGTCAATGACCAATACTCTGGAATGCTTCCAGATTCGGTTTGAAATGTTTAAAAGAGATATTAGCCTTCAAAAATGCAAAGGGATAAAAGAGCGAACTTACTAAATCTGGGAGGACATGGTGTAACACTGGTTATTTTGAATTTATTTTGAAATCAGGACTATTTTCCCCCCTTAATATAACTGTACTGTAGAATAATTGTATGAATATCAATTGAGGTGAAATGCAGCCCAAACCCTGTGTGGGGTTATTTTTGATCTAATTCAGTTTCGGAATCCGACTGGCTTTTAAATGGTTGGCCCAGCTCATGCAAAGCAGGCAGGCAAAGAAACAGCAAAAGCTAAAGCACATGCATGTAGTGAATAAAAGAATGAAGCAATCAGTTAGCTTTTTATTCCCTGCACTTAGTCCGAGAATTACAATCCCTGTGTTGAGCTGATGTCTTCTCACTGTACAAACATGACTCATTCTGGCACAGCTCAACACCTTTGGAAACAGGAGCCAAGCCCAAAATGGGTGTGAAACAAGGTCCCTGAAGAGGGAATCCCCTTACAACAACAGTTCACATCACTTGGTGTTTGGCTCTGAGCAGTGCCGTGTCCCTCAAGTCCTGGCACTGCAGGCAATACCAATACACTTGTGAAAGCATGGGCCAAGGTACTGAAAAATCACTCCCTGATCTGCTCAATTCTAACCAAAAAAAAAATCCCATTTATCTTACAAGACTCTTTACCCTTGGAACTTCTAACCCATATTTATGAACGATGCTGTCCTCAAAAGTACCTACATTGTCAGAAATACCCTTCAAAGATGTTCTTACAAATGCTTAGAGACCAACATTCTAATTCTGTGATTTCAGAATGAGCTGATTTTCTTCTTCATAACCGTATCAAGACACTGACAATTCACCATGAGACAGCATGTCTTACTCAGGTCTTAAAAACAAGAGAGGTCCTATAACTGTCAAGGCAATGAATAGGTTGGATTTCTGTAAATAAATACTTTCTTGGGGGCAACCAAGTTACCAATGGATTTTAATAAATAACCCTGCTCCAAATATAATTTAGATTACCTGAACTGTGTCACAGGCATTTAGTTGGCAGCATTGGAAACATCCAAGGTCAGGCTGGACAGGCCTCTGAGCAGCCTAGTCTGGATGGACATGTCCCTGCTCATTGCAGGGGGGTTGGACTAGTGACCTTTAAAGGTCCCTTGCAACCCAAACTATTCGATGGTTCTATGATTGTTCATTTTCCTCTGTAAAGAAGCTTTGTCTGGTCCCTGACAGGTTCTCTGTTATGCAGAATTTACTGTCTCCAGTTTTAGCTTCAGGCTCACTCACCCTGTTGGTTTGAGGAATAGAGGTAAGGGAATTTCAGCTTAAATCAGTAACCTGGAGCAGTAGTTTTTGCTTGTTAAAGTACATTTTTATATCTTTTTCACTGACAAGCTGGGACACCTTCCATGTACAGAGCAATAGCTTGAAATCCAGCTGAGCACTGTCCCACACCCAGGGGTGTGCCCAAGTGCCCCCTGGGAAAACCTACCTGTACTTGATTGAACCATAAAGAACGTAATTTGAAGACACTCAGTACCACCTCTGGGTAATTCATTACCTCCATTCCTCAAAGAGTTCGTCTCTATTGAAAGCAATCAGCAATTAAAGGTTTCAGAGGCTTAGCAGGACTTCTCTTACGATTGTTCCTAGTAGATGCCATGGGGCACTGGCTGTTTAATCTCCATGTAGTAAGTGGTCCACAGAGATGGTGACAGCCTCTTCTCTTAGGCCATTACCCTCATGTCAGAGGTTTGTTCTAGTCCATGTCAATGGATGGTCTGTATATCAGCCTGATGACACCCTTGAAAGGATTTTTCATATGCTTTATTTTCTTTTCAAGGAACAACAAACCAACCAGGGACTAACACATATAAATAAGGCATCTGACTTATGAAGCTGGTGTCACAAAAAGAAGAAAATGTCAGATTAAAGGCTGGAAGAGCAGCAGTAATTCAGCACTTGAGGCAGTGAATTATGATATTCTCTTTAATTACGTGAGCACAGGCTACCATTTACATGCCCTGGCATTTTCTGCCTTCTGAGCTTGTAGCTTTGCAGCCTTGAGGTTCCTAAACATGGGGTTTGGTTTTCTGAGCCTAAGGACTCTGGATCCTCTCTGGCTGATGGGGATTTTCAATGAATCCATGATTTAAAGGAACCTTTGGCAAATCTTCTTCTTTCACACCCATTTCAGGCTTGGCTTCTGCACGTGTAAATATGAAGTTGTAAAACGACCCAACCAAGTGGCAAAAACCTGAGGTTAACCTGAGGCTGGCAGAACCTGCGATCAATCTCGTTTTCCAAGTTTATGGATCAGTCTTCATCAGACAGAAAGGAAAAGATGGGAAGGAAACATCAGCCAATTTTTCTGTAAATGGGTAGATTATTGTTCACAGGAGGAAATGAATCTAATTTTGTGTTTGTTTTGTGTTTCTTTTTTCTTAAAGACAGCAGAACAGCTTTTCATCCTTCAAGAAAGATTGTACTGATTCTCTCTGAAGTTCATTGTCTGAATCAGATAAGAAACATGTGGCTGATTCAGGCCCTGATTTAATCTCAAATGATGATCTCATTAGTCATTGACTTTCCAACATGTGGTACCTAATTCAATCACAGCACTTCACTTTATTTAGTATCCTCTGAGGAAACATTTTCTTTCCAAAGTAATCCTTGTTTAAAGAACATTCCTACAGTATTCTGTAGGATGCTTAGAACAGTTACCTATAGCTGTACACTTCTATTTTGGGAAAGTGAAAACAAAATCACTGTAATTCAAAGAAAAGTTGGGTATTTGGATGTCAGCCTCGTCAAATCCTGTAATGAACTCCATATATTTTGGAAGCAGCAAAATGGGAGGAACAACTTCTACTCCTGACAGATATCAAAGTGTTGCATTTTCAGAATTCCATCATGAGCTATTTTGACAGAGGCTTCAAAAGAAGTGAAAATTAGAACACAAAAAAACCCTGAGAATATTTCCTATTTCTTTTTGTAGAAATTACTCTTTGGTTTAATGAGCCTTTAACTCTACTGACAATCTCCATGTTACAAGGAGTTTAAAACCATGAAATACTTCATAAGGCAGCGACAACATTCTATGCAACACGAGCATTGTCTTGGTAGAATGTGTTTAGAGAAGATGCTGCATTCTTTAAAATGTTTTCTCAGTGTCATATTAATGGCAGGCAAAGTCTGTTCTTTAATTAGAGTTTTACTGTGGTGAATTAAAAAATACATGGGCAGAGTATCAAGAGTCTAATAAAACTAAATGAAGATATGATCTTTCCTCTGTACGAAACCCAGCAGTCTTTGCTCTGGCAAAACTTGCATCAATACTTCATTATTATTGTCTAGGACAGAACAGCAATAATAAGATCTGCAAGTAACTTACTTAGAAATTCTGATTTCCAGCTGGGTAAGACATTCTCTCTATCTCTCTCAACATCTATAATGGACTTAGATGTTTTCATTGACTATCTCATTAAATCTTCCTGTAGCATGTCTGCACACAAGTACTGTGAGTTTTGCTTCCAAGAAGAGGTAGAAAGACGTCTGGGTATCCCTAAAATACTGCAGAATGGGTATAGAGGAAGGAATCAAGCACCCTTCAACAAACAAGTGTTGGAGAGGCTGCCAGGGGGGCTCAAGAGTGGCAGCAGCATTGCTCCAAGGTGGTTCAAAGAAGACGATGAAGAAATTGAGGCCTTTTCACTGAGGATTAGGAGCTGTGGATACAACAGCTGTGCCTGGTGGGAAAGAGTTCAAAGGCTTATAAAAAGCTATGTGCAATATCTACTTAGAGCTACTTGCTATTCTAAATAGTGTATGGTCTTTAGCTGAGTGCTTAGAAAGGCAGGGCTGTGGGACAAGGAATAAAACCTCTTTCTCTTTTCAGTTAACGCCTGCCAACCCTGATCCAGTTGAGAGCAGACCCACAGGGCCAGACTAAAGTAGGTTAGGCCACACTGGATGACCTTCAGTCACATCCCCAACAAGCCCCCTGCAACAGGGCAGGAGAACATTGCCTGTCACCTGAGGAATCCACCATGCTGAAAGCAATCTGATTCCCCCACTGAAGTGACCTTTCCACCTTCTGTGACTGCAGAGTGGTGTTAACTGTGTAGAATCAAGTGGGATCAACCCCTTTTGGCAAAGCTCTCCGGGAGATGCGCTCAGCTCTTTATTTTTCACAGCACATAAACTGAGCATCGGAAGGTCACCCTGCTGATGTTTTGCCAGATATGCAATATACCTTTATTTGCAGTTAAAGCAGTGCTTAAAGAAGAACAGCTTCTTGTCACTGAAATAGCGAGTGCTGGAGAGCAGGCTCCTTCTCATTCTCATTCACACGCAGGGATGTGTCCCTTCACCTTTGGCTGTAGGTCAGCATGCAAATTGACATGAGTGAAAAGACTGGCTGATCAGTGAGTAAAGTGGTACTATGAAGATAAGCATATGGAAGAAATGCTACAGTTAGCTAACCAGCTTCCAATTACTCCATAAAGATTCACCTTCAAGGGGACATATAAGCACATCCCTCACAAGTAACCTAACACACAGGACTGACTCATCAGTCATTTCTAAGGTGATCAATAAAGCAATTTATTTTATTGCATTAATATGGAAAACCAAAGTAAACACTGTGGATTGTGGTACTTCCTTTTATTTCCAACAATGTAGCTGTAGAGTAAAGGGAACTGCTTCTTCCCCCTCACCACAATCCTGTCCTAAAGTTGACTACCTGTGCACTGCTTTTCAGGAAAATAATATCAGCTTAAAGGATGTTCTGCCCCAATAACTGAATGTAGGAAAAATCTCGCCTTCTCTAGTGTGAATTCTGTTACTTGAGGTCTTTGAGGAAGAATTAGAGCACCAGAAGGCCTGGTGGCCTTTGAAATAGGGGTGTCTTTTATACCTAAAACAGTTCAAAGGCTTAGAAAAGAGATGTGCAGGTATCCACACAAGCTACTTGCTGCTCTCTTTTCTTCTAGGCATACTTGAATCTTCACATGGCTCTTTAATGTTACCTAATGTCTTCAAGATATCTTAAATACACTGCTGTCTTCCTCTTATAAACCATTAATAGTAATGTCCTTTTCAGGCACATAAAAAGAAACAGGTTTTTTTCAGTCTTGCCCTGTGTAAGTCAGTAAAGCCAAGAATATTCAGTCAATCAAAACCACATCATAAGACTCAGCACAGTCTCTACAAGAGCTTGCTTATATTTGCCAACAGAAAATAGGAAGTGCAAAGCTATTGGGGAAGAAAAGGGGAAAATACTGAAATACTAGGATATTACATCCTCTTTTCATGTCACTCAGGCACTGAGGTGTGGGATGTTCTGATAATAAAGAGGTAATCAGAGAGGTAGATAAATGCCGCGTAACTTAAATCCCATGAGTCAAAGCAGGGATGGCTCTAAGTGAGTTGGGGATGGCAGAAGACACACACCCCAGAACCAGAAGAGTTTTCTGCAGTCAAATCCCAGTGTCCCTAAAGCAGCTCCTTATACTGCAACATTGCTGCAGTGCTTCTGCACCTCTTCTTTAGGATGATGCTGGGAGGGGAAAGCAGCCACAGGTCTGCTAACCTGATCCAGCAGTTTATACTCACATCACAGCCAGCAGCAAAATGAACAAGCCCTGAGTGCTGCAGAGGAAATGAAGATGCTGCCACTGCCTCCCTATGGCTCCCTCTGTGTAGCAGTAGGACTCTGGCTTCATTTCGGAGAGCTAGGCAGGAAGATAAAGTCTTGTCTCATAAATTATTGAGATTAGATGTCTAAACCTTGATATTTTATTTTGACTTCTGAACATGTTCAGATGCTGTTCACTGAAGCACAAATTAATGCCAATTTCTAAAGCAAGAGTTGCTCTAAACCGGGAAATGAAACTTTTTGTTGTGATGTTAAAAACAGACAATCCTTAAACTGCTTTACATCTTGAAAAATAGGATGATCAAAGCTGTTCACCCTCACAGGCAGTTATGGGTTTGCTGAACTGAAATGTTTTGACAAAATCCCAACCGTATGGAAGCGTGTGCTTTCGGAACAGCTTCACCAAGTGTGGATTGCTGCATCAAGCAGACAAACCTCAGGCAGGCAGAAAACAGTAAATCATCACTCCTCAGGTTTTTTTCCTCATTGTTTACCAACAAAGTGTTAGTGTCTCCAGTGTTATCTGTGGGTCAGCTTCAAAGAAAGCAGAAAAATGTACGCAGGAGCTCAAGTTTGGTGCTTGGAGGTTCAGTCTCACTTTGAGCAGTCCGAGGAACTGCCTATGTGAAACAGCTTTCTCTCTGGATTAATTGAATTTCTCTCTTTCTTAGTGACAACTGCCACTGAAAAGGAAAAAGCAAAACAGACATACGTGAATTCCTGGCTGGCTGGCAGCAGGGAAGCGAGCAGGATCTTGCTGGAAGAGAGCACAGCATCTGTGCATCAAGGCTTTTAAATGCCAGGTTTCCTGTAAGGTTCAGATCCCTACATTCTCCCAGTGGCAGCTGAGCTGTATTTCCAAAAGCCACAAAGAAAAAGAGAAGTTTTCAGAAGACTGCCATCAAAACTCTTCACTGACCATGACAAGCACCTTGGAGACACTGCAGTGCCCCTTGCAGCCAGGGAATTTCTTTCTGTGGACTATAATGACACAGGCTGGCTGTTGCGGGTTAAGTTAGTGCCACCTGGAAAACAACATTGATGCCACAACTTCAGGGTTTCCTTTACTGAGCAAGGTTCTCTGCTCACTGCAGAGTATCAGAGCAGAGCAAACACTGCAGGCACACATCAAGCATTAAATAATCGATGAGAAGAAAAAGACATGAGCCCAAAGAAGACCACTATGCTTGCTGATAAACAGGAGCCACCCAGGCAAAGGTTGCATACTGCCTTGTAGATGAATACTGCTGGTGTAGATGGGGATTGTGTAGTAGATGGTGATTTAGGAATGCTGCTGACACAAATACACAAATCTGATGACACAGGAAATTAGCATCCATTTGACTTCCCCCCACCTTTCAGAAGAATTTACTAAATATAGTTCACCCTTTAAATATTGAAGGATATCTGCAGAATGTTGTTGTTTTTGAAAGGGTTCTTTCCTGACTGGATTTTCCTCATCAGGTTTAGTAATCAAGTTGTTTTATTTGGAATGGATAATTATTAGTTGAATAATTAATTATTCAGAGTACATTGCTAACTAAAATTCAAAGTATGCTGGTATAATAAAATAAAATCGACAATATGCAACCATTTAGGTTCTAAATTGTGCAGTAAGATCAAAATGTGTAGGGTTTTTTGCACATCTAATAGAATTGCTGTCATCATCAAAGTCCCATACAAACACTGACTAAAACTCATGGTCCACTGATGAGTTAGAAAATACACTGTATCACCTTCTGTAGAAGGGAAACTGAAACAGCCAAATTACACTGAACTACAAAGCTACTCAGAAAATAAGTTGTAGCACTGAGATAGAACAGCTCCAAGTTCTAAGGTTTAAATTTATGCTATAAATACTTTATAGTGTATTTCTTCACTACATTTATAATTCTCTGCTGAATTAAACGTATGAAAAATTGTTCCTTTATGTGTACAGATATTAATTTAGAAGGTATTTTTCCATTTCTCATCAATAATAGTGTTTAAAAAGTGTAAAACTGGTATGAGCAACATCACTGGTACACAAACTGAAGTGGTTTGGTGCAGGATGTGAAATGTGAACATCCTGGGGAAGCTACCCAGCCACGAACGCCTGCTAACTCCCCACGGACATCAAGGAATCATGGAATGGTTTAGGTTGGAAAGGGACTTAAAGCTCATCCAGCTCCAACCCCTGCCACGGGCAGGGACACCTTCCACTAGAGCAGCTTGCTCCAAGCCCCTGTGTCCAACCTGGCCTTGAACACTGCAGGGATGGGGCAGCCACAGCTTCTCTGGGCACCCTGTGCCAGCGCCTCAGCACCCTCACAGGGAAGAGCTTCTGCCTAAGAGCTCAGCTCAGTCTCCCCTCTAGCAGGTTAAAGCCATTCCCCTTGGCCTGTCCCTACAGGCTCTTGTCCAAAGCCTCTCTCCAGACTACTTCTGATCTCCAGATGTTTGCCTTCAGCTGGCTCTAGCTCGGGCAGTGACACCAAGTGACACTCAGGCCACATCTACACAGTGCTGAGCAATGTGACTGTGGCACACACAGACCACCTGAGCTGGCTGCAGACCAGCTCGGGCAGGCATTACAGCAGTGAAGCTTCAGCTAAGTTATCTTTAGCAGGGGTTGGGTAAGACCCACCCAACACCCACGCTGACAACTTTGCTTAACTGCTCTTGCTACCCTTGGCTTCAGTAGGGCCAGGAATTGGGAAGGCTGGGTCAAAGTAACAGGGCTGTCTGCTGCAATCACCCCTCTGACTGCAGAGCAGACTCAACCTTAATAAATGCTTATTCAGCAGAATAAAATTCGAATTAAAGCTGGCTAAACCAGTAATCACTTCTTCAGTCAAAACAAGGCACAGGCTGGAGTGCACAGAAAAGGGGCACCTCCTGATCCAAGACTTTCCCCTCTGTGTGAATCCCATCAGCTTGCATCAAAAAAACAGACAGAAACTGAAGAAAACCCTGAAGTCTTTGGTTTACACAAATGATATATAGCAATTCCACAAAAAGGCTCCACTTTATATGATTCTCTCTCCTGATTTTACAGGTCCCAGCTGCACCGTTCTCTCTATAAAGGATTCTTTGGCCACAGTTTGTTTCTCTGTATTTTCTTCCATCACCATTACCACTTCTGGTGTCCTCCTTCACTCGGGCTTTAACAAAACCAAACCCAAGGTAAGTCACACAATACTTGCTGCAAGATTTCCCACAGACTGTGCTGGGACCTGCTAAGTTTTGTTCCCCCATCAATTGCCTGGGTGACAGAATTACAAGCTCAGCAAGGCAGGAGATCCAAAAGGCAGCAAAGGTGCACATAGAAAACTGCACACACAGAGAGTGCTGGGGCTTCTGCAAGGATTTTTCAATTCAACATTGTTAAAGGTAAAAAGAACTATGTTCATAGTGTACCAGAAGGACATGGCCTTATAGAGGCCTTGTAGCTAGCAAGGTTTAAAAGCTTTATTGTTCCGTATCTTGCATATATGCAGACTCCGCTATTTGGCACATCCTTAATTTCTGTCAAACTAAAAGAATTTGAACATTTTCTGTCAGGGAGCTGGTGTAAATCTTGAAGAAAGCTTAAAAAAAAACCTCTCTACTGTTGACTCATTTCACTCAATCTTAGGCAGATCTGAAAGAAGGAAGGCTTGAAAGCAACATTATGAGCCCAAGAATTATCAACTCTTGAAAGGCACACCGAAAATTGCACTGGGAGATGGGTATTAAGGTAGTGGAAATTATTGGGTCTGTGCACTTAACAGATTAAGGAGGTGACTTCCCACTGAGACTTGAGAACACAGGTGCACATAATTTGAAAACTCTGCATTTTTAACCTTTTCAATTTGCTAGCAAAGCAAGGAAGTTGTTGAGAAGCTGCAGTAAACATGGCAATTCAATCAGCTTCTGCCAGCCTCTATCTCCCGACTCTGATTCTTTAACCCAACAGGTCAGTCGGTCCTGGGAAGTCTCTTTGCCAATGAGCAATAAGCAGCTAAACAGAGCTGAAAGTAACAGGAACACTTTTTTAGCAACTGCCTAATAAAATCTCTTAATTTCCTGCAATGGTTCCTCTGGCCACCAACGCTCATGGTAGTTGTTGAAGCCAATGTGCTGTTCTCTGCTCTTCCTCCTAGGAATTGCAAGAGGACCTGTATAAAAGGGCTAAAGTCAACTTCTTAATAGCAGTCTGCTATTACTTTCTGTCCGTTTTTAAATACAGGGCCCTACAACCCACGACTGATGGGTGATAACACTCTTTTGTAAAAGTTTCTAAAGCATGCTAGATGTGAACACAGATTTCAAGGCTTTACTTTTACCTGCTCCTGTCAAGAGACTTCAGTTTACCTCTTAGACCCTATGGACTGTTGAAACAATTCTCATCTCATAATGCAAATACTCTGAATTCTATTAAAATCAAAACACACTTAACTGCCAAGCAACAACAAGCACATTTTATGCATAAACTGCCTAATTCCATCTACTAAGCTTCTGAAAAAACTAGTAATTGTAGCTCATCATAGCTACACCTAGAAAGATAACCTTGGAATGGATTTCTGCCTGCCCTCCAATTACAGGCAAACCACTGTTTACATCTCACTTAAGGCAACAGGACCCAGTTGTGACATAGGGCTACCACGCTGACAGCAATGCCATAGACATAACGAATAGTAGAGCAAAGACTCAGAAGGCAGACACACTAATTAAAATCCTGATCCACAGCCCACTGAAATGACAGCAAAAGACACCATTTGTTTTCCAAATGTAGCCTTATAACCTAAATGATCTTCAGACTTGTTGCAGCAACAGACAGACTAGCTGCCACCCACAAAATATTGGCAGGCTGAGTTTCAGTAAAGATTTGAAACTGTCAATCCAAGGCCCTGTTTTCTTAAGTCTCAATTATCATAGCGTTTTTCTTGTGGGAGATCTTCAATATATCCCATTTGGAGCACAGCTCACCCCAAGCAGAGCTGCCAGCATCCCTCCTCACAGGCTCTGACTGCTCGACTACATTCACCTTATTTTACACTATTCACACAGGTCCTGTAAAGTTCTTTATTGAGACTGAGTTTTTACAGCTTAATTTTAAGGCACTCAATAGATGTGGTCAAAGAGATCTGAAAGCCCCACGTTCTCCATATGTTCTCAATTGTCAGTAGGTCAAAACCTACTTGCTCAGCCCGCCTGAGATACAACGGGAAGGCTTTGGAATTAGGGCTTCTAACAACTCGGCTCCTCCTGATTCTTGTGCAAAGCACTCAATCTGTCTTGGCATTTAAACTAAAGACATTTTTATTTGCTGTTACTTTTGACTGGCCTTGGAAAGAACACTTCAATGAAATATCATTACTGTAAACACCTTAAAAAGCAGGTTTAGACCTAGAAAAACTATACAAATTTGATCACATTAATTATTTTCACTAGCACATCTGTCAATAATACTTTGATAATTCACAATGATCTAAATAATGCAGCAGTTAAATCTACAGAGCAGTGTGGTTTCACTTCAGAACCAAGGAATGCTTAGTACTGTTTTCCTCTCAGCATTTCACCACTCCACTACAGAAGAAAACACCTCCTGTTTTAATTTATAGCAATCATAATCAAATAGCTGAGGGCTTTTTTCCCACCCTCAATATTATAAGTTAGACATAGTGGAGCAGTTAAGATTTTTATTAGGTTTTGATCTCGCATTTTGTGAAGACTGGGGGAATTATTTTTTACTGAGATGGATTTCCCAGGTTGTCAGCCGCTTACTGCACGCTAACACAGGGAAAGGTATTCCTAAGAAAAATAAGCAGATTAAATATATAATAACAAAGGTGCCAGAGCTTACACAAATAAAGTCCATTACGATTCACAGTGGGCTAATGAAAAGCCATTGCGCAACACTCTGAAAGTATGCTGTGACATTAGGAACTACCGGAGAGCCTGCTGGCAGAAATCAATGGCAAAGCTTCTCTCCAGGGAATACTTGCACACTCTGCTCCTAAATCTCACCGCTGTGTGCAAATTTTTGAGCAAAGCTCAAAGCCATTCATCTGGTATGGCTGGTCCTAAAAGTCTGCCTTTCATAAGTCAGCATCTACAGAAGCCAAAAAGAAATGCCCAACATATCCCAGAAATAAGCAGAGACACGGTTTCTGTTGGCATGCACAGACTGGCTAAGGACCACTTAGGGCGGCTGTCTTAGATCACTTCATTCTTATCTTGTTAAGACTGATTCTTCCCAACCAATGCACCAGGAAGTTTTTCCGCATTCCAGATTTTATGTTATTAGTGACCAGCTCATTTTAGCAATCAAATCAGCACAAGTTTGGTAAAACTGTAAACTGTTTACCACCACTAAGTAGTTAAAGTACATTATACGGTACAGCACCACCAGTCACATATCTTCCCTAACCAGCTATTCTTTTTGCCTTCATGTCTTTCTGAGGTGTGAAAGCTCAGAGAAAATACGTGGCTGCAGGCTGAGCAAACCCCAGGAGTATGTAAACCCAAAGTATTCCTGCACTTTGATGCTGCTCTCCTCTACTGACCGTGTGCAAGCAGAACTGGAGGAGAAAACACGGGATGGAAAGTGTTAGATAGAGAAAAGAAAATCACTGAGAGTGGGAGGAAAGGAGAAATGTATGTTAGGAAAGAAAGCTGAGGGGAATAGGTTTAAAGAAAGAAAATAAACCCTACATAAAATCCAGAGAAAAACAGGGAGAAAAACAAACAGCTGAAAGGAGATGTGTGCTCCTGCTGTCCTTGCAAAGAGCATTACCAAGGACTCCCCGCTTTAGTGTCCCACATAATATGTCCCTGAAAATAATGAAGGTCACCAGCACATTAGAGGAAGTAGCAAGCAATGAGTAGCCCATTACAGGCACCACAGAAATGATCAATTTGTTTATCCTTGTTAAGGGAACACAGATAACAATGTGCTAAGGGGATAGCCGCATCGTGCTTCTGAAGGCTTCCGTTCCCCGGCCACTTCCCCTCCCTGGTGACACACACAGAACCCTGGCTTTTCGCTCTTGGGTCGGCTGGGAATAATGACTAGCTGTAATAAAACCAGGAGCTGCTCCTTGCACATCCCAACATCTAAGGCCTGATTTCCTGGCAGCTGCACTCGCAGGGGTTTATAAGTCAATTTTTAAAACTCAAGCCAGCATTAACAAACTGACAAGTGGCACCCAGTCACGTCCCTGTTGTCACAGTTATTGAGGCCTCTGGAGACAGTGTCAAAGAAATAAAGCCAATTTCTTTTTTTTGCTTAATTTGTGTCAATTGATTTCCTATTTTTAATTAATAATTCTAATTATGATGCAGCAAATTTACCCAACAGACACAACTAGTTTAATCAGCATGTATTGATTGTAACAGTAGAATTATCCCAACGTTCCTGACACCATTGATTTTCTCTTGTGTGACTGTAAGAAAACAGAAACTGGACTGGCTCTGCTGTCGGCTCACTGTGCTGATGATCCCTGAGCTATGAATTGCTGCTCTTGACCCTACAAATAAAAACACAGACATTATCTACTACTTCAGCACTTCAGAGAGGGAATCTGGTGATTATGACAGATATAAGGGAGCTCAGTCTCAGCTGCAGCAGCAGGAAAATGAAGCTGGTAGGCATCAAATTGAAGAAGAAAGTAAATCCTAAGGCAACAGTTAGAAAAGAATTTGTAAAACTGAGCTAAATCATTTGCTTTAAGTTCCTAATTTGTCCTCACTTTGGACAGCCCCAAAACATCTATTAACTTTAAGCGCACGCTTAAATACCATCAACAGCCACTGATGGCTCCACAACTAGTGTGTTAGGGGTGAGGAAGAGAAGGGAATTTACAGACAATGCTGGTGTGGCCCATGCTGCTGTTTAGCACCTTTGCTGGAGGCATTGAGGATTCCTGCAGTGCTCTGCTCATCAAGCTCCGGGTTCTGCAGAAATGATGCAAAAACCCCTCTTCTAGTGGCACAGAGTGTTTTTAACCGCTTGCAATCTGAATGCTCCAACTCTGAAAGTGTAAAAAGCTTTGCAGAATGAGATCTCCCATGTGCCTCAGGTATAACGGTGTGGCAAGGAAGTCTGCAATGGGATGGTGTGTACCAGCTATCAGTTCTCACCTCTTGATTGCCGTACTTAACAACAATCTATTACATAGAATCATAGAATCACAGACTGGTTTGGGTTGGAAGGGACCTTAAAGCTCATCCAGTTCCAACCTGAAACTGGGGGAAAGAACCCCTGCCTAAGATCTCACAGGGAAGAACTTGTGCCTAAGAGCTCATCTCAGTCTCCCCTCTGGCAGGTTAAAGCCATTCCCCTTGGCCTGTCCCTACAGGCCCTTGTCCAAAGCCCCTCTCCAGGTTTCCTGCAGCCCCTTCAGGCACTGGAGCTGCTCTCACGTCTCCCCTTCAGGAGCCTTCTCTTGTCCAGGCTGCCCCAGCCCAGCTCTCTCAGCCTGGCTCCAGAGCAGAGCTGCTCCAGCCCTTGCAGCATCTCCACGGCCTCCTCTGGACTCACTCCAACAGCTCCACGTCCCTCTTGTGCTGTCACCCCAGAGCTGGACACAGAATGCAGGGGGGTTCTCCCCAGAGCACAGCAGAGGGGGAGAATCCCCTCCCTCAACCTGCTGCTCACAGTGCTGGGGATACAGCCCAGGACACGGGAATGGGGATGGAAGAACAATGTGGGTGTTACTACCTGAAGGCAATGGAAAGGCAGAGACATGTCACATCAACTACCGCTGGCAACACACGTCAGAGTGGGCTTTTACCTGAAGTGTAGGGAGGAATGGCCTGGGGTTGGAACCAGCTTTAGCAGAGAGGTGTGAAAGGGAAACTCTGATTTCTAATCTAATCACAGACTAGTGGAAGATAATTTCCCAAGTTTCCCCTTACTTGGTTTTCACACAGTTGACAATGTGAGCAGATTTAGCAGAAAAGCTGCTTTGGTAGAAGGGAAATCACCAGTAATAGAAAAAGTACAGTGTTTCCTATAGCTGTTGATTTGTATTAAACATCTTCTGTTTCTGCTTACTCAAACTATAATGTGTCCATTATAAACATGTGATTATGCTAGTTAGGTTTTTGGCCAAAATACTTGGAAGAGTAAAATTGATAGATAATTACAGTAACAGTTATTTGTTCCCTGCCAGACCTGCAGTAAGGCATGCCTGCCTGCAGAGTTACGTCTTTTTAAGCCCCAAAAGATAAGCAGTACACATCATACACTTTGAATAATGAGAAAGATTTCCTATGGCCGGCATTTCAGAGCTGGAAACAGACTGCGGCTTGATACAAACCATATCTATTTATGTAAAATGGGATTTTAATTGGAGCTACTTATCCCCCTGATATAAATGAGGCAATGAGAAATGATTGATGCACTCTGGTAACTGTTGTTACACCACCTTGCAAACTACAACAAAAAATATCTTTCATGTACATAATGGCTGTTTAAATTTTAATACGATACAGAACTGCACTTCAGCAGGCAAAATATTAATGCTACATTTGGGGCAGTCTTTATGTTTAAATACAAACCATATTTAACTGAAAAATCAGAATAGATGAGGAGTGCTGGGTGGATTTGTTGAAGTGATAAATAGATCTATTTTGGAAGCACACAAAAGAAAGTAAAAAACGCATTAGCTAGTTCTTTTTCGCAGTGGGAAGGTACAAGCATGACACAGCATAAGCTCATTGTCTCCCAAAGTATAAAAAGTAGCACTAAGTAGGATGGTGTGGAGCTACATGGTCTTATAGTAGACACTGTTGGTGCTTCTTTATTCCTACCGAACAGCAAAGGTCAAGAGTGCAAACCTGGCTTCTGTTCTTTATTATACAGAAAGAATAGCCATATAAATCCTTAATAATTGTTATACTTACAGGGGAAGTAAAACCAATCTGCTCATTTAAATGAAATGAAAATTGGGCACTAAACCCACCCTGCTCTTCTCCTCCCGCTATGGAACAATGCTGCACCAGCACGTACAAACACGTCAGGTCTCTCCATCACAGCTGTATCCCACTTCCCGGAAAACTGAACAGCCAGTAAGGCTCAAAGAGGCTATTGTAGAGTCCAAGGCTTGAACAGTGCAGAGACACCAAGTGCAATAGTGCCATTAGAGATAAGTCTTCTAAAGATAGAATAAACTGCAGAAAGAAGTCTGTCTATACCAACTGATGCATCATTTGTCAGAAAAGGAACATCCAGGCTAACCTGGAAAAAATGCCAAGTTGCTTGCAACAGAGGAGTGTATTGAATAAAAGACCAAAGCAATCAAGACCTTCTGTGGTTATAATCTCATTTGTGCATTGACAGTATTCCAGTCAATAGACTGTCATGCACTAGCTAAGAGTTGCATTGTAAAAATGTTTGGACTATCATATCAAATTTAATAGCTGATGCTTTACAAGGTCAGCGAGTGGAATCATTATTCTTAATAGGGTGAGTGATCAAGCCATAAATCCAGTAAAAATCAAATTTCACTTTGGTGTCTCCTATAAAACAAAATGGAAAAAAATAAATTCAATTCATAAATCTCATCATTTCTGGTGACCAGATCACATTGTGTCAGGAAAATCAGTGGCCTACTCTGCATGTAAAGCATGGTCTTGCTTTTATTGAAATCAATCTCAAGTTCTCAGTCTCTCTTAGAGGAGCAATGGTAATGAAGGGGAACAGTCAGGTTTGGAAGGGGTAGTTCATAATTCTACACAATTATCCTGAATGTTAATATTGAACAAAGCAAATGAGGAAGCAGAAAAGGAAGCTCAGCTCATTCAACCCCATTTTACCAGCTGCAGCCAAAGCTACACAGTGAGAGCTTTCCAATACATACATTGCATGGAAGCAGGGTCAACAGAGTACATGGAATGGGTCAGACTGTCTGTTAGTGATGTCAGTACCAAAGATTTCTTTTGTTTATTAAGCCTTTCAGTGAACCTGAATCAAGTATGAGAAATGGAATGAACCCTCACATCATGTCATTTGGTTTCAGTTTGTGTTACAAAACAACTGCACTGTAAAAAAAAGCAGGGAACAGGGCTCTTGACTAAGAAACAGGAGTGGTTGGTCTTAAACCATGGCACGAACTCATCACACTAGCATTTTTGTATCACATTGGAGGCTTCAGAATGTCATTCAAGTGTCTGAGTTGAGTCCCTTCCCATTGTAAATGCAATATTAATAAACCATATTGAGCTTCCCTACACAATAACAGGGAAACAAATACAAAACCTAAACCCTATCTGTCCTAATTCCACAGGGACCTTCCTAACCCAGCTTTGGTTATCTGCCAAAAAAGAGGAAAAATACCCAAAGTAGATGATATTAACGAATTGTGAAACATGGATCAAGGGCATCTTGCATAAATCCCTGATTTGACCAGTCCAAGATATGTCCCTCTTATATACCAGTAATCACCTGGACAGAGGGTTTAGCAACTAACTCTAATTACAGAGATGTTGAGCAGTGATTTTTGTGAAGTGAGAGTTAAGCTGAGAAGAGCTTCTTGACTAGAAGCCAGTGTGCTCAATCAATGAAATCATCAAAAGAGACGAAGAAGCAGACCAAGGGTGGAATGCATATGAGAATGTGAGGCTGATCGTTAGTACAACTGAACTGTCACCTCAGTGTAGGCTGGAATGTGGCCATAGAAATAGATTGATGGATGAATTGTGCTCAGCAGAGAGCAGCCTTCAGTGAATTGGTGATAAGATCTTAAAATACATCTCACAATATTACAAGCCAAGGTGGAACTGCAGCCTCTGCAGCCTGTAGCTCAAAAGCCATGCAGGTCCTGCTACCTACCTAGCCTCAGGGGGCTTTCCTGCTCTGAAAGAGGGTCTTTCCCTGATGTTCCTGGGACGGCTGTACAGTGTTAGTGAGATGTTACACAGCAGCTCATGAAAACTGGAAGTGGAATGAGCTTAACGAGCTTGGAAAGACTTGGATGAGTCTGTGTGACTCAAAGATGCTGATTTCCCCTGTAACTACTGTTTTTCCAGATGACTTCATGTCTGCTAATTAGAAGGAGAGAGTCTGACTGGAAGCGCTGCAATCCAAAGGAAATAGGCACTGGTGGGATGTAAGGGATATAAGGCTAAAGCTGTGTGGTAGGTTGGTTTCTGGGTTCATAGAGGCTATGATATTGCAGAGCACATATGAAGAGAAGATGGATGTCAGAAAGCTCACTGATAAAGTTTTCTTTACTGTGTTTAGCCATTTAAGTCTTCTGTGTACAGGGGCATTTTGGTTTAGGCTACCTCAGCATTAGAAGAGACAAGGAACTACCAATCTTCATGGCACATAGAGCCAAGCCCTAAGCAAATAGTGGAAAATTCATTGTGAATTCAATAGGTGCCTACTGAATCCTAAGGAAGAGGAGGCCTGGGCTCCTGTCATGATCCTCTGGCTTCTAAGTTACAGTGGTGTAACTGGAATCAAAAATCAATGTGTAAGTCATGAGAAGACATGAGAACTTCCTTCATTCCTCACTTACGAAGTTTGTGCTGTAAGAGATGCGAGGCTCATTTCTGACTATCACACAACCAAGGGAATGGCTTTACAAGTGATGATAAAAAATCAGTATTGTTGGAATAAGTCATCCAAATAGAGCTATTTTTTCCCCAAAACCGTGTCCTGGATAAGATTTACGCCAGGTGATTTCTATCAGGCATGGACCAAGCTCCCACGTCCTCCTGAATAGTGCAGTGCACTCTAATTAAGACTTTGGGTAGTGAGTTTGCTTTTTATAGCGTGTAAAGTCCATAAACCAAAGCCATTTATAGAGCTGCCCACTAAACCTCATACCCCTTTAAAGGCATGGTGAGATCTTCCCCAAACCGTTCTCATATTTCTCTTCCAAGAGACTTTAGTGTTGGTGATAGATAGCCAACCTGAGAGCAGGAGGAAGAGCAGCTCCTAACTTATCCATGAACTTGAGCTAGCACAAGGAGAGGTATAAAAGAGTCCTCAAATCTATGTGTCTCCCTTCAGGATGACAGTCGCCATTCCTTAATGTCCTTAAGCTGCAAGGAGAGAGAATGGTTTGTGGCATGCAGATGCACAGGGCTACAAAGCCCAAAGTAAACTTCATTGAATAAATGCAAATCTTTCTGCTGACCTAAGCTGGCTTTGCTAAATCCAAAACACTGAAGTGAATTCAGATGCACGGAAATAAGGTGTTGGTTTTTTCCTGGAAATCAAGCTGGGTTCAATTCTGAGATCTTACAGCATTTGTGTCTCCCCTCATGCTGCCCTCTCGCCTCTGAGAGATACCTCATCAGCAGAAAAGGTACCACGTTTGTTCTTCATCACTTCTTTCCTTAGAAATCCTCCTCTGCTGCAGCATATGAGAAATTTGGCAGCAGGGAGGCAGCAGGTGTGCTGAATGCTGCTCTCATCATCCCTCACACTGACGACTCTGCCTCATTAGTTAGAACTCCATCAGTAAACCAACCAGGGTATGGGGCCAGTATTAGCATGTGACTGCCCAGGATGCTTGACTGATACCATGCTGTTAGGCTAGCATGAAATAGTGTTTCTTCAAACCCTGCCTATGTGCCCTGCAGGGCTGAGCAGAGCCCAGGGACTAAATCCCCTGGGCAGGCTGGATACAGCTGCTTTGTATGTGAAAGGATGCTGGATTGGAGCTCTATGGACATGACTGAGTCTGTGCCAGTTAACCTCAGGATCAGAAAATCACCTGGCCCAATGACGTACCCACTGTTCTCTTGGATTCTGTTGTTTGACAAACCCCAACTGTCATCTCCTGCCTTATCCCCAGATCTTCCATCTCTCCAAGCCTAGGTTGCCTACAAAAAAGCACCACAAACCCTTGCAGCTAATATGGAGGTAAATTTCATCCTCCCTCTGGAAATGTTAAAATGATTTGTCAGACGGTTTAGATCCCTGTATGAATGCTGTGTCCTCATCAATACCCACCACTCTGCCAGTTCTTCTGTCATTCACAAATTCTATCTGCAGTGATTTTATATTTACTTCTAGATCTTGAATGTAAATATTGATTGTACTACCAGAAGCCCACCAAAAATACATGTGATGATTATTCCACATTGACAGCTGCTTTTTGAGATCTGTCATTTAGCTTGGATTCCTCTCTATAATGCACAGTATTGCTAATTGTATAGTGCTAATTTTTCAATCCAAATATCCTTCAGAACTGAATCAAATGTTATAGAAATTGATTAAATTTGCACAGCTACCCTAATTAAACTAGTAACTAAACCTGTGATCTCATCAAAGAATGAAACCAGGTTTGTGTGGAACAACCAATTTCTTGTCAAAAGCTAAACCTCATTTTAATTCCTATCTTTCAATTTTTCATTGATCCAATCCAATTAGTACCATAATTTACTGGTTTTCCTCCTGGAGTTAACAACGTCTTGTCCAAAAGCTGCTGAGGACTGTGAAAACATGCAAGGTTTTGCTTATTTTGTATTAAAGACATTTTCTGAAGTTCAAGGACGCTCTGGAGGATAAAGATTGAGAACTTGCAATAGAGGAATCCAGAACAGTGACTTAGCTGCTGGGCTGGCCTCCCAAGAAAGCCCAGGGGGAAGAAGGAATATCTGAGTCATCCTCAAACCCTCCCTTTTCCAGGTCTCAAGCACAATTCAAGGAGCAATGGGGAATTGTTCACATGCTGCTTTAGAGCAGGCACAGACTGATTTCAAGCTGTACAGTTACACCAGACTCTTGCTCCACAGCAGTACTGGTCAGGAGGCATGAGAGGACCTCAGTGCTTGAAGGGCAGGGCAGAGAACAAATAACACAGGTTACTAAGGTGGGCATTAGCAGCAAAGCAGCTATTGCTTTTTATTCCAGCTCACTCTTATCCTGTTTTCGCAAAGGACTATGATTCAGATGTAAGTTGCTGAGATCCATTTTTAATATCTCCTGATCAAAAGCGGAAGCTTAAATAACATGTAAGAAATGACTTTGATATTAAAGAGAGAGAAAGGAGAACAAATAGTTTAATTTGCCTCTTGTCTTTCTTGGCTTGGGATTTTGAAGCAGATGTTCATATGCAAACACCAAAAAACCCCATCTTCCATCCAAGTCTGAGCACATATTGCATGGTTCATAGAGATGTATAGTGAGGACTGCAACTGTGTGTATGCTTCCTGCTGATAGTGTCTTAGGAATGTCACAGGCAATGACCTGTGTAAATTCCCTCAATGTGGGACATTAAAAAAGAGAGGAGAAATCTTTAAAAAGGAAGAAAGTATCTGAGGTAACCCATACTCACAGAACATGTGTATGTGATTTCAAGCATATCCATGGGTCTAAAAAATAGGAAAAAATGCAGGTTGAGTATTACAGTAAGATTTTAATGATGGTCTTGGGAGAAAAAGAAACAAGAGATGTTTAAAGAAAGGGGCTGATTTCTGGATATTAAACTGATGAGCTACAGGGTAGTACATGTAAAGCTTCTCATAAGCAGGGGAAAGAGACTCTTCCTGTCACCCAAATTCTACAGGGCTGGAATGTCAGATTTTCAGGAGGGCTTTGATTCTTTTTGGCCTGTGAGGAATGAGAGGGAGCTGAATTATGGAAACCAAAGCCAGGCACAAGGGAAAAAAACCGCAATCAGCATGGAATGAGACAGGAGGATGTGTGATGTTTCACACACCCACATCAATGCCTAACCAATGGCCCGTTGTAGTTCACTCCCGCCCTGTTCCCTTCAACCACAGAATCATCACAGATGGACATTATCACTGATCTAGTGTTTCCTATGCATTTATGATTTTTAAAATGCTTTTTATACATTTCATCTCCATTTCTTTTACAAGAACCTGAGGAAGACCCTCAGAAATAGTTGTCAACTGTATGTGATGAAGAGGAAAGAGGAAGGGGAAGCAGACTGAGTATTAACAAGTAAAAAGACTTCAGGTTTGGATATAAATCTGGGGTGCTTGATGCCACAGCAAGACAGTTCCTGAACTCCTACTATTTAGAAGCCTGTTCATGTAAGCATGGCTATGGATCCAGAACATAGAGGCATAAGTTATGCATGTACATATACACATCCTAATGGATTTCATGGAGATATTGTCAGCTATCTCTCTGGCTTTATTTCTGTGGAAGCTAAAATGTACCATGGTGACTTTAGCGTTTCACAGTGTCCAAGCACACCTCATGCAACTGTGTCCTTGGACCTCAAGGAAGTCTAGTCACAGCAGTCACATTCACCATCATATCATGTTATAGGCCAAATAACTCTTCCAAGTTTGCCTCTAAATATGTCCAGGTTTTATATAGAAAACAAAAACATTAAACAGTCTCTGTGCTTGGACTTGCATTGCTGGAACAGTATCTGCTACGCACCAGCTGAGCATAAGCTGAATGCAAAATCTGGCCCTTCATACAATGGGATATATTTGGTGTTGGGTCCAGATAAGAACAAAAAAGCAATTGTCTGAATTTAATCAGCTGGTGATAGTTGGCAGTGCAAGAAGGTTTTATGCAGGTCTTTATTTGTCCCAGCAATAACAAGAATATTGGAATTCATATCCAGGAGATAAGAGAGCACCTTGTCACTCAAGCACAGCTAACAAGGGAAATTCTGTTTGGTCCAGACATGTAAATGCCAAATGCTTAGTCTGGTTATTATTGTAAATTCCATTTTTACAACATCTTATTTTTAAAATGGTCTCTTAATTGATTTTTAATTATATTTTTCAATGACATTTAACTACAAGTGCTTTGTAAATACAGACACACACATACACAAATACATTGAAGGAGAAAATACCGATACATTAGAGGTACTATCTTCATGGACTGCACTAAGGAGAAATTCTAGTGCTCTCTTTAGGGGTTTTGCGTAATGAAGTCAGATCAGATTTGTTCTGGGCTTAAGTGGGTGCAGTTCTACCTCAGGCAGCTGATGCCAGATGATACACAGCATCAAAGCCATCAGCACGGAAGTGCACTGCACTTTCCTGGCAGTCAGAGTGGGAAGCCTGAAGCACTCTATGAATCAACTCAACTCCCTTGACTCTCTGGCTCAGCATCCCTCAGGTTTGGGGTCCAAAGCATTATGTGTCATTCAAGAGAGAAACCATGCACAGGGAAATGCTGGAACCAGCACCCTCAGCTCCCACCACCCAAGGCACCTTACATTAGCCACCAGATTTGTTGGAAACCACTCACTGTTGTAGCTGCTGTTCCCACTAGGCTCTGCCGATGAGGCGCTGGGCTCCCCTGGCCCGTCAGAGGTGGCCCTTCCTGACATGGGATGGGGAGAAAATGGGAGACGGAACAAAAGGAGAAGATGGACATGGGAGGATAAAAGAAGGGAAAGGGAGCATCTGTAACCGAACTCTTCCAACAGCTTTGTTACACACACACACGGAGCACACTTTGGCTGTCAGTGACGGCTTTGCACTGGCCCTAGCTGGCTCCAGGTCAGGCATGGAGGAGCTGATCCACAGGGATGCAGGTTCACACTAGGGCTGCAGAGCAGGCAGGCACCCAGGTTTGGCTGTGCTGGCTGTCCTCACCCTGCGTGCCCAGGCAGCTGGAAATTTCAACACACCTGCACTACAGAAATAATTTTCCTCCTTCCTTTTCCATTGAAAATGCCACTTTTAAAAAAAAAATAATATTTTCTGACTGCAAAACTCTAATTTTTTTTAACAATAATCACTGTTTTTCTGCCAAAAGTGCTTTCTTTTTTCCTTCAAATTCAATTCCCCATAGAAAGAACACGATGGCAATTTTTGTAAATAAGTGCTATTGATCTATCTTATGGAAAATCAAAATGATAATGTGAGAAATACCACTTCCTGGCCATTTTTGAAAACACTGTATAACCTGACTGCAGTCAGCAGGATAACAAGTGAAGGTCCACATACTTTCACTCTAACTTGTATTTGCTGACAATTCACACACACCTTTACATGGCCAGGATATAACATAGTTATTAGCATGACCGTAATTTCATTAACAGTTATAGAAGCAGTGGAAAACACTTATAAAACCCCAGAATCTAGTCTTTATCCAACTCCCAGGCTTAACAATTACAGCAGAGGCATAGTGCTTCTGTTGTGGAAGGGCCTGATTTCTTTATGTTGTGGAACCCATCAAAACCACAGGACTGGGGAATGACTGTATTGATCTTGGAAGCGATTCACTCCTGTGCAGAGATCCAGCACAAGCATGTGTATCACATAAATCTTGTTGAAGTCCCACACTGGGGAATAAAGTGGCACGCAAATCACACATTATGCTTACAATCATGCTCTGTTCCTAAATATTGCTGCTCCTGAGTAGACTACAAAATTCTTACAGAGGCTGTCCAAATAATCCCATTCTGCAAACAGGGAGACCAAGACAGCGAAAGGAGATGTGACTTGCTGAAGGTCACCCAGCAGGAAGCAGAAGGGCTGGGCTACATCAAGGTGCCAGAGCAGAGATCTATCTTCTGTCCATTGCCCTTAGATGTGGTACAAATGTGTGGTCAACGACAGCTTCTGCCCCACGAAAGGTCTTATCTAAAATGCCTCTCACAAAGTCTGCTTGCATAATAGGAGCCGGGTGCTCATCACAAAATGCCTTCATTAATTTATGTCATTCATTTTGGTTTTAAGCAACCTGATGGAATTAGGTGTTGTGTATGTCCTGCATAGATAACTAACACTGGTTTTAATTTTTCCCTGTGGATACATATTTTACACACTCTTTTATCTTTCAGCAGCAGTTTCTGTTCACCCATACCTCCTCCTATGGGATCTGAGGGAAAGGAATGTAACTGGCATCCCTTTCCACCCTTTAATGAAGCTAAGGGTCGGATTATGTCACAAAGTGAAGACTGATAAAATATCTTTGCTGACAGTTTTAAAACTTCAAGAACACAGAAATGAAGCAAAAATGAATTGGAAATCACCGGGGCACCAATGCACACTCAATTCATTCACTAAAAATATACGTGCTGCATTTCACATGTGTCACAAACCCTAAAGAACAATGAAAGTGTTTGATAACAGCTAAACCAAGCTGCAGTATATGCTGTACTTCTGTGGCTCAGCAAGAGCTGGCTGTAAAATAAACTGTGGGTATATTTTGGGGAAATACAAGTATAGTTTCAGATCAATCCAGTCCTGAAGCTGTGCTGGTACTCACACCAGTTATGGGAAAACAATCCTGCTAAGGTTTCTTGCAGCAAGGATAAAACCCTTCCTTCCTTACAAGCTGGCCCTCTCCTTTTCTGGGGAAGAACACACATATCACTGCACAGAGGATCCAACAATTCCCTGTGGTTTCAACTAAACATATATGTACCTGTACGTATGAAAGGTTCCTTTTTCATTTGGCCATAAAATGCCCCAGTTGCCATTTAAGCACGTAATTCCTCACCTAATAGTACACCCACGAATATCCACGTACAAACTGGAATCACAAGTCCATGTTCATTGCGCTTTACTACACTTAACTGCCAAAACATGAAAGGTTTCAAAATGTAAGTGAAGCATTGGGGTTTGGTTTGCAAACTGCCTGCTCAGTTACGTTCACAATCCCGTTTCAGCGTGCACATGACCACAAGACAAATCTAACAACAAACCTTTGAACAGATTTTGGGATTCAGGGTGGTCTAACAGCAGGGAACAGCAAGAAATCCACTTCTCCTCAGATGCATGAAGTGGCAGAAAAGCAAGGTAGAGCAAAAAGAATCGATTTGTCACGACCAGTAACAGAGAGCTGAAGCTTATGTTTTCATTTCTGATACCTAAACTAGCAAAGCACTTGAGAAGCTGACATTTATTGATCATGTAGCTTCAAAACAATACCAGTGAAGTTTAGAGCCCACACAGGCAAAAGACATGCATTAAATACAACCGAAAAGTTCCTAAAACTGCTATTGATAGGGAAAAAGGAGAAATAAATTCCGTTTACGGACTTGGCCTGTGTTTGGGAAGCATAGAGTCACTTTCACCAGCATGAAAGTGCTGGGATTTTGCTCTTACACGGCATTTTCTTTCCTGTTAGATCACCACTTTGAGATGCAGAGTGGATGTTGTGCCTGTTAATGTCACTGGCCTCAATCACGCGATCCTTAATCATGCAGAAATCCCTGCAGCTTTGCCCATGTAAGAATTACAGACTTAGTACAGATTGACCCCCGCTGCCTCCCTGCTGCAATAAAACTCTGAGACCCTTTTGGATCATTACCTCTACAACTTGCCAGAGGACATGGGAGTGCATTTATGGGCTTGCTTTCTGGCTTTAATGAAGAGTTGAGGCTTCATCCAGTGACTGTACTGGACAACACAGAGCAAGAGAAATAATCTAAACCAGATACAGGGCTAAGAAGGATTACTTGTCCCAGAATACATCCCTTTGTCCACCAACTCTGCCCCCATGGACAGCAACTTGCTAGACCTTGTTCAGCCACGGCCAGAATGCCCTTTTTTTAGAATAGAAAAATAGGCTTCCTTAATGGTGTAAAAAACGTTTTAGGTTTGTTTATTCTAAGCTCTGAAATATGTATTCAATGCTCAATTTGTTTGTATGTCTTTTAATTAGATCAACATTGGTGGTCTGCCTTTGCAGTGGAAATTGGAAACTGATACAAAATCAAGCCTAGAAAGCATTAAGCATTGCAATGACTGGAGTTGTTTTTCATGGCATTTATCATCTCACTGCTTGTTTTTCACAATGACATCTCCAACACAATTCTCTTTTTAACGTACAATAGTAGGTGAAAATATTAAACACGTTCACTGACAGAGGATGGCTATTTATCAGGGATGAGCACAATAAAAGCCATACCTATCAAATTCTGAGCTGCAATTCACTCAGCTACATAACTCAGCATTAAAGGGGAAGGAATATCCATCTGGGAGACTTTGGGCAGAAAGAATCTTAGAAAACTTAGCTTGGATGTGAACATACAGAGGACAATGCAAAGAAAACCACGTTGTGTGCTTGGGTGACAAGCAGAATGACAGTGGTGTCCCTCACAATTAACAAAGAGGTAGGAGACAGGGCACAGTGAGAGAAGAGGATGCAAATTCTTCTGTTCTGAAACCCAAATCATGCGAGATCTCCAGACAGACACACTAGTTGAATTTGTTTCTTGAAATGACATTATGCTTAGGCAAGCACATACCCAAATGAGATTATGTGTAAGTGGAGAAGGGAAGGAGACCAAAACTCATTTCAAGGTTGGGGCAGCCATCATGGTCGAGAGCAGGTAATAGGGAAGAGAATGAGGGTGATAGCCAAGAGCTTGGCCAAGAGAGGAATACTGCACCAGACTGAAGAGTCTGTGATTGCACTGTGATTCTTCCCTGTGAGGGTGCTGAGGCGCTGGCACAGGGTGCCCAGAGAAGCTGTGGCTGCCCCATCCCTGGCAGTGTTCAAGGCCAGGTTGGACGGGGCTTGGAGCAGCCTGGTCTATGATTCTATGAAAGAGGAAGCAAATGTTCAAAACTGTAGCAGGAGGCATTAATTATAAACTAATCCAAATGAATTATTATCCTGTAGTTGTTTGCCCTCAATCCTCAAGTGACAGGTGGTGAAATATGTTCTTAGTTGCAACCAAAGGCCACTTTCAGGTGGGGCTTCAGCCTCCAAGTGATCTTGGAAGCTGCTGCATACCAAAGCCAACCCAAGACAGCTGAAATTATTCTCCACTGAAATCCATACAAACAATTTGATAATGACAAATGCCATACGTCATTAAAGTTCTTTATTCAAGATGCACTTCATGCTTTATTTACCCCATTTTTGTAAACAATAATAATGGAATAATGAATGGGAAAATATATGGGGTTTGTTGTCTTTGTTCAAATTTCTCAGTGTGAGAGAGCAACATGTGTCTAATTTTTTGTATATCCTTGAACAGCCTGAAATGACAGATTGGCCATAATCTGTTATAAAATCTCAGTGCCAGAACACGACAATAGACAGCACCACAGAGTGTCTTGGTTATCTCAAAGGGAATAATTTAACACTAACCAACAGCAAAAGGATGACCCAGTTAGGAGAGGCCTGGAGAGAGATACATTGCTGGTGGCTCCAACCATGTGTGGCTACATGCAGGCACAGTTAAAAGGCAGATTAATAGGCAGTCAGGTGTGAGGAAAAAAGCCAAGGAGCCTACTGTGGACCACACGGCATTTATCCTATTTTGTAAAGCACTTTATGAATTAACCTAGCCTGGTCCTTTTTTAAACAGTGAGCATCCAAAGATTCACACCAGCATTTCTCCAGCCTGATCTGTATTCCAGAACAGTACTGCTCACATAAATCTCAGGGTTGTTTTTTACTAGAGAGTGAAAGGCAAAAAAGAAAAGCTGCTGCTAAATCAATAGGCTGCATTGCACACCACAGTACATGAAAGTAATAGTGCTGTGCTTATAATTTGTGCTGCCACCAACTAATTGCTGTAACTTGCACTTCGTTATCCTCTGTAATATGGTTACAAGAATAAAGAATGACAAATAAGAACTGTTACCTTTCTACTGGCCAGTCTTTACTCACAGGATGAGTTCTCTTTCAAATGCATCTATCTGGGTGAGTAAGATTTACCAGATTACACAGTGATTTAAAAGGTTTAATACAGGCAGTGATGGAGAGCTGCCTTAGGAAATATTTTCACTGGCACAGCTTTGGGATCTAGCACAAAAAAGTCTTTACTGTTGCTTTTGTACCCACCATGGTCTCCCTCAGCTCTCCTTGCATTTAAGTCAGCAACGCTGGCAGACAGAAAACTTGATTCCTATGAAACACTTAACATGCCTTATGTCTTCCTTGAATCAGGTCTTCCAGTCATTCACACACCAGAGAGGTGGTCTGGTTCCTTTGATGTTAAATTAGGTGCCATAACTAATAAAGCTGCCTGCCTTGATTATCAAGCAGAAACAGGCAAAGAATATTATGGACAGGGCTCTGGCAAGAAAGGATAAAAGTATCTGATCATTAATGTGTGTCCTAGTTAAAGAAAATCCTTTGTTGCAGCAAAAAAGAGGAACTGTAGAAAATCTGAATGAAACATCCAATAGTCACATTATGACCACCTGGTCTCTGGTGGTATTCAGAAAGGGAAGAGGAGCCTCCCCATCCTCTTCTGTTGCTTCTAAATTCTCTGCAAGAGACCAGTTTTCTCCACTGGCAGTAAAGGATGTGCACAGTGTCAGAAGGAAGGAGAGAATGGGGAAGCCATCACTCTGAAGCCTTTATTTATGTAATGATCTTCAAACCCATCAGTGTTCCTATGCAAAGACCTACAGGCTTCATGAGACACTGCAATGGAAATGCGGGAGTTTCACTAATCAAATGAATGAGCTTATACATTACATTTTTTAAGCCCATGGTACCCTCACATGTAAGTGTCTCAAAAGTCAACATTTACTTTAGCCTAACATTCACAAATGTCACTACTATCTGTCTACAACAATGGACATAACTTCCTCAAGGCACACATATGCATAATTAAGGACAACCATAGGCGAAGAAACATAAAAAATGCATAACAAAGAAAATGCTGCTGAGCCATTTCTTTTTCCAAAGCTTTCCGAATCATGTTTGAGGTAATGAGTTGCCCAGTGTGCATGGTTGCAAAAGCCATTCCATAGTAACGGCTGGGAGGTAGTTTCCGTCCTATCCTTAACACACGCTGAGCTCTCTCAGAAAACGCACTTTTCTAACTCCTTCCAGAGATTTTCTCTCTATTTTTATTTCACCGACATAAGATGCTCTTTTTATTTTCTGCTTGCTTACAAACCAATTATGATCAAGAATCTCCCTTAGAAAACAGCACTAAGTGTCCATAATTAGTGTAAACTAGCTCCAAGTATTTAAGGACCACAACAGTACAGAAAAGTGAACCTAAACGTGACCATGAATCAATGTGTCATTTGTATTATTTCAAATACTCTGCTAGTTAATGATGTTTTGAATTGGTTTATGATTATTATAACCTCTCTGATAGTTAAATCAATCAAATAATCACTGCTGTAGTTCATCGAATACACATCCCTAGAAAGATGGTACTTCCCTTGCATACCACTAAGGAAAAACAGCATTCCTTTATTACATACACGATTAGTTCGTCTTAGTATTGTAGAAATATGGTGAAATAGTGCCTTGGAGGTGTAGTTAAATATTTTTGCTTATGTTTGCAGAGTTTCTATTTTTCTTAGAAGGAAAAAGACATAAATTATAGGGCACACTGTTACATAGTCAATGGCATGTATTGACTGCTATATGTTACTCAATACTGCTTCATACCAAGCATTTACATACACATCTAGAAATTCAGCCAGCATCTTCTTCTTCACAATTACACTGTATCACCCTGATTTTGCCTTCTAATTTTATTAAACCAGCCTTTCAGAAGCTTCCTCACATCTATGTGGATACCAGCTTCTCTGTGAACAGCATTCAAAGGAATTACTTGTCTTAGCACTGTGCTGACATTATCATAGTGAATTCCTTTAAAATATCACTTGTAACTGTAATATTAGCACAATAAAATGGTTTAAATTTGCCTGCTGTGTCTCAGAAATTGCCCTGATGTTGAATTACTTCTCATAGTACATTAACAATTATTACAATAATTGTCAGGAGCAGGGATGGACGTTTTGATCTCCTAAATGGAGATCACAGCTCCAAGGACATACGCAGTTCATTACATTTCATAACTCTTGGCTCTAAGGTAGGTAATGTGGAAGACTTATACCTATATATCAATTACAAGTTTATTGTACTAAGCGCTCATAGGATTAGAGCATCTGCAAGCTGCAGTGTTATGCAAAACTCAAGATCAAGGCTTCCCATGCAGTGTTTCCCATTACTGCATAATAAAGATGAATGCAACCCAGTGTTGCTCAGAAAGACCGTTAACTAAATGAAGAAAGCAGTTCAGTGACTGTGGAATCTGTACGGGAGCCAAATCGAACTCCCTCGTATAACTACTCAGAGATGCAACACTTGGGCAGCTGCCCAAGGAAGGAAAGAGAAGAAAAACCAAGTCTGCCTGCATTTTTATTTCTCACTATGAGCCCATGGTTATAAAATCTAACTAAATACTTGATCTCTGTATATGTGCTGCTCCAGACTCTTTAACCCATGTATTTTTCAATATAGGACTGTAATTGAAATGCAGGCCGTGTTAAGTGCATTATGATAACCTTGCAGTTAGCCATACAACGTATTCCTACTAGATTTCAGTATGGTGCAGTCCAAAGTGAAAAGATAAAAGGAATTCAGATGATGAGAAGTCAGTGGGGGTCCAGAATCCTCAGCATGTGACCAGTCGAGAGGCAGAGATCCAAATGACCTGGCCAAATCTGCATAAAGCTTTTCTGAAAACATACATGAATTCCTGCAGTAATCACTCCATCAACACATGGGATTGTATCCCCACCTCTCCCACTCTTCACTTCTGCTTGCAGAAGACTTGCATAATAAGTAGAAACTGCATTTGCAATGTACTATTTTTTGAGCCTTTAGGATGAACACTGTTCAGCCTGACTACCTGGTGGATGTATTTAATAATGCATCAAAAATACGTATGTATTTCTGATTCTGAGACGAGAAACAAGGAATGACAGTCTCTAAACATTAGTTTGTTACACAACTTTCAAAAACTACTAAGGGCTGAACACTACTGTGACCTCTGCATTGCACAAAGTAGACAATTTGGCATTTACAATGCATTCCAAACTTGACCCATCGCTAAAAGGAAGTTTACCAAGGAATGGTGGCATGAAGAAGCCAGTATGGAAAGGAAGGTACGTTTGTTAACCAAAAGTGAAATTCTGGTCAAACTGAAGCAATGATACATACATGGCATGAGACACCTAACCCTTTGAAGAAAGAGGCTGTGGTTATCACAGCTGAATGTGACTTCAGAAACTGTTTCTGGATTAGATAAACCGTATGGCTGGGGAGAATCCTCTGCCACATGCCACTCGGGTACTGCTGCCTGTGCTGGGCTACATTGCCAGGGTCCTGGGTGCACTGATGGGCCTCAGTGGCCCTGCCCAGCCTCCGTGGGACCATCACTACAGTCCCTGCCCTGGACCCAGAGGTTCCACTTCAGCTCAGCCCTGGGCTGTCAGGTCCCTGCCTGAGCTATGCTGTAAGGGTGTTTCCAGCTCTGTCCCAGACAGGCCTCTGTCTGGTCATGAACCCCACTGATCCTTAGTCCATGGGCTGATACCGCAGTCTGGACTCAGATCAGCCTTGTCACCATGGACCTGCTTGACAGTCACTTTACCGTGCCTCAATATCTTGAGCAGATCTCTTAAAACAGACTTAGAAGAGCAAGCATATATCACTTTATATGTGTCTGTAGGAGATTCAATACATTTTGATCAATCACTTTCTGTAAACTCAGAAATTGAAGACTCGAAGTACCGGTCAGCCACAGAAAACCCCATCCTTTACATAGTAAAGATCAAAAAGGTGACAAAAGCAGGCCTAATCAAATATGGCACGTATAAACGTGCCAATATTTAATGCTAATAGATTCATTACAGAGAACTCTTTCATCAGTAGGGGCACCACCACTCACTTGTTGGAAGACATACAGTATACTGCAGATTTGTCAGTTTATTGACAAGCAAAGAAGGCATTAACTGTAAACTCTTGAAAGTCTAGGCATATTGTAGGCAGCAAATCAGAAAAGCTAAGAAATCAGAAAGAAAGCATCCAAGTAGTTCTTCACAGCCCTGTTACAAAATTAGAGATGTATTTCATATAGAATCATAGAATAGATAAGGTTGGAAAAGGACCTTAAGATCATCCAGTTCTAACGCTCTGCCATGGGCAGGGATGCTTCACACTAAACCATGTCACCCAAGAACTGGCCTTTGCCCAGTATAATGATTCCATAATTTAAACTGCTAATGATAATTTTCACTTAAAACAGAGATAAACTTGTACATTTCTGAAATAATGTTTTTTAAGGCATAGGTCATTTGTTCATGATAATCAGTGCGTGACATCACTTGTGCTAATGTTAAACATATGGTCAAATCTAATACTACATTATTTATTACTGGATTATGTTACATAATCCATGTGCAAAACATACAAGAAGTCAAGAAGCTCAAGCCTGCACTTAGCTATATTAATTCTCTCAAGTGTGATGATAATTCATTGCACCTCTTAATAGCCAAATCTTTTCTGCCTCTCAACTGCTGCTTGGCAGTCTGGATAAGGAAGATGTGGGTGATCCATTCCTGTAGCTGAGATCACACTCTGCCTGCAAGTGCCTCACCAGATGGTCAGCATATTGCATTTTCCCCTTGGTAACATCTTTTTTTTCCCCTGCATCTGGAACTCAAGTAGGAAAATACTTCTGTTGTTTCCTATGGTGCTGAAGGTAGGGATGTATCCTCAGCTACTGCACAGCGCAGCTAACCAAGGCTGTACAGTAGTGTGCTTTAAGCTGAGATAAATCTGAACCTCAGCTTCTCGCAGTCTGTTGATTCACCAGTCAGGTAATTACTGTCACTTTGATCAAGAATTTCTGCAAAACAATTGCTTATTTGATCTCAGGTGCTTGAAGTGCTGCTGATTCTGTTCCCAGACTGCTTTGAAATGGGCTTTTAACATTCTCGACTTCCATCCAAAGATGTTTCTATCAGATGATCAAAAGGTTTTCCTGACCCTGTTTAAAACTTCTGGAGCTCTTCCTGCCTCTTGTCCCCTAATTAGGGTCATGATCCCACCAAAGTCTGGAGCTGATGTTGTTTTCCAGAGTTTTTCTGTCTGAGCAGAAAACACTGACTCATCCCCTAGGTTACTGGTGGCTCCACAGTGAGTTCTGTGAAGTACCAGCACTCCCCACGAGGTCACAAGTGTGAGCTGAGGAGATTGTATTCACTTTATTGTTTCCTTGCTCTGAGCACCGAGGAATGTAATAGCTTTTTTAAAATCCTGTGTTTGCATTAACTGATAATGTGTTCTGGATGGAATGACTTTTTTATTGTAACGTTTTAGCAACGGCTTCAGAGCTTTGAAAAGACATCATTTTAATATGCACAGTGTTCACCTCCTCAAACAGCTGATACTTCTGAAAACTTTACAGAAGAGTTACAAATGGTCCTGGTAGTATTTTAAGAGTTCATTTCCAAGTGTTCCCACTGTCTTTAGAAAACAATGTCTTCATGTCACTGATCATTCTAGAGACTACATCATGAAGATAACTTGGCAAATAGCAAATTCCAGTGTGCTACCTTAAAAGTGACTGTGGTGGGTTCACCCTGTCTGGATGCCAGGTGCCCCCAAAGCTGCTCTATTGCTCCTCTGCTCAGCTGGACAGAGGAGAGGAAATACAGTGAAAGGATCAGGGGTGAGATAAGGACAGGGAGATCACTCAGCTATCACCATCATGGGCAAAACAGACTTGACTTGGGGAAATTAGTTTAATTTATCACCCATAAAATCAGAGTAGGACAATGGGAAATAAACCCAGACCTTGAAAACGCCTTTTCCCCATCTCTCCCTTCTTCCCAGGCTTAACTTCACTCACAATTTCTCTACCTCCCTAGCAGTTGTGCAGGGGGACAGGGAATGAAGGTTGTGATCAGTTCACCACGTGTTAATGATGTTGTCCGGAGCACCTCCTCCCCTCCTTCTTCACTGACCTTGGGGTCTGCAGAGCTGTTGCTCTCACATGTTCTCACTCCTCACTTCTGCTGCAACTGCCATTGTACAGGGTTTTTCCCCCCCTTTTTAAATGCGTTATCCCAGAGGCACTGCCACTGTCACTGGTGGGCTCAGCCTTGGCCAGTGGTGAGTCCATCTTGGACCCTGCTGGCCTTGGCTCTGTTGGACATAGGGGAAGCTTCTGGCAGCTTCTCACAGAAGCCATCCCTGTAGCCACCCCCCTACCAAAACCAATGCAGTAACTGTCACTTTTTAAACTGGCCACAGCAGTCAGAGGGAAGATCCATACAATCCAGGGAAACAAATTGCTTACTCGCTTCATTTCTATAATAAAAATTAGTTGCAGAAGAAAATCTTCCAAAGCTCTTCATATCAGCAATCTAAATCTCATTTTCAGAAGTGATAGAAAGCTTAAAAGCTGATGCATCACTGGCTTTAAGTGTCTAAAATGTTTATGCTGCAACACATGAGATATATCTCTGCTGGTCTAAATTAGGCAGCTCTGGCAGTGCTGGCAGCACACATGGGGCACTAGCAAACTGCTGGCTCCCAGGCCACATAGGCAGCAACTGGTAGCAAGCTCTTCTCCCTTCATCTGCCTTACTAACAGTGTCTTAACTTAGTAGGTTAGATCTGGTTTGCTTCTGTGTACTCATACCACAACCATGCGCAGAGATAGACAGATTCTACATCAATTTTCAAAGTGCAGAAGAAGACTTCAGAGAATTTCACCCCTGTTATCCGCTCTTAATGTCTCTCAATGAGGCCACATTCCTCTTCCCCTTTTATAAGTCTGTAATACTTTCTTTTCTCTCTAGACCAATTTTGTTTTGTCTATAAACTATTAGCTTCAAGGGGTTACTCCAGAGTAACGCTGATGTGCGATCAGAATATAAACCAGTGGGAATGGCCTCTGTGCGTTCCCATCTCTGCCACTCTCTCTTTTTCCCTTTTTTTTGACTCTCTCCTAGTTATCCCTCTCAAACATCTTCCAAATCCCTTTGCTGGGTTTAGTATTTAACAAGGAAGCAATGAACCCATGGAATTCTCCTTTCATTGCTGGAGTGTTACAATAGCAACTTTCTTTATGGAGAATTAGTATTTCATTACAGTGTCAAACCTGCTTGTGGGGAGGAGCACAGTGGCTGTATTTGTATTTATAGGCAATAAATAATCATTTGCAATGACTTATTTTTAACTCTTGTTTTAACAGCATCAATACCAGCACCTCTAACCATGTAACCAGCACATACACGTACTCTGAGAAAGGGAAGGGATGCGAATCCATGTATTAAATCAAAGAAAATAAAACCCAAATCCACTCCAGAAGGGGGAAAATGACTCTTTGAGCCACTCCAGGGTTTCTGTATGCACAGGGACTTAGAACTGTGAACTTTCTGCACTGCGGGAAGGGAAACTCCTGGGTTGTCAATGGCCTAAACAATACATCAGCTTGGAGACGCATCAAACTCCCAGCTAAAAGACCTTCCAGTGATGGCATTTTGCATATTCAAAAGCACAACAATATCTGGAGAGCTTGATTTGCTTGAAGACATTTAAGATTCCTCTGATCTCTATTCAGAAGGACCGCCAGCATTCCTAAATAAAATTTACATTTGCATGTGCCAGGCTATGGAAAATTGTCTCAAGAAAATGAATTTAAACTCTGCAAAACTGACATAAAATAGACTTTAAAAAATCTATCTGAAAGAGACAATTTGGCAGTGCAGGGTGAAGGGTTTCTTTGCATGCACTTCCCCTGGCCCTCTAATTCATACCTGCCGTTTCTATATTTGTCCTGCATTCACCTCAGAACCACATCACATAAAACCTACAGATCATCTACCTTGTCTTGTAGGGCAGCCAAAGCCTCTTAAGAAACAATGGCCAGGGTGCATGTATTCTCTACATGAATTCCCACTGAAGTCAGTGGGAATCTCACAACAAAGATCAATGTGGGGTATGTCCCCAAGCAATATGTTTTCTTCAGCCACAGGTTATGTTTTTGGTGATGGACATGAGTTCTCATTGCTGTTGACAATTTTTACATACCTAATTAATTCCCTGAGCTCCCTATTAAACCTTCCTGCAGAGCCTAGAGGTGGCATTTTTCCTGGGGAAAATTCAACCTATTTGGTATGTGTTCTATCACTTTTTAATAAAACAGGTACTAATCTTGACATCTGAGTCAACAGGCATTTCATCCAAGAAGAGCAGGATAAAGGTGACAGGATTTGATGGAAAGTAGTGTTTTTTCTATACAGTACTTGGAGAGCTTGCATGCTAAGGCACTGTATAAAAGCAAAGCAAAACTTGCTTTATGTTAATCTATACAATGAACTAAACAGATTTCTTGAAGGATAAATAAGCAGGTAAGACACGGTGATATAATTCACTATTACTAATGATGATTTAGGCTGTGGGCAAAGCCAGAAAGCCCACTGTCTAGATCCCTAGGATCCTTTGCTCCCAAGGGATGCTCAAGCAATATGCACACAATCAATGGGCTTTTCAAAGGTTGCATATACTGGCAGCACTTCCTCCAGCCAGACACTTATCCATATGCTTAAACATGCTTAAACCCATTGCTATTCAGCAAAGGATGTGATTAATTTTAAGCATGTGCTTAAAAGCTTTGTTGAACTAGGTTTAGGGAAATAGATATTGTGAGCAAGGAGAACAGGCGTAGAAGCGACTGCAGGGCTGGTTTGTGTTGGAAGGGACCCCAAAGTTCATCCAGTTCCAATCCCCTGCCACAGGCAGAGAGAGACATCTTCCACCAGACCAGGTTACCCCAAGCCCTGCCCAGCCTGAGCTTGCATCATTCCACGAGTCTATGAAGATTCTATGGTTCAAAGCATGTTTGTAATAAATTCATTTTGGCAACAGTGCTGCTGGAAAATCCAGGTGACCCCAGGGCTGTGCAGGGCCTGGGGAACATCCCATGGAGTTTGGTCAGTTGGTTTGTCAGTCTGTCCTAGGGACACTAAAGGGATAAGGGACACACAGGATGCTCTAGTATTGAAAGCTGCTGCAGTGCCTAAGAGGCTCTGCTTTTTGAATTTTCCCTGCAGGGAACACAGAATTGGGGCATAAAACCTTCCATTCTGTTGTTCAGTCTTCATTGTTGCAAAGATAAAGTAGCTGGAGAGGAGCTGGAGTCATTTAGCAATTAACTGACATTTTAAAAAACAATTCTTTTGCAACATTCAGGCAATTCTTTTTATTATCTAGTTAATGGTAGCACTTACTGAAACTAATTTTATGTGTAATAAAACTTCATTACTATCCTTTCTTCTGAGAGAAGGGGTGCAGAGGACAATTGGAATGAGAAACATATGGTTCCTTATACTTTATCAGTCATACGTGTGTATGTGATGCCTCACAGGTGTCTATAATATTCTTCTTTCCTTTTTCCCCTTTCTTTTTCTGGCTGTGTAACTACTGTACTCTCATGTCAGAGGTCACCTATTAAATCCTGCTCTTCTCTTTTTTCTTCCAATCACAAATCAATGATGAGGACAACAGAAGGTTAGAGCCTTTTTTAGAATAGCACTGATGTTGCTGTTTGCTTCTTCAAGGTCTGCTGAGCCTCTCTCAGGCAGAGACTCCAAAGCAGCATGTTCTAAATCAGCAAAACTGGGTGCTCGCTGACCCCCCAATGTGCTGCAGCGCAGGAAAGATGGATGAACTGTGGGCCCAAGCTGCCCTGCTCCAGCCTTTGGGTTCCTGCTGGGTGCTGTCAGAGCAGCAATGGGTGCAAAGATGTAAGGAAAACAAAGGGCGAGCAGGGAGAACTGTGACAGCCAAAGGTGACAAAATGACATGGCTTTTAACGCTTTTTCAATCAGAGTTTTTCCACCAGCCCAACTCAATCCAAGTGGATTTCTCTCAGTCATTGCTATTAGCTTGATAATGGATATATTCAGAGAGGAGGAGAAGTGGACAGATTGGTATTTCATATGGTATCAATTTTAAAGCGTGAAACTGAGACTGATCTGCAGAGCACACGTATTATTTTTTAACGCAATAAAAGCAGAGAGAAACAAACCTGGACTGCTTCTGCATAATAAGCTTTAAAGAAAGCATGGGGACTTCCTCAGTGGGAAAACTTCAGTCTGTATCAGATCACTGCATAATTTAGGTGCGTTTCATGGCTGTTCCACCAGCCTCAACCCGCAGTAAATGATGCTATTTTATACAGGCGAAGAGCTACAGGCAAACAGCTATGGGTTTAGGCTTTCAAAGGTCCATTGACACTGCTGAGGCTACATCAATCGACACCCACTGAGGAGCTGCTTGTATCACTTCTCTGTAGGCTCAAACAAAAGTATCTGGACTGTGTGGAAAAGGCTCTTATTAAGATACAAACCCCTCTATCACAAAGAAAGATCATCTGGAAAGTGCTGGTAAAGTCTATTTTGGTCTTTCCTTTTCCTACTTGTTCCAGCAGGACAAGCCAAACTCAGCTGCCACTTGCAATGCTGCAAAGAAAACACGCTGGTGTAAATTGCTAAAACTCCATCTGGGGCTGAAGGTGCTAATTTACACCGAGTGAGGATCTGAGCCACTGCCTAATTTTGCTGGTGTTGCTCAGCTATAACCCAAAGTAGGATTTCTTTTTTCTCTGTATCTTTTGTTTCTATTTAAGTGGAAGCAATTTTACGAATATATTTAACAATGAGCACCCCAGGGACAGCTTGGTAAACCAAGCAAGAGAGAGAAGAAAGAAACTATAGATCTGTTTTTCAGACATTCCATTGTATGCTCAAGTCAGTGATGGTGTCTTTGTGCATACCACATCCGCGCTGTGACGGGAACTGACACCTCGGTGCAGAAGTCAAAGGCACTGAATGGAGGAGCAGCATTTCAAAAAAGCTTCTGATTTGGACCCAGTTGCTTTCCATCCTTTGTAATTACTTTAACTTTCAGCATCAGTTTTTCCTGTGAGCAGCTCAGTAGCAAATCAATTTCCCCTTTTAGGAGAGAGATCCTGCCTAGGTTTAACTAGAAAAAAATGCCATGTGATGGGGTATTTTAGATGTGTGCTCTTCACCTGAAAGCAGCTTTATCCATTATTTCAGCTGCAGGTATAGTCTGCATCTATTTCCATCTCACTTTCCACACACAGGTATATTTACTCTACTATGCATGTGGTAGTACAGGAGGGAACTCAAGAATCCCAGCTTTTCACTGTGATATGCAGAACTTTCTTCTAATCATGGGACGGCTTAAGCTACAGGATCCTGTGTCCAATGGTAGAAACCATTGCAAAGCAGTTGCAAACTATTTTAGGCAGGCATCATTACTATCTCAGCGATGTGCACCGATGGATTCATGACAACATGGTTATCTCTAGTAATTCTAGTAAAACACTGCTGCATGTCTTTGGAATATCTTTGGGAGAGACTTCTTCTGAAAAGCATGTGGCACATAAAGGCTGCAGGGCAGAACAGCAGTGAAGTGTGAAAGCACTCAGCTGAGGCAGCCAGAGGACTGGGTCTGATGCCAAACCCATCCTGTTGTAGTCTTTTAGCCCATGTCGTAGGACTGGATGTTCCTTCATGCTAATTCAGTGCAGTCTTCCAGCATTTGCTTTGCTTTAATCACATGCATATGCATATGTAAACTTGGCCTAGGATGTGCTAAATGCTTTTCTAAATATGGATGAACTTCGGAATTGGAGCTTTATCACAGTCATATTCCCACCTTTGTGAAATGTAAGAAGCAGTGGGAGGTGCTTTTTGCTTTGCAGTATCATAAAAATACAAGGTTAAAGCTGGCTTCATGCCTATTGTACAGGAGATGATCTGAGAGCCTGAAGTTTAAAGAGAAGTGGCTGACCTACTGTGAAACATGAATAATGTCCCACATTTCATTGCCTTGGTCTGCCCATCAGAAAGCCTTTTCTGAGATTTAACTATTGTTTTTCTGTTTCTTCAGTATTTTCAGATGAAAGGTGCTAATGTCCCAAACATCCTTATTAACTGAAATTCATTGCCTAGTTGGAAGATCTGAGTGCCTGATGTTATCTGAGACACACTGAGAACTGTATTGCTTCACAAAGTAAAAGGAACTGTATTACACTTTTCAAAGAATCTCAACGTTTATAGAGCTGAAAGAATGCTTTGAAAAATACATTTTTAATTTGAAATTAGACTTTTTAATCAAAGTGGTAGATTGCAGCAGCTACACCAAACCTAAATGCGTGACTCAGTTTCTAGCGAGGATGTTCTTTAAACAGACGAGTGAAGTTTCAGGCTGAGAGTTCTCCTTACAATTATAAGTGCTTTCTTAAGTACAAACCAGAAAGGAAACCTTTGAGGAGTGAGGATCTGAAGTACATTCTTTGCATCAAATGGTGCTGATATTTTTTCTCTCCTGTTTTAGTCCTTTGGGTTTGCTGGACACTTAGAACCCCTCTAGTACTTGTGTTCATGAATTTGTTCATTGCTGGTTTGGTTTTCTGACCCTCAAAGGGGTCAGTAAATGATTGTTTTTTAAAAATAAGTTTACCAGTGATGCATACTTCATGCCAGAGAAAAGAATTAGCTCTTCTACCAAAAGTACACATGGACACCCCACACCACCTCACACATATAAGCTTCCAGTGATTTCCAGCACTGGACTGGATCCTCAGCCTCCCCTTCTGCTTCTTCCTGTTTCTCTTTCTTCTTTACTTCACCAAGCATCTGTTGCATACACCAAGAAGGAATTATTGAGCTGTTATTCTGGAAAGGCAGGGCTAAAGAGCATGACCTCTTTTACACAGTGTAACTTCTTGGTTTATGCAGCTGCTGTGATGATTATTTAGTTAATGCTATGAAATCCTTGGAACATGAAGGTATACAGCTATATAAATGCAAGTACCCATTAATTATTATAATATAAAGTCAAGCAGAGGGTAAGTCTGCAAAAGAACCAAAACTCTAATATGTAATTCCAAGCATGGAGCAAAATTCACCAGATAAAAACAAATTTTCCATGCAATGTCTTCACTAAATCTATTCAAATTTGATCAGTGGGAATGTGCATAGAACAGTTTTGCAGCTGGACCACTGTTTTACAGTGTCTTCCACATGCTGACTTTAAAAGTGCTATTTTGTTCTAAGCAAAACTTAGCTGATCCAGATACTTCAACATTTATGACCCTAGTAGTCTCTTTCAAAGTTCTAATTGTTAAAACATTCAAGCTCTCTATCCTGTGCTAATGGAGAGAAGGTGAACTAGTGCTGGGCAGCTGCTCCTTGGTAATAATTATCCCAGTAATTAAGTTTTGCCATAGCTGTTACAATAAGAATCCAGTTTTGACATTTATAAGAGCAGCATTATGAAAAGCCGAACTCAGAATTATCTCTTGATCATAAGCCTAAAACAATTACAGATGTTCTATTGATGTATGCTGTGGTCCTCTTCTCAGCACAATAATTATCTTTTAATGAGCCCACATTAATGTAAATTGGATTCATCAGGAAATAAATTTCCCAATGAATGTGAGGCACTCTACAGGTAACCTTTCATGAAAGCAAAGCTAATACCGAGCTTGATCATTTGTGAACTAGAGCTTTCCTTTCAGGATTGAGACAAGGTGGATCACATTGTTCCTTGAAGGTTTCATAGAAAGAAATTGAATATGCCTTTGGTAAAGGATGGATAATAATGCACATCTTATCTTGGTTCCTACTTCTATCATGCCCTTATTCACCTCAAAGTGTCATTTGTGCCATGGTACAAATAGTGGGTGTCTCAGTTTCAAAAGCTTCTGCTCTCAGGTTATTCCAGCTAGACTGTTGTAGGAATACCTGCTGCCCTACTGCTCTGTTCTGTACCAGCTCTGCCACGCTCTTAAATGTCTGGAGTTGTCTAAAAATCAAATTTCACTGAATAATAAAGATCCTGCCTTGTACCAACACACATAAAAGAAAAAAGAACAATTATTTTTAAAATCTTATGAATATATATAATATATAATTAATAATATATGTCAATTTTAGAAGAGACTGGACAGTTTTTGCTGTAAGTCTTCAAACTAAGACCATAATGAGTAACTAAGCATGCATAGACAGGAAGGTGTCTGCTGGGATTCACTAGGATAGCATGATGCTACCCAATTTTCTAAAACTTTATTCTTTACCTAAAAGCTCTTGATAGGGAAGACACAGCTAAAGGTAAAGCTGGGGTTGGAACAGAATACTGGGAGGGAAGCAGCTCCTGAAGGATTCAGCTTGGGGTAAATCCACCTTTGCTCTGATAGTGAAATGCTGAGTGTCCTGATTGTTCCCACAGTCCCAAATAAAGGAATGGGTAAGATGGGGGGCAGCTTGTCAGAGGAAATTCATCTCACCAGTAGTTGTGTCCTCCTATTTCACTAGGCTAAATATGATACACACAGAGCCAAACTGCAGTCTCTGCCCAAGTAAGTGGCTATCAGGAGCCGAGGCTGTGATGCTGAGGTGTGAAGGCAGCCTGCCCTGATATATACTAGCTAGTTCTCAGATGTTAGACTCGGCTGCACCCAATATTTACTTGGACTCCTGTGGGGGCTTGTGCAGTTTATACTAAATCCCCCACATGTCAACCAAGAAATGTGGAGAGTACATGGACATACCCCACTGTCACAGAGCCTGGCTGCAACACAGACATACTTCTTGTCTAAGTCAGAAGGCAACAGATGGCTAAACCCAAAGAGAACAAAAGGGAACAAGGAGACGATCGCAGTCGGTGACAGGCTCACCAGTGCACTGGATACATTACTGTCATCAAGCTTTTTGTGGGCCTTATCTCTATGCCAGAAGAAAACAAAAGGTCTATATATTGCTTCAGGTCTATTTTGAGCACTGAAATGTGATTTCACAGGTATACAGGCTCATATTGGCCTTCCACAGAGAATGATTTTCTCCCACATTAGAATATTTAAACTAATATTCATTCAATTATGGTGACAGCATTGGCTATTTCTCCTCCTGAATAAAACAGACCACTGAAATTCATCAGGATAGATCTAGTGAAATGCATGCAAATTGTGTACATACATTTACACTCTCACAGAGATGGCAGAAGTCTCCATTAAAAAAACATTCACTTTCTTACTGCAGCATTTGTCTGCAGATTCTAAATGTCAATATTATACCCAGTGAGAAGAGAAGGGAGGTTGAAAGGTTGGTGGGTTTAGAAAGCTAATTGCCATCCGTAAATTGGAGTTATGAACACTCCATGGCTTTTGCAGCAGCAAGGCTCGGGAATGCTGCAGGCTTAGGTCTAACTGCACAATCCAGAATTCACAGAGACACCTTTTGTATTACTGTGATCATCACAGCAATGAATTCATGTTAATGGGAAGTACATCAGTAAATGAAAAGAATATTCTTTAGCATTTATTAATCATAGACTCCCTGAAATAAAATGGAGAAAAAATCCCTGTGTAAAACTGACTCTTACAGATCAACCCCCGTTTTCATCAAGGACTTGGCCAATAACATGAGTGCCCAGCACTAAAAGATAAGCTTGAAGTGGTTTGCTTAAGATGTCATAAATAAGAAGTAGCACTCTATCTGAAGCAGCAGTGATCACCAATTTGACTCCATTTGTTGCATGTCAAAAACGGGTGTTAGTCAGAAACTCTCACCCCTACTTCCTAGGGGAACCTGAACACTGGGTTTTCTTTGGCACTAAGACAACAGAGTGATGGAGCAGTGCAGAGGTTATGTGTTAGAGTGTTACTGAATGTTATCTCAATGGGCCTCTGTGGACAAAAGAAAAGCACAGAAACGCACTAGCTATTATTCAAAGTGGGGACACCATTCCCTTTAAACATAGCCCATTACCAGAACAGTTTCATGAGTATATTTGATTAATCTTGGATCTTTGATAGTTTCTAATATGTCACTCTTGCTTTTTAAGCTTGGCTTTCTGAGTAGACTGCCAATAAATAAGTGATTTTTCCCACCAGCAGACTACCACTTAAAGACAGTTTTCTATGGATGAAGGGAGAAGGGATGTGTTGACAGTCACAGATACCAAGACCATATGCTGCCTAATCTCATCCTGAGCACATACTCTGAACCTTATGAAATCTATGTGATATTTAAATGTATCTACACTACACAACTCCAGATCCATCAGATCTCTTGCTCCATACATATATCCACTTTGCTAAGGGTTGTACAAAATTAGACCCTGTGGGGTAGGTGGTTATGACAGTTTGCCTAGTGCTTTCAGTGGATTTGCTGAGGTTTTCCTAACTGCTTGAGACCAGAGTTTTGATCTCCTGCAAATTGTACAAAGCAATTCTGACAAGTTTTACCTTGTCTTACCAAAGTCATTGGGTATTCCAACAAGAATCTGAGCTGAAACGATGCTGAACTGAAAGCACTAATAGTGCAAGATCTGTAGTGGAAAAGATCTCTTTGTTTTCTTACTGGAATAGGATTTATATTGTCCCTGGGTGTCTGTGCCTGCTGCCTGTCCCTCATCCTCTTGTTTTAACTCACTGGCCAATTTCAACAGCCTTCAGCAGACTGGCAGAATATCCAGAAATACTGCAGTTCTCAGGCTGCAGATAGACAATGAGACAGAAAAGGATGATTTTATTACTGCCCTGAAGAAAAGAACCCTCTCTCTAAGCACCAAAGGATGCACATGGGATTAACCACTTGGAGGCAAAGGTTTTAAATCTTGCCTCCTGATAATACAATGTCAATTGCAACAAGTGCCAGCTCCTGACTGGGGCTGCACAGTAAATATTAATATCAACATATCCCTTGTTGTCTATAGACTAAGAATAGCAGAGGTGGGGTATCATTTAATAAAGCAGCCTTTCCATAATTACATTACAGAAGGATCACTGCTCCAAGTGCAGCCCAGACACCAAATCTGTCTTTGCCTCTACTGAGATTACAAGTGTGACAAGCGTGATTTGGAGAAACACACCATGATGTTACAATTTCATGCTCAGTTTGCCATGCTTACAATCAGGCAACAGGAAAAAAAGCCTTCAACTGGTAAACGCAGTAAATTTGCTATGGAAATCACTGAGAGAAGATAAATACAGAGTCCTACAATGTCATTTTTACAGTCGATTTTCTCTCTGTATCTGAAGTTTATATCAAAAGAAGGGAAATTACATAAACATTTCATCTGGACTGTAATAGTACTAAATTAGGTGCTCTGGAGATTATTTATATAATGTAGATAGGCTGTCAGTGGCAAATATGAGAATTACAGTAACATTGAAAGAGAATCCTCCCTAATTCATGTAGAGTAGCGAGAGCTTATACAACTTCCAAGTAAACATTTTTTACACCTATTTAAAGCAGTTCCACTGAGCAGCGTGTTGAAGTGATGCAGTAGTTCTTTCCCCTCATACACAAACTTCTGAAGAAACCTGAGGCACTTTAATGTTAAATCTTAGCTGAAGTTTTTATGTCTCTATCATTTGACCGAGGATACTGAAGCACGATGTAGTAAATGAACCAGCCCTGGTCCCACCTGAGGTCCATTGGCAGAACTTACACTGGAGTGAAGCAGGTTTATCCCAATCATGAGAGTCAGCCATCTGCTGCAGCTACCAGAGACATTCCCTCACAAGACAATGTACTCAGTAGACATATCCTCAGGATTCATATCTTGACCACCGAACACACAGCAGAGATCAGCCATTCAGCTCCTCCATCACTAAAAACTCATGCTTGCTTCCTTGTTAGGATTCCAAATTAGAAGCAGAGCTAAAAGGTGGATTTTTCTCTTTGATTTACTCTTAAATTATAGCTCTGATGAAACAATAGGAATGAAAAACACTCTGAAGATCCTTACCAGATATGCTCTGCCTGGTGAAAACACCAGCAGATGCAAATGTATAAAAGCCAATGGCTCCTGTCCCTGCAAAGGGACACTTGTAGAGTAGGCTATGAAGAGGGAAGGGAGAGCACCCAAAGTCCACTTCTAAGTGATCTCAAAGGGAATTAAACTCTTGCTTGTGCCCTGTGAATGAAGGTGCCCACCTATCCAGCTCCTCAGAGCAGTCTGCAGGTGGAAACTTCCAGGGATGCGCTGGCCTGGGGCACCCTAACTCACTCAGTGAAAACCAAAGCAGCTGCTAAGCTCCATAGTCTCCCTTCAGTGGACAGGACTGCAATGTAGTCAATCACTATTCAGCAGGAAAATAGGGAGTTCTGGTACCTGCAGCCACAGAAGCAGCAGCAGAAACAGCCCTTCCTACAGCCCATGGCTTGCTAAGTCACATTCCTTTACATTCTTCACCTGAAACATCTTTCCCCTGTTAGCTGCTATTACAGCAGGGGCAGATGCACAACAAATAATACATTGCACAACTGTACTTCAAAAGCCTGATAGTGCAAATGCAATATTTTCCTTCGATTCATTTTATTTAATGCTTTCCCTAAAACGGGTGTGTGATATTTATTTATTCTTCAACTAAGTGCTTTGACTGTGAGACTTTGCAGTTTTCATTCTACTGCTTGGTGACCTTGCTGCTCCAGTGAGTGCAAAGGCCATTTGAGAAATAAAATGGATAGAAATACAGGTATTAATCAGTACAGCTTACTGAAAATGAGCACGCTGCACAGGGCCAAGCCCCTAGGAAAGGAAAAAAGTCATGACATTTCTAGGAATGCCACTGGGAGCTGTGTGGCAATCCTCTGAATAATGAGATGAGAAAGTAAAATGAATGTGGTTTGGGCAGCCTGAGGGGTTAAAAAAAGCACAAATTCCTATCTGAAAGAAGAAACTTCCCCAGAACTTAACTGTGCATTCATGTTCTAAAGGAGTTCTCACACAACTCCTGTTTCCATTCAGTTTTTTGTTCTTTACTCAGATCTTTATCTAGAGTAACACCTCAGGACCACGCAGTATGCCAGAGGGAAGGGTGGAAGGTAAAACCCCAAAGCCTCACAAGGGAGCTGCAGGGAGGGGTTCAATGTAAAATACTAAGCAGGGACACACTGGAGTCATCAAAGCACTGCCCACTGCTCCCACTGAGAGGGCTGCCAAAGAATTACACTTCCCAGTGCAGCAAACTGGATTTGATGGGTTGAATCCCTCTCTAAGGGCTGCATTCACATTACACACTAGCACATGAAGTGCTATTATCCAGTGACAGGCGTTTAACTCGTGAGCAGATAACCTGGGCTAAAACCTCTTTTTGCATGACTTTAGAACCACGTCATGCCTGGAGCACTACGTGCAGTGTTACTGCCATCAGGTGCACATCCCTGCAGTAATTGTTTCTGCAGCAGCAGTCCCAAGGTGCAATCTGTAACCTGTGCTGCATCATGGCCCTTGCATTGCCTGCTGTGAGAGAACATTCCTTAACAACCAGCTGCAATTAGAGATGAATTACAAATTCAAATGAACAGCCATCCGGTTTTACAAATCTCATCCTTACAAGACCATGACACCTTCAAAAGCTCTTGGAGGTTTATATACACACACACCCCCAGAAATTGATTCCAGCATTTGAACAAGTTAATTGGCTCACAGTTTTAATGCAAGGTAAATTTTCTTTACTGCATCAACTGTACACTGCAATGGAGATTAAAATAAGAGTGCTGTGGCAAAGTGTAGACCACAGTTTACAATGGATTTATAAGCAGTGTATGGACATGTTTGTCTTTTCCTTTATTTCCTCATAAGCAATGCCATTACAGCTGCCATAATTCCTATTTACTTGACTTCTAGGCTGCTGGCAATAGCAGAAAAATAGATTTTGAGAATTTATGTCACGCATGTATCACAAGAAGGCAACAGAAGAGCACAGGTAAGATTGATTTAGGTTTAGAGACAGTGTTTTTCCAATTCATTTTCATGCTAACCCTGTTCCCCAAGCAGAGAAGTTATCCACCTCGCTTCCCAGTCAGCTGAGGACCTGCAGGTTCCACCAAGCCAAACACGAATGACACAGTAACTGTCTGTCTAACTTTGGGCTTAGTTTGATACAGAAATTGGAAGACAACACAAATAAATTCCTATAGTAATGCTGCTGTATTCCCAGCATATTCACTCCCAAAACAGAGGAGCTCTATTCTAAGTCAAAATGTACTGCATGAAGCAGTACATCTCCTTTCAGCTTCATTTTGAGTTACCTAACAGCACCTAGAGAAATCAACTCTAAGAAGGGATCAACTAATCCATTGCTGAAGTCATTGGACCTGCATCAGTGTGGGATCCGGACACCAGAGTTAAAAGAACAGTATTTCAAGTGTCATTTCACAAGAATGATATCCCAGGATATTGTTCTACCTGTGAAGAAGGCTCGCAAGGATGGAATTAAATTATTACCTCTTATCAAGGGTATCTATTTTCAAAGGCAACTTCTGTTTTCACACTTGGCTGACGCAATACTGTGCACTCATGACATGCTAGCGAGTACTGCTGGTAGGCCCTCTGTAGATGGTCTCTTGTGCAAAGTGCTAATAGTGCAAACCCTGAACCATCATTCCACCCACTTTTCCTTTCCTGCCCACCTTTGTTTGTTGAGTGACAAATCAGGAAATATTCATTACCTCCATGTTATGGGATGTTTGCTTTAAGAGGACTTTCCTTCCACCTATTATAAATGTTCATAAATCCAGAGTGAAATATTCAATAAAAAAGGGAAGATCTGTAGTTATAGAGAAGAGCTCAAATAAAGTTCATGGTTTCTAAGTAATGCAGCTTTCAATTACCATACCCTTTTTAAACTGTGAAAGATGTAATGTTAATCAAACATGTAATTTGCAAGTGTTTTTCTTTAGTAAATGTCATGTACAAGTAGATATTTAGGATGTAATGCAAAAAGTAATTGCAGTTGGATAACTTTCCATGGTAATATTTATTTACTTTAGAGCAGACATGAGTATTCCTGAAAAAGGAAATGAATATTGTGCATAAAATTGTAACACTACTGAAGTAAATTCCAAACCTTCTATTGCCTTCCAGGACTGGAATGTCACTCAATTTAGTGTGTTAACTAACCCCTTTCCTCCTTATTAAATAAGAGTTAAAAACCAAGTTAGCACAATGGAGCTCTGTGGATGAAATGTTCAGACTCTGTCCAAGGCAAAAATACCAGCTGCTCCTGATGAAAAGTGCCTGAAAACCTGAAGAGTGGTGATGTTAGACATGAACTCTGAGGGCAGAGGTCCCATTCCAGATTCCAGTTTGGTGACTGTAAGTGTATCATGCCACCTTTCATGGTCCGTGATCCTTATAAATTCCCATGATAAGGTTTTCATTGGAGCTGCTTCTTCTGTTCAGGCACCTACATGAGGATTACAGCATCCAGAAACTTCTGCTGGGTCAGTCCAGCCCAGATATCTAAGTCATAGTCACAAGTGAGTCCAGATCTTGCTGGGGTGTCCCTCCTGCTGCTACTAGGCATAAATAATGATGAATTGTTTTATAAGGCAAATGGCCAAATTCAATCTTATCAAAAAATACATTTCTACTTTAAATAAAAGACTGCTCTTTACATACACCAGCCAGAAACCAACTGCTCTAACTAACATGCAGGGTTCAACAGGAGTGTGTTTTAAGCTGAAACGCTGACTGAGACAGCAATGCCTATCAAGAGACTTGGGGAGCTGTCAACAAGATGAGGAATTGGATGCACCCAGTATGAAAACAATCTTTACATTCATGGGAAGAGGCTTCATAATGGGACATCCTGCACTGTGAGCTGTGGACTCCCAACTGCCCACAGAGGTCAACGCTGTGGCTGAGTTAGTAGTTAAAAAGTAGCTGTGAAGTCCTAAATAGGGGCTTTCATCAGAAAACAAATGTTCTTTCAGAAATACTGTGTCAATGGCACATCTCAAACTTCTGCAACATCCTCTTAGAAGACTAAAGGCTCTGTTCTGCTTTCTGCAGTTACATACACATATTCCCCACTATAACCACCTTTGCCCTTCCCATATATTTTCCTACAAGACATGTGCAGTTTATTAGCTACTGAGCAGTCAGTAAACAAGAGCATCCGAGATGGGAAATTGGATCCCGGACACAGGGGCTGAGGTTCACTTGAATGCCAGTCACACAAACTGAAGAACAAGGGTTCCTCTTCTGGCACACATTGCCCGTGGTAGGGTGATGTACATCCCACAGCCACACTACTCGAATTGTATTTGGCAAGCAGGAGGCAGCTCCAATACCGCACACGCGATGTGGCTGGCTTCCTGGTACATGTTATGCGGTTCATGCTGATATTTTCATATAAATAAACCAAACATCACTTTTTCTTAACATACCACAAGTTACAGAATTAAAGGGACGGCAACGTTCACAGTGAACCCATCAGCCAGCAATTTGCCTCCACTTCTTTATGTTTTCAAAGCATTTTCCACTGTTTCCTTTGCCTGGAAAATTGGTTCTTTTATCAAAGCAAGCTATCAGCTGCCTTTAGTACTATCTACGTTAGATAAATATATGGTGTATTTTAACCCATTTTTCATTTACTTCTAGACATTTGATTCTCTTATTTCCTTCAAAACATGTTTTATGCTGTTTATATTACAGAGGTTGGAAGAACAGGCCTCTAGCTACATGCATTATATTTCCACCCTTTTGAAGGTAGCAGCTATGTTTGATTTTCTTCAAGTACACTGTAGTGTGACCAATCAATCTGCTACAACAGAAGACTCTACAGAGAGCAGCAAAGGCTACTTGCCCTTGAGGCTCAGGGATGAACGAGTAACTGACCACAGCAGGTCCAAAGGAAGCTGAACTTCTCTGAACAAGAAGGGAATGGCAGGGTAGGCTATGTTCTAGACCGATGGATCTAGATCTATACAAGCCGAGTGGATCAACCAGGTGTGCAACTGCTTGGCCCCGAGTTAACCAAAAGAATGCAAATATGTGTCTTCCTGAGTTCACTAAAGCAGCATGGGGAGTGCACACCTGGCTCAACCCAACGTGGAATGAACAATGAGGAAGGTACCTTTGAGGAGAGCAATGGGCTGGAGCTGGTTTCAACCCACACGCTCCTTCCCAGCAACTGGGGAGGCAGTGACGTGAACACACTTAGAGACCAGTAATGAAATTCATGTTTGTGTTGTGATTCAATGGTTTACTACAATTGCTACACTCTGCAAAGTGCAATTTATACTTGCACTGTGATTTAAGTGTGTTGCTGTATTACCCTGCTAAATGAAAGCACCGTGTAACTTCAAATAGGTGAACTCTGCATTAAGCATTAAAGCACCCAATGTGCAATACCTGCAAGAACCTGGTCGTCATCTCTTGGGCTCTGACCTGCACCCCTTTCACCTTAGCAAGGTTTATGAACAAATATCACTATCAGGCCAGATTTCACATGCTGTTGTTTCAGAACACAGCTGGCAAACTATCTGACTTCTCCTACATGAGTGTACTAATGTCTGCACACTTTGCTCCTACCCCCGTTGTGGTTATTTCTTTACCCTTTGCTCATCTTCTCTGTGATCCCACATTCATCATTCTTGCAGAAAAGTGTCTGGTTTGGGTGACACCAGTGTCCTGCTCCGGTTCCACTACAGCAGGACTCTCCCATCCTTTTCTCTTTTTACCTACACAGCTGCTGTTTTCTTTATGCTAGACATAGCTCACTTTGACTTTCGGTAAATCACACTTCACATGAGATATCCCTAACATACTTTGACTTCTAAGGCATAGTTCTGTCTGTTTTTCAGTTTCTTTCCTATTCCTTACAGTTCTCTTCTTATTTACTATCTCTTCCTTTGATAATTAATATGAAATTGACTCTAGGGTCTCCAGCTACAAGTTTCTGCCTCTTAAGCTTAAGTTGGGGATTCCTGGCAGTCTCCTAAGAACCTGGACTTCAGGCCATCTACCATATGAGAATTCCCAAGTGTTCCAGGCCAACAGACATTGCAGATGAATTTATTTAGTTTTGAATGCTTGTTTTATAAATACGTATTCTTTTTTTCCCCCTTTTGTTTCCCTAGGATTTAAATGAACCCAACAGTCATTATTCAGCCTGACGTTATTTTCCATGCTTGGGTCATTTATTCTATCTTCATTATCTACCAATACAACATCTGAAACAGTATTTTCCTGGTTCAGTAGTCTGTTGGCAGGAATATCTAGTATTTCAGTAACACTTGTTCTCCAAAATATATCGGAGAAATTAAAGCTTGGAAACGATACAAGTCCTCCACGTATTTCTCTCTGTAGTAACATTTGACAGGCCTCTATGCAGAGCCAACTCAAGAGCTAAAGCTGCAAACCACATTTCCAGCACTACACCACTCGAAGCTCTGAGCAGCCTCTCCCACAGTGCTTTTGACCTAAACAGATGTTGATGTATCTTTACTTTTATTTCTCTGAAGCCAATCATAACCCTACAGCATAATGCTACCAGTCAGCTTAACAGTATTTTATCTATAAACTATAATAAAGTAGCTCTGTGCATTTTATAACTGTATAATTGCAGAATTCTTTAAGAGAGTCTATTACCTGTTTCACAGATAATGTCTCTTTGCAGACGGCATGTGGTAAAACCTTTAAAACTACAAACTGTGTAAGAACTGAAGTCTTGCCTTCGTAAGTGCTTGGGACTCTGAGCAGCTCTGTGCAGAGCAAGTGTCCTATAAACAGAAGGAACTGATCAGATCTGTGTGTGCAACTAAATGACACCATGTTTTCCAGGCTGGGAAATTTAAATTCCTCAACACAGAATCATAGAATCATGGAATGGTTTGGTTTGGAAGGGATCTTAAAACTCATCCAGCTCCAACCCCTGCCATGGGCAGGAACACCTTCCACTAGAGCAGGGTGCTCCAAGCCCCTGTGTCCAAGCTGGCCTTGAACACTGCCAGGGATGGGGCAGCCACAGCTTCTCTGGGCACCCTGTGCCAGCGCCTCAGCACCCGCACAGGGAAGAGCTTCTGCCTGAGAGCTCATCTCAGTCTCCCCTCTGGCTGGTTAAAGCCATTCCCCCTTGTCCTATCTACTATTGCCTACATGTCCTTGTAAAAAGTCCAGCTCCAGCTCCATGGTACCACGGGAGGAGGCATCACTTCATTCACCTGGCAGGCGATCAGCCTCTGCCTTGCAGCATGAGTTTCCATCCTGCATCTCGCTGAGTGTCTTTCCCTGGCACTCTGAGCAGAATCAATCTGAAGGGAGGATTTTAACTCTGATCAACCAAGGACAACTTCCACAAGAATGTTTTGATCAAATTATATCAAATCTATAGGATTGCACAGTGCAACAGTTTGCAAACACGGCAGGAAAGAATATTTTCTTGTTGCAAATGTAAGTAAAACATTTCCATTAAGCCTAGGGGAGATTTGCACGCACATGAAATACAAGATCAATCTACTACAGAGTTTGACATACAAGGACTTTATGTTTACGCTTTGGCTGATGTTTAGCATGCTGCAGTGCAGCAAATAGAAAAGTGTAGTTGAGCTGTCATGTAAGATAATTGATTTTGACAAGGCTACAAGTTAATTCATCACTATTTTGCAACTTGTTTAGAAATTCTTTGCAGCAATGTCCCAGAGGACAGCATGTAATCGCTTGTAAACTGAAATTAGGTCCAGAGTTAAATATCATTAAATCTCAGCTACAGCCAGAGCTCAGCATGTGACTATTAATGTGTTACCTTCCCTATTATATCAAGGGCACAACCATAGCAAAGGTTAGGAAGATTATTGCTCAAAGTTGCAAAGTGCTTATAACTAGAGAATTGAGACAGATTTCCAGGCAGCCCACAAATGGGTGTAAGAGAAAAGCCACTGAATGAACACCTAAAAATCTTTAATGTAACCATGTATGCACGTTTCCATCGAATCCCAGACTGGTTTGGGCTGGAAGGGAACTTAAAGCTCGTGGGCAGGGACACCTTCCACTAGAGGAGGATGCTCCAAGCTCCTGTGTCCAATCTGGCCTTGAACACTGCCAGGGATGGGGCAGTCACACTAACCCTGAGTGAAATAAAGAGGAGTATGAAACCTCATCTTTATACTAATATAACCAAATTAAATCACCGCTCACATTAGCCGCACTAATATTTTACTATACCAGAGTATGAGGGATTGGTAGATACTTCAAAACTGTATTGCGAAGACCATATTGTTTGACGGTTTAATTTGAGCCTGTTAAATATTAATTGCTGAACAAAAGAGTGCATAAAAAATGATGTTGGATACAAATAATTCACCTCCCTACAACTAGAAAGAATATTTGCATATTCACTTCTCTCAGGACACAGTTAAAGACCTTCCTTTCGGGGTCTTGTAGTAATTTCTACCAGAGTGAGGAACAGGCCCTCCACACCCTTCAGAGCAATACAAAGTAGGTTGCAGAAGCTACAGCCTCTTCTTCCCTGAAGCATTAACTACACATGGCAAGCAAAGAGACCTCTGTGTGCGTACCTGATATCTAACATACAATGTAAGCTGATTCTCGAGGAACTAACATGAGACACTTCACTAAAATCCATCTTATTTTTCCAAAAGACAGTGCGTTACGTCAGAAAAACTCTTTAATTTCACTAATTACTTTTTAATGACCAGAAGCAAACAAAAGACACGAGGTAGGTGCCGTGTGCCAGGAGACTCGGTGCAGTGTATGGTCCGAGTCAGAGAACTAATCATCCACCTGTTCTCAAAACCTGCCAGCATCTGAGCTTGGTTTGGGTTTAATTTCTAAAGAAATGGAGACTCTGTTCATTCTAATTATGGTTGTGGAGCAGGGACACCTGTACTCAAAAGCCATTCTCCAAGCAGGCTCAGATGGTGACTAATGCTTTTCAGCAGCAATACCTGATTTTGCAGACAGACTTCAGCCCATTACAAGAACTAAAGTCAACACAAACCCTCTTGTGCTTTATAGACCCTTATTTCCTCAAGTTTAGAAAATGCCTCATAAACCTAGTTTAGACATGTCTCTCTTCTTCTTTCCCACTCTTCTCCCTGCACTTGAAGTTCAAATATAGAACTACATTGCTTGAGTCCCCTGGGGTGTCAGCCTGGCATCCTTTGCAAATGTTGAATTCAAGTAATGCAGATTACATTAAATAAGTGCTTCTGATTGCCCTCTGTTTTCCACTATTACGTGAGAAGGAGACCACAATGTGACACTGGTGGCACACTTGGCAGTTGCCACTTGAATAGTGACTCAGCTAAGAAAGTAACTACACTGAATCAATGTTATTTGGATGCATGGCCTGAAAAAGCAGCCTGTCATTTTGAAACACATTAAAGGAATCTTTCTGCTATATAAAATGGTGTTGTTGGCTCTTAGCCAGGCTACCTGAGCAGCACCAGGGCAATCGAGGAAAGACAGGGAATAACAGAGAACTCGAGGTACTAAAATCCTACCACTGCTCTGCTTGAGAGCCATTTCCTTGCTCTGTTGCAACATCTTCCTGTGGGTAAAACAGTAGGCAGCTCCTTGAAACTCACTTTACCCCCTGCCCAGTGGATATGCAATCATGAAGGCAGCTCACCATGCAGAGCTGCCAGCTCAGGAGGCCAATACTGAAACCAGGCTGTGGCCTCTGTCTGCCTGTAAGGCAGGCTGGGGGTGAGAGCAAAGGTATCTGATGCACCTCCACCCAGGAGTAAGTTGGCATTAAGGGCAATAAGGGAGCACAGAAAAAGAATGGATAAAAGCAGGAGGCAAGAGAAAAATTAGATGTAAGGGAGACAGTAAGGGAATGAAGAGGGCCATGGGAACAAAAGACCTGGATCCAGCACAAAAGATCGTTTCTTAACTTCAGCCTGCTGTGGTAGTAGCATCTCATGACCAGGGTACTTGAGGACCTGGTGATGCCAGCCATGCCTTGATAAAAATCCAGGTTCCCTTCCTAATGAAGAAAAACCAGCCTGCTTTCTGCCCTCTATTTACTTGAGAGACAAAAAAGTTTTACTAATGTGACATTGTTCACTGTGAGCTCGTTTCTCTAATGAGATACAGGATGGCACCCAACTACTAGAACAGAGGAACTGATTCGTGTTTACTGCGTCCAGAGAATCAGCTTGTTGAAAGCCTGACATCAAAGAGTGGATGAGTCGGGAGAATCCAGAAAGCCTCATTTAAGGCACCGTTCTACATTTACCATTAACTGTCAGATGTCCCTTTGTTAACATCAGGGGGCTGCATATAAAGTGTTCCGGTAAGGGAGACTCTGGACCTTAAAAAGACTGGCAGAACCATCACCCAGAAGGTAACTTCTGGGATTATATAAGTGATGCCAATGGGAGCACTGGAAGCAGAGAAAAGACAAAGAGGAAGCCATTTGCATTATGTTTTTGAAATATAGTTTCATTAACTACAGGTTAGGCCAAGGCTAGTTATACACTGATGCTCACATATTTACATCTTACAAGGGCACATGGTTGTTACATGTGCATGTAAGGGTAGGACAAAGGGGAATAGATTTAAATTGGCAGAGGGGAGATTGAGATGAGCTCTTAGGCAGAAGCTCTTCCCTGTGAGGGTGCTGAGGCGCTGGCACAGGGTGCCCAGAGAAGCTGTGGCTGCCCCATCCCTGGCAGTGTTCAAGGCCAGGTTGGACACAGGGGCTTGGAGCAAGCTGCTCCAGTGGAAGGTGTCTCTGCCCGTGGCAGGGGTTGGAAGTGGATGAGCTTTAAGGTCCCTTCCAACACAAACCATTCTGTGATTCTATGAGTCTATTTAGATGCAAGTGAAATAACTAATTCAAACAACCTGTTTCTTTCTCTTACAACCAAAAAATAACCCAAGTGTAACTTTCCTTGTACTGTATATTTTCTTTCTGCAGTTTTAAAGCTTTTACACATTTACAGAGCTCTTGTAGCCATGCAGCATTGACCGGCTGGGGAGGTTTTGGTTCTTTAAATCTTATCAAAATAGTGAATATCTGCAATTCACTTCAGAACAGTGCTGGGCATTAGGAAGCTAATGTACTGATTAATTTACCTAATTACAGTAAAACAAACAATCCTGCAACTGAGGCTGCTCTGTTCACTTACTTAAAGTGCAATTACAGTCAGAACTGCACAGACAGAATCAGCTTGTGGCTATCTGAGGAGTGGCCCACACTAAACATTAAACATTTCTTCTGGTCATGTTTCTGGTTTTCAAGTCTGTCTCTTCTGAAATACCAGAGACTGGTTTGACATTTGATTTCCATTTCTGCATTGAAACTGGGAAATATGTGGTTCTAGAGGAAGACACTGAGAGAAGTAAAGAGAAGCTAATCAGTCATGGAGTGGCTGGATGGTGATGAACATATTTTCTATGCAGTGTACAGGGAAAGTAAAGTTCATTTTCTGTGCAGAGAGCTTACACCCCATCAATTAACTACTGAAATCTCATTTAGGATGGATAGGAGCTGGATCTGAGTCCCATTCTGAAGTCTTCAGTGAAATTCAAGTGGTAGAGGAATGTCATAATGTGCTCATGGAGGACTGAGCATCGCTGCAAATGCTCAGTGTACAGGCTTCCATTCACAAAGTAATTTTTTCACAGAAAGGCTGTATACCAAAGAGAAAACTTCAAAACGTGTCCCTCCTGAATCCCATTGTAATGGAAGTATAAGAAGAAATACTCAATAATAAAGAAAAATAGGATTTTTAACCTAATTCACTATAATTTTAACTTGCCTTTCTTGAATGTTACAAAACTCTCAATTTCGTATGTAAGATGAATGACTCATGTACCTGTGCTGATCATTGCTTATTTCATTAAAGAAAATATTCAATTTCAGTAAAGAAATGTGGAGATTCTGTGCTGTGCAACAAGCACAGGAAGCATCATAGAAAATGGTACTGACAGAGTCAGAACATTTCCTGCTCTAGACTGGAACCTGCTCTGACATAGAACTTTATCGTTTCTATTTTAGTCTAACATGCTACACTGCTACTCCTATTTATTAATGTGTGAAAGACTTCAGATAAAGTAGAATTTGGACTTTTATCTGCAGCAGAGCAGCTGTATGGCAGCTTTTAACTGCAAATGAGGAGTGGAGCCATCCTGTACCTTAATCTGAGGAACTGCGTGGTTAAAAGACAACTGGAAGGAGCATCTTCTCAAAAGACAGTCCTGTTACTGGATGGAAACAATTCATTTTTATGGCTTATCAAAGTAAATAACACTAAAAAATCAGTCATTTTTCTCCTCTGCCCTCCGATTTCAGAGGAAAACCTTTAAACTGAGAAATGGTTTGGTTAGTCTGAACGTCCTGCTTCCACTGAGAGCCCTGTTTACTCCTGAATAAGCCTCATAAAAATATAAGCATCCAGTGTAACAAATTTCTGACAGTAGTATCTGAATATGAGGCTAGTTTATACACCAAGAAAGAATCAAAGATCTTGGTATCATTGGTAAGTAAATGTGACAAGACAATTAAGGAGTTCTCTATGAAAAATTTAAAAGGAGGGAAGAACTGTCCATAAGCTAATACCAAGAGAAGACACTGTTTGCTTTACTGGCCTTTTTTTATGTAGTTTGAATAATTTCAGTTTCAGGACTTTAAAGCCTGCAGGACTTGCACAGGGGACCGAGCAGGGCACAGAATAATTTAGAAAAAGAATTAATTCCTACTGAAAACACAGAGAGAACGGAAATGTTATTTGAGAATGAATTAAATGAAGAAATAATTAGTATTGAATTTTAAAGGCTGTCCTCAAGAATTACCAAGGCAAAGACAAAAATGATACGATAGAAGAACATTTACATGTGTAATGCCATGTGGAAAAGTCAGCACATTTAAACGTTCATGCACCAGATATTAATTAAAATTGCCCTAAGTAGCTGCAGAACCAATTCAACACTAAGCACAGAAGACACTTGGATCCATCCATCCATCCATCCACCCAGAGTGTAAATCTCGCTAATCTGACCTCATGGTTCTCATCTTGACTCTGCCTGCTTATTTCTTCTTAACTGGGCTAAAGGAAAAACAAACCGGCCATTGAAAAATAAAGATCTAAAGAAAACCCTGCATCTTTCAAGGGGAAGTGTCTTCCTTCCTTGGCAGTGAGCTGGCCACGTAGTCATATTACTGGGATTCCAAACCATACCTGAAATAGCATCTGCTAAGATCCAGAGAATCAGCTGAGATTGAAATTTTACATAACAAAGCCTGTTTTCCTGTGTACAGGTCTGTACTCTCTTTCCCTGCTCTCCCATTACCGCAATGCCAGCCTCATCCATCAAATCCCTTATAATTTCATGCATCTTTGCAGTATTTGTAGCTCCTCCTCTCCATGTCCCTCCCTTGCCACACCTGCTGAGCATTAATGGACCCTTCCTATGCCATCTAACCCTCTGCTCCATCAAGAGAATACTTTGCACACTTGCAGAAGTCGATGGCTTTGAACTCTCTACCAATCTACCAGATGCAGGGGAACCGGTGAGCAGGAGACATGAGGCACACGTGAGATTACCTCAATCTCCTTCTGTAATCAGACTAGAAGAAATTTCTGATGAAAATAATTGTACCTATAATAAACAACTCAGAAATGTTAAATATTGAGCTTAAATATCTGAGTGATGTGGCTGAATTCATACTGCCATTGATATGAATGCAGAATAATTCCACTTGTATAGTTCTGTATTAACAAAACTGTGATCAAAATGTGATCCAACGCTCTCCCAAGATGCAAGATGTCCTCTGCAACAACAAAGCAAATGAAGCAAAAGAGAATGAAAAGTAAATTAAAAAAACATTGGTCTTGCAGAGACAAAACCAAGTTGGGATAAATATTAGTGTTGATGATTTCCTTTCCATTATCTACAACGTGTTTTTCTTCACAAAGAGGTTTAATATCATCTATCACTCATGTAATGGATGGAGCGTGAAAGATGCCTTCAAGCAACTTAGCAGCTTGGCTGTGCCTCAATTTGTCATAGTCATACACAAAGAAAAAATGCACCTCCTAATACATTCAAACATGTTGCATCCTAGAAGAACACCCCAACATCTGGATATGTAAAATACAGTCTGCAACATCATGACTGCATGTCAAAGTGATTAATTAACATCACTTCTTTCTGCCAGACAGGACATACGTTTACTACAGAGCACACAACATTTGCTCTTTCTAATTTAATGATAGCACCTATTTCTTCTGCAGCAGTTTTCATCTAGAAACACCAGTATCACACACAAAGGAGGTTAGGCTCCCCATTTTATGAAACAGCAAATAGAATACAAAGAGGGAATGGGATACATTCCAGAATGATGCAGCAGTCCAGAAGCAGAGCTGGGAACAGAGCCTGAATTCTTGAAAATGAGTGAGGAACTCCAGTACTATACCCAAAATCCATCCTGTCAAGAGAATTTCCATGGCATTTCAGGATTTCAAAATGAGAATAACCACATAATTCTTTGGATAGGCTCACCATAATGAAGTTCTGCTCTCATATGCAGAAGATTCCCACGGGCTTTTAGAATATTCAGACCTTCTACTTACATATTCTATGTTTTCTGTCACATATAGCAATTCAGTGAGCCCCTTGCTCTGATTCAGAGATCAACAAAGTTATAGCAATAAAAGAATTCATAGAATTATAGAACTGTAGAATAGTTGAGGTGGAAAGGGGCCCTGGAGATCCTCTAGTTCAAATCCGCTACTCAGAGCAGGCTAAGTTGGAACAGGTTGCCAAAGGCTGTGTCTGGTTGAATTTTGAATATCTCCAAGGACAGAGCCCACAGTCTCTCTGAGCCACTATTCCAGTATTTAATCGCCCTTATAGTAAAATAGGCTTTTAATCCTTAGATGGAATTTCTTGTATTTCACTGATCTCAGTAAGCTGTGAAGCTAAGCCCTCCAAAGAGGCCTGAAGCCCAGCTGCTTGTGGTGGTCCCTTGGAGACCCAGAACTGGGCCACCACCATCAGATCCTATGAATAAGATCAATAACAAGACCTTCCACCCAGTATACTTCTGAATAAGCTCTGACAAAAGTAATTCTTCATCTGATGTTGAAAACGAATTGGGCTCTGTCCTCAAAATCGTATTTCAAGATGTATCATAACCCCATCGAGTCTGGAAGGGTTACCACCCTCTACCAGTATCTCCAGACTCGAATCTAAGGAATTCAAGCAGCTTGAATTTATTCTAGAAGGTGGAAATCATATTTGCAGAAATCCATGTGTTTTCTTACTGCTATCCCAATTGAGCTATGACACTGGGAAGCACTACAGACAGGCTAAAGCAGATGATGAAACAAAGAGTTATTCTGGGTTCCCAGGAATTCAACAACCATATGTCATGTCTCCCTGCCTCCCACCCCTGCAGCAAACCCTGCATCTCTGTGGAAAAATGGACCTTCCATGAAAATCCTCATGTCTTTCTCCAAGCCCTCCTCCTCTTGCAGTTTGTTGCTGGGCTTTGGTATTTATTTAAGAAACTATCACTGCAATCTAAGCAAGACAGGGGATCGGACATTGGTCCTTGGCTAAAAACTCTCCTGCAATCCATTCTTATGATTTACTAATACTGCACATAACTAGAACACTGCAACTCTGTACATAGGATTCAGGGAGGTGAGATTTAAGCAGGCAGTAAGGGTAAGAAGTCCTTGCCTCTATTACTACCACAAATTCCCATTGTTTCATGTTCATGTTTCCAGTTATTTCTTTTAAAATTTGAATTCTGCAGGCTAATTTTACCCAATCTACCCTGCATTTGATGCACATATGTGTAAGCATTCCACAGCCCAGCAGTCTCTGGCCTTTACATGAATAGGCACCATATCACAGGCAGAAAGCTATTGAAAATGCTGAACTGCAGAGACTTATTTCTTGAATGGCCACCCTCCAAGATCAAAGAATGAGTGTTTTATCTCTCCTTTCTGGTTGATGCCCACAAAGATCTTCCCGATATAAAATACTCGCAGTAATAATACAACACATCATTTTGATCTGGCATTTACTGTTGTTCCTAACGGGGCCCAAAGCCTTCTAGCACTACACACACCAAAGCTATGAAAGTGGATAAAACTTGCTATTACAAAGTAGCTGTGGATGAGAATCTTTCTCACAAGCTTTCTCCTTTTTACCTTTCTTCAGTGCACTCCTTATAGTTCTTTGAGCATAAATTTATGCGTAACAGTAGGTCTCTTTTTATTTTACTCCACAACCCAGCAACTCAACATACATTGTTATTATCTGATTCTACTCATCTTTTAGGTCACTGATCATATTTCATGAGTTCTTGCCATTACAAAGAGAACGACACACATAGGTGTGACACTTGGGTCTCTTCCCTGCTTCCCTGACAAATGGCCTTCGCCATCCTTTCTTGAAGAGGATTCAGATCTTTGCAACTCCCATTTTCACTCCCAGACTTCCAGGTATTCTGCTGGGTTAACACAAGTATGTTTAATAAAGAAAATCCTGCAGTTTCTCTGCACTCAATCAAGTCTTTCTAAGCTGTAAAGAAATAACTGGAGGATGTGCTAGTTATAGACTCCACATTCAAGACGATCACAAGGTATAAGGAAGGGTTAAGACTGAAGGTGTAAAGTATTCTCATGAGTACAGCAATATAAGTGACCTTTTGACTGTAGAAATTTTCCTTAATGTGCACAATTTGTGGTATTTCACTGCACATTTTTGTCAGTAACAGAATAAAACCTGACTGTTGAAAATTGCACTTTCTTTGCCTGCTCTATACTTCCAGGCCAAGAAAAGGCAGTTTTGGCAGTTGAATGCACTATAACTTCTAGCATCCCACTTCAGTATATTGTGTTTAAACATTAAACAATGTTTATTGAAGCTACAGTCCCGATGACTACTAGAGTATAGATGTTTACATCCCTTCATAAACACTTAAACAGGTTTCTTTTCCAGCACCAAAAAAGACAAATGCCACTTCAACCAGAGCACTTCACCTCTAAATCCCTTTTCTGGTAGGTTAAGGCCATCACTTTGCAAGCATTAGGTTCTGTCTCTCTTTACTTAATTGTTTGCATGACAAAAAGCATCTCAACTTTCCCCATTTGAGGCAATTCCTGACAGGCTGAGTTTTCCCTTGCTTTTACCATTGCCAGTCCCTTTGTCCTCTCAAATTCACTGTAATCTGCAATGATGCCCTGGCTGTTATGTCTCCCACCATCATCCCATCTCCTTTCTTTCCACTTCACTTTCTTATTTGGACAAAATCTGTAATTTGTTTTTAGTAGAACCAGCCAGTATAGTAACCGTCTGCTCTTGAAATTCTTGGTGCCTCACATGCAGCATAACATTCACTTTGCAAAACATCTGAATTCAGCTGTTCATTGTCTCAAGTCCAGGTATCTGCCCACTAAGCTCCTTTCCTATCCCCCACTGCTTCTGGCTGCTGTCTCACCTTGCTTATTTTTTCCCAAGAAATTCCTTCTTTGTCATGTCTCAATCTTTCTTTTCCACTGCTTTCTATTCCATGCTCCCATGCACATCACCTTCCCCTTGCTCCTCTTGGATTTGGCCTCTCTTCAAAACTACATGTGTGTAAGCGGTGGTTATGCTACAAGCGGCCCCTCTGGAGGGTCAGGTGGGACGCTAGCACACCATCTGCTCATTTATTTCTTTGGTCACAGCATCTTGCCTCATTTTGTGTTCTTTTTCTTACAGATAACCATGGCCCCTCTATGCTCCCTGCCAAAGCTAGATTAGCAGTGAGAGCAAAATGCTCACCTGTGAGCAGTAGTGGGAAGACTCTGATCTGCCAAAGCCCAGATGACAAAGCCCAGTCAGGTACGCGCTTGTTACGCCCTCTGCTATTTCATTATTTCTCTTCAAATCACTGAGGCAGACAGGCAGTCAACAAACATTCATTTCATTGGGGACACAAGATAACTGCTCCTGTGGCAAATCCTTTTCAGTGCTTTATAAGGACTACAAATAGGGTATCAATGGAGGGGTTGAGGACGGATTTTTGTGAGTGTAATTTAGAAGAACAGGATTTCTCAGAGCAAGTTCTGAACATGTTTCACTTCTAAAGGATGCTATCACACTTACAATAGCACAGACAATGGTAAAACAAAGAAAACTCTCTGAAACTTTCTCATTTTACACATAGTGATTTAAGGTCATCATGGCCTTGTTTTGGCACTGAGAAGCTACTAGAAATGCAAGTGATTGTAAGTCTGTACTAAAAAGAAACTCCAAAGAAAACATTTACCTGATTTTTACCTGTACATTGGCACATTTATCTCTAGGTTTTGCTCTAGAAGAGGTTTCTTACTCACACACAAATATATTATTGACATGGAAAATACCTTTTAAAACAATAAAAACCAGAATGATTCCATTAGGCAATGGAGTAGACCGGCATTATCATTCCCTCATTTTAAACTGTCATGTTGCATCACTTCTGCAGATCTGATCATACATCTCTAAAGTTAGTAAAGCTGCCTCCAGGCTGTGTTTTAAAAGCAACCCACCCAAGACCCCAAGGCCAGCAGCACATTACAGCTACATTCATCTTCAGTAAAGATGTTAATTGATGACTGATTTCTCACTAACACCACTTGCAGCCTGCCCTCCTTTTCCAGCTCTGCGATGGGCCCAGTAAATCCACATGAGAACTATATTCAACTCCCATGGGAAGCAAAAAGAAATAAGGCCTACCCACCTTGTGGAGGCTTATTTAAGATCACACAAAATCAGGGTGAGGTCGGAGGAGAAACTTTAGCATGGAACCTTTGCGTTTAGCAAAGGCACTGCCTATAATAACCCCCAGGTCATGGAGCAGGCATAGAAAGGGAGGGGACACAAACCATATGGACCTGACTTTTGGAAAGCTGTTCAGTACAGCAGCCAGAGTGTAGTTAAAATACACCCAGCTGCATCTTTTGAAATCTAGTATTTCAGTATCTTTGCATGCAGGTGCTGGAGCTTACAGCTGAACGAGACAACCACTGACAGGGAAAGCTGCAGATCTATGTGCTTCCTCCCTGCAACCTTCCCTCCCATGCTTGGCCATGCTCACCAATGCTGTTAGAATGAATCTACTGACTCTGCCTCAGCTCTCAGATATCACTATACAAGAAGGTTTGTATCTAACATGGGGTGATGAATGACTGCTATTTTCTAGCACATTTTACCTGCTGGAGATCTGAAGTAAGTTTCAAGTCTTATTTCTGAATGAAACCTTTTGTTTCCCATTTTGATTTCACCATTTAAAGGCTGCCCATGAAGCAGTCTTGCACCTAGGAACAGCAGCATCTTCTGAAAAATCCTGAGACCATGGAGTGGGTCCTTCTCAGCTGTAGCACACAGCTTTGGAGATAGTTATTCTTAACCCAGAAGAAGTCAGAGCAGGCCTGAGGCTCCTCCAGGCTCAGAAGCTGTGGCCTCAGCCTGCCAGAGCTCCCAGGGTATTTTCTGATACCTTAGTGTTGGACAGTGAGCTCAGCTCTGCAATCTCCAAGCATTCCTTGAAGTACCTCATGACACCTCCCACAGAGACAAGTGGTTAAGAAGCTTTCTCAGGGACCACTATACCTTTTTTTCTGCTTGCTAGTAAGCAAAAACCCCAGGAATACTTTTGAGTTGGTATCCACATCTGAGATTTTTGCCTGCACTTTGGGAGAGTGAATTCTGCTCTTTTCTCCAAGTGACAGCTTTTTTGTGACCAGGCCATAAAATTATACCAATGGCACTTTTAAATTGATCTAAAGTCTGCTCATTTGTGTAGTGCACATTTAAAGCCACGTTATTGTAAGATGCACCAGCAATGAAATTTAGCATTAGCAATTCAGTTCATTAAAAAGGGTATTTTAGTAGGTTCTTTCTTTTATAGCTATTACCCTGTCTAAAGTGAGAGAAACCTCAGTCAGCTTAATAAAACTAACAACTTGTCACACATACACTGCCATTCTATGAAGTCTCCTCTGCTCTCACCAGTTCAGCAGCCAAGGAAAGATGTATGGGAGCCAAATTCCCCCTTGCAAAACCACACAACACCTGTGCAGGAATGCATATAGCCCATTCAGTACTAGTAACCATGGTTTCATTTACTGAAAATTATCCTTAAATTGTAAAGTTTTAGTCAACCATCAAGCCATTCCCCAGATAAGAGAATGATAAAGTTCATTTCCAGATGTGGCAGTGGTGCTCAGGATACAGTGGGGCTCTGCTTCGGGAGGGTAGGTACCCTGTTCAGTTACAAACACCTCCTCAACACAATTGTCTTGCTTTGGTAGAGAGCTTCCATGTATATCCCTGTTTGCTCCCAAAGGTTCACACTCACCTCTCTTGTCTGAAATTTAAATGACTTTTTACACTCCCTTTCTTCTTTAGAGAAAGGCTCCAAAATGATGTTGCTACCTTAGGCCAATACAGAAGACAAACTCTTAGCATGCAGTAGCCTCATCAGCAACTGCTCTGAGTTCAAATGGGAAGCATGGTTTTAACAGATCACCTGAATTCTGTGCAAATATTCACTCCAGTACATAACTCATTATGGGCTTATCTCTTAACCAAAGCAGCCAAACATGCAAAAAACTGGATGCTTTAACAGAGGAGATGATTGTGGTAATATTGTAATAATTGCATACAATTGTGCAGACTTATCCTAATAACATTACACTTTATTTCTTTTTTAAATCTTTATTAGACAGCTGAAGGCCTTTTACACTACAAACCCAAACTATTTTCTTAGCACATCTCTATCTTCTGGTACCCATCTATGTGGTAGGTCAAAAAGTCATCTCTGTCTAGGAGTAAGGAGTACGTTCAGACCCCTGACCTGTATATTGTGCTCAGCTCAGCAGGAGACCTGGCACTGGGCTGGAACTTCCCTTTCCTGATGAGCTGAACTGGGGTAATTCATTGAAAGAAAAACCTGCCATTGCTCAGCCTGGATGAGCCTCAGTAACTCTTGGTCCCTAAATGGGATCCTCATCAGTGTAATTTCCTCTCCCATCCTCCCCCATCCCCCAGTCTCTTAAGTTCCAATTTCAATAATGACTTAAGCATTTATCTAACTTAGGTTAGTCATTATTGACTTTCGAAGGTCTATTCACACACATGAAGTACACTGCTAGATCAAGCCTTATGAGCAATGGAACACATTGGAAGACAGAACTCCAGAGACCGAAGCAGCCAGTCAGGTCAGCTCAATGGAATCTTCAAAGCCATTCAAAAGAGGCATCTCAAAGGAGGGCTGAGATTGCTGGGGGGAAATGATCTGCCACTACCTCAAGCTTTAGAAGTAACCAGCTGATTTAAGTCCTTTCCCACACTCCAGCAGGGAAGATGAAGGTGACAAGTAAAGGGACACAGGGTGCTGAATTTCTATTTTCTGCTTACTTTGGTACACAGCTTAGAATAACTGGCACCTGATCTACTGATCATCAATGAGTCACGCAGAAGTAGTATAAAAAGCAATTTTTTCTCAAAGTAAATCTTGGATCTACTTTTTCTCTTCCAGAATCAGCTGTTGCCCTTTGCTTGGCCCTGGTTACTGTGGGAAAAAGCCAAGGCTCATCTCTCCCATAAGCTTACAGCACCTCCAAAGCAGTTAACTTACAGAACCTGAGAGGATACAATCCTATCTCTCACAGAGCAAGGAGAAACCGACACAAAAAATGGAGTAGATACTAACAGCTTCAGCAGGAGACAAAATATTCCCACCAAATGAAAAATGATGGATTAGCCCAGCTTAACGCAGCCAAATTATCTGTGTAAAAATACATACAGGACATGCTGCTGTGCTAGTAACTGCACTGAACAGCAGCTTGTGTTTACATTTCTATTCCCTGGATACAGGCTGTCCTGCGTAGGCTGGGCCTATGAAGATGGGCTGTGCCAAAGACTGCTGAACACATGCAACCTGGGCACGCCAGCCCAGGAGCGTGGGCCCAACATCCAGCAGAGGCAAAAATTAAACACAAGCTGTTTACCTGATTGCACCAGCTCCGCAGTGATTGAAGGGAGATGGGTGTTTCTGAAGTTTAAGGAAGAGCAAATGGTTAGAACTGAAAGACAAAGAAATCTATTCCACTCCATAATTGCTACAGAAAGATCTTTGTATGAGCCTCACTGGAACTTGGGTTTATACATTTGCATGTCTTTGCACAATGTAGCTGTCACTGAGCCTGCAAATCACATCAGAATTAAGCTGCAATTTGAGCTTGGGTTAAATAAAAAGCGTATTAAAACTTTAAAGTCCACGTGCCATAGATACGGAATTCTGTTTCAGCAAAAGCAGTAATTAAGTCTGGATCCCAATGGAAGTTTCAAGACTTTAAACATTCTAAAAACTGCATCTGAACTCAACAGCTGGAATGACAAATGAAATACTTTGGCTTTGATGGAAACAGAAACCCTGTACTCAGTTCTGTCACCTCATTTGGCAGCCACTGCGGTACAAACCCCCAGCATAGACAAATTCCCCCACAAGAAACAGGGACAGATGTCCTTCAGGAACAGGCCCTGAATCCAACTCATTGCCCACTAACAGTTTAGGACAGCTGAGGTCTCCCACCTTTGCATCTTTTTGATGCCTTGGTGGTTTCCCAGTCAGCCCTACCCTAAAAACCTGAGCATAGAAAATTAATGATTCCAGATCAGTCCCTGATTTTGTTTGAGCCTGTATCTGCAAACCAGGAATCTCTCCTTTGAGCTTCATTTCTTTTTTATTTTAAGAATGTGGAAGCCAAAATCAAGCCCCCAAACACCACAGACTCACTTTAAAATACTCTGTTTTTTTCCTGAGATATCTGCCATTGCTTTCATAGCTTGCTGAGCAACCGCCCTTCAGATTTAGCAAAGTATCTGCAGTCCTCATTCATCACAAGTCTTGGAACTGAAGCGCTCCAGCTGCTCCAGGGCTCTACCCTTAAATGTGATCTTGCTGTGATGTTAGACTTTGCTGTTGTCATGACCTTGGCTATTTTTGACAAAGAGATAAAGATGATGCAGGTTCTTGCTCTTAATGACAGTTTGTACAAAACATCCTTTCCAAAGAAGATTGTGTTATCTGTATATGTACATTACTGCCCAGCCTATGCCTGGCTGCAATGTTGTAATCAAGGGACATAGCATGAAGGAAGACTGTTTGGCGTTGTTACGCCAACATCTCCTTAAGTACACTATTCTATTTTCTCCCCATCCCAACAGCAAAGCAAACATTTTGAAACCCACTTTATTTTTCCATTACAACCTCTGTGTTTGCCTACTCTGAAATTTCTCAAACTGAGACACACGATTTTGGAAGGTTCTTGCTTTTAATTCAGGGCTCTTGCTCGGAACTTTCTTTTTCCTACCTCTTGTCCACTGCTCTGCAAATCCCTTATTAAGCAGAAAGATTTCTGTGATCTTCTCTGCAATGACAAGTTCTCATGAAAGTCAAAATGGTCTTCAGTGACACTGCCTGATGAGTTTTCACATTGTGAAAGAAAATCACCTTATCCCTTAGGGGCCTGATGAAAGAGATGCTTGCTTAGATTTCACTGAGGTCTTTTTAGCTGTTTCTTCTAAACTGACTCAGCAACCTCCTTAAACACCTGCTTAATTTAAAGCAGATGAAAAGCCCTACTTCTATGTCAACTTAAGGATATGCTTAAGTGCTTTGCTGGATTGGGGCCTAAAGGCTTGCAGATACAGATGGCTGTTATCAAGACCCAGAATAGGCCAGGTAACCACCAACAGTCAATTATATCCCTACCAGAACTTCAAGGCAGTACATCATACTGTTTGAAGTTAATTGTTTTGAAATAATTGGACAGGTGAGCAGATAAGTTCACACAGAGCATTTGCAATTTCCCTTTGTATTTAAAAAACACAACAGCACAGACTGCACGGACAAAATGGGCACGATGTTATCAAAACAAGTTAAAAGGGAAGGGAAAAGGTATGGGTTTGGTATTTTTCTAAAAACTTCTCCTTTTAATTTCTAGCATCATTAAAACCTTGAAAACATTTTGTTTGGGAGCTTCTTCAGTTAATATCTCATTACTTCTCTTTTTATTGTTATGGTAATCAAGCCTTAATATATTGCAGCTTTATAGCATGAAATCAAGGCTAGGCCTGTGGGCATCGACAGATGTACCACAGCATGCTGTAAAACACAGGTACAGAGGCATGCAGAGCTGAATATGGCACAGGGCTTTTTTATAATTGTTTAGTAATTCATCTGAAGTTATTTTAACCTTGACAACAGCTGAACTCTAACATGTACCACGATCAGTCACTGGGAAGCTGCTCCTAATAGCAAGCCATGTTGTCTTACAAGCTGAGTTTTAGGAAAGCATGAAAGAACATCTGAGAATGATGATTAAGGTGTTTGAATGCCTTACAGGCTGTAGTTGAAACTATTCACAACATTTAACTGAGTATATTCTAGCCAATGGAGAATGGTAGCACTGGGAAGCTGTGTTTGACACCAGAATCTTGCCTCCCATTGGAAATCTGTGCTTGGGGGCAGAATTCAGACCCTCTCCTGGCAAATTACGCACCAAAAGTACAAGCATTTGGATCTGACTTCTGGTTTGGAAGTGACATGTGGACCTTGTGCTGGAGCTCTGTTTGTGGTTGAATTTCACCCATCAAACCAAATGAAAGTTATATAAATAACTTTTGGAAAGTTCTGATGGTCTCATCTGCAGGGCGTTGAAATACTACCTCAGAAAGAGTGAGCGTCCCTAGATCTCTCCCAAATGACAGCAGAAAACCCCCAGTGTCAGGTCCACTTCTCAACACTGTTTTCAAGAGAGAACATTCAGGAAACAATTAACAGCTCCTGGGAGATTTTCTAAATTTAAAGGGAGTGTTTGGGCAAGCAATCACCTTCCCAGTACAAGAGTTTCAAACAGCCAACATTAAAAGCAGTATGCCTGAGACTTAATAAAATCACTGATACTGAGGAGCATCTCAGAGAGTTCTGTGGCCTCGGCGGGAGCCAGGTGGCATTTGGACAGCAATAGCTTCAGTTTACTCACAGCACAGCCCTACAGAACCTCTCAGAAACATCTAGCAACTGACATTTGTCACTGCAAACATGTAACCTTCATAGCAGGCACCCAGTATTAATGAAGGAATAGGAAAAACGTAGGCACAGGTATTACATTGTTCCAGGAGAAGTGAAAAATGTTTTCAACGTTATTACTGGATAACAGTAAGACACAACTCAATATGTGGATTATCAACATGTCTGGAAAACCTGGTTAACCTCAGTGAGGCAAAGGCTCTCAGCTTCTGTCCCAGAAATACTCAGAGTAACAACACACTGCATTCAGCTGATAGCTGTTCTATCCCTTTTAATTTAAACTTAAATCTCCTAACATGAAGGAGGTCAGTCATCCAAATTTCTAGCAGGAAGCATAAAGGTGAGCAGCTCTCAGCTGCAGCAGAAGCCAGTTCTGTTAGCCATTCACACTTATGGGCATTCCATCAGACAGTGCTTGTCGAATCAGACCTTAGGACAAGCGTATGTGTTGCCCAGCATATAACAAATGGAATGGAAGACAACGGGCACTACAGTCCAGCAAACACACTAATTACATTAATAAAAATGAAAGCTTAAATTTTGAAGCTAATCCTGGGCTATCATTTATAAAAGTTAACAGGGCATATTTAATTTAGGAATTGGCTAACGCTTCTCTTGCCACTGCTGAAACCTCATAAATGAAATATACTGGATTGCTGCCCAGTGCAGAAATAAAAGTTATGAATAATGTTTCTATCTCAATCATTGTCAGTGCTTTAATATTCCTAATTGCTTTAAAAAGCTAAATATTCAATATAGGAAAAACCTTCTTTTTCTTTTTATCTTCACTTGCAAGTTACTGCAATTTAATAAGAGTCACTGGGTAGTTTTAGTCCACGAGACCATTCTAAAGTTTCATATCTTATCCTTTCCTCTTCATATTTACCAAGAACGGAGTGCTGTTACTCTACCTGTAAATGTATGCATCTATATGGTATGTCCATGTTGTCAGAGCCTTTTTTTACTATTAGAATTTGTAACTTCTCTAAGTGCACTGTACAAATACCCACTGGTGCTTAGGTTAAATATATCCCTTACTAAAAATAACCAGAGGATAAAATGAATTCCTGAGATCCTACGCAATATTTTACAAGCTTTCTTTTTAAAAATATCATTATAGTCAGTATGTGATGCTGCTCAATTTTTCCCTTGTCTTCATTGTCAGGTAATCCCAAAAAGTTGCTTCAAACCCCAAAGGCTGGCCTTTCTTTCTGCCCTTCCTCCCTGCTTCCTCCCTATTGCCTTTTCTGCTCTGAGGAGCAGCAAAGCTGCGGACAAGCCACCAACGACTTGACCAGACAAGAGTCTGTCCCATTGACTTGAGCCTCTGGAGGTGTTCATCCTCTGTCACATTTAAGTCCTATTCCCTTCTAATGCCTCCCTTTATAGATCCCTTATCTTTTTGCCTGGTAATGACGCCTCTTTCTTAAGATCCCAATGAATTTTGTAGAAAGGGAAGAAGTAAAAGCAAAATGAAATGTTCATTCAGTAAATGACTCACAGCATCTTTCTTGATGCAGTTTTATTTACTTCCCTGACACACAAACAGACTTCATTTAACAAGTTTATTTCTGTTGTATCAATAAGGTGTTGGGCCTGTGTTGCACATCATCTCTGATGATTGCCCTGGGAAGAGCACTGCCTGCTTCATTTCAGCAGGAACTAACCACAGACTTAAACTTATCATTACCAATTAAGAGTTTGACATATACAGCTTCACCAGCTGAACGAACTGAAAGCCTCAAGTGTGAATTAATTTCCCAGCCAAAGGTGCCAAACTCCTACCTCTACCATTTCCCTAACTTCTGCAGTATGGATAATTTAAGTTATGGATTTCAAGTCAGAAGGGAGAATCTGGGCTGTGTGAAAAGTCAATGGCAAAACTCCCACTGCCTTCAACAGGACAAGGATTCTGTCTAGAGACAGTGCTTTCCAAACGACTCCAAGTACTCCACACAGTATTTAATGAAGAATGTGTTGTATTAAAGGTTTAAGAGAGCAAAAATATCATAATAGAGCTATATTAACTGCATTGGTATCCTAATAACAGGAGTGAAAGCATTAAGAGCATCAACAGACAGACTTCATTTTTCCACTTAAAGTATCCGAGTTCTAAGGCTACTGTGTTATTTAAGATCTTTTTCTTTCATAGCAGCATAAATCTCCACCACGTGATTGTAAATCTTTACTCACCACTAGAGCAATCAGTACCTCCCCATCCTGGTTCACAGTGACAAGTGTCGGGAGAGACACATCTTCCATGCACACACTCCTCTGTGCAGAGTGCTGTTTGGAAGAAACAAAGCACAGCATTGTAAACATAGTAAGTGGTTGGTAACAGTACACTTAACTATGCCTCAGAGAGCAATCTTTTGTTTAAAAATATTAAACAAAGCAAACACACACAAAAGAATTACTTGCAAGATTTAATTAATACAAAGTGACCGAAATAAAATGTAGGTCTCTTGACAGCAATAACTCATCTGTCACTTCAGCACTTTGCAATGAAAACCTCTAACACCAGAAATTACTTTGGTTGGCAGTTTTGCTTCATGATAAAATTTTTACCAAACTGACATTATTATTATATTACAGAATACCAGCTTCTTGTAGTGCACTCAAGTTGCTACTTTTCATAAGATAAAATGGAACTCAGTTTTGAAAGTATATTAAGATCCAAAATAGATTTGTAAGAAAATAGCTCAAGGAAAAGAAACAATTTCACCACACGATGCAGTAGCTGTAAGGACAGCCTTGTCTTTTCAAGGTCACCAGTCTTCCATAACTACAGTGCTCTGTATCTTATTTGTCCACTTTGGATTATTGAATGCTCAGTATCCTCAAGGTTCAGACTATGAAAAACTGGTTGGTTTTACTGTCTCCCTTGCCAGTTGCCTAGAGATATACACAGGAGAATCTTCTTTTCCTCTCCCTGAGTAGGAACAGCTCATAGTTTTAAGACTTCTCCTGTGCTGTTGCAACGTCTTAGTTTTCAGTTTATGCTGGTATGTCCATCACATACAAAAAAACCTGGACAATAACTACTTTAAAGGCTGAACTTTATTGCTTACTACCTTGTTTCCATTTTACCACTTAAGACATTACCAAAAACTCAGCATGTCAGTGATTCAAATTGGATGGTTAAATTGAAACATACAATTTCCATCTAGACTAATATGTATGAGTTACTAACAAATACGATGCAGTGGCAATGAGATCACCATATTGAAATTTATACACACAAATATAGATACCATACATCTTATTTCATATATAACCTATGTTTTTTACCCTGTGTTTTCATATTCAATGGGAAATAGGGTATTGTGTTTACTTAAACAGGAACTGGCTGAAGCCAGACTACAAAATTCTTACTCCAAGACAAAGATTAATTCATTCCTGTCTGAAATGAGGCCAGTAAAGCTGATTTGGGAAGTAGCTTTGTGTTGCTGTACTGAAAACACAGCTGAACTACCCAGTTAAAGCCTTCTGGAAGTTGCACTGGTTCCATATATGAAACACCCTGTTAGATCCAAGTCCCTCATATTCCACAATGTCTTGACCATTTGAACAACACCTCATGTATTTGACATTCTGTTTGGACTACCAGATCAGATCACATCTTGAATCCATGCTTATGCTGGCATCAAAGCTGATGGAAACATTTTGCTGTCTATTCTGATTTTGGGTCATCACACCAACCCTCTGAGCTATCCATGATGTATTTAAATCCCATTTTAAATCACAAGCGAACTTTCAATAATCCTACGGGACAAATCTTCCTCCTTTTTATCCATCAAATCACATGAGATCAATGACCAGAATGTTGTCTCATTAGGACGACTCCAAGATCTTTCTAGATTAGTCATTTCCTTCCTAGGTTTGCTGTATGTCAAAAAGGCAATTTATTCTTATTTCATATCTTGTGTTTAGATAGTATTGCAGAGGGCATGAAATATTGATAACTAATTCTCTAGTCACTAATTGTTCTCATCTTTTAGGCATTTATTTTACTTGAGTTGGAGTTTCTGAAGATATGAGGCATCCTCATCTACAGCTGTAGGATGGAATTAAAGACAGGATATTCGATAAACAGGACTTTAAAGTAAAGAAATACACATCTTCATGCAAGCATTTTAAAAAGGCTGGTTATCCAGAACAAGTCCACATAAAGAACATCCACATACATTTAGGCTGTTATTAAAACTACAGCGTGCTAAAAGATACACAGCATGCTGGGATATACTTTGAAAACTGTGCCCTCTGTAGCTGTATCTGAGAATACAGTTCTCATTGATGTCACTTACAGACTAGTTTTACAAGAGGTATGGAAATCAGCACTGAGGTTTTTCTGTTGCCTGTGTGGACAATTACAATAATAACTCTTCCTACATGTAAAACGTGCAACTTGTTATACTTTTACTCAGGCCAGGTTCTCAGCTCAAGCCATAGGGCATAGTTTGTGAGCAAGAAGGTTGATGGTGACTGTTTCTTCACTCTTCCAAGTAACAAAACTCCTGCTTATTACTGCTCTAGATATATTTGATTTAGCCACACAAACATATTACAACTTAACTATGATAACATAAATATGAAATATTAATAACTAATTAAACTAATAAAGCTAATTTAATCACCCAGCTCTGCACAGAAGTGCTGATGTCTGTAGCAGTGCTCCAACCCCTTGAGACATGTGCTATGTGAGACTTACAAGTAAGGCTCAAGATAGTATTCCTCATTCTAAAGCAATCATAGAATCACAGAATGGTTTCAGCTGGAAGCTTAAAGCTCAGCCAGTTCCAGTCTGGCCTTGAATATTGCCAGGGATGGGGCAGCCACAGCTTCTCTGGGCACAATGTGCCAGCGCCTCAGCACCCTCACAGGGAAGAGCTTCTGCCTAAGAGCTCATCTAAATCTACCCACTTCAGTTTAAAGCCACTCCCCCCTGTCCTACGAGTGAACACACAAGTACTGTAGAGGACTGCATCTTTGGGTTTAGGTGCTTTAGGTGTTTTAAGTCCCACACAGCTTCAGATGACAATGTTCAATGCGCAATTAAGACTCAAGCACGGTAAAGACACTCCTTGAAACTGTGGGCTCTCTCATCTCTGTTTATTAGCTCGCTAAAAGCAAGGTAAAATAAAATAAGCAGCTATGAGCTCACTAGCAAACAGTCATTTAAAGTTGTGAAATTACACAGGACTAATCCTATCTGCCTGGTTCACAGAAATCCCCCCTTTTTAAAAGGGGATGCTCTGATATAACCCATTTTATCCAAAGAAGCAAATAATCAGACTCCTGCACTGTCTGATTCCAGTCAGGCCCGTAAAGGTCCATATAAAGGTCGTATTAGGGTAGAACTCTGAAGTTTTACCATAGCAAATAAAATTGTGAATCTCCCCTATTAAAGGGAAGCCTTGCCTTGCTCTAATCTTTAGAGTTTAAATTAATTTTTCATTCTATTAACATTCAACATAATAGGATACAAAGGTCCCTAAGGCATTCTTCATAATATACTTTGTACAGTGGTTTGCAAATGATCTTACTAGTTAATGGAACTATAAAAATTACTTGCACATAAAGGTCAAGAAAAATAAAGGTAAGTATATAGTTTCTGACACTGTCCTGTTCAACACTCGGCTAAAGGCCCCTGGAGTAAAGAAAACTTGTGCTAATGCAAGAATATAATTCCTCCCAGTATAATAAGCCCAAGCAGTTCAACCTTTGGAATTCCAGACTTTTTATGTCTGCATTTTCCCTTGACCAGTTCTCTTGAACAATCCAGCACCTCATTGATCAGTTTATAATTAGCATTCTTGGCATGAGTTGAAGATCAGTTCGTAGTTTGATGCAGGCTGGTAATAAAATGACCTACATCAAAGCCCTGCCAAAACGCCATCTTCGTAAGGATGCATTCAGCATGAATTATTTGGCCATACTCAAGGTTACACAGCAACTGCTCCTTAGCATGGAATACAGTCAACAAAAGTGCTGCAACGATTCATTTGATGCTTATCAATCCTTTTATAATTACAAACAGTGCTTTTTTTAACGTATAAGGTCAATCCTCAGGGAAACAGACCTAAAGATTAAACTCCTTTCACACCTGAAATGACTGCATAGATTTCTCTAACACTAGCACTTATTTTTTAATTGTTGTCTTGAAGCTGAATTTAGGTGCACTAAATGGGCTGTCTGTTTCTCTTATCTACAAAGGGACGAAATAGCCAGGATATTGCTGTTGAGGAGTACAGTGCTAGAGTGGAGCAGACTCTTCTGGAGAATACTTTCATTGCAGAGTTACTTCAGCTGAGGGGCACCAAAGTTGGATTCTCTCTGTTTTCCTTGGGGCTGCATTCCTCTGTATGGACCCAAACTAGAACTTTGCAGAGTTTACCCTGCTCATTCCCATGTTATCAACCCATTGCCTTCTTGTACTTCGTTACACAATGTAACTAACACATGCCACAATTACCTTCTCAGCCTCTCTCCTAGAGGTAAAATGCATTTAGAAAAGAGTTTCATTCTATGGGAATAAGTACGGACTGACTCCCATGTGTTGTGCTTGCGATGGAATGTGGTGACATTTGCAGCAGTGAACCCGGAGGAGATCACACCCAGCACATTCCATCTCTTTCCCACTTCAGCTGGTGGGACTTTGTGGCGCTAGACAAGGAAAATATCTTGGAAATAAACAGCAGTACAAAGCCTAAAGGAAGGCAGCGTAGAAAGCAGGACACCAGCTTCATGAACTGCACTCATTCACAGCAGTGTGAGCTGCTGAAGAGGCGTGCTGGAGTGTTCCGTACTAGCTGGAGTTCCCTGGGCGCTGTGGGCTTTCTGCCCAGGGATTGTAATGCAGCCAGGAGGTGACAGAAAGCATAAAGAAATGTAGATACATTATAATAATGGAAAACATAGCTAAATGAAGATACAGATGCTACTACGTGAGAGCATCTTACACAGAATGAATGGGTCTGTTGTGACTGCACACGTGGCACAAGGACATTGTCCCCAGACTGCAAGTTCTTCCAAATACTTTTTCCTGCCATCCCTTAAGCAGTCTCTGCCTGTATTTCTTCACTAGACACTGATCTCACCCAAACTCTGATCAATATCATTTGTTTGCTGTGAGCCAAAGGTAGTCCTGTGTTTTTTTCTGTTATATTGCTAGGATTCTAATTTCAGGTCACCTAATCAGTTTGCCCCATGCTTGTGTCATGGTGTAACTGAAATGAGGACAAGCTTGATAGTGTTGGACTATACAGAGCCAAAGCTTAATGGAAAAAGTGATGTTTTCCTTCATTATTTCGTATGTGTCCCTGGAACAACTTGGGTCATTTTAGCACATTCCTCCAGTCCCCTGTGTTGCTTTTAGGGGAAAAAAAAAATGATTCTTTCAGGTGAACCACCAGTTATCTCACGGCCAGTGGTTTCAGATACTGCAGAGAGGTCACAGGAGATGAAAAAAGATGAAAAAGATGCTTGCCCCTTTTCCACTAGGAATCTGTTCACTCAGGGCCACTCTGGTGTTTCCATCTTAATGTACTGGCCTAAATCCAGGTTGTGCTGAGTCTACAATATTGGCTTCATTAGATAAGCCTGGAGTCAGCTTTTGGCTAGATTTTCTTAGGATGTGCTCAGAAAAGGGGGAGTTGATAGTAGAAGAAAGATGACTACAGCTAAAGCACCCAGGTGGGTTTTCCTCATTCTTAGATTATTGCTTATTTGCTGAGCGGAAGATTCCCTCTGTAAATCACTGCCTTTCCATCAGGAATCACACTGATTAGATGGTTTCCTGGATAATTGTTCCAATGAAGTGGGATAATAGTTCTTTGCATTGCTTAATGTCTGATTCTATGGTCATCACTCAGGATACATCCATTAATTTATCACCTTGGATAGCACTTTAATGCATGGTTCAGCAACTTTAATTCATAAAGGTATTAAGAGATCTCAAAGCCTGCTAGCAACCCTTATTTTTCATCTCCTTCTTGGTACCTGATGAAAATAATAATAAAAAATACAAACCCAAGGAGATCAGTGTGAGCAAAGGAAAGATGAGACTGATGCAGATCATGCAGCAGCCATGGATTGCAAGATCAGCCCCTTTTCCTGCAGATTTGGAATAAGAGGCTATGCATCTATGCAATCAAAACAGAATCAGTGGTCTTTCTTGCCTGGGACGTGGGGAGTCTCTGACCACTGCCTTGGTGAGATATTGATCTGTGGAAGGTAGCAGCTAGGTTGTGTTATCCTCAGTCTTGACACCCTGCCAAAGCTTAGGGAGTTGGCTATGCCAGAGATGACCTGTGAATGTCTGAGGTAAAAGGATTGAGGAGACACATTTTAAGGATTCATCTTCTCCCAGGAGCAGAATCTGACATACATTAGCATCATTGTTGACAAAATATCAGTGAATTCACCAGGAGGTGAAGATTTATTAATAAGCATCAAATCTAAGATAGTTTCAGCTCAGATTTCTAGTACAGTGTGGGGCTCTGATGAGTAATGTGAAGGTGAACACAGGGTCCCCCATCTTCTTGTCATGGCTGAGTGTCCCAGGAAGATGACATGGGCTAATTTACAGGTCTTAGAACAATTCCAGCCAGACCTCCGTGTTTCAGACTCCCAGGTCTCACACAGGAGCAATGTTCAAGTTTCCTGATACTGGAGAAATTAGCGCTGATGAGAATCTAGTTTAGTCTGTGTTGTGATCTATTGCCTGCTGTAGGTCTTACTGTAAGGAATGGCTTGGGAAACAGACTGTGCCAGGGGAAGGTCAAGGTAGAGGAGAAGCAGGCGCTTTTTCTACGTGCCCTCAGAAAAGCAAGACTGGTGAAGCACTTTTTGGAATTGCAGTCTGGTTAGTTCTGAGGAACAGCTGAGCTGGAGAGGCACGTCCCTGAGATGGGAATGGCATCGCATGAGTGACCATGAAATAGTGACAGTAACAGAGGAGAAGGTTAGAGCCCTGCAAACAAAGAGGTTGATGGAGTCACACATTTAGCAGACTCTTTGTATCATTCTGATGCCCCATTGGCTTCATCTGCTCTTGCAGAGAGAGGGAAAGGGAGATAGTACTTACCATTTAATAATGTTTGAATGAGAGCTGAAAAGCAGCCTCCTAGTAGCAGCAAATGTCAGAAGAGCAGAACCGCGGTCAGGAAGCTGAACCGCTTTGTGTTTGGTTGTGTGAGTAACTGAAGAGCTCTGCAGTACTTCAAAAGTACGAAAAAGGGCCGTTGGGAAGGCAGGGCTCTGAGCACTGAAGTGCATCTGCCCTGCAAAGTGGACAGGTTACAAGGTTGGGTAAAGCAGCACTGATGTGTTAGTCCGTAGATAAATTCTGCAACGCAGCTCTAGCAAGAGGAATGACTGCAAAGGCAGGAGGGATGTAAGCTCCAGAACTAGGCAAATTCTGCACTGAAGGCAAAGATCTGTTTCATGCCTGATTCCAATAGATTCGTGACCAGTTTCACATAGGAAAGGAAGACCTTAGACCCAAGGTCAGAGACGACACACCACACATGGGTGTCTCTTGCTCATCCCCAGTGTTCCATAGGGATCATGAGATACAAGTACCCGGGCTTGCTCTGTGGGGAGAAGAGCGAAATTCCACTTTCAGGTGAAATCCTGATCACTGTAAGGTAGTCACACTCCCAAATCACTTACCATGGTTAAGGCTCAGTCTTTCTCACTGTCACTACAGAAAGTGAATCTGAGCCCACAGAGAACTCTTTGAAGATCAGCTAAATATTGATAGTGGTTGATCATTTAAGGCCTGCAACTGATGTTATACATTTTCTGCCATTGCTTCAACTAGAAATAATCACTGCATTCTACCAAGTTGAGAGGAAGGACTTCTGCTGAGATCAATTCTGCTGATCAATGTTCTAACACAATATTATTCTGTGGGATAATTTCAGCATTTAACTTTTTGTGGTAAACGATTTCCCATTGTCTCACTGCATGGTTCACAACAATCATTATCACTAGTTCAAACTCTTAATGAGGTTAAGAGAGATCCTGAATCAGCAGAGCAGAATCTATGACCCAGGAAAGCTTTTCCCCTCCTGTGCCCTCTGTCTATTCCTTCCACTTTGGTAAATTGACCAACTCTTTGCAGCAATTTGTAGAAAATACATTTTCACTGGTTAATTTTCTACTGGAACTTGATTCATCCAACCAGCAAAGCTAATGATAATTCCTCTGCAAATTGTGCTTTATATTGCATCTTTAAAAACAACACTTCTATCTTTTCCTAAGTAATATAGAAATATTAACATCTACTTTTAGGCATTGTCTTTCACTCTATATATGATCTAGCAGACCTCACTCCACCAAAACTAAATGCAGTCAAATAGTGTTTGTCAGCAGGAAGGTACTGGTTTTTTTTTTGAGGACAGAAGAGGGAAGAAACAATTCTTCCTTGCCAAAGGCAGTGGAAGTATTCCACAATCATTCTGTTCTTTACTTTAGGGGAATTAGGTTTTGTTACTTGAAGGAAATTCTTTACAGGCTGGGGAATAATGGCTTTAATGGCCATTTTAATGGCTTTAAGGTGAAAGAGGGGAGATTGAGATGAGCTCTTAGGCAGAAGCTCTTCCCTGTGAAGGTGCTGAGGTGCTGGCACAGGATGCCCAGAGAAGCTGTGGTTGCCCCATCCCTGGCAGTGTTCAAGGCCAGGTTGGACATAGGGGCTTGGAGCAAGCTGCTCTAGTGGAAGGGGTCCCTGCCCACGGCAGGGGGTTGGGACTGGCTGAGCTTTAAGGTCCCTTCCAATCCAAACCATTCTACAAGGAGAGCAGAAGCTCATAGCCAGGATCCCTGCCAGTATATGGAGAAGCAGCCAAACCTACAAGAAGAAGAGAAAACATAACCTGGTCTACCAAACCACCTGTAATGGCAGTTACTATCAAACAACACTCAACAGACTGCTGAAGCAATGACTGTTCTCCACTCAGGAGCATGGGTACCTTCATCTGCAATCTGTCCCCTCCAGGAGTTGTGCTGGAATGGAAAGTGAGCTGCCAGTTGGAAAGTACAAAATCAGAAACTAGCTAAAAGTGAGAAGTCAGAAATAACCAAACATTTCCATCATAGAAAGACTGGAGGAACGTACAGCTGAGGAAGATGAGGACGGCAAGACTCTCAGAGGTGCTAGAGCAGACAGTGAAAGACATGAGTCTAAACAGCACCGTAAAATAACCAAGTTATCTTGCCCGTTTCTCTGGAATCACCACCCCAGAAGTACAGTACTTGCATATTTAGCTACAGGTTACCTCCCCTCAGGGCATTAAGTGAATTTCTTTGTGTACGAATTCCATATTGCCATTCCTGAGAAATATTTCTTATAGGATTTGGTAGCATTGCTACATGCCCATAGATCTCCGATTACTGACTTGCCGGTCTCATGCCAAGAGCGTTCTATTTTCTGTCAGTAAATGACACAGCTCCACCGCTGATTGATTTTCATAGGCAGAGACTATGTGCTATGTATCAGAGTGAGGATGGGAGTGCCTCAAAAATGTTCCTAAAAGATCGTAAGTAGATAGACAAAGACATCTGGCCTGCATGATACTTCTGGCTATCTTTGCTGAGTGATGCAACACCTAATAAAACTAAATTACTCTGATTCTCCCAGATAAATTTTAGTCCTGTAGCACATTGAATAAACTATTGATTTTTTCAAACAAAATCTTTCTTCATTCTTATTCCAAATTTCATCGAGCCAATCTAACAATAATCCTTTCTTTGTTTCTCCCCAAAATAGGATGAATATGGACACATTTCTAAAGGCAAGCCCATCATCAAGGCCAGGCTATTAGATGGCATGGGTCCCAGAGGGCCAGTGCTTTTCAGACTGCAGTGAAGATCAAGCCACACACTCCAAATGAAGGTCACCCTGATGAAATCAGGGATAGGAGTACAGTCTGTTTGAAGATCATGTTATGAATAAGCTACACTAACAGTACTGGGGATGGAATATTTAAATGCAGACACTTTTGACTTGTCCCACATTTCAAAAGGAACCATAGTGATGTCTTCCAGAGCAACTTAGGGAAAAGAACTGCAAAAAAGACCTCAGGAAACAAATTGTTGTGTAATTATAGGGGCTGATTTTCATCCCAAAACACTAGTCTAAACTCTTCTGTACCCAGCTCTAGACTGCAGATTGGCTGATTTAGGATCAACTCCAATCCCTTAGTAATGTCTAAGTGTCTAGAGAAACTTTCTACTAATGATACAAGGTAAAGTGTACTTCTCAATTTCTGTGATTCACACTGTTGCCTGAAAATAGAAGAATGGATCTGGGAATAAAAACTTCTACCTCCATTATCAGAAGCTGCTGAAGATGTCTACCCTTTACGAGAAGGTAAATATTACATATCATTTGCATAAACACAACTATTATACAGTATTTGGTGGGAAAAAAAGATCATTTTGGATACCTTTAATAATGCTTTTAAAAGAAATTCTATTTAAATTGTAGATTCTCCTAACCCATGGCACCTGTCAATGCAGCTGTAGTGATATCAGATCCTAAAATAGTACCAGTGACTTACTTCAGCAGAGCTTGGATATTGCACTACACTGCTGTAACAAAAAGCCTCCTTTTGTTGCTTGTTATACTGAATACCCAGTTTAACGTCTTTACAAATTTGCTTATAATGTGTTCCACAGACAGTTTCTTCTTTTTAATCAGAAAAAGAGCTCTTTATTTGACTCCATTTACATACTTAACTTGAAAGCTTTTTCAAGTAAGGCTATCTTTAGTGGGTTTGCACATGAATTTCTGGGCATGACAGTAATGAAAGTAAATCATATTATTCAGCAAGGAAAAAAACTTGATAAAAAGAAGGAAAGCTTTGGGATTAAATACATTGAAAATACCTCTTGACTTAGAGCATCAGAGAAAGTGAGGTTTGCCAAAGTGAATGCCTGTGTTAGAAATACTGAGCTGAAGATAAATTATTCAGAAACGTGCAATGGACTGGAGTTTCATGATACATTTCCTTGGGGAGGTTTAAAAATCCTTCAGCAAAGTGAAAAGTATGTTCAACAATACACAAATATGAAGTGAAATGCTATAATCCTGTAACAAAGAAAAAGAGAATGTGTGAGCAGTCAGAGTATCTGGTTCTAGAGGAAGCATCCATGGCTGGTTTCTGCTATCTGATTAATACTTTTACACTGTATTACTAGAGTATTTAGTGTTAACACATGGTTTTCAAGCTATCAGCCAACATCATCATCTTCTTTCATTAAGAATAATTAGGGAACCAAAAATGAACACTGATTTGCCAACTGACTCTACTGCAAACCTGAAATGACCATCTATGTGCCCTTTGGGTTTTTTCTCTCTTCTTCCACTTCCTTTTTTTCTTATTAAATGTTTTTTAATCTCAATCCACAAGTTTTCTCTTTCTTTCACTCTTCCTTTCCTATTCCACTTTACTTTCCCGCCAGGGGAAGCGAGAGCAGCTGTGTGGCTCAGTGAGTGAGCAAGCACTGTGTTAACCAGTGTGGTTAACCAGGTACTGGGCTATGCTATTAGTCTATTTTACACCCTTCAGACATTCTTCTTGTGGTGTTGGTTCATTTTTATTTACAGATTCAATCTGACAAGATGCCCAGAAATGAGGAAGAGGGGCAAATGGCACTTACACTTTCTTCCAGTTAGCAAGGAATCTGCATAGAACAGTTCCCCCTCCCCATCTGACTGATGGCTTCCAGACACCTGGAGTTAATGTGTGACAAAAACTCTGGAACTGGTCAGGGCAAGGTCACAGCCAGGGGAAGCTACAATAGGAAAGAAGTGGGAAAAGATACTATCTCAGATTTTTAATGTGCATCAGAAGCTCTTTCTAAAGGCCATCTAGATTTAGGTAACTTCTTTTCCTCTCTATCTCCCCCTCCTTTCCTATGTCTTCAAAGCACAAGGGAAATAAATCTATTAAATGGGAAAAAAAACTTCAATTTTAAACATGTATTTCATTTCACACGTCTATCTTCTTTCTGACCCTATTGATTTCAATAATTTAACCCAGCTCACCACACATCTGGACTACGAATGAACGTCTTTTGGAGAGAAAAAAAAAGTCTTCTGGAGTTCTTTGCCGCCATGATCCGACAAATGGCCAATATCTTGTAAGTATACATCCTCAAAACCAGTGCAAATCAGCTTTAACAGCACTGAGCTGTATTAAAGAAGAAAGAGGAAGAGAATTTTCAAAGGGAATCAAGACATTAAAGAAGATGTAGAAGTAAGGATGAAGTAACTGAAGATACCCATTCCAGCATGGTGGATCTGTGCTGATTTACACACCTAGGGATCAACCTGCTAAAAAGTGGGCAAATTAACAGACTAAACTGTGCATGGCTCTTGCTCTGAATTCAACAATGAATTCACATCTCTATTTTTTGTATGTTTTTCTGATTATCTTTTTTCTGATCCTGCTGAAGCTCCCAGGCATCCAGTCCATTAACGTGAATACTGAGTAGCTCTGGATCCAGTGCCTCCTTCTGTGTCTACCTTCCCAGTATTCTTTTATACTGATCCAACTGAGATTGCCTAAAGCAACCAGAAAAGCTCTTTTACTGCTACACTTGCAACAGTCTAAATCTTTTTCTAACTATAATGCTTGTGTAATTTTTCCTCTGATATTTATTAAGTCCTTTGAGACATTATACAGCTTCAGCAAACCCTCTTCCTGACTTCATGCTACCTTCGTTCTTTTGTATGAACATTTTGTTTCTCCTCCTTCTCCTGCATTTCTTGCAGAAGTCTTTCCCTTATTTCATTACTACTCCCCACCAGCATCTTTGCAAATCCATCAGCGCCCAGAAGCTGACTGCAAATGTAAAATGATGGATGAGACATGAGAACTGATTTTTTCACCTTCTCAGCAAAGAGGTCTCTCCATTATCTTTAGACTAAATAGTAACTCAATGTCTTTATCTATGCCACAAAATGAGCTGACCTAATCATAAGGCTTTCTCCCTCTTCCTATCCTACCTCCCAAGATGTTCAGAAGGAATAAGCAAAGGCCTCTACTGTTTGCAGGCTGTGACCTGCCCCGCTGTGTTCTGTAAAATGAGGTATCAAGCATTAGTACGCAGCTCCAAGGTTACACCCTGAGTAGGGTAGCAGAAGTTGAATGCAGATAACCAGTTCTGTTGCATACTCCTTCTCTTGCTGTCCTACCAACTCACCTGAACATTCAATAGAAAACAGGGATTCCTCCCAGTCATCACACATTGGTAATAATGCTGTTGCTAATATGACTATGACTACTACTATTAAAAGCATAATTTCTTAATTCCTGTACAAGATCCCCTCACATGTGAATGCAGAACTTAAATTATTTTCCCCATATTCTTCACTGGAAAAAGATGTATGGAGTCATCTCAAATGCATATAAAAGGAGAAATTTCAAAGAGTCCCCTACTGTCATTTAAACTCTATAATTAATAACCTTATATGTAGAATGGCCTTTCCACGCCATTTTCTTGCACTCATACATCCCAAATCAGATAGAGAAAAGGAATGTCCCCTGATACAAAGTATCTATGTACTGCTAGATCATTTCCCTTAATTTATGTTGCATTATTGATGTACAGAATGCTGTACTTGAATAATGTAACAGTAAGTCTCTTACAGCAAGCACCAGCTTTAATGTGTGTCTATAAAGAGAAGAAAAATGTATTTCCCAAGTCCAGCAGTTTTCAAACAATGTATTTTCAAGTTACAGGGATGCTCACCATGAGGAATTTAGAATTGACATGAGAAGGGAGGGGGACAACATTTCTTCTAAAATGTTAATGAGCTTCTGCATGACAAAGTGAAAATAATCAACAAATCTGACATATGAACAAATGCTATGAATATTCAGGAAGTTTAAGCTGCTGATTCAACAGTCTGTCAGAGTGTGCAACTTCTGCACTGATCACATAAGCTATTATTTTTCTTTTCATCACAAGTACACTCCACAGCGGTGTTGTTGTAACATACACATTGAATTGCAAGGACTGTAATTCATCCAGATGGCAGGATGCTCTGGCATTGTTGTTCCTATGGTACAGATGTTTAACAAACCAGCCATATGGCTCCAATGAGATGGCCCTTTCAAAGATCACAAAAGCTATGAGACATGTAGCCTTGGAAAAGGGAACACAGTCGTGAAGTATGAATGTTCCTATTGCTACAATCAAAGCATACATCATGCTATGAAGTTGGTGTGTCTGATGGAATGGCAGGATTTATGAAACATTATTTAAAACCCCCAAAAGTATCAGGTCCTAAATTTGCACAATTTCACCAAGTCAGCTATTAACAGCACATTCCTCATTGGTTCTGAAATCCATTAAAGGTTTCAGACATAGGCTGAAAAGATGGGCATATAACTACCTGCAAATATAATAATGTCCAAGTGAACCACCACTCTAGGTGACAAACTGAGATCCAACCAGTGAGACCACGAATTTCTCAATCAAAAGATGTGTCAAAGTCAAGGAGCCCTGAATGATGGTTGTGGCAATTGTAATGTGGAAAGTTGAATGTTGAGAAACAATCTGAGATCAATAACATCTTGGCCGAGAAAGGAAAGACCCATGGTCAATCTATAACTCTACTGAATTTTGGCAGGTTTGAATGATAGATAAGTGGCACTAGTAAGATTGTTTAATCGCTAATCCTGTCATTATTACATCCTGTCACATTGCATAGATTTAGACATTAGAAGAGGGTAAGGTAGCAGAGTGAAAAATAAAACTGTTAAAACTTAAAATCTCTCAATCTGTGAAGAAAAGGTGAATTCCCAAGTTTGTGTTTCATGCTGGTTTTTTTCTGCCAAGAACAGCAGATGTTGCAGTCCTGTCTTCCTTTTCTCTGATGCTTGGGTCTCTGACCCTTTGTTACCTAGAAGAAACCTCTCTTTTATATAAATCTGTTGTGCAAGAATAAGATTAATATGGACAGCCTGAACAAAGCATTGGTCTCCCAGACAAAAGAGTATCCATTTAGTACACAGGGAATCTTTCCACCTGACATGTTCTTAAAGGGAAGCATTCTATTACCATCTACTCAACGGGTAAAAACTACAGAAGAGCCACATAATATTCCTTTTCTTGGTCTTTTTTTTTGACCAGCAAAGTGGTCAGAGGTGCTTTAACTTCCACAGATACCATCAGACAATTTGATTTTAAAACATCCTTATGCAAACCTTGAAGGGCAGTTGAACCCTGTGGTGGTTTAAGGAAAAGATTTTCTGCAGTTTATGCATTTGCTCTGCCAAAAGCTTACCTTAGCATACAAAGTACAGGCAATCACAGTTGCTCTGATTTACTACCCAGCCTGTGCTGTTTGTTTTCAGGGACAGCTCAGTGAGAAGCTATGTCATGTACAAGAACATTCAGAGAAGGGGAATCAATTTGCAAAACTACCAGAATGGAAGCAACCATTTTGAAGACATCAATGCAAAAAATATGCAGATGTGTATTTGCAGCATTTTTCAGGTGGAATTTTTGGAATACCATTACCACTTCAAGATATTCCAAGCCTTTTATGGGCATAAAGGCAATTTCATAGCCCAAAACTGCTTAGCCTAAGTGCTAATGAACTGGCCAGAGGTATAACTTACCAGTCAACAAATTAATTATTTGACCTTGTGCCTGAATTCCACATTTTCTGGGGCAGCAGCATATCCAGAACTCAGAAAGGCAAAGAAAACACCAGAGTGGCAGAGCAAGAAGTTCTGGGTCATCCTGATTACATAGAACTGAGGGTAGATTTTCTTAGACCAAACCCATTTAGTAAGTCCCAACAGGAGAACAAAGATAAAACTGTATATCTGACATTGCTTTAAAAATAATAAATGAGAAGGGAAAAGATCAAAACAGTCACTGAAAGGCTTCACTCCTGCTTTAAAATCCAAGAAACAGTCATTAATAGAGATTTAAACTCAGCCTTCTCTAGTCTAAACATGTCACTGTTAATTACAAAGCTATTTAACTTTTGCAAGAAATAAAGACTGCTATTAATGAAAGAAGAACCAATTAGCCTTTAATCTACACAATGTTTTTTAATCAAACTTTCTTTTGATCATCAGGCTCACTGCGGGATGTATTCTCTCCTCCCCATGCTGTAGTGGCTTCCATGATTGCTAATGGAATAGATTTTAAAGGGCTGGCTGGGTTTGGAAAACCTTCTCTGCAGGGCTGGAGCTTCCTTCCCCTCTTTGTGGCAGTGGGGCTTAGCAGAAGGATGCTCATGTTGAACAGTGCTGCCCTATGGAAGCACAGGAAAGTGGGATGATTTTGATGGTGTCTCCTGACCTCCCTCTTGTAGCTGCTGCCATTAAAGGAAAAGGCACTGAACATGTCTGGAGGAACGTGGGACAGTAGTGCTAGACTAGCTTGGTAGGCAACAGAAGACAGCATCAGTTTAAAGAAAAGAAACAAGTGGGTAAGGGAAGGTAAGGAAAGAGGCAAAAGCAGGGCGGTGCCTCCAGGAACAAAAATGGAATTCACTGCTGACTGTAAAGTATGATGAATGGAAGAACTTGCTTGTTGGCACAGGAATATGTTGTGAAAAGAAGAAAACAAAACTAACAGGACAAGGGGTATGTCATACCTAGAAACAGGAGGTATGACATGAAAAGGATCACAATAGCAAAATATTGTTAAGCCTTCAAACTGATGCTTGCAGGGTCAGAGAGTTTCAATGAGGTTTTTTGGTTGGTTGATTGGTTTTCCTTTGTGGCTTCTTGTGGTATCAAAGCAGTAAGATCATAACGGAGAGCTTCTTCCTTTACATCATTTCCCTTTCAGCAGCATTTGCTGCTCAGATCTCCCAGGAAGGAGGATAGATAGAAAATGGCCTTGAGGCATGCACTTCACATTTCTGACCATGCAGATCATTCAGTGTAAGAACCTGACTCCTGCACATGTGAACCTAAATATCACCCACACTGTTTCAAACATACAACTGGTCTGACCAGATACCTGCTGTCTTGTCCTGCATTAGCAGAACTCGGGTTTATGGTCTATGCTGTTCTTTCTCCACAATATTTGTCTGGCAGCAGCAGGACTCTTGAGGATTAATACTAACCAAAAAGCACTTCAAAATAAATATTAATATCCTCATAAAATCAGAAGATCTGCAGAGATCTCCTGTTGTTGCAACCAGTATGGCAATTAAAAACCAGAAAATAAAAGACATTGATAGATTGCAGAGAGAAAAGTGAAAATAAGTATGTTCTGTGCCAGACAGGATTTTGAGTCACAAAATCAAGTTGATAATAAAAGTGTGTGGAGCAATTGCTGAAATGATAGTGACCCCAGAGGAGTTTAAAGGTAACTACATACTGAACATAGGAAGGGCTTCAGCAATTGGTCATGCTCAATGCTTTTCAGAACTTGAGTAACAGCACTTCACATTTCAAAAGATCAAATGATTGCTCCCTCTGTAAAATCAGGCTAATTCTACCAGCCTTATCTCAAAGGGTTGGTAATTTTGCAGAGTCCAAAGCCCCCTCAAAGTAACTGTTTGGCATAAAGGTCATTTAAAATGAGATTAGGGCCTATTCATGTTTCTGAGGTGCTCCTGTACTACATTTTAAATACAATATAGTTACTCAGATAAAAACACCAACACAGCTAGATACAAATAGCTTTAAAGCACTGTGTCAAGATGTATAAAGTTAGCTGGATAACTGTATTACTTTAATATCTAAATTATTCTGTGGCATTTTAAACCTGTCTATAAAATTTGGATTCTGATGTTCATCAAAACCTTCTTATGTTTTTTCTTATGTCATAATCCCATTCTAACAAGATGTAGACAAGAGATTCCCAGCTCCGCTTCCTGAGCAAAGCTGCAACACTGATAACACACATTAATGTACAAGACATTATTAACTAACAAAGCTTTTAGGTGTTCTTGAATGATCCATTTCACTTGTTGTCCCCCTCAGACTGACCTAACACACTCCAGAGCTTTTTATTGACTTAAACAGTGCAGACAGGACAAAGTTCTGACATTTGTGAAGCTTTAAGAAGAGCAAAATCATTGACAGGAACCATGAGAAACAGTGAGATTTTAAATGTTTGTACCTGAACAAAGAACTTGCCAAATTAAGAGGCAGAAACTTTATGCTGCTTAATAAATTCTGTGACAATTTACATGTAAGTGTGGTTTTAGTTCCCCTAATTCTTTAACATTAGTACATACGTGCATAAATTACTCCCCAAAGTATGATCTGATTCAATAAAGCGCTCAGGAATTTGATTAACAGCCTCCCCAATGATTTCAGCAAAATTTTGCTTAGGTACTTGGAATACACATACTGAACTAACCTGAACTGTTCAGTATCTGCAATCCTCACTGAAACCAGTGGCACCTGAAGGTTCTGAGCAGCTCTGAAAATCAGCCTTTAATATTACTACCACAATACATCTTTAATGAGCCTACAGCTCCTCCAAAAATGACTTTTAATTGTCAGATCTGAAGCAAAGCTCTGTACATACGTATACAGTAGTCTCCACTTTCGTAATATCCAGGGCAACACTGCGATCTTCGCCGATACATAGTTCTTAGTCCTCTTCGATAGGCTGTTTTATAACTTATTCTAAATGGCAAGACAGAAAGCCATTTTACAATACAGAAAATCAATGCCTACTGTTGGAATTATATTTGTGTTAAATTATAGTAAGGATAGCATTCAATAATTATTTAAAATGCATGAAAGCTTTTGATATTAAAAGCCACAATAAAAAAAAATCAATATTTGTTTTGAAACTTGAAATATAACTTGTATTATAAACACAGTACTCGTGACAGTCGATCACTGCAGCTCTTCCTAGGACTGCTATCTTAAACCATTTCCCCAGTCCTAAAGCAAGGGCAAGGAGTATCTTTGAGAGCAGATGATTCATTTCTGCAAATCAGCAATGTCAGCTATCACCAGTGGAATGAGCAGAATCTTCCACTCTGTCAGTGCACTACACAAGCCATTACCACGACGGAAACTGCTCTCACTACACAAAATGAAAAGTTAACCCCAAGTGATTTCTTCCTGCTTGCTAACCCTTCCAAGGCACTAATGCCTTGCAAAATGCCATTATAGTCCCAGTGGAGTATTTAAAGCGTGTTTTCTCCACTGCAATATGCGGTTTACAGAAATGGTTTTAAGCATTCTGTAGCTTCTCTAGACTCATTCATAGAGTTAGCAACGATACTACATTAGAAAAGGAATATTAACAGACTGTTTATATTGTATACTATATATTATATATCATATATTATATACTATATATCATATAGTATATATTATATTTATATAACAGCTTTATTAATGTTAATTTATTTGAAATTACCTAAACTGAATAAAATCTATTGTCCCTCATGCTAGATAAATTGATCAAATTTACTCTGCTGAGCTCCAGTCTATACACCAGTGCAGAAAGCTCTGCATCCCTGTTCAATTCCATACATCAGAACACAGAAGCTAAAAAACAAAACTCACAGTCAGACTAGGACAGTGCTGAACAATCTCTTTGCTACTGAGACTTAAGGTACCAATTAACTTGCTAAAACTCCCTTTAAAAGATTTCAAATATCAGTGGATGTTTGTAGGATAGTTTTGTACTTGGAATCAGAATGAATTAACAGCAATATCTTGGAGCCTGGGAAAAATTAACTCTTGGTATCAGTGCTAGAAATGGATCCATCCTTATTTTACCAGATATTCAACACAGATTTGGGTGCAGTATTTCAAATACGGGTCCATGCATAATTATCATTAACCCTGAAGTATCCGATTCTTCAAGATTTAGGAGCTTCAGGGACTTCCTACTATAAACCCGGACATGTACTGACCACTTGGAAAAGATAGCTTGTCATGGTTGGTCATACAAGAATCACTTCCAGTCCATGGAAGGGTGAATGGCAAAGAAACATACTCCTGAATGGCCCTGTAAGGGAGTGACTATCATTGACCTCACCCAAATTTCACGCAAAAATCTCTCTACTTCAATCAATGCCTCTAGAATGCCAAACGCCCTGGCTATTGTGCTGAAATTCATCTTTCCATACATATCTATGTTACAGTACCACAAAAACCTGCATAAATAAAAGGTGTGTGAGGAGAGGAAAAGGCAAAACAAAACTAAAATTTCTGGGGATTAGTTCTTACCTGTGTCTGGTGCACTTGAACCAGTTCAGTATGTCAGTACATCTTGTATAATAGATCTGATCAAAAGGATGAGCATAAGACTCCTGGACTGTCACAGCATAGCTAGGAGTAGACAGAGAAAAGAAGTGAAAGGCTGTTTGTTGCAACCTGAAAAGCTTCAGTTCCCTGTATATGCTACTCATCTAACTTCAGTATGAAAAGACTTAAATCAATAATCTCAGAAACTTTGGGCATTATTAAAAATCAAAAAAAGGGCTTCCTTCAGCCACAGCTCTGCCTGAAAATTCTGGCAATGCTGCTAACTTTGGCTCCATAACAGAAATAGAGATTTCAGTCTGAGTAACAAACCCTTCCCTTCTGGAAAAAGGACTAAATTCATGGTAGTTTAGACAGTGAAAAGGGTATTTGGTTGACTTAACGCTGCACATTTTAAAAGAGAGGAAAACACCATGGTTTTAAAACATCCCAGTTGCCTTCCTGCCTAGGACTGTCGATTTTTGCTTATACTCCAAAATAGCAGTTAGAGTTTGTATTAACTTAGCTATGCTGCATGGTGCCACTGTGATGGGATGCTGACACATGATTTTAGGATGAAGCAGCACCACTACTTCAACTATTGGGAGCACCAATCAAATAGAATCATTTATAGAAGATGTTGAAGAGTGTTTATTCTTCTGCTGCACAAATTAAATCCTCTTAATCTGTAGCAGAAATAACCTCAGAACTATGTGAAAACTGTAATGTGAGTTAACTGGTATCTAGATTTGGAACATATGGTTAGAATAGGATTAGCTCTCTTTGTACAAATGAATGGATAAAAACCAAAATTGGGCGAGTTGGTTAGAAATCACAGAGCTCCAACAACACTAAGAATTTATTAATCTCCTTCCCAAAATGCTATTTATTCATGTATCAGGTACTATATTAATTGCTATGATTATACTGAAAGTGTCCAGGCTCCTTGTGCGATAGAGGAATACAAAACTCATGGACTTGTGTCAGTCACTTCGGAACACTGTATTGCCCTATAGTGAGTGTGTGCACTGTCCAAGAGACTCAATCTCAGGTTCTGATCTGGAAACAAGCTCAGCTTTATCAGATCTACAATATCTTTGGAGAATGATGCTGGAATCATTCTAGGCAGGGTCAAGACACAAGAATCAGACCCTCCAAATCATTCATTATAGCGATTGTTTTAATCCTCCAAGTGATTTCCTTCTTGTCAGTGGGACTGCTGATACGATTAAACCCTGTGAGATTTCACCCGTTAGGTAATACCAAAATATTTGCTTGGAGGGTCTGACTGGCTTGAAATCGAAGGCTGGACTATTACTGCCCTGCTTGTCATGCCCCTTCTAGACAAGCCAAGATTCTACAAGATGTTGCTTTTGCCCTCTGTCACAGTTTGCTGGGTTTGACAATAATGATTTTACTGCCACTAATGGCAAAATGTAAAATATTTACATTGCTCATTATTAACACAAAGCAGTAACGCTCAGAAATCTTGATTATTATTTTATGATCCTGGTTGTTATCCGGCAATTGCCCTAACAATCTTTTTCCTTTGATTTATTAACATCTAAGTAACAAAGTCATCTTGGTCAGTACAACCAATCAATTTTGGTATTTAATTTTTGTTTCTCCTTGATTGGGTCTCTGGGTTGCTGACTATTTTCAGACAAAATCAATATTTTATTCCTGTGCTCTGAATGCACTTCACCTCACAATACAGACTGCAAAATCCTTTCCTCTCTAGTTTTTGCTTTGCAGTTGCAAGAAACCTGCAAACAACTCTCTAAAATCAAACCACAGTGCCATTAAAATATGATTCCATCTCTGCTCTTGTTAAAAGGATTTATTTTGCTAAAGTGGACAGTAATTCATATTTGCGTGAAACTAAACCACAGAGCTGGAAATTTAGTGAGTTAAGCTTAAGAGTACAGGAAATTTAGCCTCTGCAAACAGACCCTGCATGACTGTGAACCCTATCAAAGATGGTGGGTTTCTATGTACTTATAAGAACTGCCCTGCACAGATCCACTTTTAGGATGAGGACACTGTAACAATAGAGAGAACAAGAATTACCAGGGCCTTTAGTTCTCTGTGCTTTCAAGTAGATATTCTTTGATGCTGACACAAATGTGGCAGATACAGACACAAAGTTCAGGACATACAGAATAAACCTGCACGGTGCAGCAGGAAGGGCTTAAAACTTAGTCAAAATCTCTAATAGTCCTGCTTGACCACAACCAGAAAAAAGCAAGACAGAATAAGGCCACCATTTCTCTAGGTCTCTCCATGATAAATGAAAACACCTGTGGAGTGTTCTAGCTGAAACCATGGAGGAACTTTCCAAAGTATAACTGAGCAGACAGGTAACAGAGGGGTATGTGGTCTACACACAGCTCAAGCTTTAGAACCAATTCTTTGGGATGACCCAAATTCTCAAAGCTGCTCAGAAGTACTCTTTCTGTCATGCAAATCCATGTTCTTTTGTGAGGCAGGGTGGCATTTAGCAAATTATGGCTCTTATTCTGCCCTCTGTATGTAAAGATCTAAAACAGTATGCTATACATTACCTTTCCCAATGACTACAAACATTTGGATCATCTGGGTTTAGGGACAGAGTACATTTGAGCAGAAAAGACAGAATAAGCCCTTTTAGAATCCACTTGACCAGCATATGCACCACCATTGTTGTATCTGGTGAAGAAAAGAAAGTACAGCCATTAAAGACAATTTTGAAGAAAACATCCTTCTGGGCCTTTTCACCCTTGCTTTTGTGCAAATCCAAATCCTGTGGAGTTATTTACAAATTCAAATACTTCAAAAAGCAATCAGCTAAACAGCCAATGCATTCTGAAAGAAATTTATACATTTAAACCTACTAAACCTGATGAATTTGATGATTAAGCTACCCAAGACACTGATAACCCCAATGATTCTTCCAAAGAACATTACTGCTACTGATCATTTTTACAGCTGCTTGTAATGGCAAAATAAATTACCGAGGTATTAAAAGAAACTATTCTTCCATCAGCCTATAGGCAAAAGGAAGAATACCGAAATACCCCCTTTGATTTACTTAAATGGGCTTTACTTGGGTCAATATAGTATGCTAGAGCTCAGACACAGGCTGACTACATGACTGAAGCAAAATCAATTTGCTTTCTAACTCTCAGATGGGGAATCACTTACAGTGACAGAGGTCAAAATATTGGGTCATTTTATGCAGAACACCAAAGATTAAATAAAAATATTTGCATGGAAGTTGGAAACAGATTGTATAAAATTTATTAGCTGTGGTCTCTTCATTGTGTAACAGTTCATCTATCGAATGTACTGACTTATACATACTTATTGCTCATTTGGGGCTTTGAAACCAAAGCCACAGCATTTGCCTAGAGGCCACCAATGATGTCAGTCAACAATACAAAATGGATAGGAAATATGAAGCTGCTTTTAAATGTAACATTACAGAGGTGTTAATCTGTTAAACATTAAGTCAGTAAAAAGTATTTTGAAATATCCATTTTAGACATTCACATCATCACATAATCCACCACTGAAATCAAAAGTCCCAGAAATTATTCCTGGCAGCAAGACTGCCCTAAAAATAGACTGAAGCTTCATATGATCATCTAAAAAAACACATGGCTCGTTGCCTTATGGTCCAGAACAGCAAAAGGGAAGTTAAGAGCTTTGCTCTGCATGGCACTGATATACAGCCCAGCATAAAGAAGTTGTCACAAAGCAGAATGAACAGCGGAGGGACAGCCAGGAAAGCTGATCTGAAACTACCTCCTGATTCAAAGCCTTCTTAGCCAGTTCAAGGACACCCATTACCTTTAGTGGATTTGAAGTCAGGATCCCAATGGGAGTAATAGCTCATCTTTTGAATTATTCCTAGAGCGCAGCTAAACCCAAAGATAGGTCTTAAGCCATGTAAGTCATATTAATGTTAATTAACATGATAGAATGCTAATGCTCCTCATGAAATGGATTTAAGCCTGGGAGTACCATTCCTCACCTGCAGGCTGTTTCAAGGTCCCATGGCAACAATGCAAAAGCTTACTCAGGAAATTAAGAGGGCTGATGGCACGAGAGGGAGTTCTGTTTGTTGAAAAGACGCTCACTGCGCTTGTCCTAGACATGGAGGAAAATGTCCTGATGGGGCTGACCAGGAAGTGCTCATGGGACAGAAGTTCAACAAACCTAATGTTCAAATCCAGAGCTTGAGTGTAAATTGAACTTTCTTTTAGCATAGAATGTACCAACACATGTGAACTATGAAGTAAGAGGCTCAACAAAATGACAGACACGCTTTTAAACAAAAAAAATCTTCGAAAGATGACTTTAACGTACTAAAGTACCTGCCATTTGAATAATGCCAAAATACAGAGGACAACGTACTGGGTACTGTGTTTATAGGTTGCAATTTAACCCCTTTCTTCATCCTCTGCATCTTTGGTTCCTGGTAAGACTGAAGAAATTGGACCAGAGGAAAGCCTACTTCTGATCAACACAAGTATCAAAGCAAGGGCAAGGCAAAGCCACTTAAGGAAATACAATCCTTAATAGAGGGGGTTTTAAATCAAAACATGGGTCTGTGCTCAGTTTGTCGACTTCTAGACAACATCAACAGCCTGGGTTTATCCCTAAATTAATTAGAGGCAGAAAGACAGCTTGACTTCTACATCAAGAGAGCTAGCCTCTTCACATTTAAATAAAGCAGCTCTATATTTGAATTGTGTAGTTCTTAGAGATGTCAGCTTGTTCTTAAGAAAACAAAGTATCAGTTTGGGTTTTAAACCAAACACCAAAGAATTATTTATAAGACTTAACAGCACACAGAATATTTGTTTGTAATATATTTGAAAAAGGTTCAAACTTGTTTTCTAAACTTTGAATGCTAATACGAATTTATTATCTGTTTAGAAATGAACTGCTTTGTGCAATTAATTTTCCAACTTTGTAAGTCAGATCGCATATCAGAAACATCCAACTTGCCAGATAAAGCGGAACCTCATTTATCTCAAGTGTCTCTTTTCCTAACTCATATGAAATATTTCACTTTGATCACTGTTAATAGAAAAGACCTCATACCAAAATGGAATGGTTGCTATTACAAGATTCAGAATAAAACTCTAAAAATAGGAACACATATATTAAAAACCAACATCAAAAAAAAAATCCAGTAATGACATCTAATACATTGGGATTTTTTTTCAGCTTTTATTGCTCACCACCATCATAGAATCATGGAATGGTTTGGGACAGAAGGGAAGTTAAAGCTATTCCAGTTCCAACCCCCTGCCATGGGTAGGGACACCTCACACTAGACCATGTCACACAAGGCTCTGTCCAAGCTGGCCTTGAACACTGCCAGGGATGGGGCAGCCACAGCTTCTCTGGGCACCCTGTGCCAGTGCCTCAGCACCCACAAAGGGAAGAACTTGTGCCTAAGAGCTCATCTCAATCTCCCCTCTGGCAGGTTAAAGCCATTTCCCTTGTCCTGCCCCTACAGGCCCTTGTTCCAAGCCCCTCTCCAGGTTTCCTGCAGCCCCTTTAGGCACTGGGACCTGCTCTAAGGTCTCCCCTTAAGGATCCTTCTCTTCTCCAGGCTGACCCAGCCCAGCTCTCTCAGCCTGGCTCCAGAGCAGAGCTGCTCCAGCCCTCACAGCATCTCTGGCCTCCTCTGGACTCACTCCAACAGTTCCATGTCCTTCTGATGTTGGACGCCCCAAAGCTGAAGGCTGCACTCCAGCAGGCTCCCGTGAAAGCAGAGAACAGGAGATAGATCCTACACTCCTACATTTCGTTTAATGTTTGGAACATATTCTCCAAGGAGGCAGCATCAGCTTTTCAGGGGGATAAACCCCATACCTTCATTAAAGATGTAGCCTTTAACAAGAAAACAAATGGCACAGAGGTCCTCTGCGCAGTCCCTAAATGCACTCTAACTTTTTCGTCTTTCCAGGCCTGATTTTTCTTTTCAGGAGTGAAAGAAGTCAATTTAAGTAAGATTTGGCACAAGAGAAGGGTTTTTGGTCCAAAATAGAAGCTGGTGATTTCTCACACGTGTCTCCCTCTCTGCTGATTACAACAGATCAGGTTAGGTATCTGATGCTTATTGAGCCATTTTCACAAACCTCACTCCTTTTTGAATGAATTTCAGCATTTCACCTACAATATTGACACAGATCACTGGTTCCAGTACAAAAGAAACACACTTTCACTGTTAAGCCCCAAATCTTAGCTGCAGACAAACTGGTAGGTGGCAAGTCATTGACTTATCTGTCAGTGGATTCACCTCACAAAAATCTCTGTTGAGGAAACTGTGCAGGGGTTTGCAAGGAGACCAGGAGATGCAGGTGATAGTTCAAATTGGACAAAGCACACCAGAGCGTGGACAAAAGCACGTCTGTTACTCTCTTCTAGAGTTTGTACAACACAAGCTGAGGATGACAGTACCACTCAAGATTAGACCTGTGTGCAGAGAAAATAAGACCCCAAAGAATCCTTGCTGGGTGAAGGAAGTATCCCCTTAAGCTTTCTCTAGGTGTTGAGTACCTGGTTTTGGACAATATTCTTGGGAAAGAGGACTACTGCATACCGGTATACTGGGAGTAAAAAGCAAGCCAAAACCTCAGGTTAAATTTCTCTTCTGTTTCCTGGGCTGACAGACTAGAAAATTTAACTAAAAATGACCGGGGCAGTAGTGACACGTCTCCTTTTGACATCCCTGTCACAAAAGGTTTCATAACATGACTTCGACATGAAATTCAAACAGAATTTCCAGTCCATGACAAAGTTGTAAATGGAATGTTTTTCTCTCAGTTTGGTATGGAATGAGCTTGGTGTCCAGCTGTAAAAAGGGAAAATATTTACAGAAGTGTCTTTCATCAGCATGCAATATTCTTAAATCCTTATGTACTTTTGAAAATCGTTCCTTTCGATGTCTAAATGTATATGCAGTTTATTAACCTGACTTTTCTCCACAAATTTCCATTTAACAAGGAGCCATGTTAAAAAAGTCTTACCTCAAAGTGCTAAAAATTCCTAATGGATCCTGGCTTTACAAACTCTCAGCACATGAAGACACAGAGCACATTAACAGGATAGCAGACAAAAGCTCCTCAGACATCGCTTGGCCCTGTGAGCAGTCAGTTTGAAAGAGAGAAAACATATTGGGTCAAAGAAAGTGTGTTTGGGGGAGGGGAAAAAAAATAAGACAGAAATTATATATATTTAGAACGGTTTATCTCGTAAGATAATGGTGTTATACCACACCACAGAGCACTATCTTGTTTTAAGCCAATAGCAAGTGTCTAGGATGGAGTGGAAGAAGATGGTTGACAGTAACATGTCCTTTTCAACCCTTGTAGCTTCCAGCTATTTGCAGCTTCCTCAGCCACAAGTGGCAACAAGTGTTTAATAGATGTAATGGGTTCTAGCCCAGTAATTTCTCTAACCATTTCTGATCCATTAAAATGGAAATTTCAAGCCCCTAAATCTAAATTTTAGTGTGAGTAACATCCTGGGATGGTCTCACATCTTAGCCATGGATGGTATCAAAAACTTCCTTCGGTTTTACATCTGCATCCTCAATTTCATTTGATACATTTCCTTTGTTAGAAATCAATCAACAATTCTTAGACTTTGTTTCCTGTCTTTTCCTATCACATAAACAACATTTTATTTACATACAGATGTTTCCTTCTGTAATATCCCAACAAAAAAGTTGAGTTTCTTTCAGGAAGTTTGATGAAAGATCTTGAAAAAGCCCTCTGGAAATCTAACTGGATCTTTGTGATCCACATGTTTATCTCAAAGAGCTTTAACGATTCATGGTGCCTTTACAAAGCCATGTTGATTCTTCATAAATATATTACATTTTTCAAGAGATTCCCTCATTCTGTTCTTAATTACAGTTGCTACCAAATAAGAAAATTGAGGCACATCAAAATTCAAATCTATTCTAGTATTTGTGTGTGAGCAATTGAGGAAAATGCCAGAGAAGAGTTAAGCCAGAAAACAAGAAGCTGGATTTCACTGAAGGAGCATTAAAGTGACTGAGTGTTTGCTGATTACATTATTTTAGTCTCAAAGTAGTAGCAAGTTTCCAACAAGCTGCCCTCAGTGGCATTCCTTCTTCTCATCCCATCTGAAATTTTCACCATACTTTAGGCAAGGGATCATTTAAACACTCACTTCACTTGGCTCTACATCAGGTTTTATTCGAAACAAGCTGTTAGGAAGCTAAATGAGGCCATCAGTTTCAAAACTGATCAGGATTTTTTGGATGCCTCTACTTATGATTAATAACTCGAGATACCGTGAAAGGGCTGAAGAATATGCAGAGCTCAGAAAACACGCTATGAAAGAAGCTGGTTTAATGTGGGCAGTCAAGAACTAAGCCATTCAAACTCACTAGTCACCTCTAAAAATTGGTGCTACAACCAAGAGTAATATTGCCAACAGCAGGTTGTGGTTTTGGTTTGTTTCTAATGAAAATTTAAAGCTGTTTCAAACAGATAAACATTTTAGGAAGGAGCGCGTACTGCATACAAAAGCACTGGCACTTATCATCTGAGCACAGAGAAATTCAAGTGATAGAAGTAGCAGAAACACTAGGCTATGCACCGTATTGCTGGATTCTCTCTCCTGACATCTTGCATGATTAAGACAGTAGACAAAAAGCTGCCTCTGTTAACAAAAGATGATACTTCAGTTAACAGGGTCTATTTAAACCTCTAGAAGTCATTGTACTGAGGGCAAATTATTATCCCTTACATGCAGGCAAAACAGCTGGTGTGTAATTTTTGCTAAAAAACCCCATGCTGTCAGTCACATATCCAGCTTTTCCATGTTCTCTCAAGCACTGCTTTCTCTAAGGTTTGTGTGCATCTCTGCCTGTGATGTCAAGAAGGCAGTTCAATAGCTGGAAATACTTGAGTACATACAGAAGTCACTGCTATTCACAAACGTCCCTGATATCATTTCCAGACATAAGTCTCTTCTCGCCTGGAGGTGACACAGACAAGGGGAGAAACAGCTGACCAGGACAGCTCAACTGCTTCTGACCTTCAGCAGGTTCCTCTGCAGTCTCCTGGGACAGCTCGTGGCACAGGACCAGTTTGTACAGTTGAAGAGGCCAATCCCAGCAGTGGCACAAGCTGGGAAAATGCCAACAAGATGTACAAAACTAGGAGCTTTCTTCCCTTACAGTTGAATTCATACAATGGAGACAAGCTTCTTCCAGCTTTGCCCTTCTAGTCATAGGGGTAATGCCAATACACCTAAGCAGGAATTGGAACTTCTCAGGATAAAAGTATTCTATGCTCTGTAGGTTAACCTAGATCATGCTAGCCAAAGATCGTGGCTGAAGTTACAATGGATGTTGTGAATGAAACAAATTAAACAATTCTGTGGTACTTTCTGGAATCAACAGGACTTGGAAAATAAAAGAATAAAAGCAAAATTTAGATATTTTTACAGTTTATGGAGAAATTATCAAGGAAAATGAAGAGCTGCATCCAGAGTCCTGTTTGCTCAGTCTTAGCCGAGCCTCTTCTGCTACATCATCCAGTGAAGCAAGTGCTGTTCAGTGCAAATAAAAGAACTAATTCCATTTCCAAAGATGTAATTTTAGAGGCTTTCTGATAAAGACTGGATAAACACACCAAGGTCCTAACTGTTATAGTCCACCTATTTTCTGTATCCCTCACACTCCTTGAACCACAGCTGCTCAGTTTTCCAGTAACTAGGTGGAGGGCTGATTTTAACAGGAACCAAGTGTCCAAATCTCTTAAATTGCTCTAAATCTCTAAGCTCTAAAATGTGTCAGTGTAAGTTGCAGTTGCTACAGTGAATTTTTTTACAGTTCCATGGGTATCTTATGAAGTCTGAAGATGTGCTTCAGTGCTGAGCCCTCTTATAAGCTCACTTCCACTGGAGTCAGTGGAAGCTTGGCTAAAGCAAAGCAAGAATAAATAACAAAGTAAGCTCTTCTCAGTCTATTAAATGTTATTTTTGAAGCTCTTGATTGTTCCTTCAGTGTTCTCAGAGGAAAACTGGGAAAAAAATCCACAGAGATGTGCTACTAGGCAAGTAATCCAAGCAATCAGATTGGCTGTGGTTAATGAAATATGCTTATCAAGACACATACGTATGGCGTGTCTGTCTGGGATCCAGAGTACCTGTGTTTAAACCCTACTGTCACAGACTTAAGGCCTGACACTGGGTTAGCAAAGTGAGCGAGACTGAGATAGCTCAAATTCCCAAGTTCTGCATCTAGTATTTTCTGTAGGCTGCTCTGAGCCCTGAGGCACCCAACCTCCAAAACATCAGATGAAACTGAAGTTCATAAGTCTCAGTGTGTTCCACAGGAAGCAGAGGAAGAGGTCTGCCCAACCTGCCAGGTACTTTAGGAATAAGCATACTACAATCTGAAAAGTGATTAGATGCTGAAGCAACAGCATCTAAACATGTTTGGTATTATCCATCCACTCTGAGATCAACAAAGAAATGCAGCCAGCCCTGCTTCATCAGCACTTACACAAACCAAATATCCCTGCACCCTTGTGCAAAGCACAAACACCATTTCAACAAGCTATAACTCATTACAATACTAAATTTCTTTCTCTTAGATAACTGAATAGTTAATCAATAGTCCAGCAGAAATATAATGAAAATATGACATTAACAACACCTAAAAACATTGCTGAAACAGTGCCCAAGCACAGATAATTGCTGGCTCCTTTTCAGAAAGGTCAGCATGGAAAAATATTATCTCTGATTTTTCAGCCCATAATTTTGTACTTGTACTCAACTACCATGTAAAGTTGGAAGCCAGCCCTCTGAACATGTGGTCCTTTAAGTTATTAATCCAAACTCAAGTCCACTGAAATGTCAGTGTTCCTTGTAGTGCCTAAGCCCATCAGGACAGGGAGATGGCTGACGTTCCACCAGCACCTTCTGCCAAAAGCAAGTTGGTGTCGGCAGGCTTTGAAGGCAATATCCTGGTACCCTGCAGAATTTCAACAGAAGACAACCTCCTGCAAGCTTAGAAATCCTCCTGACGCAGCCATCTCTGAACCCTCTCAGTTAAAACATGGTAAACGAGGAAAGTAACGAAGAGCCTTTCCATGTATTTGCCGGCTTAACCTGATCTCACCATCCAACTGCAGCCATAAGGGGATGGCAGAAGAAGGCAGCCAAAGTGCTGCAGTGTCCCCTGCACTGATCCCAGTCTTCTGGCACAGTGGAGTTTTGAAGCTGCTGAAACTGTGTGGGGAGCCACATTCTCTACTGATCTAACAATATATTTATATTCACTATCCTACGCATATTTCAGCTACTCCTTCACAGACATTACTTCAGCAGAGAAAGTAAGCTGACACACATCAAAAAGCTCATCTTCTGAGAACTCAAGTTAGCTTGCTTACATATAGCCACCCACCTAATCCATGTTCAAGATGACAAACAATTACAACATATGCTTCCTTAGACACTTGGAGCAACAAAGACCGTGTATCCCTAGAACACCCAGGATAAATAAAGCAACCTAAGCATTACAGGATGAGATGAGGAATAATGTGTTTATAAGTATTTAGCTAAGAAACCCCAAGCAAATTCCAACAGGATTTCTTTGTAGAGCATTTAAAGAATGCACATGAAGTTGTTCTGAAACTGGGAGAAACAAGCAATGACATATAAAGATTTCAATATACCTGCAGTGAAATAAATTAAATATGATTTTGTGAACGTCAGGCAAAAAAGGAGCTGTTTGAAAATGTGGACTATCCTTGAAGGTTGTATTTTTAAAGATGACTCTTATTTATCAAGAACAATGGGCCCCTTCTTTTTGTCTTCATTTATCTTAGAGGAAAATCAAATGAAACAAACAGCAAAAAAGTCCCAAGTACAGTGAACAGCTGAGCCAGGGACAAATTAAGTAACACAGATTGATGGCTGTTGATCTACAGCAGCACTATCACATCCCAGTGCTACATCTCACATTTCATTTAAAGACCCGTCTCTTCCAGAAACAGTGCAGTATTTATGGGAGAGGCTGATTTGCAAGCCTTGGAGCTGCACTGAGAATCCAGATTCACTTTGTCCAATTTGGCTTGAAAGTTGGTGAACGCCTTGAACTTTCAAGGTAGTAATCCAAATAAAATGAAACCCAGCACTGGGATAAAATGAACACTGAGACTAAACATGTGTTTTCCAACAATGCTGCAGGCAGGACAAAGCTTTTTATCTTCAGTTTCTTCATAAGACAGTAAGGAAATACTGTTTGCTGCTTCTGCTTCTACAGCTTTACTAACCCCAAAGGTCCAATAGCATCTAGCTTCATCTGTTCTCCTCCAAGTTTTCCCAGTGCTTTACCCTCCCTGGCATTGTCTGTTACAGCAGCACTCAGATGTTCTCTTCCTGCATTCAATTTCCCCTTCAGCTTCTTGAGATCTTAATTTCTAATTTTTTAACTTCATAGCTGTTAAAGCCATTGAGTGGCCCATACAGAATATAACATTTTCTATGAATGTATGCTAAATATAAGATAAATGGCAAATCAATTTTTAGATTTTTAATGGCTTAAGAATTAGAGTGGCCACTTAAAAACTGTCAATTTCACTTGAAATATGAGAGGTTTCCTCAGAAGCTGCAGTAATTCTTTGTGCCTTCCTGTGCTTCTTACAGGGTGTATCTGGAACACTCTCAGTACTGGAGGAATGGTATTTGGTTCAATCATGTCAAAGCTAAAAGCCTGAAGTTAGGAGTCCACATAATTTATCTGATTTTGAGAGCACGCACAAATCTCTGTCTGAGAACCAGGCTGGTTTCTCAGGTGCCTACAATGGCTACAGGCTCTTAGGTTTAAGCCTAAATAATAGGCTGAACAGACCTGCCCCTTTTTAGATCTCTTGGTCACCCACCGCTGACTGTAGACCTTCAAGCTAGAGAACCAAAGCCAGGCACCATGAATGGTCTCATTCAGCTACAGAGCAGCACCCAACCACACCTTCACTAAAATGGGCCTCAACAGGTTGAGATGGACAATTTGCATCTGCAAATGCCTGTTTTCTGCTCTATGAAGAACGGTAAGGAGAGGAGAGTGTGACCAAAATTCCCAGCAGATCCAAAGAGCCTCCCAAAATATCCTCACCTTTCCAGGAACCATTATAGACTCTGCTAGAGCAATATTTGGAGAGATAAATGAGAACATGACCTCAGCCTTATTTAATTTTACATTATTATGCAAAGCTCTTGACTCTGCTGCCTCTAAAACCTACTTTATCTATTGTTTATTTCTTCTTCTCTTTTTTTCCAGGAAATTGTTCATTACAGATAAAAGCACCTGGCTTACAGTAACAGGGCACTGGGCAAAATCTCTGTCATGAACTTGAGAGAGGAACATTCATAAATACATCAGTAAGAGTTAAACCCAGAAAGAACTGAGAGGCTGCAGGGCACTATCCCAGGCTTAATGAAGGCAAAGAAGATGTAAGGGCCTCCTAAGTCTCTGCTGGCATAGATGGCTGAACGCCACTGAGTTCACTGGGCCAATTTCTATCTGGAGAGGATTTGAACCTACCAGCTCAGCCATCAGACACAGATGGTATTGGGGCTGCTCAGGTTAGAGCGAGTGTTTTCTTTCTGGCAGAAAAATAGTAGCTAGAAAAATCACTATGGACAAACCCAGATCTGAATATAACTGGTGCATGCAACTACCTTGGCTTCCTCTTCCTTCTCCTCCTGAATCTGGCACTGAAAACTTATACTTTAAGAAAAAAAGGCTAACAAAAGTTGTAAAAGAGAGGGAGTGGGGGTAATTTTAGGGCTTAACTTCCATCGTTTTACAGATGTGCTAATTAAGCTTTTTTCCATAAGACAGGTAGAATTTTCTCTCTGTTCTTCCCTGCGCTTACAGGTCTGTGATTGCTACCCTGGTCTGAATACCTCTAGGAGCGTGGGTTGCAAGACAAAGCAGTTCATGTGCCCAGACTTTTGGCCTTATGCTCTGCACCTTGGAAATTATTTACCTTGCTCTATCTTAAGACATTCTTATTTCAATACTTGTTTCAAAAAGTCTCTGATATGAAGTAAAAAGAGAAAGCTAGTCTTGCAACCCAGCACAAGAGCAGGAACCAAGAGTTTAGCTCTCAGGGATTACAGTGATGAGAGTGCTAAAGAAACAAGTGGATCAGAATAAAGCACACTGTGTACCAAGCACAATTGTCAGCCAAAGGCCATGTGTACACATTTGAGCTGTCTTTGCCTGAGTCTTACCCTGATAAACTGGAAAAAGTCCTTCTCGCAACATCCCATTTCTGACTGTCATTCATAGAAGAAAAGCACAGGTAAATGCATAGCACAACGGTTAACTGGATTTTACCTAGTTTTCGTAATTTATGCTGCCCCGTCTCATCTCCTAAGGATTAAAAGACTCATCTTCTGCCAAAGTAAACAGATACAAAGGAAGTCTGGGATACAAGGTGTTCTGCTTGTTTGTTTAAACCTGAAGCCCACCCACCAGCGCAGTCACTCACCCTTCAGACTGTTTCAGTTCTTTGATTTGCTAACTAACAAGTCAAACCTCAGGTGGGAGTAGGAATGAGTAGGTGGGAACCAGAGCCGAGAGCAGTCAGCAACTCTAAGAAAGTTATTCTAAGAGCTTGGAAATCTGCACATTGGAAGCCGATTCCTGAAAATTATATTAAACAATTCCCCTTTTTTCATGCGTCATGCTACAGCTTCTCTTTTTTATTTCAGTACTGACTCTGACAGAGTATTTTCTCTGTCTTTTAAGTTCTTCCTCAGCAGGATTTGGTCAAAATTTCCCCTTCAGACCTTGTAACATCTCAATGAAAACGAGCGCAAAAAGGCCAGCTGGAAATCTGGATATCAGTTCAGCTCTAAAAGATGTTCACACTTTGCAATTGAAACAAAATATTTACTAGTACTGTATCACCCCATTACCACGAATTGAGGGGAAATTGGAATTTCATGCGACCGAATAGGCTAATTACATACACAGACACAGACTTTAAAAACTAGGCTTTTCGTGTTCTTAAGTATAAGCAATCAAGAGTAAGAGTAACGTTTCATAATTATGTCATTGATCTAAATTCCTTTTCATTTTCCATGAAAGCACCAAACTTACATAAGACACATCTGAGGTTGTTGCTGTTTCTCAGATCCACATTTGTTCTAATCAGATATTCACCTCGTGACTTGTTGGGGTTTTTAGTTATTTCCCTTCACATGAAATTAAAATTTGAAAAGTCTGACTCTATCATTAACTTTGAAGAAAGTACTAAAAACTCACTTAAAAAAAATAGTCATAGGGAGCTAAGGGAAATTCAGTATTAGGTTGGCCTACTAATTAAAACTGAGCATGCCACAGTACTGCCCCTGTTCAAAAGTATCCGCCTACAGATCTAAAATCTTTTCATAATGATTAAAATCAGGAGTAAAAAAATCCCAAATCTCTTTCTCTTTCATGTAGAACCACACAGAACGCACTTTTGCAGATTTCAAAGGCCATTAAAGCATCACCTTTGAAAACAGATGCGCAAGCAGGCCCACAAGTGATTTATGCAGGCGAGATGCTCAGAACTGCCAGGGACTACTCATGTTCAAAGTACCCCCAGCAGGCTCAGCCAGGTTCAGTTTGTATCACATGTAATTAGGATTCTTTAGCCATAAAATCAATAATATAATTAGTAAATGGGACGTTATTTCTCAGAACCTTGCTACAACTTATCAGTCTTTGATCAGGCAGAGCTGACTGCTAATGATATTTAATGTTAATTAATGAAAAAACATGTGATCAGAAGTTTTTTTGAGAGTTATCTAGTTATGAACTATAAAAAATGAAGTATGTAATACCTGACATTCATGTTTCTATCAATGACTATTGTTTAGGATACTCTAAGAAGACATTAGGATTATGAGTCATCTTTAGCTATGCTTCCTTACCTAAAGGCTTTCTCAAGGTGGTGTGTGCACAACAGGTGACCCAGTTCATTACCAAGTTCTGGCTCATCTATAATGCCAAAGTCTGCAGATAAATTCCTCCCCAGCTGCAGGACAGCACCAACAGAATATTTGATGAAATTCACTTCTCTTTTGACAGTGGCTGATTGACAGCAAACCATCATGACTGAAGTTACTGACAAGATAAATAACAGAACCTGCGGAGATGAAGCAGGGGTTTCAAAGGAATGACTACAGTCCTTAGAGAAGAATGATTAAAGAAGGCCCAAGTATTTCATAATCTCATAGGAGTGCAACATTTCACAACCAATCACTTTGACTGTCCAAGACCCAGCTATTGAGCAGCATTTATATTTAAAAATATTCCAATTTGATGGAACCTGTCTAAGTAACTTCTAGTGATTGTCAGGCACATGGAAAAAAAGCAAAAAGAACTTTTTTGTTATTATAAAATGTCCTGGGATTCACCAGCATCATTGTATCGGGTTTAGTATGTCTGTTCCTAAACTAGAAAGGAAGGGTAGAATAAATGCATCGTATTAACACCATAGGGCAGCTTCTATAGTTGATATGTCAGTTAACTCCCATTTCCCAGACATTTTGGCTTTGATAATTTATATCCTAATGCTCTTTCTTAACATTAGCTACCTATAGTAAATGAATCCCTGGGCTCGGTGAGACTATTCTAATACCTCACTTACAAAAACTTTTTCCTGTAGAGATGTGTAAAAAGGAGCACTCCTCATATTACCTCACTTTTCTCTCTAATAAATATACAGAACGGCTTAATATTGAGAAATATGCTAAATAATCTCTCTATTAATTCCATGTAGGACATGCCCAGTTGTTCAGTGACACACTGTTGTCAGTATGAGCAGGGAACACTGAACTTATAAGTCAGGTTTTCAATGATATAAACTCACAGGAAAAGTTACAGACACACAGAAGGGGAAAAAAAGCCCACAATCTTGCTGCATCTGTAGCAGTTTGGTTTAGTTTGCAAGACAAAGTGTGAAATTGCTGAGAGCAGGATGCTGGCTAAATAGGTACCACTTGTTCTTGCCCCAGATGTGATGGAGCTGGCGTGCTCTTCAATACAAAGTGATTAATGATTGCTTGCAATCAGCCCTGGAAATCAATTGGCATTGAGTGACATAACGATTCTATGACATCACACAGCCTCCCATTTGATGCTTGTTCCTGGACATGTTTCTCTTTGCACTGCCATTTTTGGCACTGTGAGTGGGCTCAGAAACATTATGGGCTTTATGATGTTCCTGAATAAATAAGTTCTCACTTGAGAGAAATTTTCTACTTCTTTCTGCCAAATTGTGTCTTTCTGTTCAGTCCTGCCCGCTCCCATCACCACTCTTTGCATGTCAAATCCAGCCACATGAGGAGCAGTGCAGAGGAGAAGTTCTGTGGTTAAGGTTGGGCCTTTACTTCAACTTAGAGTTATGAGAGACTGTAGGAAGATCTACTGGTAGTAGAACCACATGTGTTGTGAGACACATAAATCTCTTTCCCAACTTCAGCTGTACCCTTACTGCATGGACCATTATTTTCTGCCACTATCAATAACAAGTTTTTCCAAAGTGACTGTTCTGAAACAATTAATGTTTTTAAATGACCCCCAGTGGCCACTTCCATTTTAGGATGCTCTGTATTTCCTTTCTAATGTACGTTAAAAAAAAGTAACAACAGGAACTGAGGGATAAAGGGCAGCGGCTTTAGTTTCTATGTAACACGTTTCTCCCTGCTTTAATTACCACAGTGGCCTTCTCTTTAACATATGTTCGAGTTTAATTATTATTACTTTTAATAAGTTGGACAGCAGCAGTATGTAACATTCAAATGTTGTACAATGGTTCTGCCATTTTTCTATCTCTGCACAAAAATACCTTACTGAATCAGTCCTAGAACAGCACTGCACTTCAGTTTGGCAGCTCACAGACATCCTATAACCCATGACAATAACCAGATCTCCTTTGTCATATCTGAATGATGAACCTCCACCTCATAGCAAAGATTCATGCTGTTAGTCCCTGGCTGTATGTCTTTGCACTTGTTCTATTAAATCTCTTGCAGCAACTCTAGTCCATAAAGTCACCCAGTTCCTCCTGTGTGACAATCCAGTCCACCTTGGTACTGAGAAGCACTTTAGTCTCCTAGATTAAATACAAAGTACCATTCTAGCAAGCAAGGAACAGTCAAGAACATCAAGTTGCCCATTATCACCAAAATTTTACATCTAGAAAATGGAAAGAGAATCTCCATTCATATTAATCAGAGGCTAAAGGGTGTGCATTTTTTTTTTTCAGGAAGAATTACACGCTCATAACTGAATATACAAAAGTGAAAGTAAGCTTGATAAATCCGCCCCTGTTTTGTTATTTGCAGTTTGCTTCAGTGCAAGTTGTACCAATATAAACAACAGAATAACTCCTGTATGAGAAGTACTGTGTGTATATTTTTACAGAAGTTCTTTGGTCCAGTTTGCAGGGTGTTCATTTGGGATGTGCATACAGCCACCACACGGAACATCAGCCACCACAGACACAAGCAGTACAGGACAGGCTGCAGGTGCTGGGAAACAAGGCATCAGCTGATGGATTTGCAGTAAATGATAGCTTAAATCCTAGTAAAAGATAGAACAACATCAGAACTGTCAGAGCAATTTTCCACATCGGCAGTTTAACACCTGAACTATTGCTTATTTTTGCAACTGAACTATTCCCAGTTTCTCTCTGTTCTACTCTGAATCAACATCAGTTTGAGATGTGTCATAAACATGTTTGCCTGAAAGAGCCAAATGTACCACCCTCAAGGTGGAGGCTGAAGGAGGAAACAGTAATTCCTTAACATACAAATAGAAAGATTGGTTCCTTTTGTGTAAACATCTGGGCTCACAGTCAGCATGACATTAGTCTGCCTCTGACTTAATGTCATAAAGACCGAGTTATTAATTTTCATTTAATGCTCCCGTAATTTGCAGCTTTGCACATGAATATAATGTTTTAATCTGTTACCAGCTCTCTCAGGAATGGAGCAGAAATGACAACATTTTTGTGTCTTCTACTTTGCAAAGGAACTACCAGTTAAACATCTTCACTTGTCAGGCATTTGTAAAGGTATTTCATAGTGCACAAATTTATTGTTATCTTGAAACGAAAAAACAGACAACTTATTTAATATACTCATCTTCCAAATTCATGTTCTAAGAGAAATCAAAACCGAATTGTGAGGTGTAAGAGAATAATTTATTTCCAATAGTTAATCCTTCAAAAACCCACAGAGAAAGAGACTCAGGCTGACACCTAACTGCAAAGCCCAGGGGTGTAGTGAAGATCCACATCCCACAAGGAGCACACACAAGAGGGTGAATCCTAGCCCCTAGCAAAAATACTAATGGACACAAGGCAAAGAAAATACCAGCTGCCTACCCAGCCTCTAGGAATAAAAAATATTCTTACAGAAGCCAAAAGCTTCCCACAGCTGTGCTGGTTGGAACCCAGTATTCGAGCTGCCCTCTTTACTGGTACAGAAAACATGTTTACTGCATGACCTAGCATCATGTGGATTCTGATACAGAGCCTTAAGGATGCTTAGGATCTACAGATTTGCTTGCAAAATAGGATGCAAAAAAAAATAGAGCTATAATGGCTTTAACCTGCCACATTGAGATGAGCTCTTAGGCAGAAGCTCTTCCCTGTGAGGGTGCTGAGGCGCTGGCACAGGGTGCCCAGAGAAGCTGTGGCTGCCCCATCCCTGGCAGTGCTCAAGGCCAGGTTGGACACAGGGGCGTGGAGCAGGCTGCTGTAGCGGAAGGTGTCCCTGCCCATGGCAGGGGTGTGGAACTGTAAGAGCTTTAAAGTCCCTTCCAGCCCAAACCAGTCTGTGGTCCTACGATTTTATGATACTGATAACATTAACTTGTTTTCTTTTACCTTACTGATAAGGAATCCTGTAGAGTAGTAAAGACAACAAAAGTCTAAATTCATGAACTGTTTTGCTTCCTGATGTGGGTTCTAAGCCAAAAAGTTATTAGGAACCAGGCCAGCGGGAGGAAACAAGAACAAGTAAATGAATGAGAGTAGAAGTAATTGCAGCACTTATTTGGATTAGATGCAGATCACCAACGAACTCTTTGCCACTTGTTTTCTCCTAAGGGAAATCTCACCTTCTCAGCTTTAATTTAATCATGGCAAAAATATGTCAAGTATTGATTATAACTACAAACTAAAGTCATCTACAAGCATGTATACATTAACACTATCACTCAGACATGACCTGGAAGAAATCTTCTGTTTGCCTCTCTTTAAACTGATTTCCACTCCTTCTAACAGACTGCCGTATACAGAACAGCATGTTCAAACTTCCAAACATCAGTTCTGGTGATGAAAAAGTCCAGGAGGAATTTGTTAAAACCGTAAAATTTATGTTGCTTGTGATGCTAAGCGTTACTAAAAGACACGGCTTCCAACTATGAAAGCAGCATACAATAAAGCCTCTGAGGAAGTACTGTATATCAGCACTGATTTCAATTTATTGCAGCTTGAAATAATATTCCAGTCAAGTCTAAAAGTAGGAGAACTTGGCAGAAATCCTCACAAAACTCCTAAAACGATGCTCTTTGTTCATGACCCTTGAGAAAGGAAAGAAACAAGGGACACATATCTACAGTGCATTAGATTGCAAAGCAAGAACAGGATATTAATGGATAGAAGATTTCTCAGAATGACCCTGTGCTACCTTCTCTGTACCTGCTCACCCCAGGCCACACTCTCTGCCCTTCAGTCCTCCTTTTGTCTGCCCCAGATCCCGCCGATGGCACTTTGAAGCTCATCAGCACTAGAAAAAGCCAGCGTGTAGTTTCACTGCCCTAAGAAAGTTCTCAAGGTTTCAAAAATTTCCTATTCCACTTTGAAATGAATTCAGACCCTGCAGAGGAGAAGCAGTAGTGAATGCCTTGGCCACACACCTATGCTATAAGAACAGATATTATATAAAAACCCCTAAACTCCTTTAGAGAGGCAGTTCAAAACCCTGAAGTGAAACAAGAACAGGCTCAGTCAAAGCTCAGTCAGTTCCCTTCCAAATGTTGGCAGTTGAGGCAACACCCCTTCTCCTTTTGACCAGAAATCCACTCACGTCAAAAACAGCCCACATGCTCTGACACAAACATAGGCTCATGTATTGACATCTTCTGCTGAAGAAAACATCACTGACTGCCTGCACTCATTCCTCATCATGATCAGGCATCTGACCCCATCCCTATTCAGACTTCTGCCATTTCCCATGTGACAGACGCAGATGTGTGTAATCCCACAGGAACCCATGGATCAGGAAAACCACATTGCCCCAAAGATACAAAATAACACACACTCCAATATTCTGATCTTACACAGATATACACTTGCTGGAAGCCTTCTGGGATAACAAACATTTTTCCTCTCTATAGTTACCTATAAAAGGAAAAACCTAGAGAAAGCTCCTGAATATTCTGCCTGTGGTTCTGGTGTGTTGCAAAGTAATGACGTTGCTAGAGAGTCTCATGTTACAGCTTCACTGCTCCTCTAGTACCTGTCCAGTCAACGCCTGACAGAAGAAGATAAATATATTTATAATACACAAAGTGAATAACAAAGAGTTTATAAAGTTGTCTCTGACAAAACTGACAAGTCAGAGCTGGCAGCTCTAATCAGCTCCCAGCTGAGCCTGGGAAATTGGAGGGAGCAGAGTGCTGACCTTTCTGATGAATTGCTGAAAGAAGGGTAAAGTTTCCTTTGCTTTTTAATGGGAAGGGCTATCAAGTTCAAAGAACTTGGGACAAAAGGGAGATTCCTGTGCAAGAGCATTGTCCATCGTATGTAACAAACAAATTACTGCTTTATCTAAACCTGATCCTTTCAAAGAAAGACATATGGCTTAATGTTCCACAGATGAAAAAATCCTGTAAGTTTTAATGCTACAAATCACTGCCAGATGCTGAAAATGTCCTAGACACTTTTTTCATGTCTCAAATGTGAAAAAAGCAGTAGAATATCGTTTAAAAATAATTTTTACGTGTCAGTGGTCCTGAAAACCATCCTTTTTTTTTTTTTCCACAATTATTCAGCACCTCGTTTCTTACTGAAACAGTAGGATTTTGGATGTGCATTTAACTAGTACCAAGAAAACAAATGCAAGTAATGCCTAATCAATTGATCAGATATTCCAAAGGAAGCGATAATTTATTATTTTGCAGTAAGCATAAAATCTCCGGCACTGGTTTTAGAAACTGCTGAACATCTGCTCTCTTAAGATGAGGCGCCTTGGAACCATGTCTGAGGACTGAGAGATCCAGCAGCACTTTTCCAAACATTTCACCTTAAGGTTTATAGCCTCATGCAGCCACCACCAGCCCCACAGGGGACTTGGTTGTTCTAAAAAGCAAAACTCTTTTCTGTTGAACAGCATCATACCACAGAAGTCTCTGTTCAAGTGCCTGCTCCAGTGAATGGCTGATACAGAGACCTCACAAGAAATTAGGGAGGTTGGTGAGTTCTAAATCAAGACTAATGAGTGATTTTCAGTAAACAAACTGCAAACCTTTTGCTTTTTTACATTCTAATTTACCCATTACTTCTCTGTTTCTCAAGCACACACTGAAGTCATGGAGAGCTTCTTGTCACCCAACACCTCCAAGTCCTTCTCCTCAGGTCTGTTCTTAATCCCTTCATCCCCCAACCTGTATTGATGCCAGCAGCTGCCATTTCACATCTTTCCCTTTCATTCTTGTGTAACTTGCATTTCATTGGACTTATGAGAAACTGATCTGAATGTTTGATCCACATACTCCAGACTGCTCATCACTGACTATACAAATATATTATCCATTTCTCCTCTAAGGCAAACAATTTCTAGTTCTTGGACGTAGTCTAACGAGAGTTTTGGTACATTTTAAAGCATTCCTGTCACATCTGTAAAACTCATTCAGCTGCTCCAGCAGCAACATTCCATAACTTTTTCTGAAAAATAAATTTCAATTGCTTTTTTTAATAAATAGTGTTGTTTAAAGCTCATTCAAATGCAAAGCACTCTGTGATTTTAATTGGACTTTTAAAAGTGTTAGACCTAGTCCTCAATCAGAGCATCACATGATATCCTTCTTATTTGCTTATGGATGTGAGCAGATTTCTTGGATTGTTTCAAAGCCTCAGTAGAATGACACACTGATTCAGTCAAGTTAAGGATCTGAATCCAAGTGACTTACATTGCAAGAAATGCACTTCGAAAAGCTCTACTGCTGCGGTCACAGAACCACCTCATGGTTTAGTACATTATTTTCACCAGCTTCACGGACTGCAATGACTTCACTGACAGGAGAACAGTTCCATCTTTGTTAGCAAAATCAGAATCAGCTTCCCGAATCTGAATGTTTGACGTATAGGTCACCTCAGTTTTTGCATGGAGAGCATATTATATATATATATATATATATATCACTCTAGTGGCAGACTCAGGAAAAAAAAGCAGTAAAATATTTCCTCAGGGTAAAATATAGCTCCCAGGAGTCATAAAGCCTGAAGCAAAAGGTTATTTTATCCACCATATGCTGTATGGTTTATTATTTTTGGGGGGATGCAGTGATGTTCTAATATGCTGGTATTCTGATCTCCGAGACATCATCCTACCTGCCCTTAGCAGACTTTGGAAGCAAAAAAGTCCTTAATAACACCAATGGGCAGAAAGGGAAATGAAAGAGAGAAGTCAAGACGCCAGTGCAGAACCATTTCATGTCTAGTGAACACAGTGAAGAATGATGGATGTAGATAATTACCTGCAATTTGTATCCGAGAGAATCTTTCAGACAAAACACCACGTAAGGCTTTAAAGTGCAAGGTGAGATTGCAGGTGTAGCAATTAATGATAGGCAAAGCAGCCAGTAGCTTAGATCCCTGGGGAGTGAACAGACAAGTGCTGGCCAGTATTTCAGGGTTATCTGTGTCAACATAAGATGGGGACAACTGCATTCAGGACTGGCTCCAGCCTTCCGCGAGACAGCTAATAAATGCCTCTTTCTGCTTGAAGATGGCAAACAGCAAGGAAGGAGAAGGATCCCACAGAACTAAATCAAGAAGAAACTGAAAAATACTAAGAAAGAGAATATTGAAATGGAATAGTAGTAGAAACTTTGACAAAATCTACAAAACATATGGAAAGCTTATATAAAATAAGCAGCACAATTACCAATATAAAACACTAGGAATCTTACATAGGAACAGCTCACACTGTCTATAGAAAGTTCAACAGGATAATGTTTCCCTACTATCTGAAGTTGGAAGGGCAAATCCCAGCTGAGCTGATTATCCACAGCACCAGGTACTGCATAGGCATGCATGGAGAGGCTAACATCTGTACCTTTTCCAGTAAAAACAAACATTGAAATATTGCCATTCCTTTATTATGTCTAAACATAATAAATTTTGACATCTATATCTGTGCTCCCATGCTTTGCAGCAGGTACTGCTTACAGAAAATATGCTGAATACTTTAGAAGAGGTCTGAGGAATAGAGTTGAATGGATAGGCAAGTCTGGCCTGTTACAGCTCCTCAGCCAGGAGCACAGGGTTTATGGCACCTGTGGCAGAGCATGTTCAAACAATCCTGTTGGCTTCAAGCTTCAGAGCTAAGATGCAAAACATTTATGAGCACAGTTCAGTGCTCACGTGCACATACTGTCCGTGTGCTACGGCTGTAACAGATCCCAAGGCATGGTGTGGTTCCTTTGACTCATCACAAGTGAAGAGGAAGAATCCAAACACTATAATAGCATTTTCCTCTCTGGGGAGCTTTACAAAAAAAAAATCAGTTAGGACAGAGGAGAAAATAACAACCCAAATATTTCAACCTTGGAAATGTCCTAGTATAATGTACTTGCAACTTCCCTTTGTATGAAATGACTTGCATACAAATCCAACAGAACGAGATTTAGCTGCTTCTGAACACACACACAGAGATTTGGGGGTTTTTCCTCTTTTTGAACAAAAGAAATGAAAGGACTATATTGTGAGAGGTTTCTTTTTTTCTTTTTAAATAGACCTACTCACTGCTATCTGGAGAGCTTCTGAGAGAGTCACAGCAACCCTCCAATGCAAAAAATACAATCTAGGTAGCAACAGGAAAACAAGGGCTTGAGTGCTGAAACGGGAAATCATACAGGTTAACAGAAGACGAAGGATGGAAGAATTTGATACAACACTTAAAGAGAAGACTTAGGGTACAACCCAGGTGTGGAGGCTTCTCCAGGCTGCAGCTGAATTCAGATCTCTTGTCTTACACTCTTCATATTCCTCGTTCCAGGGATGCTGTACATGACAAACAATACCCATGGCCTTAGGGGAAAATTCTGAATTGAGAGGCTCAGATCCTGTTTTCCACCAGATCACAAGCAACAGACTTATTCCTTCTTCATTATTATTTATATGGCGCAGTGCACAAGACTGAGGGAGGGATGGAGAACTCCTGTGCTGTGCACTAGGCACAAGCACAGAAAGTTCTTTGTCCAAATGTTTAAACGACTAACTCTGTGCTTACACCTATGCAACAGAGATCAAATAATGAATGTAAATAGACTTTTAAGATCACTCTGTTCTCCTCTGCCCAGTCCCAAGGAATGCAGACTTTAGTCAGGGGGGAGGAAAAGAAGAAAGAAAAGCAGGACCAGGTTGCACAGCTTAGGTGCTGCTTCAACTTGTTTCATCTTCTTTCAATAGCAAGTGAGGGCAGCTCAGCTCCAGAGAAACAAGAGCCCTGGTGTGCTGTGTGTTACTGTGAGTGTGAAGCACTGGAAGCAAGGACATCTTCAGCTCTCAGCGAGAGCACTTTTTGTGTTGAAATATCGTTCCTCACTGTTTGGAATGAAACCCATTATTACCAATTAACCTGCTGTGAACCCGTATCACTGGCTGAATTGAGCATAATTATTCATCCATAGTAATAGCTAAAGTAAATTCTGGCAATCTCGGCTAACATTGACTTCTCCTTTGGGAAAATTTTCAAAGATGCCATGTCCTTGGTTACGTTTTTAAAACGTTTTTTTTGTGTTAAAGCTGCAACTGAAAATGCATCATTATGACTCATTTCTTGTTTTGTAATGTTGTTTTCTTTCTTCTTGCACAAACATCTACAACTAACCCTATCAACTGAAAAATTACCTCCCCGTGTTCAGAAACCTGATTTTTCTTTAAGCAAAGTCTTAGCATTGGTAACCCATGTAGGTTGTCTAAAAATACATTTTTAAATTAGTTGTTACTTTTCATAGCTTTTTAACCACACAGTCTGATGAACCACAGCCCTGTGAGCAAACGCAGGCATAAATCTTGGTTTGAATTTATTTCAGGTTGTCAAATGTAATTTACTAAGAGAACAGCTGCCAAAAAAGAATCCAGAGGCAAACCTAAGTTGTCATCTTAAATTAAGTGTGGCTCCTTTTTGTTAATCTTTCTGCATAAAAGGTTGTAAAGTAGTGCATTAAAGATGCAGCAGTCCTCTTTCCTAATAAAAAGACAGAGGTGGAAAAACAGGATAAAGACAGAATGTGTCTCTAGCTGAGGAAACATGTGCTCAACACAATGGAGTAAGTGCTCACATGCTCTCTGGAAACTGCAGGCTTCTCTTTATTCTTAGGCCACGGGCAATGTGGGAAATGAGCAACCTGGACACTGAAATAGAGCAACAGCAAAACATCTGCATAAACTTAGCATTAATTTTCTGCAAAGGAGAACTACTCAGAAGGGCAAATGATGCCTGCTGTGATAGTCCAAGTGGCCACTGGATGAATTATGTCCCCTGTACACTGCACTGGGACTACAGACCTGATTTTGGCTGTATTTTGGCTCTCACTGAAGGATTGTTTTACTTTCATAGTCAAGAAACTCTGCATTGTTAAACCATATCAAAACTGTTGAATCTTTGCACTGGTACCCCATCTCTCATCACAGTAAGGTTGCTCTGGCCTTCAGGGTCCAAATCAAGCAATTATTAACATCATCCATTTGCTCACCTTAACCGTTAGCACCTTTCGTATTTTTTCCATACCCTTCCCCTACGTAAAACTGTCAAAACTGTTCCACAAAATCAGTACCTCTCAGATCCTCTAGAAAGTCTTCTACTACAGCTCCTTTACAGTTTTCAGACCAAGGCAACCTGTACTAACAAAGAAAAGCTCCAGGCATAAACCTGAAGCAAGAAGCACCCCATGGCAGTCACACACAAATGTTACAACCATTACTTGAAAAGTGAGAAACAAGCAGCCTGTGCGCAGAAACACAAACGTTTCAGCCATAGATTTACCTGTCGATGTAGAGCAGAGCTACAGCATTGCCAAGAGTTTGTGTCAGCTATTTGGGGGTTTTTAAAACAGCACCAGCTTGACTTGCCACCAGTTGATCTGTTCATGCGTTCCAAGGCCTAAGTGTTTGTGTGGAGGAAGGTGATGCTTGGCAACTGTGTAGTTTAACAGCCAAAATTGGCCACTCCACAAAATTCACATGAATGAACCTTCAAACCTTAGCTGAGTAGAATACTCCAGATGTGACTCATCACAGCTACACAGGTATCTTGCCTCTTTGGTTTACTGTTTCGTTTTCTAGTACTCATCTTTCCTCTGCATTTATGCAGTAGTGAGCATTCACATGGCAACACCAGTTAACACATGAGGGTTTTTTCTCCCAAGTAACAAGTGATTGGACGAACGGAAACAGTCCCAGTTTAAGGGGGGGTTTGGATTGGACATTAGTAAAAATTTCTTCCCTGAAAGGGTTGTCAAGCATTGGAACAGGCTGCCCAGGGAAGTGGTAAAAGCATCAACCTGGGAGGTATTTAAAATGGTGCTTAGGACATTGTTTAGTGGTGGACTTGGCAGCTCTGAGTTAATGATTGGACTTGATGGTCTTACAGGTCTTTTCCAACCTAAATGGTTCCATAATTCTATGAATAGAAACTGAAAAACCACAGACTATTTTGACAGCCTTGATGGGTCATACATTACCATGTCCCTTTGCATTCAGATGATACAAAGTGAAGTGGAAATAATTATACTCTAAACTAGGTGACTAAATGTCATTTAATGCAATTCCTACAATAATGCCGCTTGGGTACACATGAGGATTTGTGATTTTTTGGTAGCCCATCAACCAAGCATTTGTTTTTCACCAAAGAAGTGAGAGAAAAACAAGGCTTCTTGGATTAACATGTTCCATATTTTCCTTTGGGCCTGTATCCTGCCCCTTATTACATTTAATTATTTCCTGTGAAAGTGAGACCTCCATCTAATCAGAAGACCTCCTGCTAAAACACAACTCCCTTCCAAGCTCCCTGCCCTCTAAACTACCCTGAAGGCTCATTTTCAAATGGAGAATTTAGGACTATGTGCACAACCGGAGTGTGGATGGCCTTCAGCAACGCCATCATTGCCCATGCAAATGGGGTATGTGCCTGCTTAATTAAAACGTAATTAATCAGCATGCAGGTGTACATCACTTGTGTGCACTGTGCGGATAAAGCCGTATACGGTTAGGCTAGGAAGCTCCCTCAGCAGTTCCTATATGCCTTCGTCTGCCCAGTTCTCAGATCTGAAGCTGGCCCATGCATTCCTGGGGCCTGAAGACACTTCTAATAGGCTGCTGAAAGGTAATTAGTTAAAAAAAACAAACCCATGAGCCTTCCACCATTTGACTTATATTTGCTATACAAAGGACCATGACTAAAACCTGAAACCCTCCAGGAGCCAGAAACTTAGCTCAGTAATGCAGATTGGTTCAAGTTCTACCCAGAAAGCCCAGCTCTTCTGATGTGATTCATGAAATGTGTTTTCAGCCCCACAGGTCACACTTCTGGCCTTTCTGCCATACTCCTTTGCTGACCAAGCATCTCGTTTCTCTGACTAGGAGCTACAGCCTCTTTTTTTTGAAGACAGGAGCTTTCTATGTCCCTTCTATGCACAGAAATTTCCCCACCAATATTATCAGTCACTGGGGAAAAATGAGTGTCCTATAAAACTCTTCTGTCTCCAGGGGTCTAAATGCAAGTTCGAAGCACAGGCACCCTGGGTTTAGTCAGATTTATATGCACCTCTGCTATACCCTTGGCACTCTGCATAGATTAAAAGACAATATTCTACACAACCAATTAAGATCTTATCATATTAATTGAACTGCCATTATAACATTACCACAAGCCATCTAAGTAATCACTGGATGATAACTCCTTATAAACCAGTTCATTGACCTACCAGATGCCGGCAGAAAAGGTAGGTTTGGCAGCATGCCTTGAAAGCTCGGAATCTGACAAATAATTCCTACCACAAGTGACATTTTCCACCCAAACAATGCCTCCAACTTATCTATATATATTATATGAGGAGAAAACCAGGCAGGCTGGGTTTTTTTGCTTTCTGAAAACATTTTGTAAAAACTTAAAATAGTATCTAGACACTATGAAGAGGGGAAAAAAAAGAAAAATATGAAGCTTCTTTACTTTGTATATACATAATTATCCATCACCTGAGATCAGGAGGAAGACTTCTTTTATTGACCAAAGATCCAATCTCCTATTTAGGATAGGAAAAAAATCAGGTACAAGCCATAGATCTGAATCAGGGTTTAGATTCTCGATCCATTTGGGCTGCTGCTCTAGTCACTGGGCTAGCCTGCAATATTTTTGCTCATGTTTTAACCTTGAAACAGCATTTTCCTGGTTTGCCATTCACCTCCCAAGCAGCTGTCACAAGCTGAAGATGTACCAATACGATGTTCAACCTTCCCCCCTCTTTTCTTCCCTTTATGTCCTCTGCTTGTAAGGTACTTTGGGGCAAAAGGATGTATTTGTTCCAAGCTACTTCTGTCTGTGTGTCTGACACCCTGAATGAAAGGGGCCTGTTTATATGCTTTGAAAAATGATAGCTGATATCAGGGGACTAAAAGCTATACAGTATAAAAGCAAAGGAGCCTTTTGAGAGCAAGTCAGAACACAAACTCAGGAAGAAGTACCAGGAAGAAAAAGACTTCCCTTACCAGTAAAACAATACGACAGTGGCATCACCCAAACCACCTTGTTTTGCTCTCATGTGAAGTCCTCTCTTGGAAGGAAAGACTTTGGAAAGGGTATCCTAGACAAAGCATTACAGCTGTTTCCCTCTACTCCTCACAAAGCATTACAGTTCAAGCCCAACAGTTTCAGGAACATTCCAGCATGTACCAACAGTTACTACAGAGTATCATGCTGTGTTACAAGGTGGATTACAGCCGTAGTAAGCAGACAGCTGTTTTCTCCTACTTCCAAAGAGTTAGGCACGTTTCCAGCAATCGCTACTTGAATTTGATGGTAAAACCAAACTAAGGATAATTGTGAGAAGCCCAGCATACAAACAAGCTGTTCTCTGAGAGCATGGATGAGCAACAGATACCCTGATTCTGCGGGATATTCCTCACGGCGTGATGTCAGAACCAAACCAGGTGAAATATTCTATTTCCATTACTGAGTAGTGCACACTCTGTTCATTTCTGGCATCAATAAATATTTTTTAAAGATAGAGGATGGTTTCAAACATACCCCAACTGTTGGCTGGAAGGTTTCTAAAAGCTGTTTACAGTTGTCTTGCAACATACTGAGTTCCTGGGAAAATTCATGGAGCTGCTACCATCTGAGTACTTAACACTTTCCAAGACTGTGAACCTCAAATTTTCTGTCAAAATCCATTGCAGCAAATGTCAGCAGCTTCCCCCAGTTTTACTTCAACCACGCATACTGAATGCACAGTCTTTTTTATTTCCCATGCAGAAGCACTCATGTTACTAATATACGATGTCAATGTCTAATGAAATGTCTTCAAGAAAGATGCTGACTGGCACCACAACCAAATATCTTTTGAATGGCATTGAGTGATAAGTAAAATGACCACTGTGTTTGTCTCAGTCCCAGCTTGTTTGCTGGCATCTGGCTTTTATATTATTCATTATTTATGTAATGGTTATTATTTAAATTTTCACTTATGCAGTACAGAATCTTAAGCTCTAGTCAAAAGAGTTTGATTTACAATCTTAAGTCTGAGCCATTGATTTCAGATCAAGTACTTCTGCTGAATAAGCCCCTCTATTACAAAAAGTGACACACAGGAGACTTCACCAATAACAGATGGGTAACAGTAAGATCTATAAGGTCACATAATAATGCTATACAGTGATGCAAATCTGAACTTTCTCTGACATAACATAGATCAGGCTATTCAGATAACCTGTTTCTTCCCACCCTCTCCTAACATAACAGCCTCTGCCTACACTGTTCCTCTTGCTCTCTGCTATTTCCCATTTCCTAGCCCTGGCTCTGCTGTTCTGCTCCCTACAGAAGCGGATAGTACTCCCCACAGTACTATCTCCCTGCATGCAAATGCTCCTGCCCACCAGCCCTGCAGTGCACAAGGACTTCACAAAAGTATGGGTAGACTCGATCTTAAAGGTCTTTTCCAACCTAAAGGACTCTCCAATTCTAGGAATGACTTCACATTCCCCCCCTGAATGAAGGCAGTAGAAACCACAGGACAGTGAGGCAGGCCTTGCACTTTAGCTTGTTCAGTAGCAAGCACAGTGTTGACAGAGAAAGTATTAATAACAAACATAATAAAACACAGTTCTCAGAGTGTATAAATTACACAGAGCTGAACTAAATGTTAGATATTTCCTTTTATTAATAAAATAACTCTCAGTTTTCTGAATAATTTCTGGTCAAACTCTACCCCCAGCTATAAACATACTGGCTGCAGTGCCCTGCAGCGAGACTCACGCCTATGCACCTCTTGAATACATACTTGAATGTGAAAGATGCTCTATTAACAGTCCCAGTTAATAAATTTGAAAAATACATTTTTTGCTTAATATGCATACATGGTAAATCCAGCAGCACTGAGCAGAGCACATCTATCATTCAGCTCAGCAGTTCAGTCTGTCAGATGCCATGATAGATGAGCTCAGGAGGTTCTTACAACCAGTGAGGAAACCTCGAGACTGAAGGAAAGCCACAAGGTTGACCATGTTTGCCTTGAAGATAGATATAGTTGTTTCTGGAATAAAACTCTCTCAACCCACACCAGTGATAGGAGACAAGCTTGATATGACGCAAAAAAGATCGTGTAGCTGAAGCAGAAAGACCACTACTACACTAAGAGGACTTTAAGCAAATGTAAGCTGCATAGTCCGTAGAAGACAACATAATACCTGCAAATCCTATAACATACATTCAGATAACAGCTAAATTCCAGCAAGGTTTGCATTTCATTTTGTGCAGGTTCCCCTTTCACATAACGCATGCTGTCTGCAATCATTCTCTATTTAACATGCATAGCAATTCCTCTTCTGTGTCACTTACTCAATAATTTGTCCCTTTCTACTGAAGAAAAGGAATGTGAAGTCCTAATCTTGCTCTGGGTCATTCTTGCAGGGAGGTGGGAAGGCAAGTAAATGTGTCTTCTACTGAGGAAACCCAGGCAAGCAGAACACCCACAGGGAGGGGGAGGTACACTGAGATCCTAAAGGCCTGTGCTAGCTGCCCATGCTGAGTACACATGCAAAGGAATGAGCACATCTAGAGCTGGTCATCACCAGCCCCAGTTAGGATGCATTCGTTGTTCTCTGCTTGCCCCAAATTCTGCATGATACATGACCACAATTTTCTTCAGCTCCTCAGGGTCTCAGTACAACACCTACCTATGGAGAGACAGGAACTGACGCAGGAAATGTTTGTTATTTTTTTGCAGCTCCAAAAGCCACTGTAAACATTTCCCGATTGCAAACATGAGCTGCAATTCAATCAGATACTAAAGCACATGCCAAAGTACAAGCTCTTTAGTAGAGCAAATTGAATCTGGTCTAAGTCAGGCATGTAGCACGAGAGCCATGCTGAATCTAGCCCAAGAGCAGAGATTTTCTTTCAGCTCTGAAGGTCATGGCCATTTCCCGCTTTGCTTTCACAGCTCATATTCTCCCTTATTTTTGTAAAAACAAAAGTTACGGTACAGGGGCTTGGGAGGTTTCATTTCAAAAGCCAACATAGCACCGAAAAGAACATGGATTTTTCAAGTATGAGTAATATTTCCTTTAGAAGGAAGAAATCTAACATAAAAAATACCATCTAATTCTTCTATGTGAAGACAGCAGATATTAGTAAACATTATTGTGCCAAGAAAGCTAACACTTGTGAAGATAATGCATAAAAAGTTTCAAAACTTTACCTCGGGACTGTAGGAAGTAAGAGATAACTGCAGCACAGAAAAAAAAACAACTACTGAGCTTCAGCCTTTCCTTGCTAAGAACAGCCACAGAGGAATTTTACCCTTCCCTTTCTTCATTTTTTTTTTTTTACTCCCATAAATCAAAAATGTCTTGCATTAAAAAAATTGGCAAGCAATCAGTCAGAGCAGACTAATTGCTTTTGCTATTTAAAACGAACCTCATTTTAAATGGCTAAAGTGTTGTGGTTTAAAGTAGCTATTGTACATGTGCATTAATTAATTTCCTAAGGATTTTTATTACATCTCCATGACACAGTCTAATTATCTGATAATGCTTTTTCCCCATGTATATGAGAACGACATCGCTCCAGCATGTACTTCAATTGTACTCCAAGTGCCTGCAAAGTGTGAAACCAAAGGACTCAAGGTTTGACTACTCTAAATAACACGTCAAGAAGCACTGCTGCAAAATCTTTTCCTTCCAAAGGGATACAAGAGGTAATCTGTCAAACATCATTGTCCAATTTATACATTTTTCATACTGTTTCAAAGACACAGATTAAAAGTGAGAGAAAGCATGTGCACAGGATTTCATTAAGCATTTCCCTTCTTTTTGAGTGAAAGATGTAAACACTGCTTTCTTGCACTGGTCAGCATAATAAATTGAAATAGTGCTGCCTGGCAGACTCTTACCCTCAACTTCCATCTATTTCTAACACTTAAAATGCTTTATTGGAAAGTCTAACTCCATATCACTGGAGGGATGTTCTGCCAGGTTCTTCTCAAACTCAGGTCTAGTGCTGGCCATGTAACTTGTGACAACCAGGACATGGGCCACACCAACTTTCTTTCCCAAAATCCTGAAGGATTCCTTAGAAGCTGAAGTATAAGTCTCACAAAGAGCAGGAGAAACACAGAACATAATGTAGCCTGGTACCAGGTAGATTTGACCCGCAACATGCCATGGGAGTTGCAGTTTTCCACTGTGCAGCTGCTCCACAATGAAGCAAGGTAAGGGTCGGAAACCACCACAGTGAAGACCTAGGCTAGGGAGAGGTTCCAGGAGAACTCTCATTCCTTACAATGCAGCGAGGAGAACCTATTCACCATCCTACAGAAGAGATGGTCCCCATTTGGAACAAGCAGAAGAGTGTATATACACATATACTACTCCCCGATTCAACTGCCGTTACATAGAAGGAGAGAGAAGTCAAAGTCTATCGATAACAACTGAGAAATACATAAATATCAGATTGAAAATAAGCACTAGTTAAAAACCCAGAAATCTGCTCACTGAGTCACCGCACTGAGTAGGTGAAAGAGCTCAGACCTCAACTGCAGCAAAGGCAACAGGGAACCTCTTCATTCAGTGAATGAATAATATAGGCCTTGGGAGAAAAAGACCTTCTGAATGTTCTTCATTTTCATTCTGTTTAGGAGAAACCCGAGTGAACTCAAGTCTTGGTAGTATTTTGACTAACTTGCAATTAATTTAGACTAAATATAGTAGATAACAGTACTGTTATAGTAACAGTAATTGCTACAGTAGTAGGTATGCATCTGGGCAGGTTTCAGTGGAGAACAGCTATCAAATACTAAGAATTAGCATTTAGCTTCCCTCATGTTAAATCATTAGCATCCTGTGTATATACTGAGAGACTCAACATTGAGAATATCATCTACTTTAGATTAGCAACCGAGCCCCAAATGAACATACCGCTGTTGGCCTAAGCATTGCAGAGACTGCTTCATCGAGTGTGTGTGGGTACAAATCAAACAAAATACCGCACAGCATATGGAATATAACCTGGGGGAGGGAAAGCTGGAGACACAGCAAACTAATTTGTAAAGTCTAATCTCTGTTTGACGCATACAAGTAACTCCCATTAATGTGAAATCAAGTAATATCACACCAAAAAGAGACTATACTCCAAAAGTGGCTAACTGCTGCCCACTACAACCCACTCCTCTGCAGTGTCTGCTGTATGTTCTGCAGTAGCACAACCTTCTGCTAGCTGCTTCTGCTGAATTCAACTAGTTAAGCTTTCGCCAAAGACTGGCTTCAGGGTGAACTTGGCATTGTTACTAGGAAAGAAATGCACACAAGCAGTCAGACACACTTGAAGCTTAGTTCTTGGGCTTCTTGGCCTTAAGATCCTGCTTAAAGGAACTCTGAATCCAGCAGACAAGTCAACAAATCACATCCCCAGTTCAGCAATGTAAGGCCATTTCCCATGTGCTTGAATTTTACATCTACCTTCTCCCAGCAACCAGCACAGGAAGATGTGGAGATGTGGCCTCATCTCCATCTGTGGAGATGAGGCTACAGTTACATATCACAGGGATCTGGATGGTATCGCCATCTCTTGAAGAAGATGTGAGCATGAGTATATACACTCAAACCCACTCCTCTGGTTCAACAGTACTGGTGAAACAATACTTGCAAAGTTAAGCTCCAACCCTTCCAGACACTGAACACCCTTAGAGAAATTCTTGCTCCCTGGGGAGATGAAGCAGCTCAATACTTTACCGAAGTGGGATGGAAAACACTAAGGAAAAGGAATATGAACTGTGCATCATTCATATATTTTATCCTTCTGTCTCCTGGTGCTCTGTGTGCTTGGCATGAACATGTGGCCTCACTGGCAGAGAAACGGCTGTAGAGTGAAAACGTGAGAGCAATAAAACACTGAAGAACTCCAGGGGAAATGGCAATTTCCATTCTACTGATCCCCTCTTGGACGTCAATGACACACTGAGTTTATTTGAAAACCTAAATTCTGGAGGATGTTGCATAAAGATGCTCTAGTTAAGTTTGTCTGAGTGACTACAAGTTCATTACATCTATTATTGCACTCTAGGATGCAGGTAGGAAATATACATTCACAGCTAAGTAAGCATATAAATCACCATACTTGTAACTGCAGCATGTAGATATAAAGCTTTCTGGGATAAAAAGGTGCATTCTTTTTTAGTGGTTTATAAGATTAAAATGTCATTGTAAATCATTGTCAAAATCATAGCACTACACAATTAAATTTTAGCTAAGTAAGAATTCCCTTAATTGTAAAACCTCCAGGATCTGACCACTTACCTCATTCAGCAGCTGCAAATTCTGTAAAAACACTTGCCAAAAACATCCCCCCAAAGAAACAAATGGAAAAATTGGTACTTAAAAAAGAAATCATAATGTAAAAACAGATTTTTAATACTATGTGTCTGTAATATGAAACTCCTGACAAAAGTAAAATCCAGATATTAATCTACTTCTTTTCATAATATCATTGCTGCTCAAGTAACTTTTGCTGACAACAGAGGTGCCAAGAAACTTTCATGCAAGTTATTTTGAATGAGGACAATTCTTCCCCAGCTCCTTCTCTTGCTTATAAGTAAGACAACATTGGCAGATGTACTGGGTGTATCAGCAATATTTGACAAAAGTGCCTGGGCTCCCTTGGGTGGAGAAATGTCATTATGGCACCAGAAAAAAAATCATTATCTGATCCATAAATGACTATGCAGTGGTGGGATTTCATCACCCAGCTTACCACTGTTTGCAAAATCTGTGTTTTAAAGAGTCCTGAAAAAAAAGCCATTCTGCCCTTGCAAGTATGAGCCAGGAACCTGAATCAGCCTTTCTTGTACATGCACATCTTCATTACATGCCTTCAAAGTGACAAGAGTGTTCAGCTGCATCAAGGATTACAACGCTGGTCCCTCAGTCCTGTAAAACTTGCTTTCCAAATCACTACGTGGCCTATCAGCAAGTGCTGACTCATTAACTTTCATTGTAAGACTTTGTTCCTACCCTGCTGTAAACAGTTATCTGACATTCCAGTTTTCAATCATACATTTTTAATGATCTCTAGGAGAGTTCCTCTCTTCTGAAGTCTGCTCAAAATATTTCTTTGTTCTTCAGAGTCCTGAATATTAAGAATATTTTTTCTAATTTTTTTTCCTCTGAATGTCTCAGTTACTTCTTTGGCCACTACAGAGATCCATATAAAGTACAGCAGCTCTTTACAGTTCCAGTTCTGCCCAAGGTTATACTGACTATCCAAAGCAGCACTCGCTGCTCTTGGAAAGATGAGCAGTCTTTTTCCTCCTTCTCTGGCACAAACACATGGGCATGTCAGTTCTGTTCTTCTGCTACTATTATAAGTCTCTTCAGACAACACATCTGTGATCTGATACAGAGCTAGCGATGATTCCAAGGTACACCTACAAACCTTGTTTAGAGAGCACCTTGAATTCAAATTCTCCATGTCCTGACCTCTCAGAGTGTGGCAGAGTTTAGATAAGAACACATTAAAGATGATGAATGAACCAAGGTCTGAATCTTTCCCTAAGTACTGTTCGAGATGAGTGAGCTATGTAAATGGATTACTTTACAGACGACTTAATGCTTTGTTATCATAAATCTATGATTCCATTGCAGATGCACTGTAATTTAACAATAACGTTGTTTAGCTTCTATAGGCTTAGGGTGCTGCTCTGTCTCCTTTCAAATCTATATACACAGACACCTTTGCTACCACAAGGAATAGGTCATGTAATTCAGAGAAGTATTGTAGAGGAAAAGCCGAATACTAAGCAGCAAACTCTGAAGGAAGTGCATTTTACTAAGAAAAGGATCAAAATAAGTGACCAGGAGGCATCTGGCAAATAATAGGCACTTACTTCAAGCAAGTGGTATGATTTTTATAATAATACTATTTGAAGATTGAATGGGTTGGCAAAACAAAATCTTACTGCCTTAAACAAAAAGACTTTACCTAGTTTTTATTATTCATCACTGAAAACTGTCTAGCACCTGCTTTAAGCTGACTGTATCAGAATATCCAAATACCTCATGTAGCATGGTGTAGAAAGACTCACTAGAGTCTCCACAGTGGAAACGACACATTCCAGAACCACAATTTGACACTGTGGAAAACCAAATAGGCAGAACTCCACTCAGCAAAGGTTGTTGTTGTGACTTCCTCAACTGCCAATCACTGTCTAGTTAGATGGAATACAGGTAGGCAAATGGAACAAGTGCCTTCATCTGCATGACTGAAAAACTAAACCTACCTAAAGCCAGCAGCTAAGTTCCAACTTTCTGCAGAATTAATAAATTAACACTAAAGAGTATTAATTCATCCAGTTCTGCTCAGTGACACAGAAGATAACAGAATAGGCTCAACTACTTTACCTACATCTAGAAAGAAAGTCTCTCCAAGGCCTGAAAGAAGTGGAAAACTTTAGCCAGGCTCTGGAAGCTCTACTGAAAACCTTGCTCTTAAACTCTTTATCCCAATTAAGCCTCTACAAATTCCAGATTCAAGACCATTAGTTTGGAAAGTTCAAAAGGACATGGCCCACTGTGAAGAGTGAGACTCACCTACAGCCGATTGCTATGAAGAAGGGATAACAAGGGTACCACATTCCTCTCCTGGGATATCACATTTGGATGTTCTCTGTTACAGCCCAGGGAAAGAGCATAAAGCTGCAGTCATTGTTAACCTGTGCAACTGTATGTACTTTGCTCAACATAAACGTGGGGAAAAAAACCCTACAAACCAAAAAGAACATAAACTTGCTGTAAAATGGAAGCTTTATTTCCCACAAAAATGTCACAAGCTGAAATTAATCCTTCCTTACTTTACTCTGTTCTCTCATCTGAGGTCTTTATCAAGGCACTGGCATGCTTGAATGGCCTGCACAGCATGAGCTCCAGTGCCAGCTTATTGGTGGAATTAGGTCTGGGACTGTATACCATTCACCCATCCCAACTATGGGAAACATGAAAAATGTTCAGGACATGTCCCATCCTAGTCGTGTGGCCTGTTTTCTTTTCATTACTTTTACACATCAGCAGAATGAGCTATCACATTTTAAACCTAAATTATTCAAAGTGTATGGGAACTTGCTCATCTTCTAAATCAAACCATTAATTTGATGCCTAATGAAAAATCCTTGAATAGAATTTCACATGGGATTTGGAAATAAATTCTGATCATAATGTCCAATTTCACTATTTTCTCTTTGGTTGATTTTCCTTCCTGTTTTCTTCATAACTGCTTTCATTCCTTTTAGGTAGACTTCCAGCAGGACAGATGGGAGAACTCTAGCCAGCAACTCCATCAGCATAGGACTCACCGTACCCAGTTTAGCTCAGAGCAGTAGGAAACCCTACTTTAGTTTGTTCTCCATTCTTAGGAAGAAAAAAATAGCCCTAAAGCCTCATCTTTCACATGTTTTCACAGTGTCTACTTGTGTCAGCAGAATTCACTGCCGAGTAACTTACAATCTGTAACTTTTCCTTAGCAAGTCTGGCTAACTGCCATTAGATGAAAGTCACACGTAGAGGAGACCCAACAGTAAACTGCTGAGAAGACAGTTAAGGAGTAATGCTTGAGAAGACATTGGGCTAATACTGCCCATTTCAAGACTTCATCAGAGTAACTTCTTTTGTCTAATGTGGTATTAGCCTGGAAAGCCCCCTCCACAAGCATCATCCAGTGTTTCCAGTGCTTCCAGTGCTTAGAGGTGAAAACAACTAGATATGAGGGATTTTATTCGAAACTCAATTAAATCAATGAGAACTTGCCCATTGAGTCCAACTGGCTGGTGAACAAGCCTCTAAGGCAGTTTTTATACATAAGGGAAAACAATACGCAAAAGGCAACACACTACCTGTATACTGGGGCTGATCCTCTTAGAGCACACACTCATATCCTTCTGCCCAAGACATTCCAGACAAAAAGAAGGAACCTTTTCTTTCCAGTGCTCAGCGCTAAACCAGAAATTTCATGTCCCCTCCATGTATAGGAAAAGGTCAAAGAATTTGAGAGGAGATAAAGCCCCACTGACTGATTCATTTTGCAGGACAAGATGCAGACAGCAGCTGCAGTAAATCTGCATTTCAGCCACTGCAGAGATGTGCTCCAGGTAATCCTTCATGCAGCCAGAGTCCAGATAGGTCATGAATCTGCAGTCTCTGCTCCATGAGATCTGTGCAGCAGTTCACATGCTAAAGCCAAAGCACATCCAAATCAAAGATTTGCTCCAAACCTTAAACTTGGCAATTTGGCTTTTCATACCATCTTCCTAGATACTATGTGTCGAGGAGCTTTTTCTTGGTCCTTTAACATCACACATGTGTGGCTACTACACCATCCTACTCAAAACAATCTTATAGCAGCGAAAGAGCTGGGTCTGAAGAGCAAGGCAAGACAGATTTTTGTCTTCAGAAAGAAGTTCCTGACACTTCTTATACCTGGCCAGGGCTCTGGCAGGGCCCTCCTGGCTTCCCCTTTGCCAACGCAGCAACTACTGAGTGTGTTTAGAACCTGAAATAACTGGAGAAAGCTTGCCCCAAGACAGATCCACACACAGAATTAAATCACAGAGATAATCTTTTTGCTGCTCAGAGAATCTATTTTTAAGGCACTGGCATTTAAATTTAAATAAAACAAAAGTTTGTTTGGAATCCATTGTTCTGTCTGCTGAGTAATGAACACCAGCATGATAATTACATCAAAATTGATGTTTAAAACGTCTACTCTGATTAATTTATTATAATATTTATGGAACAGTTTCAGACAAGATCTAATGAACCAAGGATTAAATGTCACTCACTTGCAGTGCCTGGAGGATGGACACACCCATCTGCAAAGAATGTTCCCTATGCTAGTCAATGCAGAATATGCTTGTGAAGGATTCTTCCCCTTGGGCACTGTTGTTTCATGTGCCATATGTGCTCAGCATTAAAGCTTGACATTAAATTCTCTTGTTAAAATACATATATATTATAAGCAGTTCTTCCAGACCAGTTCAGGTTTTTTACAGCGTTTTGGACTCATAACGTTGAGCCCTGAAAGAACTAGCAAATAGTTACAATTCTTTGTCTCCAGCCAAGTTTAAAAGAAAAACATAAGTACACTTCAATAGGAATAATGGAAAGACCAGGTGACCCATCAGAGCAACACTTCGTTTTTGCCACCTTGCATTAATATACAGATACAGATTGCCACAACCCATACTAGCAAATTACAAGGAATTGGAAGGGGATTTGCAATCCCAGTCATGCTGACTGGCATATCTGGGGCATAAGGGGAGGTTACTTTCTCCCATTCTTCATGAATACCCAGTGCATCTACACACAGGGGAGTCACAAGCAACCATGAACAAAGAACACAACATTTCCCTGGGAAGGTGACAGAACAAATAATCCTGGAAACCACTTCCAAACATAAGAAGGACAAGAAGGTGATTGGGAGTAGTCAGCATGGGTTTATGAAGGGGAAATCATGCTGAATCAACTTCATAAGTCAATGATGAAGTGACTAGCTTAATGGATAAGAGCAGAACAGTAGCTGGTGTTTATCACAGCTTTAGTAAAGCTTCAGACCCTGTCTTTCCCAGCATCAAGATCCCACCTTTTACAGGTATTCAAAACCCAACAAGACAAGCTCCTGAGCAATCTGCTCTAGATAAGCAACCCTAAAAATGGGTTGAACTGGATGATCTCAAGAGGACCCTTCCAACCTCAACTATTCTCCAATTCCATTACATCCATCAGGGATGGCTTATATATACAGTCAGAAGGGAGATGAGCTAACCTTCTGATGTCAACTCCATCTCTACTGCCTGTATCAGTATCTGATATGAAGCAGTATCCACACAAAATATCACTAATTTTTTTTTCATTCTTTTTGCCTAGATAAGGACCTATGGGATGTCCTGGGCATTAAATAGTTAAAAGAAGCATTATTAATAATTAAGGCTGCTATCATAGATATACCATTAAGTTGGTCCCTAAGCTAAATCACTTGCTGATCCCTTCAGAAATGTCCTTCAGTAGTCCTCTCCATTACCCGTAGCTAGCAGGACCGATTTGTGGACCAGTGTGTCTCGTGCATTTTCCAGGCTTCCATCAGTTACTTTGCTTCCAGTTGGGTGTGAAATCCTCTCCAATTCTCTGAGCAGGAATTAGAGCTAGCTAGCTATTACAGTGGATCATGGCCTTCACTTGAAGGCTGCTGATGTTGGTATTTTTCAAATCACTCCAAACCACAATTTAAAGCACAATTTGCTGGCTTGATAACTTGAAGTGAGAAATAACTTAGTTAGATGTTAAACATTTAGAAACTGCTAAACACTTATAAATTACAGCAATTTTTCCTGTACGAGCTGTGTTTTGCCAAGCAAACGATCGTCCGAACTCTTGCTACTTAGGCCAGGGAAGTCACAAAGGCACAGCTGTCATCCTTCACTAGCCAGTGAAATCTCATAGCTGCAGGGGGAAAACTCCCAATTCAAAAACTGAGCCTGTGCTCACTCACCTTCTGCTGTGAACTGAGTTCAGCTGACCTTGGCCCCTGGCTTACACCTTCATGCTCATATTAGCATGCTAGCCCCACTGCAACCTTTGAATGAACCACTGATGTGAAACCAGACTAACAGTTTATGTCATGTCTAGAACAGAGAAAGATCTTTAAGATTAAGGTAGTATGGGGTTAAGAGGAAGGGAGAAGCAGGTTTGAGTTAAGACACATTTAAAGAAAATAACTGAAAAAAAATCAGAAACTAAAAATGAAAGCATTTAGAGATTAAGTGAAATTTAGAAGGAAAATCTGATATTTAAAAACAGTCTGGCAGCAGAAGCTGCTGATCCAGGTATCAGAATAGCTGGTTTGAGCTAAAAACTGGAAGAGAAAGATCATTCTTGTGTTTCAGTGTTCCAAGTAGATGGAACTTCTGTAAATAAAACAGTGCCCTGTTTGCTAGGTATTTTATCTGAGATGTTCAAAGAAGCTTCTATTCATATATTCTATTCTATATATACAAGCAGAATGTTGTTTGGTAAAATAAAGTTAGGGTTTTTTTTTAACAACTTTTGTATGTCTTTCAGAAGCCTCCAAGAGATTTGAGAACAGCCATATTAAAGAGCATCACAGGCATTTTCAAAACCTCTACCTCAAAACTTAGAAACCTGGAAACCAGGAGGTGTTCTCCTTTGACGCAAGCAATGAAGACAATATGTGAAGGACAAAAGACCTTTCTACAATGCTTTCAATGTGTCCTCCTGCAACGGAAATATTCTTATTTGCAAATTGTTTCAAGGAAATACATATTGCAACCAATCAATCTGATAGCACTAAAATTCATTGTGCTAGAACACAAATTAATTTGTATTTCCTGATCCTTACTTTTTTGTTCTTGGTATTATGTGACCGTTTTTTATATTCATCTTTCTCCTTTGTTATCTCTTTTAAATAAGGGAAAAGATGAAATCCCTCTGAAGGTGATTATCTTTTCTTCTTATTTTCACTTCCTAATCAGAAAACCTGACTAGATATTTTCCTGCTTATTCAGACTGTGGGCAGGACAGTTCCTCTCCTAGGTGGGACTATAGACACATGCATTATAACTAGAGAAAGAAAGATTTTTAAAAGAGCAGATACTTGAAGCATGTTGATTTCTTAATGTTCAGATACTTCGCCAAATTATTTAGGCCACAAGAAAAAGTTATCATTTTTGCATTAGTATTTTCATGCTCCAGCTGTGACTTGACAGCGTTAAGCGAGGCTCTTCATAAACAAACTCTTCCAGATCTGAGTCATCAGGCCACCCATTCCCACTGCTGACATCATAAGGTTTCGCTTACAGAGCATAAATATCCCTCAAACAGATTGGCTCAAAAATATCAAGCAAGTGTTTTAACTATAGATACAAGGGGGAAAAAAAGAAGTATTAATTGGAATCCTCAGAACATTTGATTATTTTTCAGATTCTTACATTAAATTGGGTAACCTCTACTCACCCTGGAATGCTTCACTGTACAACCCACTGTGAGGGCAAGAGTTTCCTTTTTAAAGAAGTCAGTTTACATTTCATCAACTGAACACAAGCTTTATTTCTTTCTTGCTTAAAAGGAGGACAGCGTCATGCCACAAAGACCAAAAGCCCTCTGTTAGTATATAAAAAACTGCTGTGCTACTGAGTAAAAGCTTGGCCTGAGTTGGAGTCCATTAACAGCTATCTGTACTCGAAAGACATTCATGTATTTTTGTTTGTTTCTCTTCTCCAATTCCTATCCTTCCAAAGACAGCCAAAGGCTAGATTGTGCTGCGTCTAGTAAAGGTTATATAGCAAGCAATTCAACTTCTGGCACTACACTTTCAAACACAAAAGGGGTTATGTCATGCAAAAAAGAAAAGGGTTTTCTTTGGAATTGTGCATTCTTCTTCTGTCATGACATAATGAAAGGGAAGGGTTGCATTTTAAAGCTGTGCAACATTATCAAACTTTGCTAGTGTCACACTGCAGGAAGTCCTCTGCCTCACCACAGCTATATAGACACGTACAATGACAATGAAAAATTAGCATTAATAGCTCAAACAGCCAGTGCATAATACGTCTGCGTTGTATACAAACAAGCGCACAGATCTGCCTCATTGCTTCATGGGACTGGGGAAAAAAAGTCACTTTCACACACTGATTGTTTACTATGTAGTGTTACTCAGTGAATAGTAAGCAGGATCTGAGACATAGTAAGTCCGCAAGTAAATCACAATTGGCAGGTTATTTCAGTCACACTGTGGTAAATTCACATAATTCTAATGAAGTCACTTGTGCTGCTCCAGACTGACCCACCCGTAAGCAAAGTGGGACAATCCTAGTGCTCATTTAGCAAACTGGAGAAATACACTGAGATATATTTACAGATAGGGTGAAACGTAATTTACATCCTTCATTAATAGCTTCTATTTGAGGTATTTAATTAGCATTATGATAAAACTAATCAAACTGCATCTAGTGCAACAAAGCATCTAAATTGCCTTTGCAGGCTGAGCAGTTACACCTCTCTGACAGCTACGTGACCACTTGCAATTCTAATGGCTGGTCTAGCAATTAAAGTTCTCTCATTAATCACTACTAATTAACTCCATTGATCCCTAACACTGGGATTTCCACACTAAAGCATGCTGCAAGAAGCATCACATTTGTTATGATATAATATTCAGAGGAAATGAAATAAGAGAAGTGCTGTGTCATGGGGACTAAAATATGATTTAGGCCAGGATGTGAAGTAACGCCTAAAACTGTGCATTGATCTTAGCTTGCTTGTTTTAAACTGAGCCTGCTCTCTTAAAAAGGAAGCAACAACTATTTGTTACATGGATGTGAGTATGAGGGGAAAAAAATCCCACACAATGTTTAAAGAACAGACTGCGAAGATGCTGTGCAGATACGCTACTCCTGCATCAACTCTATCACTTCAAATAGCCTGAAACCTCCACATGTCCTGGCGTGGTTAGTGCTGACTGTTGGCATTGCAAGTCATGCTGGGCAGGGCTTGGTGCATCACTCCAGAAGACAGAATAGTCATAAACAATAACCAACTGCTATAGTCCCAGATGTACCACAGTAAAGACAAATGTTTGACTCCTCTTAACACTGTGAAACTACTCACACATGCTTGGCTGCTGTGACAGCTGAAACCAGGACAGATACCCAGCAGGTAGTTGGAAGTACCAATTGAAGGCAACTAATGTAAGAAAGTAAGGTTTTAAAATATGTCAAGGTTCTGTATCTGTAACTCTGTTGGAATGGAGTGGGAGGGGGGTGTCAGGGACGATGAAGATTTCGTTTCTCTAAGAAGTATCTGAATTTTACATCATAAAAGGCACAAGATAATACAAGAACTACAATGCTAATCTGGCACAAAGACAGTCTCTGCAGATAGTATAGCCAATCAAGAAAGAGCAAACTATCAAAAGGAATTAAAGTTACCCTGTATTATTAAACTAGCTTGTGCAGTTAGATCAATACAGCTTTGGCAACATACTTCTATGCCAGGAAAGACAACAAAAGCACATACTTCCATTGCAACTGGATGTTCTCAAGAAAATATAAGCAACTGGAGTGCAGAGAACTGAAGGAAAAAATATCATTGTTTATTTCTTAAAACACTATTTTAATAAACTATTGACATGAACTGATTCTAGGGGATCAAAATGGTCCTGCTTGTCACTTGACACTGATTTACTGTATCAACTTCAACAAATCGTATTTCCCACACAGATCTCAGGCTTTCCTCCACTTAGAAATCTGAAAACTGCTCTTAGAGATTTCTCTTTATACGAAGATCTGGAGAAGGGAGCTCAGGATTCCAGGGTGCAAATGAGCACAGTTTGCAGTGTAATAAATTACCAATAAATGCACAGATAAATTGGGTGAGCAGAAAGTTCTGTGTCTGGCAAACTTTTTGATCTTTTTCCACAGGCGACTCACAGATGGTTTGAAGGTGACACCGCAAAGCACATAAAAGAGCACGCTTTCTCCTGAAGTTCAGCTTAAAAACGCCACCTGAAAAAGCAGCAAATTCATGGTGTGCAGGAGTCACTGAAGTTCTTCCAGATCTTCCATGAAGGCTCTGCTTAGCTTTCTAAACAGGGAACATATACAGAGGATGTACTGCATACAGAGCAACTCGTTCATGCTGCAGCAGCCAAGAGAGTCCAGTAAGAATGATATGAAAGCAAACATATGAAGATTTTCAAGATCAAAAGTTGTTAATTTGTGAAGTAAATGCCCAGTATTGTCTCTCAACTTCCTGCCTTTGGATGACAACATCAACAAGGCTGCCTTTGTGCTTTAAGTTCTGCTTAGTTGTATACTAATGCACTAGATAATACTGAATCATCTGTTCTTGCCTGCAAGAAGCAGGGAGGATTTATAGCTGTACAGCTGAAAGTTAGAGGTGATGCGTATGGGCAAGGCTGCGTGTACAGAGCGATGCAGCGGAGCCCTCCACAGCTCCTTTCACTGTACAAGGCACAAAGCAGAGAACATGTTGAAATAAAAGAAATGTGAAGTCATAAATTAATGTCCTTTCAACACAGAAAGACAGATTTTGCAGAAAGCTGCTTTTTATCACATTGTGCTTAAGCAAACCAAGGATAGAGCAGAAGCTGAGTGAGTACCTGTTATTTGGATACAGTGGGTGAAACAAAGGATAAACAAACTTTGGCTTGCAGCTTTGGGGTGCAGTTGCCATCATTCAGTTAAGATTGAGATATTGTGGTGTTAAAGCTATACCTTTTGCAAATCTTCCCTGTAGTCTTGAGGTTTCTATATGTATTCAGCTGGCTCAGCTTGAAAAGGTACAGCTAGATGCTGTATATATCAGAGCTCAGTTCAGGAGTTCACTTACAAAACTCTTTCTCCATTGATATCAATGGGACTTAAGGGTCTAATTACAAACACCCCCCATATATTTAAGTGCTTTCCTGTTGACCTACAAATAGCAAAGTATTGCCAAAAATCCACCCCAGGGGAGTCTCCTCATTCAGGGTGCACATTCGTATTATAGTCACTCAGAGAACCTGTACGGACTAATCTGGGAGTGAGCCTGTATTCCCTGTTTTGGGATTCAGAATAAAAATGACAGCATCTGCTTAAGAGGATAAGACAAAAATAATCACCAGCCTCTCCCCCTGAGCTGCTGCCTTTGTGTAAGTTTTAACCCACAGTAAGTGAAGACCCATTAAACCCATTTGTTCTATCCTTGTTTCTTGATAAAAAACCATCATCGGACGTCCTATCTGCAGTCTTATCCCAATCTCAGAGATTCAGATCGTATCCAGCCTGCCATACCATATCTGCATTGCTTTGGCTCTTTTGTTCTCAAAGGCATTTTGAGGTAGCTTCTACTGTAAAAAGAAACAGAACAATGGTATGTCTTTGACAGACTGGAAACCAGCAGAGGGTAAGATGAGCAACACCTGCTAGCTAGAGAGGTGGACAAAACAGGAGCTTTTGCCAGCTCTACAGAATGTGGTACATTTGCCCCAGGACAAAAAGATGCTTCAAAACAACATAGTGCAATCTTTGTTGTGCAATGAACTGAATAAAGAGCTGATATCGAATGACATTCCATCTAGATCAGAGCAAGCAAAGAACTGACTTAGCCAGGCAGCGCCTGCTTGGCCTTCTTAGTATGTATCAAACATCTTACAGTGATCAATGTCAGAGGAGGCTCCTTTAATTCAGAACAATGTAAACCCATCAGCTAAACATCAAGTGTTTCAGATAGTGTTATTCTGACCTACATCTGTCCAGCAGTGGGTGTCACCTTCTTCTTATAAGTGTTTGAAGGCTCCCTCTGCAAAACCTGACTGGGTGAGGTGGTAAAGACACACCGATAAAGAATGCTTTAGATATTACCATCATGCAATTAGCAGCTTCAAAGTAGCTTTAGGTAACAAAATGAACATTTCCAAGATCAGGCCACAGCTCTGTGATGGAAATTTCACAAATACTCTCACTCTGATGTGAAATTGTTTTACAAAGTTGTCATGGGCAAATTTACCTCTGTAACAACACTCTGCTGCTGGAGAAAAGCACACTGCAAAGGTCATCAGTTCCCGACACAGATGATAAAAAGATCTTCAAAACCTACTGTGCCCCAGCACTAACCATTCAATTCCTGGGTTTGCCCCTGATTTCACAAGGTTCACAATCCAAGTCTGTTTTTGATATGCACATTCCAGTATAGCTTTGTCTATGTAGAACATGTTTTAATTTCCAAATGCTAGAAACAGAAGCTGAAAAAAGAAATCAAAAAACCACTTGCCCAAACTTTATCTCCTCCAATCTGTTCAGATAAAGAGTTTTCTACCTGTTTCTCATCACAAATAAGTACAGTCTTCATCATCCACAACTTGACAGAGCTAACAATTTGATATCTGACTCTAAGCTTTCCTGACCAAGCAGACAATAATAGCAGGTGAGATCTACTAAGCATTGGGTTTTTAACTCATTACAGCTTAAACCAATGGTAGCAGCTGGAATCAGTGCTCTTTTCCAACATCTTCTGCAACAGTATTTAGTTTTACTGAGGCAAATGGTCATGAAGCATTTAAAGTAAAATTAAGAAACATTTCCACATCATGGAATAAATAAAAATATTTTATAAAGTAGAAAACAATTTGTTCCTATTATTATTGTTAAAGTTTTTAGCTTACATTGGTGCCACAGAATGCAAGAACAGCATGGAAAAATGGTGAGAGAGGTTTATGAAATCAGGTAATTGATGTCACACTTAAACCTGTTCTGATTCCAGTTGAGTCAATAGAGTTTTACCACCAGTGATTTTGCCCAGCTCTGCTGCACTCAATCAGCAGAGGCTCAGAGCAAATGAGCATCTGAGTTACAAGTGAAATATAAAATAACATGCAAATATATTTGCATTAGCTGTATGTATGAGGGATGTTAATCAAAAATGGTATCACACAGCTAGCATCTCTGAAGAGCAAAATATCTTGTCTCGGGAAGATATTATTGCCATTCACAGTCTCGTGTCTAAGTCTCAAACTGGTTTCATTTCTGTCCTGGAACAACACTGCTGCCAAGGGAGGAGGTCACTGAGACTTTTAAAATGGTTAGAGAATATTGATTTCACTAGTTCAGAGCAGAGAGCTCCACAGTTTATGAGAAACATATGAATACAAAAAAGTCCTTACCTTTGGTTTACATCTTTATCTTTTTGGAACAGTGATCAGGATGGGTTTGTATCGTGATACACGGTTAATATTACATACTAATTTCAATACTTATCAGAAATCTGATAGGATGAGCACTAGGTGCTAATCCCATATGGTTTGCTGACAGAACAGAGCTACACTTGCATCAGAGCGAACCTGAATGCACTCAAATAACAACATATAAATCGCAAGATAAATTAACTGACTGGTATCTGTTTTAATTACATATCTTGCAAGTGAAATAAAGATTCATTACAAAAGTGACTGTTCAGGTTTCACAACAGACTTTTCAGCAGCAATATTATTACTGTTTACATTTTATTAATAGTTCTAGTTTTAAACAGCATTGTAGGTTAATGACATTAAAACATACTTTTCAACTTCCATTCAGGAAATTAAAAATAATTCAATAACACATTCATTAAAAGCCAACATGTAGGTCTCTATGACACTTTACCCCATCAGTTGACAAAATATAGTGGAAATTATAAGGTCTGCTACCATATACAAGTCACAAAATAAAGCAGCATCACTGTAGAATGTTTAAAGGAGAAACACTGGTAAAAATTAGCCTGAGCTGACCCTATATATAGTTTGCAAGAGATTCACTTCTACTACCTGAGCATTTTGTTAAGGCAACTAACATACCTGGTCTGAAAGAAGTTAGTGGTATAGCACAGACAGCAGTGACAACCCAATGCAAGCAGACAGCCTCTTCTTCCCCAAACAAGCAAAATAGTCAATTTGGGAACATATCTAAACACTTTGGACTGGAATGACCTGCTGCAATTATTCGCTCTAGTGATTTCTTTCATTGTATGATCAGAACCAACTCAAGTAATTAATTGTTTTCTTTGCAGGAATGATCAGCTTTCCTGTCAGATTCTTCACATGTTTTCTGCCTATGCTCACAACATGTTCCCCTCAATTAAATGGCCTGATCCTCACCTGTAACACACACAAGGACTCGGCATAGGATATAGAGCTTATTCCCATAATCAGTAAGAGAAAATCTAACAATAAATGCAAATATTCTATATCAGGCAGCCTAACCACATCTAAAACCAATGTTATTTTTGGTTTCTAGATCATGCCCTGCATAAAGCTTCTCATACTTATTAATAATGTATATGTTCTATATTCTCTTCATTCCCTGTAGCTCCAATTTTACTGTCCTTTTCCTACATCTTTAAAAAATGATTTGGTAGTTACGAATCTTATTGTAAGGTCTCGTGATAATTATAACTTTATTTAGGTGAGTACTTTAAGGTATTGGTGTAGGGGTTTTATTCTGCTGTGTGCTTAGAAAAAGACACATGAATTTCCACTAATCCTACCACTCCTATCAACTTTCTTATAAACTGAACACTGACCCAAAGGTCTAAGAGAAGCTGCTACTATTCCAATTGCTGTCATGTGTGCTGCACCACCTGATACACCTAGCTAAGTATATAACTACCATGAAAACTTTTTGTCAACAATGTGGAAAAAAAATAACCTTCCTTTAACCAAATGGAAGAAATACCCACAGAACCAAACCCCCATAAAATGTACTGAATATTCAGACTTTATATATATACACACATGCTCACACACACATAGCTTCTTCTATACATGTGCATGTATCTAACTCCTATTTTCTCTCTAAATGACCATGCTCCCAGACCCAAGAACAGTCTTTCTAATTACATGAAGAACTACACAACTTTCCTAAAGATTTCTCTCACCTAATGGAGGATTTCAATAGGAAATAATTCTTAATGATGACCAGAACAGCATCATTCTAAGCACTGCAAGATTTCAGATGATGGTCCAAAGATAATTTGCTGTAAATTATCCTACAAATTATGTCTTCATTATCAAAAGAGGATATAAATAATGCAAATTTGATGTGCTCATCCTGCCAGTTCTACATTTATATCCAAATACCCAGTTGTTTCCTAAAAAAAATGAGGGTCAGTGAAGCCAGCAAATACACCCATCTGTGGTTTGACTATTGTATTTTAAATGACTGGAAAATATGCTTTTCCATGGTCTGACATCAGATACATACATGTACACCTGCTACAGGAAGGTATCTTTTAATATTCAAGCTGAGGCTCTGAGAGCATCAAGTGATGTATTTTCTTCTTGATATACTGATGCATTAAAAGGAATTATGCATGTAAACTTGGCCACGGCAAGAAGAGACCTTATGCCTTATACTGGGTTAAATTTGATTATTCAGATAAAGTTTGTAATAAAATGAAAGCAGTGTCAGGGATAAAAATAAAATAAAAAAAATTGTGACTCCAAATAAGAGGAAAATGTTCAGTAATGAAATGCTTCCACCCGAAATCTTACACCAAAAGCAATTTGAATGGTCAATAAACCACAGTTCTAACTAGTTCATAAATACAGTAATTGTATTAATGCCTGCCTTTGTTTCCTTCTCCCTGGTACTGGCTTACAGGCATTTCAATCAGCCAGGTGACAGAGCAAGGGTACCAGCACTGGGGATTGTTCCATTTCATTTCATTTTAACTGCTCCACAGGAAAAGGAGCCTGATATTCACATAATATCCAACTGAAATATCGATCCCACAAAACTGTTGAAATACTGCTTAGAGTGGGCTCTAACAGCAAGGAGAAATTTGAGAAGAGTCATACCCAAGTTAAGAAAGGAACAGAGAAGGAATAGACTGACAAAGAGACTGACAAGTGAAAAGTGCGGAAACAAGGTACATACAACTGTGTGTACCACAGCTTAGCTACAAGAGCTGCTGTCAGATACACAGAGGACTCACTTAACGCTGGAGTCATATGATCAGAAGATGACTGGAAAGAAAGCTTCTATCTTCTGCAAAATGGTAAAACACATTTAACATGTCTTCATTTCAGTGAAGCCTGCCTTACTTTTTGTCCTAAATGTTCATTTCTGCATGTCACTGAAGAAACTAGTGAAGCAATAAAAATCAAAGGAGACCAGGACAAACTCTTAACTTGTAAAGTGTGGGGAAACACAGGGCGCCACAGCACTGGGAGGAGCTCTACCTGGGGACACAAACTATAGGAATATGTACAACTTCTTCTGACAAACACCCAGTAATAGACTGGGGATTCAGTCTATTACTGGTTAACTAGTTTTAACACAGATTAAAAATTAGAAATGCTTTGCAAGCTTCTGTAAGGGAGTGAATCAAGAGAGGTACTCTCAGTTTCAGATTTAAATTGGTGTATTTCCTGAGACAAAGGCATATTACATTCTTTTACCAGTGGCCCAAAACACAGCACTTCTATGTGTCAATAATTTTCCTCCAGGCACAGGACATTCAGGGAAGGATATTTCTGGCTATTTCTAATTCCAAAGTTATTCAGTGGAACAAAGATTTTGCATTTAATTTGAAGCTTACTGGAAAATGTTATCAAGTTATCTCCTAACCAGATTGAGAACACAGCAGCAAAATCAAATCATGGGATGAGTTTCATGCTCTCTTGCAGTAGTGGTTTAAATTTGTTAAAGTTAGCGGCGTCTCTGCTGGATTACATCAGCTGTTTAGCTCTAAAATAACATACTAGTATAAACTATTATCAACTTATCAGCACTGTGCCTTTCAGGGACTGCAAGGCCAGAAAGGAAGTCTATGGATTTAGACAGTCCAGCAAACCAAGCAGGCTCACAAACTCTTAAGAAGTCACAGCTCAAAGTAATCAAAAGGTCTGAAATCCCACTAGAACCCTTGAGAGTCCTGAAAGTAGTAAACAAAAGAGTCACCAGAAATGATTGCTTCTATCTCTAAGTGTTCTGAAATCTGCGATCATTCTTCTTAAACCCTAATCACAGTCATCTAAATCATAAACATTCTATTTTCTGGCTACTGCTCTGATTGATGATGAGCTAAAAGATCATCTTAAGCATCTTGTATCTGCCCATTTATACCTGGAGTGGACTGAGAGCAGCACATCTTGCTTTGCCACTGACTGCCAGTTGCTTTAGTGGGATGGAACTCCAAATGTCAGTTTCCATATTACAAGCCCTCACCAGTCCCAGCTGCACTTCTCTGAAACTCTCACTTCTGATTCAGTGCCATAAATCACATATAATTAAGGGCTGGGAATCAGAAAATCTCTGCATTTACAACTTCACTTTCTGGAGTTCCAGCCAGCTATAAACTTGATGAGCTAAGTCTTTACATCTCTGTTTTCCAATATTGGCAAGCACAGGTTTTCCCTGGTATTTATCCTTGTGCTAACTATCTTCACAGGATTCCACAAGGAACTGAGTAAGCTATGCAGGGATTTGACACATAAGGATGTGTGTCCCCCAACCCTGGCACTACACGAGTCTTGCCAGAAATAGAATGCTGCTGGCAATGCAATTCCTTAAAAAGTAAATTTGGAAGGAATAACAACTGGTAATTAATTGCCTCAAATAAATGTCTCTGGACTGAGTAGAAGCCACTCGGATTATATAACAAATAAAAGCACCTTCCCAGGTGGTAACCCTATTCACACAGCTGGGAGAAATAAACTGATAAACAAGTTCTTTGCTGTCCTGCACTCTTCTTCTTTGTGAATTGTATGTCACTCAGCCTTTGGCTTTACCTGATTTATACATGCAGATACACAAAAGCCAGCTGAAGAATATCCAACCTTCCCTCCCTTTGCTGCAAGCCAGAGGGGAGCAACACTGGAACCAATTGCCTTGTACTTTTCAAAGAGCAGACAGAGAAATGCTCTTTCCCTTTGCTTATACTTCACAATGAAAAAGGTTTTAGGAGTGAACTGACAAAAAGGAGAGAGCCTCATTCCTCCCTGCTAGGTAACTGATTGTTGTTGCAGGTATTTCAAAAGAGGATGAACAAAAGAGGCAGTGGGGAATGGGTTTGTGCAAATAATCATAGAATCATAAAATAGTTAGGGTTGGAAAGGACCTTAAGATCGTATCGTTCCAACCCTCCTGCCATGGGCAGGGACACCTCACACTAAACCATGTCACCCAAGGCTTTGTCCAACCTGGTCTTGAACACCACCAGGGATGGAGCATTCACAACCTCCCTGGGCAACCCATTCCAGTGCCTCACCACCCTTACAGTAGTAAGATGGAAACTGAAAAAGTTTTGTCTGCATCCATGGGCATGCTGTTACAAAGATTATTTAAACATAAAGTGCCACATAACTCACATACAGTTTGGCCTTCCTCACCAGCTTCCCTGGGGTCCTACTCATCTCTAATCTCCAAAGTACTGGGACATCCTAACCCAACCACAGGACACAATACGACACTCAGTTCTGTCAGTCACTGCTGTCCTCAGTCTAATGACTCCCTGTGGAACTGCAACAGGGTGTCCTACAGTCACCGAGAGCACCGCACACCTCCAGACCTCTTTTCCTGATATTTTCACCCCTACCATGGGCAGGGACACCTTCCACAAATGTTGTTTGATCATAACGAATCAACAGTGTGATGCAAACTACCTGACCTTCATCAGACATGTACTAAATATCCATCTGACACCCACAAACGCTGTAAGTTCCTGCCTGCTCTCTGTGCACAATTTAATTAGATGAATAATAAATACATCAAATGTATCAATGGTGGAAACCATTTGTCTGCAGTGAATTTACAACCTCAACATGTGTTGTTCACAGACAGCTTATTATGGCTAACAAGTCTTTACCTATTTATCCTAAAAATAACAAGAATCTTCTTTCATTTACATTGATCTGTCCAATTTTCCAGGAGGAAAATACAGTTAATCACAAATAAGGAGAAAAAAAATTCCAGAGTTGACAGATGAGATGATGTTTTAAAACACTCAGTTCAATACACTAAAAGCATTCTCTCTGTCACAACAGCACTTCCAAAATCAAGCCTGAATTGCAACAGGAGGAATGTGAAAACTCAGCCAAAAGGTTGAGGAAGGATTTTCTGCTTATCATAATTTCCTCTATTGAACAGTGATTGAGGATTAAACCGAGCCAACAGAAATTATTTGTTAGGATGGTTTCTTTAGTACAATAATAAAAAATATTAATAAATTCTTAATAAATTTGCCTGTTTGGCCTCCACTACTGGAGCAGCTTCTCTTTCTCTGCACCAGCTATAGGAAAAGCCCAGGAAAACTTAACTGGGAGAACACTCTGGGAAGTGTTGCTGTGGGCTTGCCACTACTGCCGGCTACAGCTGAAGACCAAATACTGGACTAGAAGACTTTTTGATCTAACCCAGAACAGCCATTGCAATATTGTTCCATTCCAGTAGAGAGCTACTCGGTTGGAGACAGTCTCATTGAATCACTTCTTTCCTGCCTCCCCAGGCGTCAAGCTGGATGTTAGTATGTTTGAAAATCTGTGCTTAGGTTCCTAAAATGTTATTCCCAAATGCACTAACAACAATTCCTTTGACTTGAATTGGGCTGGAATTAGGCCCAATGAACTTCTCTGCTTTCAAAGATCATAATAGAGAACTATCACCAGAGTTTATTACACAGTCACTGGACAAAAATGCATGCACTATAATCAGGTTGCTGCTTCTCATATTTTAATTATAGGAAAAGCATTGTAAAAGCCACACTTCCATTAAAAACAAGCACTTTCACAAGGCCTAATAATAAAATTTTTATCAATAGGAATATTCAGAATTAACTTTCTGTGTACAAATTAGATTTTAAATAGCAACTTCATTTCTCTGGTGATCTCATTTAGGTTTTGGTATCAAGCAATGTCTCAAGCACATAAAAAAACTCCTATGGTAAATTTTTATCCCTAATGTTTTCCAGCTGGTCTCTAATAACTATTCCTAATTGTACTTGTTAAAAAGGGGATTTATGAATCTCAATTAGACTGGTTTTACTTATCCTACAGCAATTTTCTGTACCAACCAAGGCTATTCCAAGATAGAAAAAAAAAGTTCTGTGGGTGACAAAATAATTATAAAAATAAAAACCAAAAATGCCTCTTATCCAACTTAATTCTCAGTAATTCTGTTTCAATAATCCCAAATAGAAAATACAGCATGTAATAACCATTTTGGGAACTTTGCTCATTCCACAAGTGACAAAGTACTTTTATTATTAGGATTTTCAGCTTTGCTTGTGTGCCCTACTGTGAACATTAAGATTTACATCATTCTCAGTGAATCTGTTTTAATTTTCTTTGCTAACTTAATATCCTGATTCAGCAAAGTATGGAGATACAGCTTACTCTGAGCACACACTGAAGACCTCAATGTGCATTTTCCTGCGATTCATGCAGAGCAGCTTCAGCAAAGTTGTTCAGTGTATTTGTACCTTTAAAGTTTAATGTGACTATGTCTTTAGCAGGCACCCAGGTCACCATTTAACTCTTTTGCTGACCAGCGTCCAGTGCTGGTACAGAAAACTTACAATACATCCCTGAAAAACCATGGCTTCCCTTCCCTAATACATACTCTAGTACCAGTTCTCAACCAGCTTCACCATACAAAATGTTCTGTCATCTCGCTGTGAAATGTACTCTGAGAAACTTTTACATCATCAGTCACAGGACTTATGAGAGGGCTGTGCCGTTAGGATTCAGATATTAAACACTATCAGCCACATCTTTGCATGTGTGTTATCCATCACCCAGAGAAGCTTAAGCAAAACGAGTAAACACAACTATGTGTCTGCCATGCCATGCTTATGAAAAAGCAAAGCTGCCATAGCTTAATAGAAGAAAAAACTAAAAGAAACTGTTTTAGACTAAAATATATCCCATGTATGTGAAGAAACTTCTGCTACACACACATTTTTTTATTACAGTCTCCTACAACTTTCCCAGATGGCCAGGTAACGGCTATTCCTTGGGGGTCACCATCTGCTCTGCAACTAGTGAGTCATGTCTCTGATTAGCATTCAGCTCCCTGACAAATACCCATGAAACCAGAGCTGGAGACCAAGACCCTTATGCATCAGAGAGGCTCCTCCATGGCAAATTCTGAATGTCAAAGTCATTACACCTAACATAATGTGAACATTCCCCTTGACACCACTTCTAGCCTGGACAACGGACCAGGCTGGCTTATTTCTGCAAGTTTCTACTCATTGCTAGACTGAATATAGACACAAGAATGCTATTTTTACAACATTACATTACAACATTATCTGTTGTTGCAGCCAAACACTTTGGCTTGAAAATTTGATTTCAGATATGTTAAGTAATGCACAATAAATTCTAATCCAAAGGGAAAAAAAGAAAGAGAAGTGCTGGAGTGCATGCAAAGCTGTGCTCAGGCACAGAGTGGTTAACACATGCCTGCTGTCCACTCAACATTTGCCTTAAAAGCTGCTGTGAAAAAATCTGATTTCTCCCCAGAAGTATCATGATTGAAAGTAGCAACTTGCAAACAGCAATGTTTTTATGGGCTCCTGTGAAGAGGATTCTCCAGTGCTCAGTAGGGCGAATCCAACCTTCTCAAAAATACTGATCCCATTATTCAGTTTTGGTAATTAAAACGTTTTCTAAATGATTGTTCCCCAGCAGGAGGAAATTGATTCATTTTAATGCATTATTGTATTTTTGCATGGAATAACTTTCTCCCCCCTCTCCCCCCCCCACCTTGTTCCTACCATTTGCAGATGAATTATTTAGATGTGAAGATTTGTCTACTGTATTTGACAGGAAGCTTTAGGGAGTCAGCGGAGAAACCCAAGGAGTGCCTCATCATTTGCAAGTCCCATTTCTTTCTCTTTGGATATTGATTAGCAGAGCATTTATCCTGAGGAAGTGGCTTGACCAGGGGAACATAGATCTCAATGTGACAGTCACAGAATTTACACATTCCAAATGCATTTTGGGATTTCATTATATGCTGCTTTTTAAAACAAGTTGTTTGGGTTTGTTTTGCTGTGTTTCTTATTGTTTTGGGTTTTATTCAGGCTACAGAATCTTATCTAATTTAAATATATTTGAATAACACTATGAGTACTATTTACAAACATAGTGCCTTTTACTTAGGCCCAAACTCTAAGTTCATTAAAACACACTCACTGACATCAGCTGGTTTTGGGTTAGGTTGTTACTCACAGAAGCATTCCAAAAGCTGAAGCAACAGACACCTGGGTAGCTAACTTCAAAGACTGGCTCAAAACTAGATCCTGTCCCATCTCAAGAAAAGAGGAATACAGATCTTACAATTTGAGCACAGCAAGCAATATTAAAAATAAGTAAAATTATTTTGTGTTTGCATTCATCTTTTGCAGCTCTTTGAGTAGAATCAATGCTGCCACAGGTGACCCAACATTACACAGTTTCTTGCAGAGGATGTACAAATATGTTAAGAAGCAAATCATATCAGGAGCATTAGTATTCGCAGAAAATACAAGGCACTGATATTAGAGGCAGTCTTTGACAAAGCCAAGAACAGGCTTCACCATTCCTGATTCTGCAACACATCTCTTTTTCTGGCAGTAGATTTATGCAATGAACAACAGTAACCATAACATTTATTACTTAATGTCAAATTTACTAAAGTGCTCAAAGTTCTCAAGCAGAATAAAGGTCTATATATTATGGAAAGACATCCCAAGAAACTATTTGTCCTACAAAACTTACTGTCCTATATATCTCTTATGAAAGCCTCATCTTCAAAAGAAGAGCAAGACTGTGCATTTGGGTGAGTTCAGGTTTGAAATTCAGCTCTGACAGAGGCTAGAACAATAAAAAGTGATGTCCTTCGTACAGCAAAGTTATAAGTATGTGCTGCAATCCAGTAGTGAGCAGCACAGGGGCTATGTTAAATCTACACCATGTATGCCAAAAACGTAAGTCTTTAAATCGATTACATATGTTACAGTATGAAGGAGGATGGCGTGAAGATCACCTTATCCTATTTCCAAACAGCCTCTTATCTCATGTCTTTGAATAATTAGTTCTAGCTAGATGAGAAGAATTCTTCGTCCATTTTGAATTCCTTGCAATGAATAATGAACCGTTATGCTAATGCAGGAAAATATTTATTTGTATCCAAGTTTTTGTCTTTTCTTTCGCATGACAGGCAACACGTAAGACACATAAGACTCCTTTTAATCCATACACAGATGTCCAAGATGTTAGATGAAAAGAATCTGACCAGCCCAGAAGAATGCTGGGTAGGACAAGACAAAAGAAAGACCTGCAGGAAAACAAGACAGTAGGGAAAAACATCTGCCTCTATTATCTAGAAATCATCAGCGTTAAATGCTGGGCATAAATCAGTGCAGCAGCTTCCCAACTCTTTCTCAGTCTTCCTGTCAAGCAAAAACATTTTGCACACCATAGGCAGATCTGAGTCCTCACTTCACCATTCTTGCTTAACTCAGTGATTTCTGGATGAGCCTTCTATCTGTTGCTGAATTGTATTTAGTTGTCTCTTTGTACCACCTTGTTTATTTACTAATTTTTGTTGCTTTTTTGTCTATGTAAGTGACTACCTTTATCATTCCTACCCACGCATCTCTGCCTGTCAAGCTACTTCCATTGCCTTTCTTGTTCAACACTGGAGTTCTCACATTTCTTGCATTTTACAGACAAGAGCAAGAGGAACAAGCTCAGTTTCCAGCCTGCACTCAGATGACTGACAAAAAATCTCATGGAAAATATTTTGAGAAATAAATTTCACTTACATCTCTATCAGCCAAAGTGACGCAATATAAATCAAAAAGAAAGATTAAGAAAAATAAAATTTTTGATAATTCCTGTGGGTTGGAATGGTTGTAGCAGCTGTCTCCACTGCTCAGTGCACCCACTGCACTCACCTGTTTATTAACTGACACTTCTCTATCTTCCGACTAAAAGCAGCCAATGGTATTTTGTCATTGAACAAACCTCATCTGACACAAATCACAGCTTCTGCCCTCAAGTTTCTAATCCAGTGCGAGGTATCAGGTGGATGGATCCCCTTCTGCAACAAGCAGCACTGTGCAAATGAGGCTCCTTCCATTCACAACATACAAATCTTTCTGTGTATTTGACCATCATTGTTTACTATAAATGACTGTTTTGTAAATATAATTTCCCACTATTGCAAGTTCTGTGACTTATTCCCAGTAGCCCTCACTGCAGAGGCTGTATCTAATCAATCTTCAATTACTGTGCAAATACATCCTACAGGCTACTGATGTCTTTCCTTTCAAACACATAATACGTAATTAATGACAGCTATAACGCCACCAAAGACTCCAAACCAAAAGAACTCCCTGCAATTCACACTTACCAGCACCAAAGACTGATTTGCTGGAGTACTTAATTTTCAAGGGGGTTTTATCCTCTGGAAAAGTGATTATGAGTAGTCCCAGTCAGTGACTGCAGTGACTTTGCTCCTCAAAGCACAATTCTACATAACTAAGTACAATATTTATTGTTGCAACATTACATGGTAACAGCCAGGACTACATCCCAAACCACCCATTCAGGGAAAGCTCACAGTAAACCAGCAAAGCATCACTATATGAGATACATGCACAGCTCTGTCCTGCTTCAACATTACAGTTATCAAAACCCATCCTATCTAAACCAAAGCTCAAAGCTACAAGTTATCATTTTTGAATTTGTTCATTCATTCATTTACAATAATGGCTTTAAGGTTTTTTCTCTCTTTACAAATAAAATGGAAACTAGGCATTATTATGAATGGGTGGGATTCATCCACAAGGTTTGAGTAAACCCAAAGTTAAGAGTCCTGGTCTGGCCTGGTCTGCTGGTTCATATTGAGGACTAGCAGTGTACCAAGAACTACCTTGGAGGAAGGGGGCAGAGCCAGAAGGCAATTCATGACTAGTCACACAGTGTTTTGTAGAAGACAGTGCACGATAACACTGAGAAGTAAATTTTCTGATGCTTGAAATGTATCTATAAAATAACTGACTGGCCCATTTGCTTGATAAAATGCCCACCTGAAATAAGAGGAAAAAAGTAAAGGAAGAGAAGAAACGATGAAGTTTGCTACACTAGACATCAAGTTTGAGCAACGGTATGTGTTGTAGCTTTAATGGGTTTGATTTGCTTTATCCATTCTAGCACACATAAGTTAATACTAATTCAACTTTATCAGCCAGGACTTCTTTAAAGAGATATTTACACCTTTTACATTTAAATGAAGGCAAACTGCAGTATAATTTAAGCTATAATAATGACATCTAAAATACCATTGTTTTCTTCAAGAGAATTAAGCTAGCTGTGGCAAGAGATAAAACCCCTTTGCACAGAGAAACACTGTCATAGTTTGACTTGTCAAAGCTCCTGCTTCTAAGAATATTTATGATTTTACCGTTCCTTGAGAACCATAAATGACACAGCATGTCAGTGAGACAGTTTCAATCTCAGTCTGGATATTTCTGTCCAGAACTGGAGTATAATTCAGTCTCCATCGCCAGATAACCCCAGCCTTTCTCCTTATTCTGCTCGCAAAGAGCTTAATACTGGACTTCCTCCTGAGAAACAAATTCTATACCTTGTGCTAACCCCTATGAGTTCACTGAGGCTGCCTGAAATGAAAATGAATGCAGAATTTTATTGTAAATTAAGAAAGCATGAATCAGACCCCAGTGTACAAAGTGCAACTGCCCTTTGCTGGAGCAACTGCCTGTCAAGTAGGTACTAGACTATGATGCGCAACTCATTTGACAAACTGAGTGTCAGTGAAGTCACCTACCGGTGTCCTACGCTGCTACCAAAAGCATGTTGGCTGCTAAATGACTTTACATTCTTTCTTCTTTTTCTACCGAGCTTATTTTAGAAAGGTTGTATATCAATCTGGAAAGTGCTGTGAACATGATGTTATCATAATGGTACCATATGCCAGTCGACTACTTACAAATCATCCATGCTTCTCTCACTTGGTAGATTTTGTAAGCATGATAAAGAATCTGATTCTCCTCATGCTTACACTGACTTTATATCAGTATACTTCCATGTTTTACACTGGTAAAAGACGGGAGAAATATTTGTACCAAACCCTCTAAAAAACCTTTAGGGATCTTAAAATGGCTGCATCAAGTAACAGGTTTTACTATTTGTCTCAAAACCAGATGTCAGTATTAAAGATTAAAACCCTATGAAAGAGTAGAATATGCTCTCAAATCACTTTCCCTAGACATACAATCTACAGAAATAGGTTACATGCTTTAAGAGCTTTGGAGCTTTTAATTTACCTCCTTGTTTTGGCTCCATAAGGAGGCAGCTGTGAATACTCCTTATAGTTTCCCTACAGCTTTTTCCTATCTTCTTTGTTCCAGAGAAAGACTTCCACACTTTCACAACACTCCATAAACCTCACAAGAAATCACATACCACAGGACTTGTGATAAAAACAGGTCAGCAAAAGTCTAGATCTTAACAAGGAATCCAAGAAAAAAAAAGGTTAAGGAAAACTTCAGCTGCATAGCTGAACTTAAAAGAACCTGGACCCATTTCCACTCATATGTAGCAGTTAAATATATATACTAAAAAAAAAGAAGGAAAAAAGGGACTTGTTCACAAGTTTCACTCTTGGATAACCTTTAAGCTGTCATATTCTGACAGCTCTCTGGTGCCTTTTTAACCCTTTAAAATATTTTTTCAGAGTGACTATTAGTGCTCATAAAACGTTTTGGGTTGAAAAGCCTAGAAAATTAAGTATATGAAGTTAGAGCATAGAACTATTTTCACTCAGCTACTCTGTCTTACTCCATTTCCAGGCAGTGAATCTGATTTCAGCTTCATGCCTATTCATTCATTAGCCTTTACAATCAGGCTGTTACTAGGAGAATTTTTCAGTGCCAGTTACTGCAAAGGAAAAAGTTAGGCCTACCAGTTCTAGTCTTGTTTGCAATCTGGTGCAAATTCGATGTACTCTTCTTTCCTGCTGCATTTCTGTGAGCAGGCTAGGCAGTGACCTTCATCTTGTCTCTCTCTTCCTTTCTCAGAAAGAAGCTTTCATACAAATTTCAATACTTTCCCTTTAGAGCAGCAGCCAGACAGTAGAAACTGCCTGAAGGGCTCAGCACTACTGTTCATATACAAGTGTTTGTAAAAACATTAATCTTGGAGAACTCTGGACTTCCCTTTTGACATCCTGATTGAATACCTCACATTCTCTTGGCTGTAGCATGCTATTTGACAGGTACTGAGTCTGATCTTCCAAAGGCTGTACTGTATTGTCTCTTCATGAATTTGGTACATAACCTTTAATTCCCAAGGTAAGGATCATATTTTGTAAACTCTTAAACAAAACTCCTCTCTATACGTATACACCAGTTGTACATCACCTGCAGGAATCCCATGGGACTGTTATGTGGCTGAATTCATCTGGCAAACTTTAAAACTGATCTATCTGGGATTTGTCTCCTTTGAGAGTAACTCTTTTAATTTTCCACAGGCTTTTTTATCTCTCTCCTTAACACACAGAACTTCCTCACTGAGGTTTCAATCAGTTTTGTGCAAAGAAAAGTACCAATTGCTGCTGCAGCACAGTCAAGCTGCACAGTGCAGAACAATCAGGTTGATTTTTTCATCTTTTCCATTAGCATCTCAACAACCGTTTCTAGGGGTAAGTCGTTTACTCCCAGTGGTAATTTGGACCATTTTCTTGATCCCAGGTTTTACCTATTAGTCCCTGTGAGACAGCTGGGGAAAGACTCAGTTGCCTTAACAGGATAATTTGAGACACCTGAGGAAAAACAAGATACCTGCATTGGGCACCAGATATAATGTGTGTCTCACAGGACAACTGAATGCTGGTGTAGCAGCAACTAGAGATCAGGCAGGGTATCCTGGAGAGCCTGAGATACCTGTGAGCCCTGAATCCAACCCACAACTACTACCCCATAGTCTACAGTTCATCACCATCAGAAGAGAAATTCTCAGATACTTTGGCTTTGATTTGCACTAGATTCTGACCTAAAGTGTCAGAATTTCCTTTACACAGCTATGCAAGGGTGAGAGGAAAAGCATAAGCAAGCCTGTGCCTCCCAGCCCTCCTCTGCAAGATGCAACCAGAACCGATAGTTGCATAAGATGACAGTAAGAACAAAGTGCAAACAGGTAGTTCAAACCCCGGGTGGTACAGATGGATGTTTTGTGGGAACCCACCATACACTCTCCATGCACCTGGAAGAACACAAAGCCCAACAGCAAGCACATGTGTCGGAATAATCAAATGTAAAAACTAGTACAGGCACCACACTTACCCACTCCCCAATGCCTGCAGCCCCCACACTTGAAGAAAAAGAGTTTATAGCTTTTATATCAAGTAACTGTGAACTGTATAAAGTCTCCATTTAAATTTCCACCCCAGAGATTTGCACAGCAGTACTGCAAAAAGTAGTAATTATACAGCAGCTTTTCAATATGCAATGGAATGCAGCACTTCTCTTTTTAAGCTCAACAACCGAAGTGGCATTGTAAATATGATATTTAAATAGTAGCTCAAATCACATGGTTTTGAAAACAATAACCAAGCACATGCTTTTCAGAAGCACAGAATCAGAAGTTATTTCACAGACAAGGAGAAAAGGTTTGCAGGAATCGTGATCATGCTACAGAAAATTGGATTATAGAGGCTGTACTTGAACGTACATTCACAGTTCCAATATAATTAACTGTTTTCAGGGACTTATATTTTTGATGTATGCATTTGCTTAGATATTAATTCTGCTGCCTAGCATGGAAAGCATGATGGGTTATTCAAAGTGAAAATGGCTGAATGCCCCATTCATAGCAAATGTGCCACTTTTTGAAAGAAAGCATCATTGGCTTCTAGTTGATACTTTGGACTATTAATTTATATTTAATTGTAAAAACAAGAGATCAACTGAGTCCTATTCAATAAGCAAAAACCAGGAACAACATAAAGCAGCCATAGCGCATATATTTTACCTCAGTCAAGGTTTTTTTAACAAAATCAATTTTGAAGTGGTAGATGGTGGGTGACTGGTAAGAAAGAAAACACTGATGTTTGATTTTGAAAACAGGCAGTGACCACGCAACCATTTTCAATATTTCAGATGCTGGGACATTGTAGAACTTTTACAATCCTGTTACAAATTTACTCAGATATTAACAAGAAAAAGAAAAACTAAGTGCAACAATTTGAACAGTGAACAAGCCTCCAGAGGTTGTGACTGACAAAGAAGTGACTGACAAATACACTTGTATTGAAAACAGCTTCGCAAACATATAGAATTACCCTTAAACACATATTTATTGCCCTAAGCCACTTCAGACATCTCACACTGACTGTAACAGACTCCAGAGCAGGTCCCATAAACACAAACTGGTTCATAAGCTTTTGCAAGACCAGAGCCTCAGCCTGTAAAAGAGCACATACAATGAGACTGTTTAGTTGATTTACTCACCTCTATTTAGCACTACTATAAGCAAGGCAATGCACCTAAAAGAATCCATCCATCAGACCTTACTCCAACAAGGAAAATTAATGGGATTTAACAACAAAGTGGACATGTATGGAAGGTCCAAAGAGACAGTGGGACAGCAAAGCTCTGGCTGTGCTCTAAGAGTTGTTCAAGTATGGAAAGGATTCAGACTGAGACTTGGCTATCCCAGAAAAACCTTCACAGCATCACTTAGCCTCTCATTGTGAAGTTAAGAGACATAACATCCAACCACCTGACTTGAGATATCCATTACCATAACACAGGACAGTGCCTGACTGGGGACAGTCCCATATCCCCATTCCCTCCACCCCCAGTCTAACAGAATACTGAAGGTAGACAGGCTTCTACATTCTAGTTTATCTATTTGTTACATATTTGTTCTCTAAACCAGGAGGTAATAAAGATATGAACAGCAGACTTCATTTTAGTTAACTCTGGACTATCCTCCAGCTGGGTGGAGGCTAACCCCAGCCTTCGCAGGATTTTGGGATCACGGGGTTTATTTAACTCTCCAATCCCTGTGATACTTTGAGAAATCGCTGCCTTAGTTTCACAGAAAACTGATCCTCTGCCCACCATTCTGGGCCAGGTGTTTGCAAGTGAATATTAACTAACACAGGCACCAGCACTGTTGTGCTATCACCTGAGAATCCCAGCTGAGCACTGAATTTGGGACCTGATGTCCTGATACTCCCAAACTTCCCTCTCTTTCTTAAGAACCATCTGGCAGAATGGCCAAAGTCCTTCAAATGATAAAAAAGGGAATGTTTGGCAGCTGCGAGTAGCACCAGCGAGATTCCACCAGTTCCCCAACCTCAAGAAACTAAGGCTACACACTGCGTCCTACAACTTCTCCCTTGTGCCCTTCCCTGCCCCAAAGATCCTCTTCATCGGGAGCACTGCTGAGTACACACAGGGGAAGCCTCCACAACCCGGGCAGTGAGGCTTCAGCCCGAGAACTCCGCTTGCCCGCGCACGGCAGCAACCCGAGGTCGGGGACACGCGGGGAGCAAACCTGCCTCCTGCAGCCAGAAGAAAGTTCGTACAGATACAACACCTCAGTAAACCATGCGGGGGGAGGCGGCTTGTGAGAGAAGCGGCGGTAGGGGAGAGTCCTAATAAAGCCATAAGGTCTTACTACCAACACATGGATGTCTTAAATCAGCACTTCCAAAACCACCAACGAGAACCCAAAGAAGATCGAGGTAACGGACAGAAACGGAAAGCTGGAGAGAGACTGCCTCCGCCCGGCTCGTTCTGGATGCCTAGGGAGTTCTAGGAGGAGCAAGGAAGGGGGCTTTCTCCTTTGCAGCCTAAGGGTTCAGGGGGAGCTCCTTGCCCCGCAGCAACAGCACCAAGAGCAAGCGGTGCGTGGGGAGCCGCAGCTGCAGTCACTGGGGCTCCGGCGCCGCGTTCCCCGCAACTCCCAGCCCCTGTCCCGACTCGCACCTACCTCGGCGGGACCAGAGCCCCGCCGTCGGGGCCGGATCCACGGGGCTGCGGCGGCAGCGCGACGCTGAGAGAGGCGGTGGCAGGAGGCGGCGAGCGGCAGCCCGGGCTGCAACGGCAGAGCCGGGGCGCTCGCACGGGTGTACCGCGCCGAGGCCGCTGCCCAGGACGAGGAGATGGTGCTGCTGCAGGGGACTCCGCGAGCCTCTTTGGCTCTGTTAGGAAAGTTACCGCGGCCACACGACCCACCTTAAACCCGCCTCCCCGCAGGACCCGGGGGAGGGCGGAGGAGGGAGGGAGGAGACGGGGGTGGGGGCTCGGAAGCCATTCGTTTCTCAGCACAGAGCCAAGTCCACAGCAGCATCTCCAGGGCTGCCGCTCCGGGGTGCAGGGCTGGGTGCGCCGGTGCAGCCCCAATCCCGCAGCAGCTGGGCTGGAGCCGCGCTCCGCACCCCGCGCCTGGATCTTGCTTTTACGCGCGGTACCCCGGGGCCAGCTTCTGTGCGCAGAAACTTTTCCGTTTCCTGCAGCGCTGACGCTGTTTTTTTGGCATATTCGTTTGGTGATGGTTGATTTGACAGCTCGTTATTTGTTTAACCATTTGTTGTTTGGGGGAAGACGGATCTAGTCCTGAAGCCTTGGGGTTTGTGTATTGGTTTGGGTTTGTTTTCCTAAGCCAGATTCAATTAAAATACCTTAAATAGACTAAAAGGAAAAAGAATCAGATAGATACCCCGGCATCCCGAGGTTGCCGCCTGAACCGTGCATGTGGGAATGAGGAAGGAAACTATAGCTGAGGCAGAAACACTCTGCGGCGCAGCAGAGGGTAGGAGGTGGGAAAAACCCAGTGTTCTGCCTCCTGCGCCTGAAAGAAGAGGATCTACCGAGCAGAGAGCTACCCAACTCCACGGATGTACTTAGCGGGAGATCATGCAAACTTCTGGACCCATTTCAAGTTGCAAAGCGAGGCACCTGCACACACGCACGCAGTAGTAGGGGCGTATAGACATAGGAAAACACACGCAGCTCTCGGGCTCCCTGAAGCAGCCCCTGGATGGAGGAGCTGGCTAGAGCTGATAGCAGGCAAGGCTGAGGGGATGCTAATAGAGGAAAGCGCCAGGGAAAAATTACCTCTTCTCTAGCATCCTCTACCGTCCAGAGCATCTGCCCTTGTATTGTAAAATCGGCTGTTTCGCTGCTGCTTTTTAGGGTGGCTCCGTGCAACTAGATGCTTACAGAAGCTTCTCACAGGGAAGGAATTACACCCCACAATTGTCCTTTTCTTCCTGAAAGACACACCAGAAGTTACAAATATATAATGATAATTAGATCAAATGCTTGTGACAGGTGATTTGAGCAGCTGCACTAACTTAGCTCCTAATCAGCTATCTTGTGCTTGCAGTCTTTTTCAAGATGAGATGCTCTATTTGTGGTATGCACTATTACTTATTATTTTCTAATGAGAATAGTAATATTAGCCGAGTTCCTCCTTTTTCATCATCTCAGTATGTAAGGAACATAAGACCAAGTCCCTTTTTGATCATGTACCAAGGTGGCTAATAGAACATTTTTGTCATTGCAAGCCACATGATGAATTCCCACATTGTACAATATTTTATGTACATAGGAACCTGCCAAAATCCTTTGTCCTGCACTGTGTTTTTCTTGGTAAAATGCCAGTACATGACTGCAGGTGATGGCAGAGTTTCAAAATGGATAGTTTGGGCCAGATTTGGGATGCCGTTTCCTTAAAGGACTCCTTGCAATCTCCCCAAATCCCTCTCCACTCCCACCACTGTTTTCCTGTCTCCATATTCCAAACCTGCACCTTACTGCATTGTCCTGGTTTGCTGCCTTCCCAAAATCTTGCAGTCAGCTGACCAGGAGAGCAGAACTGTGGAGCACATGGCTCTGGAGTGGATGCTGCCTTCCCCACCTCTTCCCTGCAAGCCCAGGTCTCTCCTTAACTCCTCATTAGCTATGGTTAAGGCAGCCTAGCCAGGATCTACAGCACTACTGGTGTCTGAAATTAATTCATCCCCATCTTTCCTGACCTGTCCTTTAATTATTTTTACAAACATCCTAATAATGAATATCAATAATAAATTAGCAATCATGTTTGTTTATTAAGTTATTTTCAATATTTAATAAAATTTAATAGACCAAATTTGAACTAGATTTACTGAATAAAGATAATTAGGTTCTGTTGTTTGTATAAGAATATTACAAACACCAGTTGCTCTATACTGATGGCATTGTTTATAACTCAGTTTTGTCACCAGCTTCCAGTTGGGGAACTATTTAGCCTCACCAATTTTTCTTTATAGAACATAAGATGCTGTCGGAGATGCATGGACACAAAACCAGTCTGCTGAAGACAAATTTGGCCATTTTGCTGCTACAGTTTGGGATTATTTTGTCTTTCAGATTTCTCTCTAGAACTTTCCAAAGAAGTGTCCTGTCAAACTAGGGCTGCCCTGAAGATAAAAACCCCAAGATATTAAACTGCAGCTGTTTGAGACAAAGCATTCAGCCCTCCTTTCTCACATCAAATCCCATCCAACTCATTTTTTTTTGATAGTATAGTTCTGGTATTCTCTGCAGTAAGATTGTCTACTTGAAAGGTAGTAGATAGACATTAGCAACGTCAACAAATCTGGCTATGGAAGTGTTTTACATTTGAGGGTGACTACTGACATATTTATTTTTAGCCTCTAAATGCAACCCCCTCTAAAAAGGCATTCAGCACAAACAGCATTAGACTGCAGCACACTGATTCTCGCTCAGTATGCTGTTTTTAAAAGGCACCATTTACAAATAAAAAGATAGTTTGGCTTTTTTCTTCTTATTGTTGACTCAACAAGTCTTGCCTACAGTTAGAACTCTGTGAGCCCAAGCTGAATCTTCAAGCTTAGCTTGACTCTTCCCATAAATCAGAATGAGTTGTTGAAATTCTGAAGGACAAAATAACTCTCAGTTATGGGTGCACAGCCTTAGTTTGGTGAAGTGATATATTTGGTTATCCCCATGCATCCTGAGCACCAACATGGAAATGAGAAAAGAATGGGGGGGAGGAAGACAAAAAAAGCAAGAGTGTATTGCAAGAGTAACTCTGCAGAGGAAAGCTGCTTAATAATTCTGCTGGTAATGTGTGAGCTGGAGAACAATTCATTTCCCTCTCCCAGAGCTCAGCTGGGCAACAGGAGTTTAAAGGAGAGCAGCTCTTTCATAAAGGTGAGCAGGTATGTCCTTCAGTACAGGCAGACCACACCAGGTTGAAAGCACCAAAGTTACCAGTATCTTTGCCACTGACTTCTGAGGGAGGCAAAATTTTACCCTGGGAGATCTGCTGAGAGTAAGAACCAGCCACTTAGACATGCTTCCTCTTCAAAGTCAAGCCACCTTCTAAGAGCATTTTTACTGCTTTTATTTGCTTGCTTCTACATATCCAATTCAAAACTAGTTCCTTATCCACTTTTTCATTCTCCGTACATTCCTTTTTTCTTCAAGGGGAGGTTGGGCCTCAGAAAACAGCAGCTCACTGAACCATCTTAGTGTTTGCAAAAGCATCTGTTTTCAACCCTCAGAAATTATTACACATTTAATATTAAAGCTCAAGACATTAAATATGCATATTTTGCATCTGAATAAAAAATTATTATTGAAAATAATGCTTGAAAAACAAAGCTTTGCAGATATAACATGAACTTTGAGTTGTTTTTTTATAAAACCAATCAGGGTTTTAGTTTATGCATCATCCTGTTCCCTGCAATAATATGCTGTCTGTGCAATCAGTGATGATAAATGGTACATAATTGTAAACCTGATATTGGTTTTCAATATTGAATTCATCATTCTGTCCTCTTAACACATATTAAATACTTTAAAAAATTTATATGTGTTTGATTTATCTGTGATTTTTTTTCCAATATGTAAAATTTATTAGTTTTCTAGTTTTTGTGAAACTACAAGGAGACAACATCATTAATAACACTGAATAATAGTGTTGGCTTCTGTTATGCACAACTCCCTTCTACCAATACAAAGTGTCCAAATCAAACACACACATATTCCTTGCAGGCAGTGTAGGAAATACCATCTTAACTAGAGCCAGTTGTGCACAGATTCTGTTTGACTTCCCTGATCTATTCAAATAGTGATTTGCAAGAATTTATTCTCACTTAGGAGGCAACTCCCGCATTCATAGGACCTGCACTTTGCTTTATTCTGTCTCAGAACTGTTGACTAAGCTACCAAGGTTGGAAAAGTACCATACATCTCAATCCAAAGGCTGAAAAAAAGCTTAGCCATCCTTCAGAGTTTGGGTCTACTCCAAAGCCATTATTTTACCTTTTATCATATGGATATGATATGGACCCATTCTCTCAAATCCAACATTTCTCTCAAATTATCCCAATACTTTAAACGAATAGGTAACGGAAAAAAGAAAATAAATCGGAAAACATTCGTAGAATCCCAGGTTGGAAGGGGGCCTCAAAGATCATCTGATCCAACCTTCCTAGGCAAGCATGACCTGGGCTAGATGTTCCAGCACTGTGTCCGGCTGAAATCTGGCATTAATCCTCTATAACACTAGCATAAATATACAGAAACTCTTCGTCCAATTCAAATAAACACTAAGCATGTAGGACCCAATTCAGTGTCAGAGAAGGATAGCTAAATAGATTGACAATCACTTTATAACACCTACATTCTTACTCATCTTATTGAGAGTTATGCACATGAACTGAGAGGTGAAGAGGCCTCTCAATTAAAAAAAAATATGCAAAGCTGAATATACAATGAATAATTAATAGCAATGTCATATAGGTCAACAGCAAACGTTGCCTTTCTAGTAAAAATTCCATTGTGGATATTCTCAAAGAGTAGGTATTTTTCTATCAAGAAAACACATACTGCAGCTGAAGCAGGAAACCAGCTGCTTCCAACCACATCTTCACCTTCTGCTTTTGAGAGTTAAAAGACAACTTATCTGTCAGGCTTCTGTGCATCTACAGGATATTCCTTTTAGTATTGGCTGAGGTAGAACCAAGGGCATGGGAGGAATTTAACTGATTCTCAGCTCTACGCCACCAAATAGGCATCTCCAGATTGAACATTATTACCTGTATTTGTGAGTTAAAAGCTGAATAGACTATTACCAGTCTCTTGAGCTTGTCCAGTCATCCAGAGAGCCATTATTTAAAGACCATACATCTACATTTCCTTAAACTGAAGTTCAACTACACTGGAAACATGCTGGTACTGATGTAGTGATACAAAGCACCAGAATTTCTCCTTCACTGAAACCTAAAGGCTGGAACAGCCATGAGCACATACAGACCAAAAAAGGGGCATAGAATCAGCAGCTGAACAAGAACATTGATTCACATCATCTGCCTATGCCAATACAGTGAGGTGCCCCGAAGTTCTACTCCCTCACACAGAAACCCAGGAGACTACATTCCCTCAGGAAATTCCCCTCTGGAGAAAGCTGCCCAGAATATTCAGATATTCAGAAGCACATAGAAATTCTTGTGGTTGGCATTCTGAAACAAGTCTGCGTGATATCTTTATTTATACCTTATTTACAAGTACTTCTAAATATGCTGGGGCAAGTTTATCATCAAGCTTAGCCCATTTTCTTCAAGCATCTGTCTCCAGATAGACATAACATTATGGACAGAACTCCAGGTAGACATAGTATTTCAGCCAGAACTTAAATCTGTATGAAATGTACTGCTACAGCAATTGGCATTATTTGGACACACTGTGGAAGGCACATTGCTCTGCTATATTTCTATTAAAAGATATTTTGAGTGCACTGGTCTTGCATTCTGTGAGGAATGGGTTTTGTTACAGAAAGGAGAAGCTGAAAGATGCTGTAAATTCATCTTTATGATAGATTTCTGAATGGATTTTCACCCTGAAGTTTTAGGAACTAGTTGAATGTGAACACTGAATATAAACATTCTCTCCACTGTCCCCCTTTTCTGTGTCCATATTTATCTTTAGCAACTATGATTTATTTGCCTTAAGGCAGCACCCAGAGCTCTTAAGACTAGGACTTCCTTTATCCTATATATTCACAGTAATATACAATCTCAAGAAAAAAAATAACGCAAGCAAGAGTGAAAGCAAAATAGAAGAAAAGCACCTGCCTACAGTTGTGATGTTAAAGCACGGAATAAAACCTGAGGGTCCAAAATTCTGCCACCTGGACTTGTGTATCAGTGCTGCAGTCTGCTATTCTCATCATCAGTGGGCTCAGCATGGGACTTTTGGAAAGAGGGTATTTTGAACTTTTTTCTGCTCTGGGATTTTTTGTTACTGCTTTTATTCATCATTGCAGAGATGAGCAGCCTACAAAGCTACTCCATTCTGCATGAAACGTCTCCTGTTACAGTGAAATCTAAAGATACATCTTTACATTGATTGTAATGACTAGTGGACTGGACCACAAATTATTTTACACCTCCCATTTCTACTTGCAATAAACAGCAACAGCATTCCATGTGCTGGTTAATATTAACTTCTATACAGAATCTAGGTCTGTACTGCATATGCTACAGATATGAATGTTATAATGGCCATTTCCAAATTTTGCAAGGATTTATACTGACATTTTAAATGTAAAAAGAAAGCAAGAAAAGCTTAACAAGAAATTCCCACCAGTTTTATTTCAGTTTTCAGAGAAAATCTATGAAGACTTAGCTGCAAATATTTCTTTTCATTTTCATCCAGCTCAATAGGCATTCACAGAATCTAAGAAGTCAAGATCTGCCAGTTTATCCACAAAATGACAGCACCCACAATGCATTTGTTTCTCTGTTTTGCCACTTTACAAGGGGAAAAATCTATTTCCAAGATATTTTCGGTAATGTATGACTAAGTAGCAAAATTAAAACTAGGAAATTAATAACTACATGGCATTTCAATCCCATCAACTCTAATCAACATAAATCCATTCTAATTAAAACCTGCAAATCCTAAGGACACCAAACAGGTAGCCCTCTATTACTGGGAGATGACAACAACAGGCTCTTTACATACAAATGCAGAGTATGGAAACCTCTGAAAGAGGCAAAGATGAAACAGTACTAAAAGTATTCCTATATTTTTAGAATACCATTAGCCCCCAGTAATTTCTAATTAGCAAAAACAAACATAATTTTTGTCCTTTAAAACCTAAAGAGCACTTCTACAAGCTAAATGAAGCATCTGAAAGAAGTGTACAACCTCACAGGCTGACAAAGGCTACTGTTTATCACCACCATGAACCCAGAAATAGAGCAGTGATGTAAAGTATGTTCTGATCAGCATGATGAATAACACGTCAGTTTAAATAATAGAAATTATGTCATTGTATCAGAACCATTGCTTCAAAGCCAAAACACCTTAAATTTGGATTCTTATCTTTAGGACTTAACCAAAAGCCCATGAACATCAACAAGAATCTTCACACTGACTCCCTTGGGCCTCACGTTTGCCCTGTGTAGAGAAGTGCAAAGGGACTGTCCATCAGCTTCACACATCTTAACTCAGGAAGCTCTTCATCTCTCCTGTATTCCTGCACTTTAAATTGGCATCAGCTTTAAGTACATAACACTGAACATCAAACTTACCAGGTTCTGGATGATGTAATACTAAGATCAATAGTTTCCCTCTCCTATCACTGCAGTGTCAGGTAAAGAAAGGGATCCAAACTGAGCTTGGGTATATATTATTAGTACACATTTACAGCAGCTAATACTGATACTATGGGGTTTAAGGGGAAACCCCATCTTCACCCAGATCTAAATTAGCTCTTTTAAAAAAGGCATCTTCTGTCTATTGGCAGTTTTTCTCCACAACCAACAGAAATTAAACAAATGCATTTGCTTGGCAGGCAGTGGTTGTCACCCTGCCAATTAGCTGAACAGGAAGCAAACAACCTGCTGACCTTCCTGGGCAAGCAGTCTCTCCATGGCAATCAAATGAGATTGTAGGAAGGATGGTAGCTCAGACAGTTATTATCGTAGATCACCACAAGCTTACTCTACCACTACCCTGGAATTATAACATCAATGAACCACAGAAATATGAAGCTGGAGGGAGCCAAAGCCATCATTATGCCTAGTGGTTTCCAAACTGTAATTTATGAAACCATCACAAGCACTATCTTCATTATGTTTTCATCGACCACTGACACTAAGGGGGGCTTGGTGGTCAGCAGAGAAAACTTGAGAACCGACAATGGTTTGGCTAGGCTGGAGAACCTGGGAATCACAGATGTGGTTACTGAAGCAAGGAGCAAGTTACACCTAGACTATTCCTAACAGACATTTAATTAGTTGTTCTTACAGATCTCCCATGAAAGATATTTCACAATCTCTTTATGCAAACTGTGCCAGAATTTAATACAATGATGTTGCTCAAAAATTTTATGGTAGTTGTAGTTTCCTTTGCAAAACTGCAAATTCTGTTTTGGGATGCTTTTTTTCCTTCTAATGAAGTAGAAGAAAAATGGAATGTCACATATATAAATGCTTGGACAGCATTATATTTAGAAAAGCAAGAAAATCAAATCAATCATTCTTCATCCTCGCCTACTGTGATGCGCACTGGTACTAGCTTAGTAAAATAACTACTCCCTCTATGTTTTCAGTGTGAAGCAACAGAGTTAGACTTTGCTTTCATATGGCATCCTCTGGAACAGCAAGAGGACTTTGGTGAATAATGAGGAGGGCAGTTTTAGTAAGGTTCCTCAGCTATGAGCACGCACAACCCTCAGGTGAAACTTTCATCTAAGTCTCCTCTGCATGTCATACCAGTGGATCAAATAAAAGAGGAGAAGCTGAATAGTAAACTGAGGTAAAAATATGTTGGAACACATAAAGATGTTGTAATAGATAAAAAGCTACAGTCTCTCTTAAAAAAGATTTTTCTGCTTCATATTCCTACTGTTTGACGTTGGGCCTGAACAGAAGAAGACAACTTGATAGAATATAAGCAAAAAAAAAAAAAAGTAAGAAAATAATGGAAATGGTGTTATAGATGCTTATGAGTATAAATAGTTTTGAAATGAAACTGTCAAGCCCAGCATCTGAAATGCTGTAGAAATAAAATAATTTTAATGGTCAGCCTGCTGCAACCACATAAATATTCTGTAGTTCCTTTCACAGCTTGGCATACCATAATTCATGGGGTTTTTTAATCTGACATATGGGGAGACATGAGTTAGAGACTCAAGGGAACAGAATCTAACAGAGAAGCAGAAATGGATCAAGGGAAGATAAGGAATAGAAGTCATCAATGGGAGATATAACATTCAAAAAATGAAACTGAAGGGATGGGACATACCAGAAGGAAAACAAAGAAGTGGTGGTGAGATAAGCTGGAAAATAACACACTTTACTCCATTGTAAGCAGAAAGATTGAAATAACCCAAGATCATCCCTCCGTCTTCCTTACATGCTTCTAAAGGTGTAGCCTGCCATATCTTAAAGAGCATTCACATCACCTGACTCAGCACAGAATGTTCTGCCACAGAACTAGGTCTGCTCTTTTCCCTTCAGCTTGCATCAGCAGGAAACCGCTCTTACCTGCAGCTGCACTCACTAGTCCAACACGTGGGGACACCTTCTCACAAGTGGTGCTTTGCACTTCCTCAGTCACACACATTCTAGCCTAGAATGTGGAATCAGAATTAGAGAAAGAGCAGAAAAAATATAATATCTAAAGTAAGCATCAATATGAAAAAAAAGTATAAAAAAATTGGGCTGTCTCTTACTAGATTAAATGAACATTATGATATTTGATGGACATTCTCACATCCTTCATGTTCCCAGAAAGTTCTGTATCTTATCAGCTGCCACATAAAGCAGCTCCATTTCTAGAGCTAAACAGAAAGTTTTCTGAACAGGATGTGTTGAAATGCTGTCTTCTTACTGATCTATATTTATAATTTCTTAGGCAACCTATAGCAGCCTCTTCACACCTGAAGCATTGACATTAAATGACCCATCTTACAACATCCACAATGGATTTTCCCTTTGGAGGTCACAGGAACAGCCAGACGTGACAGACTGCCTGATGTGCAACCTTCTTATCCCCAGAGAAACTCTGTATTCTGGTCCAGACTGCTTGACAAAGAATAAGCTACTGCTCCAAGGTTTAATTTCTTCTTCTGATAGTATTTTTCCTATCTTGTTTTTTCTTAACTTTTCATTAGCCAATTAGACTATTTCCTCACTAACATGGCAGCTCAAGTCTCTTCCAGAAACTTATAAAAGATTATACTACCAGCTTAATATTTTCATAAACCAGAATGAAATCTACAATTTACAGTCAAGGGTGATGAACCAAGAGAATGGATCTTTGGCTCAAATCCTGGCTGGGGCACTCAGCTGGCATGTGAGCCCAGACACATAGTTTGATCTTCTTTGGTTTAGCGCAAGCACTTACAAATCTGGCAAAGAAGCAAGACCCTTCTGAAGAACACCAATCTTTGAACTCATCTTGCATGAGGAAACTCCACTTCAAAACCTCAGGCTGAATGATGCAGCAAATTCTTCTTCAGCTTTCTACCCCTAGAAACTATGCAGTTGCTCACATAACTTTAACTCCCCAACACAATAGTGAACTATGACATATAAAGGTTGCACTCTTTAACTACAGTACAAAACTTATAGCCCATGTTTTAACACCTATTTTTTATTCAAAAATTACAAGGCTTACATGTGAAAGCTGTTGCTTTATTTAAAACAACAACAAAGAAGAACTACTTATTCTTTACCACTGGATTTTAGATCAATTGGCCTTCTATATTTATACTGATCTGTAAGTAAAATAATTCCTAACTGCCATCCAAGAGAACAACCCCCAGAAAAGTATTTTCTCTATTTCATTTTAAGTCTACCCCACCAGAAAGTTCCCAGGCATTAGCTTGAGATGTAATAACAGAGTAGCTCAGGCTGGTTTTGAGCAAAGAAAGCTTGAGGGGGATTTTATCTGTGTGTATATAGTTCCATCAGAGGGAGTAAAGAAGACAGACCCAGACTCTTCTCAATGGTGCTTGCTGACAGGATGAAAAGCAATGGGCAGAAACTGAAAATAAGGAAATTTTAGTTGAAACTAAGAAAAAACAGTTTCATTATCAGGGTGGTCAGGCATGAAGATTTTTCCAGGAGAGGTTGTGGAGTCTCCACCCTTGGAAATATTCAAAACCCAACTGAATACAGTCCTTGTCAACCTGCTTAATGAAGATGGTTGAGACACCTCCTGGAGTCCCTCCTACCCTCAACTAGTCCATGATTCAACACATGGAGTGCCAAGTGACATAGCGAAGGCAACATCAGTAAGCGTTACCCTGCAGAGTCTGACACCGTAGCTACAACTATTACCCTATCACACTGCTAAGATTCAAATGTGATTAGAGGAGATGTTGTACTATTTTGTAAAGTATTAACAAGCAACAATTTGGCAACTATATGAATGTGTGGCACTCAGAGGATAGCTACTGGTGTTTTTTTTTTTTACTTTGATAACACCTTGTGGGTGAAAACAGTGGAGGAAAGAACCTTAAATACATATCCTGCTCCCACGAAAGCAAGCACAGAAAAAAGGCTCAACTTAGCATGCAGAAGCTCAGTCTAAGTGCTAATAAACAGCAGTTACAGAGTTTGCTCTCATGGTCGATAATCCAGATTCTTCCTATCACTAGGTAAGCATTTTTTCCTCCAGAGGCAGTTACAGAAGGCTAACTGGGGTCCCTGACACTAGCATAAACAAGGCCATCGGAAGTAATGTCTCAGCTTGTAGCATGTGGTGACGTCCTGAATTTCTTCAGCTCTACCACATTCAAACCCAGTAGTTAGTATCACAGCAGAGTTTTTAACCCATTTGAAAAAGGAGCAGACAGATGGTGAGCACACTCTCACCTAGATGGCTCTAACAGAAGCATTTCAGCAATATCAAGAAGAAATTTTGCATAATGACTGCAATATGAAGTCGTAACAAAACTATTTAGCATTTGTGATGAAAGCCTTAAGGACAATGACAAAGGCACCCATTAATAAGACATCAGCAGCAGAGGATCCCCAGTAGAGCTGGGCAAATACTGCAATCCGTGTCCCTTGGATATTAATCTGAAATTTTAAATGGATTTCTTTTGACTGTTCACATCCCTTTTGTGCTCAGTTTCCACGAAGAGCAAATGAGCTTTAATAAGAGCAATAATCATGAAAAACACATTTTAAGCTGGAACATTTGCCAAACGAAAACCTCAAATTGCACAATCAGTGGTTAGCAGCACATATGCCATTTTATGACTTTTAAACTAAAATCAAAATGTCCATTGTTGGTCAGTTTTCACATACAGTAAGAGCGTGAAACAAATAATATCATTACATACAGAATTGGGCAGCATAAATTAAAGTATTGCAATATACAATTAGGGGTATACTTGACTGTTTGCTGGCTACTTGGTACTTGACAATAGTTAGGACAATTACTTTTACTTTATTTTTTTTCCTTTGTAAACAATTAAAACCAAATAGAATAAACTGTTATTTACACAGCCCAGCCAAGCAGTGTGATTTGCCAGAGGATAAAGCAGTTATGGGCATAAAATCTTTACTCATAGCTTTTAGTGAGAAAAAGGTAAAGCCCCTAAGATGCACAGCTGCAGGCCAAAAATATTCTACAATATATTTTCCTTTAGGTTCAATATACATCTCTGAACTCTCAAGGAAAACCTTTTGTACCTCATTTGTAGAGCAAATCACAACATCAGAGCTCCCCACAGGTCAACCCCATTTAATTTCTTATGATAGAAAGCAAAGAGGAAATTAATCAGTTTCACACAGAAACTTCTTGTTATTTTGAAAGCAAGGGTAAAAAAAGTCACCCATGCAATTCTGTTTCCTATTTACTGCGGCATATAAATAAATAAACCTTAGAGCATTATATCGTACAGCACTGACCCTAAACTCGAGCTAGATATACTACAGGGAGCAACCCCAATTTGGTGGTGGCTGAAAAAGGTGACCTGTTAGGTCTTTCCATCTCTGACAGCCATTATCCTTTGAACCATGGAAGAGTTACTCCAGCGGCTGAGGCACCACATAGCATCATTTCAAGGGGAAGGCTCCAACCAAACCAAATGCATTTTGATGACAAAAATAGTGACATGGTGAATTCCTCCTCTGATCTATCTAAATTGCTTTAATAATTTCTAGCATAACAAATATATTTCTATTTTATGAAAGAAGAAATACTGGAATCCACCAAAATACTGTAATCTACAAATAATCTAAACCTCCTTAATCAGCTAAAGCTTAATATTATAATAATGTTGCTGTAAAAGCTCTTTTCCTTTAAATAATATCTGAAATATTTCATCAGTAAACACAGCAAAACCCCATGGATAAACAAAGTAAAGGTACAGAAGCAAGTGAAACAAAATAGTACATGACTTTGCAATTCAGTGATGTAGTAGCTTTTGAACTGCAGCCAAGGAGGAAAGGGTAGTGGAAAGAAAATCAAATGCATTCTACAGTAAAATATCAGGTATTGTGATAAATTGCTTTTATGCCTCCAATAATTGTAAACATCATACAGCTTCATATTCCTGATATGCTTGAAGAGATCTGCAAGACTTTTTCTTGTATTACCGAACAGCATCAATTTCTAGTCTATTTTGAGAAGAAATTCGTCTGGTTATGTTACAAGCAACTTAAAGCAGTTTGTTCACAGGAGCTGAAAGGCTGAATTTTAGCCTATTAGACACGGTAATAGAAGCAAATGTGAGCGTTTCATCCCAAACTCAATTAAATAGTGTCTCCCAGTGGTGGTAACCAGTATTGCAAACTTAGAAGGGGTAAGTTTAGGACTAACTGATATTCAGGGAGGAAAAAAAAAAGCCGAACAGTTTAGCTACCAAACGCAGGGAGTTTTTACTCGCTTTCTCGTAAATTAAGGCAACAAATCGTACTTCAGAAGGGCAGCTACATAAAAAAAAAAAAAAAAAAAAAAGCTGTGAATACTGACCTTGATTTTATAGTCTTTTGCTCAGAAAATAGAGGCAGCTCCTCTTCACAGCTGCTTATTCCTACTGTGTAATAGGAAAGGGGCTAAGTCCCTAACGGACACCAAGTATCAGCATCCAGAGTGCAACTGGGCATTATATTTTTCCTTATGACTGCAAGGAATGGTGTATTAAGCTCGAGACCATTCTAGATGTAAGTACCATTTTTACAATATTTGACTTCTAGCAAGGCAGCAACACAGGAGAAGCAATCTCCAAGAGAAAAGACAGCATTTATTCAGTTTTATATAAGTTAGAAGCAGATGCTGAATTGCCAGTTGCTTCAAAATTGCTTTAAGAATGGAAGAACCAACTTTAAAGATATGCTTTAAGATAATCAAATCTTACCATCTTCTGCCTCAGCAATAGAGTTCTTGGAGAAATAAAGAAAAGAAAAAGGTCTTTTTCAAATGGAAACATATGATTTCTATTGATTCCACAACTATGTGGATCCCAGACTTTAATACTCTGTCTCTTGTTTGTGCTACTCCATCTTCTTCTCTTTAAACAGCCTGTATTAGACCTCACAATTTATATAACCCCATCTTTAGGCTCTCAACTGCAGAATTTTTTATAAGCACAGTAGCCAGCCAGAATATAATTTGCTATATACATTGCTATTTATTCTTCTGTCACCATCTTAAACTTGGCTGATAAAGCCCAATTTAGCCATCCAGCCCATCTCACAACAGGAGAGAGGGGGAAGGAGGAAAGAAAGCATAACAACAGGTTTACAAATCTGTGGAAGAAGTCCCTTTGCAAGAAGAAAACCCAGTAGTTGCTTTGCCAGGGCAGAAGTGAGGTGTATCAGAAAGTGACAGCTGGCAAATACTGGCAAGCAGATGAACACTGAATGGCCAACAATATATCATGCCTATATTAGAATACCTGCTCTTGTTTTGTGCATGTGTCATTTCCACATGTAGAAAACTAATAACCTACATAATAAACGTCTACTTCTGCATTTGAAATGGGTCTCCTCAACCATACTGGTTTTAGGTATTTGTTAGATGAGTCAGTCTTCAAGATGGGAAACTTGAGCCAAAAGCTGATATTCTCCAATGCCCTGAAATGGTTCTTTGTCAAAATATTGAGCAACTTCCCTCAAAAGGTGCTACACTGGAATTCCATACTGTATCACTCAACATGCTTTTCCAAGCAGGGAGACCTCCTTGGAGGCTCACACTTCCCAACATGGGCAAGAACATGCCACTGAACTTCAAAGACACTTCTCTCATTCACTTAAAATAAAAGCTTCTCTAGCACTCACCGGCGTTATCCAGGGCAGCACTGTACGAAGTAAGGAATACTCTATGAAAAGAATATTTGTATTGCTTGCTTTCTGTTCTACCATGCTTTGTTTCCCAGGCACTTAATTAAGGAAAACCTCATGATGAAACACATAGCACATTATTGTGCAGCTGCGCTGTCCTCCACCTTCATTCTTCAACATTTAATGATTGTCCAATACCATTACTCACTTTTGCAGCTTTTATTTTAAACCAATTAAAGATGCTATTGTTATCCCCTTAGTTTTGGCTGTCCTTGCACAAACTTCTTGCCATGTAGGAAGACAATTGCTAGATGAGCATTAAAGTTTGTCTCTGATATCACTGGACAAACTCAGTTATTAAATAAAGCATAAGCAGTTCTCTTGGCTTTCATGTCTCAACCGTGCTTTTTACTCACATGAGGTTGCTCTCCAAAAGAGGAAGAGAATTTTAAACATTTTCTGTCTAGAATATTAGCAATAAGCACACAGCCGTTCAACATCAGCAGTGCATGACCTTAGCCCAAAAGTCTTCTATTTTTCTCTGTGAAAGAGGAAACATTTGAGAGCAGTGATCTCAATTTTATTTAATTAACCTTCATTTTATTGCAGCCCCTGAATAGCACAGAGCAAGCACACTGATCTGTGCTCTTTGCTGTGTCAGCAATCAGCATCAGTCACATTTCAAACTGAATTAAATAGCTTTCCTCCCAAATGTTGTGTTTTTCTTCCCCTTTCTCTCACTACCGGTTATTTCATCTTTGTTACTAGTGAACAACAGCTCCTGCATTTTGGTCTCCATTTCCCCTCTCCTCTCACATCCTGCTTACATAATAAGCCTGAAATCATCCTGACTACCAAAACCAGGTCTATACTTTGGTCATCTCTCACTAAGTTTTAACACCTCCTCCTCCTCATATGCTTGAGAAGTTGGCTTCTGAAAATGAGTTTCTTACAGATGGCACTTCCATTTACTGGCATCAACTGGTTACTTGGAAGTATTAGTCATTGGAGATACACATTTTATAAAACATGTGAAAAAATAAGAAGTAGAATAAACAGGAACACACAGCGACACTCTGCCTTGGCACTTTCCCAGGCTTCTTTTCCTCATAAGGACAAATGCTAGAGAGTTTGCACTATGTATTTATGTTCAAGTGAAGTTATGATGTAGGCAATTTTTATTAGTAAAGTGTGAATGCTTTCCTAGTAGTCAAAATAACCATCCCCAAAATGCCATACTTACAGAGCACTGACTCGGACACAGAAACAGCCCATCATGCTCCTGACCTTCCACTGCTTTATCTCAGCTTGAGATAGACTTAATCTTTCAGTGCTTCTATCTTCCCTTCTATAAATGCAAAGAATAGATGAGACATGAAACAGACCTGGGACTTCTCCTGGAAGGTACCATGGAAGACAACGGAGAACCACACATGTGCATTTATGTGGGACTACAGCTTAGGCACAAGGAGACCGCCCTGATCTATGCTTATTCTTCCTAGACCCCTTTTCAATCCTCCAGCACCAAAAAAAACCCCACAATGCTGCCCTCGTAATAAGCAAACTAGGATCAAACAGAAAAACCCTGCATGTATCTTCACCAGAGCCACCCCTCCCTCACACCTCTGCAGCCTGATAGAGCTTAACAGCCTGTTTTCACTTGCCTCTCCACTGTCCCCCAAATGTCCCTGGTTTTCCCTCACCGGAGAGGAATCTGTCCATTCTGCTCACACTAGAGTTGTCCTAGGACTCAGCACCTAAGAATAGCCGGTATCCTCCTCAGCTCCAGCACAGCCCCTTAAAGCTCCCTCAGCGGGCTCCCGCCCTGCTCCCTCAGCGGGCTCCCGCCCTGCTCCCTCAGCGGGCTCCCGCCCTGCTCCCTCAGCGGGCTCCCGCCCTGCTCCCTCAGCGGGCTCCCGCCCTGCTCCCTCAGCGGGCTCCCGCCCTTAAACACTCCCCACAGGTGCCATCCCTCACCTCGCGCCCACCCTCACGTGCTGCTATTTAAGCTATGGCCCCAGTTCACTCAGGCATCATCCCTCAGGTGCTGCCCATTAGCTCGCACCCGCCTTCATGCACCGCCCTTCATGCACCGCCCTTCATGCACCGCCCTTCATGCACCGCCCTTCATGCACCGCCCTTCATGCACCGCCCTTCATGCACCGCCCTTCATGCACCGCCCCTCAGCTCGCCCCCGCCTCCAGGTACTGCCCCTCAAGTACTGCCCCTGAGGCACCGCCCCTGAGGCACCACCCTTTAGGTCACGTCCCTCACGTACCGCCCCTCCGGCACCGCCCCTTAGGTCACGTCCCTCACGTACCGCCCCTCCAGGACCGCCCTTTAGGTCCCGCCAATCAGATGCCGCTCCGGCTTCCTCGCCCCGCCCCTCCCCGTTCTTGCCCCTCCCGCTCTTTCCCACCCCTCCACTGAGGCCCCGCCTCCTACGGTTGCACCGCCCCCGCGCCCTGCGCATGCGCCCCGCGAGCGGCGGGCCTGTTTGTGGGGCTTCCGATCCCCCGGCCGCGGCGATGCTGCGTACGGAGAAGGTGCTGCAGCTGCGGGGCCAGCAGGGCCGCTCGGTGCGCGTCGTGCGGGAGCACTACCTCCGCCCTGACGTGCCGTGCCGCAGCGCCCTGTGCCGCGCCGGCTGCCCGCGCGGTGAGGGGGGCTGGCGGCCTGAGGCTGGGGGTGCCGGGTGGGGTTGGGGGGAGAGGCAGCGGGGTACGGGCTGGAGGACGTGCGGAGTGAGCAGTGGGTGGGTTGCCACACGGCTGTTGTAGGCCAGAGCTGGGGCGGCGGGGTCCGTGCGGCCTTGCCAAGCCGGGTGCCGGGCGCGGAGGCCTGATGGGAACCGGCGGGACCGGGTGCAGGGGAACAGCGAGCGGTATGGGCGGTGAAGAGAAGAGAAATAAGGCCTGGAGGGAGGGGGGAGCGGGGCGTCGTGGCCGCTGGTGGCCGGTCCCGAGCTGGGTCCGGACGGAACTGAGTGACATATAAAGTAGTGGAAAAGCCGAACGGTGTCGTGTGGAGGATGCAGCAGCAGTCACTCGTGCAGAGCAGTCAGAGATAAGAGGCGCGTTCAGAAAAGGGAATTGAGAAGTTATTTGCTATAGGATTTAGCTGTGCGCTGATTTACAGAGAGTGATAAAGGGCTGGAGGAGTGTTCAAGGCTTTTTTTAAAGCTCCTTTAAAAGTTTCTTTAAGAGATAGTTTTAAAGTGCCTTAGCTTGTGCAGGGTGGTGGGTTATAGCGCTTCACAGTCATAAAAGGCTAAAGGATTTTTCACATTTCAGTTTGCTTTCTATAAAACATCTTTTAAAAGTGCATTGATTTCTCCAGGTTAGTGGTTTATAGCATGAATTAAGTTCTGCACGTACCTGTTAAGTAATTACAGTGGGGTCAAGCCATTAACTCGGGGTGGTTGTAATTCTGCACCAGCAGTTATTTCTGTTAAGTAATTAACTAATTGCCTGTGTTGTATCGGCTCATCTCAGACATGGGAACACTGGCAGCCCCGATGGTGTCTAGATTTGTTGTTACACGCTGTCGGGTATTAAGTGCGCCATAGATCATCATATGACCTTTGGTTGATATTTCAGAGTGTTTTGCTGTAGTTCAATAGCACAATTTAGGGAAATAACTAACACAGTATCCAGCCTATTTAAATAAAGGACATTATTTCCTTACCTGAAAGAAAAGGTTTACAATTTTACCTCTTCTTTTTTCTGATAGATGTTGTTACTTTTGGTTTAGGTGCCTTTTGCAGTTGAGAGTGGAAGGCAGTGTAGTGTATCACTGCTGTCTAGGATGTCAGAACTAATGATAGTTACTGCTCCCTAACGTACTGCATTTGGTTATGAATTCCTTAAGGATAAATAACAGGCATATACCACAAAAAAAAGTCTTCTCTCCCTTGCCATGCCTAACTTCCCCTCTTCTGGACTTCAGTGTAATTTGTGCTCTAGATGGGTGTTGGAATATGTCTCTATAATAACTCCAGGTAAATTAATTCTAGGTAATTCTGAGGTGAGGTAAACATTTGTTTTCATTGGAAGTGTTCAAGGCCAAGTTGGACAGGGCTTGGAGCGACCTGGTCCAACCTAGTGGAAGGTGTCCCTGCTCGTGGCAGGGGGTTGGAACTGGATGAACTTTAAGGTCCATTCCAACCCAAACTATCCCATGACTCTGATTCATTCCTGGCTTTGCACAGCGAGCTGAGCAAACTTATTTCATGCACTGGGAGAGACTGCCTACATAAATCACATCTACCTGTAATGGTATGCTATGCCTACTTGGAAGTTATTCTGATCTAAATATATAGGTCAGGCAAGGATAGCTCTATGTGGGTAGATTACATAAATCTTTAAGAGACATTTCACTTTTAGTGCTTTTCTGAATTATTAATAAATATCAGCTTTCTTGTATGCATTTTGGGGCCATGTTACTGTCTGGAGAATTGTGCCTGCTGGATTCACACTTCTAGTGATCACAGTTAATTATCCTGTGTCACCTTCTAAGATGTACATGAAAGTAACCTGACTCATCAAGATCTGTATACTTGTATTATATATATAACTTGCCTGCACTAGGGTAAATTCAGTATTTATAATACCATAAGGGATAGAGAGAAAATTCGGTGGAGGTCCCCCCCCCGCCCTAAAGTTTATTGGGTAATCTTTGAAGTATCTAAAGCAATTAAATTCATTAATTTTGAAGCACATTTTAAGATGGCACCTGAAATGGCTTGATTGTGGTATTTTGATGGTGTATTCCTAAGGGATGGAGTCTCTTTAGAGAAAATTAGCAATGATAGTTGATCATTTAGATTCAAGAACATCATCATCTTGCAGTAGCATTGCTTTTCTCCAGGCATAGCCTTATCTGTATTCTTTTATGTAAAGATGTAGAAAAGCAGCCTGCTCTAAATGAATTGTATTTAGTAGAGAGTGCTATGGAAGCAGTGTAACAGGTTAATTCTACACCCTTTGAAAATTCCATGCAAAGATTTTCTGTGGCAGATGCGTAGTTTCCTTTTCCATCTGAAAGCAGAAAAAAAAAAAGGGACTGTTACATGCATTCTTTAAATGGATATTTTTCACTCATTTGGATAAATTTGCATGAAATTTTGGCATCAGTGGGTACAAAAGGGCTCTGTCACAAATTTCAGAGATTGCGCTACAGAGTTACACCATAGTAGTCATAATTTTGTTCATCAGAAACAGATACGTGTATACCCTTGAGGATGCATAACTCCAAATTTCCAGACGTCTGAAACTATTTTTAAGAGCTCCATATTGCAACTGAAGGTTTAAACCTTTGAACTCCAAATTCTGTTTTAGATGGCAAGTTGTTATCGGATGATGTTACACATTATGTCGTCCCTGACTGCAAGGTGGTTCAGGATTACCTTGAGATTCTTGAGTTTCCGGAGCTGAAGGGTATCATCTTTATGCAAACAGCGTGTCAAGCTTTGCAACATCAAAAAGGACGCAGGTACTTACCCTATAATAACTTATTTTTAAGTTAGATTGAAGAAACTAATATAGTAAAATGTATATGTAAACACAGTAACCCGAAGTCAGCAAATAATGTATATACAAATACACTTAAAAGCAAATTAATTTGGTTTTAAAAGTCTGAGTTTGGTTTTAAAACCAAATTAATTTGGTTTTAAGTCTTTCAAAGGTCCTCATATAATTTCACAGAAGGGAAAGAACTCTGATCCTGTGTGGTCCATGGACATCAATGCCTGTTGCAGTTTTCCCTGATAGGAGTGATGTTAAACCTGTAGCTTTATTAACTAATCAGTTGGCTTTTGACAGGAATTAAGGAGACTTTGCAGTAATGATCAAGTATCATGTGCCACAACTAGATTAAGGACATGGTTTTGATTTGCTGTATTAAAGACTGAGCACTTGTCTTTGAGGAGCAATTAATACCATTATATGGTACTTACCTTACCAGACATTAACCTATGTGTTGCTGTAGCATGAGAGTATATGAGAGTATAATTTGCCATTAAGGCTTTTCTGTATTCTAAAGCACAAACACATCTGAAGAAACAGCTCTTGTCCCAGAAGTGGCAAAATAAGTTCCTGAATACTTATGATGTTTTGTGGGGCTCACTGGAAAAGAAGTATGTTTAAAAATAACTATAATAGAAGTAAGAAAAGCTTGCTTACGAATTATGCTGTGGGTTTTGTCAGCAATGGTGTAATCTAATGAATGCATTTCTTGGTGCATGGGAGTACTTTTCGTTGAGTTTTTCAGCTGTATTTTCCTCTGGAGTTAAAGTAGTATTATCAAAAGAAAGCATAAGATTGTATTTATTTATCTTTTTCTTATTCCAGGCAGTACAACAAGCTACGAAATCTAGCAAAGGATGCCCGTCACGACTGTGCCGTATTTGCTAATGAATTCCATCAGCATTGTTATTTGCCGAGAGAGAAGGGAGAATCCATGGAGAAATGGCAGACCAGGTTTGGTTTATGCAGTATTATGCTGGACAACATCCTGGCATTGTATTTAGGAATGTTAGAAAGCATTTGGTGCATAAGAGTTCATACTCTTCCTCTGCTTGGCTCTGGAACAGTGGAAGTCTAGATTGTGCTTTTGTGATTAAGGAAGCGTCAATATTTTATAAGGAAAACAGACACAAGTGTACTTAATTACATGGAGTAGTGCTAAAAAAGCTGGGTCATTTTAAAGTTCCACAGCCATTTTGAAGAATGCTTTAACACAACGAGTAGGACACATATCTTATTGGGCTGCTAGATGTATTGTTTGAGAGCCTGCAAGCACCATAACATTGAAGTCTTGACAGCTCCAGCTTGCTTTTTCCAAACTTCTACTCAGAGGAGCAACATGTCATGTTGCAGCAAGGGCAGGAGTGGATGTATTTGGAAGGAAACATTCCTCTGTTCTTTTAGTGCTTAAAGTATGACACATAGTTTTTGCAGATAGAAAGTTCATGTAGCTTGGTGTATATCTCTCAAAAGTGTGCATCTTAACCCAAAATCTCCTTTAAACAAGGCTGGCAAATGTCTTGCAAGTAACAAATGGGATATGCCAGAAATCTTATTTCAAACTTTGCTTTTCTAGGAGTATTTACAATGCAGCGGTCTGGTACTATAATCACTGCTCAGGTCAGATGCCAATTGTTATGGTAACAGAAGATGAAGATGCTATCAGGCAGTATGGAAATGAAACGGAAGGAGTGTTTGTGATTTCCTTCAAGGTAACATGCTAGACAAACAGAGGAAGGTTTCTTTTATGTTGCATCAAAATGATGAATCGAGTACATTAAAGCCCAATGTGTAGTGCAAATCGCTTCAGAGTTTACATTTAGGAAAACTATGATGCTAACTCATGTCTTCATTTATCAAAAAAGGCTAAGATGTCAGTCATGGGGACATCATTGCAGTGAGCAAACTAGGGAACTGAAAAACAAAACAGCAGCTCCAAAGGTAGAGGCCATCTTTCTTAGTAACTCTGCTCATGGTTTTCCTTATTTTTAAAGAATTTGACACAGATGAACAATGATTAGTGACATCAGCCAGCTGCCTAAACCTGGAAGGCAAGCAGTCCGTGTACAGTCGTAGCCTTAATATCCATCAGCATTATTCTGCCAGTTTCCTTTAGCCTTGACTACTGAGGATACAGTGATGCATGAGAAGGTAATTCATTCCCCAGTTAGTTGCTGGGGATATCAGTGGGATATGTGGATGACATGTTCATGTGCAGCTGTGAAAGAATGTTGAGTAAAACCAGGACCAAACAGGTTTACCTTAAAGCTATATAAAAATGATGATGCTGGTATTTTAATTGCTACAAGGCAATGGGAAGTGGCCCATATGTGGCATTGTACAAGAAGTGTAAAAATAATGATGAGTTGCCAGTTTAATTCTTCTGCTGTGGCACTTAATGAGAAGTACGTAGCTTGGATGGGGTATGTAGGTAGTAAACTTTTGTGAATCTCTGGTCTAGGTTGCCAACTTAACAGTCACACCTCCTTTGCTGTATTTAATAAATGGGTTAAGCTGAATCTGGGATAAATCTGGGGTGTTTAGAGCAGACACTTCATTACCGCTTGGAAGTGGTATTTCAGTGTAGCATGAGACAGCTCTTACCCATTATGGGCTTTCCAGATGTGTGATTGAAAGAGCAGAGACTTCTAAATACTTTGATGTTTGTTCATATATGTGCATACAGAATTACTTGGATAACTTTTGGCCTGACTTAAAGGCTGCCCGTGAACTCTTTGACTCTATACTTCAAGCTCGGCGTGAACGGGAGATTGAAAGCCAAGAAAACAATGGAAAAGAATATCCTGAGCACTTACCTCTGGAAGTATTGGAGGCTGGGATCAAATCTGGAAGATATATACAGGTAATTTGCTATACAGAGAGCATACACAGCACAATGCCATCTTGCACTTGGTCCCTTTAGTTGCCTGAATTAGACTGATTAGATAAAGAAACGCTATAGCGGGAAGGGGAAAGGAAACAAGAAGAACGTCCCACTCTTTTCCATAAGTGAGGACTTGGTTCTGCATCATTTATTCTCCCCTGTAGAGAGAATGGTTGTGTTCAGAATAACCTACATATCAATAAAGCCTACCAGTTTGTGAAAACAATTGTAACACTAAAGATTTTATACTTTAAGGTTGGTTATTTAGAGGTGTAACAGTTTCACTCTTTATCTGTTATTTTCTTTCAGGGTGCACTGAGTGTCAATAAGCACAGAGCTCAGCTGGAAGCTTTTGTTCGACTTCAGGGATTTAGCAGCAAAGAAACAGGTGAAAAGACAACAAGTGGGTTTAAGCAGTGCCTTTTTGACACTGTCTGTGCTGCTTGCATGATGCCATGGAGCCATCTGTATGTAGCTGTTCACTTATTGAGGAAGGTGAAGCTAAGATACTGCAATGCTCGGTTTATTCATGGGCCAGAAAGGAGGGGAAGATGAATGCAGAGGGTGAACCTCAGGAGAAAACAATACCTTTTATGTCCTCTTTCCTCCATGTTTTGGACTCATGTCCTGCTGACAGGTTTCCTATACTTTTTCTGAAGTTGAATACTGCTCCAAATTGTTACCCTGTGCTTTGCTCCTGCTTCAGATGACCACTTGTTTGACTGAAATAAATGTCTGTATAGATGGTGGCAGGATTAGAAGCTGGTTATTGTGAGCATAATAGGAACAATACCTTTTGGATTGGATTGGAACACCAGTAGTGTCTTTCTGATATGAGCTAGTAATAAATACCTTGGAGGAACAGCTCATTATCCTTGCACAAATCTCTTGTCCCACTTTCAAATGTTCCTCTGACAGACCCTGCAGGCAAGCAAGTGTTCAATATACTAATCATTTTTTTAAATCCTGTTTTATTCTGGACCCTGCCCAGAATCCTGTGGCAGGGATTTCCACAGTGTAACCGTGAGTGTTTCTAAACTGCTGCCTAAGAACAGTGAGCTCATCCCAACCGATGCATCTTTTTAGCCAAAAGTGCACTTACAGAATTGCTTAATATTGCCTTATTAAAGAGGACAAAGTTTTAGTTTTAATTGCAATATTAATTGCTTGCCAGTAGTCCTTTATGGAAGAAATCATATTGCAAATATAATTTTCTCTTCTTTCAGCAGAATGCTGCCAAGAGTGAAGGGATTTGATTTTTGTTTTTAGAAGTTTATAGTTTTATTTCTTTTTATTTTAAATTTAGAAATTCAAAGTGACATCCTTATTTACGGGGCCAAAGCTCGAAATCGTGCAATCCACGGTGACATGGTGGCTGTTGAGTTACTGCCTTTGCATGAGTGGAAAGGAAGGACTGTTGCCCTCTGTGAAAATGAGACTGAGGATAAAGCACCATCGGACACCACTGGTGACCCTATGCCCACAGGTAAAGGTTTTGTTAAGATCACCTCACTTCTTTGCTCTGAGCTGTGCTTTTCGTTAGAGAGTCCCTTCCCTCCATTTCTGTCACTATCACGTATTTTGTGCCATAGTAAATTTGAAGTGGTTATCCTAAATTAAAGCATCGTAATGTATCCCAACAAGAAAGCCATGAGATTGTTTCCATGTGTAAACCCCTTTCATTTCATTCTCAGAAATAGGTCAGTTACTGCAGTTACCTTCCTAAAATACTGAGGCAGGAGCACTTTGCTACCCAAGCCCACACTGTCACTCTTCACAGCTCTGAGAGATGAACTGCAATTCTAATAGAGACCAATTCACCAGGCTGTGCACTCAAGTTCTCCCCTATCACTGTTGATTAGACAGAAAGATAACTTCATCCTTTTAATTCCTGATGATAAATAACATGTAAGATGAAAAAGATTTCTGTAAGGTAAGAAGTATCCAGCTCCCATTGCAATGTGACCTGCCTGTGTACCATGGAAACTCAGAGTCTTACTTGAAAATACTACTCTGTGTGTACTACTACAGCTTAAAAGTTTGCTGAGGTCAGAGTTAAAAGTTTTAAGAGGTTAAATCTCTTCCTGCAAGAAAATGCCTTATTTTGATCCTTTCAATTTCCTTTTTTACTGGAATTTGCCACATCTCAGTAGGAGTGGGAATCTCTCTGCATAATTGATGTGCTGTGTCAATTGCAATCTATACAATGAGTTAGTCTCTACATAAACAGAAAAGCTCATTAAAATCTGGCTGTGCCAGTGATAATTTATAAGAAGCTTGTATTATTTGCATGCCAAATGTTATTAGCAATTGTAATACAGATTTGTGGACACATTAGTATTGCGAAGCATTGACTCTTCTATACCTCCCACATATTTGCTCTCATGTTCCTAACTCATTAATGTACAGCCAAAAATGTTCCTTCTTAAAAGGTAAAGTTGTTGGAATCATCCAGAAGAACTGGAGGGATTATGTGGTCACTTTCCCCTCTAGAGAAGAGAGCCAGCCCCAGGGCAGAAATGCTCAGAAGGTCCTTGTTACACCTTGGGACTACAGAATTCCCAAAATCCGGATCAGTACCCAGCAAGCTGAAGCACTCCAGGTAATTTGACAGAAGTGTTTTGTTATCCCGTGTTCCTACAGAATTGTGTGGGTGTAACACGCTGTAATGATGTTTCCCTTGGCAAAAACATGGGTACAAATATGAATCAAATGAAGCCTGGGAGAGTGGTTCAACTGCTGCCTCAAAGGAATGTGTTCAATTCCTGTTAAAACCACATCAGCTTCAGGTAACAAAGCTTATTTGAGCTCTGAATTTGGGCCATAGCCCAGCTACCTGAGCATTTATATACTATTTGCTTTGGGGTTTTTCTGATAAATTAAAGGTCATATCAGGGGTATAAATAGCAGTAGCCCTTGTGGCTTTATTGCATCTATGACATATATATATGTGTATATATAACTTTGGTGAAAGCAAGGAGAGCTTTTCAGCAAATTGATAATGGATTATGGGCACTTGCCTGCCATTGCTGTAGAGAGGAGAAATGTGGGCTTATTAATTCCTGGATGCTTTTACCCTGTAACATTAAGTACTTCTTCACAGGCAAGAAGTAATTGCACACAGAATTGCAGAACATGTCTCTTCTGGTATAAGAATAATTGTTAATTTTTATAATTTAAGATAGAGATTCTCCATATAATAACCCCAAGTGGGTCTTTATACTCTTCCAAGTGGGATTAGGAAAGAAATGTTATTCTCAGTATATGTTTGCCTCTCACTGTGGGTTTCTCTTTCCTTCCTATCAAGTTGTCAGGGTTGCTAGTCTTGGATGGCTTTGTGTGCCCCTGGAGGGGTGTTTGTATTGGTTGCCTGTCAGGAGCAGGTTGCTGCTCTAACAGAATTGTCTTGTGGCAGGACTATAGAGTCGTCGTGCGTATTGATTCTTGGGAGTCAACGTCTGTGTATCCAAATGGACACTTTGTGAGAGTTCTAGGAAGAATTGGAGATCTGGAGGGAGAAATTGCAGCTATTCTGGTGGAGAACAGCATCTGTGTTGCTCCTTTCTCAGAAATCCAGGTTGGTTTTGGGATTAGATACATTCTTTTTCTGTTGATTTTCAGGGGACCCTCTCACAGCTGGGTGTCTTGGTTTGCCAGGTTTCGGAAAGCTGAAAACCAATTGGAGATGATTTTTCTGCAATTACTTTTGTGACAGTGATTCTGTAGATACTATGAATTGTCAAGTCAGGAGAGGGATTTTAAAATAATCTGTTTGCTATGAGAAGATTACGAACTCTTAATTCAATTTTGAGGAAGGCTTTTGGGTTATTACTGCCTTTAATACGTGTTCATGGTATTGATCCTAAAGACCTGGTCCTACTAAAATCATTGTTTTAAATCCTTTTGTCTTCAAGCAGGGGAGGAAGCAGCTCTCGTAGATAATTGCTTTGATACCTCCAATTAATTGAAAAAGAAAAAGAGTATGTAATAAACCATATGCAGTGGTTATGTTTGCCAGAGCTGCAGTATCACCACAGTAATATCAGTTGTTAATAAAACATGTACATTCTTTTCAATTCTGTTTCATACTTTCCATGTAATAAGGCTTACCTGGAAAATGCAAGGGAAGAAGAATTTGTTTAGGGTGAAGTAGTACACAAAACAATTCCTGGTGTAGAAAAGGGAAAGCTAATTAAATCTATTTTCTTGGCTTCCTTTTGTAGAAAAGGATATAAATATATGTTCATCAATAATGTTTTTGTGCAGATGAGTGAAATGCCCATGAGTTCTTCAAAGAATCCATGGAAAGTAAGTCCAGAGGAGGAAAAACAACGTCTTGACCTGAGAACTACACACTTGATATTCAGCATTGATCCAAAAGGCTGTGAGGATGTGGATGATGCTCTCTCTGTTAGAACTCTGCCTAATGGGAATCTGGAATTAGGCGTCCACATTGCAGATGTGACCCACTTTGTGGCAGCAAATTCTTACACTGATGTTGAGGCCAGAGCAAGGTAACTTACTTTCTAAAACTGAGACAATTTATGGAGCTTAGAACATTGTAATGCTGCCTTAAGGGAACACTGAGAAACAGTGGGAGGAAGGAAACATTCTTTCTTTGTGTCATGGAAACAGCTTATGAAAACTACTGTGTAACTAATGGTGTTCTGCTTTTATTTGGATGAAATAGGCCTGCTGGGGAAAAAACTGCTTCTGACCCACTGCTTCACCCTCTTAGGATGAAATTGCTCTTTTCCACAAAGCTAGGATTTATCTTTCCCTACTCACTGCTGCTTGCTTTACAGTCTCCTTTAACATTTGTGATTTGAAGGATTTACAAACCACTTGTTTGCATTCCAGAGGGGACAAATCTTCACATAGAACACCCACAAAATGGAACTATTACATGAGTTTAATTCTAGAGTTATTTGGCAGATTTATATTTTAATATCTGAACTTGTGCCAAATATTCCATTCTTTCTGGTTTCTTTTATTGCCACTGTTTGGAACTTAAACTGCTGAATTACTTCATGAAATATACTCTTTGTAGCTGCAAAGCAATGTAAACTAACCTCTTCTTAGCTAAGCCTATTTTGTACAGCCCTATTTCTGGCTTTAATGGCAGCCGAAGATACTGAGGAAGGCAAAATTAGGCTTTGTACTATACAAATAGTTATTAAAATACTTTGATATTGCATGTCTCTGTGTTCAGTAATAACCTTTTAAAATCATGCTGTGTGTTTTGTTTTTCTGAAGCTATGCTTGTACCAAAAAGTGCTTGGGAGATACACACCATTGAGTCCTTGTGAGAAGAACAGTAAATGTGTTTTATTCCTTAGGGCAACAACTTACTATTTAGCTGATCGTCGCTATGACATGCTGCCCTCTGTCTTGAGTGCTGACATCTGCTCTCTGCTCAGTGGAGTTGATAGGTAAGATTCTGTAGTGTTTCTGAGGAAGGAGATCTTTACAGTAATTTAATTGCTGCTGCCAGTCTGTTCATCAGCTGGTTGAATGTTTTTGTATTGTTATTAAATCCTCAACTGAAAGAACAGTGTATGTTTCAAACTACCTTTCAGTGAAATAGGGTCAGTGCTTTGTAATACATTGCCGTGCCAAAAGGTGCACTGACAAAATTCTGAAGCAAAAGCAAGGTTTCCTACCTCTGTCAGCCCTGTGGAGGCTTCCAGAGAGCACCAGGAATGTGCGCTTTTTTTCATGTATACTTTTGTTTTCAGTGGGAGTTAACAATAAATGTTGAATGTCCAACTGTAATTCCAGGATCACTTTTATAAGGCCTAACTCGGTACTGCTGATAACTCAGGGAGAGTGAGGGCGGTTCTTCCCCAGCTCTACCCCAGGGACAGAAGCCCATGCCTTTAGCAATTTGCTTTGTATTTAAAGAGCAACGTAGAAGTGAAGGCATCTTTGTTTTTCACTTGTTTTTTCACATGGGTTCCAGCCTGGTGTGCGTGCACCCATGTGTATGATCATGTTTGTTACTATTGTCCTGTACCTCAAACATCCCGTTATCCCCTTTTATTACAATTTAGAGAGTTAGCTGGCATGAGGATATGCAGGGTGCAGATATATTGATCGGGGGTGCATCTGATTAATAAAATAAAAATTACTAAAAATAACTCATGTAGCATAGCTGTGCTTTAGAATAGATGTGGCCTCTTATCTTAGGGATACTCTGCCTCAACAAAGGGGTGAAAATACTGCTACAGTCTGTAGCTGGTCCTCACTAAGTTGTGATACATGAGACTGACAGGCAAGTGCATTAATTAGTGGCATTGCTGAGCACTGCTTTGTTTTGTGAAGAGAAAGATGTTTCCACTAAAAAAAACCAAACGAAAACCAACCAGAATGAAACTTGTAAATGTGTAACAGTTGGATGTGCTTGAAAAGCCTGTTTAAGTGAACCAGCACTACTTACAGCATTGTGATTTCTTCTCTAAGGTACGCTGTGAGTGTCTTGTGGGAACTAGAGAAGGAATCGTATGAAATACTGAGCGTCTGCTACAACAAAACCATCATCCGATCCGCGTACAAGCTCACTTATGAAACTGCACAGGGGTTATTGGATGGAGACACAAGCGTGGTTGGTGATATCCTGGAACTGAAAGACTTGGATGAAAGAACGAGGCAGAAGAAGCTGGCTGAGCTGGTTTGGGCGGTATCAAAACTCACGGATATAGCACGGCATGTAAGAGTCAAGCGGGACAGCTGCGGCGCTCTGGAGCTGGAAGGGGTGGAAATCCGAGTGCAGCTGGATGATAAACACAACATCCACGATCTGATCCCGAAGCAGCCCCTGGAGGTGCACGAGACTGTAGCTGAATGTATGATTCTTGCCAACCACTGGGTGGCAAAAAAGATTTCTGAGCATTTTCCTCAGCAAGCTTTGCTGCGGCAGCACCCTCCACCACGGCAGGAATTCTTCACTGAGCTCCGAGAATGTGCCAGTGCCAAAGGCTTCGCAATGGACACACGGTATCTTATTACTTAAGTGTTTTAATTAAAGTTAAGCAATGAAGTATTTGGCTATGTTATGTCACAAACCACTGCAGTTCTGAGTACCAATGTTACAGGCTCTGTGTAGCAATTCTTAAACCCAGTTTTCCCAATACCATTCTGTGAGTGGGAGACGATGTTCTAAAGAAGGGCTGTTTTTTAGTGGATTTTTTAACTATAAACCATTATGAGCAGGGACAGCATAATTTTCTCCAGAATTAACACTTTTTTGACAGGTCTAACAAAGCATTGGCCGAGTCTCTGGATAAAGCAAATGACCCATTGGATCCCATTGTAAACCAACTGCTGCGCTCAATGGCCACTCATGCCATGTCCAACGCGTTGTACTTCTCGACTGGCTCATGCTCCAAGGAGGAGTTTCATCATTATGGTATCTTGTCACCTTATGTTTTGATGCTACTCCTGTTCTGAATTCTGAACTGTTCCGGGGAGGCAGAGGATTGCTGTGCTTGCTTATCACTGCTCCCTCTTTTATCCACAGGACTTGCCCTAGAGAAGTACACTCATTTTACTTCTCCAATTAGAAGATATGCTGATATTATTGTCCACAGACTCCTAATGGCAGCGACTCTGAAGAAAGGAGATGTTAACTTATTCAGTAATAAGGATCTCGAGGAATTGTGCAAACACATTAACAACAGGAACAGGGTAAGGTGGTCACTGTATGTGTCTCAGTGTGTGTTCTCACACCACCCAAAGGAATGTGATACTGATCCTGACTACCGTGTTTGGGTACTACAACAGAGTTATCACTTTGTTTTTATTTGTAATGCTGTGGGGCTTTCTTACTTAAATACTGTTTTTTTCTCCTGAGAGTGGTAGTAAAAATGACTTCATACGTCACCTGTACTACATGTAGGATTTCCTTTTAGATGTAATTTTTCTAAGGGTGGGTAAGGGAGAAAGTAGTGGGAAAAAGAAACTATGGAAATGAAAGCCAGTTGAAATACTTACGTACGTTGTTTTGTCTTCTCTCTTTGGGGGGTGGGGGTGCCTGCAGGCAGCCCAGCGTGCTCAGAAGCAGTCTACTGAACTCTTCCAGTGCATGTACTTCAAAGACAAAACCCCAGAAACAGACGAGCGCTGCGTAGCAGATGGTGTTATTTACTCCATACGAACAAATGGAGTGCTTGTTTTTGTGCCGAGGTGAGTTTGAAAACAAGACATAAGTGTTACTGGAATGCTGCGAGGACACCTCTGGCCCTTGAGAAAGGAAGTGTTCATAGCCTGGCCTGGTGGTGACTGATATCTGCGTTTTAGATTTCCGTTGTAAAGCATTAGCAGTGCTTTGCTGTGCTTTGACTCTGGGAAGGAGTTCCTATGAGGAAATGATAAGACTATGCTTTGTGTGGTTACTTCAAAACATGAGAAGGACGTTTTTTGCCCAAGCAGAACAATGACTGGAGTGTTTCCCCCTTTTCATTTTTTTTTTTAACAATAGAAAGTGATTTCCCAAACCACAAAGCTGTGCATTCCTCAGTGCTCTTTTTCTTAACAGCAGACTATACTCTGTGCAGGCTGGGAGCACCTTTCAAGCAACTACTCATAGTAGGCAGCACAAAGCACAGAAGTGTTTAAATGAAGCTGTTTATGGTAGTTAGGTTTTATAAGCGCCTGTATCATGCTGCTGATTTATGCTGGTAGAATACAGCTCTTTGCAGGAAGCTAACATTACAGTTCATTTTCTGAGCTTTTACATCTGTATTTTAAAGTACAGTAAATGTGTTCTGCATATGTTACAAGTTGACTAGGGAATGGTGTAAGAAGGCAAGTCATGACAGGACTAGAGAGTGCTGCCTTCTATAGGACTTGGCCAGATCTCCAAGCCTTGGAGGAAGAGAAAGCCCCTTCCTTTCCCTTACTGGCTCTGGACATTTTGGGTTGCTTAATGATCTTTGTGCAGTTCTGGTAGCAACACTGTCTGCCTGACTAGCTCACAAGTATGTCAAATGTAGGCATAAGAATGCTACTTAATAAGAAAGAAACAAAACCCAAACAGCATTCTACAAGGATGATAAATCAAACTGCTGTAAGAGTACCTTGAACTTGCATAAATACAGCTAGGGCCTGGCTTGATCCTGGCCACAGACTGAGCTTGGGTATAAACCAGCTCAATGTAGGCATCTGGTCTCCAGATGACTTGGCGTGGATGCAAGGCTGGAGAGCCAGAACCTACCCAAGTAAGGCAGGCATCCTTACAGAGAACCCACTGCAAGTATCTGCTGCTCTTAAGGTGTTTGAAATGGAGAACTGTTACCTCACTGTGCTGTCTGGAATAACCTGTAATGCTGCTGCCCTTCCATCATTGGGCCATTTCGGTCTCCACCCAACACATAAGAGAATGGATCACCCTGTATCTTTTTGTTTCTTTCAAATCACATCAGTCACCATCTTTGGGCTATTCTCATATACTCTAGAGGTTTATTTGACAATGCACACCAGTGTCTCTGAAGCAGGGTTATCAGGTTACACTGACTGCCCCTTTATGTGGCTTCTACACAATCTTTGCTAGCTTCAAAATTAAGAGAACTGATGTGAAAATGGTTAGCAAAGGCTCTGCTCATCTGCTCTTTCATAGATATGGAATCAAAGCTGCAGCATATATGAAAAACAAAGAAGGTTTAGTTATCTCTTGTCAAGGTGATGGGAGCTGTGAGTGGAAGCCTGGATCACTGCAGCGCTTTCAGAACAAAATTACTTCCACCACAACTACTGGGGACTCAGTTACGTTAAGCCTTTTTGATCATATTACGGTGAGTATTTAGAATCACAGAACAGTTTGTGCTGGAAAGGACCTTAAAACTCACCCAGTTCCAACACCTGCCACAGGAAGGGACATCGTCCACTAGAGCAGGTTGCTCCAAGCCTGTGTCCAACCTGGCCTTGGACACTGCCAGGGATGGGGCAGCCACAGCTTCTCTGGGCACCCTGTGCCAGCGCCTCAGCACCCTCACAGGGAAGAGCTTCTGCCTAAGAGCTCATCTCAGTCTCCCCTCTGGCTGGTTAAAGCCCTCTGGACTCACTCCACCAGCTCCATATCCCTCTTGTTTTGGGGGGCCAACACAATTTAATCAGAAGCAAGAGGAAACAGCACTATCAGAAATAAAGTATTTTTCTCTTGGTTTTAAGGTGAAGATGCTGGTGCAGACCTCCCGCTGCCATGCTGACACCATCAAGCTTGAAATAATCAAGAATGCACCGCACCAGACTGTGGACATGGAGGTTTCCCAGAGGAACTGTCAGAGGGTGAAATGTGACTTGGTGAAAGCAGTCAGTCAGTCAGCAGAAGCTGCCCAGCATGCCCAGGAGAAAAGAGTTGAAGTAATTGATGAAGACTTTGAGAAGTACTGCCAGACCAAGGGAGCCAGCTTATACCAACTGCTGGAGGAGATAAGGGATTTGGCACTACTGGATGTCTCGGCTGATGTCAGAACTTGAACTGTAACCCAGCGTGGTGATGTTCTGCTCCTGTCTACTCTGTATTGCTGTTGGGGTTTTTAAAAGCGCTCTATTTAAGTATTCAAGAATCCTTTTAATAAGAAACTAAATATCTAGTTTAAAGAAGAATTATTTTTGTGTTTATGACCATGTATGAGTTTGCAAAAGATTTTATATATGATAAAACTCATCTTCCAGCCTAACCCCAGTGTTACGAGTTCTTTTAACTATCATGCTAAAAGTTACTTTCCCGTGTTCTTCCTCCTATTGGCTCTATTCCAGGAATTTAACTCATAGCTACAAGAATATAAAGGCAAGCTCCTTCACATTAACCTAGAATTATTGAAATCCCCCATATGCACATCTGGCATAAAGTAACACCTGATGACATAAACTTATTTCATCTATTCTTGTCCTAATTTAGCTTCCATAAACTCTATTCTTCATGAACAACACTCTCTCCTGTCCTGCTGGCAAGGGAAGGATCAGGGATTTACTTGCTCCTCTCATTCCCCAGCAGGGAGAGGCTGTTGTGCAGGGAAAGAAACAACTTATAAGAAAGGGTGAAACAGCCTCAAGGCAGAGAACGTAATCAGCTGAACATAAATAACTAATAAGGTGAAAACCAAAGCATGTTCCCCTGAGGGATGGACTTCTCTGTAAAGAGACACCGTGAGCACAAGTGATGGGGAAATGGGGAGGGCCTGTACTTGTCAGAGCCTCATGCAACCAACTCCTGAAATGTAATAGCTTCCATTTTATAAGACAGAGATGCACATACTTGAAAAGTAAGTTAAAAAAATCCAGGCCCCTGGTCCGACACCACCCTACCTCCTACTGTAGACACACTCTGTTAAAATAACCACAACTTTAATAGAAACTTCATGTCTCAATATTCCCAGTTAATTCAGTTTGACATCAAGTGTTAACAAAATGTAAAATAGGTCAAAGCCCCTCATTAACATTCTCTAAAGGCTCCTGCGGGAGGTGGGAAATATGTTCTAAAGACAGATGAATGTGGTGTTGTCTGGTGCTCATCTGCAGCTGCAAGAGTCCAACTTTATGAAAGTCATAGTAAAAAGAGCCAGCAACTATAATGACAGTACTTAAAATACTGGGGGTTTTCCATGAAGAAAGCTAAGGAGAATGGTTACTGCTTTTCACTGCATATTCCAAATCTGTGTCTCCGTCTTCAGCTTCTGTATCTCCATCCACAGCAACCTTGAGTGCAGTAACTGGGGTGTCTTCAATATGGTCAGCAGGATCCTGAGCAACAGGGGTGTTAAACTCCTCTTCTGGGTAACTAGTGGAGAGCTCTGTTGGGAAAAATAAAAGTCAACAAAGCAAAACCAATTCGCTACCATGGAAGCCACCACTGCTCTGTTTAACTGCAGCTTCTAGCACCAAAATCAGTGTCTGCAGGAAAGCCAACTCCAAGGATGACCAGCAAGTTGAGTTTCACTTCATCAAAGACAAAGCCATCACAGCTTGGCATGGCAACTAGCTAGTTCTCAACTAGCTTAGGAGGAGTGTAACTACAGGAACACAGTTCAAATTTGGAGCTCCACATTTTACTATAGACTAGAAAAACAACCCATACCCTGACCTTTAAACTCACTCAGCAATCAGCTGCATGAGCTGCTAAGGCTATAGACCTTAACATCAACACTTAAGTTCCAAGCTGGTTACCGTTGTGTTGTGACTGGCTGTGGCACTGCATCTTGGCCTGCCTGCGCTCCAAGGCCAACTGCCTGTTCTTCTTGATTCGCTCCTGCTGCTCCTCTGTGAGAGTTGTAGCAGACACAGAATTGAGTTGTTCTGCATTTCCAGAGCTGGAACCTACATCTTCAGCTGCTGTATCCAGTCCATTGCTTTCCCCTTCGGCATCTGATAAAAAAAATGAGGGAAAAGTAGTAGAATTAACGCTTTCACCCTAGAGAGATCTACTGCTCAGTATCTGCCAAGAGAACATATTTAAAGCATTTTTATGCTCTACACTTTAAAGTTGCATTGACAACTGAAGATCATTCCGTAATTTACTTTTAATGGGCAGTTTTCTGCCTAGGTCCACATACCTGATATTCAAAGTACAGAAACATTGCTTATCAGATATCCTGAACACACAATAAATGCCTGAGTCTACAGAGGCAGAGCTCTGAGTTAGCAGTCATGAGCTGTGCCTGAAGGTTAAAAAGAGACAGTAAATGCAAACAATCCCTATGGAAAGGCCACATGATTTTCCTCCTATCCCTACTACTAATAGGACACTATCCTTTAGAAAATTGCAGGACTAGCTATGGGAATCACAGAGGTTCAAACACAGACATGGAATAATCAGTTTTGAATTTAGTGTGCCACTATTATGCAATATTTACTCGTTTGCCAACATTAAAACATGCAAAATGAAGGCAGTCCAACTCCTTCAGACAAACTTCACCACCAACACGAAGCAGAGCACCTAAGGCCCAGAATGTGTGTGCCTCTGCGCCACTTTAAGCCTGTGAATAGAGAAGTTAGCTAACAACAAGTTTTTTTGTTATTAATACTCTAGCTTGAAATTTTATTTCAAAACCATAAGATACCTACTCAAGCTTTTCCACTGGACTGAGCAGTTGCAGCAGTACACTCACTGACACAGTTAAGAAAAGGTCAGCACCATATTTAAGTACAAATGTATGGAACCATCGCACAGAAAATCTGATGACTCTACAGACTCTGTCGGCAGGAACCACTGGCTTTACTGTCTGTGGCTGCTCACGGCTGCATTCATTCCTGGCGAATGCAGCCAGCAGTGAAGCCAGCCACAGGTCCCCAACTCCCCAGAGGTTGTCTCTGCAGGTGAGAACACCTTTCCCAAGGACTGGCTGGTCTGAGAGCTAATGTTCAGCTGAAGATATACTGGACAATGGTAGGTAACTGTTTCAGCAAAGTGTGAACTCCAAACGACTTTAGGAACAACTACTAAACTCTCTTATTTCTGCCAATTAAATTACTTTCAAGCTACCAAATTAACTCTGCTCCCTCTATTTATTAAAAAAAAAAAATAAAATCATTGTTTTTTTCTACTCTTAAACCATCATCTGATTGGAAGAGACTGGAATCATCTACTTGCTAAGTGGACTTTGATACTGGAAGAAGACAGACATCACACTGCCCACAGTCTAAGTACTTTCCTATAGAGAACACTACACTCACTGCAACAGTGTGTAGTATAAACAGTATAATGAGCCTTGATTTCTGCAATAATAAGACCCAACAGCTCTTCAGACTGCACACTCCTAAGAGTACAATACAAACCAGTGTGTTCGCTTCATAATTTCAGTTCGAGGATTTTTTGGAAGAGTATTCCTAACAATGCTGGTAATAATACCCATTTTCCATTTCCTTTCAGTAGATCACACTATTTATTGTCATATATATATATATATATATATATATATATATATATATCTCATTTTAGTCCAAGCACCAGTTCTGTTTTGCAGTTTTAAGTTTTATAGAAGCTTGGTTATAAAATAGGGGACCACTCAACAATTTTTTCTACATTAGAAACTTATAATGATCATTAATTTCTTGTCAATAGGAGGGGAAGTAAATTTTAAGCACAATAGGCATACCTTTGTTATCTGAAAAGTCTTCATGTATAATAGGAAGGTCAAGTCTAATCCGCTTTAGGCAGGTCTGCAAATGAGAGACTAAAACAGTGATATTTCATCTGTAACAAAATCTTTTATGCAATATTGCTTTGGTTTTAACACTACTCCCAATTTCTTTTTAACTCTGCAAAAAAAATTCTCCTTTCATTACACCTCTGTTTGACCCACAACTTTTAATGCTGTGGTTCATTCTCTTAGTCCTTCATTTCCCACCAGACAGATGAAGCAGCCTTCTTCAGAAACCTTCTTTTGCAGGTTCTGACATTAACAAAACTCCCAAACCAATCAGTTCCAGCACTCTTAAGCAAATTATGTGGCTAAAGATGTCCTGAAAAAGTCAAAGCCAATTCTCCAGAATTCAACTGAAGAAAGTGTAACTCTAAATGTAAATTTAAACACTGGGAAGAGCTATTTTTACAAAGAGAGACATTAATTTCAATAACATTATACTCCTTAGCAGTATGTACAACTTAAGTTTTCCTGTATTGCCTAACTGCTCTCCTAAACCTGCTTCTTAGACTATGCATTACTGGAGCAACACGTACCTGAACTTCCTTTTTGTTTCCCAAAGACTCAACTCTGTCAATAAAATCCTCAAACTGCAGTTTTGGATATAGCCTATGAGCCCAGTGCTCCATGTGTCGCATAAGAGTCTTCAGGTCCTCTGCCTAGAGCATAGAAGATGACATCCAGCTAGTAAAAGCTAAGTCAGGAGACTGTAGAGGGAGACAGGACAGTAATGTTTCTGAAAGCATTAAGCATCTGCAGCTTGAAAGTCTCTTGAAAACTGAAGTGATATGAACGTGTGGGTAACCCTCCCACAGCCAAGTCTGAAAGTGCAATTTCAAGCTGTGAGAAGAACAGCAGCAAACCAAGTTCAGGAAAAGCATTTAGATACCGCAAAACATCTGACAGCTTCTAAGAAGCTGGCCTTAAGACAACCTAGGTCTGAACCCAGACTGAAAAGAACCCACAGGGACACAGCTGGTATTTATTCTGATGCTCAGAACACACAGAAAATGTACATCTAAATCACTTCATCTGGTAAAGATTTCTGTTCACACCAGTGGTATCTCCTTGTTTCTTTCTGTCTTTCATCGATACCATGAATGTTGCCTGTAAAGCAGAGCTGCACAGGCATCCTTGCAAATGTGCTGATCATCTAATACTTAAAGGAAAAATTAGCTTTTATGTTTAAGTGTATCCAAGCCAATGAGACGGTCTGTAGGGAAAGTACTGCTTTCTCTTTGCTTAAGTGGTATGTCACAATTTTCAGCATTAAAACCTTTGTGATAGAGGTGTCACAGCAGCACCAGAATAATTTCAGTAACAAAGGAAACCGACCATGAAATGAGATGTGTCCTGGTTTTGCCTCATATAGAGTTAATTTTCTTCCTAGTTGTGAAGGTATTCCAGGCATAGTAGGCAGTCTTGTTAGCCTGCTGCAATTTCAAAACACTTCTGTGGGCAACAGTCACAGACATGATATTCTAGTTTTGGAGTAGAGGAAAAGAGTTTTACGATCAAAACAGGGATTTTATTAAAATATTAATGTATGTTTGTGTTTCATTAAATTTGCAGTTACAAACCACATCAGGGTACATTCAAATACTGCTAAAAGCTGGCTAATCGAAGTGTAATATCAATTTTCTCCTGTCAGTTGGGCAGCAATCTATCAAATCCCAGGAACAAAACAAAAGCTCCCTATGTCTTACCTCGTGCCCTTTACCCTTGAACTTTACATTGTCAAACATGTGTCTTAGGGCTGGAAGTCCTCTTTCTGAGATTAGCCTGGTAATAGCAAATGGGTGAAGTTATTTGAAACCCGTACTACTTCTAATTAACAAAAACAATAACAAAGAAACAAACCCCCCTCAAATTCCTTTAAATAGCCTCAAGCTGCAGAACTCTATTTGAAAGATACATGGAATATTTAATAGATATATAGAAAGACAATGGAATTAGAAGTCATGAAGGAAACACACAGAATAGGATAAAGACTACTATAAAACCCAAGACTATCATTATTATTTATTTAATTCACCATACATGTATTCACATACATGTACATACTTTGACTTCATAGTCAAAGAAGCTTCTTGCTTTTGATGACATGGAAACAAAATTGAATGGTCAGGTCTAATAACTACACTGTCCAAGTGAAACTGCTTAGATGAGTGACCATCACCTTGTGGTATCACTGACTTCATCAGTGTATTTAAAATAGAAGAAATGGAAAGTTCAGATTCTTTCCATTGCTTATAAAGAACTTAAACCAGTTTTAGTGGTAATAGCAAAGAAAATATTAAAATCCCTTATACAGAGTTTATCCAGCCTGTATGTAAGTCAGGTGTAAGTGTACTTTAGGTACTGTCTTACAGTCATCATTATACTGAGGTTTATTTTGATGCAGACTTTAATTAAATAAAGAAATCTATAATAATATGTCTGAAAGAAAATAAAGAAGATCCAGCTGGAAGAGTCCTATGTATAAATAATAAATTATCTCTTCAAGTATTAGTCATGTACTAAGTCCCAAGAAAACTTTAAGAAAGACTATTAACAGCATTACACAGGTAGGCAAGGAATAAAAAGGTTGAGATACAGTGTAAAAGAGGCATTTCCATCTCTAACACTCTTTATTTGGCTATGACCAAGCAGGGAACACAGTAACCTTAATCATTTTCCCACAGCTATATAACAAATTCATCACAGAAATGAGTATTTTGTAAAAACTATTACCTCTGGGCATCTAGTTTAGGCATTGGCCTTTTAACTGCTTTCCGTACAGCTGCAGCAGACTCCTTTGCTTGTGATTGCTGGTTCCCATCTGGTTCTAACAAAGAAAACAACAAACTTTAAGTATATAATGCAGTTGGCATCAACTAGAACTGCATCATGTACATTTTAAGTTTCTACCCTATCAAAAAGGCAGGTCACAAGACTTCCACTGCAGGTACGGACTCCAAAAGGACATCTGCGTATTTCACATTGCTTCTCCCACAAAATAGACTGGAAATAAATCAGTCTCTTAAAATATACTGAGGAATCCCCTTTTCTAGCAAAAGTAAGCTCCTTAAAAGGGAAATTTCCTAATTTTAGAACTTTTAGATTGTAGTTCTGACAAGAATATACTAATAGTAAACGTTGTTTCTAAGTGTTAAGAAACGGAGAGTATCAACAACCATAATTTGATAGGTGTGCCTCAAGATTTCCACTGATAATTCTGAAAGACATAAACCACCAGCAACACAGGCAGAGCAGGGATTAAGGCAAACATGTTTATCACTGCTTCTTCTTAATTCCAATAAAAAAGAGGAGCAACAGGTCACACCTACATAATTATCTACATTTTGTCAGAAGAGCTTGAATTTTATAAGGATTCAATTGTGAACGTATTTTCGTGGAACCTACGAGAAGAAACTTTCCCCACGAGTTTGACAGCATAGAATTAATAACAATAGAAATTGTGATTTGCTCTCTTATCTGTACAAGACAGTAAACTCAAGACAGTGAAGGACACCATCAGTAATACTGATTTCACAGCATTTCATTGCCCATACTGCAAAAAAGGATCTTTAGGGGTCAGGGGTGCTCACCTCCATTAGCTTGAGCCCATTCAGCATCATCTCTTCCTGGAGAGGCAGGAGGTGGGAGAGGTGGGAACCTTTCATCTTCTGTGTTCTCATAATCAGGAACATCAAAAAAGTTGTTCTCCAAAGGATCCATCACTGCCACAGGTAAGCTCTTCTTCCCTCCTGCAGGAAATACCAAAATCATTTAAAGAGAGAAGAAAAGGCTGCCACAGAAGCAGATAAACATCAAATACATATAGCTTCCACAGAAAAAAAATGCCAGCTAATAAAAAGTGACATACAAATTAAGCAGCAGATACCATGCAGATGGATGATACAATCCACCCTCACTGGGCTGAATAAGGATTTGTGTTTCAGATCCTCAAAAGGACTTGGCAGTGGTAGGTACAGGCCACAGGAATAGAACAAAATACATGGATTTCCAGCCAAAGCACTTCTCAAGACAGCTTTTTGCCACGCACGTTCCTGATAATCCAAGGGTACCGCAAGTGTGCAAGGGGATAATTCCTCTAATTTACAGTTCACCCGCTCAGAAACAGTCTAGAGGCGGATTCCCCTTTCAGGGCTCCTCCAGCGAAGCTAATTCCAAAAACTTTTATCACATCGGGCTTAGCATGACCCGGACTCACCACGGCCTCAGGAACGGCTCTTGCTTTAAGGGAAAGTTGTTTCTGAAGCAGCTTAATAACGAGGGAACACACCAAGCAGCTCCGACTGCACTGACCTTCGACTGTGAGCTCCCTCCCTCCCTTCCTCCGGGCTGCGAGGCTCGCACGGAGGCGGAGGGAGTCCACAGAAGGTCGCTGGGGTCTGCAGGGCCAGACTTCCACAGCCACAGCCCACCGGGCGCCAAGGAGGCCGCGCTCCCCTCACACCGCTACAGCCATCCTGAGGCGCGCAGGACGTGAGGTGAGGGCTCTCCTGCGCCCACCGGTGGGAAGTGAGATGAAGCGGGAAGACAGATCCGTACACACCGGGACGAGAGGTGCTTAAAGACGCTCCGCACCTCTCCTACCCCACAGAACGCCGGCTCCAGTCGGGAAGCGCGCCTGGGACGTACCGCGATAATCGCGCCTCTCGCGAGTGCCCGAACGGCCCGGCTGAGGGGAGCAGTCACCCGGCGGCGGCTGCGTGACAGGGCGCATGCGCGGCAGGGAGGCGATGGCGGTTTTGGCGCCAAAAGCGGACGGGAGGGGAGGGGAGGGTGAAGGTGTGGCTGAGGCGGGCTCTGAGGCGGTTCATGGGGTGTCCCCGCCTCAGGCGAGAGTTACCGGCGGTGGGAGTTTGACTGTGAGGATGCGAGGCCCCGCGAGCAATCAGGTTCCGGAATGTTGCTTGGAACAGTGCCTGTTGAGCCCTTCCTCGCTTCCGTACCTCTGAGGGAAGGGCTTCCAGGGCAAGCAACAAGCCCAAGCTTTTCTCCATACAGGTACTAGCTAAAGCCGCCTGGTGGTTTGAAACTAAGTAGTTTGCAATTGTGTGTAATGAATATACCAAGCCCTCTTTATATGTGGCAGCTGTGCACATAAAATTCCCTTTAAAGGGGTTGAACTGCAGAAATGAGAGTTTCCAAGTTCTGTCTCCAGTTCTGATGCGCCTGGAAAGTTCAGTGTAGTTTTACAGGTCAGTCCATGGACGTATATCTGACTTAAATAACAGCTTCTTCCTTTAAGCAAAGTGAGAGAAAGTAATACCATATTAATACATTGAAGGAATTGGCTTTCCCTTTTTTCTCTGTATAGTCATATTTGACATATGCTGTTTCTGGTAATTTAATGTGTTCTTTTCAGTATGACAATGAAAATCAATTGTTGTTACTTTCCAGAATAAAAATAAAAATTATCTTTTAGTCAGAATGATATTAACAATTAATGTTTAAAATGTGCATTCCCAAATGCAGCAACATCTTTTTTAGCCAAGGATACACTAACTGTAGAGAGAACATGGTAATGGATTTGTTAGTACTGAATCCATTTATCTTTTTAGATATGGCCAATTTCTTCAAATGACTGAGGCACATGAAGTATTAAGGAAACACAAAGCTATAGTAATAATAGTAGATCTAATACTGCTAATTTCCATCTTAAAACACTAAAGTTTTGTCATAGAAAATTACTGAAAATCAAACGTCTATATGATGAGCTGTTTGCTTTGGAAGTAACTTACTCTTTATATTAAATAAACCCCTTACAAACAAATTAATTAGGTGTTTGGTGTAGCCTAAATATGTGATTGGTAACTATTAGTGTGATACATCTTTTCATGTCAATGTTTTCTTTAAAATATAATGGGGGGAGGTTATATGTGAAGTAAGTGTGTTTTAATACTTGGCTAATGTCAGCTGAACTGATTAGAGGCTCAAGACTTTCAAATCCCTGTAAGTCCCTGCGTATTTTCTGCAAAATCAGTGTTAAATGAACAGAAGTAGCATAGCAGGGATCTGTGAGAGCAAAGGCAGGGAGAAGGGAGCATGAATTTGTGTGGCTGAACAGTCTCCATATACCCACGTCTGCATAAGCAGACTTCTGTCCTCTTGTGTTTTGCCTTTGCCGGAACAAGGAGATAACAGACAGGAAAAAAGTGTTGGAAAGGTATAAAACCTCCTATACAAGTGTTAAAGCAGGCCACTTGCAATCTCTGCAGAGGGGTACAGTGTTATAAAACCTACCATATTTATGCAGCTTTGATTAATCAATATTTTTGCAGAGTGTTTAATTAGAGACCAGACTTGATGACCTGGGTGGTTTTTTCCAGTCCTCTGTTCCTAATTAAATGAAAAGGATACGCTGGCAGGCATTGATTATTGGCTTTTTTTTCCTCAGGAAATGAATAACCAGCCACATGCTGATAAAATAATAAGTCAGGGGAAAATAAAAAACAAACCTAGCTTGCCTCTATTCTAGAAAATGCTTCTGGCTTCCAGTTTCAATGAAATGGAAATATTATTACTTGTTTCTCTGTTGAATAGTGTCACTTCATTAGAAAAACTGCAGAAAATGAGCACCTTATATTTCAGTCTTGTTTCCTGTCTTCTGTTAAATACATAGTGAAGAAAATCTGTTAAGTAATTGGCTACTTCTACATTTGAAAGGTTTTACTCCAATGGGAGCTGCACTTGTCTGCAGAAACTCTCTAAATATTGCACTGGCAGATCTGTTTTTCTAGCGCAAAACCGGTACCATGGTCGCTGTGTTAGTGGGAGATCACATCTCACAGCTTGAGCAAACTTCAGTTATTTGTGATTTATACCTTGATAACTTAATCTAAGTTTTATGTTCTACAGTCATCTTCAACATTAATTTCTAAGCTTTTAGTATATTACTAAACTTTCAAGACTGTATTCTTATCCACAGTGTTCTTTTCAATCCCAGCTTCTTGAGGAGAACAGGGTGTGCAAGACCCTGATCTTTGAAAAAGATCTTTGAAAAGCTGTTTGAAAGTCAGTCTGTCAGCCCTCTTCTAATAATTTTTGATCCTGTTGGCCAATTTCAATCAAATTCGAATCAGGCTCCTTAAATTCCATTGCTTATGGGACTAATTATTTCCTTCAATTGCTTTGTTAACCACTAAATAGATTCTGAAACATTAAATCTCGCAACCAAAGCATACGTTTTGGCAGTCAATAAGCAGCTTTATGTGGCAATCGAGTTTTAAAAGTTGGTTTGATTAAGTGATGCATTAATCCATACAATAATTAGATTGTAATTATGTTTCTTGTATATGTATCCTGTTTCTTGCGTGTTTTCTTTTCATGCAAGAAACTAGACAAGATTCAAGTTTCCATGAGGGAAAAAAGAGGTAATGATGACAAGTTTCTTTGCTGCATTTCTATTTACAGAGACATAAGTTGTATTTTTCCAAGCAGTGGTGGAATCAATAAGTCAGAAAGTCTCCCTGCTCACAAGTCTTTCACAGGTATTACACTACCTTCTATTTTTTACCTTCACCTTTTTCTCTGTAATCCACCCTCAGAAGCACCCACTTGTAAAGCAAAATGCAGCTCCTTCCACAGAGAATATCCAAATTCCCAAAACATGTATTTTATTTTTTTGTGGGTTCCAAAAGTCAAGTAATATTTTAAATCAAAGTAGTCATTAATCATAGAATCACAGACTGCTTTGGTTTGGAAGGGACCTTAAAGATCATCCAGTTCCAACCCCCTGCCGTGACCTTATTTCTATATTCAGCCAATTCAAACTATCTTTGATTTCGTGCTGCAGGAAAAAGGGACTCTAAAAGCGATGGGTGAATTCAGCAATTGTCCAAGATTCCCCAGTACTGAGTTTGCAGTGCAAGCATGAAGTGTTCCAGAGGAGGGAGCCCTCTCTTAATCCTGGAATTGGAAGGAGGGAGCGTGTCTTTGACGGGAAAACTGGGAAAATAGTAATTCAGTCTTTTCCACTTTAGAGCTAGGTAAATGTTGGGAAAGATACAGCGTTTTCATGTAACATAAAGGGGACTTTGTTCATAATTTCAGTTGCTATAAAAGCATTAATTAAATTAGATTAGATATTAGGAAGAAGTTGTTACCTGGAAGCATGGTGATAATAACACATGTATTTTAAATACTTTCTATAAAAACCCACTCTGAATTCCATGGTGGGGTTCTTCTGTGGTTTGCAAAAGTAATGTAATATTTTTAATCAAAGTAGTTTTTAATCATAGAATCCCAGACTGGTTTGTGTTGGAAGGGGCCTTAAAGCTCATGCACTTCCAAACAGGTTGCTCCAAGCCTCATTCAACCTGGCCTTGAACACTGCCAGGGATGGGGCAGCCACAGCTTCTCTGGGCACCCTGTGCCAGCACCTCAGCACCCTCACAGGGAAGAACTTCTTCCTCAGATCTCATCTCCATCTCCTCTCTGTCAGTTAATTAATGCACTATGCAGCAGATTTCCTGTCTGAAAAATGAGTACTTTATAGCTGGGTGGGAGCAAGTTGGTGTTTAAGCCTCAACATGGCAGTTTTTATCAGCAGCGAGAGGTGGCTTTTGTTGTCTGAAAGCTTAACCTCATGTTTATGTTGGTGGTTTTCTCCCCAGAATTAACTTGTTTAAACAAGGCGCTGTTCTTCCTGTGATGTGGGCTCATAGCTTCATTCTCGAATTGTTCAGGTCTTCTACGTCCAACCTTAAAACTGTTAAAGAAGCATCAAGAACAATCCCCACAGACAGCACAGATTCTTTGTTTTATAAATCATACTTCCTCACTCATGTATTCCTCCTTTTGTATTCCAGAACATGAGAGAGAGCTCCTGGAAAATAAAATCTTCTTGGTTATGTTTTCAGGTTCACTACAACAATTACAAAAACCTAGAAAGCTCCCCAAATCCGTGGTAACTGAAGTCAGAACTTGTCAGAAACGTACTCGCAAAAAACTGTCATCGCGCTAATGTGTTGATGTGACACAAACTGGCCCTTCCCAGTAGGGTTTTATCACCAGCAGCTGGTTTAATTTTCAGACTAATTTTTGCTGTTTATTCTATAACTGTAATCGTAAGTTTCCGTTCTTAAATCAGGCATTTGCTTCGGGAAGGATTTAGCAGCCGTCAGTCCCCCGGCTGAGGCTGATGTTTTAATTATAACCACAGCACTTCCCACAGCGGGCTGCGTTGATGGTGGCACACGGGGGAGATCAACACCAGCTCCACAAACCCCCGGTGTCACACCCAAACAACTTTAAGATGAAGCCATAAACCGGAGGGAGCCGGTACCGATCCCCGCCGTTGCGGGCACGGCTTCAGCGCGGCTTCCTCCTCCTCAGGGCGCATGCGCCTGCTCCCCACGGCTGCGCGCCGGGCGGGCCGACTGGTGTGCGCAGGCGCAGTGCCGCAGAAGGGCGCATCTTGAGCCCGGGCAGCGCTCCCGTCGGGAGGTGCGGGAGGGAGCTTGGTGCTGCTCGATTCCGTGGGGGGAGGCCGGCGTTGGGCGGGCGGACTGCCGGGGGCTGAGGGCGGCACCGCCACCACAGGCACCTGCCTGCTGAGGAGCTTGCGCACCTGCGGCGAGGGGACCCCTCAACTTTACTCCAGCGCAGGAAGTCCCTCGGACCTGGCCGAAGTGGGGCTAGGACTGCGCCGTCCGTTACCGTCCGCGCCGTCTGGGGGCGAAAATGCCGAAGAAGAAGCCTGGGCCGATTCAGCTCAATCCCGCTCCGGATGGATCTGCCGTCAACGGGACCAGCTCTGCAGAGTGAGTGAAAGAGAGTGGCCGGGGCTCCGGCGGGGCTGAGATGACGGGCGCGGCCGGGCCGGCTGCTCCCATCCCATTGCCCGTAGCGGGGCGGTGGACTCAGCTGGAGCGGCACCGGCCCGGTTGGTTCGGCTTTTCCTTCAGCCTCTGTGCTTTAAGTCGGCACGGCCTTGGCTGCTAGGAGAATCAGAACTCTGGATGCCGGGGGGTGCATGGTCCCCCTGTGGTAGCTACTGGGGGTCTCACCGTGATCGGTGAGTGGGGTCTTCGGCAACATATTTCAGTTAGTTGTGCAAGATAACCTGGAGAAAAAATGGAGGAAAACTTGTTTAACTCTCTTCTCGTAGTCCGTAATGGTATCTGCTGATTTCTCAGGTTATATAATTATCTACTAAGTGCCAAATTATACATCTCCAATAGCATGTTCCATAAATGTGTGTGGGGGACAAGTTCTGTTGAAAAGCACAGGTCTGTAGAAAAGGTGTTCTGCTTTTGTTTAGGTTGTTTTTTTTGCTTGTTTGTTTTCTTCCTCTCGTCCTTGGCTTCAAACCAAGCTGCTGCTAGTTTCAGTAAATCTGTTTTTCAGTAATTAGCAATGTTATGGCAGGTACCTCTGTGAGTGTGTTTGGAGAAGATGCTTCTGAGCTTTCCTGCGTGATACAAACATTACGCCGTGTACGTGTGTGGAAGGTTAATTGTGGGTACACTTATGGAAGAGAAAAAAAACTGAACACTGAGTAGTTATGTGTTGTTACGAAGCCTGTGTTGAGCTTGTGGATGTGGGTGAGCATCGTGACTCCAGTTACGCAGATGTAGCGCCAGCACCCTGAAGTAATGAAGTGTGATAAAAGATTTCTCTTTGAGGTTAACAGGTCTGTGTTTGCCACTTAATATTTAGATTAAGGTGATGGGCTAGCTCTTAACGGAGCCCTGAAATAAAGCTGTGTCTTGGAAGAACAGATTCCTGTCCCTGTATGGTCAGCCCAGTCTTCTCTTGGATATGTGAACTGGGCTCGATATGCTTGTGTGCCACCCTGACAGAGTACGTCAGACAATTGCAGGGAGACGTGCGAGTCTTGGGCTTTAAAGTGCTCTGCTTGGATCGTTGTTGCCACGTTTTCAGACGGCTCAGATCTCATTTAACCACCCTAGCATCTTATAAAATAAATCAGCATCTAGCAGCTCCAGCTGTGACACTTCTAGCAAACTCTTTTGATAATTAACTGAGAGATGAGCTGTTTGAAAACTGTTCTTTGGCAGGAGTTACTGATTGTATCTGAGCATTGTGATGTGAATATTATGCAGTTTTTGTTCTGGATTGGTGGTGGTGGGGGGGATATTATTTCTATAGTTGCCTTTATAGCACTTTTCGGTTAATTTTCTTCAAGTTAGTTGACGATACATTGAGTTACTCCTTGGGGAGTCCTGTTGCTTGTTAGTCTTGTTTTATAGAATAAATCTGATACCTGTCACTTGCTGGTTTTAGTACCTAAGTTAATCACCAAACATGTAATATACTAAATATTGTACTACCTCACTCAAGAAATGTCATTAACTTTGAATTACTTTTGCGTATCTGGTACTCATTTACTTGTTCAAAACCTTTGGAGACTCATGGGAGTGTTGAATCTTGTTTACACTGGGGAGCTGTCTTGCTTAGTTTTCTGGTTTGTATGTGATTTATTTGGTATGTGACTTCTGCTCTTTGTCATATATAGACTCATAGAATAATTAGGGTTGGAAGGGACCTTAAGATTATCCAGTTCCAACCCCATATATATAGAAGACCTTACAACCAGCTTTTGCCAGGCTTAGAGATCTGTCAAGTATTTTTAAAAGCAGTAGCTTAGTGAAAGTAAATCCAGCAACCTGTTGTCCTATAAACAGCCAGAATTAATTAATCATGGAAATATCCCCTCATCCTGCTAATATTAAATCCTCATTGTGAAAGATCTCAAACAGCAAAGAATAGTTGCATCAGAATTTGGAAATGTTTTTGGAATTAAATTGAAAACTTTTGTTTTTTTCCTTCATCTGTAAGATTGCATTTTTTTTTTTTCCTCTCCTGTTCTGTCCTTCCCCCCCCACCTTTGGTTACTGCTTGAGATCAGCAGTAGAGGTGCTTGTCAGCCTGTATGCATTGTTAGGCATTTCAAGTATGCTGTGCATCTGTGAGCTACCATATTAACACTTCGTGAAGCTCTGCTCCTGGTATAACGGAATTTTGGCCATCTGAGTCTCCAGTTACGTATTTGCTTTCACCATATACAAATCTATTGCTTTGCAAATCATCTCAGATGCTTCCCTGTCCTTTTTCAGAGAGGAGAACCTCTTGATAGAGAATGAAAAGAGCTCAAATTACTCAGCTAAAGTGAAATGAAGATTCAGAGTGAGGCGATATAATTGCTGTCTGTAAATGCATGGAGGACCTAAATATCCAGAAGGAAGGAAGTTATTTAGGCCTAAAGGCAATGCTGGCACAAAATCAAACAGATATATATTGGCCATCAGTAATTGGATGTTGGAATCTAGAAAATGTCAGAGGTGGAAGGTTCTGCAACATATTATGATGGGTATTTGACTCCCAGAATGTCCTGCTGGTTTTAAAATATTGAAGCTTAATACTTCTAGGAATGAGTATATGTGATACTTGGGCTTCCTGGCAGAAAGGAAGGGGAAAGAAAGGAAATGAAAGAAGGGGCTGGATGATTCAGGATGTCCTGGTTTCCGTTTTGTCTTGTCCTCTGTCTTCATCCTTATTTGGTGATGGGAACTCATTGACTAGAGTAAGTAAAAGCTTATAGCACGAGGTGTAGGGCCTGAAGTATGCAGATGAGGCCTGGTTCTCATTTGTATGATTTCCCTTTTTTTTTTTTTCCTTTTGTTTTTTATCTTCCTGCTTTTTTCCTTTCCCTGGCCGGGTAGTGTGAAGGAGAGTTAGGGTACTTGCAATTTAACTGTATTTATCCTGCCTGTTTTAATGACAATTTCAAAATGTTTTTCTCTGACAGTAGTTTTTATCTGTAGTGATTACTTTAGTTACTTCTGCAGGATGCTGTGGTTCTCTCTAGGGCCTTCCAAATTCCCAACTACCCTGCTGGACAATAGACACAACTTACTACAAGATTTTTCCTAAGCTTCACTTCTGCTTTTGACACTTCCCGCTGAGAAGCGGTTGTGCAGGGAGAGTGGAACCTGTGCTGCTGCTCTTGAGCTTTGTGTTGCTTCAGATCATCAGAATGAAACCAAGATGATGCTGGCCAGTTGCAGGTTTAATTATATTCTGGTACTTTTGGAACTGCACAGTTACACTTGTGCAGAGATTTTGCAGAGAAAACTGTGATAACCAAACAAAGCTGGAAGAAAATGTTAAAGCAATACTTCTGTTCTGACTGACCATGGTGGTTACTGTCTTAGGACCTAAAACAAGAACAGAATTTCCACTTTCTGTTCTTTTCAGACTTTTGACTCCCTATCCCTTTGAATGTCTTACAGTCATTACTCTCTAAATCCAGACTAGACCTAGAACATGAAGTAGAAGCTCTGCAAAGAAGCAGGAGGGTGGGTTTCCAAATAATGCCACTTTCTGTGTTACAGTAAGGGGTTTGTTCACATGAAAAGAAGGTTGCTTCATATAATTTTCTAATTGCATCTTTATAGAAAAGCAGAGGGAGGGATTGTATTTATGAGGAAGTTATTTTGATATAAAATGCTGGTGAAGATAAAGGATAACTAGTTTTATAGCTTGCTGTACATAGCAATTACATATACTTAGATATTAAATGAGATCGCAATGCTTGTTATTTTAAATTCAAACAAATACTAAATACAGTTGCTACATAAAGTTTTTAGAGATGGCACAAAATGCACCTATAGTTACATATTTCTATATTACAGCCCAATAATATATGTCAAGGAAAAATCAGTACTTGCATTCCACAAAACCTATTGTGTATAGGCGACATTACATAGTGAGCTTTGAAGTGTACTGGTCTCGGGGAAGTGCATTAAAATTTATCAGTTAAAATGCCGATGTCCAAAAGTATATGTACAGGAAAATTGATTAAACCTGTGCCTTGAGATCCTACATTATATTTAATGAAATAGAATGTCTTGGCATATAACGAAGTCTGTATTCACAGCCTATTTCAAAAGTGCTTACTAGAAAAAATGAAATAAATAGTCAATACATTTTGTCCCAGAGGACAACAATCCAATGAGCATTATAATTAGTTTTTTAGTTGTCTCTTGTGGAAGGATTACTGCTGCAGTTACCAGTATGTGTTAATGGTTATCACTGCTTCAAACTTCTGATTACAGAAGAGACTTTCTGATTGCCTTTTCTGTATTATCAGTTACATTTGGGTATGTCTACAAATTAACTTCTCTTTACTTTCACTGAGTGAAGGCAACTTCCCTGTCTCTGGTATTGGAACTTGAACCTTCCAGAAGAACTTGGGACCTTGATTAAATACAAAAATGGAAACAATGTTTTTAAATTAAGTGCCACTGACTGTGTGTTGTGTAAGTGTTGGCATTGCAGAGGTGGTTGGGGCTCAAATGTCTTACAGTCATCTGTTTAAAGAATTCCAAAATATACAAACTGTATGTGTTTCAACTAGTATCTCCCAAATCAAGCCTAAACTGTGATCTCTGTACTGGGAAGACAGGGACAAGCACATCTCAGATGTGGTATAGCTGTAATACAGTGTAAAATGAGCAAAGTAGGATTGTATTCTTGGTTGGGAGGACTAAGGACAGCATGACAGATGAATTCTGGCTTTTGTTAAATTAGATGGAAACGTAAACACAAAAGTAGACAATGGAATTTGCATCTTCCTTTAATATGCTGTAAACAGACAGGTCTTGGAGAGGAGTTTAAGGTGGTAAAGACCCATGGCCATGATCTTCTTAGGAAGCGTATTGTTTTCTTAAGGGCATGGTATGATAGGAAGTTCAGAGATGATGGTGAATGGAAACGGGTCATCAGGCACGATGCTGCTGCCGCTGGTGGTGCTTAGCCCATTCCTGAGCAGTTCTGGCTTTTTTCTTTCTTTAAACTGTCTTAATTACAGCGCATGTGCGCCTTAGAACTGTTCAGACCAGAGAGTAATATTGTAGAAATAGGTGACTGGCAAGTTCCAGTCACAGGTTAAGAGCTGCAGTTGTAATTTGCCAACTTTTTCCTATTGTTTCTGCTTGGACTGGTTTTTATTCTGTTTAAATTGCATTTAAAGAAGCCCCTGAAGAGCTGGATGACCTCAGAGTACAACTGCCTGTATTTGATAGTCAAAGAAGGACTTGGAAATTATGCAAAACTGGTTTGAACTCCACCTTATATTACAATTTGGAAAATAAATAGTTGCTTCTTTACTCTGCATCTTGCGATTTTAATGTTTTCAGTATCTTTCTCAAGGAAACGTCGCTTTGGAGTTTGTAGGAGTAAAAAGGCAGATTATCTCCCATCATCTGTAGTGTGGGTTGTGTTTTGGGTTTGGTTTTTTTCCTTGTTTTTAAGTTTGTACTGTAAAATGGAGTGGGGGGAACAGCATAACCAGTGGGCTGTTTCTCAGTAGACCTTCCAAGAGGATTTGTCCTTCGTGGAATAATTTCTTTTGGTCAGTTTTCTTGGATATGAGTTGAGGAGAAACGGGAAGATTTTCAGAGCTTCTCACTTTAATGCAAGCTGGGTCACTTCTGAATTTGTTCTGGAGGGTTTTTTCCATTGTTTTTAAAACCATGAAGTCTCTGAGGAGGGCCAAGCCCCTCTGTGGAATTCGTTTGACTTCAGGGGAGCTTTGCACCCTTGTGTAGTGTTCTGGAAGATTATTTCCTGGAATTTTATGACTGACCTGGCCAGATTGCAGCTGCGTTGAATCCGAATGTGGAATTACTGCAAGCTTGTAAATAGTTTTAATAAAAGAAATTCAGAAACAAAATTTTCCAGTTTTGGATTAAAACATATTCAGAGCATTCTCTTTAAATGTGCATGTGTCTAGCATAGTCTTTCACTGAATTACAAATAGCATTTTAATAATTCTTAGAAGCTAATAGAACATGTGATCTGTTATAGTGGTGGAAAATAACTTCTTACTTAGTACTTACATTGTTTCTGGATATTTGTGCTTAAAAGATTTACAATTAAGTGCATACAAGTAGTACGGAAGTTAACAGAAGTGGCAAAGTGACCTGTGCTGTTTTTTCTTGATAGGCAGCTTTTACTTTACAGTTATGGGTGTAGGAGAGATTTTAAGACACTTAATACTAAGATGACAGTAAATACCAAGTCTTGTGATGTTCTTATGCTTGTATTTAAATGTAATGACAGCAATGCAGACATATGTATTGCAAAAAGCCTAAATCCGTTTTGAAGAGTTAAATAAAAACAGGGTGTAAAAAATAAGTGTATTTGTGTTCCAGTGAGATGAAAGCTGAGGGAAGTGCAGGCTGTCATATGGATAGAGCCACTTCTCCTTTTCTGTCCTTTACAGCACTGGTGCTGCAGGTAGAGTTACAAAGGTGTGATTTCACAAGTAAGCATCTGAAGATCCTGCTTTTTCTAAACTCCTCTCCTTTCGTTGCTGTGTCCGTGTCTCTCTGATGCTTTTCTTGTATCTACTCTTTCAGAGGGTCAGATGTGTGTGCTGATCTGACTGAGAATTTACCCACCAAAGAAGCCCGGATTCCGTCCTCTTGCACTCACAGCAGCATTGATGGAGCCACATGATGAGCTAAATCAGGGAAATAATCTGGCTCAAAACTTGCAGTATTTAGGTTAATTTTAAATGGATCTGTTACCTGAATTGGTTACTTAGGAATGAATAGCTAGGGATGGAATGGGGCAGAGCCACCTGCTTTGGCAAGAGGCCAATGACAGCACACTCGGAGTCCAAGAGACACCACTGAGATGTTGAAATTCAGTAATTATTACAATTTGAGCAGCACATCTTTTAATCGAGTGGTCTCGGGTCTCTCTCTCAAGAAGAACACGTTAATGTTACTTAGAATACCTTCCAGTGTTATCTGCACCAAATAAGGCTTAAATAAAGACTGAAAGGGGCTAGGTAAACCACATATGGAATGTAATTATTTATTTGGTATAATGGTGCTACTGGCTCTTTGCTTTAGCAGTAGCTTAAAAAAAGACCCAACGTGAAAGTTGTGGGGAATTCACATGAGACAGAAAATACATCAGCCCATCATTTGAGTGGATACAGAGGAAATATTTTAATGTATGCAGGAAAAATGCTCTGAAATGAACTGAGGAAGGAATTTTGTTTTATGTATGGAACCTGGATGTTCCCTTTAAATGATTCAGTTTGAAATGTTCCAGTAAGAAGGCTTTTCCCCCACATTGCCTGTGTTACCCTTTTTACAGCTGCATTTGTTCTCCCATCATTGCCCTGGGGATTGACTGAGCTTTATGAAGTGTATAGATTCCACTGTCAGAACACACAAATGTCTCTTTGAGGAAGCAGCATCAGTTTCCAGCTTGCTGAATTTTTGGGGAGCAGGTTTTTTCTTCCAAAGACTTTTAAATTTCTACTTTTTAAAGGAAGCAATGCATTTACTTTTGGGTTTTTTTTTTTGGTGAAGACTTAGGATGTGTTGCTATTAATTAGGAATTGGCTGGTTTCTGATTTGCTCTATGTACAATGTTACTTAAGCAAAATCTTGGTTATACTTTGGAAGGAATGAGCACAGCATTGTGCCAGTTAGTGCCCAGAGGAATTGAACAGCTAGGAAAAGACTAATTCAGTGCTTGGTGGCTCTTCGCAAACATCTGTTGAGAAGCTATTATCATCCTGAGTCTTGTCTGAAGAAGAGCAGAGTGAATTCCAGCACAACTTCTGCTTACTGACAGCTGGGGATGTGGTTTTCATCAGGGTTCAGTCACCCTTCAGCAGAAGGAAGTGGTAAGTGCTGTCTGTTCTGGGGTGGCACGGGCTAAAGGAGCAAGAAGAGAAGTTGCCCAGAGAAGCTGTGGCTGCCCCGTCCATGGCAGTGTTCAAGGCCAGGCTGGATGGGGCTTGGAGCAAGCTGCTCTAGTGGAATGTGTCCCTGCCCATGGCAGGGGGTTGGGACTGGATGAGCTTTAAGGTCCCTTCCAACCAAACCATTCTGGGATTGTCTGATAAAAATTAGAAGCAGATGATTTTACAGCCTGAGAACTAGGATGGAGATATTCCAGCAGTGTGTGTGTGATGCTTTGGATGAACAAGTATCTTCTTAAAAGTCTACTTACAGGGTTTTAAAGCAAACTGTTGGAACTTCCTGGCAGCTCTTCTTTCTTGGGGTGTTTTGTACAACTCGGCATTGTCTTGTGCTTTTCTAGAACCTTTTCTCTGATGTGGTGGGAAGATGAGTCAGCAGATTTAATGTAGCCAATAGAACAGTCACGGAATGCTTGTTTAACATTCAATCTGGATATAGATGTATTTAGATTATGTGGCTATTTCTATATGTATTGGTACAGCTTATACATATATTAAGTAAAAATTACTCATCTATTCCACTAAGTGGCTATGCTGACAAGTGCTGTGGTACACAGTCCATCCATTTAAAATGCAGGCAAGGAGCTAAACCTTCTGTCTGCTGAATCCCAGTTATGTTTGGGGATTTTGGTTATTTGTTTGTTTTCATCTCCACGTTCTGGCAATTTTTTGTTCTTCTGGCTCCTTTCTCTGCTCCTGTACAGAGTTGTTTCAATTCTAATCCTGGCTTTTCCATAAGCCTTGTAAACCGATACTGTAACTTCATCTTTTGTATTATTGTAGTGTCTCTCAGAGGCTGTGTTGCTACCACATAAGGGAGTTGTGAGGATAGTGTTACCATTACTACTGCACATCTTTATCCCTTGTTTTTGTCATTGCATTTAGCTCTTAGTTCAGAGACAAAACAATGGAAAAGCAGGACTTGCGTAAATACACGTGTCAGTTCGTGATGAGAATTTTATAACTTCTATCTATCCTCTGGGTTTGTGTTCTAAATATCCAATAACTAAGTTATATTTTCTGTCCATAAGCAAGTGTTAATTGCCCTATGGTTCATTTGTTCTGGTTGTATGTAGTGCTGGCTGGGAAAAATCAGTGATAGGTGTGCAGATGTGAAAGGGAGACCAAGAACTTGGATTTCTAGTTCAGGAGGTTTAGCTCTTGAATTTCTTAATTTGAAACAGCCAAATTTGTGGAAGACTTTGAATTCAGTGCTACAGTAAGTCCTGAGGAAGCCTTTTAACTGAGCACAAAACCCCCAAACCACCAGCTGCATTGTTTAGCCACAGAGCTAACCATGTGAAAGGGTGGCTGAGCCTTGCTGGCAGCTCCTGCCACCATCCAGGATAAAGGGCTGTGAGGCTGAGTGCTGGCTGGGAACAGCTGCCAAACATCTGGCAGGAACAAGCTTCCAGGGCAGGAATCCAGCATCTGTCCAGTTGTGCCGCTGCTCGCTTCTGTGGTTTTGCTCTATTCAGTGAGCTCTGTCTTCAATTCAGATGATATTGGGCATGCTTTGGGTTATTTAACAAAAAATTAGTCAAGATGTTTAATGGGATTTTGAATGCTCTTTTGCTAAAGCGAAAGAGGGGGGAAGCTTTAAGCAGAGATTCCTGCTCAGCTGATGAGGAGTGGTTCATATTAAGTTGTCTCGTTGGTTGGAGACTCAGCCAGAGACTTAAAGTCCTAGCTCAGATTTTACTCTTTCAAATGCATGACTCTGAGCTTTTAGACACATGAGAATTCTTACATTGAATTAGTTTAGCAGGATGCTTCCTTTGACAAGATGATTCCTTTCTAATAGTTTTGGTTTACATACCTTTTACTAAGAAATAGATTTTAATCAAATTGCCTCTTACTGGGTTATTTTTTTCTCTGGCTGTATTAAACCTCAGTATACCCCCTGCTATGTCTGTTGTGTTGTGAAAGTGGAACAGCATTTTCAGATGTTAAAATTCATGCTAGAAGTGAGCAAGTGTATTGGGCAATCATATACCCACCTAAAGGCAGAGACAGCTTAGGAAGGACCTCTAACATGTTGCAAGGATTGAAAATAAGCAGGAACTGGGGAATACTGGTTTTTTCCAAAGCAAGACTCCTTTGCACTTCCAATGAGTTTGGATCTTGTTGTGTTGTTGTTTTAACTGTGGGTTTTATGAGTCTACTGGCGTTAGCCCAAACATAGACACCTGTGCAGTAAGCTGTGAGCCTACTGTAATTGCTTCCATCTTCCATGTTACTCTATGAGCTCTTCTTTGCTAAAGGAAAAGCTAAATAGAAAATAGCCTTATTGGGTTTGGCACAGTCACATGAAATAGTAGTCTGTCTTTTCAAAACCACAGAATGTCTTCATGTTCCTAATGCTTTATTTCAGCTCCCTGATTGAGGTTGTTCATGGAAATTATGTAGTGAACTGCCTACTTTCTTCTCTAAACTGACAGCTGTGTAGGCTTGGGGAAAGCATTACTGTCAGTGTTCTGGAAAACAACCCCCAAGCCTGTATCCTCATGTGACAGGAGATCTGAAACCGAACGTACTTCTTGATGCTTTCACTCATGCTAATTGTTCAGCTTGCAAAACTGATAGTAATAACTTTGAACAACTATGTGACAAATTACTGCTGCAGGCTCTGTCAGACTTTCTTCCTCTACCACCTTTTTTTCTTCCCTCTAAAGTAGACTTCAGGGTTGAGTACAGCTTTAATGTAGCTTTTAGGGTTGAGTATATGATTAACGTATCACTCATGTGAACTAAATTCTCAAGCATTTGGAGTGTTATTAATATGAGTTAAGAATAAGGATTTATTTTTCTGGTTTTGTTCTAGCACTAAGTGGTCGCAAGCTAATGGCAGCATTTCTCTCCACGTTACTGGTTCAGAGAGAGCTAGTATGCTCTGAGAAGTTAATGTATCTCTTCCAGGAGTGCTTTCTTCAAGCACTGGGGTGGCTGCCCCCAAAATCACGAGCTGAGAGATCTCTTCTTGCCTTCTGCCCATCATTGTGTGCAGGGTGAGAGTCCTCTGCAGACTCTGCTACTCTTCCTTGCCCAAACTGTGTGTAGGAAAACCAGGTTTGCTCAGTAACTAACATGAGTATCTCCCTGTGATTCTCACCTGTATATAATATGCATGTTTACAGTGGATCTATGTCATGGGGGGGGTCGGTCTTGGAAAGTCTGAAAATACCTTCAACCATCCATTAAGGGAACAGTATGACAGGCTCAAAAAGTGACCTGGTAACCTGGTGAATTGATGACATTTGTGACACATCTTGGTCTTATCCACAGGCTCCTGAACGGACATGTGCATCTCTGGGAAGCAGAGGACAGAACATTTCATCTCGCAGCAGCTAGAGGTGTTGCTGTGCTTTTTCTTTGGTTGTTGTCACCCAGTTTTCTTTTTTTTTTTTTCTAAACATCTAAAATGCTTTTTGCCATTCTCAGGAGGTGAGATACTGGGGTGGGTGAGCCCATTCTGAAGGTCTTAGGTGAGCTTTGAGTCTGAAAAGCTCCCAGTGTCCCATGCAGTGATTCTCTTCAGAAAACCTTTCTCACCTCTGGGATGCAACACAAGCTGGCTGTGGAAGGGGTGGATGTGGGTCCCCTCAGGATGTCAGGTTGCAGCTGTCTTCTGGCCTCTAAAATGGGGATTTTTGTGAAGCCTAAATTGATATTAGTAGAGGTGAAATTCCTTCACACACAGCAAAGGGTGGTTGTTGTGTGGGGAAGTGGGGTGTGCTTGTGTGCATCTTGTAGGAGGCTGCTCTCAACTCTGTTCTGCATTTGTTTTCAACTTCTGAGGTTATGGAAGTGTCACATAACTGGGAGGAGGACACTGCACTGTCAGCAAAACTTTGAGTACAAAAAAGAAGTAATGTCGACTCAACAGGAAGGATCATACCTGATCAGGAGTGGGTGGAGAACCTCTGGAACACCTGGGGCTGCTCTTGGAAACAAACAGCCAACTCCCCCAAAGTCTTGCCCTGAGTGTATGTTCTAACTTCCAGTCCAGTCTAGAAGAGGGAGATCTTGGTATCTGAAGTCCAACACCTAAGATGCTACACTTTGTGCAGTGGTGTTGTCTGCTGGCTCTAGAGCATATTTACCCATTTCTGCTACCTGAGTAAGAACATATTTATAGATAGTGCTCTGTGAAATTACACTGTGTCCTTAATGAATGGAGAAACCAGCACTGACCTCCTTGTGGCTTCATTCAGATGGTCACATTATGAAAGCTGAATTCTTTCCCTAGTGCAGTATGTTTAGTATGTGCTTGGCTTTAAAACAGGTAGCAATAAATTAAATGATAACCTATTGCTTTAGAGTAGTGCTTGGAGCAGTGAAGCACTGAGGTGATTTGATGGAACTCTGGCAGAGGAAGAGTGCTCTGACAGAAAAAACAACTCCAAGACTGCAGCAAGTAATGGTGATGAATTTTAATAGGAATCTTTTTGTCTCTGAATAAAAGTTTTATAGAAGATTAAGTCACTACTAGTGCTCCTTCTGGGGGCAGACATTAGCACATCAGCATGCTGCTGCTTTTGGCTAGCAAAGCTTCCTTAATGTTTTCATCGTGTCCTAGTGATCATAAAATCGTAAATGGTTTGGGTTGGAAGAGACTGTAAAGATCAGTGATGATATGCCTTGAGCATTCCCTCTTTATTTTGTATGTGTCAGTTTAGTTTCATTTATAATACTTCATATGCAATGATTTAAATATCCACCAGTTCCTGTGTGTGCTTTGCACTGCACCTTGGCTGCGAGGCTTTTATATGGTGAGGGTCCTCATAGGTACCTGCCAGGGGATAGTATTCTTACAGTAGTTCAGGTTAAAAACTGAAACTGGAGTCCTGCCTTCTAAAACAGAGTGTGGATTGCCACCACCAATTCTGATGACATACATAGTCTTTAATTGTTTATCTGTTTACGTTTTAAATAGATTAATATTTAGTGCTTCAAGCAGAGGACCAGAATGATAAAGACATCAATTCTGTCCTGATGTGTCATTCAATTATCATAAAACTAACTGGGGATGTTACTTCTAGTTACGTTCTGATTAATAATTCTTACAAGGCATTTGTTGGGTTAGTATCTTCAGATTAATTTGCTTTACCGTTAGAGAATTGGTCCTGAAAAATCCAAGTGACCTCCTAAAGCTTAATTGCTCTCATTGTCTTACTCATCACTGCATGTAATGAAGGTTTTGCCATTAGAGCTTGGAGTTCCGGTGATTTTGCTTTCTGGTTTGCATTTTAGAAACTGGATTTCAAAACCTTTCTTAATGATTAATCTTTAAGCAGAGGTTGTAAGTCAGAGTGATTTTTAATGTTACTATAAGCCAGGGTTATCTATGCAGGGAGATTTCTCTTGGTGAATACTGTAGGATATTAGTTCTATGATTATATTCCAGTGTGATTATACTGGTGTAAAGCATGGTATGAGGACAGAAACAAGAGTGTGTTTCTCTTTTGTAGCATAGCCTGAAGATGAAGTATCTGCATCAGAATGAAATTATTTTTATACCAAGATAGAGACAGTTAATCTAGTGTGACTACAGTAGAATAGATACATCCACATTTACTATGTGAGACTTTCATGGTCTTGAGCAGCAGTGTTTTGTGAAACCTGCTCCAAGTGTTGCCTGACAATCTTAAGCTTGGACAGTTAAAATGTCAAACAGAATTCCCCTTAACATCAAAGGTCTCTTTCCATTTCCTCTACTTAACTTCTCGAAGTGTTATCACCCTAAGTTAGGTTGACAATTGCATCCTGTCTGACATACTTAAACTGATAAATGAAGTAGGAGTGCGTTACTGCTTAAACTTCCAGAGTGATTGTGTAGTAAGGAAGAACTGTGAATATTTATATCATTTTTATTTGCCTTGATTAAACCTTCCTACAGTCAAACCAGGATTGTTATCCTGCCTGGAAGTGCAGGCTCTCCAGTGAATGAGTTGAGGGTTTCATCCTATAATTCCCTTTTTCTGTTGAGTGGCAGGCTTATTTGTCCTTCCTTCTTGGAGAATCAGTCTTCTCAAGTGACCAGCCTCTTACTGGGCATGCAGAGAATGTCACTTCATACAGTGTGATTTGAAAGTGGACGGTTTATGAAGTGATGAATAGAAATAGTTTTCTTGATTATTAGTGGATTTTATATCTTTAATGGAAAATAGTTTAGGCTCTGAAGAAGTAGGTTCTGTTCAAGTCTTTCATCGTAGCAACACTGTATTCTCTGGGAGCATTGCATTAAATTTAGCTAAGCAAAACGGGTATTTGCTGGTAAATACTTATTCTTGCAGCACGTTATTATTGCAACTGGGAGAAGGGAACTTTTAAGTGAGCTTTTAAGGTGCTGTATTATTGGAATGAAGGGTGTCCATAAAATCTGAAGTGAAGCTATTAAATAATCTTCCTGAGAAACTGAACTTGTTTCTGTAGTCTCAAATTTAGCTACTGTTTAAAGTTCTGTATTACTATTTTGTATTGCCTAATGATGTTAAACCTAAATATCTAGTAGATGTGCCCTTCAATGAAAGAAAAAGTGAGCTTAAAACCTTTGGGCTGTTTCTTTTCCCTGGTTAAACCAACTTCTGTTTCCAGTGGCTGTGGTTTTAATGCACGTTTGTCTGGTTCTGCTTGATAACTGATACCTAAATAAGAAGCTTCAGAATGGATTATTAGTTATATAGTTGTGTGAAAAACAGTAGATAAAACATGTAGATAAACTCTGTAGGAAATTACAACACAATCCTTGAAAATGTGAAACCAAAAATAGTGTGGAGTGATGTGCTGTGATTCATGAGAGCTCAGGTCATCAATGCTGAGTCATGAAGCCACTCCTGCAGGTAGTGAAACTTAACATGCATGGATCTGAACAGAACCTCAAAGATGGGGAAACTGGATATTATCCGTTCATGCTTATGTCATTGTTTTATCTGGAATGAAATACTGTTTATTTAAAACAGAGATCCAATAATGTATGTCTGATGTGGATGACTGTACAAGTCGGGTCTTTTGAGATAATGTATATAGCTGCAAAAATGTACTGGATTTAATCTGACCTCAATGCTCTATTGCTCTTTGTCTTGCAACACTGCTGGGTAAGCTCAAACAGCTTAATAATTGAGCTGCTCTTTTTTTTTGTTGATACAGGACAAATTTGGAAGCACTTCAGAAGAAGCTGGAAGAACTAGAGTTGGATGAGCAGCAACGAAAGCGCCTTGAAGCTTTCCTTACCCAGAAACAAAAGGTCGGAGAGCTGAAAGATGATGACTTTGAGAAGATCAGTGAGCTGGGAGCAGGAAATGGTGGTGTGGTCTTCAAAGTATCTCACAAACCTTCTGGTCTCATAATGGCAAGAAAGGTGAGTGTCTCAAAAATAGAAACCTGGGGATGATTTTTATGAAGGAGGGTGTCTCTGATCAAACATGGTGACTTGCCTTAGAGAAATAAGTGGTGTTGACACATAAAAATGTCAACTTCATGAAACACATCGACTTCTCTGAAAGCAGAATAAGTTGCACCTGCTTATCCTGAACTTCCCGGGTTTTCATGAGTAGTGTCCTATGTGTTCATAATGAAAGGCTAGACATTCATTCCTTTCTTTTCTTTTTTTTCCCCGTTTTGACAAATAGTCTTTTCAGATGGGTATATACTTTCAGATAAAATGTGGTAAACTCAGTAATGAGTAGAAGGCCTAGAAGAAGTTACTGAAAGGTATGAATGAGGGAAAAGTGACAATATCCTGATATACATACATATACATATATATCCTGCCATGAGTTTAGAGGAAGGGCAAGGATATTGCCTGTCTAAGATGTTCCTTCACAGCTGCAGACCAGAAAAGGGCTCTGGATGATACAAGAAGAAATGAACACAAAAAACAAGAGTGAGGGAATGCACTGGGTACAGTGGCATCTCCTGGTTTATAGTTTCATCATGGGGTGCAGGTGGCATCTGTGCAAAAAGGTACTTGTCCTTCTGGCAAGAGTATTGTTCCATGGTTCAGCTTTATGCTTTACAGCCAGTAGCAGTTGTGACCTAGTTTGTGAGAGAACAGCGATTATTTTTCTAGCTGCAGTAGCTTGATGTTTTAATCCTCACTTTGTTTATGTGGGCAGCTTTCACTTTCTCTCAGTATCCCTGGGAACCAAATGCAGTAAGGGAAAAGCATCTCGGATACTTTCTTTGGGTACCTCATGCCTTATCCTTCCAGGAGTAAAGTTCCTTGCACAGGTAGCACTTGTTGGGAGGCAGCCTGTTTGGGCACAGGCTGTTGTACTGCAGTGGGTGAGGTGGCAGGCTGCTGTGCTGTATCAGAAACATAACCTTGCCTTTGAGAAGGATAAAACACAGGTCACCCTCACATCCCAGATCCCATTGTTATATTACTGAAAACTTCAATTTTTTTCTTTAACTGAGAAGTCAAAAGACTTGGGGTATTTATTTTTTTAAGAGCAGTACACCGTCACCTTCAGCAAAACTCAAGGAAAATGTGCATGTACTGACTTGAAAAATAAAAACCTAACAGTTTGGAGAGAAGCAAATAAAAATGCCCATTTTTAAGGTGTGACAGCTGCAAAATGGACAAATCATTGAGGTTTTCTTGAACTAAATCAATTGAATTGATCCCCCCCCCCCCCCCCGCATACTGTGGGTTTAACAGGAAATCCAGTAATATTCAATGCAACTGAGATGTTTGCTGAACTGCAGTCTTTCTTTCATCTGTTGACTAAAATTTGACTTCCATGATGTCTTGTAATCTTCCCTTTCACAAAAGAAATACACCTCTTGGATTGAATGAGAGAAACCATCTAGTGAAACAAAGTATTGTTTGTAATCTTCTCTTTAGCTTAGATTCAGTTTGGGGAGCCTTTAATTTGAGGTTCAGCTCATTCCTTTCACTAATGTTTCACAAACACCTGTGCAGATATTTTTCAGCAGCTGCTTCTGAGTCAGTATGTCTGACACATTTCCTTTAGACATTTGTTCATGGCTTTTCCATAGAACAAAACCCAAGTGAAGAAAATGTGCTGGGACAAAAAGTTTGTGATGGAGAAACCTTTAGTGAGGAGATGGAAATCCCACCTTTTCATGGGTGCTTATGTTTCACCTTTCTCATGCTGTAGTGTAGTATTTTCTTTTCCCTTTGCCACTAAAAGAAGAAGATGAGTTATTTTAAAGTTAAGTCATAGAATAGTTCTTATTGGAAGTGGCCTCAGAAGGTCTACTCTCCTGCTTAAAGTAGTCACCTGTGGGATCAGAGCAGGCTGCTCAGGGCCTTATCCAGGTTAAGTATTGAAAACCCTCTCTGAACAACCTGGTCTTTCTGAATGGCACTGTACCACTAAGAAAATAATACAGAGTGGATTGTTTTACAGCTAATTCATCTAGAGATCAAGCCAGCTATTCGAAACCAGATCATCCGGGAGCTGCAAGTCCTCCACGAGTGCAACTCTCCATACATAGTGGGCTTTTATGGAGCTTTCTACAGTGATGGAGAAATCAGCATTTGCATGGAACACATGGTAAGTATATATGAATCTGTCTTAGCTTGAAGCTGTTAGCAGATCATTAGTGCAAAACCTGAGTGTCAAAAGGATTTAAGTTAACAAAGTATATGATCCATCCCTGGTAGTGTTGGACGGGGCTTGGAGCAACCAAATGAATTGATATTTTATCTCCCTTTTCTCAAATTTTACTGAAAATACAAACAAAGATTAGTGCCCCAGAAGGATCTCACACAACTGTTTTTAATGCCAAAAATACTTTTGACTGTGTTTAATTTTAATAGAAAAGTACAGCTTCTTCTTGACAGCTGTTTGCCTTTCTCCAGCCATATGGAGCCAAATACTAAAAGGGAATTTTCTGTAACTAAAGGTCAGGCAAATTTTGTGCCTCACTTGCTCAGTAGAGGTTTGTTTTTAACAATATGAAATACAATAAATCTGAAGGCTTTTTTAATGTATATCCCTGGAAAAAAACCCCTGCTGCTTTGGAGACAAACCTTTTTTCTTCAAAGTGCATGTGGTTGTTTTAATGCTTCTCTGGCCTTCTCTGACTGAAATGTTTAGAAGGAATCGATGGTTGCTTAGGAACAAGTGCTCATAATCCAGTTTTTAAGCATGTGCTCACCCAATAGAAGGTGTGCATCCCCCAAAATACAAGTGACTGTTGGGAATTATAAAGAAGTTAATTTCTCAGAATGGAGAAGAATAATGAAAACCAGAGAAATAGATGTTAAAAATGACTGACTGGGCATTGTTTCAGAATGCATGTCATGAATGTCACAAATGTGTGCATCTGCAATGGCTAGAAGAGCAGTATGTATCTTAATACGCGCCAAGAGAGATGGTGGTATGTAATTACATGTCGAAATAAAAGGCATAAAAAAATCTTAATTAATTTGTCAGTGAGAAAATTAACAGGAGCAATGATGGTTTGCATGTTCCTAAGCAGGGTATGATGTATCTGACATAAGGCTCTTCAGCTGAGGGGAAGGCAGGATGAGATCTGGTTGAAGTCAGACTGCATACAAGATTTTACCCATAGTCCAACTGATCAATAAGCTCTGCAGTAGAATGAAAAGGGGGATTGTTTAAATTGGCGTCTTAAGCCATTAAACTGATGGCTTAATATGGATCATTAGGTGGAAGCTTTTGGTCTCCTTCTGGATGAACAATGAGCTGAGAATCTCCATTGCCTTTTTGTATATACCTTTCAATTACTGCCAGTCAAAATCCTTATTTTTAGCAGTGAGTTACAAAACAGAAGTATGAATATGAACAAGAAGTTGGAGGCGGGAAAGGCATGGAACTTGAAGATTTGAGTGCTTGATATTTTTAGGTACAGAAATTCAAAATCAATGCATAACTTTGCTTAGCAGCAGGTATTTAACAGGCTAAAGTGTTGGAGTCTGCTCCTGGAAGACACTGAAGGCTGCAGCCAACACTAGGCAATTGAATTGGGTTCAGCCTCTTCCAGGAGCGGAGCTAGTCCTTGGAGGGGGGAAGAAAGAAATGGGGTTCTACCTGTATGACATACAGCTGTCCAGAAATACAGACTGGTTATACAAGAAATGTATATAGATCTTTTTCCTGTTGACATATTTTTACCAAGTGTAGCATATGTGGGTGTATCTTTTTACAAAAATACATGCTCAAGTAAGTATTTCTCTACTCTTCTTTTAAGAGTTGTGGATTTTTGTCCTCAAATAACAAAACTTTGCATTTTAGCTTTTCTCTTTACATGTGTAAATGGATAGGTTAAGGCACAAGGCAATTGCTTTTTCAAGGTGGATTTTTGCCTTGAGTACTTGGAGATACCAAATGCTGATCTGGACAACAGGAGGACGTTTTGCAATTAGAGAAATAGCTTTCTATTTTTTTGATTACATATTCTCTATTCTAGAGAATCCAAAACTTATGCACAAGCCTATTGTTGAATCTGTTGCTAAAAAAAAATAGCTTTTTTTTCTTTTACTTTTTTCCTTCTCCAAAGCTCTTAGCAACAGTGGAAATATATTTGACTTTGCTGGGGGTGTGTGTGCATGCAGTCAGTTTATTTAACCAAATATGATTACTGAGACTGTTACTTACCATGAAACTTCAAAATCATCTCTTCCTGTTTTGGTTCTTTGAGAGCCAAATCAACTCCCCATCCTTGGAAGTTGACACGGTCACCCTGGATATGCAGAACTAAGAGGCCAACCTCCTCTGTGTAGGATCTCCTCTGGGAGATGAGGAGAAGAGGGATCTGGGCTTAATTATGATCGTAGGGTACCATTAGCACACATTCAGGAAGAGAACTCTTGTCTTTTCCAGTGTGACTCATTTTTATCCATGTAACCAGGATCATAAGATCTCCTGTGGTGTTTCAATCCTCATTCTGTCTTTGGATGGGGATAGAATATCAGGGAATGATTGTGACAAGAAGAAGAAATGCATGTTATTGATTTGGACTGAAGGTGGACAGAATCTGTAAGACTCCAAACACTTGGTTGACAGCTATTTGTGGACTGTACTTCCTTAACAAGATCCAAACCATGGAAATGCTGGTATGGAAGATCATTGTGTGGAGTGTTTATTTGAGTGGATGTTGTTACTGGCCGAATGTTTGTTTAAAATAAACATGAAAGTGACTAATTCCTATGGAGTAATTTCTGATTTTCAGATATGCACCATAACAATGTTAAGTCCAACATGAAAGGCAACACTTTCGTGCTTCCCATACTTAGGTTTCAGTGCGGCTTTAGGGTAATTCCATTAACTCGTGACTATTCAAACATTCATTATTAGGATGGTGGCTCCTTGGATCAAGTACTGAAAAAGGCTGGAAGAATTCCTGAGCAGATACTGGGCAAAGTTAGCATTGCGGTGAGTGTGTTCATTGCTCTCAAAGGCTGGAATTAGGTACATGCATGTCTCAGCAGCTTCCTGGATTTGGCATTCCCATACCACTTCAGGGCTGGGCGATGTGGGAGGGGGAAATACTACCAGGTGTTCACCTGTTTCTTTTAAAGCACAGTTTTTGTACATGTCCTCATTTGGTATCTCAGGACATTGGAATGAGTAACACGTTGTATTATTTGCTTCGATTTTCTGCTTTTGTATCAGTTGATGCTTCTGGATAAGAACAGAATCAACACTTGATTAGAGAATTTGGAGCTTTACTTTCTCGTATCTATTGTGCAACATGCCCTGTATGCAGAACTAACAGTGAAGGGCTGGTTGACTGTTTATCTAGTCTGAGCTGGAGGTACAAATTAAATCAGAGTATTGATTTGCAGTGATTACACATTGGGATTTCTGTTAATTGCATTCAGTTGGAGTTCTTGTACAAAGCATGCACTTACCTCTTCTGCTTTGTAAAATAAGTTTTTTTTCTTTGCCTTTAGGTAATAAAAGGACTCACATACCTGAGAGAAAAGCATAAAATAATGCACAGAGGTGAGAATTTTACATTGTAACTTTTAATTTTTATTCAGGTTAATATGTGCTTCTTGTATGACTGGTTCTTTATAGTTTAATGTGATTTTGGTTCAGAGGGCTTTTCTTGGGAGGTATATCCAGATATCTTACTGTCATATACTTTCAACTTCTGATGTCTTACTGCAATTTCTCTGCATTTATAAGAGGATTTGTCAGTGTGTGAAACTGCTTGCTGCCAGTGATTTGGCCAGTGGGAGTATGTGCTAGAGCTGGGAATCTTAACTTAAGACCAGAAGTACTCCCTTTGCAGCAAAGATAGGAATGTTTTGAAGGACCTGAGTGATTGTATTTCCCTTAAATACCAGATAAGTCTTCCTTCACCTCCTTGGAATAGACTTTTTCAACACAAAGTACATTATAAACTTCTAGGTAAGTGCAGACAGGTACAGAAGCAGAGAACACAGTCTTAGTGCTGTGAACTGAGGAAGCCCTCAAACATTTCTTCCTCCAGCAGTGGTGCTTGGGCCAAGTTGCCTGTTGCACAGTGTAGTTGCAGTGAAGAGTTGCACTCTGGCTGTGTACCTGTGGGCAGTAGCTTTCTTGGCAGTGTCAGCACTTCAAATGAGGCAGCATGTATGGAGGTCATCTCTTTATGTAGTTTCCATTCCTATGCTCAGTTAAAGAGAAGCAGAAGACAGTTAAGATACCTGTGAATGGGGTTTCTAATGGCATAAACTAACTCTTTATGAAGAAAACTGTTATTAAAAAGCATTGTTCCACTGTAGCAAATTCCTCATTGCAACTTCTAGTCTCTTGATAGTAACAGATCTGTTAACCATGATGACAAAGTCTTTGGAGAGATTGAGGGTTAAAACCTCTGACCTAAAATGAATTTAACAGTTCAGTGCTTATTATTGCCATTCAAAGTTTTAAAGGAAAGTTCCCATCCCCAGCAGATGTCTTTTATTCACATACTGTTTACAGACATCTGTCATGCAGAACTGCATATCTTTTTATACTTACATGAGTTTAAAGCCACAGTGAAGCTATGTAAAGTGAGTGTTGCTTCTACACTCCTGGGGTCCTTAGTTACTTTCCTGCACTATAAATAACTGCACTACCTTATTTTCACCTTATAGTTGCCCTTTTTAAAATCCATCTCTTTAAGCTGCTGTGTTTTTTCCATTAAACAAAACCAACACTTGAAATGGTAAAGTACTAAGTTCCATTATTCCTAATATGCGTGTAAAGTGACGACTGGAGATGGAACATTTAATGTTCCTGTTTGAATGGCACTGCTCACTGCAGTGATCAGGCAGTGTGTCTAAACCATGCCGACTGCTTGGGGAGTCTTGTACCAGATGAGATCAATCTTCAGATTATAAAAATATCTCCATCAGACACTAATATGTGTCTGAGCTTACATTTATTGGCCAGGCAGAGAAAAGTAATTGGCAGTCCCAGCTTATACAGTCTGTAGGATCACCTTACACATGATTAGATGGTGTTTCTTTTAGCAATCAAATATAGCTCTTCTGGAGAAAGGAGCTGGAGGTAGACTCTGTAAAGATTTCTGATGACAAAGACATTTGTCTCTGTTTAGAGCATAAGGGAGACTCCTGGAAAAGAGATCATATTCTAGGGAATACTAGAACAACCTTGTAGCTCTCAGAGCCATGGCAGTGGTTTGTTATGTTGGTGGGTGGGGGGGTGCGTGTGTGTCAAGTTGCTCTTGCTCGCCTGGGTGCTGACACAGCAATTGTTCTAACTTAATTTCCAGTTTTACAATCTGATAAATCCAAAGTAACCTCCTCCTCATCATGTTTAAGTGCAGTTTAACCTCACAGTTCTGTCTACATCAGAATACTTTAAATGCGCAGGCCAGCAAAAGCTCCTCTTCTCCATTGGTTCCAATGCACTGAATGTGCCCTGCAGTGTAAAATTCCATGTACAGATTGCAGTTGTTATTTTCTCAGCTCAGTTTCCATGCTGAGTGCCCTGACAGCATCAGGAATATGTGACCTTGTACGCTTCATGCAGAAGCTCTCGTTGAACTGTGTGATGCCTGATAAAGTGGGAGCTGAAATGGCATTTTGGAAGTTGGTTGTGGCTAGTGCTAGCAGAGAAAAGGAAAACCATCCAGAACAGCGTTTGTGTCTCCTGACATACGGAGCCAGACTTGCTCATCTCTTGACATATGGACCTAAATCTGCTGGTGTTTGTCTTTGATACTGTCCACCAGTCGCCTCTCATACATAAGCTGAGCCTCATGTGTAAGCTGGCAAACTCAACTGAGCTGTTAGAACTTGTCCTTCTTGAGGAGGGCCCTGCTTCAGCTTCCTGCTGTCAGGTTTCTGAGCAAGATGCTGTCCTGCAGCATGAAACTATCTTCTGCAGGTTGACTGATGCTCAGTTGTGTGCTGGCTGTACATTTGTGTGGTCCTCTGGGATTAAGGAGTTCTAGCAAGTGGAGAAAACATAATCCATGAAAAGTGTGTAGAGTGAACTGGTGTCAGTAGGGTTTAACGTCATCAGAACTCGCTTAGGTAATGTGTGTCAGTGTTAAATGTGGCTTCAAAATGCAACAATACCATCGTAAATAAATAAAACCTCAATAACCAAAGCTTCTTATGGTATAATTTTACATTCTTAGACTTTTAAAGTTTCTTCTGAGTCAAGAACAGGAAATGCTAATTCTATGGGCCCATTTACCTTAGTGGTTAATTATGAAAGGCACTAAATGACAAGGAAAGGAATGTTCTGTAAAGACGGTATATTGCTGCAGGTGAAGACATTAGTGTGTTTTTGCTGTGTTTTGTCTCTGGGTGAGTAAGAATCCTGTAAGTTAATAAGAGCATCATTTTGGTTGTTTCTGAGCCCAGTTTGGAGTGTGGTTCTCCCTGGAAACTCTCCTCTTGCATAGAAAATGCTTCATAAGATTTCTGAACTCCGTTGCAGCTAGCGGCTCAGGGCAGGAGGCAGCACACAGCAGGGATGCTGTCAGTGGTCCCTTCTAGTGTGTTAGCTTTAGAATATTCTCCTGAGATCCTGCCTTGGGAAACAGGAATTGATTGGAAGATACCAATAACGTGCTGCAAAGCAAATCTATGGTCAGGTGTCTGGCTGCTGGGTAGCCTCTGTGCAGAAGAAATGCTTGCCTGATGGTGGTATGATAATACCCAGGGCCACCTGTCTTTCAGAACTAGGTTTGTACCTGAGGGGGAGAGCTGGGCTCAGGCAGAGGAGGCAGATGGACCTCTTACAGAGATTACAAGATGTTCTGTGAACCCTGGAAGCTTCTTGCTATTAACTAGCTGCCTTTTCAGTGTCATGGATCCATCCGCCTGGACTGGCCAAGGACGTTTCTAGAATTGCACAGCTGTCTGGGATGATCTATGAAATGTCCTTTCAATTTCTTGTCTTCCTGTCTAGATTTGTCCGTATCTTTCCAGTTGCAGCAGACATTTTGAAGGATGCTTTGGCATTCCTGTTGCATTTGGCAATACGAATCTCTGGTTTCCAGAGAAACTGCTGAAGTGCTCAGGCACTCTGGAGTTAAAATAGCATAGTGTGCTGCAGTGAGAGGGATGGGAAGACAGCAGCCTTGCAGACATCACACCGATTGCACTGGGTGCCTTGTGAGGAAAATGAAAATGCTCAGAGAAAGACAAGCTTCGTGCAAAACTCCAGTGAGGAGTCAGGGTTTGCTGTGCTATTGTAAGGAAGGAACAGTGTGAGCTTATCAGCTAGGAGAACTCTGAAGGTAAAAGTTAAGTCTTCAAAAGCCCAGCTGGATTCTAGAGCATATAAGATGAATATAAAGAGTGTTGTTTGGCTCACCAACAGAGGAATGCTAATGTTATTTTTGGCCATTTAATTATGAACATGAAGTATTTATGAGCTGTAGAGATAAGTGAGGATTTAAGTCTTTATTCTTAAACGAATGAGTAGATGTGCACAGATAAGCAGTACAAATCTAGAGGCCATGTCTCTCATTGTGTTCAGGCTCTGCAGTGGTTCCAGTGTTTCACAAACGTTTTTCCCTTTTGCTTTTACACAGAGCTCTAGGTGCAGATTCCTGTGAAGCCAGAATGTCTGCTGCGTGCTTCACTCCACCATCTCCTTGGGTTTTGTGGGTTTGTTTGTGTTTTATTCCTGATGGAATTTCAAACTGATAGGTCAAGCTGCCAGACTGGATTCTTCCTTTTCACCGTGCAATGTGCTGAGGTCTCTGCAAGCAGTCAAAACTTGCAGAAGGTTCAGCTCTCTGCCCAGGTGGCCTCTAAAAGCCTCTCTTTACTGAGGCACTGCTCAGAGTTAACCAGTTTGTACCGTTCTGCCTGGTCAGCAGCTCCACTAACTGCCCAGTACCTGCTCCTCTGACAGGAGGAAAATCTGTTGAGAGCAATGCTTATAAACCAGTTGCTTTCCTAGGGATAGGGAATTAAAAGTACACACGAAACATGTGCCCATGTTCTTCCCCCTCCATAAGGAGGAAGCCTGTACCTGGCAGAAGCAGCTGGGATTTTCTTTCTGGTAGAAAGAAGTGCACAGGCATGACTTCCTTTGTGTTAAGAGCAGGGGATGGTTTGTGTTAGATCACGCTGGATTTTCTACAGGCTGATGCTTACTCCAAGCAAAGTGGACAAGCTGCAGGCTTGCTGTCCTGTAGCTGAACATAGAAGAACTTCTATACACAGAAATAATCCTGAAACACTTTCCAGTGTGCCTGGACAGTTTCAGTTACCTGGAAGGGTGATGGTAGGAACCAGAAGATATGGCCACAATTTCCATATGTAGGTAACTTTATTTAAGCTTGGTTTGGTTCTTTGAAAGGGCGCTAAGATGGCAAACAACTAAGACATAGCTTTGTCTGTCTTCATCTGCAATGTCCATGGATGTTGCTCAGTGAGGCATAACCTTCTGCATGGGGATCTTTTTCCAGTGATGAGGAGTATTGTTAGTATCGTCTTTCCAGTGCCATCCTATCACTAACTAAGGTCAGTTCCTCAGTCGCTGAAATAAAACCAGCCTGGAATATGTTTGTGTTCAAAAGGGAAAAGCAAATGAAAATATGCTACAGGCTATCTAGACCTCTGGGTCTGCTCTTCAATAGCAGGGTCTAACGTGAAATTCTAATAGGCTGAGCTGATCTTTCTTCAAACTCCATTTATAGCACCCTTATTTCTGTAGCACTGCTTGCAAATGTGAACTGTTGCTTACTTATCTCAATAATGCATTGGTAAGGATCAGCCAAGCAATAAAAAAAACCTTACAGCTCCAAAAGAAACAGTAAATAATTGTTCTCTGTACCTTTGCATTCAAATAGCTGTTATTAGTTGCTTGGTTACCAGTGACCCTTATTACATTTCTATTTAGAAACAGTGATGGAGTCAAAATCCTGCCTGGTTCTGTCACAGGTAAACACAATCTCAGAGCATTTCAAAAGCAGAATTTCAATAATAGGATAATGATTTTTTTCAGAGCTTTGTAAACAACCTCACTCCAACACAACAGACAAAACCAAGAGCATCCACCCCCAAAGACCCCCCCAAACAAACCCAGAACAGTAACAACACACTCCACGAACTGTTTTGCTAAAGGGTGGTTTATGTTACATAGATATGAATATTAACTTAAGGATGATGAAGTGGCTGCTGTAGTTCATTTACCTTTGTAAAATAAATATAGGGCCTCTTTAGTGATTCTTTCTGGGCTAAAGCAGCTGTGCTGAGGTACACTTTAATGTTCATCTTGCATCTTAGTTGTTGCAAGGATGATGTAGATGCCCAAACTGAGTATTGGAAGGACAAGGAACAGGGTGAAATAAAACCTGCAAACTAACAGCCTTTTTGCAGCTGTCTGTAGATAAATAGCCAGTGAAATAGGCCTAGGGAACCCAGTCTCTTCCCCGAGTATTCCCAGAGAAGGGGTAGAATTGTGTCATAGTCAGAAGGGAAACAAAGGGAGACACATGGTAACTCTCACCTTTCATGTTACTTTTGTTGTCAAATTTCCTATTTTATCTGTTAAATATAATTCATTCATGATGGTTTTTTGCAGATGTTAAACCTTCTAACATTCTGGTGAACTCCAGAGGGGAAATCAAGCTTTGTGATTTTGGTGTCAGTGGACAACTGATAGATTCTATGGCAAACTCGTTTGTTGGCACACGTTCCTACATGTCTGTAAGTACAGATTTTGTAGCTTTATGTTCTGGTAGAGATACCATGATTCCAGTAATCAAACTAAGAAACCATCTATTGCCATTACTACTGCTGGTCATAGTTCAGCACTTCCTGCATTCCAGGAATATTCCAGTTATCGGATTGTAAGTGGGGGAAGGAACTGTTGCAAGGAAAACCAAACAACGTGGTATGTTTTGTAACACTATAACAGATGTAGCTGTGTCCATGTTGCAGAATCCAGTCAGTTAATGCATTTGGGTTTTGTATACATGTCTCCAAAAAAGCCCAGTACTTGCAGTTTGCTTTCCTTAAGTGGTGTTCTCTTCCCACTCCATCATTTTGCTGCGGTCATTTATGCAGGCAAGTGTACACTGCTGCCTCTCTGGTGATCCTGTTGTGCCTGCTCTTGGGAGCCCAATGCACTGCAGCAACAAGAGAAAGCATGGGAGTGGCTGCTGTGGACAAGGCCGTGGCAGCAGTCTGAGCCTGTTTACAGGGTTTTCTTTGTTCCTCTGTATGAGGAATACCTTGAAACTTGCTCTTCTCATGAACTCTTTGCATTATGTGAAAGTTGCAGTTAATGGAAATAACAAGTCTCATTCTAATGTACACACCTGGTGCAGCAGACAACCAATTAGCTCTTACAATAGCATGTTCAGAGGTTCTGCTCCAAGACTGAAACTGTGTGGGCTTAAACTATTTTCTCTGCTTAAAGCATAATAGCTTTGTATGGGTCCTGCGCTTCAACAGCAAAGACAGTGTTCTCTTTTTTGTCATATAATATTGGTAATGTACTTGAAATAAAACTGGCTTATGTTCCCACATACAGTCAGGGACTGTTGGTAATTAACAAAAGAAATTCATAGCCCCATCTCTTTTGGGCCCTTAACATACTGCTGGCTCCTTTTCTTTCAGAAGGAGGAGTGAGAGCAAAGTGCTGTCTGCTTTTGGTCTTCTTTACTTTACTGTTTTTACAGACTGAGATTTAGCTTTGCTCTCTTGTCATATGTCACAGACCAAGCCATGACGGTGATTGTTATTTTTGTTAGTATCTGAAGTATCTTTTCTGGCAGCAGCTTCCTTAGTGTGTTTTTAGCTGAGTCTGTTGTCTTACCTGCATACATGTTTATAATGCAAATAATTAAGCCTATTTCGCTTCAGTTTGTCAGACCTTAGTGTGCAGGCAGCTCAGCCTGCCCAACACATGCCCATCTTCCTATCCTGTATACATTTTTCTATCGTTATACCTCCAGGAAAGGTCTGTGCCCTGTATAATACTGTGTCATTCAATTGGTGTGTTACATTTTATTAGCATATTGATGGATTATAAAGCTCAGCAGTTTCTGTAGAAGTTATGTGAATATGGATCTGAAACTGCAGCATGCACGTATAGAACAGCTCTTGCATTAATGCATTTCTGCTGTAGGGAGCTATTAGAGTGGCATCAGCTGAGAAGCATCACAAACCACAGGACTACTGCTAGAGCACCACGTTGCTTTTGGACACAATTAATGAAGCTACCTTCCTCTCCTTCCCAAAGCAGAAAGCCAAGAGCAGTTTCTCAGGGAAACCAGATGAATCTTTAGTTGCCTGTACTAGTTCTGCTTTCTTGCTCTTTAGTTATCCCATCATTAATATCTGAAACATTTATATATAAAGCTAAAGAAATAAACCAGTGACATAATAGCATCATTTTAGAGTATCCTCAGAGCTATTTGCAGTGGTGTGTGCAGTGTTTGTGGGACTTCTGGAACTCCAGATGAGAGAGTGAAAGCAAAAGATCAAGAAGTCACTCACTGGCACATGTCATTCTAACCAGTTAAGGTTTCATCTTTCGTTTTATCCAGGTTATTGCAGAATGCAGGGTTTTCTCTTGTTATTAAACTCTCTCCTTCCTTTTCATCTGTTGTAGCCGGAAAGACTACAGGGAACTCACTACTCGGTGCAGTCGGATATCTGGAGCATGGGGCTGTCACTGGTGGAAATGGCTATTGGCAGATACCCGATTCCTCCTCCTGATTCCAAGGAGCTTGAATTAATGTTTGGCTGCCCCGTAGAGGGAGATTCACCAGTCACAGAGACCTCACCCAGGCAAAGAACGCCTGGTCGACCAGTGAGCTGTAAGTTACAACAGCTTGTACATTCTTTTCTAATACCCTTTTCTGTCAGCTTCAAGGTGTTAGTATCTTCAAGCACCCCTACCACAGGAGAGTAACAATGTGCTTTTCTACTCTGCAATTTCTCCTTAGCCTATGGACCAGACAGCAGACCCCCAATGGCAATCTTTGAGCTTCTTGATTACATTGTCAACGAGGTAATGAACTATTTGCACTTGTACTTACACAGTTGTAAACTTACCCAGATACAGGCCGTGTAATTGGTAGACCTCTAGGTAGGTTGTGCTTCACCATGTATTAGTTATGCTGAATGACTGATTTATTTCTTTTTAGCCACCTCCAAAACTGCCCAATGGTGTTTTTGGTTCTGAATTTCAAGATTTTGTTAACAAATGGTGAGTACCTTTTCTGTGGCTAAGTTGGGAAGGTACACACTTGGGATCAGCCCTGCTGTCTTAATGTATCAGTAACTTGGCAGAGTCCTGTGGTAGTTTAAGCCCAGCTGGTAACCTGGTACCCCTGCAGTGTACCTTGCTGAGTACCTTACAGTGGAAGGGGGAGGAGAATTAGAAAAGGGTAAAAACCTGTGTGTTGAGATAAGAACAGTTTAATATTTGAAATAAAATATAATTATAATAGGAAATAAAGGAAGGAGTAAACACTGTGACCAAACAAGTGATGCTCAATAAAAATGATCACCACCCTGCCTGTCCCTGAGCAGTAAGCAGCCCCTTCTGGCCAACTTCTCCCAGTTCATATACTGGGATGATGGTCTGTGGTATGGAATAAGACTTCAGCTCGCTCAGGGCAGCTCTCCTGGTTTTGCTTCCTCCTGGCTTCTTGTGCCTCTCCTCTCTGGCAGAGCATGAGATTGAGAAGTCCTTGATCAGGGTAAGCGCTACTTAGCGAAAACTAAACCATGGTGTGTTATCAGCATTGTTCTCAAACTAAAGCCAGCACTGCACCAGAGACTGGGAGGAAAATTAACTCTATCCCAGCCAAAACCAGGACAGTTCCTACTTGTGGCTATGGTAAATGTGATTTCAGTTAGTGTAATCCTCTTTCTCTGACTGCTAATGTGCCTAAAGCTCATCCTGCAGGCACCAGCTTAACAGCATATGTATCCAAAGAGAACCCCAAAGCTGAGAGATGTTCCCCTCCTTACAATATGATTTCTGCTGCTGTATGCAACTTAGGTTTCTCAGCATCGAAGACATCGTAGCACTTACGACTGATCATATGCCACAGTTCCAAAGGAGGATCTTTACTTTTGAGTAACCTTCACAGTGTTCTGCAATGACTGTTCCTTGTGATGCACAAGTCTTGCAGGCTCCACATATTTGTCTTTTTCTTTCCCAGTGTTTTACTGAACCAACAACTTTATCACAGCAACAGTTTACCCACTGATTTACTTGTCCAGTTGCACTTAAGTGATACCAGCACTGAACCAGTATATTCAGTGCTGAGGGAGGCAGTTTTACAGTTTGGGAAGTTAATTTATTAGCAGCTACATATACATATTTACTGCTACCAAATGGCACAAAAGTAATGCAACAGCCATACTTGGTACAGAGCTTGAAAAGGCTTGGGTAAAAGAAACTTGGGGGATAAAGCAGTTCCTAGTGTTGAGGTTTTGTTTAAATGGGAATTTGATCTCTCCAGCTTGGTTATAGACACTTGGTTATAGACACTCACTGCTGCCCTCATGGAGAGTTATCGGGCAATTCAGGACTTCATACCTAAAACTGTACCTGTGACAACTACAGAAGGGACTCGTGTACAGAGCCTGATTTGTTTGAGGCACTGCATTACCTAATGCTTGTATCTAGAGTGGGATCTTCTTAGACCAAAGCAGCACACCAGCATGATGTAACCTGATCTTTACAAGATAATACATGTAATTTGTGCAACACTTTCTGTTTTCCTAGTTTAATTAAAAATCCCGCTGAGAGAGCCGACTTGAAGCAGCTGATGGTAAGTGAAAGCTCTGAACTTGAACTGAGAGCTCTTGTCCATGCAGGTTGGATTCCTCAGCTGCCCTAAGATCAGGACCTGAGTGTGAGGCCCAGAGTGTAATTTGTGGCCCTTGACATAAGCAGCTCAGACAGTTTTAGCAGCAGCTGCTTTTCTGGGGCTTCTTTTCAAGGGGTTACAGGTTTCACAAGCTCCCAGGACAGGGACTGTCAAGGAGACCAAAATGAGTGGGTTTGGGAGTCTGGTAATGACAAGAAGTAGATGACCTAATGGTATGAATGAGCAAAAGAATTCTCTTTCTTGGGTTTATCCGTCAATAATAAGGTGTATAGATTATCACTTTCAGGAGGACAAGAGAACAAAATACCACTTGCTTATGGAATAGCTAAATGCATTTTAATCATCTGTTGAAAGAGAGGCAGATTTTATCCTTCGTGTCAGCTTGGCTTAGCAAAAACTATGAACTACTACACCCAACCATGCTGCAATTGTTCTGCATGAAGTGACCTTACCAGTTTCGTTGGATCTTTCATGGCCTTAACTGTAACTCTAGCACTGAAGTTCTGCTGCAGAAAATCACGTTTCCCCTGCTGTGATCCTGTTGTACAATAAGGGTACAAAATGCAGTCAGACTCTTTTGATTACAAAAAGCCTCTCTATGCACAAGCAGACATTTTCCAGAGTATTATCTCAAGTGGCTGAGTCACGTCCTTATTGCATACTTTGGTGTAAGTATTGTGCAGTAGGCACCGTGTAGGCAGCATTCCTCTGGAATACTGTGCCACGTGTACACTTCATATGCTGGCTATTTCCAGAACCCTGCAGAAAATCTCTCCTGGTTGCTTCGCGTGGCTTGCCAGATCTTATAGCTAGCTTGAAAACTGAAAGTAAACTGGATTTATGCTATTGCAGGCTATTCAAAACTATTACTTAACAGATTTGGGTGCTTGAATACTGATGATGTTCTCCTCTGCTCAGATTCATGCTTTCATTAAGAGATCTGAAGCGGAGGAGGTGGATTTTGCAGGGTGGCTCTGTTCAACCATAGGCCTTAACCAACCAAGCACCCCCACACATGCTGCTGGAGTCTGAGTGCAGAAGAGCTGCTCCTGTCCTGTACATCTGTTAACAACGATGCTATTTTGGTCCTCTTTCCTCAGCTTCTACCTGTTCAGACATGTATTTCACCTCTTAAGGAAGAATGTCTTTATAGCATGTGCCAAATGGTTTTAAACTTTGTCATAAACTAATTGGTATCGTATTGGATGACATTCGTTCACTGACCAAACTGTAAGATGTCTAAGTTCCAGTGCTTGCTGATTTTAAGTGATTATGGATATTCTTTCTTAACGAAGATATCACTGAGGGTGTTTCCTCCCAGCCTGTTTGAACTTTATCAAGATCCTTTGTAAATCGTTGGTACTTCAATCATGCTTACCTGATCTCCCACGCAGAAAGGGTTAGGGATGCCCTGAACCTGTATCTGTCGAGCATGCTTCTGCTGCTGTCAAACTGTACCTGAAAGTTAGGCCTGATGGTTCCAATGTTTGTTCCGAGATCTCTCTTCACAGGTCTAGATGGAAGAGCTCTGCATTTCTTGGAACGTCCAGGGCACTATTCTAATTGTAGACTTGTTCATATTTCTATATTTATTTTTAAAACATATCATCCTACTTGGGTTTAGTGATGTCTTTCTGATTGAGTTTTAAAAGTTAGTTCTTGGCCGTGTCCTACAGAATCGAGACAAAGATCCAGGCAGTTTTGCTTTCTTCTAACCTGAAGTTTCATGACAACTGTGTTTAGTGTCTGAAGTGTATGAAGATCCTCTATTGTTTTATTCTCTCAGATGTTTAGCAATGGGTTCTCTTAATAAATATATTATCAAATAACTTCTTGAAGCTTTTATAGAGACTTAAGACCTTAACCAAAGAGCATTACACACTCTTTCTGTATATACCCTGTTCCCTGCATTTCTGAGGGCTGTCGGAGAGAAGCCTCACTCCAGAGCTTGTGTCTGTGTCACTGGCACAACTTTGTACAGCCTTCAGTGCTCAGTACTGTGCCCCCCCGGGCAGGGTGTGAGAGGCTGTGGCATGGGAACATTGTGATCCACCCAGCCAAGGGCAGACCTACCTGTCTGCATCCATCACTGCACTCATTGCTTCAGGTTCTACACTGTATAATGCTCATTTCTGCAGGTTATTTTCCCTCACAAGCCCAGCTTCCATCACCTGCTGCTGTTCCTGTACAACAGAACCAGGAGCGTGTCCTCTGCACAGAGATTTAACAGCTGTGGTGAGCAGCACTAGCCAGAGTTCAGCTCCTTGACCTTTCAGAGAAGGAAATGCCTGAAGTTCTTTCCCAAAAGGAATCCCCATCTGTTGGGATGTAAACTTCCACTTGGCCAACAGTATCGAGTATCGGAGAGAGACAGAATAGCCCTTCCGCCAGTGACAGTAGGAAATGACTCACTGACACAGCCGAGGCTTCTTTCAGCCGCTTCTCCTTTGAATGTGACTTTTTAGTAGTGCCAAGGCTGGGTAGTGTTTAATTAAATATGTCCTGAGCTTTACATGTGAATTACACACACACAAACACACAGGGGTGTTACAGTAGTACTCTTTACTGTTTGGTAATAGAAATGTGCAATATGTGAACAGCCAGCTTGACACTGAGCTCCCATTTTACATGTTTGCTCCCCAGACAAGGGTAACATGAGCACTGCAAGTCCAGGTACATGTAGTAGGACACCCCAGGAAGCTACAGTCCAAATAAGAGCCAGATACCCCATCTCTCCTCAGACAGCTGCGACAGCTCATGGGAAGTAGAATCCCAGGTTCTGACCACACCTGGGCTACTCAACCAATTCCCAAATCCTTTCCTGCTCTTAAAAGCAGACTTCACAAGGGTGTTGATTCTGTTTTCTCTGAGTGATACGGGAGTCAGCAACAGCCCCTACTGTTGTGCAGGCACAACCAGCAGGTAAGTGACAATGACAGCTGACAGAGTGGCTGAGTCAGGATATTACTTTTATTGTTTGTTTTTAACCAGTTTAACAGAGTTTGGATTTCTGTGTATTAAATGAGAATGGATAAAATGAGGAGGAAAAGCATCTTGTCTGTCCATGAGCAGCAGTTACAGTGCTTTTTGTGCCATTAAAGAAATGAGAGGGCACTCACTTCCCATTTTATAACTAAGTTCTTAAACTCCTCCTTGAAGATCACTTGAAAGCAGAAGGTGGAATTGCATTATTTACAAGTTGCTAAGGGAAAAAGTAAGTAACAGTGCTCAAAAAGCACTAGTTCTGTATTACAAGTAGCATGTATGATTTGTGGATGAGTACAAGGCTCTTGGCTGCTAGTCTGAGAGAGCACAAAGTAGGAAACACTTCACTGTGTTGGTCCAAGTTGCCAATATGGTAGAGCACCAGGAGGTACAGAAAGAGGAAGGAATAAACCTTGTGCTCAGGTGAGAACATGGAAGCCAGGAGCCTGGACATGGCTTTTCCCACCTCCCAGTTGAGGCAGATGAGGTCTAAAACACAATCACTGGGTCAGCACCAGCCTCTGTGGCCTGGTTTCATTTCTCAGCATCAGGAAATAAGAACAAACTTGCTGGTCACAATACATGTTAAATTAGTCTGACTCAATGACTTTCCCAAGCCCCAGCCACGGATGCAGTAAGCTACATTAGGTTTTAAATAGGGAAGGGATTACGCTACATGTTTGTACGGCAAATGTTCATTCTTTTAATGTCTATGACATGACATTTGCATGTTCAAGTGTAACTGCACCAGACCTCATGTCCTGCGTGTCCTGCAGTTTGTATCTGTGCACAGGACAAAATGGTGAGTTTGAATGAGGCAGAAACTCCTGAGTCTGTATGAAAACCATCTCAGGTTTTCTTCCGTCAAGAATCTGATTCCTCCTCCTCTTCCTCCTCTCCATGATCTTGAAGACTTAAGTGTAACTCGGTTTGGTTGATGGCAGCCTCGTTGTCCATCTGCCCAAGAGTCTGTCAGGGTAAGAGTGTCACAATCAGATCTATAATTACAAAGCAGTGTGAACGAGGTCAACAAGAACTTGAACCGCAGCCCCCCCAGTTGCTCACAGGCACTGCTGTCACCTCGGTGCCACCCCTGGAACTCCCCATCCCCCTGTTCTCCCCCTGCAAAGCCTTCCCTCACCTTCTGAACCTCCTCTGCTGCTGTGGAGGAAGGGACGGTCCCATTCTCCTCTCTGGACCGGATCATGGACTGCAGGGCCAGCTCCTCCACCTGCAGCACGGGCACACTGACACCTCTGCAGCAATGACTCAGTAACACCACAGAATGTTTGTGTTGGAAGGGGCCTTAAAGCTCCTCCAGTTCCAGAGCAGCTTGCTCCAAGCCCTGTGTCCAACCTGGCCTTGAGCACTGCCAGGGATGGGGCAGCCACAGCTCCTCTGTGCCAGCGCCTCCGCACCCTCACAGGGAAGAGCTTCTGCCTACGGTCCGTGTACTGTGGGTCTCCCTCTGCCCGCGCCCTCGGTGTCTGTGATCACACGCAATCGGTCACATGATCTCCAGCACCCCCCGGCCGCTCTCGGTGTCGGGGCCGCCCCGTCCCCCGCCGCCCGGTCCCGGTCCAGGCCCGTCCCCCTCCCCCTCCCCCCCCCCTCCCCCCCCCCCGCGCACCCTGAGCCGCGTGAGCTGCTCGCGCAGCGCCGCCTTCACGCGCAGCAGCGTCTCCTCCTCCCTGCGCAGCTCCTGCAGCCGGCTCAGCATCTTCCGCCGCGCGCCAGCCCGCCCCGCTCACGTCACCGCGCCCCGCCGCAGCGCCCCCTGGCGGGGCGGAGGAGGCGCAGCCACACGGTCCTCCGCGCTTTGAACGTTTCCGGGCAGCGGCTGCCACCGTGCGGCCGGTTCCGGTCACAGCCCACGATTAAAACGGGAAACGGACAAACCCCGGCTCCAGCGGGGGTAGGGAAAGACCTCCCCCCGCCCCGCATCCTTTCCCCTCCGAACACACGACAAACACGACACCGGCTCTCTGCTCCAAGAGGATTTATTGCCGGTGATCCCGGACAGAGCCGGGCACGCTCCCGCGGGAAGCCGCCCGCCTCATGCTTTAGCCTTGGTCTTCGCAGGGGCCTTGGCTGCGGGGGTCTTGGCTGCAGAGGCCTTGGCTGCGGGGGTCTTGGCTGCAGGGGCCTTGGCTGCAGGGGCCTTGGCCTCAGGGGTCTTGACTGCGGGCTCTGCCGGGACCTTGGCTGCCAGCTTGGCCTTGGCTTTCTTCTCCTCCTTAAGTTTATGCTGCAAAATAAAAGACAAAACGAGATGATGAGGACATCCCTGAGGTACCGACCCCACCGTGCCTGGCCCCGGCGCACTCACGTTCTGTGCGTGGCGCAGGATGGTGTTGCGCCTCATTGTCTTGGCGTACGGGTTCAACTTGATCATGATTCTCAGATTCTTCAATGGGTTCTTCTTCAGGACCCTGCGGCGAATCTTCTTCCTGCGGAGAACACATCCATAGCGTAGCACCGGCTCAGGCCACAACCCACATTCCGCTCAGTTTTCACTGAGGTTTGAGGAATTGTAATTCCTTGTATTTGTACCCAAAATGTAACCTAAACCCAGCCCCCCCCACCTGAGGGATTTAGGCAACTGGGGAAGGTGCCCATTCATAGATAAATCCCTTACTTTGGAGCACGCAGGGCCTTCTGAATTTCCTGGCTTCTCATGATTCTTCCAATGTCCGTGTTGGTCATCTTGTGCATGGGCAGGCTGTGAAACAAACATTCATCCTGTCAGTCACAGAATCCCAGACTGGTTTGTGTTGGAAGGGATCTTAAAGCTCACGGAGTTCCAGCCCCCTGCCATAGGCAGGGACACCTTCCACTAGAGCAGGTTGCTCCAAGCCCGTGTCCAACCTGGCCTTGAACACTGCCAGGGATGGGGCAGCCACAGCTTCTCTGGGCACCCTGTGCCAGGGCCTCAGCACCCTCACAGGGAAGAGCTTCTGCCTAAGGTCTAATCTGGGTCTGGAACTCTCCCATCCCATCCTGTCCACACTCACTTGTAGTCGCTCTTGAGCGTGGCAGCTTTGCGCCAGGTGCCGTACAGATCATCCAGCTTGCGGAAGGCACTTTCTGTCCAAATGCAGAAACGCCCAACGTGGCCCCCGGGAGCGAGTCTGAGCAGGTTCAGCTTGTTCACATCGAGGAGAGTGATTCCTACAGGAAAACAGGCGAACCGATCCCGTCAGCTTGTGATTAAAATCAAGGAATGGAGGACTACACTCTGAACAGACACGGAAGTCCACAGAAACAGAGAGAGGCTTCGTCACCAAGTCAGAACTTCCACAAAATCATGTGTTTCAGAAACACGGACCAGTGAAGTGGAATCTCATCATTCCAGGCAGTCTCCCAACAAAGAGTCGGCACATCCGAAGTTAAGTTACCTGGGATATTCCGGAAAGCTCTGATGATCCCATTGTCCTCGTTGTAGATGATGCAGGGTCCCCTGCGCTGGATGCGACGGCGGTTCCTCATCTTACCCTTCCCAGCTCGCATCCGCTGGGAGGCATAAACCTACGGAAAAGCAACAAGGTGAGTATTCCATGGAGTCTCAACCCCACCAGTCAGGCACAATCAAACGGCTTCAGTCAGAACTTCACAATCATCACTGTGGATCTGCAACACGGACCAGTGAGGAGTTCATCATTCTTCAGAGATGAGAATGGATTCCTACTGCAGGGTCTTATCACCTGGGGCTCCCTCAAAAACACCACCTTATAAACTCACCTTTTTGATGTCATTCCAAGCTTTAAGCTTCTTAAGAAGGAGAACAGCTTCCTTGGTTTTCTTGTAACTCTCAACTTTATCTTCAACAACCAGAGGAAGTTCTGGAATCTCCTCAATCCGGTGGCCTAGTGAGGGTTTTACAAGACAGGGAGTTACCCACTGACCCTGGCCACAAGCATTTCTCCATGTTATTGACTTGTGTGCGCAGAAATGGTACAAAATCACCAGAAGTGGAAATTGAATTCATGATCTGATATTCAGGCAAAATAACTACAGCAGTGAAGTCTCACATGCCTGCCTTGGGCAGAACCTGCTGTACCTGAGTAACTACTAAGCAAATCTTTGGCTTCCATGAGCAGTAATCAAACTGAACTGCCATGTGAGTCCCGATTCAGTTTTTATAAACACAAGATTTGTGTCAGCAACACAAAGAAAAGCACCTTCCCAACTTCCAACACTGCACAACTGCAAAGTGCCTTCCCACGTTGTAACTAAGCAAACCACTCCGCACAGAAGAATGGGCAGTCTCTCAACTCTTTAGAAGCTAATTCAGTTACCCAGGAGAAACATTCTGAGTAATCACATAGTCACTGATGCTGCTCAGGCAAGGTAAAGCCTTTCCAGAGACAGTATTCCCACCTTTGGACATGACGAGAGCTGGAAGAGCAGATGCAGCCAGGGCAGAGCAGATGGCGTAACGCTTTTGAGTTGTGTTCACCCTCCGGTGCCAGCGCCGCCAAGTCTTGGTGGGGGCAAACATGCGGCCTCCACGACACATCTAGGCATGGACTGTTAAGAACCACCTTGTTGAAGCTTCTCTCTCTAGTGTGGCACTTAGATCCTTGCTCAGCGTTAAGTGTTCGTCACCCACCTGCACCAGGACACTTGACAGCAGGCAACTGTCACCCAGCACAGAGTAGGACGCAAATTACGACATCACGGCAGGATAGGGCATCATGCGATGCACAACACCCCCTTCTGCAGTGGGGATCAATGGGGGCTGCTGCTCATTAAAACCAGGCTGGATTTGCATACAGAAGGTTCTAATCACATCATTCATTTCCTAAACCTGGTCATGCACTGTAGATTACGACTGCCTCAAGCAGAAGGTTCTGTTTTATTTAGATACTTAATTGTTCTGCTTGATGGCAGCAGCTATGAAAGGATACATTTCCAAAGGCACCCTGACCAGAGCGGTGAGTTCCACCCCCTCGTACTCGAGGAATACGAGCAACAGCTCTCCCAGTGCCCCAAGATTCAGCACTGGTCTGATGACCTGGAATAGAAAGATTTTCACTCAGAACAGTGACAACAGAGGAGTTTTCCCAAACACGGATAAGCTGAATCCAGGAGCAGCCATCAGAACTTCCACTGTTATCATGTGTTTCAGAAACACGGACCAATGAAGTGGAATCTCATCATTTCAGCAAAACAAATCCCGATCTGAGCAGGGTAGTTAATTCTTACCATATGAAAGACCTGCTTATTACAATCAAGTACATTAACATACTAATTTCTAAGCCTGGCCCTCAGTTTGGAGATCTGAATGGGCACTGCTGTTCCTAGCAGGCTAACATGTTTATGTGAAATACTTTCATCAATAAGCGCATGTTCCTAGTAGAGATTTCTTGGGAAGCAGAGGGTGTCTGCACCTACAAGCTGCCGAAGCAACGCTAACAAATGCCATCTGCACAGGTTTCTTCTTGACAAATGCCTCAGGCAAGTCTCAACACAGAGCAAGGATTATTAAACGGGGGTTTTCATCGCACCTCCTATACAGAATCCCACTGACAGCACTTGTCATTTCCATTCTGGATCTGTTTCAGTTTTAGCCCACCTACACCACAGGCGAGGCCTACCACCGGTGTTCCCATCCATCCATACCTGCAAGCTCACTGACAGCGTAGGGCTGCCGGTTGTTCTTGCGCAGGTTGGTGTGAACGAAGTTCACAACGTCGGGGCGGATGGGAGCCTTGAACACAGCGGGCAGGGTGACATTCTTGCCCAATGCTTCCCCCTTCTCAGAGTACACAGAAATCAGTGGGCGAGCGCAAGCCTGGGAAAGGAAAAGGATGCACAATTAAGCACAAGTAAAGTTAAGTTTCTTGCATTCACCATTCCCATCCATCCACTATTGCTCAGAATGAAGGGGTCTTCAGCTCAGCAGTGCCAGCACGCTGACAGCAGGCAACTGTCGCTGAGCACTGGATAAGACGCAAATTACATCATCATAGCAATAATTTTCACATAACATAGTGCCCCTCAGCACAATCCACGGCCAGAAAACTATACCTGAGCTTTTAAGTTCAACAGATCTCCAAGTCACTTGGGTGACATTAATCTAGAACTGAATCCTTGGGTAACAATTTAGTAACCTTTGGTAATCCCTGCCTGTGGCAGGGGGTTAGAACTAGATGATCTTTAAGGTCTCATCCAACCCAAACCGTTCTGTTCTGGAATAACAAAAAAGGCGCAAAAGCTACTTATAAAAAACATTCTTCTGACTCCATGTAGCTGCCAAAGCTTCCGTGTGGCTTCATTCTCCTTTAGAGAAATAAGTGAGAAAACCAGAGAAGCCCTGCTAGGCGGCGATACAGGCCCCATCTCCCACACGGGCCGTGAAAGGGTGACTTTCAGCGGACCAAGCCAAGCCCTCTGCCGCGATCCCCTCTGCCACCCTCCCCAGGCCCCCTTCACCCGGCCGGGCCTCCCCACACGGGCTCCACGCGGCAAGCCGAGGGCTGACGGCTCCAAAATGGCGGCCGGCAGGCCGGCCCACGCCTCCAGCCCTAGGGCTGCCCGCGGCACGACCCGGCAGAGCTCTGCTCGCCGGGCCTGGCTCCCACCAGCCTGAACCCACCGCCCGCCTCAGTGACTGCCCCGACCGCGCCTGGCTGCCGCGGCCTGCGCCTCACCATGGTGGCGGCGCGGAGCGGACCGTGCTCCCGCCCGACTCCGCCGAGGCCCCAACCGGAAAAGGAAGGACACCTTACTCCCCGTTCAGTATGAGCGATGTTCTTCCGCACGCTAGCCCCACCGCCGTCCGCCGTTCCGCCAGTCCGTCCCCTACCCTGACCTCTGCCTGAGCCCCTGCGGGTATGTCACGACATGCGATGTCCCTCCGGAGGCCTCTGTCGCTCTCAGTCTCCTCTCAAACAGAGGGACTCTTTTCTGGCGGAAGGATCCGGCGTGACGAGTCACGCTGCCTCAAAGAAATGTAGTGCCGGGGGGGCGGGTGAGGCGCGCAGTTCGGTTGTGGCGGGCGGCAGTCATGGTGGTGGAGCAGCGGTGGCGGGGTGCGGTCGGGCTGTACCAGTGTCTGCTCCGGTGAGGCTTTGCCAGAAGCAGGGGTCTCTGCTTAGGGGAGGGGGTGGCTGAGGTGGGGGTATCGAGTGGGTCTTGTGTGAGAGGCTGCAGGGGCTCTGTTTGTAGGACCGTGTTGTTTTTATGCAGTTCATTGTTTAATGAGGAACGCTGAGGAAAAAAAATGTATGTACGTTAAGTGTTAACGTACTTTCAACGTTTTCTTTCAGGATATATGAAGAAGGAAGGGAAAGTATCCCTGAACATCCATATCTCTTAGAGGTAAACATATATATGAAAATATAGTCACGTAACCTGAGTGTGTCTGTTTAAAATACTCAGCCACTGATTAGCGGCTGAGGCATATGTGAGAATATGGCGTAAAACCGAAAATTTACCTCAGCGACACCTCTTAAATCCATCTCTATCTTAGGGCTACATCCGCCTGTCTTAGGGCGGAGAGACGCGGGCCTCGGTGCCGCCTTCCCGGGTCGCCGCCAGCCCTCTCTGCCCTTCTTATTCCTCCGTTCCACCTGCTGCTCGGTACTTGATAGGAATTAAGTTGTTCAAAATGACTATATGGGTCAGGTGAGAGTGTTACTGGGTGGCGGCCCAGTGGAGCGCAGAAGGTGCGCAGTGGAGCTGTGTGGGGAGGAAACAGCTGCTGCAGCAGTGGCTGCCCTCAGGTAGCGTTTTCATGCCTCAAACTCGCAGCTTCTGATGGCATGCTTTTTATTTAAGTAATTTTAGGGGGATTGGGCTATCTGTATGAAAATGGCAATTGCTTCTAGTAGCTTTTGGCACATAGCAATGGCTGGAGAGCGTCAGTGCTATTTAGTTGTATTAATCTTGGAATTTATATGAGCTTGGTAATAGTTTGAAAATAAAATCAGGGGCTGTTGAAGTATACAGTAATATGAAAACCAAACTAGTTGCAAAGGATCAAACAATACTTCTCTGGGCATGGAAAAGCCCAAAGACAGATTGGTCTTCCTTCATTCTTGAGTTATTTAATGTCTCCAGACTTTGTTTAGAGTTCTCACGAGACATTAAGAGAAGTGATCGGTATTTAATGTTACTTTAAATAAGCGTTTTCCATCTCAAGATGTCTGGTAACTGCAGTTGTGACAACAAGGTCCCCTTAGATATCAAGATATCTGAAGTTTTGTTGATCAAATCAAACTTCAGCTTCTCATAGAATCAACCTGTTAGAGATTAAATTTTCCACATTGGTGAGCAAAAAATTGTTGCATTTCTGCAGCTGATTTGATTCCACCAACAGCAGGCAGGAACTGTGTTTTCCTGAAGTCAGCCAGCCTTAGATAAGTGAATAGTTGTAATAGGGTTGGGAAACAGTTCGTCGAATTAGTTACCTTTGCCATTTCTGGTATAAAAAATGTGCTGGAATGCAGTATTTACATGTAGTGTATTTTAAAAGTTTAACTGTTTTCTTTTTCAGAGTGATGTAGAGATCTGTTTGATTGGTGATAGTTGTGAAAGTCCCGTTGAAAGATTTTGGCATGGAAACACTATGATTTATGTTTTGCAGAAAGCAGTAAGTGTACGTGCTGTTGATTAATCCACACTTTTGAATTCCCATCAAGTATTTTCACACACCTTCCGTTTTTTTTACATATCTAATTATTTCTCTTAAAGAGACCCAGTGAAGACAGTGACTCCATGGAAGAATCAAAAGCAGATGCCTCTGTGCTTTTACCAAAGGAGAATTCTGGACCAGTGCCTCTTTCTGTCAGAAGAGCAAAGTAAGTGTCATCAGATGTCATATTTTTTTTGTCTCTCTTCCCAATATTCAGAACCTGTATTATTTTGAATCCCCCCAAGTTAAACTACGCATTAGTTGAGTGAGGAGATATGACTGCTTTTCATCTTGTAAGATGGCCTCTCCTGGCTAATAGTATTCCCACAAAGCACCTGAAGTCCAGGTATTGGGAAGGCACTTGCAAGCTGTCCTGTGAGGTCAGTGGGACTGGCTGGGTGTAGGAGAGCAAAGAAAGCTGTAACAAGAGGATTATGAGACTGCATTCTTTTTGCAGAATGATTTAATGTCCGCTAACAAAGTGTGATAAACACTGGTTCGGTTTTACGTAGGGTTGGATTTAGCTGTATTTTGCTGGCATCTTACTTTTTTCCCCATTTGTATTTTCAGACAGTTGATTTCCTTGTTTACCATGGTTCAAAATCCAAACATGACCCACTTGAAGCTAGGTGAAGTGGTTGTGCTTCCTCCCCTCTGGATAAGGTGTGACGGTTCTGATCCTGAACATACCTGTTGGCTTGGAGCTGAGCCTCTCAAAGCTGGAAACAAAATCATGGGGATCAATTTGCATATGGTTACATGTGATGGTAAGCTTATAATGACACACAATAAAATATGGAAGGCTTAAAACTGTGGGAATGTCGATGTAGCAATGCCAAAGTTGTCTGTTGTGGGGTGTTGGCTTGGTACTGCCTTGCTTTGAAAGTAAGGGAAGGTGGGCGGGGGAAGGAAAAAGAAGTTCTGAATTTGAATTATGCCAAATGTTTGGGTTTTTTTATTCTTTTTTTTCTTTCCTAGGTCCTACAGCTGATAAAACCTGTTTTGCAAACCTGGGAGAGCTCAAAATGCAACATAAAATAATGCATCATTCATCTGTCGTAAGTTTTTACGGTCTGTCAAGTTTCCAGTCTAAGTTTTAAAACTCTGGTTTTGGATTTATGATGCTGGTTTTGGGAAGCTTTATAGATTCTTTTTAAAAACTCACCTAAGTACGAGCCCATAATATAAGTCTCTCCTGAAGTAACATTTGAGCTCCCTGTGTTGTAATGAATTTTTCTGATATTAGCCCTTTCTGTGTGTGTGTGAAATGCTTTTAAAGTGATTTTTTGCATGCATACGAACCAACCAGTGTTGTATTTTTTTTGATTTTTAAACCTGTTCATCCTAGGTGACAACAAAAGGATTTGCTCAGTATGAACTTCTCAGAGCTGCTGCACTGGAGGACACAATTGTAGAATCTGAAATCAATATCTGTGTTGATATTACATGGAATACTGTTGATAAGATTCTGGACACACCCCCACTAATTTCAGCTGCCACACTGGTAAGTCAAGAAGGAAGAAGCAAGCAAACCCGAGCTCTTTACACTACTCATGACATAAGCCATGTAAAGGATAGAAAATAAGCTTAACTCTTGATACTTGTGCGACTGTCTAAGCAACACAAGCGTTTAAAGTCTAAATTACCAGTTATGCTGAAATGCATTTCACTAATGACAGTTTTAGGACAGTTGGTTTCTAAGGCTTGACACTGACATAAACTTCCTGGAACTTTCAGAATATTGCCCTGGAGCCTGGGGACCCCAGAAGTCCTGTGTATCAGCTATACAGAGAACTGCAGTTTCTCCTTGTAAGTATAAGCGAGAAGTTTGAGTTTTGGGTTTACATGGAATGGTGATTTTTATGTGTTAATTTATTTAAAACTTCACCAGATGTTTCAAGGGTAACTTTTATTTTCGAATAAACTTTGAGTTCAGTTTTGGGAACCTTGAATACAAAGAGGACTCATGAACACCCAAGCCAGGAAATTCAAGAAGTTTCTGATATCATGGCTGGCTGTACAGAGAGAGATGTGTGATTCTTGGGGACGTTAACTGCTTTTTGAAGTATGACGTGCAGAACCTCACACAAGAACTGATTTGTGTTGTTTCGATGTTCATGCTGCCTTTAGGCTTTGGCTGAAGGTTTGAAGACAGGTGTGACCAAGTGGCCTGAGCCATTAGAGCCTGAATCTGCTGTTGAACTAGTCCAGGAATTTCTGGCTGGTAATTGCTGTTTCTTACATGGGGAGATGGGGAGGGAGGGATGGCACATTTCACAGAAGTAAAAGGCAATTCCACATGTGCCAAATGTCCATTTGGTGGTGGAAAACTATTTTGATGATGTCTTAAAGCATACAAAATGACTTGTGAAAACTGTGGTGAACGCTGTGTGTCTTGTCAGAAGTTTTAAGGTACTAGAAACCAAATCTAATAAGGGAAGCAGACGCAGGGATGCAAAAGCTTCTCAAGTGCAACTGTAAAATTTTTGGTATGTAGATTAAGCTTGGACAAAAGATAAACCAGACAAAAACTCTTGAGAAATCATGTAGAAGAAAGCCAGACGCTTAACAGACCACCTGCTGCTCCTTACTGCTTCCACACTGGCACTTCACAAGGCAATACTCAGATAACAGCATGTAGTAAAGGTATATGGCGAAAATGCAGGGCTTGTAAGAAATACTAAGAAATTCTATCTTCAGACTATGTCCTTGCCCAGTAAAACCCGTTTCTAAATGGATACATTTGGTCTGTTAGCCATCTGGTCAGGGTATTTGTTTGTGATGATGTCTCTGGGGTTTTAGATGATTGGTTTGATTATACTTTTTTCTTCCATAGTGGTGAAATTTATTTTTCTCCTCTACTAGATTTAAAGAGGAAGCTGGATGGATGTTGTGTGTCTGGAAACAGAGATGGAATGGAGGTATATCTGATTTCCTACCGATTATTTTGTCAGCTTTTTACCCTTATAACCACTGTAGTTACTGCAAATTTTGACTTGCGTAATATCTTCTCTAATATATAGTATTTATGTTCTATCATTAATTTGCTTTTCTTGACTAATGTAATGCTTTTGGGCCAATTTAATGGTATCAGTGGGGTATCTGTCTTATTTATCTAGGGGTTTGAGATATTCTAAAGCAATGGAGAAATTCAGATTTCCTTTTCAGTCTACAAGAAAAGATTTGGGCCTTTTCCTTATTGAAAGGGAACTTGTGTATCACTGATAAGCTAAAAATCGAATGTGTTTTGTATCAGCTAAACCGGAAATAATTAGGATGGGGATGACAAGAGTTTTTTGTTCTGAGAACCTATTTATGTATTCATTTTAGTCTCCAAGGGCACTGCTGGTTGTACATACAGTTATTTAATCATGTAAGTTCAGTGTAACACAGGTTGTTCTGAGCTAGTGCTTGCTAGGCTCTATTCTTGCTGTTTACCAATGCTCTATGGATCGTGTCATTGTAAGGAGAGAAGGATCATCTTGAGAGGTTTTTATTAGACAGTTTGGTTGAGCTTTACTTGGCTGTGATCCAAAGCCTTTCTGATGGTAGGTTTCACTTCTTGGTCCAAAGGTAGCAATTATCCAATGTGATAGTTCTGAATGGAATTAGTCTCAGTTTTAAATAAAACTATGCTTCCAAACTACTATGCAGAGTAGTTTCTAGGTGGTAGTTTCCCTGGAAAAAGAGGAAAAATTAGTGATGCATCCTATTTTGATCTCTGGAGAAAAGTTAAATTCCCAAGGCCTTTCAACGTTAGACATCCTGTCTTACTTAAGACCAACTAACTTTTTTAGAAAATCCAATGTGACACAGAGGCAGTGGACAGTTCAATAAAATCTATCTTCAGTGAGCGAGGAGACCTGGATTTTGCTGAACAATTATGGTGCAAAATGAAATGTAAGTGTATTGTGGGGTTTTGCCTCATCTGGTTTCCATTAGTTCTTCTGTTCTCTGTGTCTACTATTCTGTGTTGCTTTCTCAGTGAAATGAATATGAATTTCTCTCGGTTTTAAGGACTAAGCTTTTCAGAAAATTATCAACAGTTTTGTCTTTTCCTCAAAGAGCCAATTTTAGGTATGTGAGTTGATTTACTTTCTTGCAACATAAAAAGGTAGAGCAACATCTAGCAGCAGATACTGTATTTCATTTTATTTGTAAAAGGTACAAAGCAATTGCTAACAGTCAGGTGCTCTAAAGCAGAAAGCTTTAGAAATTGTCTTTCTAGATCCGAAGGACATGGGACATCTTTTAAGTTGATAAAGCTGCATATAAATATCATTCTTGTAATACCATTCATGGTCCTTCAGTAAAATATATTTCTATTATTATTTTTTCAGATCACTTAACAGAAATAACTTTTGTTAAGCTGTTCCAGAGATTATAATAAGTCCTTTCTGTTTGAGGGATTGGCTTATGTATCTTTTTAATTGCATTCATTCCCCTTGAGTGCAGCAACTGTTCAGTTAAGTTTATAGAAGTGTGTTGATCTTCAATGTCTATAGAGAGAATGTAGCTAAAACGTGTTCTATGACAATCTGCCTCTGCTGTGTGCTGTTCTCCAGCAGTCATACACAGTTCAGTGGTCTCTTTTGGTCGTAGTTTCTTTAGAGTAACCCTTTTTAAAGTCATGATATGGATTGATAAAATATTGCACCCTTTTTTTTTCTTTAAGGTGTCAGTTCCTATCAGGAGTTGATGGCATGTTTCACACTGATCCTGGAATCCCTGGAACGTGGTGAGATACAGCCCTGGGTATGTATTTGTATTTAACAATAAGTTTGTACTTGTATTTTACAGTAAACATTAACATTTTGAGTTGTTTGAAGTACAGTATAGTTCTTGTCACTTTATTGCCCCTCATTTGTGTTGTATTGTTTTCAAGTTACTTTGAGGTGTCGCAGGTTGCCTCTGTGTCCGTGGTGGTGTACTTCTAACTGACGATTATGTTATTTTGTACAGTTACATCACAAGAAAACCTTTCTAATTTTCAGATTCATCAAGGGAGTAGCAGTTTGCTGAGCAAATTGATTCAACAGTCTTACCATGGAAAGATGGAGGCTGTTTCTCTCACTGGCATCACTCCAATTCAAATGCTCTTGGAGATCGGTTTGGATAAGATGAAGAAGGATTATGTCAATTTTTTCATAGGTAAGCCTGGTAGCTGTTAACATGGTTAGAATTCAAGAGGAGAGGTATTCTGTGCAGGAAACAATGATGGTTCGGGTAACCTCGATCTCGCTTCTGCTCCCATCTGCTGAAAGGCTGTTGCCAGCCTCCTTTGGTCATTGTACTTTGCAGTTGTATATGGCTGCAAAATTTAAAAAAAAAAAAAAAAATGTTTTAAAATAACTATAACTTGTATGATTGTGTGCTGCTTTCTCAAATTGAGATCTGAGTATTTCCCTATTATAATTTGGTTTAGGGTTGGCCTGGGTTCAGCTGTAAGTTATGTTTGTTCTTCCTAGCAGCTGGTGCAGTTCCTGAACCCAGGACAGGGGTGCTTTTCTGAATCCGTAGGAGGAGTTTGTGTTTTAACATTGTTATTAAACCCTTTCTTTTCCTTTATTGCTTCATTTCTTTCTTGCTTTGTCATCCTGTTTTCATTCTTCGTTTCACTTGCTTTTGCATTTTCACTATTTGTAAACCTGTATGTCCCAAGAAGAGGGGTTGTCTTCAAATATGTGGTTTCTTCACTGTGCAGGATTGGTTGTAAGTAAAAGAACAGCCCTACCATGTCACTTTACAGGTTTTTTTCCTTGTCTTTAATGAGTAATCATGTCAATAAATAACGTTGCAGTCCTAGTGACTCTTCTTTGGTAAAATTCCCCATTTGATTACCTGAATGGTATTTCTACTTCATCTGACACTATGTGGTAAGTTTTAATTCTGGTTTGTTGTTGTTTTTTTTTTCTCCTGCTTATTTCACAGGCCAGGAACTTGCAACATTGACCTATTTGGTAAGATGCTTTATTTTTTAAGCTCTGAAAAGCAGTGTAGAGTATACTTAGCTGATGGGGGGTTGCAGTCATTCCTGTAAGCTGAGAAACTGTATTGCAAATCGTGAGGATGGAACAACGTACCGCAGAAATATCCATGTTGTTTCGTTATTCATATGTGACTTCCTAGGTATCTGATATGGGTGGCTGTCAGGCAGGACAGAGAACTTCTGTTCATACTTGGATAGCATGGAACATAGTTCTGAGTCTGCTGGGCTGTTCTTAAAATTTTGCCATCTCAAAAGAAGCAGGAAAATTATTTTAGTACCCTGAGACTGTGTTGTGTGCTTGTAGACATTGAGTGTCCAGTTAAGAGCAGAAGCTTTTTTGCTGTTCCAGGATTACTTCATTTCCACATCAGTGGATTTACAAGAACAAGTTCATCGTGTTCAAAAGCTTCACCATATGTTGGAAATAATGGTCAGCTGTACAGTCCTACTTCAGTTAAAACACGAGAACCTCTTCCCTTTGACACAGTAATTATTTCATTTTACTTCTTGCTCTTGAAATGACAATAAGAAATAATTATTTTCAGCAGTTGTAAAGGCACTCTCTTTACAAAGCAGCCCTCCTTAATGTTGATGATAATGAGACTGCAGAAGGAGCAGCTGGATCTTCCTGCTAAATTTTGCTTTGTGACTAAAATGGAAAATGAAAGGAAATAATAAAATCTGAGAGTATAGTTCATGTTACACAAGGTTTATGCAGTGCCGCATAAGCATTCCTCCAAAGTAACCAATTGTTGTCTATTGTAGAATCTGCATGAAGTATTATAGAGAGAATCCTCTAGATGAGAAGCATGTGTTTCAACTGCCCATCGGCTCGGCTCTTGTCAAGAAGTTCTATCAAGAGTAAGAGAACCCTCAATGTTTGCAGCATTAAAATTGAGATGTGACTGAATACCTTGACTGAATTTCGACTGGTTTTGGTATTCTCTCAGCAGTCCCCCAGAAGTGTGGAAGGTGGATATAAGTAGTGGGCATGGACCGAAGGAGGTTAAAACATCATGGCAAGTTAGTACTAATCCTCCAGTTGAACATATGACGTCAAACAATACAAGTAAGGAGTGTTTGTGGCAAAATGAAATAATAAAAGTAGACACTTGAATCAAATTTGGCTTTTATACTGGGTTCAGTGGGTCTGAGATTTTTCTTACTCAAGCTTGTCAGCTAAAGAAAAATGATGTTTTTTCTTTTATTGAAAGGCTGAAACGATATTTATAGAATGTGAGAGTTTCAGAAAGCAGTGACTTTTCTGCCTCTCACCTTTGCTGTGTTATGTTTTTAGAATTAAAATGACAGAAGCGTGAGAATGGGGAAGAATTAAGCATGTAGACTGGTACAGAAATAGCCTTTTGGGGTGAGGTTTGCTACAGGGTAATGCTTTGGTAAAGCTTTCCTGTCAGTTTTTGTCAGGAAGTGATTCTTACAGTAAAAGTATTGAAACCAGTTCTTGAAGCTGCTGCATGACCCAATCTCTACAATTTCTCTTTCCAAGGACAGTGGCTAATCCCATTTTTATTCTTTCTTTTATGCAGGTTTCTTATCCGATTCCACAGTTAATGCAAGCACCCAAGACAGAATGTATTTTATTACAGTGGTCAAGTGCAGTCAGGTGCATTTCAGATAAATGCGTGTTTCTCTGCAGGCAGGCCCTTGAAAGGTACAGTAAAGATGAAAGCTCAGTATTATCTGTGTCCCAACAGTATATTTAGAAACACTCTGTGATTTGAAGAACAATGCATCTGCCCGAGTTACTTGCTTTAGTGTGCTTCAAGTGTGACTGACATACATGGACATAATTCCTCTGTCTGCGTCCAGTTTGTTATAAATGTTGTGCAATAATGACTGTATGGGATAATTATTTTGAAAATATAGTAGATATTTTTGTTCACTTATTTACAAGCGTTCAATAAAGTGTTGCACTTTGGGGTTTCAGATCTTTTTATTTAAGAATGTGGTCAGATAATGTTCAAAGGGTGAATTAAGCCAACAGAACAAGCAATACTGTCATGTTTTCCTGGTGTCAAGTGCCATTTCATCCTCCAGGTATATCTGGAAAGCTGTTCAGGGCAGTGTGGACTTCTGACAGTTAGGTTTCCTTTGTCCCTGTACTTATACATCGGAGTATTCTTGGATTTACTTCTCTCTCCAGATTATTTTTTCCCCTCAATACGAACTGAATTATTTTAACAGTTTTCTTGCATACTTTTGCTGATTTTCTTCAGCATAATTGGTTGGGCATAAGCATTGAAGTATGTTGGGATCGTAGTTGCATGTGTTATGTTGATAGTTTGATGTTTTGGTAGTGCAACTTGAAACAATTACATAGTATAGCGTATGCTGATTAAATAATAAGAGACAAATGTTTTGCACAAAAAAAAAGTTATTGATAAATAGGAGTAAGGAATCCCCAGTACTCGTGATTCTTAAAATCTATAAATCTCTATAATTCCTGGTTTATCCTCAGTAAATTTTATCTCTTACCCTTTCCTAATGTTCCATTCTGCAGTGGTAGAAAAGAGGTGCCTGTGGTAAACTCAAGCCCAGTTGCACTTATTCATTAGGCAAAATGAAGGTGTGTCTAAGCATGCAACTTTAATTGTGATTTCGAAGGTAGAATATTAGTAGGACAATACTGATGAGTATGCAGAGTGTGAAAACTGTGGGAAGAACAATCTCTGTCGCCATTTCCATGTGAGCAATCAGGGAATCTAAAATTTGAATGAATAATAAACAAGATATTTAATCTACTGGAGTATACTAATTCTTAGAGTTAAAAGATTAAGGATTTTTTTTAACATTTATTGTTAAAATTACTTTGTTAAATGTTAACTTTGACAAAAACAGAAAACAGCAAAAAAATCTGTAAGTCTGCAAAAGCTGGAGCAAATCCATGATAGTTTTCCCTCTTTTTAATTTCTGAAGACATGGCAGTACTCAAAGGGCTGCAAATACCGTGCTTACCATGAGTTAGCTTCAGTGCATTAGCAGTATTCTACTGTTACTTTGATTTTTGTTTTCCCCACCCCAAGAGAAAGGTAGAAAAAAAGTTGTCAGAGAGAAATCCTCAGGAAGTGCTTCAGCCTTTTCATGATTTTTCTTTAAAAAAGTCAAATGGGTTTTATTTTGTAGTATTTTACTCCACAAATAAGCCTTAAGGAGGTCAGTATGCAGTTAATTCACACAGAATGTGTAACTCAGCAGCTGAGGCCAAGTAGGATACATTCAGGATGATTGCTTTGACCTTTTCTAGCATGTGGAATTTATCTCATCCTCCTTCTGAGACTTTATAGTGCTTATTTAGTCTTTCCTAAAAGTTTCAGAAACCCACTGTGCTAGACTAATTCTAGTTCAGGAACTGTGAAAGGTCCTCAATTACTCTGGGAAGGTCTTGACTGAGATGTGTTAGCACTGTGGGAACTGCAAGTAAAGTCTGCTGCATTAGGTATTCTTCAGCAGCTGCTGGAACTTGTGGTGTTGTTAGCTTTGTTACCAGGAGTATGAAAGAGCAGAAATGTGGCTTGATACTACTTTAGGCAAGTCCTGAGCCCATTTTTTTATAGTTCCATTTTATGTAGCAGTCAAATGTGGTGGGTTTCTGTAGTGTAGTGGTTATCACGTTCGCCTCACACGCGAAAGGTCCCCGGTTCGAAACCGGGCAGAAACAGCCCTCCAATACTCTTATTTTGCCCGTGCAATGCTTGAGGCTTGGGCAAGAGTGGCTGGAGAAGCTGCTCGGTGGAAAGTGACCTGGAGGTGCTGATTGATGGAGCTGAACATAAGCCACCATGTGACCAGGCAGCCAAGAAGGCCAACAGCACCCAGGCTTGTATCAGAAATAGCGTGGCAGCAGGAGTAGGGAAGTCAGGGCAACAGAGCTGGTGAAAGGTCTGGAGCAAAAGTCTGATGAAGAATGGCCGAAGGAACTGGGGGGGGGCGTTAGTCTGGAGAAGACTCAGGGTGGACCTTATCACTCTCTACAACTACCTGAAAGGAGGATGTAGTGGGAGTCAGTATTTTCTGCTAAGTAACAAGCAATAGGACTAGAGGAAATAGTCTCAAGCTGCACCAGGGGAGGTTTAGACTGGGTATTAGGAAGAATTTCTTTGTCCAGGAGGGGGATCGGGTATTAGAACAGCCTGCCCAATCACCATACCTGGAAGTGTTCATAAAACATGTACATGAGGGCCTTAGTGACAGGGTTTAGTGGTGATCCTGGTAGTACTGGGGTAATGGTTGGACTTGATGAACTTAAAGGTTTTTCCAAACTGGTGGATTCTATGATTTAGAGATTTTTCTGTCTGCAAGGTTGTCTTGATTTCTCTGGGTTTGGCTTGTTTGAAAGAGCATTTAGCACTTTTAGCATCTTAAGGAGAATACTGTCATCTCCAGCCTTAATTTTAAATAGTAACTCCTTCATCTGTGTATGCTGTTAACATGCAAAGTTGATCCACTTAGCTATGGTGACTTTAGTGGGAGAGAGTGAAGACAGACATTTCTTGAGAGGCTTATTTTATTTGAAAGCTGTTGTGCTTTCAGGGAGAAAATATCTTTTAGGGTCTAGTAACAGAAGCATTCTGTTACTCTGCTGAGAAATCTAAAGTTAGAAAACCATGATATGCTTTTCTAAAACAGAACAGAAGGCACAATTACCTGTAGCGAGGCTCTGGTGTGTGGTGGAGCAGGAGTCCATGGCTTCCCCATACCAGCTGTCCACCTGAGAAGGTTGATTAAACTGTAAGACTGTTTCATTCTCAGAAGCTTCTTCTCTGTCCCTGAGCATTTGCCCATTACAACTGTCTTGAACCTATTTTATTCTGTCAACACATGATTTTCTGAAGGTTTATGTTTATCTCTGTGATTTTTATTGCAATGTATTTTTTTTATAGTTAATTGTTTAATAACATTTTTAAAAGCACACGGTATATGCCATATTCTGATAAGGCAGCACATGTGTAATTTTCTGCCTAGAAATCTGATAGTAACATGATTTCAAATCTCAAAGCACATCAGTAAGTCCCATTAGAGTTTGTGAAATGCTTTAGAAACAGTATTTGAGGCTGTTTCCATTTTGTCTCTGGAGGTCTGTGTATTTAACACATCTCTGATTTACAGAACCCAGGTGTTGTTTCAAGCACTGTATTCATGCAAGTTGTTTCCCAAAATTCAAGGTGATATTTGCCCATATATCAAAGAGAAAGAGAAAAGAATAAAACTAGCAATTGACATCACCTCTCTTGGGTTTGGGAATCCATTTGCACTGATAATCTTTTTATAATAGTCAGAAGATGCTTTTGGGTATCGTGGTTTGTTCTTGTTTTTGAAATCAATGTGATAAAATCCAAATCTCTCAGAGAAGCCTTTGTTCCATTCAAACTTATCCAGAAGTGACCAGGCAGTGTAGCCTTTGACATTTACACCATCATTCAGAGCTGTAAACAGAATAGAAATGATTCTGTTAAACTTGTTGCCTGTATTTGTCATCCTTAAAATCTGGTTCTGTAGGTGGTTTGTTTTATACCAGAAGGAGCTGGGGAGGAGGACAGGACAATGGTTAATGTGAAGTAGTTTAGATTGTTTGAAAATGCTTCCTTTAGCTTAGAGATACCAGAGCTCGTAGATGTAATTTCTCCTTTCTAAAAGTGGAAACTGATGATCTATTACAGTATTAAATCTCATGTAGGCTATTATAGTTATCAGCATCACTACATTTGGCTGGGTTTTCAATTCTGTGGAAAATTATTAGTCTACTTTGTCCATTTAGATTTGTGAGTATTTATTTCTCTATGATGTAAAAAATTAATCGGAAGGTGAAAACACTCAGAAAGCTCACACACTAAAAAGATGTTTTTAAAGTTACCTTTGAGTATTTCATTAATATATGCTTTCAGATACTCTATCCTCCATTCATCACACAGCTGAGTACACTGTATCTTTTCAGAAACTCCGTTCTCTGTCACATAAATGAGAGGGTTCCTGTACTGCGTCTGCAAACAAAGACGGTTTTAGACTGGTTCATATAAACAAAAGCATCCTATACAGAACACAAGACTTAGAAAATCATTTTTTATGCATTTTACTTGATTTTTCATCCTAAAGGTAATAGTAAGTAAATGTGTAAGTAGGAATTTAAGTTAGCTGTTTTTTCATTTTGAAGTTACTCAATTCTGTAGTTTTCTGAACTGAAATCAAGGTGGCAAAGAAACTTCCCAGTATGACCAGACACATGTAGGTGAAAAAGTTGACAATCTAAAATGGTGTAAGTGTAGTTCCTGCATGTAACCAGCATCTTGTTTTTCTCCTTTTAAAGATTTACTCTATAATCACCTTAATGAAGTTGAGTAATCTTCTGAATCCCCAGGGCACAAAATATAACCATTTAGGTCCTGGAGCTGGCCATTTTGGGTCCACCAGTTCAGCCAGATCATAGTCAGTGTGGTAACTGGGCACTTGTAGAGAAGGAAAGTTCTTCTGTAGAACATAACGAGTAGTAAAATGGCCTATTCCCAGGAAATCCGATGTGCCTTTAATGTAGGTTTTCTCTTGTGCTGAGAAGGTTGGTAGTCTTGAGGTCCCCAGGCCCTGCTGGGCACTTTTCTTACCTATTAAAGTAATTATAGGAAACACCTGAGAAGCACAGAGATTTGGTTTCTTTACCTCGCCAACAGTAAATGCTGCTCTCCTGAACTTGGTGTTAGTAGAGGGCAGTTTAGTTTGATTGCTTTTTGAAGATGAAATAATCTTTCACACTTTGGGTACCATACATGAAGAAGAAAGTGAATTAAAGTGATTAGGCTTTTTTTCCAAAGAGCATTGATAAATGTCAACAAAATGCTTGGAAAGGAAACATCACAAGAAGTGCTTTGCTGCTGGGTATGTTGTCTACTTTCTTCATCCTGTGTAACAAAGGTAGTGGAACCCTATAGAAATGCAAGCTGTAGCGATGGAAAACTACTGGTTCTTTGTTTTTTATGTTAAAGAAAGATATTTAAGAACTCCTTATCTCAATCGGGGCACTAAAATGGACTGTGACTTGAAAAGTGAAGTATTTGCTTCCTTTCCAGTTTGGAGCACTGAGATAAGCAACTGTTGGACTCAAGAGCAGCTCAACATAGTTCTAGCGTGTCCCCTAGACTGCTGAGGACTTGTTGTTGCTTAGCCTTGCCTCTCCTGTGTCCTCATACTGGACTAAACTACATGGTGGTCATTGTAATATGCTGTAAATGTAGAATTTCCTCATGTTATAGTTGGTTACTGGGACTTACCTATGTAATTCTTCATAACTTCTGGATAGTCTCCTTTGTAAATCGGATTTGCGAACCATCCCAAATGGAACTGTATGTATCTTTCAGCAGCAACTTTGTCTGTTTGGCTGTGTGGATCAATAGGCTCACCCCAGCCACTTGTTAGGGAAATTCCAACCATACCTTAAACCACAAAGCAACAATTCTGCAGTTTACATAATCTTTACTACACTAATATAAATAGAAGCATAATCACAGAATGAATCTTTATTACCTTGCTGCTCGCTATGCCATGTGTCATTGTAGGAGTGCCATACCTTTGCATGAGCCTGGAAGTTAAAGAAAATAGATCATGTGCACATTTTAATCTTATGCCGTAGTCAGTGCTGAAAGATCAAGAGCAGGTTTTGCACCGTGTGTTTAAAATATCACATAATTTTTTATATATATAGTGGGAGCTTTCATTTCATATAAAATGTCAAAAAAGCATTTTGCATGATTTCTTCCCTAAATCCCAGGAGGTCCCTATGAAGGTAATAAAAATGCAGTGTAGTGTATGTCCAGTGTCCCATCTTTGGATGTCTTTGCCTAATTTATTCAGGCAAGTCAAAGTTCATTTTCAGGAGAGCTAACGTTACTCAAGTTGTTTGCAAAAGTCAAGTTCATTTCAGAATTCAAGTTCAAAGCTGTTGGTCAGGATTTTTACTCCTTGGTTCTGGAGTAACCTGGGTCTTTTGTTACTCACCCAGTTTGAAACATACTGTAAAAGAGATATTTAAATTATAAAGAAAACGTAAGTTGTTGCAAGTGTCATATCAAGCTCCTAGTACACCATGCTACACCTCGGTGCTGGTGGTTTAAATCGGGTGATAATTGCAATGGACTAGTTGGAAATTGTGGTGTCTGTAAAGAAAGAGGCTAAGCACGCACACACACACACCCACACAGCCTCCACAACTAGTTCCAGTCCAGTTCTTTATTCGCCATAGCGTATAGATATGGGTCTGAGCTATGAAGCCAAACAGCACCACATCAATCACAGTGACTGTCTTCAGCCCCTATAAATTCCATTCTATAAACAATCACTCCTCAGGCTGTTTCCCAGCCCGACCTTGCACCCATGCACACAAACACTCCCTGGCTTGCTCAAGACCCAGGTGCACTATCAGCAATTCTTTAATTATCCACATAGCGGAAACAGGACGGCTTACAGTTCCCACAGTGTACTAGCTGGAACTTACATCAGTGCAAAAGTGTATTTCCATTTAAAGAGCAGAATCAAAAAACATAAATGATCTGCTAAAACCTCTTAATTCACACAGAATTTAAAGCATGACTTTACTTTAATTAGATGGTGTGCTGCTTTGTACGCGCCGCATCCACCAAGCTTCAGTCCTGGCGCATGTTCTCCTGTGTCATATCCCTTTACAGCAACTGCCTGCAAATACATAGAGTATTTAGAGTGAGTTAGTCTCTGAACAGCAGCGCTAACGATTTTGCTGCTGTGCTATGGACTCGAATCCTCTGCTCTCCTGTATGGTTCGTTTCTCTATCCTTTTCATTCCCCTTTTTCTCTCACCTCCCCTTGACTTCAATGTACAGCCTCATTGCTTGGTTGATAATATACTGTGGCTTATTGGAAACAACGTGTTGGTGACTGTAATTTCATATCTTAAAACTCTGTCCTTGTGCAGAATCTGGCCACTGAGATTCTGGGGCAAAGTGGCTCCCTTTCCTTCTCCCATTTTTAACATACTTTCCTGTAGTGTCATTTCCACAGAATTTTGGGAACAGGACTATGTAATGGGAGTGATTGGAAGGAAAGCATTGATAACTTACCCAGGGGTCACTAAAAGTAATCCAGTGTTTCACACGATCACCAAACTTCTCAAAACACAGATTTGCATAATCATTGAAATAATTTATCATGCTTATATTTTGCCAGCCCCCGTACTTTTCGTGAAGAACCTTTGTAAAGAAGAATGTCAAGAGTCAATAATGCTATTTAGAGTTTCACCTGCCTGTTAAAAAAGACTTACTTATATTTCAGTAGCTGACAAGATTTTTTGATCTTCAGTGTATATAAAATGCAGATTAATAGAAAAGAATTCTAAGCATACGTAAGCATGTAGCCATCTTTAGTCATTTTTCTAACTCCATATAAATTTCCTATCAGAAGCATTTATATTAACATTTCACTTACTTAAACATTATCTAACCTGTGGAAGATCCCAGTGGTAGAGGCTCACAATAGGGATAATGTTGTTTTCCAGAAGACTATTAATTGTATCATTGTAGAACTGTATTCCCTTCTCATTCACTTGCTCTGCTGATGAAACACACAGACAAGGAATTACCTGGATTAGTTTTCAAATAGCTGGAAGAATAGAAACCTGAACATTTTAACTGAGGCATTTTACATTACAGTGATGGGTGTGCTTCAACAGATGGGTAATGGTTAAATTCTGTTCTGTGGACAAAGAAACAGAAATCTGCTTAAAGGCAATGTTAAACAACTATGGAATGTCCACTAATGCTGGTAAGAATGTGGTGGAAATGTTTTGCTTACTTTTAATTCCAGTGGGCATAATCCGAGGCCATGAGATAGAGAAGAGATAGTGATTCACTTTCAACTCCTTTAATAACTGAATGTCATCCTGTGAAAAGAAAACCCAATTAACATATCTCTAGTCTAAGCAGAGTGACTCTACAGTTACTCATTTGTCTTTAATAGTACTGAATGCAGAAAATCTAGAGGAGTTGCCCAAAAAAAAGAGGATTCTGTCAGTTATTTTCTGCATTTGCTTTGAGATGATGGCTCTTTCTACTTGTGTGCTTTTTGACTATTTTTTCCTTGACTCTAAAGAAGTCCTGTAATGTTTTGTGTTAACTGTGGAAGCATGTTTTCACCATCAAACAGGGGACAGAAAAATGAGTTGAGATATTCTGCAGCACGATTATGTTAGTCAGAATTTGCAATGAGAATGTTTTAACAAATATAAATCTGTAAATCTTGACTTCAGACATCTCAGCTTAGGCACAAACCCACAAATCCGGGCTTTCATTTACTGTCTCGTCCTGGAGTTAGCACGAAGAATAAATTCAGCAATAAATATCATGACATGGCTCCAGAACATTTCTAAAGGTGCATTTCCTCTTTAACGATACCTTAACTTTGTAGTAGCCATCACATGCTGAATCTCCTGTTTCATTTCTGAACACTTTCCCTTTCTTGTGAGTAAAAGCATCCCAGATACTTGGTCCTTTCCCATCCTTGTCCCAGGCCCCTTCAGTTTGGTACGCAGAACTTCCAACACCCCATAAAAACCCTGAAGGTAAAAAGAAGTGAGTCAGGATCTCAACATTCCCCTGCCATGGTCTTCATACTAAATTTTCATATGAGAAAGTAATCGATACACCTTCAGAGCTGTGTGTGAACCGAACATAACTCTGTGCCTAGTGAAGAGGCCAATGTTTTCTATGTGAAACTTTAACAGTGCATTAAAAATGATTGAAAATGTGGTATAGACCAAAGGGGTCCTTTTCTCATGCACTGAAAAGGGAATCTAATTCTTTCACATGTTTAAATCTTGTTTCTGTTCTTTTGCAGTATTGAGGAAGTGCATTGATAGTGTGGCAGAAATGCCTTGCTGTCAGAAAAAATCAGTTTCCTACATTTCTGCTAGTTTTCATGGGGTTTTACAGAGATTGCAAGTGTAGCTGTTGTTATATAAAACACGTACAAAGATTCTGGATTATTTTCCTAGTTTTATACAAAAGGACATGGTTAATCCATTTTATAAGTCACTTAAAAACGTGAAAACAAATCAGTGCCTGTATCATTTTAGTTTTGGTTTTGGTTGAATGAAATGCGTGTGTATAAATTCATGTTGAAGAAAGAACGAGGTTTCATAAAGCGGTACTCATGGGTGGATTAGATAACACTAAACAGATTGGAACAAACACAATACAACTAGTTCACTCATGTTAGTTTCTTAAGTTAGCTGCATAACAGAGGATGTGTTTAGTTGATAGGTCTTCACTGTTCGTAGATAGTGAAAAAAGAGAAGAGTTCTCGGGTGTGATTTGTCACTCTGCATCTTAATCACAGACAGGAAAGGGAGATCTGAATATAAAATATTACTCTATTAGCATTTACTCAAAGTTTACTGGTTTAAGTGACTATATGAAGAGCAGAGTTAGGTGGATTCCTGTATCCCCAGAGCTAGATGCTCATGATGTTAAAGTATGCATTCTGCAAGATGCTGAATGTTTGTTTCTGCCGTTTCCCTGGAAGGACAAGGAAACCCTTTTAGTAGTTTCCTTGTGCAAACACACAAGTCGATCTAGAGCATTATAAACCCCACAACCAACCGTAGTTCAAAAGTACCATTTGGAAAAGTGCCATAATAGAAGGAGCCTGAATTATTCTTTGTCCACTGGAAATTCTCAGCTGTATCCAGCCGTGTTATTGGCACAAGCATATACCATAGTCTCAGAACGTAAGTCTTCATCACTCTTAATTTCCCCACTGCCAACTGTCCTCTGCCAGTTCCCACCTGGTAAAATAGAAGAGCATTGTCAAGTGTTGCCACCCTACAAAGTAGGCTTAGGGTGATCTAAAGGGAAGAGCTTATTTTTTCTGCTGAATGGCTACAAAAGCAGTGCTTGGGTGAAATGGAAGATGCAGTCAAGCTTCTGGCAGGGTGATGAAATGAGGGAAGAATGAAGTGCAAAATTAGAACTATTAGAAGCATTCTCTGCATGTTTGCTATAACATTACTCATCTCTACTATATTCTAAATTCTCCTTGTTGGAAGCTGTTTTGTTCTGAATGCCACTGTCCCACTAGTGTCAGTAAAACTCTGCAAACAGTGGCTGTGAGAAGCAAGAAGTAAAAGTGATTGTGCTTCTAGCATCTTGCCAGCTACATATGTAATGGAAAAAAACCTTGTGGAAGTTGAAAAGGAAAATTAACAGTTGTAGGTGTTGCAGTTTTAATAATTGCAGCTTTTATCTTGATGATGTCCCTTTTATGCAGCTCCAGCATCAACTTACAATTTTAACTGGGTGGATGCCAGGTTGGACAAGGCCTTGGGCGATATGATTTAGCGTAAGGTGTCCCTGCCCACGGCAGGGGGGTTGGAACTAGACGATCTTAAGGTCCTTTCCAACCCTAACGATTCTATGATTCTATTCTATGACCAATTCTATCCATTTTAAATAAAGTTGCAGGAGGGCTTTGTAGGACAGTATCACTTTCCCCAGGTGTATACAGTTCCCAAAAGACGTGTTTAACTTTCCTGAGCTTCTGTTGGTGGATTTGAAGATGGGGTTAGAAAGTGAGGAAAAGTAGAAAAAATATTAAAAATAATCATATTTTGCATTGCAGTGTTGTATAAAAAGTAAATACATCTGGAGCTTTGGAAAGCAAGCTGGGATTACAGGATTGGACATGTACGCTGAGACAAGCAGTTAACAGCCTTGAGCATCCCAAGAGCAGGTAAATGTTCTGAAATACCACATCCTATAATTCTGATAGAAATAATTTCCGTACTTTAACAATTGCCAAGCACAAAAAACACATTTTTAAACAAACACGATTTTACAACACTGTATTGAAGTAAATAATCTAATTTTATGTGCAGTTCATTGTTGAATATTCTATTAATCTTCTTTTCAAATAAATACTTGCTTTTTGGAACCCTTCATTGCTCTGGTTTTCTGCAAAATACGAATGCAGTAGAAGAAGCAGCTACCTGAATAGTGCAGAAAGGTTCATCAGTAGTGCAAAGGTTCAAATAGGGCAGAAGTTCAAGCTTAAAGCTGGTGGTGTAAAACATCCTTTTGACTCTTGTTCTGTAGTAACTGTATTACCTCCTACCTTGATTATAGATTGAGTTATTTGAATTCTCCCCCCCCCCCCCCCATTTGTGGCTTACCTGGTGTTCTTCCCAATAGATGTGTCCCAGCCAGGAGATTCCTCTGAACTGCCAGAAATTTACCAGGGCATTCAGAATAAATTTACTTTCACAGAATAATTGCATGTAATTAATCCAGCTGTCACAAAAACTCGGGAGAAACATCTAGTTGAAAACAGCATTTTGTTCACTTACAGCTAAAACAAAAAAGAACAATCCTTTTGTATTCACGGTGAATGCTGCAGGAAAAGGTTTAGCTTAACCATATGAACCTTTAGCAATGATTTTCCTTTGTAAGCAAAATTAGCTTTGCGAGTGATCTATACATTCATACATAATTGCACTTGCTCTTGAATGAGGTGTCTGTAGATATTTTTCTCTTGTCTGATGTCTGATTCCTAGATGGGATTTGGCAGAGAGATGTCACTGGGAGATTTTGTGAAGTCAAGAGTTTTGTGTTTATATGGCATAATATGGAATCAGGTATTCAGAATCCAGGCTTGAAAGTTAATATGCTTTTTATTTTCTCTTGTTTCTATAAGTCCTTATGGTGATATCTTTGTGGAAAAAAACAACTCTTCATGCCTTAGAGGTCAGCTGTTCAGCTTGAGCTATGGCTGTTCCTTCTAGTTCTGTGAGTTATCATTCACTCCTCCCGTAAAGGTACTATTCATTGAAAGGACTATGAAACAAGCAAACCCATTGCTAGGGCTTGCTGGGCTGAAAACATGTGGGTTTGGGCATTGCTCACCTGGCTTCCAGGAATGAAAAGCCTTTCTGTGCTGAGAGAGAAGAGGCTGAGCCTCCCAAGAGACAGGTACTGCTTCTGTGCAGGAGGGCTGAGGTAGGACAGAGATGATGCAGAGGGAGCCTCTGGACAACACTCGTGCAAAAAGATGTGTGAACCTGTCACCAACCCACCCTAAGCAAAAGGGTTTGTAAGCAAAGGGAGGCTTGCAGGGAAAGTAGGAAAAACTCCAGTTCTGTTGACTCTAGGGAGCTGGGAATTCTCTTTCTCCCCTCCGCAGTGCACCATTGTAGCCGCCTGACACTTGGGCTTTCTGTGGGTGGGTGACTCCTGACTGTGGAAGCTGCTATCTCTAGGCCTTTGTTGCTGTACAGTTTGCAAACAAATTCCCATTCATTTATTCAGCTACTCAGGTTTGTGTTTTTTTAGAGCAGTACTGGTGCCCTCTCGTGGTCAATGTCATGAAAGAGCATTAACATTAAAAGTGTTCTTTGGTAGTGTAAGATAGGTGATGGCACTGCAGTTCATACACTGCCTCTGATCTCAGAAGTGAAAAAGTGCATTGAAACTCCAGAAGGAATATTCTCAGCAGCTTCTTGCTTACCCATGCAGGTCTCTTGGTACACGTGCTTAACTTCCTGCTCATTAGGATGGACCTTTTTCAAGCATAGAGGAGGTGATCCTTGAAAATCAAGCAGCTCATGCACTTTGTGATTTGTGATGCACATAAAGGGCAATATTTATACACAGGTAAGCCTACTGCAGGTGAGCCTGGTGCTTACAGCACATTTTAAAGTACTTGCTGTACATTTGGCATGCTTCCATCTCTCACACAACTGGGTAGGGCAGGGTGCAGGAGTCACAGCACTGCTGTATGATGCTAGAGTTGTTGGGATGATTAAGGGTGTGCATTAGTAATTCAGTGTTAAATCACAACTGCATCTCAAAAACAAAGGCTCTGGTGTGTAGGAGAGAGAGTGACTATTCAGAGAACTGACAGTGGAAGCAGACACAGATCACCCCTCTTTATGGATGAGGAGCACGGGGAGTTTGTGTCAAGCCAGGATCTGCACTAAGATCTCTTGGCTCTCTGCCCTGTGCCATAGGTACAAGCCAGTCTGCTGCTTTAGGGACTAGGTTATACATCACTGAAGTCCTTTGATGAATTGTCACTGACTTCAGTGGTCAGCAGGAGTAAGCCCTTGGCGTGCATGAAAACCGGATTCTTTCAAACTCCATTTAACAGGGACTTCTAGAAACGTGATACTGTTCCACTCTAAGTTGTGCTTACATGGGTTTTCTTCTCTTAACACAATCTTGTTCTGTGATGTTGATTCCGTTTCCTGCAGAAAAGCCCAACTTTACAAAGAAAAAAAAAAGTCATGAGATATTTACATTGCTACAACTTGGTAATTTTTTCTTCTTGTTTCATCTTGGAAAAGTTTTATTAGCAGCAGCTTTTAAAACGTGCCAGAAACACATCAAGGCTATAAAATCTCTTACTTTGTTTTATTGGTAAAAAGAATGTTAGAAAAATGTACTCAGTGGAGTCCATCCAGAATTGCTAAGTGACTGCAGTAAAGTAACCTGGAAAGTGGGTTGTACAACTGGCTTCCTACAGCGAGTTGTGAAGTCAGGGCAAAGTCATGACTGGCTCGGGTCACAGTTTATCTGCTGTTCACTTGTCTGCAGCCTGGGGTGGATCTTCATCCATAAATGGTATAGATATTTCTGTATTGTCTTGCTGTGGGATACTGTGTGATCGTATCACAAAGACTTTGGCACAAACCCCACTATATTAAAGGAACTGATACTTCTCCCACTTTATTTTCTCTCTGTCCTACACTTCATGTTGCGAAACCTCTTATCTGCAGATAGACAACCAGAGATGGAGCTCCCCAGTAGCAGATACCATGAAACTGGTGTTGATTTGAGTTTTGCTTTAGCCTTTATGTTTTGCCTAGGCTGATGAAAAAGTAGAAGCTGTCCTTCCTAATTCCCTGGCAGCAGTTCAGACAACTAGACCTAATTATCCTCGTACTATTATGACCTATCTCCCCAGCTTCCTGATTCCAGCACTCCCTTTCCAACCTTGAATAGGCCTTTTCTGTCTCAGAGAGAAAAATCCTTTCTTATTATACAGTGACCAGAAAACCACATAATTTTCCAGTGTGTGGTCTACTGCAGCTACCCTGAGATATTGGAGATTTTTCAAAATCAAAACAAAACCCACTTACAATTGTTCTTGGAACAAGAACACTTGTGTAACTGTACTTGTATTTTTCTGTGTTACAAAATTACTTTCGTGGCATTATGTTAGCTGTTTTTGGAAACTTTTTGTCTAATGTTCAACTGTACTAATGGCCTAGCCTTGCTTTTCAGAGAAAAATAACAAATTGGAAGTAATTGAAATGAGGAGGCCTTGCTTTACAGTCAGTCACGTTGCTTTGACTTGAAGCAGCTGGGGGAATATGGTTGTTAATAGAGATGTTCAGAACTGTTTCTTCTGACCCAGTGAATTTGAAAGGCCAAAGGGAGTGTTGGAAATGTGGGAGATACATTTCATTGCCTTTCAAAAGAGATCAAGGACACTGTCGACTGATTCTGCTCTAAAAAGCCTGGGTTTGAACTTGCATAGATACACCAGGATTGTCCAGTGAATTTAGAATAAAAATTGGCAACATCTCCGTGCTTAAAGCCATTTTATATCTTACATCAGTGCTGTTCTCCAGACTGTGTGGTCATGTGTGCATAGCTCTGCCCTGCACCAAATAAACTCTGGGGGACCTGACCTTGTAATATACCTTTTCCCCAGCTTTTTATGCCATGTACTGACCTGACCTGCTGACAAGACAAACCTGCGTTCCTCTGGGTTACCAAGAGGCTCAAACCCCTTCCAGGATGCAATGCACCAAAACACTGGCTGGCACCATCAGCAGGATGTTACCATGCAACTGTTTGGTGCCCAGTCTGACAGAGGTACCTCTGCTGGCCTCCCATTGATGGGGATACCAGTCCTCTTGTAGCCTGGGAAATCTGTGGGCAGCTTCTGAAGACAGTCTCCATCTTAAGAACCACCCAGAAGTTTGGAAGATCTTGTGTTTGAACTGTGATCCCTGAGGTGAGATCAAGGTAGGTAGCTCTGAAACTTACACCGTATTTACTTAGCAGCTCCTACGCTGTTATGAAAGCTAGTGCTATTGTACTTTGTGCCCACTGAGAGCACTGAGTAGCTGTTACCACTACCAACTGGGCTTAGTGATAATTTTTGGAAAAACTAAGCTATTTGAGAATCTGCCATCTCTGCTTTGCAAAGAGGGATTGTAAAGATTGGCAAAGATGGGGTAAACCCTCACAATCTATTCTACTTGTATTAAAAGCTCAAGTTCAAAGATGTCATTTTCAAATAAGTTCCTAAATTGTATATTAATACTGTTTCATGGTGCAGACAAGTGTAACACTGTTCTCCCAAATGGCCCAGACTAGTGAGACTGCACTCATATAGTCAAAGGTACATATTGGATTTTGAATGCCCAAACTGAGTGGATGGTTGAAAATCCCAACCCATAATATCTAATAAGTGACAGATGCTACACGTACTCCTGGGTGCAATGAAGAAGGTCACAGAAGTTTGCTTCTAAAAATCACTTTTAATTTATCTTTTCCTGCTGACAGCTTCATGCTAAGAGTTGGCCTCCATTTGATGTGAATACTGAGAAGCTGCTGCAGGCTACCACTGATTGGAATTTACTTGTATTAGTCTAATTGCGTGCTCTGCCATCATCTGTTTGCAATCACAAAGAGGAAGCTTCTGAAGCTTGGGAATGAGGGAAAATGAAGTGTCTTAACAACTACAAAACATTGAGAATGCTTTTGGAGGCTTTCCCATCAGTTTGTGAGTATGAACAAAAAGGCAGAGTTTTATTTTTATTGAATGTTCATCTTTACACTGCAGCATAACAAAAATGCATAGAAGAACTAGGAATAGTTGTAATTAATAAAGGTCCCCAAGCACTTTAATTGATCATAGTAAGAGTCCACAAATTGATTTGGAAAGGGTTGAATTAGTTCATTATTTAATTAATTGAATTAGCTCATTACTAAAGTCACACAATTGCTCTTTCTATGGATCTTTAACCTACCTTATTAAACATTCAAACTCAGTGCTTCTGGCTGCCCAGTTTAACTGCCAGTTTTAAAACACACCCCTTGGGCATTTTATCTTTAATGCTACCCTAAAAGGTATGACCTTAGACCCTTCTCATGCAGCAGGAGACACAAGCTGTGAGGAAGTGGACAGATAAAGCACCTTAATAACTCAATATTAGTTTTGCTTCTGTCAGGTCTAGAGGTTTAGGCGGGGGAGGGAAGCTGCTACTTTGTAGAGCATTTAGCCGAGCTCCACCAAGAGGCAGCATTGCACAACGCTGGAGGAGCTGGGGGCGAGCCAGGGGAGTGCTGGGCTGACCCTGTGATTGCTTCCTCAGTCCCTTCACCTGTGAGGTGTTTGCAGTGCTGATCACTCCCCACCCTGCAGATCAGTTTGAAAAGTCCTGGTGAAAAGTGCTGCACAAGGTGCCAGTGAGTTGGAAATCTGTTATTTATGAACTACTAATGTTAGTTTGTTGGTGGGGATCTGTTTCTGTCTGTCTGTCTGGTCAGTATGTGGAGAAGAGCAGCAAAGGAATGATGGGACTGCACTGTCAGGTCTGCAAGGGAAAGGAAGTGCTTACTCACATGAGCACAACCTGAGAGAACTGTTTTCTAAACTGTCAGGTCCTCATTTCTTAGGAAAAGTTTCATACTTGATGGGGAAAGTACGAGGATGAATCAGGATAATCCCAATTCCTGTACAGCTGGGGTGAGCTCTTACAGTGACTGTTGTTTGGTGGCAGGGCCTGGTTCTTCTTGTAGCTTGTTTGTTAAAACAAACCAGCAAGAAAAAAAGCAATGGCTTTTACTTTTAACTTGTCAGGGATAAATTTCAGAGATGAGGCCTTACTAGGACTCATTGGCAATCTTCAGTGGAGTTTTGTTGTATTATTCAAGTGAAATATCTCCTTCAGTGCTTTGCTGTAGCACAGCCCCCTTGTTTTGGGGACTGCCTAAGCAGTAGGTCTGGCTAATTACCACCTGGCTTAGGCAAGGTTCTGAGAGTCTTTGTCACTTTGTGATGTGAAAGGTTAAAATTTCGGAGCCTTTTTTTTTTCAATTTTAGGCAGTAAAGAAGTGAATAATGGAAATAATTCATTGAAACATTGCAATGAATCAGAGAATGCATTTCTTAAAGTTAAAAAACCCCGAGCTGAGATTGAATCCAAGCTCAGAAAAGCACGAAGAGCTATAAGTAGAAGCTTTGTAAGATTCTCATCTTAAACTTGACCAGATGTTGGCAATAAGATGATTATAATTCCTACCTTGTATAGGATCTGTGGCAACTGTTACATCACCATAGCTTCCTCAGGCATGTGGATGAAGCAACATTGCTTGTGTTTCCCAGTGGGTTAGTGAGCTTGTGTGCATTCTTTTGACAGGTATTTTTGCACTGAGAGCAATTCAGTGAGGTCACTTGAGAACATCAGGTGGAGGGTGGGTAGTCTTAATCAGGCTGAGGAGGTGGGTGCTTCTAAACCAGGTATCAGGTCTGTGAGTTCAATGCATTCTGAGCTTTAGTGCCAATTTCTGCAAAAATGAACTTGTGAACTTCTAGTCCAGCACTCTGAGTGTGTCCCCTTTCAGAGAGAAGGCACAGCTCATTGTGTCTTGCTACTGAGCTTATTCCTCCTTGAGTTCCCCATGTGTAAAAGAGGTCTGAAATACAGAGGTCTGAAATACAGCCTTCCTTCCAGAGAGACTGAACTGCAAAATGCTTTGTGATCCCCCTGCTAGAACAGAATAATTGCATCAGTGTCTTTGAGGAAGAGACCATTTCTTTTCCCTGCTGTGTTTATACAGCTCTTAGTTAATTAAGTGAAGTCCATGTCTGCAGTGGAAAATCCCTAGTGCTGTTACAACTGATTTGTATTGAGCTGTACTAAAGAATAATGGTGGTTTGGAGGATGGACTTACAATCTAGACAGCAGCATAAACTTCTGTCTGCATAAATTAAAGGTCTTGCCTTAAACTATGAGGGGTAACTTACATTGTGAATTAAGTATGTCTTTGTAAATCCAGAGCAGAAGATAGGCTGGCACTGGTAGTTCCAGTTAGGCATGATTGGTTTGGTTTTCTTTAAGTTTTTAAGCTTTAAAATAGCTTTGCATTAAAGAAACAAAACATTCTAACAAGCAAAACTGTCTTGATCCAGTGAGGTTGTAGCAGCACCAGTGTTTCAGGCAGCTGCAGCCTAAGGTAGTAATGGTACTAAGTAATACTTGGGATCATGTTTGTTAACTTTCTTCTTGCTACCTCAAATCAAATAAGAATGTTAGTTACAGTCATTGCTGGAGTACTTGAATTGAGATAATCCCAGCTGAGTTAACACATTTTTAAAAAGAAGAACTACATTCTTTACAGCAATCTTCCAGTTATGCCAAAAATACAAATTCCAAAATATATTTGTAATAATAATAATGCCAAAGCCTGCAGACATGCCAAGTTCCCAGTGTTGTGGATAGAAACTGTAGCATTGTGCATTTTCCTTTCAGCCATCTGATCCTCTGCTCTGAAGAGAATATCATTGAGGAGCAGTTTGAGATAAGCACAGGGACCAGAAGAGTATAAAGAGCTCCTGATGGCTGTCAGAACAGTAAGTAATTGCTATATTTTCATATTTCGAATATAAGCATTTTTCTTGAAGGCTGCAATGTAAAACAAGCAGCATGACATAGGGAATCATGAATTGATTTCTTGGAGAGGTTGTGCAAATAAACTTGAAAATTGTATTTCTCAGATGGGTTTCATACTGGTGGAGGAACTCGAGGTAATGGTTTTTTTCCCCACAGAGATGATGTCTTAAGAGTGACTTGATTTGTGGCTCAGATCCAACTCAAAAGGGTGGATGTCAGTTATCTTGTTGCAGAATGATTGTGTAGTCCCTGAATTCAAGTTTATGTAAAGCATCGGCTGTGGTTGATAACTGCTGAAAAAGGACATTGACACTGTTGTGTTCCAGCCAAAATCCTACAGACATACAAATGTCTTGGGTTTTTTGCAATCAGATATGACTGCTTTTTGGTGTTCAGGTGTGTATACGTAAATGCATGGACACTTCTAAATAAGGGCAAACAGAGGTAGGGAGTCATTTTTATTCTTTTTTCTTTTAAATTGCAAATTTCAGTGGGAATCTTCCCAAATCAAGTGAACTGGGAATAATTGCATCCTAGCCTTACTCTGCTCCATTGCTTATCTCCAGACGAGCCTGTGCTTTTCATTTGCCCAGTGGTCTTAGAAGGAGGTGCCTTAAACCACAGAAACCAAGGTCTGCAAATGCTGTGGATGATCCTGAAAGGAAACAGTTGGCTCCTTAAATACAGATCTCATGACAGTGGAAGTTTTGGAGCTTTCTCTTGGAGAAATGGGGGTTTTCTTACCATTGGTTTGCTAAAGACAAGAATATATTATACGCTGTATTACATTCAGATGATCTCATACTAATCAAAACAATCTTGTGGGACCTCTGATTCTGATTAAGCATTTGGGCTGAAGGGACCATGCTACCATCCTACCTCATTGGCAGGGGTTTTGTCAGGAGACATTTGTTATGGTTTTGAAGCAAATATTTCTGTGATAAGTGTTATATTGTAACCCACAAGGATATGAATAATCCTGTTTTCAGTGAAGAGTTTAAACTGCATGCTATAAATAAAACCAAGGCCACACATTGACTCAAAAAGAAATACTGAATAGCTCTGTTCATCCTGCCCACTAACTGGGGTGAGGCCATGGGGAAAAATAGCTTTTAATTGTATCTCACAGGAGAAGTGAATTAGGACTACACAAAGCAACCTTGATTCTGGTGTTGCCAGCTCTGAATACTTGACTTTTCCACCTTAACGTAGGTGGGTGGAGACGTTGTCATTATTGTTTTGTTTGTCATTGTGCAGCTATATTCCACTTGAAAGTACTTTGTGTTTTAAAATCTCTTCTGCTGGTACATTCCATTTCCTTAGTCTCAACTGCTGGTTTTTAAACTGAGCTAGGAATGATGAATTCTCCCTTAAAAGGATGATTTTACTCATTGTGAAGTGAAGCTCTCAGCTGCCATCTTCATTTCTTTCTGGTCATAAAACTCCAGCCACCAGGCAAAGATCAGCATGTCTCTGAAAATGAATAGGCGCCCCAAGGACAACTGAGTAACCTCCACAGCAATTGTGTCGAGGTGACATCAGCACTCAGATATTTTTCATCTTGGCTCTTCCAGCAATATCCAGTCAATAATGGGCAGTAGAGCCAGCACACACTGACTGGCTTTATTGCTCACCCACTGGGAACTTGTCTCTTTGTAAGAGACCCTTAAAAAGTGGTAGGTCCAAAAACTAAACAACTGTGTTCCCTTTTGAAGGACTTGCCTTCGAAGTCTATGCAGTGCACTGCTGTCCTTCAGCAGAGCTTGCTTAGTGAGCGGTGCCAGGCTGGATGTCAGCCTTGTGATCCCACAGGTTCTCTCAGCATTAGGTTCTCTGACTCCTGGGAGTCAGCATGGACATCAGTCTTCATGGATCTCAGGTAGCTTTTAAGTGTTGTAAGGCCAACCACCACCTGAAAATCACTCCTAACATTGCTACTGACCCATTCTGAAAAGCCAAAATTTCATTATATCTGTTGTATTCATTTTCCCAGTGTGGGATATCATGGTGATAATGCCAATCTCCACTTTAAAGTGCTGTATTTTAGCTCCTAAGTTTTACTGATAATTCTCTAAGACCACTCATTCCTTTAACACCACCTGAAGGAATACTAGCACTATAATCCCTACTTTACAAATGGGAAGGGGATGTACTGGACAGGATAAAAACTTGTTTTGTGCTCTCTTAGTGTAGCAGAGCTGGGACAGGAACAGAGGAATACATTGATGTTCTTGACCTGGGATGTTGTAGCTCTCCTCTCCTGGATTGTACCTTCTGGGGGGAAGGTATTTTTCCCCAGCCTCCCACCATCTCCTTACTAATGTCTTTCCATGTAGAAATAATATTTGGAATCTGAGATTGTGCCTTCTGAAGTGGTTTCCATCTTGCTGTCCTCCTAAGAGAACTTTAACCTTTTTTGAATGATCATGTTCAACTACATATAATTTCAATTCCATAAAATCCAAGTCCCAGTGTATTTATATACACTGCAGCAAAATGTACCTTTAAGGAGAAGACATTGCTTCACTGTGACTATCTGAATTTATTGGCTATTAGAAGCCTTATAGTGTGTGGCTCACATTTTAGAACTCTGATTTCAAGCTTAATGTGGTCAGGAAATATAAAAATACATTTATTTATGTCATCTACTAAAAATCTCAACCTATGTTGCTGCTAGTCTAACCAGATCTGTGTTTATGTTGGAGATGAATGATGGGTTTGTAGCTGCCTGTGTTTCTAGCCAGGCTGAATGGAATGATTCTGCAGCAGAACTGCGTGTGTATTTCTTGTTTTTAACTTCTTTTTATTTACTGCATGTGGCAGCTATTTCCTTCCTCCCAGAAGCCACTGCCCAGCTCTCAAGGGCAGCACAGCGCTCTGACTCCTATCAAGCTGTGTATGTGGAGTGATGTGATTTATTGAGTTGTTCAAGGTCATCAAAATTCAGGCAAATAGTTCATTCCTACCTGTTCACTGGTGCAAGCTTGGGCTGGATTTGCTTTTCCAAGTCTTTGGAGACTGCACATCAGTAGCTACTTTGGCTGATACTTGCACAAGCTTTCTTCGGTATTAATCTTTAGGAAAAGATCTTTGAGTATAATTTCTCCTCAGACAATCTCCAGAGGTCCCTTCTCAACTTTACTATTCTCTAAGCTCCCAGTTTTACTGGTCATGCTTAACAGATTTACATGCAAGGGTAAGAAGGTGCTGTTCATCATCGCAGATCCATACAAAGAAAAAAAGGGCTGGAAACAGATGAGATTTGCACTTTCGGGTTCTGCTCTAAATGGAAAGATGAAGGGAAAAATGATTTAGTGAATATAAGTGAAGCAGTAAAAAGGCAGCAGGACAGGACTCGGAGAAAATCTCGAAGCCTCTTGGAAAGAAAATTAAGGGTTTGAGTGGAGCTAATATCTAATATCAAACAAGTCATCTTGTATGCAAGTGACTTGTGATCTTGTTTTGAACTGCAGGTGCCTAAAACTCTTCCAGGGGAGAGGACTGCATCTCTGCAGCAAACTGCAGCCTTCTGACAAGAGGCTTTTCTGTCTCAGCCTTGTTTCACAGTCTTCAGAAGTAGCCCCCGCCTCCAGCTGACTGTGAACCACAGGCTGGGGAGAACTGTTCTGAGTGATGAAGGCCACATATGCTTTTCAGCAATAGGCACAAAGAACTCTTGTATCATTTTTCCAGTCAAGGGTCCCTTGATAAACACTTTGCAGGAGGACATTTCTCTGTTGATCTAAAGTGACATATTGGAGTAAACCACGTCAGATGGGCTGCGGCAGCTTCGCTTCTGTTACCTTCTTTCACTTAAACTTTTATTTTTGTTTTTTGGTACACTTGGCCTGTTCCTGGGATGAAATAATACACACAGTGATCACAGCTGACCTTTTATGTACCGTTAGAAACAGGTCTGACTCCCTTGAGCCATGAATGCAGAGGGTTTGGGATGTAATTTCCTGGAACAGGTACAACTGAGATGCTTTCATTGCTGAGATCCGCTCTGCAATGGGCAAGCCCTCTTGGCATCAGCACACTTAACCTTTTTGTTCAACACATTTCCCATCCTGTGTAGGTGGACAATGAATACTAATATGATGCAAATGATTTCCTTTTTAAATGTGGAGGCTCCCTGATTAAAAACACACTGTCCAGGAACTCTGGGTCTGGCCTATTCCCATTGAACAGAACTTCCCTTGTTGCCTTTGACTTTAGTGGTTGTGGGATCAAGCCCTTAGTTTCAAATAGGTTGCAAGTAAGTGTTTTTTTCCTTAACCTGAGGGTGAGTTAGCAGCTCAGTACAGAAGATGTAAAGAATGCAGGGGAAAAGCCAGGAGAATCTGAGGAAAAAAATCAGAAAAGGAAAAAAAAAATGTTTAAAGTCTTGCTTGAGAGTCCAGAAACTCGTCAGAAAATCAGGAGCTGAGGTTGGTGGAAGGTGTCATGGGATTTCTTTTGGTATAACCAGGAGGAGAGGTGATGAAAACTAAATTACTGTGCCTGGGAGAGTGCTGGAACTTCCATGATGTCTTGGGCTTGATATACTCTGAAATGTGGTGTGGATCATGCAGCTACCTTCCTGGCTACTGGGAAAGTTATACCTTGGGGTTATTCACCCAGTAAGGAAATCATGTTTGAAGTCTTGTATATTCTCGGCTCCTCGTGCCAGCCCCTAAATGCATATAGTGGGAAAAAAAAACCAACAACTGAAATCAATTTGGATAGGCCTTGTTTATGGGTGTGCTTGAAAGAAAACCAACCAGCAGTAATGCCCACCAAGCAATCCCATGTAGAAAAACATGGCAAGGCTTTAACACCAACAGAAATGGAGAGTCTCTTGTTCTGAATGGGTTGTCTCTGGAGTATTCACTTTATGAAAGTTCTTTGACTTCTATGAGGATTTCTATAGAGGTTAGTTATAAAGTAGCCCAGGTCTCCTGGGTTCCTTTGCCTTGTCCTGCCACAGAGATCTCATCTAACAGCACTGGTTTGGGAAAGGAGCCATAAAGGGAAAAAAGAACAGGCTCCTTTTGTAGCTAATAACTTCCTTTAATTGGTAATGAAGCTGCTGCTACTTAGAAATGTCAATAAAGGTCAAAATATTTAGAAGCAGAATCATTTTAGTGGCTTCCCCTTTCTCATTGCATGAGCTGCCTCCTCAGACCACACACATGCACATTTGAGGATGGTTAAGAATTCAGACCTACTTTTCCCACCAAATTCTTATATAAAGCAGCCCAGAAGGGGCCAGAGCAGCTTTAGTCAATAGGAGGGAGGATGTGAACCAAGTCTACTGGGTGAGCATTCCTCACATTTTGGAATACCACCGCAGGCGCTGGGGCTGAATCAGACAAGGGGCTGGCCAGATGGTGCACTCATTTACTCTTAAATTCAGGGAAAGAGGGTTGCATCTGATCCCTGTGCAAAATGACTCAAGAAAAAGCTGCCTGGTAACAGATTAAATACCAATTGCAGCTTGAAAATGAGAATCAGTATAAATCCTGTTGTTCCTAGTGAGCAGAGAAAAACACAGAGGGTTCTCTTGCAGTCCCTGAGTTAATATATACAAGTACTTGCTCTCACTGCATGAATTTGCTGATTTTGTGAGCAGATTGTTCTCACTGAAATTAATCGGTTTACAAGGGGGCAAGTGAGGGGACATTTGGCTTTGAAGAGTGCAGAGAATGTATTCCCAGAGGGATCTTTGATCTTTTTATGGTGTTTTGTTTTTCAAAGTGTGTGTGTGTCTTGCAGGGGCTTGGCAGTTTGGACATCAGAGCAACAGAGACTAGGCTTTGACATTACGCTTTTAGAATACAGCCTCCTTTTAATGCTCTCCCAAAACATCTTCAGGAAATTCCGAGGCTAATTTGCCATTCCATGAGCTTGCCACATAGGGTGGGTGGTTTTGTGTCTGCAAGTATGAATACATGTATGTGTGAAACAAACCTTATATTGCTGTGAGGCACATCTAATTCTTGCCTCTCACTATGATGCATTTAGGAGCATAGATTAGTGCCTTCCCTTCTCCACGATCTTGAGTTCTGGTTGCCAAGAGACCTGTGTTCAGACAACCCCTATCAGAAAACGCATTCCTGAGCAGCTGTAACTTTTGTTGTCCCTTTCATGACTGATGTCCCAGTCTGGTTCCTTGCCCTCTCCTGTGATTCTGTGTGCCAAATGTCTTGCATGTGGCATGATCATCACCAGAGGGGAAGTGGCACTATGAGGAGCTTGGTGAAAGTGTTATCACAGCCCCTACAAAGAAGATGGCTGATCTTTCAGAAGAAAGCAAGAGATTTGAATTTCTCTTCCATATTTCATAGAGCCCCAGACTGGTTTGGTTTAGAAGGGACCTTAAAGCTCATCCAGTTCCAATCCCCTGCCATGGGCAGGGTCACCTTCCACTAGAGCAGGTTGCTCCAAGCCCTGTCCAACTTGGCCTTTTCTATTTCAGTCCTTAGTGGCCAAGGACTCCATAAGGATTATCCTTTTGACTTCCTCTGGCTAGCAAGAAGACAGTGCAGTGGTGCTTTGTTGAATCTGGAGGTGAAGAAGAGGTAACCACAGTTTGTCAGGTAGAGCTGGGAATAGGAAACCAACGATCCCCTGGCCTTTCCTTTTTGCCAGACTGAACTGGGGATGTTGGTGAGGGTGCAACACGCACCCATCTCAAGTTTACTCTTGATAGCATCAGAGCATTGCTGGTTTTACATGTAAATGTGCTTATGCCATAAAAACATCAAAGCAGGGGAGCACGAGGCAGTCATGTTGGACGTGATGCTTGCTTCCTTGCTTCCTTGTCTGCTCTGTGTCAGGCACAGATGTTGTCTGCAAAGATTTTAAAGAAATGGCTGTGAAGAGCAGTATCACATCTCTAAGTGCTGGCTTTCGAAAGTCAAAAAGCTCTCTGAAGTCATGAGATTTTCTTAAAGACCATAAGCCTAAAGCTTCAAAACTTCTTGTTTCTCCCGTTGGTTTGAGCCATTAGACACTTCTAACCTATTCCAAACTTTTCTTTGGTAATTGTGATGGTGAGAAGCTTCTTATTAAAATAGCCTGAGAACAGAGTACTCTGAAAATCAATTTCCTGACTTCAGAAGCTGTTCATTTGCTAATAATAACATATAATTATCCCAGAAGATCAATATAACTGACCATCATACCAGAAAAATAATTTATATTTTGATATTAAAGTCATAAACATGAACGAAATAGCATTTTGAGACTTCTATTTGACTGATGCTTCATGTGTCATGTATGTGTCTCTTCTGCAGCAGGTCTACATCCCAGGATCTCATGATGCAGCCTAGAGAGTCCTCCAAATACTTTTGTTTTCTTGAACAGCCTTCCACCCTTTTCCAGAGGTCTGGTCCCTCAGACTGTTGTGTCAGCACAGACAAAGGGTGCTGAGCTTCAGCACTGGAGTTAATGTTGCTTCCATTACCCCCCAAAATGCCTTCTGTAACTGCTGACAGGACTCAGAGGTCTCAACCGGCTGTTCTTCGGTTTCAGCTCATATTGCTTCATCTGCCATGGTTTCGTGTATGCATCCATGTCACTAACAGCCAGATAGATACAAATGAAGATAAACACCCAAGTAATTTAAACTTTGATTTTCATCTTGCAGTTTCTGTAACACAATTAGAGTTTGTACTGAGCCTTCTGATGAACTTCTCCCACAGTGACAGCACCGGCAGCCGGGCAGTGCCAGGCTGCCAGACGCTGCCCGGCAGCATTTCTGTCTGCGCCTCTCTGTCTGCCCCTATCCATCCCAGTGTCCCACATCGTTTCAGCTAATAGGATTTGCAGATTATTGGAGGAGGAGTAGAGGAATGGGAAGGTTTGACTTATTTCTTACATCATGATTCTGTGTATCTTCAGCGGGACTGAAGAAAAAAGGCAAAAAGAGGGAAAGAAAAGGAAGGCAGGCAAGATTAAAATACAAAATAGAAAGAGGACATGTGAGGATTGCTGCCTAGTGAAATGCAGAGATCACAGTGGCTGTTGTAGTGCTCACAACTATGCATTCAAAGTGACTCTTTTTTTCCACTGAGTGCATCTACTCAATGCCTGTGCATCTTCTACCTAGAACAGGAGAGTGGAGGACAGCAAAAAGGAAGTTAGAAGAGGTGGAGGTGGGAATTTCCTTCAGATCTCATCAGTTCCACTTTGCATCGTACTTGTTATGTGTCTTTATTATATGGTTTAGGTGGACACTCCCAAAAGAGCAGGGGTCCCCCAAGCTGCCCCCCTGGGAACCTCAGTCCTGGTAGCTTGAGTTATCCTCTCCTTTTTCCTGAGCCCATCTTCCTGTCTTGCTCCACGTTTTGTCCTAGGCTGTGGCAGGCGGTGTGGAAACACTTGTGATCACTCATTAGGAATTCTTTCCACAGTTCCTTTCTCTTCTAATTCACATGAATAGTAAATCACTGCTGTCAATTGTGTAACCCTGCACATCAGCAGTGCAGCTCAGCCCTCTGCTAACACTGAGCAGTGACAGCTACAGTCAACCAACAAATGGTGCCGCACATTTTCCTATACGGTTTCCCAGCACTGAGTGTATGATTTAGATTCCTCGGCCTCTAAAGTACTCCACTGGGTGTCCTTTAATATTGCATTATATTACTCATGATGCATAGTCGATTCCATTGCTTCCATTTACTTTAGCAATGATAAATGTCAGAAACTGTATGAGAAGTTTATGAATTGTAAGTGCTTTGCAGGCAACTGTTACCCAGTGAAATTTTCAAACTGTTTGTTACTGGTGGAGTGTAAGGGTCATGGAAAAATTGCTTCCAGAAGCTTGGATAATGAGTTTCAAAATAGGGTAAGATGCATGAATTCTTTATGACTAAGAAGTATATTAGTGTCAGGGTTTTCTCTTCTATGGCAATAATCAATTCTGCACAGTTAATATTTAAAAAGGGTTATAAGAACTTCACAAAAGAAACCCTGAACCCAAGAAGCTTGCAACTGAGCTTTTCTCTCTGTAATGTTCTCATGATGAAGTGTAAAGTGCCTGAAAGCTTTGCTCAGGCTGGTGTTAATACAAGCCTACCTCATCCCTGTTACTTGTATTCGCAGCGTGGAGCGAGTTGGAGGCCACACGTTGTGGTCTGGCAGCACCTTCTTCACCGACAGTGATCTGGCCAGCCTGTAGATTACTGGTCCCTCTGGCTATGCGCTGGCCATGGATTAGCCACACTGCAGGATGTAAATAGGTCTCCTGACCTGCTGACTCTGCTGCTGAAAGTGGTAAACAACAGCTAGTGAAGCAGGAGGACAAAGAAAACTGCAAAGTTGCTAAGGAAGCTTTACAGGATACTGTTCTCTCCATTTCCCACAAACATTGACGTAAAGCATTCAGTGAGAGGAATATGAGATGTTGGCTTTACTACACAGAAGTGCTAAACCTTTGGGGATGGAATATACTCTGCCCAGAGATGTTCATTCTTATTTAATCATCACAGGAGGGCCCACTCATGTCCTGCCTGCCTCAGAGAGCTTGCAGTCTCTGCAATTAGTGCTGAGGAAGTAGGGTTTGCCCAAAGCCACGCAGTGCTTGTTGGAGGGGTTCAACATCTACACTTTGGCATGAAATTTGGGCAGTTGTGTTCATCTTTCACAGTGACTTTGTTGTCTTTGAACTGAACTACCAGTGTGGGGTTAATTAATTTATCAGTTGCTCTGAAGTGACTGAAACAGTTCCAGCTTCTCTGGAAACTGTGGAGAGCTTCTGCATGTTGCTTTTGGAAGATCTGATAGCTAAATCTTCTTTTCAGAGGTAATTTAGGCTGTGTACCCCTCTGTTCAGGTAGCTTGGCTTGAAGCTGCAGCAGCATAGGCTGAGTGAAGTCGTGATTGAGGAGCTTTGTGAGCCAGTTCTCCTGACCCTTCCTGTTCCCATGAACCAGTCACTTTAAGGTACCAGAGCCACTGTAAAGGACCCCCAAGGTGCAGAAACAGGCAGCATGAATTACAACCCAGTTACTGCTGGAGCGATGATGATTTCTGTGAGGTCCAAAAGTTGATCTCCAGAAACACTGACACATAAATGGATCATGAGTGGCTCAGAGGAGCAATGCAGGCGGCAGGGTCTCTCTGACCTTCCTCTGGAGAAAAGCCCTTTCCCTAGCCAAGGCTGAGGGCTGGCACATGCCATTGCCTGTGGTCACTGTGTGGCTGGGATTTGCTGCCCAGCTTCCTGGGAAGGGCCCCAGCACTGCCGGGTGCTCTTGGTGCAAGGAGCCTCCCTGGGCTGCTGGGGAAGGGACGGCAGCCACAGCGGAACACAGAACACCACTCTCTGAGATAATCTTTAGCCTTGTGTTCCTCTGCTGCAGGCAGTCACTGCAATGGGTCAGGGTTATGTTAAATTAGACTTGGACATTTTACTTTCCTGTGTTTTGTGGTTTCTTGTTTCCCTTCCCTTATAGCCTTTGTGGGGGTGGTGGAAGAGGTGGAAGCCCAACTGGTAAAATACAACCTAACAAGAAAATAACAGCTGGCAGAGACTCATTTACTGCAAGACCCCATTTACTGCAGTGACCTCAGTTAGTGCAAGACCCCTTGTTTACTGCAATGTCCCATCCCTGGCAGTGTTCAAGGCCAGGCTAGACAGGGCTTGGAGCAACCTGCTGTAGTGGAAGGTGTCCCTGCCCATGGTAGAGGGACCTTAAGGTCCCTTTCAACCCAAACCAGTCTGGGATTCTAAGATAGATTCAAACCGACTGCAGGCTGGTAAGAATCCATGCAGAGACTCAAAAGCAAATATGCAATGAGGTGAAGGGCTGTGTTTCTCCCGGCTGTCAAATCAGTTTCAATGGAGCGTGTGAATGATAGGCAGCAGGGAAGATCCTTGAAAGTCCAGAGCAAAAATAATGCATAACTGCTACTATCAGAACCCTATGGCATCTGGTATAGCTGCACAAAAATATTCATCTATTCATTCTATTCTATTCCTTGCAAACTGTGCTGAGATTACATACATTGTCCCTATTGTCCATTGTAGGGGATGGTCTCTTTCATATGCCAGCATCTTATGGCTTCCATTTGTTCCCAGACCTCCCACTAAGTGCGTGCTGATTGAAAACCTTTTTACTTTCTTGCCAGGTTTTGCAGAAAGGGCTTGGTGTGCTTAGTGCCTTTGATCTATCTAGGATGAACATTTTCATTGAAAGAGGTGAATGAGTCATTCTCTATTTGACATGGAGCTATCCTGGAATACCTCTGGCTTTGCCTTTTCAAGCTCTTTTATATTTTTTTGCATGTGGCTATAAATATTTTGCTCGGTGAGAAGCATGAACCTCTTTTTTGGAAATGAAAGAGCCCTATTCCAAATAGGAAAAACACACTTAGCTAAGGTTTGTGCAGTGCATATTTAGTGGTAGAAGGTGCTGTGTTGGCCCTGCCTTGCTTTTCAATACAATATCCTGCAGTGTGAAATGAATGGCTGTATTTAGAGGTATCTGGAAGTGATGACTGATGTTTGGAGAAGTTACAAGGCTTTTCCTTTTCCACATGAACTCTCCAACCTGGCATTTCCACAGCACTGAAATACTTCTGGGGCTGAGATCATCTGATTATTATTTCCTGTGTCATGTGCTGAATTTATTATTTTGTTGAATATCGCAAATATATTCTTCAGTTTGCCTGAGTTTTGGATTCTTCGGTAAAGTTCACTGCCATAATGAGGATCTTGGACTTGCAAAAATAACTTCTACTCTTTGGGGATTATTTAGTTGGGATTAGTGAATGAAAGTCCCAAATGAAGGGGAAGAAAAATGGGAGGAGGGGGAAATCCAGTCAAAAACACTATTCCAATGCTCCGCCAGCATATTATAGAGTTAGTTCCGGAAAAGCTGAACTTTGTATTTTTGTACTGAAGACTGTTAAAAGGCAGGAATGTGGACATTTGATTTGCTTCAGTGTCCAGTTATTTTTCTCTTCTGCTCTTTGGAAAAAGTGAACGCGTTTCTGCTAATCTGGGATTCTTTCTGGTCACAGCAGAATCACAGTGTTGTTCCTGGGAATTGCACTGGCCAATAGTGGGTTCGTTGCCTCAGAAATATTTTCATGGAGATTTTTTTATACCTCTAAAAAACAAAATAGAACAGAGCCTAAAACCCAGTCAAAGCTTTTCATCTGAGCATCTGTGTCCCTGCAAGAGCAGTAAGGATAAAATAAGGGTATCAGAAATAGTGGGAGTCTTTCCATCTCTAAATGACATTGTTTAAAACTGGGTTTAACACTTTAAAAAAGTGACTCAGATTCCTTGTAGGGGACCCGCACTGTGGGTCCCTTGAACTGTTAAGCTGTTCTGGATGTTGCTCAGAGCAAGGCCTGCTCAGGGCTCTTCTTTAGCTTACAAATGAGGGGTGGGAGAAGAATGTTTTAGAACAATCAAGTTTTGGCACCTGGATTCTTATGCTTTGTCTGCTTGTAACATTGACCCTATTTCTTCCTCACTTACTTTGGAATATTGCATGGAATGCAGGTCTGCATTAAGGGAGTTTTTGTCCTTTGGCTTTTCCTACACATGATTACACAGTAGCCATCCGTTCCCAACATCTGTGTTTATTAAAACCCTTCCAATAAATGTGTGCGGAGAGCAACTGTGCACGTTTCCTCCAAGTTCTGCAGAAGACACTGTTTTTCTTTGTGGTGAATTGCTTAATGATTATCCAGCTGAGATGTTTGGGCTGTAGCTACATCTCCAACATTGCTACTCACTGCCCCAGAAGGTCACTAAAAATGGTGACCAGGTGGACAGGCAGTGCCTGTCTAGGGCAGCGACTGCACCCTTCTGACTGAAACCCCATTAACCAGGGAAGAGCTGTACTCAACCCTTATGCTGAGGCTGGTTTTAAGCACAATTTCACCAATGGGCAATCAGTTCCTCACAGGTGGTGCTGATCTGGGCAGGATTGTATTCTATAGGTACATGCATTTATATAGGTACAACCTGAACATGTTCAAAGAGCTGATGACCTTGTTTATCAGGGGGCTTCTGTAGGGCAGATGTATCTTGGAAACCCTTAGGTGGATGACTTGAATTTTGAGTAGCTCACCCTATTCCGGATACTTGTAAGGTTCAGCTATTATAAAGACAACCTGAGTAAGTACATGGATTTTGGAACACTTCAGAGGATCAGCTTTTGATCAGTAAGTTAACACCATCTCTAAGTCTTGTGGTGCTTCTGCAATATAGTCTGTGGCACCTTTATTATAGACTTAAATTCTCAACCTGAGAGGTCATACCTATCTTCAAAACCAGATGTCTTCTATGAAAGCTTTGCAGCAAGAGAGGCTGGTGCCCTCCAGACTTCCAGATTTGGGACTTATCTACTGTTTTATTCTGAATAGCTTCTGGTAACGCTGGCAACAGGGCCATCATTAATTTGTGTTGGAATGGGCAGTGCTGAATAGGTATAAAGACCTGGGATTGCTGAGGTGGCTTTTCTTTTGCTTTCCTTGTCTGTGCTGTATCTTGGCCAGATGCAAGGATATGACTCTCAGTACCAAGGAACTGGACTGGTTTGGGAAATGATAGTTACTTAACCTGGAAAGTTACCCAAAGACTTGGGAATCAGGAACTGGTCACCATGCAATTAAGCTTAGTCAGATGGTGTTAGATCATAGCCATGATTCTTTAGGGCTGAAAGCACTGCACCTCCAGTTTTTCCGGCTCACGCCCACCAAGGAAAGATAGCAACAAAATCAAAACTGCAGCCTTAAACACGTTCATATGTATTGTTCATAAATCGATTACATGGTATCATGACCCCAGCAGATCTGCCTCTGCATAGCCTTAAAACGTAGTCTCATTTGTATTCAGAAAGATAACAGTGGCCACTGAAAAGTGGCAATTGACTGCCAGGCAGGGCAGCCAGTGCTATTATTTGTGAGGGCAGCAGGCTGCACTGGTCAAGCACTACAACAGCAGTTGTATTTGTAACTTCTTATCATTCAACCAGTGTGGCAAAGACTCCAGTAAAACTTCAGTTCAGATGTTCAAAGGGCAAAAGGGCTGAGAGGCTTTTTAGTTGAGTCAGTAGAGAGTGGACTTTGATACATGACTGTGAGTGAAAGAACATTCTTGGGGTTAAGGCACTGACCTATACCTTGAGAGATCAAGATTCACTTTCTGGTTCTTGGGCAAAGGATTTATTCTCTCTGGCAGTCACTTCCTCATCAATAAAACTGTCATGTTTTGTTTCTAATACCAGGGAGAGCCAGTTTTCATGAACATAAGGAAATGTCTTGCTCTTCTCCATGACGTGAAAGTCAGACTATTGAGGGCAGTAGGTCATAATCTTGAAGTTCCTAAAGATCTCATTTTCCTGAAATAATTAGTATCGAATTGAACATTTCCTGGGTATTGACAAGCAAGTGTTGTTTTCAGTTTCCCTTCCAAAGTCTAAGGAAGTCAGTGAAAAAAGGCTCAGACCTGTTTTGAGGGGCAGTCTAGAGATGTTATCTTTCATCTCTCTTTAAGCTCCATTGCTGGGGTTTTATGACATTGTTTTTCCTTTCTTCTCGTTTGTGTTTTACATACAAGTCCTGGTATTTTGGTTTAGCCCACAAACAACATGAAGCTCATTTGAATGCCTTAATTTTTCCTGCCTACTGCAAACCAGACTTTTCCCCAGCATCAATTATGCTGCAGGGAACTGCGTATGTAAAACCACACCAAAAACTTGGAAGCCTGTATAAATGTATTTTCATTTCTTATGAAGGCCTGTGCTCTTCTCTCTGTGTTGTCTGTGGGTCACCTTGTTTTTCATCATTGCTGATGACTACACTGGGGCAGATGTACTGTCCATTATACCATATTTTTCCTCTGGCAAACAGTAGGAAGTGAGTGGTGGCCACTGAGAAGAGCTGTCTAGGGCTTGTATAGAGCTTCTTATTTCTGTGCATGGAAACCCAATCTAGAACTGAGGTTATGACAAACTGGTTTCCTGCAGCCCTCTCTTCCAGTGACCATTGCACTAATGCTGGGTTTCTAGGGATAAAATTTTTCCAAGAACAGGCTTGGTTTAGAATGCTAAGTGTATTTGTCTGATGTGCCTGGGTGGATTTAGCTGTGATGGCTGATGGGGACGCTACCCACTGTCCCAACAGCAAGGACACCTGTGGAAGGCTCCACTTCACAGCCCAACGTTTGAACCCGAACTGCTGCTGATTTCACGTTATTACACAAGGTTGTAAAATGGGATGGGTACAACCCATCAGCTCTCTGCCAGCGTGTGGCACCTCAGGTGGTGATACCTGCAGTGATGAGTTAGGGCTTTACAGGACAGACTTTCCATGCTTTGCCAAAGCTCCCTCTGAAAGAAGCAACCACAACAGTGTGACACCACCAGCATTAGGGACCAAGACACTACACTGGATGTCTCTGATGTGCCATAATACCAGTTTTTATTTCTTATTCTTTGTTTCTTACTAAGCTACTGGCTGCAGGAGGCAGGGAGAAATATGGTCAGGAAGAAGTTCAGTCCACACATGCTCTGATGTTTGCATTTTCTCCCCCCAAAGCATTTGCTACCGGGAGTCACTGGAGACAGGACGCTGTTCTATATGGACTTCTGAGCTGATGCAGGTTGACTGTTTTCCTGGTTTTAAATACCGTAGTGCTGGAATTTGGCCAGATCTCCTAGGGCCTATATGAAGATAACAAATCAAAATGTCTTCCCCAAAGAGCAAACAATTTAAGTTTAAGACAAGAAAGACATGGGAACAGAGACAGTCTGGGGAGTATTAAGAACAAGTTTAAGATTTCCAGCTATTAATGAGAAAAGGTCTTTCATTTTTCATCCAGCTCTGGGGAGGACATCTGAAGAGTTTGGATTTCAGTTTCCCGGGCTGGGGAGCCATGCTGGCAGGGTTGTTGTTTATCTCTCCTGAGAAACAGCATGTTTCAAGTTGAGTCTCTATCAAATAAAGGTTATAAAAAAACATTTAGTTTGCTGCTTTCTCAGCTGTGCACAGCATTTGTCTGCATCCTTTCTGCTAGAATATTATAATAGTTTCTTGTAAGTGCTGAGCCTTTACTGCTGACAGCTGCTGAGAAATGATGTTGTCATGAATCATGCTTGCAAACACAGTCCTGTGATGTGACCAGTTCTCAGCCCCCATAATTAACAGCCAATTACTTCCTCCCAGTGAAGCCAAAACTCAAGCAGATGAAAGAAATAGTGTTGTGGGAGCAGATGTGTTGTATCAGTTCCTGTGTTCTTTACAAACATACAGAACGCTGCAGACCAAACTTAGCGTCCGTTTACATCCATAACACAGCTCGGAAGAGTGGAAGCTCCTAATACCCAGCCTGGGTTTGGCCATCTGTGCTCAAAGTGCATGAGGGAAGTGGAAGGGAGGAAGGGTTCATTACAACTTCAAGCTGATATGGTTGCAATAACAGTAGGTCACCACTTTAGAGCTTTTTGGCTATTCCCTCAGTGTAACAGTCTGTCTTTATTAATGGATGTGTGTGCACATGCATAAGCACATGTAGGAGAGAGCTGTATACTACAGATGCCAAAAGCCCAAACCAAGATATTTACAGTCCCGTGGCTGCAGCCCTGCCTGCTCTTTTGTTTAACCAGGAGACCCAAAGCTGAGCCTTTTCCATCTGGAGTTTGTGTGGCAGAAACCAGTGTGGTTTAGGAGGCAGAACTGGCTAATGGGAGCCAGGAACTCCTGACCAGAGCCTGCAGCTAGTAATTTACTGAGTTTTTCTCTTCTTTCTGGATTGTTTTTTAACAGAATTTCATTTTTGTTGGTTCACTTATGCAGGAATCATTTCCTGGGAACAGATGACAGCCCATAAGATGTTCTTAAACTTTTTGCTTCCTTTTTCTTTCATCATTTGGTATGTGCAGTATTTGACTGGGCAGCTAAACTGCACAATGATGATCCTGTTTCCTGAATGGCTGACTGGGAATTTTAAAGTAGGAAGAGTTAAATCAGGATTTCAAAAGGACTCTTTGATTTGGATGTTTCATTATCAATCCTACATAGTCCTTGGGTTTGTGAACATAACATTCGTTGTCAAAATTCATTAATATCAGAAGATGTCAGTGGAAATCATAGAATCCTAGACTGGTTTGGGTTGAAAGGGACCTTAAAGCTCACCCAGTTCCAACCCCTGCCACAGAGAGGGACACTTTCCACTAGAGCAGCTTGCTCCAAGCCCCTGTGTCCAGCCTGGCCTTGAACACTGCCAGGGATGGGGCAGCCACAGCTTCTCTGGGCACCCTGTGCCAGCGCCTCAGCACCCTCACAGGGAAGAGCTTCTGCCTAAGAGCTCATCTCAGTCTCCCCTCTGGCAGGTTAAAGCCATTCCCCTTGGCCTGTCCCTACAGGCCCTTGTCCAAAGCCCCTCTCCAGGTTTCCTGTAGCTCCTTTAGGCACTGGCACTGATCTAAGGTCTCCTCTTAAGGAGCCTTCTCCAGGCTGAACCAGGCCAACTCTCTCAGCCTGTTTCCAGAGCAGAGCTTCTCCAGCCCTCGCAGCATCTCCTTGGCCATGTCTCTCTTTGTGTTGGGTGCCCCAGAAATAATGACTATCTAAAAATCACTAAAGGTTTCTCTTCTATTTGCTTGATCATCGCTGGTGTAAAGGTGGTGGTTGTGGCGCTGATGTCTTTTCCACAAATATGTGATAAATTTTAACTAAAACCCCATAATAATCCCCAAACCATAAGAATAAATGTGGAGTTTGATTCCACAAGATGAGGTTTTAAAAGGATGTGTAAAAACATGTGAGTGTTTAAGATTTCTGCTTCCTTCTGTTGAACAAAATAATGTCTGGAATGGCAACCTGCTCACCCAGGTGAATGCTGTGCATAAAGCTGAATGTGCTATGAAATGAGCATTCTTCATCTTCTGCAGTATTCTTTAACTCTGGATCTCTTCAAACCTGCTACTGACTGTCTGGCTTTGGAACAAGCTACTTTGCTGCCTCTGCTGCTTCTATAAAATATGTTGAGAACATTCACAGAGAGGCTGCAGGAATTAGTATTTCTATAATTCTCTAAACATTTGAAATTGTAAAATATTTGCAGATGTAGGGCCATATGGAACCACAGAGCACGTTTTTATCCTTCGTATACTACATTTCTGACCAGTAAGAGTCTCTTGGCTGGCTGCTTCTCAGCTGTGAGCCTTTTGGAGATTTCTTTTTGGAGAATGAGTCACCCAGACTGTGCTCCCCAGCCACAGCACTTCCCACCTCCCGCCCTGTTGGGTTGTTGCTTTCAGATCAATAGTGGTGCAAAGTGAGAGTCTGCTCCTGTCTACATGAGCGAGCATCCTGTGTTCAGCTGGTCCTGGGATTCAGGGATTCATGCTCTGGGATCAACAGCAGTTCAAATCAGACCAAGGAACAGGCTCTCGACCTTCTGTAATGTTTTGCCAATGCTTTCCTCTGCAGTTGCACAATATCCGCGTGTATCTGAAAGGCATGTGAAAGCATTGCCCACCTGCTAACCCTGCCAGCCCGGCCAGAACCGAGTTTCATAATGTGTCATTTGTATTATTTTCCTCAGTACTTTCCTAAGGCTGCTCCCTTCCCTCCTTCTCTCCCCACCACTCCTCCTCCACAGAACTCTAAAAGTTTTATGGGGTTTAACGTGGCCTCTCACCCTTTGTAGTTGCATAATGCTAATGAAATAACTAACAGATCATCAAAATTATCAGCATGGATTTATGGAGCATATGGCATTCAACTTCAGTCTTTCTGGTCAGCAGAAATCCCCCATGTCTAATGAAAAGCCAGACTGTTTTTCAAAGGGAGAATGTGAGAGCTGGAGAAAACCCGAACACTCACTTCTGTTAATGTGCCTGTAAGGAGCAGAATTGCCTTAACTTCCCATCCCTGTGGGGCTCTAGAGAAACACACCATCAGGCAAATGTTCCAGGACACTTCCAAGTGCCATCCCAAACCACTTCCTTTCTCTTTAATATTTTGCTAGTGTGCTGCCTTCCCGTTTATCTTCATCCTCTCTGCCACTGGCAGCCCAGAAGAGAAAACAGTTTGTCCTACTAACAGTGACTGGGACGTGACATTGGGTGGCAGGGCTGTGGCTGCAGGGGGGATGTGATCAAGACTGGTCATATCTCACCATCACCAGCATGCCTGTTCCAGAGGAAGAGAAGAGGTTATCAGCCCTTGATGTTCCTCTCTATCTCTCACCCTTGAATTCTGCCTCAGTATCTCCTAACCTCTCAGGAGAACCTTGAAGTGCATTTCTGATTTTGGAGATGGCTTTGGTGTTGTGTTTCTATTGATTCTTGGTGGAACACCAACAGCTTTGTCAAGTGTTCAGTGAAAACTGGCTCTTTAAAGCCCATTTCTGAGAATCTTGTACCTGCCAAAGTGCCAGTGATTGCCCTGGGGCTTCACTCACAGCACTGCTGGCAAAAGGGGCTCATAAAGCAGAACTGCTGCTTTAAACTTTTCTACAGCCTTGGCCTTTTGAAAATGATTGCAATGAGTCTATTTTAGGACAAACTGTCCAATGACATCCTGGTCATTTAAAAAAATCCACAGGAAATTCTGAATGTGAGTCATGCCTTTGTCTTGGTGTTTTTCAAGGATTTTTGGAATTGATTAAAAAAAGAAAAGGCAGCGATCCATGATGCTGACAGAAACAACCACAGAAAGCCCATGTATTGAGAAGTCACTCAACAAAGAAAGAGCCTCTCTAAGCTCCAAATATTTATGTGATATGAAGTCTTTCTAATTACCAACTCCCCACAACGCCCCCAAACCCAAGGCTGGGAGTGACCTTGTGCCCTGCTGTTTTCTCCTACCTGAGCGAGCTGAGTTTTACTGCTTGGTGGTACAAAAGGTCTGCACTGTGGGACACCACAAAGATCCCAGATGTTCCCGAGTATCAGATGCTTTAGGAGCCACGTAGAGGGATTAATCCTGTGCTCCCATCTGGAGTTTACAGATTCCTGATGAATGCATTAACGGGAGCTGCCAGCTCGCTGCGTTCCAAGCGCAGGAGTAAACTGCTGTAGAGCTATATAGAAAACAGAAGCGCTTCAAGAGGAACTGGGACTCTGGAGAGGCTGGAGCCTTCAAGAAAAATCCCTGTTATGCGACTTCACAGTGTTTTCACCTTTAAACTGAACACTGTCTTTGTTAGAGATATGTGAAACCTGTTTTGGAACTTGTGATCACAGGTCTTTTATCTTCATGACTTAACACAGGGAATCATTCTGAATCACACAAGAAATGCCCATGGTCCTTAACAAAAAACCATTTGTATCAAAGAGTATTTAAAATTTATTGTAGTAAACCTTATTTTCCTTGTCCTCTCATGCCTTTCGTCAACAAGCAACAGCAATTAGACACTAGGATGAAGATGAAATCTTTCAACCTATAAGCAGTTTCTCCTGAAAGACCTGAAGTCTTTTCCCATGACTTTTGGGGACAGTCCTTGTTCTCAGGAGGGGCACCATCCATTTTCTGTGTGAGACTGGACTGCAAAATGTTCATCCTCAAGTTATGGCCTTTTAAATAACAATGAAGCTGGATTCAGACTGGTGTTGAACCATGCAGAAGCACGGTTAGAGGCAGCAGCAGCCCTCAAAAACTAAGTCAGACCCTGACATTGCAGTACTGGTTTATGAATAATATAGACTTAAAAGCAAAAAATAACCCTGGGTTTGTCAGTTTTCATTTCTGCATCCTGGTCAGATTTGTAAATTTTTCTTTCTGACTTTGAGAACTAGATTTCTCTTCTCTTCTCATGAGCTCTTAGGCAGAAGCTCTTCCCTGTGAGGGTGCTGAGGCGCTGGCACAGGGTGCCCAGAGAAGCTGTGCCTGCCCCATCCCTGGCAGTGTTCAAGGCCAGGCTGGACACAGGGGCTTGGAGCAAGCTGCTGTAGTGGAAGCCATCCGTGCCCGTGGCAGGGGCTTGGAAGTGAATGAGCTTTAAGGTGCCTTCCAAGCCAAGCCATTCTAGGATTCTATGATTTCATGACTGCAGTTCAGGGCTGTCCAAAGAGCACTAGAACACAGTGTGTGTGTGTGTGGGGGGGGGGGGGGGGGGGGGGGGGGGAACTGGGTAATTCACTTCACAAAAACACACCTCTAGACTGAATTATCTGAATTAAAATGCTTTTACAGATACTCTTAGTTACCTTATTATGGATGCTACCCCTGAGGAAAAGATCTGGCTGCCTCAGTTTGCTGTTTTCGTTTATTAAATGCTACGTGATTGATGTTAAGAGATACTACATATCAGTTAATAGTTCAGCAGTTCTTGGATAGAAGGTAGCCATTGTCCTCTCTGACAGAGGACCCCTGACTTGCAGGTGAAGGTGGCTGAGCTTGTGTCAGTGGACAAGGTACCAGCAGATGGTGCTCAAGAACATGAAATGTTCTCCCAAGGTTTTGAAGGCTGTTGAGTTTCTGAGGTTTTGCACTCCAAATGGCTGCTGTCACTCATCAGTTTTGTCATCCTCTCTCCACAGGCATGGGGATGCAGGCTTGGCTATTCGGGAAGCATTCTGTGTTATTTTGCATAAGGAAAAATCCCCATGTGGCTTGGGCAAAGGTCCAAGTCAGAGTGCTGAGATGGGACAGCAGCCCACAGCCAGTGCTTGCATGGAATATGGGAAACTGGCTGTTCAGGGATCCCTTTCCTGGTTGCCATCATAAGTGTCCATAGACATGCAGAGCAGTGGGGAATGCAGCAGAGCCTTTGTGTTGTGCTACTGGCACATTGCTTCCATAACTCATGTATTACATTCACTTTTGCATCATTCCTACCTCTTCATTTATGGTACAAATCACTCTGATGCGCAGTGAGGGACTCTGTTCAATGTAATAGTGGGAAAATAAGTTTGATCAGGTCTCGCTGCAGAGGCTTTACAAATGGGTGTGTTTTTTCTTTAAGCCCTACTGTATACGTGAAAAAGGAATCCTATGCCCCAAGTCGAGTGAATTAATGTTTTGTAAAAGGAGGGTGTAATCATTTATTAGCATTGTGCTGGACAAAGTTCTTTGTCTTTGGAGATTTGGCCCAGGGCCCAGATTCAGGCAGCCTCTGCCTTTTGCTTTAGTCTCCGAGATAAACTCTCAATGAAACAACGCTGGAGTTGCACCAACTGACATGGATCCAGGGAGCAAACCTTGTCAGGAGGAACAGCTCGGAGCAATGCCAAGCCCAGGAGAGGTGGCAGAACCTTTCATAGATGTTTGGGGTGTTTGTGGGATGAGGGGATCTGTGTGCAAGGCATGTCCAGGTTCAGGTTTTACTGAACTGAAGCTGGTTTGCTCATCCCTCTGTCCAGATCTTATTAGAAGAAGGGCCTGTTTCACTCTTTTCTTTTTCCTATGGAGTACTGAATTTACTACTTTCTAAATATCAGAACATTCCTGGCTTGTTTTCAGCTTTTGGTTGTGTGTTCATTTTCCTGTGGACACACACTTCAGAGCTGAGTTGGGCTTTGTTTGAAAAACACCTCCAACTTCAAGGGTAAACCCTTTCCAGTATGAACGCACTTAATATACTATGAATGTCACTTGGAGCGTTTTCCCAACGTAATCTCTTTAAAGGTTAATCATAAAGTGAAAGAATGTGCTCTGGATTCTGACACAATGCCTGACAAATATTTTCAGCAGGCCACCGCTAAAGAAACACAGGTGTGGTCTCGCTCTTAACGTCTCTGAACTGGTGGTGTATCTTTGGAGAAACAAAGATAAATTGAGAGCTTAACCCATTGGCTTCTTGGCATTTAAAGGGAAAAGAAAAAAAAGAAACTTCCACTTGTTCTGGTTTTGCTCATCCATAATTCCCCGGGGGGAGATCGTGTTTCAGAGGGATGAAGTCCTCTTGATATCTTTATGAAAAATGCAAACAATGTGTTATTTTTAATGGTGCCTCTTGAATTCAGCAGGATGCTCCGCAGCCCCAGGATTTACAGGGTGAGCTTTAGACTGTTTTGGACTTCTATATAAACAGTTTAAACCAGATTCAGTAATCTTATTGAGATATAGTAATAATTTCTGGGATTAATCCTGATTATTTTATTCAAACAAATCTATCATGCACTGTTCTTGTGTACGCTGAAGAAAAAGGAGTAGTTTTAGGCTTGTTTCAGTTTTGCTTCAGCGCCAAAGGGAACGCATGTATCTGTTCCTAGTAACTGGGGACGTCTTGGCTTCTTCTCCTGTAAAGTGCCACCCTCTTTTTCCTAATATAACTTGTCATTTCCTTCTTTAGTCTTAGACCCTTGAATTAATAGAATTTGTTTTGTTTTGCTTTGTTTGTTTCCTGAGATAGGATTGTATAGAGGGAAATGGGATGTTTGATGGAAACGTAGGAAATCTTTCCAGCTCTTGTCCTGGTCATGACCACAGCTTCTACTAAACTATGTAATGTTACTGTCTACTTCAGTGATTTCTCTTGCATTCTGAGGGTAACTGCATTTCAAGAGTTGATATTCTAGTGGCAGAAGTGCCAGGGGAAGTAGTCTGCCTGACTTTGCTAATGCTTCTTGCATTATCATTAGAGAGAGGGAAAAGAAAGCTTGATGCAAGGTGTAAATAGGTATCTCGTACAGCAGCTGCTTTACTTGTGCCCATTTTGGTTTCTCCTTTTAATACCACTTTAGGATGTTCTCAACCCAGGCATGTTCCCACCTTTCCCCTGAATCCTCCAGTGGGGAGAGGGAAGGAGGAGCAGAAGGCACCAGAGTCCACTCCCTCTGACAGCCAAATGCATTTCTGAAAGCAAGTGTGTCAGACAGCACTGCCTGCACGCGGGTAGGGACATCTAACCCTATGGTCAGTCCCTCTTCTATTACAGGCCTCATTTTCCTAAGCTCTTCAGTTTTTATCCTTCCCTGAGGATCCTGTTACTCCCATTTCCCAGGTATGACAGTAAGCCACAAAAAGATGGAGACTTGCCCTGTATCTTCCTGAAAGTTTGTGATAGGGCAAGAAATGCAATTCATGTTGCTAACATCCTAGGTTACAGCACTGAACTCTAGCCCTCCTTCCCCTGATTGCATTGGGAGGTCTGTGGCTCATGGAACCTGTACACAAACCCCACATGGGAATGCAGGTTTAATGCCATCCATTAGTCCATGGACTTTCACCAAGGAATTCCTTCACTGAGGCACGCAGTCCAGGCTTGACATGAAGAACTGATTAACGTGTTTGAAAAAACAGAACAGTACTTTCCAGTTCCTTCACATATCATTTCCATTTTCCAATGTTTGAAATCTGGTCGAATTAAAATTTAGCCTTTTGGAAGTCTGAGGGGGGAAAAAACCCTCCTACTAATAGATATTCATTCAAGTGGTGCTGTAAACTGACCATTATGATATTTCATTTGTCAGCATGTGCTACAATCACTTGTTCTGGATCCCTTGGGCAGACTGCCTTTCAAATCAATATTAATTATGTACCACTAGACAGTAGCTAATCTGAAAGAAAGAACAGGTTTCATTTAACAGATGACTGATGCTTCCCCAGGAGCGTTTTGGGTTTGTTTTTTCCCTTTTGAGAAATCTTGCTACTTGCTCTATACTATAATCACATGTCGTGGAGCGCTGATTGTGTTTTGCTTTGTCTAATAAAACAACAAGAAATATATCACCTTGTTTTCCATAAACCTAACATTGAATTCCCAATTACCGGCATCTCATAGCTGAGATCCTGTAAGCTCCATCAACGTAGAAGTTCAGCTCCAGCACCTAATGCCTTCAGAGAGCTCACCCCTGGGTAACATTTTTATTTTTCCTGGCAACTCTCCAGTGCACAACAGAGGAACCTGAGGAAAGTGGCTTTGAAATGTGTGTTTATTGCATTGTCATCATGCCAGGACTAGCCGCTCGTCTGGAATCTGTAAAACCTGCTCCTCATAAGGCTCTGAGTTTCTGGAGAGTGATCTGTAATAACCATGAGCTCAATGCTCTGCTGGGATGGCTGAGCCTGACAGGCAATTTCTGGTAGGGTTAGATGTGTGTCCACTTTCTTTCTTCACTGGGAGTGTAAACTGAAAGTTGTCTGTGTTACAGATGATGTAAAATCTTGTATAGCAAGAGGGTTAGTAATTAGTGAAATTGAGGATGTTTGACATATATTTGTTATTGTAAAATTAGATAGATAGGAGTAAGAATCAAATTAATATAGCTGTTAATTTGAAGGTGCTCATTGAACTGGGAGAGAGGGCTGGGAAGTTTCTCAGAAGATCTGAACTGACAGTGGGGAGATTAAGATTGGATAGAAGGAACAAGCTCTTCCCTGTGAGGGTGCTAAGGTGCTGGCACAGGGTGCCCAGAGAAGCTGTGGCTGCTCCATCCCTGGCAGTGTTCAAGGCCAGGTTGGACACAGGGGCTTGGAGCAACACTGCTCTGGTGGAAGGTGTCCCTGCCTGTGGCAGGGGGTTGGAACTGGATGAGCTTTAAGGTCCCCTCCAACCCAACCCATTCCAGGATTCTGTACTTTATTGCCCCTTATTTTTTTCTTGACCCCATTTGCAGATGCCTTGCTAGATTTTTGGTTCTACTGCTTCTGGTGGGTACCTCAAATCTATCACATGCCCTGCGGTGATGCAGTGTCCTCACAGTCTCATCTCCATGTAGTTGGAGGTGCTGGTGTTTAGCATTTTTCTAACATGAGTTGTTCGTGGATTCGCAAAGAGCAAAGCGTGACTTGAGCTGGGCAGGGTGTCACTGATACCTCGCATTGCTGCATCTCTGGTTGCTGCTTCAGCCCTGCCCTCTTGCTGTTCCTGACGGCTGGAATGGATGTGAATTTGGGCCTCCTTTTTGTAGGTTACAATATCTGTTAATCAACATTCTTGGGTCTTCCTTCATCGCCGTAACTCACTTGAGCCCCGTAGCTAGAAGAAAACTCTGTCAACTCTCCATGTAAACTGAGACATCACTGCTGTGAATAGTGCTGGAATTTTATTTATTAAGTAAAGACTCTTGGATTTCTAGCTCTTGCTTTGGAATGGCAGCAGCGAAACACTACCCTCCCCTGCCTGTCCCTAGAGAAAGGAAGCCTGTAGTAGAGCAGGCAGTGCAGGGTCAAGGGTCAATCTCATGATATAGGTGGCCCAACCACAGCTGCATCTCGAAGGCATGCTTTGAAAAGGAAGGAGTATCTTCATGGGGCTTAGCACAAAGTCCTCCATGCCAGGGCAGAAACATCTGCTGAAGGAATCATTAGGGAGAGACAATCCCCGCTGCGCTCCTCCTGTCATCACTATCCGATGTACCTTTATTCCATAGTTGTGGATTTGCATCTGTTACCTCTGAATCCTAAAGAAAAACCTTTAAAGAATAATTTCAATATTAGATGAAGGCATGGCAGAAACCCCCTTTAATTGGGGCAGTCTTTTTAAGTAGCAAATACTTTGAAAATCATAGTTCTAGGACTGCAACATGAACAACGTGTAAGAGCGCTGTGGTTGGGGTTTTTTGCCTCTCTTGTTTTGCCATCTCTGCCAATGGGAACAAGTGTTCTCACTGAGAAAGTGGCCTTTTCATTATCTTATGTATTTCTTTGAAAACGGGGGGAAAACCAAAACAATGCAGCCAACAGTGTGAACACCGTCAGGGAACTCTTATCTTTTCATTCTCAGTGCATTAGGAAATATCCCTGGGGAAGCTGTGGGAGGGGGACTTGAAAGTCTCCAGACATTTAGATTAGGGAATGTAAGAATTTAGGGAAGTCTGAAATGAAAAATAAAGAAATTGGAATGGGCATCATGTGCTGCTTGTAAGGAGCTGTATCTTAACAGAGGTGCAAGTTACTCGTGTATATACTCAGACTCATATCTAAATACCCCTTTAAAATTAACCATTTTTATCATTTTGTGGTCCACTTTCTCATGTCTTTATTTGAAAACCACACAGTTAGGAGCATGAGAGACTTCCTCTTTTGAAAGAGCTGTTGTACAAATGCAGTTATGTGCTTCCACTTGTACCAGCACGGAAGTACAATTGAAACATAAAAGCAATATGAAACCCTTCTCAGTTTGGCCTTCTCCTGTTTGTTGTTGTTGTTAAAAAGAGTTTAGAACAAACCAGGTAACACTCCAGGAAATGGTTCTTAATGTTTTAAATATATTGTTTTAAATTTAGGTGATCCTTCACTTTATTAAGCGAGTGGGGGAATAAGGAGCATTGTTGTAGGTTCCCTGTTTACAAACTCTGCCTGCTGTTATTCCAGAAATAACCAAAGAGCACAATTCACATAAGCGCTATCAGAAAGCGGATCGTCTGAATCAAAGCTTCAAGCTGAAATTTGTGTTTCCCAGTTTAACTTAACCTCATTTACTGGATTTCTATTCAGATAAAGATGTAAATAAGATACAAAAATGAAATTGTTAGAGGCGGATGTGAACCGAGATGCACAGATTCTTTCCCTTGTGTCCTGGCTTTGACCTTTGCTTGTGCAAATGAGTGCCTGGCTTTGCAGGCCCAGTCACCTAGAACTCCCTTGGCATGTTGGGTACCATTTAGACCTTGCCCTTAACAGTGGTTGAATCTCTTTGCATGCGGTGTCTGAAGGTGAGCCACCTACAAGACGGAGGGTCACTATATGGTGACCTTAGAACTGATGGCTTTGAGGTGCCTGGCTCAGCCTCCTGCTGAACTGTGAATTTGGTTGGCTTGGGTTAATGAAGTTGGGTTGCCAATATTTCCTGTCCTCCTGAGCTGGAAGCATTTCCTTGTGTTCACCCGCCTCTTTATATCCATCTCTTTTCCTGTTCCAAATGCAGGCTTGGTAGCCAGAACTGTCATTTTGTAACGCACATTTTCAATGCCTGGTTTATGACCAGAGTATAGTAATAATGAGTCCCAGGCCTCACAGATTTGAATGTGTCTGAGGATCTGAGTCTGTGAGAACCCAAACAGTGAGACATTATAGTCATTGAGGGTGTCAGTTAGTAACATAGAAGTAAAAATGGTTCCTACACAGCCTTCTGCACACTCATTTGATTTGTCCACTTACTCATGGCCATGTATCTGCAGACTTTGCAGGGTATGTGCATTTGTTACGTGTTACAACTGTGGCTTTTCCCTTGAATGCTTCCATTAGAAAAGCACTTTACATTCCCCCAATGTCTGCAGTCTAATATATATAAATCTGGATTTATTGGAAATGTCTTTCCTTACTTTTCAACTTCTCTCAGAACATTTATTGGAGAAGATGCATTTGGCGCTATAGGCTGTGATACAGCAGGACTGTGTTTCACCTTGCACTGACATTTCTCTAGAAAAGCACAGTCCTCCCCAGCTAAGATTTAATCTGCTTGGCAGAGCTCAGTACAAGCCTACAAACCCTCTGGGATGGAGGCACTGGGAATCCATATCACACAAGGCCACAGTTTTCTTCCTCTCTGGGGGAATTTTTAATCCAGGCCAGCACTTCACTGTGGGGTTTGGCTCAGTAGTGGAAGTGGAGCTGCTCTCTAATTTCTCAGTATTAGATGGTGACCCAGTTATTGGGTGCTTACTGTGTGGACATGTTGCTTTAGTTTAACAGCAGGATGGCAGGAGAAACAAGCAGCGAGAGAACAGTGTCTCAGGGTGAACAACCCAAATGCCTGGTGCTCGTGTGGGACAATGGCAGGACCAGTGGCTTGGAGGAGTCTGGCTCAACCTCACATTACGTTTATAGAGCTGGTCTGCATGAGCACGGATTCCAAGAACAAAGGCAGGCTGCATAGATTATAAGGGACTCCCATTCTCCAGGAACTGGGAACTCCTTGGGACAGCTACAGGTGTCAATTTGAATGTTCTGAAGAAACAAATACTGCTGAGTCTGTGGTAAAGCTGTGGTAGGACACACAAGTAAACTGCTGTTTAATTTGTTTGGGGTTCTTTGCTCTTTAAAGAAAACCTTTCTCATCACCTTCTTATACCTGATTGAAATCCAAAGGCTATGTCTTGGAACGCAGGATTGTTCTTGTCACCCTGGGAAGATGGGGAAAAATTGTAGGTGTCCCTTTGGTTTACACAGAGAGTCCAGGACTTCAGAATATGGTGTGATGCTAGGAAAAATCACATAACTTCCAAAGAAAAGATTCCAGGAAAACTTCTGAGGAGGAATATGAATAGAATAATTATGCAGCCAGTACAAAAGTGAACTGAAATCGATCAAAGAGTAACTGAGGCCTGGTAGAAAGAGGAATGATTTTTTCTGAAACTCACACTTCACTCTGTTACAAGCAACTTCCTGACTCTCCCAATACTGACTCTGTAATTTGGAGCTACTTTTAAACTTTGGAAGTCCCACTGACTTCAATGGAATTTCTTCAGGTGTTTCTTAAGCATATACTTACATTTTCAGTTGTGGCCCATGGTGCTCAGCTTTTGACTGTTCACCAGATTAACTTAGAACCTCTAAATGAATTTTGTTTTAGCTGTGTCAAGGCTTTGTTGTAGCATAGAATTTTAACAGAATGAGACAAATTGGGAGCTATGTGTAGAGTAAAGTCTCTCCAGACAGGCCCATGCTTCATCCTCCAGCTTTACTACCCTGTTGTGGCATAATGTGTTGCTGTGAGACAAATCTTAATTGTAAGGAGGTTGTGTAAAGAGTTTGCTGTACAAACCAGCATCTTACCAATAAATCTTGTGTACCAATTTCTTAAACCCTTAATTTAACACAGCAAAGAACCCAAGCTCTGAGAGAAGCGTGAAGATGCTTCTAGTATCTCATGAGATCTTAGTCAAGAAGCTCTTTCCAGACATTATTAGCTGCTTTTTTCGTCACCATGTGCTTCTGGAACCCTTTAACTCATTCCAGAGAAGGCATATTAAATTCAATTCCTTATAGGCTACTGAATGCTGCTGGGTTTTTTTGTTTTACAAATTAATTCCTAACAGTTCCAAACCACCTCCTCATACTGAGCCTGCAGGACTGAGATAGTTGATGTAACCTCATGTGAGAGAGGAAACATCTTGTTCATGTCCAGCCCACCTTAAGGTATCTTGTTTCTTCATGGGTCACCACCATCTAAGCATGTAAGTTCAAAGAGATGCTGCAGAGCCAAGGAAGCCTTCTGCTATAAGTATATGGTATCTGAGTGCCCAAAAGACATTGATGTATGGTTTTCCTAAAGCTGCCCAGCAGAACTGAAAAGGTTGGTACAACACCCTTTGGCAACTTTTTAGGTGGGACCACGATTTACCTCCTTGCCGTGATACTCAAACTGTAACCTATATCTACAAACCCTTTGGCAACTGTTTAGGTGGGAGCGTGATTTACCCCCTTGCAGTGATACTCAAACTGTAACCTATATCTACAAATTAAAGTCAAGGATTTATGAACCTTGGAATATTTTACCCATGCCTCTGAACTGCCAAGAGTAACTATTCTGGGCTGGAACCCAAAACATAGTTTACTGAAATTCCACTGCTTTAATGATGAGGGTTTTTTTTCCCCCTATAGAAAACAATATGAAACATTTTGCCATCCAAACATAATTACATTCTGCATCTGGAATTTGTTGATATTTCCTTTTGCTGCTCAGATACATTCAATTCAATGAAATGGTTACTGAAAGCCATCGTATCCTAAATCTTGGTTCCTGTCAGTTGTTGTATCTCTTCCATGACAAAAGGGAACTGTTGGATGGTGAATTCTGGCAGTCACTGGCTGTCCTTTCTCTCAAGAAGTTTTAAAGAAGTAGATCACTCAGGCTGAATATATCTTGGGAACGAAGATTAAACCATTTGGGTGTACATTGCTCAAGGCAGTCCATGTCTTCTGTGCAGAGGCAGTGAGCTTCCTGTGGCTCTCAGTCAACAGAGATGCTGGAATCAGAATGGAAAAGGCACCTAGAGCTGCACTTGACAGAGGGAGGAGTGTGGATCTGTTACGAGATGTTTGGTGGTGCTGTGGATACTGAAAGAGCAGGATGACAGTACAGACCCCTGCTTGCCGGTGCCTTAAGGAGAACCCCAGGCCTTCCCTGCTCCCTCTTCTGCCCACTATGAAAATAAGCTTTGACCCAGGCCTAGGGAAAGAGCTTGTTCTGCATAAGAATTAGTGTTCAGTCATCAGAGGTGAGCTGCTGCTTGTTCTTTGTTTGATGATTTAAGCATAGAATATGAGTTCCTTCATCCCAGGATGATCTGTGTCAACTGGGAAGGATTAAAAGGAGCCATTGCTGTCAGGGACAGAGGCACCGAAGGCTTCAACACGTCGGGAGCGGTGTTGTGACAAGCTCTCAGGAGGCAATGGCGGGCTTTCAGGTAACCACAGAACGAGCTCTGAAGCAGCCTTTGGAGGAGGGCAGAGGTAATCCACAAACATGGCCCTGGCAGTACACAGACAATCTGATTTTCTCTGGTTCCTGCTCTGGTGGGCAGAGCAAGTGGATGTTTTCCAGATGTTTGGAGAGATGTATTTCTGAAATCGTTGTGTAGGAAAACAAACTACCACATGAAAGGATGCCACTGCCAGGAAAGTAAAGGAGAATGGCATGCATTAACAGTGTTTAATCCTTGTTCTGTTCTTGTATTCTGAGAAGTGGAAGCTTGGGCTGATCAAGAAAACTCCTCTTTACCAAACCTTTACATGTCATCTTCCAGATGGAATATGGACTTAAGTAGGTTGTGCACAAGCAGTCCTAATACAGCCCTTAGGCATCTCCAGTGTTGGGGGTGCCACAGAAATAGCTGGATAGGGAATATGTATGTGTTCTGTTTCTTTCTTTTGTTAGCCTCATCCTCAGAGCATCTCTAGCAAAAGTCTCCCATGATGAGGATGTATGAAGGAGTTCAGGAAATGGAAGATCTTTAGACAGGTGGAGTTACATCAACTCTGATGACTGAATCTTTGAGCAGCAGTTGTGTTTAGACAGGAGATAAAATAGGGGGCAGAAGTGGTTTGATGCAATTCCATGGAAAGAGACATTTGCACTGCCTGTATAAATTTCAGCAGACCTGAGCTTCCTTCAGCTCCACAGGGCTCTGCAGCCCATCCAGCCGCAGTGGAAATGAGGCTGGCCTTTGGGTAGGATTGCGTGTGGATCCTGCGTGGAAGGGCATTTGCTCTGGAACACATTAAACCGATGTGGTCATCAGCTGCAAATGAGCAGTTCTGTGAGAGTCAGGCTGTTTCCTGCCTCTTGCCTGTGCCATTCCGTGGTTTCAGGGGGTTCTGTGTGTGTCTTTCAGCATTTTACAATGAAGATCCCTTTCAATCAGGGCTTTTCTGAAAGTAATTTGGCAAAGTTTAGCTACGTGCTTCTGGCCTGAGAGCTCAGGTTCTGAGCGCGCGTGCTTAGCCCTGTCTGTCATCAGCAACCACTTTAACCTGAGGTGAAGATACAGGCTCTGAAATCCCCCCAGGCTATATTTGTTAAAGCAAGATGGTGAAAGGTGAGGGAGGCAGATTACAATGCGTGGAATGAAACCCAAAGGAATAAATGCACCTTCAGCTTCTACTGTGCTTTTATGAGACCTGGAGAGTAGATTTCATGATTACCTGCTCAGCAATACATGCTGATGTGCTGGCCTTTACTTCAGTCACTGGAAGGTTAACCAGAATTACCTGGCCAGGAGGAATCTCTTTAAGGGAGCACAGCAGGACTCAGAGAAGCAACCCTGGGAGTTGGACTAGACAATCTTTAGAGGTCCCTTCCAACTCAAACCATTCTATGAACTCCCTATGCAATCATATCTATCTCTGAGAATACTCCTGCATCATCTGTTTGGTGATACCCATGTAGTTACGAGCATTAACTATGCCAGAACCCTGCGCTGGCTGGAAAGGAAAGGTTTGGGGGGTCATGGAGCACAAGCTTGGGGTAAGAGCTGAGCTAGTCCAGTCCCTGCAGTCATAGGTCACTGTGTCCTCTCATCTTCCCTGTGATTTATATACAACCATTTTAAAGCACAGTAACATTGTTGTGTGGTTTCTGCTTCTCCCATCCCGTTGGAAGGTTGTGCCAGAATCTTTCTGCACCTTTTTCTTATTTCCAGCAGAAGTTCATTAATGGCTGGCTTATATCCACTGCTTGTTGTGCAAATGTTTTCCTTCGGATTATATGGCTCTTCTTCCTGCTGTTTGCCCTTGGGATTTATCTACAGAGAGCTTTCTGTACCCCTTTTCAACCTCACTTCTGTTGTATCTTAAAAGGTGCGTCTTCACTGTGCCTGAGGGAGCAGTGCAGGAACTTCCGAGCTACTGATTCCAGGTGACATGCAATGGGCTTTGTGTGGGCTTTGCAGCCAGGTCCAAAAAGCTGTTCATGTAATAGTGCTTCATAGCCTGGGTTTGCATCCAAATGGATTCAAGTGTGTCCCCAGCCACTTCAGACACAGCCAGCTTTAGTGAATGGAAGATCATAGTATCATAGAATCCTAGACTGGTTTGGGTTGAAGTGACCTTAAAGCTCATTCAGCTCCCACCCCCTGCCACAGGCAGGGACACCTTCCACTGGAGCAGCTTGCTCCAAGCCCCTGCGTCCAACCTGGCCTTAAACACTGCAGGGATGGGGCAGCCACAGCTTCCCTGGGCACCCTGTGCCAGCGCCTCAGCACCCTCACAGGGAAGAGCTTCTGCCTAAGAGCTCATCTCAGTCTCCCCTCTGGCAGGTTAAAGCCATTCCCCTTGTCCTGTCCCAACAGGCCCTTGTCCAAAGCCCCTCTCCATGTTTCTTGTAGCCCCTTTAGGCACTGGAAGCTGCTCTAAAGTCTTCCTGGATCCTTCTCTTCTCCAGGCTGAACCAGCCTAGCTCTCTCAGCCTGTCAGTGTTGAAGATATCTGTTGAAGTTGTATCCTAAACCTCCTCCTGCCATATTACCTGTTTGATTTGGCTGGGATATCTCAAAGCTTTGAAGCAAACAATCCCTGACCCCCTGCTGCCTTTCTGAGACTTGTAGGCTGTTCAGTGACTTGAAGCAGTCATATAAGATCATACTGAAATTGCTCATTCAGCTCTTAGACTGCAGCAAACTAGCAACTACTTGGTGTGATGTAAAACATGGAAGTTATTAAAGTGAAATAACTTATCTTTGCCTTCTGAAATTTACTAACCATATGGGAAGTTTCCAGGAATAACTCCTACATATCAATTTAGAGCTTGCCAGGAAGGCTGTGTCAGAAATGTATAGGACAGTGCAGCGGTTACCCTGTCACATGGAAAGATTTTCCTTGTGTCCTTTACAAGCACTTGACACTGAGAACAATGCGCTCACAGCAACAATTACATGTTAATGCAGGTTAATAGCAGTTCATGTGTCTGAGTCTTGAAATGCTTAGCTCTCCTTTTCTGGGTTGCTTGACAGCTTTATTACTCCAAATACTGGGAGAAGCCAGTTCAATATGCTGAGCACTATCAAAAGAGTTCTCTTTATGGTCTTAAGAGGGCTTATCTGTAATTCCTGGCTGCACAATCTTTGAAAACTATAATGTTACAGACAGGGATTTTTTTTTTTCTATTTTTTTAACACATGGTTTACTTTTAAATAAAGGCGTTCTGAGACAGAGCAGGGTTACTGTTAACTCTTTTTTTCCCCCTTTAGCTCTCTTAGGAAGACTGCAGATTTGACACAGTTGCTTTGTTTTGTCAGTCTGTGGCAATTCAGTTGAATTATTCAATTTGAAAAGGATCTACATGAGTTATCAGCTAGGGAAGAACTAAAGGCATCACGGAGACTTCAGTGCTCCCTTTGGAGGGCTGAGGGAGAACTCAAGAAGTTCTACTGTCAGTCTCTCTGCCAAGCTGCTTGGAGCAACCTGCTCTAGCGGAAGGTGTCCCTGCCCATGGCAGGGGGTTTGGAACTGGATGAGTTTTAAGGTCCCTTCCAATGTGACCACACACCTCAGTGCTCCACGGGAATGCACATTTGAATTGCCATTTTGAGAGCAAACTGTCTGCGGCCTTGCTGACAATCAAAGGGATGCCTAATGCAGCATCAAGCTGCAAATGATGAGTCAGGCTGCATCTGTGAGCAATAAAGCACCCTCCCCTGGTCCATAGGAGTTGTCAAGAATTCCCAGTAGCAAAGAGGAGGAAAGTCTGGCATGCCATGTCTGGCTTTGATCTGGCCTCAGCTATAGGAAGGACTGGACATAGGTGTTATTTGTCTAATGCTTTTGCCTTCATCTGCAAAGCTTGAAACCTGAGTTTGAAAATGATGCTGTCACTACAAAAAGTGTTCACGTGTTGCAGAGGGGATTTTTGATCTCTGATTTCTTTTGTAACTTCCCCTTATTTTTTTTTTTCCTTTGAGAAATTAAAGTTCTCTTCTTTTCACTTGAATCTCTCTTTTTTTCCCATCCCTCTTTTTGCCCTCTCCAGTTTTACGCCTCAATCTGCAGCACGTATGAGTAGTGCACAGTGCAGCCCTGTGCCATGTGTCCCCCACCGCAGGGTCCTGCCACTGCTGCTCAGCAGGTCGTGGTGGGGATCATGGAATGAGTCACATCAACAGGTCATGCTGAGACATTTCTCCATCCCAGCAGTGTTTTCACTCACAAGACAACTTGCAACTGCTAGAGGGTTCAATCCATGTTAGATGTAACAACTCGCTGTATGCACACAGCTTTTTAAAATGTAAGTTTTATATTTGCCCTTGCTGCAATATTAGAACTGCTCATCCCTATTCTATGGCCACAGCTATATCTGTATCAAAGCATAGTTATTTTCTATATGTTATCAATTACCTGCTGCACTATTCTGCTCTTGAGCTGTATCACGAATCTGGGCATTGGTGTTTTATGCTTTTACAGCTCTGCTCAAATTTCAGCCCTGGAAGAAGAACAAAGAGTGTATATTATGTGTAACTGCAAAAATATCTAAGTAGAATAGGAAAACCATTTAATTGAATACTGATACAACTGGGATGTATAAAGAGGCTATAGCTTTAAATGTATTTATAGGTAACCAAGTGTTTGTTAACAGGCATTGGAAATGTTTGGACATTGCTGTGGGCAACTTGGTTCTTGGCTATCAGGAAAAAGGTGACTTGAAAGTTCTGAAAACCTTCAAATTCTTCGGGCTGAGCTCCTGGTAACTGAAACATCTGAAACCAAGCAGGTTCTGTAAAAATGTAGGGTTTGGGTTTGCAAAATGGCTGTGCTGATCTCAGAGGGGCTGCTCCAAAGCACGGGATAAAAGGAGAAATGAAAGGTTGCAAAACTGACTGTACATTTTTACACTTAATCTAGTTTCAGGGAGTATTTTAGGGTTTTGTAGTGTCAGTGGGGAAAACCACATTTCTGCTTTACACAAAGTACAGATGGAGCCCAGGTCATAGAGAGAAAGAGGAACTGCTTGAGCCAGGGATTATATAGAAACTTATAGTGAATTTCTGTTCACACACAGTTAAACCCCTCTGAAAGGCAGTGAGTGGCTCCCACTGGGAGCTTCCTGCTATGGAGAGGGGGCAGTGGGAGGAAGGTGGTGGGGAGAACATAGTGTTCTCCTACTGCTTTGTTTCTCTAGACCAAAAAAGTGCAACATGACCTTAAGTATATGAGCTGGGCAGTTTCTACTTCTTTTGCAAATTACAGAACTGAAAGTATCAAACCCTGTGTGTATTCATCTCCTTTTAGATTTGTGACTTGAAGAGCTCTTTACAGAGGTGCTGAGTGCGTTGCCTCTCTCCAAACCCAGGGTCTGCGTGGGTCTCAGCTGTATTCCAAATCCATCATAGCCTTAGAATACATGTAAATCTGTTAAGAAGAACCCTCTGAACTTCTTGTTTTCTTCCTCTTCCAAAAGCACAGGCATCAGTACTGAGATCAGGCTGCAGCCAAGGAAATAGGGTCTTTCTATACCATGAGCAAGCCATGCTTTTGTGATATGAAGTTCCCAGAAATGGTAGCAGACGTCAAAATTTGAAACCTCTGGTCATTTTCATCTTATTTATGCTCTTCTGTTAACAAATGCCTTGTTTGATTACTTTTAAATGTTGTGTTTCTGGAACGAAAATAGAATACTGGCTTTTAACTCTGGCTTTTAATTCTCTCTGCCTTATTATTTCAGCTTATGAGAAGGCTGAGAGAGGGTTTTTTGTACAAAGACTGGATTGTTTTAAGATCATTGTAAAGCCAAATGTTTAAATACTGACCTTTTTAACTTACTTCCAGTGCTCTGCAGTAATTGGAAGAAAGCTTGAATCTTTTTCTAGGACTTCTTAAAAGCCCTTAGTTGATGGAAAAGTTTTATGTCAAAATCTTGGCTAGCTATTAGAACAGTCTACAAGACCCTGGTGGAAACCTCTTGTGTTCTGGGATTTCTCTGACTTGTGATATTGCTTTTTAGCTAGACTGACTTTTGTGATAATGAAATGAAAAAGAGAGCTGTAGACATTGTACTTGCCATGAAGCCATGCAGAAGGGGAGTTCAGGATTGGGATGTATTTTGGTTAACAGCTGTTTTACAGGGCTAATGCAAAGGATATGAGGAAGGGGAATAGATGTCAAGCATTTGTATAGAATAGTCTGAAAAGTGCCTCAGAACTGAATATTTATCTGAATTTGGGGAAAATATAAATCTCCACCTGAAGTTCATGGCTGCATTTTCTTTAAACACAGGAGGTTCTGTCCATGCTTTGCAGCTGAGCAATTGTAATGATGTTGCTTAAGCAGAACCCCTTAATCTGGCACCAGAATTCTCTCTTGACCATCAAGGAATGAATTAGAAGTAACAGCAGATGGGGTAAGACTGGTAATCTTTTTGTGTGCTGAAAACAGCTAGAAACCTTTGCAAAAACTCATCCAAACTCATTTTAATTGGTATTAAAAATGTTTATCACTAATTCACTGATAATTGGTGTCTAAATATGTCAGCTCACGGGGCAGAGCTGCAGCTTCTTAGATCAGAAATATGTTCTGTTTTCTCTCCAGCTGGTTTCCTGTAAAGCACTGAATTATTCTAGCTTTTATGGGTCATTGTTAAAAATGGCAGGAAGGGTCATTGTTAAAAATGTTTTCAGAACTTTGATAACCAGTTTATCAACTGATTCACATGTTTAATCAGTTAATAGGTTTTCCTTTTCAGTGCATGGGAATTTCTTTGTTTATCTTAACTGAGTAACTGTTTCTTAACTGTTTCTCCAGTAGAAAGCACTGTAGTTGACTGATAATCTTTTCAAATATGTGGAGTTTGCTCTTGTGAGGCAAGTTCTATGGCCAGATCCTGCACTTTTACTCCAAATAAGTCTGTATTCATAGAGAATAGTCCACTGGGATAAAGTGCAAGGGTTTGCATATGAATGGAACCCCCAGATGGTTCTGTATTCTGGGGGTACAGAGCATGGAGCTGCAGTTATTAGGCAGCTTATGATAAGACTTTTAAAGGCATTTGGGTATTTAAAGAAGAAAGACCAGGTCCTTTTATGAATTTGACTGAGGAGTTGAGTGGTTCCTCCAATACCTGATCAAGAATTTCTTAACATGGTACTTTGTCACTGAAAACGCAAATGTCAAAAGGTGCATGTTTAGCATGAAACACCTTGAAGAACTGAGATCCTCTGCCTCTCCGGTGACCTGTTCTAGGGCTGCCCCACCTTTCTTCTGAAAATGTTCTTCCTAATCTCCAAGCTGAACTTGCCAAGACACCATTTTTGATACTGCCCCTGTTCTGTCATCTGTGTCAAGTGAGAAGTTTGGCTCTGTTGCCATTATAATTTCACTTCAAGTAAGGGGATTCAGTGTAGGCTACTTCCTTGCAGGCTGCTATTAGTAAATCAGCATCTCTTCATCAGACCAATGAAGCCAGGGCCATGCTTCAGAAAAAGCCCACTTTGCCTTACTTGCTGAAAGCTCACTGTTGGCTCATATTCAGCTTGAAAATAGGTTTTTTTTCTGCCATTCCCATTGTAATAAGGCCGGTCTGCTCCTGTGTTTATAAACAAGCCTTAGGCCAAGCGGAACTGTAAACTTGTTTTTTGGTTTTTTGGAAATAAACTCCATGATATTTGCTTTCTATGTAAGAAGCCACTTGGCATGGAAGATACACAATGATAAAGCTGCAAAATTTGAGTTTACATAACATTTATCTGCCTTGAAATTGCAGTTGCTTACAGAGCCCTGCCACACTCAGCTGGGTTCGTAAGAGGACCATATCCAGACAATCACAGCAGCTTCTGGGACCTGGCATTGTATGTGCATATGTGAGAAAGAGTTAGCAGCTTGGTTTCTGTGGTCTGATTTCTTTCTAGATTTGTTCATTCCAGTTGCTGCATGAAGGAAATGTGTTTCGATGAACGTAAATCATAGGGAAAAATGCAGGTTATGCTGGAAACATGGACATGGGAGATTTATTGGTATCCTTGGACTGAGGAAGGCACAGACAGTGGGTTAAGCCACCTCCAAAACTTGTGTTGAGTCAGCCACTGTTTCATATGGAGAATGAATTCACTGTTTTATTTGGTAAATCAAAACTTCCTGAGGCTTGAGCAGGTTCTAGACTTGGAGAAGCATCGCTGTGTATCCACTATGGGGTATTTAACTGTGGATGCTGGAAAACAACAATGCCAGTTTTGCTTATGATGTTTGAATACTTACCTCTTTTAAAACATCTTTTATCCCCAAATATGCTTATTTTAAAAATGCTGCTGTGAAATACGGTAAAAATGAATGGAGTGTGGTGATTGGAAGCTGAGGGGGGCTTTGTTGTCAGTTTTCTGTTCTGTTCTGTTGAAAACCTGCTCTTTGTTGGAAAGTCAGAAGCAAATAAGATCTTCCAATTTGTTGAAGCTTTCTGAAACTTAAACTCGATTCATTAGGTACAGCATAAGTGCAGAGTGTAGGCAGTTATTAGGATTTCAACAGCAAATACTGCAGCCCATGAAACATCAGACTTATTTCCTTCTTGTTTAAAACATCGCACTGCGCTTTGTCCCAGTTAAACGTGCTCTTGAGCTTTTATGTCAAAGTGAATCATGATCTAATGCTCACCAGATTAAATCTAAACGTTGCAGTATTTCCTTTCTAATTTTGGCTCTTCCCACTATGATAATATTATTTGTCTAGTCAGTTATGTGCAAGTGTGAATGAGAAGATGTAATTTTTTATGGGGATGCAAACACCCATGGAATTATCGCCCAAGGAAACCACGCTCCGCTTGCCTTCGCTTGATAATTAGGTAAAACGCATAATAAGATCCATGTCTCTGAGGCTAGCGTGGCCCAAAAGACTTCCATTTGTGTGAATTTCTGGTACAAATGTTAAAGATCCCGGCTACTTAATCGGTTGCTAAGCGACACGCCAAGAGCATTGGGGTTAATGGCCACTGGGCCTAGAGCAGCCTGCTCAGCCGAGCGGGTGCTGAGGGGAAGGGACAGGCAGGGCTGACACTGGCGGCCACCTGCGCTGTGGGTTATTAGAACATTGCATGTCAAAGCTGTGGTGGAGGGGGAGCAAACAGGCCCAATTACCGGGGCTGAAAGCCCCTCTCCAGCCGGCCGTCACTAACACGCCAGATAAAATTTGACATCTCCCCCCCTTCCCCCTGCTCCAAACCCCAATTAATTTAAATGGTTTTACTGAGGGACCGCGGCACTGCTGAAAAGGCAGAGGACTTTGCTTGGGTAATCAGCTTAAATACCGTTTCCTGCCCTCGCTGCTCCAAACTTCCCATTTGGGAGACATAAATACTGGTTTTATTTTAAAATCTTTTTTAGCTCCAATTTCCTCCAGTTTTTTCTGATGTGCCTTCTCCAAGACGCCGTTTCAAAGCGCCAGGATGGTAAAGCCTGTAAACTGGATGCAGGCTGGAACTTCTAAGTTCAATGTTGATTGCCTTTATTGGAAGGAAGGGGTAATGAGGGGTTTCACATGGAAAAGGCACATCTTCTCTGACAGTCAGAAACTGGTGATAATTAGGAAGAAACTCACAGCTTCTTTTATTTTATACTTCTTAAGCATTCTTGCCTAAGTCAGTGTTTTGCATCTCCTGCTGCAGCAGCAGATCAGTGATTTTTTGAAGTTAAAATAAGGTAACAGCTCTATGCGTGCATTTATAAACATATTTATATAGTATTTTATAATTTGTAGTATATAAGACCTGCCGACATCTGTGTCAGTTGTATAATAAGCTTTGAAATGGCAGTACTACAAGACCATGTATAGATAGAAGTTGTTTCAGAAGCATCTTCAAATTCAGTATGAATACATAGTTTGGCTTCTGCCAGGACTTAATTCTTCTCTGCTGTTACTCAAGGGAATTTCCATCAAGTGGAAGAGTGCTTTGCGGGGTCAGGGTCTTCACTCAGGTGAAAGGCTTGAGTGTGTTTAATTTTAGGAGGGTGAGTAATCTGTGGAAACATTCCTGTGCTTCAAATTAGCCGTGCACAGAATCTTATTCCTGTATTCACCAAGAACTTTTTGTCCATCACACCCCCCTTCTTAAACCGATGGGGGAATTCTGTCTTCCAGCAGGAGAGCTTGGGGTCAAAGAAATATCCCGCTCTTGAGAGTGTTTGTTTCTTTTAAATGACAGTATTTCTCTAACTTCACATTCTCTCCTTTTCTTAACAAGCAGTAGCACTTGGCCTAGAAGACAAGCTGCCTTCCAGCCACAATCCCTCACCATAGCTGATGCAGCGGTGACCTCCACAGATGGCAGCCAGCAGCAGAACCACAGTGGGACCTGCAGCGATACAGTGAGTCCATCTTCCTTTTCCTACCTGTCATGCCATTCTCAGAAATTCCTGCCCAACCACTTTAGGGATCTATCTGAAACTCTCACATGTTTTTAGACTAGAGGCTGTAAGTGACACTACGCAGGTTTCTGGAGACAGGTACGTGTTACGCGTTAGGAGAGGTTCATCTGCTCCTTAAAGCCCAAGTTAGGAACTGTGTGGCTGTTCTGGGCTTTCAATGCTTACATGAGGTGTACGTGTCCACCTGCACACAGTGTGTGTTTGACAGTCTGTGTTCAGAACCTAACTGAAATCTCCTAAGAAATGTTCAGAAGCTACTCTGATGTTAAGGAAAATTGGTCTGCAGAAAAATCCAGTCTTTTATCCCACCATTGTAATGGATCAATCTTTGTTTCACAAGGAAGGGGCTGGGTGGTGGTGCTATTAATCGTGTTAGTTGATTGGAAATGGCATTGGGTTCCACATCCAGAGTTTTCCCCGGTGCTTTGTAATCAAGCAGCTGGACTCAGCTCAGCTCCTGCAGGGGCACTAAAATAAATTGACAGACATTTGCAAATCTGTTGCAAACATCCCTTCCAAAGCTAAGCTTAGGTAGCTAAATGCAGTCAAGCCTTCTTAATCATTAACAACCTAACAGTCATGCTTAAAGTGTGATTTTCTCCGGGGAGAAAGATACTGCATTCATGTCCTGTCAGAAGCACAAGTATTCACTTCCACCCATCCCAACCAGAAATGGGTAATAACTTTTCCTGACTAGATTTAATGGGAAAGACAGCCTCTGTTCCCAGGTGTTTGATAATTGAGCAATTGCTTGTTTTTAACGTTTTATTGATGTCAGTTTACGCATTTACTAACATTTCTTGTTTTAAATGCTATCCTCTGTGCTGCTATTTCTCCAGCGCTGTTTTTCTAGCGTTGTTCAATGATGAATCATGAACATTATATATGTGTAATGCTTTATATATACACACATATATATTTATATAAAAATCTGGGTGGTGGCAGGGAGAGACTTATTCGGTCTGCTCCATCTTTTGTTTTGATCTAGTTGCTATAGAAATACTAAGATCAATTTTGACAGAATAAAACTCTACAAATTACATTGTCGGATGACCTCATTACAGAGGGCTGGCACTTTGGATTGCAACATGACTGAAAGGAAAAGCGTGAAGGCTACAGGAATTTCTGCTCTATGGAAAAATGTTATTTTTGGAGTCTTCGGGAAGGCGTGCATATAAACCCCCGGTTCCCTGGTGAGTGACTGGTCCCTGAGACCAGCAGAACTTTCATCTTAATTTTTGGTTGGGGTAGGTGACATCATATTTGGCTATCCATTTACTTTAAGCTGCAACTGGCATCTCCCTGACAAAGGCCTCCATGTTTTTCCTGTCAAACACTTAGGTAACTGATTTCTTACAGCAAGACTGATGGAATGAGTCATTTTTATTTCCTGTTTTGGTGTCACCTAATACCTGTGTGCCTTTGTATTGGTAATACTGACACTGGTTTTGTGATATTTTCCTTCCCTGATTGAGTAGAAAGTACCGCACTGTGCCTTACAGTCTCAAAACTGGCTAACAGAAACAACTGCCCTTTAGTTCCTTAGCAGTGAAGGGCATGCTTTTAGAACAAGGGGCTTTGAGGTGTAGTCTGACTTGCAATAGGAGGTCTCTGTGCTCTGTGGAGACAACCCTGAAATCTCAAGTTGCTGTGGGTTCCTTTTTCATGCTGGTGTCACTTAGACATGTCTACATGCAGATATGGGCCTTGCTTGGAAAAGATTTGCGGTTTGAGTCAGGAAAATGTCTTGTGTCTTGCTCCAACTACTTTAGTAGAACTTTATTGCTGTGTTAGTAAAAGACATGTTTAGTACCAGGTTTTATTTAAGAAACCATTTATACATTGTCATTATTTGTATACAGGGACACAATCTGTGTGATTTGGCAAACGGTTGAGTCACTCTGTTTTTCTTCTAGTCAAGAATATTACTCTTGCTATATCTAATCTCGAGTTGTAAATTGCAGCAGAGGTACAAATCCAAAACAAACATTTTGAAGAATTTGAATGGAGTAGAGCCCCAATTTCCATTTCAGTACTCTCTCTGTTGTCCAATTTGTTAAACTCAAGTGGTCCCATGTGTGAGTAGCATGACTGCCAGAAGTGCTCTCCAGCCATCTGCTTTTTTGGTAAGTCTTTGATTATTGCTTTGTCCATTTTTCTATCCAAAATTAGAACTGGCAACTCAATTGGTTGATTAATATTGTATTTTTAATAATTTAACATTTCCAGCTTATGGCTAGGGAATGGCAGCAAGGTAATAAAAAGCACAAGAAATAAACTTTCCTACTGGCTTTCAACTGCATTATGGTGGGGCTTTTTTACCCCCTTGTTTCAGCCTTTGAAGAGTAGCAAGAGAATTGAATAGGAGAAGTTTTACTGTTTGTGGGTAATGTCAAACTGGAAGGAAGAGACATAGCAGCCTGCATTAATTTGATGAGCTGTCTTGGAAATGTGAAGAACTGCCAGGCACTGATAGAGGCATTCGCAGTAGAGCTGAACTTAGAAGCTAGCACAGCACTTGAATCTGAACCAAACTGTACAGTAGAGGAACAAAAGTTAATGAACCTGAAAGAGGTTCAGAAACCTGTGGGAGAGACTCTGATCTGTGTCCTGCAACTGGATGGGGCATGTGATCTGATTGTCTCACTGAAACTTAACTAGAGGTTCTGGGATTCTTCACTGAGAAGGGCTGAAGCCTGGTCCTGTGCTGGTATCCAGAGGCACATGAGGGAGTCAGGGCAGGAGTGGATGCTGTGAGGTGTGATGGTACACTGAAGTGCACCAGCCTCTGGCTGGCTGTTCCTACTGCTTCAGGTCATCAGAAGGAACTACTAGATCTTTCAGAGGCTGTGGTTCATTTGGGCTGACTTGCAGAGTTTAATACTTTGGTGATGAAGGGAAAGTTGGCTTCAAAGGAGGCAGCCTAGAGGACTCCTGAATTTCAGCCAATCCCCTCACACAACCTCTCAATCCATACGTTCATCCTCGTAATTTTGCTTACCGTGTTGACAGAGGGAAAACATTTCCTTCAGACCATAAAGGGCTCTGGAAACTCAACTCCCTTTGCATATCAACAGTTACCCTCTGATTGTGTAGGAGACCTTGGTTTTCATCAGAAAGAAAATCAGAAGTTCACAGAACTGGTGGTTTCAGGGGTGCTGTCGAGGGTGGGCTGCTCTGGCCTGGTGTATCTGGCTGGTCTGCATCTCTTGACTTGCAGGCTGTTAATGGCCAGTAGTGCTCAGAGTTGTCAGGATGGAGAAAAGGCAGGCACTGATTCCAAATACACAAATGCTCAATACATGAAAATATTTTTGTTTTAAATTATAATAAAGGAGGGAGGAGGGAAGAGGAAAAGGGAGTGATTTAGCAAGTGGGGATATGGTGGGAGCCAGCCAGGCTGGGGCTTGCTAATATCTGCACTAGGCTGTTGAAAAATGTTCTAAATCCATCAGAAGGTCCTGAGAGCTCAGCTCTGCCCAGTCTGAGTTAGTGGTGACAGGATTGGGCCTTCTATTACTTTTTATGTGCTGTTATAAATTACTTTCCCATATTTCCAAAGCCATTAATGAATCTTTTAAAAGCACATTGTGAAATCATTGTATGTGTTACTTCAACTACTTATCCATATGTACAATAGGTGAATATGGTACATGGGCTTTTTAGTTTTGTTTTGCTTTTGCAAAAACAAAGGGCAAACTACAAATCTTTCCTCCTTTCCCCACTCTGATTTTTCCAGGTAAAATGATGGCAGATGTACTCAGCTCAGTTCCATAGAACACATTGCTTACTGGCAGGATGAATTTAGCTCTCTGCGCTTTTACTGTAAACTTGGTTTTGTTTTTTGGATGTACTTCTAATTTCCTTTAAACCATTTATGAACAGGTTAGAAACACTGTTTCATGCTGTCTGACTCTATTTATAATCAGAGCTCTTGATATGGGTTCTTTAGGAATCTGTCAAGTAGGAACAAGCTGTATGGTAAACAAGCATCTCCAAACTCTTCCTGCTGCAGAAATACACATTGTTTTGTTATTCCTTAGAGCATTCTGCCTTTACCTAGTGTTACAGTCAGGGATTTAACTGGTAATTGTTATTTCCAGGAAGAATGTTTGGTTTTAATCCTCTAGGGTACAAAAAGAAGTCATTTTTGCAACAGCATTCATGTTCCATTAAAAATATCATTAGAAAATTGTGGGAGCTGGGGTTTTGGTGACAGAGCCAGAAGGCTGCTGGCTGCTTTGCCTGCTCACTTCAGTGACATTGCAAAGCCAAGACAGTGATTCACTGTCACTGGACATGATGACCTCCAGAGGTCCCTTTACACCTAAATTACTTTATGATCCCATGAAAAGGGAAGGTTCCCTGTGCTTTCCAATGGGCTCTGCCACTGAAGTGATCCACTCTGCCTCTGCATTTGCTGGTGATGATAATGCTTCTTTCTGTAGCTGTAAGAATACAAGAGAGGATTTTTCTAAACCATTGCCGATGAGCTTGACCGTCCTCCAGTGGCTAAAAATGAAAAATGACCCACAGCGTTGGGAAGATGACAACTTGATCAATACTGAAAACAGCCCCATGATGCCCTGTCTTTCCAGAGGTGGAATGGCTCTTGTAATGTAAGGTGGTAGGATAACCCTGAGAGGTTTTTGCTGCATGGCTGGTAAGAAAGGGCAGGTAGAGACATAATGAAAACCATGACTTTTCAGTGTGGAGGGACAGACCTTGGGAGGATTTGTCTGTGCAAGCTACACACCTTTAGCTCAGGTTGCGAATTACTTTTCATTTTGGTGAGCAGTTGCTCACATGAGCACTCAATTCCAGTGGGATCTGTCATGACCTCCTTACCAGTAAAACTTCATTGCTCACTGTGTAGTGTGAATGTTTTCTGCTTTGGTTTTGAGTATGGCAGCTTGCAAAATAGGCTTCTCTTGTAAGGGAGGAGTAGAGTTTACTTTCACAGATGTTCTACAGAAATTCTGGTTTCTAATACTTTCTGCTTGTATATAACAATTCTGAAATTAAATCTGAATCAGGAGCCCCCTAACATCTTTTCTGATGTCTGTTTTCTGGATTCTAGCTTTGTCTATTGAGAGGAAAGGTGGATTTCGGGCAGGCAGTTGCCTGTTCCCTTTGCATTCTGATGCCAGATCTCTACCTCAGGAAAACTGCAGTTACTACTTGTATGTCAGTTGGTAGAAAACAATTTGGGCTTCAGGAGGATGAGAGCTGTAGAAAGAAAGAAGCAAGACATCATTGATAAGCTTATTTCTGTGAACACTGACAAACTTTGTCATTCACTTTGCAAGAGAAATACATTGGGTTAAAGGTTTAAAATGTGCAGCTAATAGTTGACTGAGAGCAAGGGACGGTGATGGTGTTTAAGACCTTTATGTTTTTATTATCTCTGTTTGCTTTGGGCCCATAAGCAACAGATATCTTTAAAAAATGATTAAAAAAGAATTAATATCTTCATTTATACATTAGCTCCTTGGACAGAAAGATGGAAAGTTCCTGAATACTGTTGTAACATAACCTTGTGACAACACTGCAGTGTAGGCTGGTGTCGCCAAAGCAATGGTCTCCGTGAAAGCGTAGCAACGAACATGTTTTTAATGCTTTCTTCTTTCTAAATGTAAAATTCAGGCACCCACTTTTTTACTGTTATGTTGGCGATACCCTTTTCATGAACTGTCCTGGCTCTTCTGCTTCCACCTGTTCAAATAAATGGCATTTATTAAAAAACCTCAGTAACAATACCACCAAACCCATGTTGTTGTAGGGCAGAAGTCCACTCCTTCAACCGCATGAGCCCGTCAGTGAATTTCTGACACCAAGTTATGTTATTTAATGAGTGCTATTAGGTAGTTCTGTCACTTAATAGGATTGAGGGTTGGAAATGCCATGTAATATCACTTCACTGGGGAAAAAATCAACAAACAGCGCTCACTGAAAACCTCACGTCCTCTTTGATGTCGGTACGACCTGCTGTCACTTCAGAAAGGAACCCGCCGCGGCTGTTTCCACAGGGCTGCAGCTGCCATTTCAGGACAGGCAACAGTTATTCTTGGCAATTCTACATCGGGGGCACCCCAAGAACAAATATTCTCCCACCATCTGATTGAGAGTGAAGAAATATGGAAGAGTCATGGCAAAGGCCCTTTGCAGGCTTTTGTCCATGAGACATCATCTAGTTCAAGGGAGCAGGGATATAGATCTATGCATTGGAAAAATGCTGATGGTCGTTATTTTCATGTGCTGTTGTTCATAGTCAGGTTTTCAAGGCCAGGCTGGATGTGATTCTGAGCAACCTCATCTAGAAGATGTCCCTGCTATTTGCAGGGTGGTTGGACCAGGTGATCTTTGAAGGTCCCTTCCAACACAGACTGTTCTGTGATTGCCTAAATCCATGGGCAAGTTCAGGGCTATGTTATGTGCCATACAATTAGTGAGAGTCAGGTTATGTCCTGAAGAATTGATGCTGATAGAGCCCTAGGGAGAAGTTAAGTCCTCTATGTAACGTCATGAAATAATACCAACAGCAATGCTCAAAAGGTGAATTAGGCTGAAATATCCTTATTTCTCCCCTTACAACTGTTTCCCAAAGCCTGTGGTAGATTCTGGCAATGAAATGGGACCAGAGTGTGGCTGGTCTTCATGCTGTGAACCAGCAGATAGCCAGCACATGTTGAGCAATGGGGGACACGCTCTGCTCAGCAGATGCATTCAAAAGCCGTTTTAAAGCTGTATGGGAGATATTTCTCAGATACAATGAAAGTAGAAATACAATGAAACAGTCAGTGGAATAGATGCAGTTTGTGGTGGTGGGTCCAGAAGGTGGTCACAAAGCAAGTGAGGAAGCTGCTATAAGGTCACTTCATCCTGAAATCAGTGTCTGCAGTCACCAAAGGGGTATCCTATCCCACTCTTTTCTAGCCCTGGATGTTTGTTCTGCTGCCTCCCTCCCTTCCAACATTAGCCTTCAGGACAATGACCTGGATCAGAAATGTGATCCAGCTAAAAATGAGCTGAATTATTAAAAAAGAAAGAAAGAAAGGAAGAATCACCACCTTGGGCTGAGGCCAGGATGGAGTGCCTCTGCAGCTTGTAGGAGTAACAGGCAGGACCAAACTGTTAAAATCTGCCCAGCAAGGTCTGTGAGGGAGCCATGCTAAGAAATGAGCCACAGAAAGTTCAAAAGCCAACTTCTTCCCTACAAGAACCTGCTCTCTGCGCTGGTAACTCTGCCAGGAGGAATGTCTGAGGCCCGCATGTGCTGCCATCGCTGGTGCAGTTTCTTCTCTGTGAGCTCCCTGCTTCAGTGCATTAGCATTTTTTTCCATGGGCACAGACTAGGAGAGACAGGTTTCTTCACATTCTGTATCTGCATGAGAACAGCCTTCAGGAAGAACGCCGAGACACCACAGACTTCATATGTAACAGCTTCGGTGTGGGAACTGTGATCAAGTACTCTTTAAGGTTCTGGCTGACTTCCCGGTTTTCTGATGTTGCAGTTCTTGGGATGTCCTTGCGCAGAAGTGGAGGCGGTTTATAGCTGGTGTGTTGGGAAACAGCATTTGTGTAAGTGGGGTTTCCTAGATAACTGGGAAACTTGGAGTCCTCTGGGTCTTTTGGGTGGAAACAGTTTAGATACACGATTTGTCAGCCTTTTGAAGCAACAAGGCAACGCTCCCACCACTTGTATCCTAAGTAGGAAGCACTTATATTTTGGAAGACTTTTGTGTCATATATTCTGTATGAAAGAAACAAAGAAATTAATCTGAACCTCCATCTCCTCCCAAACAGCCCTGACCAAGTGTATTAACAGACTGCTTTTGATTGTAAAAGATACAAGACTGATCTTTTTAGTTGTGCTCTGAGAGTGAGAGGTTCAGGCTGCTAGAAATGCAGTGCTGCTTCCAGGTGCCAACGTGGGGTATTGATGGTAGTGAGAGACCTCGAGTGGAGAACTTTTCCTAAGTCCAGAGCTGTTAGTGTGAGTCTCCTGGCTCCATTCCAGTCAGCCTGCGTGATATTTCCTCTGGAGTTTCAATCGGATTAGATATTCATCTTCTCTTCCTGTTCCAAACCGTTGTTTAGTGTTGATGTGTCCTCTTAAACTGTTGCCAAGTTCCAGCACAGTGGTGGTGAAGCCAGTTCTACATTTACATGGGGATTTTTAAGCTATTGGAGAAGTTTAACCCTTTGTCTCCACTGAAATCAGTGGCACGTATGCACCTAAATTCCTGCTTTCCAGACTGCACTGCACCCTTCACCTTTCTCCATCATTGGCTGACCTTTACACTGAAATAGCTGTTCCAGCTCTTCTTTTGGCTCCCTTTTTAAGGGAGCATAACTTGAGCATGATGACTGGCACACGTGAATGAGTGCAGAGTGCTGTGGAGAAACAGCATTTGAAGATAAGTGAGGAAAAGAATGTGCCTGACCAGGGTTGGACCAGAGGTCTGTCTGGTCCAGTAGTTTGTGTCTGAAAGGAGCTGAAGACAGGCACAGACTTGCTGCTTCTGCAATGTACATAAATTCTCTGTTCTCAGACACAGTCTATGGCAAACACTCTGAATATTTAGCAAATCCTGGATATTGTTCAGATATTCTTGGGAAGGTCAATTCTACCAGCTAGGCTGGGGCTCTGCAAGCCAAACAGCCTTTATGCTGATACAGCCAGGAAGAGGTCAGGCATGTGATCCAGCCAGCCAAAGGCCTTTCTTACAGGCAGTCTTCGTGACTGCCAGGGGGTATTTCACTGAGACTTTGTGCCCCTCTGAACGGGTTAGGGAGAAATGTAGGAAGTGCTGAGAGAGGCAAAAACCTAAATCCTGATTAACAAAACTTAATAACAAATGACATAATTATAGAATATATAATATGTATTTCGCATATATGCTTTTGATACATCACCATATACATGATTGGGTATATAATAACTCATTAAAAACCTGGAGCATTTGGGCAGGGGTTAATTTTTCTCTGGGAAAGTCAGTAGCAAAAACAAGTTTTATAAATGGCTATTGTTTTCTAAAAGGACCAGATTTCTGGTGCTGTTTCGTTGCTTTTCTTTTGAAATCCTTGGAGATACAATATATACATACACCACACTTGGTTATCCACATAGATTTCATTTATTTGTGTTTGTCTGCTTAGTGCAAACTCATTACTTGCCACTAAAGTCCTCTGTTGACACAAAAAGACACTGGGGAAATATAAGGTTTTTTACAATGAAGTCTTGTATTCATATAAAATGTTTCTCATTGGTAAAGCTAAATAAAGAACCCAGGAACATGAGCATGCAAAAGTTCACACCTTCTTCTCTGGTACATGTGCCATAGCACAGGGGACCATATAGCCACATAATGAGGAAATTAATACATTTTAAACATCCAATGACAGGACCAATGGCTCAATGGCTTTGAAGAACTTCTAAAACTCATTGTCTGAGAGTGTGAGGATGACGATCTCTAATAGGCTGTGAAATGAATGAACCTTTAGGACAATGTAGCTTGTTCCTTTTGGTTCAAGCCTTTGAGTTGTTGAAAGGGCTCTGCTGATTTAAGAGTCAAAGTGGAATTCAAACTTTAAATTTGGCAAAGGACCCGTATCTACAAAAGCATTTTGCAATTAAACCCCCCTGAAAGCGCAAACAAATATGCAAACCCTTCCCCCAGATCCTCAGCCCTTTGCATGGATGATGTGGCAGCTTTTGCTGTAGTTGTTACCTGACATTTGAATTCCAAATAGGACTGCAGCTTTCTGTTACTGCTGTTGGAAAGCACCAGTGTGGATGTATTCTGTAGGGAAAGAAAAAGAAATCTGTGCTGATGGACCTCTGGTGTCAGTGTGTAAAATGCTGGTTGAGGATAAAGCTGCTTTACTTACTGCCTTTATTCCTGGCCTCTGAAGGACTAGACTCTTCCACATGTCTAGGCAGGATTTCCCATGTTGATCTGTTGCCTCTTGTCCTTTCACTAAGCACCTCTGAGAACCATCTGGTTCTCAACCTTCTCAACCTCTCAGGCAGGCAGAGTGCACTGTGGTGTCACCTCGTCCTTCTCCTCCTCAAGATGAACAAGTCCTCAGGCTGAGAAGGAACTTCTCCTTTTCAGCCCCAGCCGTCTTAGTCTCCCTCTCTAGACTCTTTCCAGTTTGTTGATGTGCAAATATATCCATATCGTATGTTGGAGGGCCCAAATCTGACCAGTGTTGGAGTTTCAGCCTCATGAATGCTGAGCATGGGGAATAATAGCAATTCTTCCTGCATGTTATCACCCTCTCAATGTCTATGTGCTTTTGAGCTGCAGGTTGAACTGCTCCTTTAAAGTCACATGCATGGGGTAAGTCAGGGGACTTCTGTGTACACAGAGAGCTCAGGGTCATGATGGCTTGTGGGGAGCTCCTTAACCTTGGTGGGAGTTAAGTAACCACACCAGGGTGCGAGCAGCCCTGTTGCAGGCAAAACTGGGCTGCTTTGAGTGTTCATACTTGGAGGCTGTGAATGAGACCTGAATATAATGCCATTCACAAGGAAGTCCTGTCTCAGAGGATTTGTCTGACTGTTGGACTATTGTCACTTGTACATGAGCTGTTATTAGCCTCAAGATACAGCATTAATTCAGCTGCTGCTGCTCAAAAGCTTTGAATCACTCAGGAGAATTAAAAACTAGAAAAGATTGGTCTCTTCCTCCCTCTTCTTCTCCCTTGAGCCTGTGGCTGATAGTTTAAATGACTCTTCTTATCCTTAAACATCCTTTTCCAACTCTCCTCAAATCCAGGATAAACGCTGAACTTTCACCATCATTTGGGAAATGGCCCATTAAGACAGAATTTAGATTCTGGCAGCAAACAAACATTGTTTCAGTTCAAATACCTATTCTGAATGTGACCCAGGTATTCCAATAGAAGTACTGGTGGGCTTCACCAGAGTATGTGGTGACCCATGTCCAGGGTCACAACCACTTCCCCCTGACTAAGGCAGTGAGCTGGATTAGGAAGATCTGCATGTAACATAGTGCACACACTGTTCTGGAGCTGAGCATGCCACTCAATGCAGAATTTACAGAGAAGAAAGGCTCTGCATGCCAAACTTACATAAATTCCACTGGTTTCCTATAGACTAAGCCTCATATTCACTAGGTGTGATTACCTCATGCTCACCTCTGCACCTGGGGAGTATATAAGGCCAACAAACAGAGAGGCTGAGCCAGATGAAAACTTCCTGGCTCCTGAAATCACTTTGCTTATTCAGTGAAGCAGTGTGTGAGTGGTGCACAAGTTCAGGGTGGGGGCACAGTGGGGATCTGGATGTCTGTAGTTCCTGTGCCTGTCAGCCTCTCTAGCACTGACCAAGGTGAGGGCTGCCTGCTGAAATGGACCAAGCTGTTCTGCGCCTTCTGAGTGAAGGGGCAAGAGCTGTTGCGTGTGTCCCAGCTCCTCTGGGACAAACACATGGAGCAGAAACCTCCTGTTTTGCTGACATGACCCATTATACACTGCTGAGGTGGTGCACAAGCTCCATTTCCTGCTCACATCTCCATCTGCACATGGCAAGTCCCATTAACAGGACGAGACCAGACATGAGGTTTTCTTCCTTCACTGTCCTGAGTGCTTAAATTCAAACACATGAGTAGTCTTCATATGGATCAGAAAGATGATCTGTAATAAGAACCACTATGTTTTCAGTTAGTTTCTGCTCCATTTTTCAAGGTGTTTTGAGCTGATGGATGCCAGAGATAGGAGGAAGTCAGGTCAGGCTACAGAGCTTGCTGTCTTTAGAGGGAGTGCTGCAGGGCTGTCTCTGGAAGCAGCAAAATACCCTTCCTGTGAAGTGTATCCATAGGGCCCTAAATCTGGGTGGCATGTGTCCCCAGAGCCTTGCAGCTTGCCCAGCCATTCTCTGCTGGTAACTGGAGAATGTGTGGTCTGTTCACACTCATGACACCCATTCTCTAATTCTCTGCATGTTTGCACGTTGGTTTCCCAAGGAAAAGTTGTTTTTCATGGCCTTATTTGTTTGTCTATGGATCTGCCTCCCTCCCTTTTAAATGATGAAACTGAGAATTTCACTCTCTCCCAGTTCAGCGATACAAAGAAGCTGCACTGATGTGGGAGATGCTGTTAATGTTTTGGCTATGACGTGGTCGCACACCTTGCTAGCCACCGGAGAATCCACGTGTGTGTGAGGCATTGTAATGTCTTGACCACAGGCTGTGTCATAAAGCAAAATCCAGCCAAGTTTCCTTAATTCCAGTGTTCAGGAACTGCTGGGTTCACTTTCACTAGTCTGCCTTCTCAGTTATTGCTCCTAAACGCTCCTGCCCCACCCTCTTCTCTGCCTTTTCAATCCTTCCTGGAAATGTATCTAAGTCATTAATTAAATCACTTAATGGGAGCATCGAGATAGTTACAGGATGTAAGGAGTGATCCTATTCCTGTGACCGTTGTCCTGGCTTCCCCGGTCCCCACCCACCTCTTTCATTTTTGCTCCTCCAGCCTGTTGTATCATGTCTCCATGGAACATTACCATTTCAAGGCAAAGACTGTGCCATTGTTTTCAGAGAACCACCCAGGATAGCTAGGGGAGCTCAAGTAATAATAACTATTATTAACAGTGTGGTAGAGGGTGGAATTTGGCTGCTGGATCCTTTCTGTGTGGAGGGCCTTTATGCTGAGATACGTTGCTATGCTTCAGCATGTATTTGCCCTTGGAAAACAAGTGAGCAGATGGACTTATCCTCAGTTTGTAATGCTCCTGAAAATATTTTTGAGTCAAGGAAGCTTGAAAATCTCATTTGAAATGAACTCCTTGTATCTCTGTGGCAGGATCTGCATTAGGATCTGTACTAGGGAGCTCAAGCCATGGTCTGGATGAGCAGCAGCATCCTGACCCAAGAACTGCAAAGTGATGGTCATTCAGAACAAGTGTATTTTCTTGCTCATGAACTGCTTGAGGATTGAGAGAGACAGCGGGTTGACACACAGAGGTGTGTGTGTTGATGTACTGCCACAATGCTTCTCAAGCATTGCCCACCCTGGCCAGCCAGAATCTTTTTACGTAACTGACTGAATTAGCCCTATCGAGCTGGTGATTGCACAATGAACTCAATATCCAGGCTTTCTTCTAGCAGAATGAAGCTGTTTACCTGAACTTGGTTAATAACTTGTCTTTAGTCACCTGCCAAACACTTGACTTGCTTTATGTTGTGACTTGATAAAGAGATGACATCATTAATGCAATAACAACAAATCATTCCTATGTAAATCAGTGGACCTTCATTTTAGTGAATGCTCTGGCTCACTTTATCTTTCAAACAGTGTCTTCATGTCCAGTAATAACCATTCATTCATTTATTTCTGATTGGTTTGGACTTGATAAAGGACAAAAAAAAGGGCAGAACCCTTCAGAGGCTTCAGGATCCAAACCAGTTATTGTGTTGCCTTTTAACAGGTTCTTGCAGTTTCACTTCATGTGGTTTGTTTTTTTTCCTCTGAGTTTTTCAGGTTTGGAATACAAAATATTCTTTTATCATTGTTGCCATTTCACAATGCCCCCAATATTTTATGCTTTCTATAGAAAAGCAACATCTCTCACAGCTCAATTCATCTCTTCATTAAAATATGAGGTTTGCAGTAGCACCTGAAGCCAGATGAAATCTGGCTTGAGCTACGACATCCATTGGAGAGAGCTTCCTGTCAGCAGGGACTGGAACTGAGTCTTTCAGCCTCTTTTCCTGACTATGTCTTTAAGTCACTGTCTGGTTCTTGTAATTTAATTAACTTTTTAGCACTTGCCTGCAAAACAGGGGTGATTATTTCATCCTCACAAAGGAGTGTTAAGGAGCATAATTAAACCGTGCCTTTAAAGTACTTTCCTTAATGCACTACAAAAGATTAGTGTTAATGTATATCACATGCATTACATACAAGTAGCTTTACACCAAGAACATGAAGTGAATGTGTACTTTGGAAAAGGCCTTTGTGTGCATCCCCACTCATGGCAGTATTTTATGTCAGCTCACTTCTTTGAGTCAGAAACTTAAATGCAGTCATTAATATCATGTGCCTGAAAGCCAAAGCTCCACAAGTAACAGAAATGTGCAGGTGCTAATGAAGTGCGTTGTACATCCTGTGTCTAGCAGCTGATGCTATGGGCACTCTGAGCTGCTTCGAGCTGATATTTTAGGGAAGGGCAGTGACTGTTTAAAAAAGAAGATGATGTAGTCGTGCAGGAATGCAGTCATCTCAAAAGTACCTATGATAGATGGGGAAAAAATGCTTCATTCTTCCATAACTGGGTCTCTCTGATGGTTCCCTATGATCAACATAACACATGTCAAAAACTGAGTTTACGTGGACCAGGACTTGGCGGGTTTTACTGCCAGAGCTTCAGCCATCTAGTGATGTGAAGAGCTGGCAAGGTGCTCAGGCGAGCAAGGCAGCCCACACTTAGGTGATAATTTATGGCTACCTGTAATCTCCTCCAAATAGAAACCATTCATATTCTCACTAGGGAAGCTAGAAATGACCAGACAATGTGAGTTCAGCCAAACCAAGGCTTCATATAACTTCACAGAAGACAAACGCTCTCTGGTACTGACATTAACATTGGTACGGGCTCTTAGAAAGTGTTCACTTTTAGGCTTTATTTATTTTAGTATTGTTCACTTGTGCAGTTTCAGAAACTGGCAGTTTATAAGAGCTGAAATCGAGTTTTAACTCTTGGACTTTGAGTCTGTTTATTTAAAGCATAAAAAAGACTGAGGAGCAGCCCAAGTCAGCGCAATGCCACGCAGTGTTGTTTGTGCACTCCCAACCAGTGACTTGCTGGTAATTCCAAATGTGTGTGATACTGAAGTTCTTAGTCACTGATGCTATCTATGGTGGTGCTACAGAATTCCTGCAGACACTCTCCTTGCCCCACCCTGTGGTTTGGCATCACTCTGCCCTTCCCTGCTATGCCTCTTCTTCCGCTCTGGGAGGTAAAGTGGGTGTTGCAGGGGAGGCATAGGCCACATCAGCTGGGCTGGGGATGCTTTTCCCTCTCCTCAGCACAGCTGATTAGAGCTGGCATGTGCAGGAGGCAGGGAATCTTGGGAAGATCTTATGCTTTGGGAAAAGAAATGGTAATCTTAAGCAAGAACAGGGGTTGATCCAAGTCCTTCTGATATTGGGACTGTGCCACCTTCCACGTAGGACGTCTTCCAGGAACAGGTCTGAGGACTTCTGTGTGATCAGATAAGATCACTGGGAACATGCTGTTAGAGAGGAGTAGCAGAGTTCTCCATTCACAGGTCCTCTGTCTCCTTCAAAGATTTAGTATTCCCATAACTGGTGGTGTAAAGAATTCAAATGGTATTGCCTGCCTGTAGTCGCACACTGAATTAAGAGATCCAGGTTGAGAATCTCAGGTTAGATCCACCTTTGCCTCAAATCTTATTTATTCATGTACTGAGATCAAGGATTCCACATGAAATTCTCCTAATCCCGTGAGGTCTGAGCCCCTCTCTGCTCTGCTTGTCGGTCTGTATGTGCTGTTTAGCTGTGCACATATGCACAGTTAGACATTATTACTTATTAATGCCCTTCATTACCCTCCTGAAGAGAGGGCAATATTGCAAGGGGACAGGGACTTTTTGTTGTATATATACAGTAATACAATACAGCCTTCAGTTGTCACTGAAACTTAGATCATTAATTCCGTGAAGTTTAACCAGTAGAGAAAACTGTACTTGTTGGAGAATTCTTCCTGTTTTATTAACTCCTCTTCTGTGGACCAGCAGGTTCAAGTCTTCTCTTTTCCTTTTTAAGCCTTCTTTTTTTGTAACTGCTAAGCAATTCCACCTGGAGATGTGAAAACTTCACAGGCTATAAAGCTTACATCCTGCAAATCTCCCTATCCAATATTAAAAACATCTAAAGGAGGGGAGGCGCCGCTGAAATATATTATGAGTTATGTTTAGGAATGAACACAGGGATTGGATTCATTCAACAAAATAGTCTTTGTGGTTTTAGGAATGAATCTTGCTGCAATGGAAGTATGGAAAATACCTTTTAGTAGATAGTGGGATGAAAAAGCTTCTTTAAAACTCTCAGTAGAGTTAAAACCACGTGAAAAAGATCTTAAAAGCAGAAGGGACCGTGGCAGCTGCCACTGCCTTTTGTTAGTTGTGGGAGTCCTTCTCTCCCACTGATGACCTTTGAAAAGATGCTTTTCCTTGCAAAGGGGAAACATCTGTTTCTCATGTAAGTTAATACTTAACCTAAGATACACAGTAGAAACACCTTATCAAAAATAGGATAGAGGCAAAGACTGGAAAGATTGGTTTATGCATCCATTGTGGAAGCAAGGTGATCTTTCAAATCAAGTAGACTATTGATCTCAGGTTGAAAAATATAATAAGCATGGAATCGTTTGTGTGTGTTTATATGCATGCTTATATATCTGATTAGTAACTTTCTAACAGGTTATGGGTTTGGAAACGCTACCCTCTGCATTATTAGTGTCATCTTCATATTTATTTAAGATGCTCGAGAGTGTAGCCATGTTAGACTGAATTTACTGCTTGCTTCTTGTTAACTTGTGGGAAAATGTTCTGGTTATACTTCCAAACTGTTTCCTACTGCCTCTGCCATCATCCCACCCTGACAGCGTGGGGCCTCTGTGGTTCTTGTTTAAGATAGAGATGGAATGCTGGAGCAAATAACTATCTGAAGCAAAGCTACAGAATATCCTAGTCCCTATAGCAGACATATATCTGCTTGATGAGCAATGAAAACTGAAGTCTGTTATATGAGCATTATCAGAGGAGTGAAAAAGAGCATGTGAGTGCACTGATATATTACTGAAATGTCACCATGTTTTTGCTTAAATGTAGGCAGCAGCCTGCGGAGTGTTGTGGTTCTTTATGCCTTAAAGGGAAACCTTATAACTTGTTTTCCTTCATGTTGCCATAACACTTTGTATCTTAGCAATAAATATTGGATAAATTTAGTGTTATCACAAGAAATTTGTGCTCCGGAGATTTACTGTTCCGTTCCCCCAGTACCTTTAAACCCCACATCGGTAGTAGGACAGCGATTCCTGGCCCGTGTTAGGACCAATTTACCTCATTTCCTCTGCTTCAGCAAAGTGAGAGTGAAGAGGTTAGAAAAATAACAAACATAAAAACAGGAGGAAAGCTATTGCCAGCCTCTGTGTGTAATACTCCCCGAGTCACCCTGCAGAACAAGCCCAGAGGGTTCTGCTCTGGGAAATCCTTCTCCTTCTGTAGTGATAAGCAGGCCCCTGTTTAAATCTGTTCCGGTCACTGTTGTCACGTCTCATCTGGGTGTCTTTAACATGAAATAAAATACTGCTGTGTTAAGGACCCCCAAAAAAGTAGAAAATGCACTCATCTGTGTCCTTCAGTTGTGCCAAAGAATTTTTCATTCCCACCTCAGCTCTAATTTGAAATGTGTTAAATAAAAATCTCCAGGAGAGTATCCAGAATAGATAGGCATGTTTAGGTCAGCAAACTACTTGGCATCGTCATGGACCTCATCTCTAATTACTAAAGAAATAGTGAGTTTGGGAGTTAAAATACACAACGACTGTGACCTAAATCATTTCCATTCTGGATACTGGCCTGAAATAAAGAGGGCTTTTCATTAGCATGGCACAGATTTAGTGTCGTGGGACATGGAGTTTGTGCTTTGGAGGAAGTGCGGTCAATGGGCCATTAAGTTTTGAAACAGGAGGCAGGCATCTTCTAATCTCAGTGCTGTTGACAATAAATATTGGGGAATAGCTTAATATAGATTCATGATAGCCTTGCCAAAGTCGTTCGAGTAAACTCAGATTTGTAATCCTATGAATGTGCATGCACTGCATTCACATAATGGAGGGATCGTTTGCAGGCCCCAAAGGAAGTCTTTCCTTTCAGCCCTGGAAGATGAGAAACCGACTGGGAAATCTAACCCCGTGTATAGATTGAATGGCAATTACTTGTATTGTAGGCATTTGCTTTTTCCCTGTTGGAAATAAAATGTTAAAATTAGAAAACACTTCCTGAATTTTGGCAGTTTCCCATTTAAGAAACAAGTAAACAAACAAACCTCCAAACTGAGATTTACACCTTCTGAAACCCCTCAGCGTATGCATGGATGGGGAAGCCTCAATAGCTGGGGGAAAGCACCAAGCCCAGGCGGTACCACTGGAAGCAGGGCTGCATGGTATCGGGAAGGGATAGGATGGGAGATGGTGCAGTTTAATGTAGTATGTGTCCAGGTGTGCCCACCCAACATGTGCTTGCCAGCTTTTCAGCTGCCACATCCCTAAAGCATGCAAGGCTGGCAAAGGTATCACCCTGCTGGTTTGTGCTGCATGAACAACCACTGCAGTGCAAGGTACAGACGCTCCCTACAGTAACCCTGCACTGTTACTGGTACTACTAGTTACTCTTCAGCAGCTATTCGGTGTGTTATTTCTTCTTCTTTGTTCTCCATATGGACATACTTGCAGCAAGCTGTGAAGACTCTAATTGGAGAGGGAATGATTAATTTTCCAAGAGTTTTTGTGATTTTCATCAGTTTTTTACCTGAATGCTTCACTAAGATGTTTTTGTCCCCCAGTATCTCCAATCAATAGGGATGGTTTTTTACTGTCATTTAAAGGTGCAAGTTGGTAGCTTGGGATATTGTGTAGAATAAATGTATCGGAAAAGGAAATAAATGAATAAGGGTCCTTATTGCTTTGTTCACTGTGCATTTTACCACTTCTTCAACAAAAAAGCTTCTGTGGGCAAGTTTGCTTCACTGAGCTCCTGGAGCCAGACCATCCTATGGAGAGATAGCATGTTATCTTGTAATTAGTCTGTGTTGTAATGTACACACTCAGAGAGGTCAAACAGAGGTTTTGAAGGCAAAGGCAGCCTTATTTCAGTCATTTCTTTGGGTTTGACTTTGCAGCCTTCATAAATACTCTGTTCTCAGTTTCTGTGTGCAGCTGCATCAGACGGGTTCCTCTTTTCCCGTGCTCTGGTCTTAGTGAGGACAGAGGAGTGACCTGCACAGACACTGCAGTCCAGGCTGGCTGGTAATTCCTGTCTGTGGTCCCCAGCTTTGAACTGGAAGGACCATACACATGAGCTTTATATACATACATGCGTACATAGACATCTATATATTCACACACACACGGGTATATGTGGATATATGAGGGCATCAAAAAGAAGAAAGCAAGCTACAGCTTGATCAATTTATGATTATTTCTACAGGTTATTTAACTCTCAAAGAATGCAAACCTGCTACTCTGTTAAATTACATCCAAGTCTGGTTTTCTTCAGGCCTGGTTTTGCCTGGCAGCCGTCCCTCACACAGGTAGGCCCCATGGGAGGAATGTTCTCACTACATGTACATCTGGGAGAAGCAGCCAGCCACGCTGCCCCAGTGTGGAGTCTTGGGGTTTCATTTTAAACCCTCTTAAGTGGGTGAAATTTTCTGGCAAACTTAGCCAAATGACAAAAGAGAGTAGTTTCTACAGGCTGAGCTGATCTGTGATCCAGTGGGCTTGCAGAAACTCTGTAACTCAGGAGCTTGGGGTACAGCTTGGACTGTGCGTCCCTCCAGCTGCTCTTCATTCAGGAGCCTGGATGCCGCCAGTTCATCCAGCAATTCAAGAAGCTCCTGACTTACTGTGAGTAGTAGCAAATGAAGGCAGTAAATAGCTGTTATCTGGACCTGATTCACGCGGCGTGCTCAGAAATGTGATGGCTTGGGGGAGGTTGGCACATCTGATTTGAGGTATTTACTGCTTTAATCCACACCTCGTACATGTGTGGCTGCTCTGGCCTGGCACGGTGGAGTTGCTCTCTGCTTCCAGCACAGCAGAGGGGTTTGAGGCCAATGTTTACCAGATGCTGGGTGAGCACAAATTACAGGAAAAATAAGTTCTACAGCATTGGAGGAATTACTTTATGGGGCTGGAGAAATACCGTGGCTACCTCAGCATGCTACTAGCAGGAGCTTTTATTTCTAGCGAGTAAGTAAACCTTAAGACAGAGAACCAGCATTGCTCTCCATTTCTGGGATGAGTTTACTGAAAGGAATTAAGAGACTACAACAACCCATCTGCCTCCAAACTGCCAAAGCATGTGCTCAGATAAAGTGACAAGCAGCTAGGGGAATGCTGCACCTCTTTGGTGCCCACCCTTGCTGTCATAGTTACAACCAGCCTGGCCTCTGCAGCAGTGGTAGTTTCTAGTACCTTTGCTGTACACTCTAGCTCCCTTCTTCGTGCTGCAAAGTATCTCAAAGTTTGTTTTTATATATGTGAGCTTCTCAGATTGTGCCACAGCATTGAAGTATGTTTGAAAATGGAGCTGTAGGGCATTGGCTGTGCAGCTGTTCTAACAATGTCTCCTGGACTTTGCCCATGTCAAGACATTTTTACTCAGGAAAACACTTGATGCTAATGGGAATTAAAAAGCTGAAGTCAGGAGAGTTTTTCTAAGTCAGTGCTGACTTACAGGGAAGAGCCAAAATTTGAAGCAAAAATTTTGCTTGGCTACAGCAGCGTGTAATGGCATCATGTGGGGATGTGGCACCTGGATTCCTCTCCTAAGAGAAAAATACATAACACTGACTCTCCCAGCCAGGCCTGCAGAAGTACTTTGATAGTGGAAGGTACCACACAGCACATGGAGCATGGGAGAGCTGCTGCTCAGCTCCAGCTTTGAGTTTTGGAAGTGCATTCACCTTAAGAATGTTTCCATGCACAGGAGTCGATCACAGGATTTTGGTTTGGTACCAGCTGAAAGATGAGGTAAATGTTTCTGAGGCAGCTCTGGAACTAGGAAACGAGACAGGGACTAAACTTGCACTTCAGAATTGAAGGTTAATGGCTGTTTAAAGCTAAAACGTACTCACTTCCAGTCTTGTGACTGTGAGCAAAGACTGTTGGTGCTGAAGGCTGTGTCTAGGGCAGGGTGGGAGCTCCTCTGGCTCTGTGTGCTGCATGAAATCACTTGGAGGGATTTTGCAGATGAGGCTTTGCACAAGCAGCCTTGATGGGACAGCTGTAAATCTGCACCCTTCTCACATGCTGGCAGGCAAACTGATGCTACCCTTTGTGGGACACTTCAGGTTGGGTGATGCAGATCTGTTACCTGCATGGACCATGGGCTGGAGGTAGTCAAAGAGAGACATCCACTCCGTGGTAGGCAGGAAACTGTAGTCTCTTTCCCCTTCCAGAAACTCATGGGCCACTTACATCTGCCTACCAGAGGCTAAGCCCTATCTGGTGCCCTTGTCCAAAACTTGGAGACAAGAGTGATGTGGGTGCCATGACGAGGAGCCTGGGGAAAGGCTGGAGCCACTTCTCCACCTTCTCCCTTCCAGGGTATCCATGCCTGGCACATCACCTGGGAAAAGATAAACTTGGGGAACATCCTCGACAGAACTGGCCAGGGAGTAAACTTCAAGGGCCTGCCTGAGAGCTGCCTGCTGATCCTTCAGCTTTTGGAACAACAAACTCACCTTCAAACTTTGAACACTGAGGGTGTTTCAACCCAGGCTGTTTCAGTGCTTCTATGGAAAATAATGTTATACTCACAGTATTGATATGTTTGGAGCCCTGTGCAAAGAGTTAAGTTATTGTATATTTTCATTTTTTAATTGAGTCCATATCTGCTGGCAGCAGAAGAGACATCGATCTGCTTTTTTCCTTTGCTTTATTTAGGAAAATACAGCACATAGTGTTTACTCTGCCTCCATACAGCATTACTTTGTAGGGTGAAAGCGAGGGCGAGACCACAGTGAAGAATTCCCTCATTGTCAATTTTAAAGGCTTCATAATAAATGGTAGGCTTTTTTGGATGGGAATCAGAAATGTTTTCATGACAGTGTTTTGCTTAACTTTTTCTATTCAGGTGGGATTTTATAAACTCTTCTATATTTGCTGGTTTAATCATTTAAGCGTCTCCTTGCGGGCACCAACTACTTGATCAAATTATTGGAGTAAGACATCGAGTAAGGAAGGGTTTGAAAGATCCCATTGGTGAGTCTAAACTGAAATTTTCAGTGGCAATAGGCATCATTCCCCCCAGTGAAAGCATCCATCTGCCTTTCAGTGGGAGAGGATGGGGAACTGGACCCGTAATTCTGCACAGTGAGAGGCAGAACTGCCTCTACACTGGAGTTCTGACTGAGCAAGAAGTGCAGAAGGAGATGAAAAGGAATGGATGCCCAGAATGGATGTATTCTGTATATACCAGCTGGACTGTCTATTGAAGCTGATTTGCATTGGGCACATTCATAACTGGCATTTAGCTCCTTGTGACTTTCCCTTGAATTCCATTTCTGTAATTGTGAAGCTCCAGGATCCTTAGCAAGAGCTGGCTGGGTTCTGCAAAGCAGCAGTGTTTTGTGTTGCATATGGCCTGATGGCCCATCAGAGTAGTACACTGACAAGTTTTCTTCCACATTCGCTTAGGCTTGAGCCAGTATCAATCAGTTTAGTGGTCAATTCACAGCTACAGCTTCGCCAGCAGTTATGCAGTCCTTGCAAGGGTTACTCTTGCTTTCCTCTGAAAACTGTCCAGGCCCTTTGTTTGTTTTGCCTCTGGCTTTTTTTCTGCTAGTGCTTTGTTCTTGGAGGTCTCCATGCCTGTTGCAGCTTCGCTGTGAACATTGCATTCAAACAACTTGCTCATAAACTGACTTTGGCGCAGGTCTGCCTCACTCCACACAGAGCCACTGCTCAGTACTTGCCCTCTGAAGAATGTCCTGAGGAGTGAAAAGCTTTGAGTAGAGGAGCCGCTTTGGAAGGGGTTTGTATTTTCCTCCCCTGTAACAGCAGAAAGCGGGAGCGTGTGATCCCTGTGATTGATGAACCGCTGAGGTATTGATGCCTTTTTCCATAAAGTCAGAATGGAGTTCGTGCGTCTCCTGGAATGGCCACTTGTTGTAATGCGTTATTTCTTTTACTTCTTTTTAAATGGCAAAACTTCCTTGGAAAAAGAAATCTTGTTACCCTTAATGCTGTGCAAACCACCCACAGAGCCTCTTGGTACTGTCAGAGAGCTGCTGGGGTCCACTTGTTTATTTTCACCAGAATCAGTAAACAGTCGCAGTACTATTTGGCTTGCGCTGCTGAAAGATGTCCTGGAGATCTGTTTTATCATCTTAGCACCATAAACTGCTTTCATTCTTTCAGTCTTCTTGCAGAGTATCACATGAGTGGCAGGATGTGTCCTGAATAAGGGAATTTTTATTAGGCAGAACTTTACTCGGGAGGTTTAATGTACTCTCAGTGTTAACTGATTGAGTAACACTGTTGTGCTCCCAGTTCTGTGGTGGGCTGAGCTTATCACCCGTTTATTGCATTTAATCATTAGCTTGGACTATATGTTTGTAAAGGCCATTTTTGCTGTTTCTCCATGTGCTGATGGTTTGGAAGTTCTTCAGTGTTGCGTTTTCCGTTTGAACTGCGTGGACTGGTGCAGGTTAATCTTCAGTTGTCATAAAGCTTATTAGGTCCACCTCAGGGCACTTCCCCGCTCACAGCATGTTTGTGTCAGCCTGCTGATCATCATCTCCAAATTCCTATAATTTTGTGGCAGAAGAATCCCATGGGGTTATCCAGCTACTGCAGAACCTGAAGTATAGGTTTAATATGCAAATACTTAAGGCTGTTTCAGATCTCTTCCCCTTCCTCATGTCTGTGAGTTTGGGGCTTCCTTTTCTTCTTAAGAAGCTGTGGGGAAGAGGGTGGTCAGTAGTAATGCAAGTCACTAAAGTTTGTATTATTTACGCTTCCTTTGCTATTAGACAGGATTCTTTGCTTTGTGTCTTTTCCTCACCCCAAGAGATACATTTTTCTCTTCTCAGTGCATGTGTTTTCCCTTCCCTGGCATAGAAATAACATACTCAAACATGCTTCAGGACAGGAAATCCTATATCCAGCACAGGGAGGAAAGGCCTTAATCAGTAAAAATTCCATTGTGTTTATATCAAGCCTGACCCTGGGTGTTGTTTGGACAAAGCTCTTTTGCGTGGGCCCCAGGCACTGGTTGGTGCTGCTGGCTCACAGCTCTGTCACTGCACGTCCACAAGGCCCTTCTATGCCAGATTTGTGCTCTGGAAGTTATTCTGGATGGAGATTGCCTGGCCTTTCCATGGGAGGGACTGAGATAAGGGGCAAGTACGCAGAGAGCTCCTCTTAATTGCAAGCTTTTCACTTCTTTGCAGAATAGGTTAATCCCCCAGTGTTTCCTGAGTAGGAAATCTTTCACAAGAGAAAAGAGGATGATTTAGGAGAGCGTGCTATCTATTTCACAATCCCTATCCCTGTTTTCTAGCCCATTCTACAAGCTGACTGCGTCATGATCTGACAGTGACAGTCTGGTATAGAGGGAAAGAGCCTGGTGAGATCCTGGTCCCCTCTGAGGTCTCCAAGGGGTGACCAGGTTCTGCTGCAAGCCCAAGAGCAAAGGTCTGTGGGATGGCCCAGAGTGTTTAATTCGGAAGGAAAACATCCAACCTGACTGGCCCATTAGTGAAAGCTTTAAATAGAGGATTAACTCTCCATGGAAAGAGCCCTGCACAAATAAACATTCCAGCAGCACCCTTCCTTCAGCTTTCAATGTGGTTTAGATCAGGCTTTCAATTAAACCACTGTCCAATTATTTGAAAGCATGATTTTCAGGAGTCATCCAAAATACAATTAATGGCAACTCAACACATTCTCTGGGAGTAGAAGGAGAGAGTTTTTCTGCTCTAGCTTAAAGAGGCAGCTCTGTGTGGCTTGCTTGTGGATATCTAAGCAGCACAAGCAGCTGAGTGGAGCATCCTGGCAGGGTAGGGGCCCGTGTCCCATGTGTGGGACCCCTGGCTCTCTGTGGGATGGGAAAGGTGATTGGACATGCGAGTGCTGGCTGTACCCTGCCTCCTAGCCTGATGCTGGGATTGAGGTTAGAGCAAATCCCTGTGGTGTCTGTGGGCAGTGAGCAGAGGCCTCTGCCTTGTTTCCCCCTCCTTTCTCCCTCCAGCACTCTTTCTTCAGAGCAGCAGCTCCCCAGGGCTCCTCTCTGGCTGCTGGGAAAGCTGGCTCAGCCCAGGCCAGCGCTGCTCTTCCCTCTGCTCCCTGTCCGCTCGCCCTGCCATGGCTCTGGCTGAAATGGTTTCTGCAAGCCCCTTATATTGCTGCTTTTCACTAGAGAGAAGCCTGGGGTGGTCTCGTTAGGATTGTCCCATCACTCACCCCAGGATCTGCTGGTAGCTCTTATTTGGGAGGCAGCTGTGTCCCTTTCCTGTGCTTTCGAGGCATTCCCACACATGGCATCTGAGGACACACTTTCTTTGTTGAATATTTTCATTCTGTAGGTAACAAATGGAAATAACTCATCTCCCCAGCACTTCTCTGACTGTTTAATTAAAGCTGTGCATTTATGACAGGAAATAAGAGCCAAAATTTGACCTCTGGAATGTTTATACAATTGATATATTGCTTTTTCTTACCTCATCTCGTGTTTGTGTGTAAGATACTGTCACTACATTCCTAACACGATGCAATGCTTGGTTATACAATAGCCATTTAAAATAACAAACTACTTTTTAATAGTCAGGGGTGTCTGCTGTAATTCTTGGACTGGGAAATGGGCTGGCCAGGATTTTTTAGATGCAGATGGCAATAGTTCAGGTACTAGTATTATTGTTATTTTTTGCCAAATAACCAAATTAACATTGAGCAGTTTGGCCTGATACTAAAATATTCACTTTTGGAAGTGAATTAGTGGGGATTTTTTTTCCCCTTCTAAGTCTTGGCACCAGTTACAAGGGCCTCAACATTGAAAGAAATAGATTTGGATGCTCTTCAAAGAGCACTGCTGTGGTTCTGCCGTTTTTAACTTTTTTACCTTGCTGTTCTTTCTCCCCACCTCTTCCCTGGGGAACTGAAGGTAAATGATTGATACTGCATCTCTCCTGCTCATTTTCTTTTTCTGCAATCTCTTTTGGCCAGATTTCTCCCATGGAGAAATATTTACCAAAAGGAAAATCGCAAAGGCGAGGGAATGGAGAGAAAAAGGGGAATTGAGAAATAAAATATAAACATGGAGCAGTGCAGGATGGTGACTTGGTTGGGGAAAGAGGCCGAATTGTTTGTAGAACCTAATGAGGTTTAGGATTAGGTTTCCTGTATCAGTGGGCAGCCGCTGGGGAAAAGTAAATTCACTGCACTTAATACACTTTGCAAGAGAGGCATTTATCTTATGTTGTTTGCACATGGCTCTACCTAAGGGGTCCCAGCCTTGGTAGGTGCCTGCCCCCAAAGAAATTCCATTCTAAACCAGACAAACTGAAAAATAGACTGGTAAAGGAGCATGGAGAAAGGTGGACACTTGCCCAGACCTGCTCATGGAACAGTGGGAACCAGAGGTGTGATGGCCATTCCCAAAGTATGGTGAGCCCAGCACTTGCCATGCTGCTTCTCCAAGGAAATGATGACCGGGCCTTGAGGTGATGCAAAGTGTAGCTAATGGTGTTTGCTGAAAGGCACTTATAGATGGGTGACGTTTCTCTCTGTTTTGTGCTAATATTTCCATCAGCCTAAAAGCCAAGTATTTAGTCTGGTTTACACTCTATGGGTCTGAATGTAATGGGAATCTTTCAGTGCCTGGAAGGTGACTTTGCAGGTACACAATTAGAGTGTGCATTTTTCTGGGTTACTTGACAAGGTGTCCATTTTTCAGCTTAGATAAGTTATCCAGGTTTAGAGCTCTTCTCCTAGAGCTTTCTTACAAGAACCAAAGCATTTGGCTTCAGGAACTCAGAGGGCATCTCACCGAATACAGTTTTCCCTTGGAATTGTCTTGTACCACATCCTAACTCTGGCAGATTCAGTCCCCACAAAGAAGTCATTTTCTAACAAAAAACCCTCAGTGCTGGCATTAAGTGTGAGCTTTGGGTGAAGAGTTTTGCACTGTTCTTTGTTTTCATGGTTTGTATTGATTGTTGGGTTGAGAGAATCTTCTAGAAACGAATTCATAGGATAGAAGTGGGTGTGTAGGAGAAAAATATGCATCCCCAAGCAGTGGTATTGTTAATTTTTCAGAGACTGCAGATCTGGGGAGCCACTGAAGCTGTGACCCACAGTCTGGCCTCTCCCCCTCTGAAATCCAGCCAAGACACCTCTGCATGATGCTGCTGCAGGGACCCTGCCTTAGAGGAGCTCTCCCACTATGTGTGAGGCTGTTTCCACTTCCACATCAGGCCAAGCTGAGCTTCTCAGGAGCTCCCCTGGAAGGCTGAGCAAGGACAATATCCTACAGGGTGTAGGTTTTAATTCTCAAGACCAGGCTGCTTTTTTCTTCCCATCCAGGCAGATGGCTTTGGAGGCTCACTTGAGGCAGCCTGACCTTGTAGGCTGAGCACTGCTGTGGAAACCAGGTAGCTGTGAATTCTGATTCCCTGACTGGCTTCTTGAACGATTGCAGACAAATCACGACTTGGGTTTTATGGTGCTACCAATATACGTATTTTTTCCTTTTCTCCTTCTAAGCCACATATCACACTCTTTGAGTCTTGGCATCAGCGAAGGTTCTGTTTTTCACATCAGCCTGTGAAGGAAATCTTGCCAGATCAAGTCTGGCAGCTGTCAGCAGCCTAAGGTGCAGGAAATTCTTCCTTTCAGGAGCCCTGGCTCAATGAAATATCATCTCTGACGTTAAGGTAGATACGCAGAAGATCCAGTAAAAGGGGGGCAGAACCTGTAAGACTTGTGCTTATTCCTCCTTGCCAGCTGAAGGTGTAACCTATTGCCAAGTGCTTAATTCAAGTGTTTAGACCTCTAGGGAAGGAGAATGGGAGCGTGAGTGGTGTTTGATTCCTGGGTTGAAAGTTTCTTCCTCTCTGCCTGGGTCTTTGTCCAGCTTCTATCAGAAGCTCCCATCCTTTCATTTGGAAGAGTAAGTGGATCCATGCCTCTTGTTTCCTTTTGCAACAACTTGAGTCAGCTGATTTGGAGATGGATGCACCTTGCATTAGCCAATGGGCTAAGGAGGCATATATTCATCCTCCATCCCCGAGGTAAAAGGAGCTTTGAGAGCAGGGTTGCAACTAAGGCACAGCTTCATCTGGGCTAAAGACACGATACATATGAGAGCATGCACATATTTCAGTCCTCAGCAAAGTTGTACCAGGCTGCTGTAATTCCGTTGTACTAAAAATGCCCTCAATGTCTTGTTTGCCTTTTTTCCCCTCTGTGATCCAGCTCCCTTTCCAAACATCCCCCCCCCGCAATAAAACTCTTCCTGAGACTTAATAACATTTTTTAATATAGACGCAGAAACCAAATTTCCTTCCCCAACCATTCGTGTGGGTTTTCAAATCATTAAGGGAGTTTCCTCATTCTGTGATGTCAAGAGTCACCCAGATCAAAGCCTTCACTGATATTACAATTAAGCGCTCTGCACCATTAAATTCACTTTCCACACTGTAATTTTTATAATAGGTCGGGAAGGAGCTTCATGGTTTGATTTCGTTCCAGCCATGGCGCCAGATTCTGATTTCTCATTAGCTCTTACACCAGGGTTTGTGAAACACTGAAGTTAACAAGAGTCTGAATTAATACTGGGCTGGCACCTGTCCAGCTGAATTGTGTTCAGTGGGCTGGCGTGGTGACAGGGAAATGATACGTTATGGGCAGGAGAAAGGAACAGTTTTAAGATAAGAACGAGGTAGTCCCTTGTCCCCAAATACATTCCTGGATAAACCAAGGTTGTTCATAGCAGTTGCTTCAGTTCTTCATATTTGCACTAAAAGTATAACATAAGGAGGCTCAACCTGAGGGAAGAGAAAGGCCAAACTGAAAATGGATCTTGCAGCAGAAGCAGGGAGGAAAAGGAAAGATGGACATCTTTCTTCAGTGAGTGGTAATGGGATAGTTTTCCACTGCTTCCTTGTAGGTGTCTGGAGGGGGTGCTAAGAGCTCTCAAAATGGAAGGGTCACCTTAGGTAAAATAGAAAGTGTAGGTGTTTGCTGTCTTTTCTATGCGGGGAGGAATGAAAGGGAAAAGCACACATGTATGTGCTCACCAATCCCATGGCCATTAATGGGAATTGCATGAGTGCAGGCATCTGGGTTCTGAGTTCATTGATGCTGTTGTGAACCTGCGAGGACCAGGAGTTTTGCTGACAGTTGATACCAGCCTCATTGAGAAGCTGTGTCCAGCCCTCCAAGAGGACAACACGTTGCTGGAGAGTTCGTCATCTGGAATGTTAGCCTGCATGACTTTCTCTGCATAGCACAATAACACTGGGTGGGTGTTTCTTGACAACTGTTCAAGCAAATGTCAGAAAAACGGATCCAAAGAGAGCGTTTTCAGGCAAATATTTGGAGATACATAAGCTACACTTCTGCCTCGAGCCATAGCGACGGCGCGCTGCAGCCCTGCCAGCTCTGAGGCACTGGGGTGGGATCATGCTGTGTAATTTGGAACAGATGACGTTTATTACCTGAGTTTTGTGGAGAGTCAGATTTGGAGGAAAGAGGGGAAATATCTGACCAAGTTGGGAGCCAGTGATAAATTTACACAAACTCATCCTAAACCTCCAGCACATGCCACCACCTCATCGAATACGTCCTGCTGAGCCAGGACAAGGACTTGGTTCTGCACCAACAAGATTTACTGTCTGAGCGTTTGGGGTTATAGCTGCAAACTCTGAGCTATGAATCCTGCAAGTATTTAAAAAGAAAAAAAAGTGTTCTCTAATGTGTTTTTCCTGGAAGATCCCTCCAGGAGCATCCCCATTCCAGATGCATTTACAAACCACAGCCAGACAGCTTTAAGGTCAGCTACTGAGTTGGGGTCGTGACAGATGATGGCTGTGACAGAGCATCACTCCCATACATGTTGTGTCTTTCCCCAACCCAGTTCTGATAGACCTGTCTCTGAACAGCCAGGGGATAAAAGTGCTCTGCTGGATGCAGAGGACTGGAATTCTTCATACCAGGAACCTCGTAATGGACAATGGGGACAGAACAGTCAGCTTTGCAGATTTTTTGGACAAGGATGCAGATTCAGGAGCCTTCATAATGAAAACACAGTGACATGAAACCACCCAAAGACTCAAACCTTGGGGAATCATCTGTCTCCCTCCTGGGCTAGGTCTGTTCTCTGCACATCTGGTCCGTGGGACAAGGATCAGAGCTGAGATCCATTTCCATGGTGGGCAGCAGCAGGCCCCAGATCTATACACATCTACTTTGGCACTGGAAATCTGGTCCATGCTTTGAAGGAGTTTGAAGCCACCTCTGCTGCCAGGAGGTCCGGGGACCCCATGATACTGCAAATAAAATGAGGTTTCTTTCTACACATGCTGAGTTCAGAAACCAAAAAAGGAAATGGAGCCATACCTTAGATGAGTTACCTTTGGCAGACATAACAGGGATAATAGTCTTAATTCAGTTTTGGTGATACTCTTGAAGACTTAATAATCCAAGCCTAATTTAGTGTGAGCAGCTCCTGAGCACAAGACACGGCTTGTCGGTGGATCCAAGTCATGCTGACCGGCTGCATAGGGCGCGGAGGATCCGGGTGTGGGTAACAACTACTGCTCTGCCCCAGGAGCACTCAACCTCCAGGTGCTGCAGTGGGGCAATGCAAGGCAGGGGGCAAGAGAATGTGTCTCCTGCAGGACACACAGGCCTGTACATGTGGCCACAGTTACTGCTTTCCTTGACAGCCCTCTCTGCAGGTAAACCTCATTGCAGAGGAGAAACTGTTGAGTATCTTTATGGAGTTGTGAACTCCACAATAAACCCTCTGGAGCACATCACTTTGTGCAGCACTTTCTTAGGGGTTGCTGAAAAAGGGCTTCCTGTCTCTTCCCTCATTTACCTTGTCCCTGAAGTGTGGGATTCCTCCAAGGACCTGCTGGGGCTCTCCCCTGTTTCTGATCAAAGAGCAAGTCTTCAAAGCAATATATTTCCCTTCTAGTATCCAAATGCCTGTTTGGCCAAAGATCAGCTGCCAAGATAGGCATTGTTAGTTTCACTCTTCAGCAGCAGCAATTTGTTATCAAATGCTAGTGATAAACCTCAGCAGGTTCATTCTGAGATAATAATGTTCCTGGGGCAGCAAGCAGGAGCGGTGCTTCCTTGAAAAGGAGAAAGAGGTTTCTGCTGGAATACTGGTGCTACTCTTTGCTTTTTCTTGGGGCTCCCCCAAGGATCAGTCCTTGTTGTGCTTTGACATGGGGGTGATGTTGAACATGCCCTGTTTCTCCTGCTGAGTTTCAGGTTAAAGTCCAAGAGTTTTGAAGTGTCGTGCTGGGTCCAAAGGATGAGCTTTGGAAGATGAAGCAAGGGCAGTTCAGGCTGTTGTACTTGTGTTATACTTGTGTATACTATATATACAGTTCCTGGGAGGAAGTGTAATACATAGCAGGCTTGATAGCAACACACTAACACTTTGGAACAAAAAAGCCTTTTTTCCCTGTCCTTTAACCAAAATCCCCTGGAAGCTGCAGAGCTGTCTTCTATCTTTTTTCTTTCCCCCCCACCCTCCTCCTTGCACATTCCTGCAAAAAGTAGGATGAAACTCCCTCTGTTTTAGGCAAAATATTTTGCAATTTTCCAATGACCTTGCCAATAAGAAAATGATTCCCCATATATCATGGGAAATGCCTGCTTTCTCACAGGGCTGTAATGTTAAACTATCACCAGTAAAAGACTCTGCTGGCTGCAAGTTTGGCAGGAACACGAAGATCCTCTGGTATGGTAACATTACATGAACTAGTGACTTGAGAATGCCAAAAACTTCACCCCATTTTAAATGAGCTCCATTTTTTAAAATAAATCAGCATATGAATCAAATGTGTTTATTCCAGAGAATAGGAGGCTCAGCCTCTGCACCGAGTTTACATCATTGCCGCTTTTACAAGAGGAATCCAGCTTGAGTTAACGGTTGAGTTGCTTCAGCATCTCATCAGTTCTGCTGGATCCTGCAGTCCAAGGGACGGTCCAGTGACCGTTTTGCAATGAAGTGTTAATATTGTCTTGACTCGAAGTGTCCCTTCCCCTGGCCAGTTAATGGTATGTGCGCGCCAGGATCTAGTCATTGTGGATGAAGAATGGTTTTGTGGTTGAAGTACTGGACTGTGTTGTGGGAGATCTGAGTTCAATCCCAGATTCTTCTTCATTTTCCCTGTGTGACTATGAGCAAGACATTTAATCTTTCAGTGCTTCAATTCTCTTTTGGTAAAATGGGAATAATCCTATTTCCTCTCTTCCACCCTTCGCTTTCACAGTATTTGTTTTTGCTGTTGCCTCTTCATCGCATCTGCAGGACACAGAAAACAGGCCAGTAACAGGAGTGTTTGAGCAGTATAAAACCAGGAATAATAACTTAGTGTTTCACTTGATTTTTCATATTCCTGTTTTGAATTGAGGAAGATAACGAAGGCTCCGTGGCAGTGCTCTCTGTTTATGTGCAATGACCTACTTGTCCCAGAAAGCAGCATGGCCAAGAAATTGAAACAAGATCTTGCGAAGTGCCATTGCAAATAAATCTGCTCAACTTCCCTTCTGTCAAAGCATCTCACGCTAGGGAAGGCCGCTGGGAGTCATTAATTGTATAATGGATATACTTGATTCTTTAAAAGGGCTGTTTTCCCAAAGATTAAAGCAATTACAAGCAAAGTGGGTTGAAAAGGGGAAAAAACCCAACACGCTAAACCAAACACTGGGAATGATAATTGGGAATGGTTTAAGGAAACTGCAGCTGATGCTGTAAAAGTCACAGTTCTGCAACTGTGGGACTTTGTCAGTGTGAACAAACCCCCTCTCTCCTCCTCCAAGTCAGTGTAAAAGGGAAATGAGAGCTGTCATACCAATATACACATGAAAACATGCCCTTGCATGCGTATAAATGAAAATAAAAGGAAAATAGGGGACTGAGAATAAGGCTAGAAATTACTGATATTCATGAAATAAAGGTTCCTAGTGAAAGAATATAGGGAAAATCATTAATGGGGCAGTAGAACTGGCCACAGCAGCACAGAAAAGACAGGAGAATTCCCTAAATAACTGTTTCTATATTAAAAAAAAACCCAGCCGTGATATTTTTAGAAGCTATTGGAGTGGTTTATATTCATATACCCAAGGTGCTGAACAGCGAGTGCTACAGCTCCAGTGCCTGTGTCAGGAAGCAGGAGGTAACACAAATGTTGGGTCAGCCTTTACAAAGGGTGAGTAGGGTGAGATGAGCAGCAGCACCCTGTCTACCTAGATATGAATTCAATATAAAATCATAAGATCATAGAATGGTTTGGGTTGAAAGAGACCTTCAAAGCTCAGTTAGTCCAAGCCCCATTTAATGAGCAGGGGCATCTTGAACTAGATCTTATAAGTGATGTGTTCAATGAATGTTACAGGACAGGAGCAGAATTAATGTTGATCAACAGGACTCTTAAGAGAGTAGATATTGTCAAAGAAACCTGGTACTGGTGTTCAATAGTTCATGGGAAGTAATTTTCCCGAAATGTGAATTCTGCATGGTCTAAGATTTCCTATAAAGCTATGTTTTGTTTATGAAATCTAAATTATATGAAATCAAGGTAATTCTTACTGAATATGATAACATCTGGTTAACTGATATTTCTTAAACAAGCCCTTGAATGTGGAGAAACATTATCCAGTGCTAAGGGTTTCTGGGAGGATGTCTCAAAAAGCAGACCTTTTACTGCTGCTGTTCCCTACCTGCTTCTATTCAGGATCTTGATTTTGTCATACAGTGAATTACTGATAGCATCTGGAAGCGTTAACTGCAGGAGGCAGTGGTTTATAGAACTATAGGAAGCAGTCCCCCAAGATGGTAAATTTTAATGTCAGATGAGTTAAAATGATGTAGGTCACATGGAGCGGGCCTTTATTTAGGTAAACAGATCCACGTGCTGAACCAACCTTGTCAGTAATTACGTTCTGCACAGTAATTTTGGGGAGTTAATATAATTTTTGTGTATAACCAGTGGCCGTATGGAGATGAGGTTTTTACCATCAATGTCATACAACCCACCATGAAAATTGGTTTCATTTTTGAGCAGTGATTACAGAAGGATTCACAAACCGAAGTGAGTTCAGGAATGAGGCATCGGGTGATGGTTTGGTCTGCAAAACTTATCTCAGAGTGAGGAACCAAGAATGTTGAGGCTATTTAGTTTCTCAGATTGTGTGAGAGGGACCCAAAGGGGTGGATGTTGGCACATTGTTTACTAGGAAGAGGAGAAAACAATCTGGAGACTAGAAACTGGATCTGTTCAGTCTAGCAGTGCGGTGCTTTTGATTTTACTGTGTATTTCTTAATCCCTGAAAACAGACAACCATTGAGATGTCTTACACAGACAGGTGGTTGGTTCTCTGCTGTTCAAATGCACTGCTTGAGATTCAAAGTTGGACAGAAATTCCTGTGCAGGTTGTGGTCTGAATTTACTTTTGAATTTTGCTTGTGATTTTGGCGCACGTGGGAGGTCACAGGAGATGATCACAGTGATTCCTTTGAACTTAAAATCTACCAATCAGTGTGGTGGCCTGCGTGCTGTGTCATGAGACCTTGGATTTGTAGACACCAAATTCTGTGTAAGTACAACAGCAATCCCCTGTGAACTTCCTCTGTGAACACTGTTCCGCACCGACCTCTATAGACTTGACCCATGGAGTTAACTCAGCAGAGTCTGCCCTTCCCCAAGTGCAAACTTCCTCCTGCAGCTCAGGTTGGGTGTCCCAGTCAAAACATGAAGATGCATCTTTGATTTCACCAGGAAACTTCAGAGGCGACAGCACTGACACTGAGCTGGTTACATTACACAGTATAGCGTATTTCTCTGCCCAGCATGGTTAGGAAGGTTAAACCACAGTATCACCTCTGCCATGGTGTCCGTGCTGGGAGTGCTGCTTCCTTCCATGCCCAGTGCCTGGATTTATAACTTAGGTAGAGTCTAAATAAGCAAGACTATTAATCCCTATGTCATCATAGAAGAAGTCACACCTGGGCTGTAGTGACAGACTGTGGAGTGCAAACAAGGCTTCCTGCTCGGGCCTGGAGTCCTTTAGGTGTCAGCCCTGCGTCACCCACATGTCACCCTTCCCATCCCTCTGGGACTGAAGTAGCCATCCGGCTCAGTGTGTTCTTTCTTACTTTATCCCTTTTTATCTCCACATCTGAAAGCTGATGGAGGTTGTGGGGTTATACCCTCAGGTAAGGGGTGCAGTGACTGCTCTAATACCCTCTGCACAGTGAGTCCCTTCAGGCATCCAACAGCATTGATCTTCCCAGGGCTGAGTGGCCAAGGCTGTCCTTCACTCATCACCTGAGCAGCTGATTCTCTTCTACTCAGGTGGCTCAATGCTGGCTGCTATTTAAAAGCTTGTAAGTAGAAGGATTACTTTGCAACAGCTCTTCCAAGTGAAGAGTGACACAGACAAGCAATTTTCAAGCAATCTTCAAGCAAGGAGCTTGACTTTTCATGACCAGTTCTTTGCCCCCATCCAGTCTTCATAAATATCAGCGAATGAGGGAATTGGAACTTGTGAGATTGTGTGGGCTCCTTCCAAGTGTAATTGGCATCTTTATGGATGTACTGAGACTTGAAAGATGCTATTAACCAATCTAAAGTTGTAACTTGACAGACAGCACAGATTCACAAGAAGTACCAGTTAATATTAAAGATGTACTTCTTGTCTGGAAAATGAATTAAAATCAAAATAGCATCATCATCTCAGTTCAAGGAGGAACTTTAGCTTGGAAGTACAGTAACCGACAGTGCTCATGGTCATCTGGACATCAGTTCCGTTTGATAGTTTGGCTTGCATAAATGATTTCTTAATGTTCATTCATCCTCATTTCTTTTATTGAAGGATGTGGCTTCAGCATCCCATATCTGTGAATGGCAGAGCCTTAAATTCCTGCCATAAACAAGTGGATCCTCCTTTTAGAAGTACATGAACATGAAATGCATTTCCTTGAGAGGAAGATCCAGTCCCCTGATAGTGTGGGGATATAAAACCACTCTTAACCTGAAGAACCTGTGCCTCTGCACGTGATCTTGTTGGCTGTTTTTTGTGAGACAGCACAGAAGTTATAATTAGCTTTTGCAAAACGTTTTGCACAAGCAAAGTCTTTCATCCCTACTGAATGCCTTTACAGGCACGGCAGCAAAACGAAGGGACTCATGTGATGGACCTGCAAAGCAAATCGGGGTGTACATTTATAAAAGAACTCATTACAGCAGCTTGGAGTGATTTAACAGCTCTGAAATTGTATTTATATGGTTACTTTAATCTGGCCTATGGCTGCTGCATTGCTGGAAAGGGTGGTTCCATCCTCAGATCCACTGCTGCTGTTGCTGTTCATCCCTGTTCTCTCTCTTGTGCTGACATTACCATTTTATCGGTTCAGTTAGTTTTCAGCTGGACCACAGCTCAGCCACAGAACATGCTGCTGGCACAGGGCAGACAGCAAGAGCAAGCAGTCATGGAGCAGGACACAGTGCCAGCAGTGACTTAATGACCCTCTAATTGCATCATGGTGTTTTCTACAGCTCTTCTCCACCCCTTTGGAAAAGTTGAAAATAGGATGGAAGACAGAAGTTAGAGAGCAATAAGGTTGTCTACAAAATGTAGTCTGGGTCCTAGATTTAAAGATCCAGTGGTAAATATGTGATGCACAGAGATACGAACAGGGTGCTATGGCCAGGTGAGGGCCGGGCACTCAAATCATGCTCAAAGAATTTTGCTTTCTTTTGTTCCTGTCTGTTGAATTTAAAAAAAAAGCAATAATTGACTTATTGTATCTTGAGGTCTTTTCAATCCCCTCCAAACCCTGCTCTCACAAGCCTCAAACCCAAGCTGCAGCCAGCCTTCCAGAGGTGGTGAACTACCTGTCCCACCAGGGCTGCTGTGGCCTTCCTGTGGCAGCATCAGTCCCTAGTTACCCTCTCCCATTCGAGGAGTCCCAGAACAGAAGGCAGTCACCTTCAAAAGCCATCAAAATTGAAAACAGTTTAAGGTTTAGATTGTACAACAACTGATAATTCATCAACCTCAGCTGGCTGCTTCTTTCTGTCTTGCTTCCTTATGCAGAGCATCCACATGTCAAAGGTGTTCTGGGCTTCTGCGTACAAAAGTTGTATTTGGCATTTTGGTGGGTTTCATTTATTGTATCACTTACAGCTGGATGTGAATGTGTGCAAATGAATGCCCAGCACCAGGCAGAGGCTCAGTTCTTGTTGCATACCAACAGGAGCTGCCTTAAAAGCGAGGGGTTATTTTTCTGCAAAGTCAAGTGCTTGGATGGTCAGAAATGTCACTGTTAACCTACAGCTGACCCCTGGCACATGCATTGTGTCATCTGTCTTCCATGACAGGCTGCTGGGGGGGGGGGTGTGTGGTTATACCTTTGTTTTAATCCTTTTCCTCTGAAGTTGCTGAACCATTTGGTTAGGAAAAAACCAATCAGTGCATAGCATGGAAAGCTTCGTCTGAAATGGTGGAGTTTGGCAGCGTTACAGGCAGTAGTAGAAAGGGTTTCTGTTTGGCAAACTTGGACAATCTTGATAAAAAGAAGGGTTGCAACCTGTGTGTGAGCTAATAGCTCCTACCCAATTGTTCATACCCAAGCAAAAGCAAGGTTGAGACCATTATTTATTCAATAAACAGGATACATTTGATTAACCAGAGAAACAATTTGGCAGGACCGTGATTTATGTAAAAAGTTATTGAAAGTGCAACTAGATTTAAATTAAAAAGAACACATCATCACCACGCTTAATATTTTTTCTGTAGCCTAGTTTTGAAAACCATTAGTAGCAATAAACTTTCCTCCCATAAAAGTTCTGCCGTTTTAATTTCCAATTAGAACTTGCAAAAGATATATACGTGGCAGTAAATGTAAAGAAATTAAGTCTCCGACCATGCTGCAGCCTGACACAATGATGCCCCAGTGCTCATAAATCAGTTTCTGTTTGTTGTGAGCCTCTTAAATCCACACTGGTAAGAGGTGTAGAGGTATTTGTCTCCCATGAAAACATTCTCCCACACCCTTTGTAATTAAAAGTAATCTTAAATTTCATCTAGTTCCATGAGAAAGAGCTTTCATACAGTAATTTGAGTTGGACTCCAGAACGATGGAATGCGAGTTGAAAGCTTAATGAATTTACTCTATAAATCTTTTTCTCTGTTTTTCTTGTCAGTTGTATCAGGGCATTACACATATTTTTCCTTGCATTGCTAGCTGGGGAGTTTTTTAAAGAGAACCTCAGTGCATGTTTTTCTGTGGAACTGCTTCTGCTGAAGTTCAGTTTATGAATACTGCAGCATGATTGCTCCTTTTTGGGATCAGAGCTGAATGCCATTCTTCTAATGAAACACGACTGGGAAAGCTCCTCTTGGTTAAGTGATTTCATGAGTGTTGTTTTAGTTTATTGGCTCTGTAGCATGATAGCACAGCAGAGCTTTGGTTCTGCTTTCAGCAGTGTTATTTATGCGGTGGGATTTACTGAACACAGGCTTTGAGCTGCTCTTCCAGCTTCTAGAAAATGCTGAAGAATGGAAACCTGCTAGAAGGAGTTGCTGGATAGTCTTATTTTCTATAGGAGTTTTTTGCTCGTGGAAGTCACGGTCTGAACTCTGTTGTACTAATAGGTGAGAAAAGGTCTTCTGTTCAGAAAATGCTCACCAAGCTCCCGTCAGTGCTTCTTCAGTGCTCATCTTGCCATGTGCTTTTCTTTAAGGTCTTCAGTATTGCCATTTCACATTGCCATCACATGTGTTTCCTTCCAGCTGCACTGGAATTAGTATGAAAATGAGTAAAGGAACAAGGGGAATGATGACAGAACAGAGTGGGGAAGGGGAGAAGAGGGGTGAGGACAAGGAGAAGGTGGGAAAGATTGCCAAAGGAGTTTGGCAATGAGGGCTTTGGAGTGACCTCACTGTTCTCCCACGCAGAGCAATCTTCTGAAACTAGACAGATTTATAAGGATTATGAGAAAGTTTATTTTGTGCTACCTACTGCATTTTATGTGCATAGATCTAAACAGAGCGGAGGTTTCCTTAAACAGGTCTACAAAACATCATTCAGCAGTGGCCAGAAAGGTGAAAAAAAAGAAAAGATCATGAGGAATTTGTATAAGTAAAAGAAAATGTTGAAAGGAAGGAGGGGGGCTTATAGCAGGGGGAGCTGAGGTAGTTACTGGTTTGGAGGGGGGAAGGAGGGAGCGCACTTCCCTGCTACCCAGCAGTGTTACAGGGAATACGTTTAAGTTCAGGGAGAACAGGAAAGTGAATGAAGGACAGATTGGAGATTTCCTATTACCAAAGCCTCTCTCTTTTCTGGTAGTATCTGCAAGTGTGTGAGGCGAGGGTGACAATCCATTGCTCTGATCTGGCAGCAGCAGGAACCATTTTTACCAGTGCAGGTACCTACTAGTAAGTTAAAGATTGATGCTGAGGTTGAGCTTTCATAACCTCAGATGCTCCCACCTATAGTTCTGTGTTCGACTCTGGGGCCCACAACATAAGAGGGATATGGAGCTGTTGGAGCAAGTCCAGAGGAGGCCATCAGGATGCTCTGAGGGCTGGAGCAGCTCTGCTCTGGAACCAGGCTGGTTCAGCCTGGAGAAGAGAAAGCTCCTTAAGGGGAGAGCTTAGAGCAGCTCCAGCGCCTAAAAAGGCTACAGGAAACCTGCAGAGGGGCTTTTGGCAAAGAGATGTAGAGACAGCACAAGGGGAATGGCTTTAACCGGCCAGAGGGGAGACTGAGATGAGCTCTTAGGCAGAAGCTCTTCCCTGTGAGGGTGCTGAGGCGCTGGCACAGGGTGCCCAGAGAAGCTGTGGCTGCCCCATCCCTGGCAGTGTTCAAGGCCAGGTTGGACACAGGGGCTTGGAGCAAGCTGCTCTAGTGGAAGGTGTCCCTGATCATGGCAGGGGTTGGAACTGTATGAGCTTTAAGGTCCCTTCCAACACAAACTATTCTTTGATTCTTGGGGGTTTTAGGATTAAAATATGAAGCACTAATAATACATCAAATTCCTATGTGCCGCTGGCTAAAGCAAATAGCAATGCTTCTTTTATGTTGACAGCTTATGGGACTAACTCTGAGCTTTGCATTTTTTAATAACACAAAATGATCATAAATGTTCAAAAAGAAACGTCAAACCCCACAATCATAAAGGGCAATTGTGTGTTTAAACAGAGAGAGCCCCTGTTTTGTGTTGGCCTTCTGTGCCAGTGCTCCTGCTCCTTCAGCTCCATTGCTCTGAAGGAGATGCAGCATGGATTGCCATCATTATTTCCTTCGTTCATCTTTCAGTGTGGAAGATGTGGTCTGTCACCTGTCAACGCTGGCTTTATTATTTTGGAGAAGCCCAGGGGAAAAAGAAGTGCCTTGGGGTTGTTTTCATATCAGTGGATGCTGCAGTAGGGTCTCTGTAGCCAAAAACCTGTTGAAATAGCACAGGTTTTTCTTACTGCCGGTTCCATGTTTCATCCACAGCAACCTGCCTTTGAGATGGTGAGCAACAAGACAGAGATTTTACTTTCTTAGCAGACACTGGCTGGGATGAGCTCTCTGTGTTGCACATCCTGGCTGTGCCTCTGCCTGGATCCACAGGCTCTGCCTAGGACTTGTGACAGGACTATTGCATTGGTGATGGCTGTTCTTCAGGCTTAGACTTCTCCTGAGTTGCCCCACACAGATATGAAGGTAGAAACCCAACACCTTTGCTGGCAAGTACTAGAAAGTGGGCACTTTGGTGCTTTGGTACGAAGTTCGTGCCATATCTAGTCTACCAGTGTTAGCTGCATGTGGTTATATAGTGGCCAGATTGCTATCACTGGGAAAACTGGGATGTCCTTTTGGTTTGTAGACAGGAACTTTACCAAGTAAAGGGTTCTTTAAAACCGTAAGACACCCCCCCCCATCCCCATCCCCATCCCACATATATAAGGATGGCATTAAGACAAAACACACATACTGAGACCAGCAGCCTGGAAGAGCTGCTTCTCCATGCCGAGGTGGTTGTCACAAATACTCCATTGCTTTTCCCAGGTGTTTTGCCCTGTCAAGCTAAATTCTCTTCCATTTTCATCCAAAAAGGCTGGCCGACCACATTAAGGTGCTGGTTGGACTGACCAATCCATTTCACAGTGAAGTCCACTCAGATGACCCAGTTCAGGGCACCCATAAATAATTTGAGCATCACTCAGTCCAAACCCCACATTTAGGTTTCTTTGTGGAAAATAAAGCAAGGCAAATTGTGATGATGAATGTAAACATCACATGGAAAGCAATGGGTATAAAGGCCTCTTCTTTTTTGACAGGTGCATTGTGCATTCTGGGCTCTCAGCCAAGGCACATTGTCATCAAATGTTAATAAAATCTGCAAATAATATACAAAGTATTAAATTGTGCTTATTCTTAGAGTAATTTGAGACATAAATTTCTCAAACCCTTCTATATGTTAAGGGTCCTTAAAATGGGGAAAATCAGAACTATGAAGCAGATAAAAAGGCTGTGACAACAAAGGCATTCAGTGAGGCATCCCCCTGCTTTAGGAGAATTAAGCATTTAAAATGTCTTAGTAGTTTTGTTCAGAAGTTGTTCTAATGTAAATAGTTAAATCCACAAGTAAAGGGAAGCAGGCTGGGATGAGGCATTGCATGAGGCATTTCCCTACAACTGCACCCAGAAAGCTACTGCGTATTTCTGACTTTTGGTACACTCAGTAACAGGAGACTCTGCTTTAGTAAGTATTCAAAATTAAATAGAGTGGGAAAACAAACTCAGAGTGTGAAGATGCTCTAGAAGCAGCCTTTCTACCTTTATACCTGATTCTCATATATGGTTACTGTGCTAGGAAACCAGTTTGGATCCTGAATAGCAACATCAGCATAAAGAGAGCACCTCCGAGCTGCTCAGGGTCCCGTTCAGCCTAACACTAGGGCTTTCCTTCCCATCCTGCTTTATGTAGTCTAAGAGAGGTGGCTGGTCTCTGTTGTGGATGGAGCTAATTTAGAGCTGTTGCCAGCACAGGACCCATCTTACGTTGTCGTCTAGTGCAGGATATCTTTGCTGAGAGGATGGATTCACAGACTGCAGAGAGCTATCAGATTTAAATGAAGCAGTTCTGAGTTATCCATGTTAGCAGAGGGAAGATGATGGTGCATTGCACCCATCCTGGGATGCTGATATGCCCCAATACCCTGGCTAACAGGCTTCATAGATCTACCAAGATCAGTGGCATGGAAATAAAGAGGGTCTGGCAATGACCTGAGCCTGGATCCTTCCTCTGCTGGGCTGCAGCCACTGTCCCCTCTCCTGCTGTCCCCACTCTGCTGGCATCCGCTGCCCCTTTAAACACAGGACTCCCTGCCTTGCCTCTGCTCCTTAAGAATGTAATTGCTTTACTCTCTATCCCCTTAGCAAAGCAGAAATATAGCAACCAAAACTCTTCCTCCTCAAGAATGTGCCTTGCCAATGGCCTTTGTCAGGGCCAGGTTGTTATCAGTATAATGCCTGATGTTTACTTTTCAGTGCCAGTAAATAAATCTCTGTCCCGCTTGACCCTTCGCTCTCCAGCCTCCCCCGAGCTGAAAACAAGAATGTTGTTCTGGATACAATCAACCCATTTCGTTCAAGTCCTGCTTTTCAGGATCCGAGTCTGAAACTGGTGGTCTCTGAGTCTCTTAATGCCATTAAAGCTCAGATTTCAAAGATGTGTGCCTTGGAGCTTTTGGGTTTGATTTAAAGATAAGCCACTCCGGCTATGTTGATCAAGGGAGTGTCTTTATGTGAATTTTCCTTTTCAAATAAATCCAGGCTGAGATTTATCGGATCCTTCTAAAGGCATGTGTTACTGGGAGACATTCCTGCCTGCTTTCAGCTCTTCTTTTTTAATTCCTTTAAGGAAGGATCTTGAACCGGCCCTTTCCTTTCTCACAATGTCAGAAGCTCTCCCTGGATTGCAGGCAGTTCATAAAATGATGACATGCCCTCGTATGCTGGGGGCTTTGTGTGATTTGTGAAGCCTTCGTGACCATTCCTCACTTTCCTACTTCTTTTTTTCCTTCCTTGATATTTATGGGAGTCTTTCTACATCCAGCAAAGCAGGGAAAACAGACAGGGAAGTGGAAAGTAGTGGTGATGAAGGACTTCTCATCTACCAGCATAATGGAATCCATGGAGGTGGCTCACCAAAATGCCACTAAGCAACGCTCCTCCTCCACCTGCAGATGTAAAGGTGTCACTTCTGAGCACCTGCGAACCATTTCTGAACTGGTTTCAGCAGCACCAGGATTGGGAAATTTTGTGTTAAATGTTTCAGACATTTATTTTCAGGGTTTTATGCCATGCACTGTTCACAGTTACTGGTTATTGGGACTCTTCCTCATAAATCTGCACAAAATCAAAGTCAGGCCCTTCAGAACAGCAGCAAATTCTGTTATTTTGGTAGAAATGGGCCTTACATGTTCTGGAGATTGTCTGCATGTTTGGTTGTAAAAGAAATTCCAGGTGTAGGTGGTAACAAGGGGCAGTGGAAGGAGCTCTGAGTAACTTGGATCTCAAGGCAAAGATGTTGGTCCTGAATTCATTTTCAGGATAGGCCTGAATTCATTTTCTTTTCTCATTTTTCACCCTAGGCTTCCTTTTTCTACTCCCTTCTTTTTGCACTCAGTTGGGTTTATGCTGCTGGTTTGCATTCTTTCATATTTAAAACACTTCATAAATCCACATAAGGGCCATTTCCTTTGCAGAGAGTTCCGAGTGTTTTATGTATTTTGTATGCATTTAATACTTACAAAGTGGAAAAACAAAACACAACCTTATGCTTTTTTCCTCTCACTTTGCATATTAGCTGAAAGAACTGGTCCAAACCCCAGGCACAGGCAGTTTGGGATGAATTGTGGGGATTTGTAGGAGGGCAGCTGGTGCCCACACTGATGTACCACAGCTTCTCTGCAGGGTATATACCTCTGGAGGGGGTATAACAGTGAGGTCCTGGTCTTCCCAGGCGGAATCACCAGCTTTCCATTACCGCTTTCCCAGCTGCATTGAATCACAGCATCCTTATCCTGACAGTTGTGCTGACATCCTTGATGTTCCGTGTTGTGAAGCTCCATCCCTGCTTGAGCGGAGCACTTCTCTCCTAGGCATCTTGTACTGGTAACTGCTGATTGGTTACCAGCCAGTGCTTCTGGACCCTGAGAGTAGGAGAGTGCAGGTCTGACAATGTTCCTGTTGTAGTCCCTGATGCTTCCAGTTCCACTGGGAATACCTGAGGAGACTTTCCCTGCAAACACAGAGCACATGCATTGACAGGACAGCTAAAGGGAGACACAAAAGGATTTCTGTCTTTGGGAATCTACAGAGATTACAACCAGGCAACACGGGACACTCGGGTTAGATGTTCCTGGAAGGAATCCCCTCCTTGAGTCTCCCATCAGAGGAAATGCTGCTTTCCACCTCTCTTTTTAACATCTCTTGCTGAAGCTGCTGGAGCATGGGATGGGGTTACAGAGCACTACGAGCAACGTGGGCAGTCATCTTCTCCTTGGGGCCAGGGAAGGACAGCGATACATGGGGTGATAGAGACTTTCCCATCCCTAAACCCCAGATAAACATCCAGCTTGATCTCATCCCCTCTCCCTTCTGTCTTCTTCCAGCCCCTAGACCTTCACCCAGACCCAAATTAGATACTGTTTTCTAGAACGATATCTGATTTCAGGATAACATTTCTGAGCAATACTGAGGTTACCTTTCATGAGAAACTCTTCCAGTATGTCATTACCCTCACAGCTACAAGATTACATCTTAATTTAAGGTCGAATGCGTCTAGTTGCAAGTTCCAGTCATTAGATCTCATTAAGCAAGGTTGAAAAGTCCCCCACTATCAGATCCCTTTTTGAAGTTCCTCTGTGGAGTAATAAAATCGTCTCTTCATTTTTAGGAGCCAGTCTTTGGAGAGAGGCCTAAACATAGCACTGAGCAGAATAAAGAGAAGTTTAAATTGGCAGAGAAACCAAGCAAAAAAAAAAAAGCCCAGCCCCAAAGCCCATCCCTTCCCTTCCCTCCAAGAACTTGAAGGAACTGAATTAAAAATGAAAGCTGGGAAATTTCAGGTTTGTGGTTGCATCCACCCACCTCACTGTCTGCGCTGCAGCTGCAGGAGATAGCGAGAGGTCGCCCAAGCGGTGGGGTTTACATCTACCACCTAAAACCTGCAGCGTTCTTATCTCACATGCCATGTGCACTGACTGCTGGTGGGGAGAGCAGCTCAGGAGCATTTCCTCGGGTTTGTGGGTTGAAGCTAGATCGCTGATGTTAATTTAAAATAGATCTTTGTGGTTTAATGGGTCTCCATTTGCGGTGTGCTTATCTGAGGAGCACAATTCTGTCTCTTCAGGAACACAGAGAATGGGAAAACAAAGCCTTTTCTGAAAGTGCTGTACTGAAAGAGCTCTCAGCCAGCACACCAGCTCCAGACCCCTCTGCCATGGGTTAACCTGTGACCCTTCACAGTCAGAGCAGGGGTTCTTCACTCTGGTCCCTTGGTTGGATTCCAGCTTGGATAATTACCCTCTGCCCACCTAAGTTTCTTCCTGCAGTTTCAACTGAATGTTATTTTTTGCTTCCTCCTTTGAAAAGCAACCCATAGTTAGCATAATTGGCACAGGGGTGGCAGCAGTGGTGGAGAAAGCGATCTGTGTATCTACTAGAAGGTATTATTTAATGTAATTAACTGGAGCATGGATCTGCAGCCTCCCTCTATGGATTCAGCTCCCAGCTCAGACCCAGGCTCTCTGCTGCTCATTTTAAAGCTGGTTCTTCAGGCACTGTAGCAGTTTTTGACTGTACAGATCTGATCCTGTGTTCTGCTCAGCAGCCTCAACTCCCATTGAAACGAATGTGAACTGAGAGAGTTCAGCATCTCCTAGAAGGAGGGATTAGAATGGGAAATGAGTTGAGGATATGGTTTTTGGATCAGCATTTGGTTCATGACTCTGGGTTTAAGGGCTTAAAATAATTTTGCTATGAACAGGCTTAGAGTTTAGCTACCTTAGAGCTAAATATCTGCAGACATGCCTTACGGCAGGAATGAAAGCCTTCACCCAAGTCTGCCTGTCTAAGGGCTTGACCACAAGTGGAAGTTGTCTGAAATAACCTCTCAGTAGCAGTTCTCACACGGACGGTCACTCCGAAGTGATTCACAGTGGTCCAGCAGCAGCATTTGTGTTCATATCAAGCTTATTTCCAGAATAAGGCCTCATTGGTCTAATTAGTCCATCTGGTTTTCATTTCTCTTTCCATCTTGCCTGATGTGCCAGTACCACTGTGGCAACCTGGTCTAGTGGAAGGTGTCCCTGCCTGTATCAGGCAGCTGGAACTAGATGAGTTTTAAGGACCCTTCCAACCCAAACCATTCCATGATTTCACCTGTAGGTAGGAACAGAATGATCAGAGTGGAAAAGTCCTGCTGGTGCTGATACAAATGATGCTTAAACTTCATTTCCATCATTTCCTCTTAATAAATTACACTTAATTAGTTAAAGCCCCTGATATGTCCGAGACTGAGAGTGGCAGCTTCTATTCTGATTTGTCTGTCTGGAGTAACTTGTTGCTAACCAGTGGAATGTTCTTCCTAATGACCAGGCTCACAGAAGAGTCAAGGAGAGTGATAAGAATGATAACATTAATACTCTGACTCAAACAGTGAGCTAAAAATACGCAGCCCAGCATCAGCAGTGCAGGACCTGAGGAGAGCAATCATCAGGAGATGCCACCCACAGATCTGCATGGAGTGAGCAAGCCCCGGAGGGGGAGGAGGTTCTGTTTTGATATACATCCAAGAGTTGCTCTAGAAACAAGGCTAATAACAGTCTTCTGGGGATGGGCTTTTACTTGTGATGTCTTTGGTTCTCGCTGGCATTTCACGCAGAACCAGGAAATGGAGAGAGGTGTACCCAACATCAAAAAGCTTTCAACTAGGCATTTTTGCCTAATATCCTAAGGAAATGAGTCTTGTATGATCACACTGCCTCTGGGGGTGTATGTGTGTGTCTAATAGCTTTTGAATTCACTGGCCAATTCCAACCAGATTGAGCAAAAGGGTGAAGATCTCAAAGAGGGATGTGTTCCTACAAGCTTGGGGAAAACAGGTGGCAGGGAATGAATGGGAGAGCCCCTGTTAGCGCCATGCTGAGGGAGGAGGCCAAGCAGCTCTCTTTTTATTAAACATCAGAGATTCACATGGGGAGAAGGGGGTGGAGAAAGATTGGGAGTCAGACAAGTGGAAAACGAGCCTTTGTTAGGTTTGCTTTGTGAATTCCCAGAAATGATGAGTTACCCGTGCTTGCTGCACCATGTGCTTTCCAGGGAAGCCAGGTCATAGGACTTCCCTTTTGGTCAACATCTCAGTGGGAAGAGCTAGCTGCTCTGAGGGAGCCACACTCCCTGTGGGGAGCCTACCAGCACCCTCACTCCTGCCCCAGGCCCTCCTACACTGATTGTACAGGATGATGTCCTTGCATAAGGACAGCAGGGAACTGTCTTGCCTTTCTGGAGAGGAAGCAGAGGGGAACATCATGATGGTAGAAGTGCTTGCAGTCATTAGGGGTATTAGATCTAACTGCGCCCTCACAAATGGCAGTGCCCAGAGTTCCACTCTTTTCTTCTTCTGTTTCAAGCAGCCGTTGTATCCTTCCTCACATCCCAGCCTAAAAGCCTGTATTTACTGTTGTAAGCTACCAAAGAACTGGGCTCACCTGGAGACCTGGCACCTGTCCCTGGCAGTGCTCAAGGCCAGGCTGGACAGGGCATGGCGCAACCTGCTCTAGTGGAAGGTGTCCCTGCCTGTGGCAGGGGGTTGGAACTGAGTGAGCTTTAAGGGCCCTTCCAACCCAAACCAGGGTGTGATTCTATGATTCTATTCAGTAGTACCCACTCCTTTATACTTATTACTTCACAAAAGCATGTCCAGGGTTAAATAATGGTTGAAAATGCACTGCTGATCAGTCCATACTATTGCTCTTCTTGTTTAAAGGAGTCTCCTCCACCACTAAGCTGTGCCCGAATGAATGTCATGTGAGATTCCCCAGATAACCTTCTGGGACAGCAAAGTTGGTTGTCAAAGGCTTTAAGTAGTAAGATCAATTTTTAGTCTGTGCTGTGCTGCCTCCGGGGGAATGGAGCCCTTTAATGGCAGAAGAACATATGGAATTTTAAAAGGCCCAAAGGCTTTTTGAATTATAGTTATAGAGACTGAGCTGGTTTGAGCACAAATGTTTGATTCTAATGATCTGTCTGGCTGTGTTACTAATAAAGCTTTATATGCAGAATTTAGCAAGGACACCTAAGCTAACACTCTTCCTGCTGGGAAAATCCTCTGGAACATTTACAGACCCTCACAAGTTTGCTTAGTCTCCCAGCCTCAGTAAATCTTGCTGGACTAAAACTGATGGGGACTTGCTGCAGGGATTTACCATTCGACAGAAGGTGGTCATGGAAACTCTTTATTACTGTCTGGGTGACTGCCTGTTCCCCAGCTTCCTCTGCTAAGTCTAGAGAGCAATTTATTTAGTAGATGGAGCCCACCACCCTGTTCAAGGATGTCCCTTGCTGTTCATGGAAGGAAGGAAGGAAGGCTACAGCAGCACTCTGGCCACAGAAGTGTTTTATTTCATGCTGAGCCTATGGAAGGACTGCATGAACCTGTTCCTCGGGACACTTTCCTCCTCTTCGCGTATGGTTCAGCAGTCTGGGAGTGCTCTGCTTCCAAACCCCCTCTTGCCTGTTGGGATGTTGGGATGCTGCTTGCTGTGGGCAGCCCAGCAGCTCCATAGCAGTGAGCCAGGTGGTAGGGAGGCTGTTCAGCCATCTCTGGTGTGGGGTGAGTAAGAACCACATCTGAACCTGCACCCAGACAAGCGCCTACCCATTGTGCAGCTGCAAAATGACTTGGTTTGAGTGGCTATTTTTGTTTTTAACTTTGGGTTTTTGGAAGCTTGCTTGGTTTTACATACCCGGGTTACTTCACAGGCCCAGGTAGCGTGAGGCCACATGGAGCCATCACCCAGCTGAGGCAGCCTGTGCCTCCCACGGCAGGAAAGGAAAGTTGGAGTAAGAGGAAGAGCTGTGGAGAGTAGAGGGATCACTCAAGCCAGCTTTGCCATAGTACACACAGTTGAGCACCCAGCAGACCCCTGGGACTGCCTCGAAGGGTGTGCTTGAAATGGTGAGGAATGGGTGGGAAATCCTGCTTTTATCCATACCTGGTTTTGGAAGTACTGAAATATTTCCTGGTTGGCTCTGCGTCTTCTTGGGGCAAAGATGTTTCACACCTGCACAACATGAAATAAAACCATATAATTATAACATATATATATATATATATATATATATATATATATAACCCATTCCCAGTGTGCTTGGTCATGCTGGGAAGAGCAGTTTCATTCAGTAGCATAGCGGTGCAGTACTTTGGACACCAAAGTGTAAAGCCCTAGGTTAAAAAATAATAGTGCCGGCAAAGTGACTGTCAAATATAGTTTGCATTTTACTGGCTTGGCTAATCCAGCTGCTCTCCTGAGAACTGCTTTAATGAGCTTCCCTGACTTACTGCTACAATGGGGAGATTTCAGAACCTGCCTTTTCCTTAGAGGAAAAATATTTGTCACAGAATATTAGATGGGCCCGTTTGGATTCAGCTTTCACTGAGCCCTGTGCTGAAATCACAGGCGTGCTTCAGCCACAGAGCTGACTTCCATGTGTGTGGATACACACGGGGACACATTGGGCTCCATTCATTTCTGGGTCAGCCCCCTTTTTTTTCCTCTTTAATAAATGAGAAGTTAAACACTGAAAATGATGGTTGTGACATAGTGGGTGGGATTCCCTGAGGGAAAATGGAGCAGGAAGGTTGGATTTCTCCTCTGAGTCCTAACAGATATAGCATTCACACTTGTTAGTGTTTGAAAATTAGTAATGAATAATGTTAATGTGGCTGAACAATCCACTGTCAGTGTTGTTGGCCACATGCAAGGAAGGAGTTTTGAAAAGCACGGGTGGCTCAGAGCCTGCGGTCTCAACCCTTCAAGCTGCAAAACAATTTGGCCTTGATATGCAAAGCACTTAGGTGCATAATTAATGCTGATTATCTTGTATAATCACATCTCTATCAATGAAACTACTCGCTAGCCTGAAGTTAAGTGTATACTTCAATTCTTCCCTGGGTTAAGCAGTGATGTGCAAGACCCTGGAGCTGATACCTCAGTGACTTTAGTAGCTCATGCTGTCAGACTCCTCACACGCTCTAATTGCAGAGCCTCAGTAGTGTTAATCGCACAGGTGGGGTGAAGTGCTTGTTCCATTCAAGTCAAAATCCAGGGTTTTCTTCTCTCTAAAAGAGATCACAAGGAAATAGCAGTTGACAGGGTTTGTTCTTGGCTGGGGAATAAACCAGCGAGCCTTAAAGGGAAAACAAAATGCAGTGTTTCTCTATTCTGCTCTCTGTAACAAAAGGTGACAACAGTTTTCTGCCTGCAGTAGTGAACAAGCGTGGAAAGGACTTTAGCAATTCCCATCTGCTGCCTCTTTTCTCAATTTCAAATCAAATCATTCTAATAAGGTATTTATTAGGGATAAAAAAAAAGCTAGAATAAAAAAGAATAGCTCGAGGAAGTGCTGAAGGCGGCAATGAGGCATAATAGGAACAATGTCACTTGTTTCTATTAAATGCCTTTTCAATAAGAGAACTCTTTTTGGGGGTGTTTCAGCTCTCTGTAATGGGCCAGGGTAATCTCTCACCATACAGACTCATCTGAGAAAAATTCATACCTCTGTGTAAAACAGTTTATTCCCTCTCATCCAGGAAACAAGGGTGGAGCGGACAGAAAAAGCACATCTATAAATCATGTCTTTGATGCCAGTTTAATGAGATCTGAGTTATGAATCATGTGTTAGCATGAGAAGGCTGTGACTTCTATTATCACAACTGACCAGTATCTAGGTTTGCATTAACCAGTCTCATCCCATTAACACGTTTTAAATTAAAAAGTGGCACATCTGAAAACATCACACGTTGGGGTTCCTTTGAAATACCTGTTACAACAGGCATTTGAGGAGGAACCAAAAGGCTTAACGTGCATTGCCTTTTGTGTTAAGGCAGTGATGGTAGTAGGAGATTTAGTCTCTGGGGGTCTAGAGGGTTTCTTGGTTGCAAATGAGTGGTTGAGGGAAGGGTAAAGTAAGTAAATATTTCATCTCTTTCATTTTTCATACAGGCATGCTTGGAATCCTTCCTCATCAATAGAGGTTTTGCTGCATGTTGGCAATGTCCCTCAGGCAATGCACAAGATTAATACTACTCCCTATCTAATTACAGGTTTACTGACGGATATTACTAAGGCCCCAGCAATGCAAGTTCCTTACGTTGCACTTTTCCCCCTGTCTAGAGCTTACAGAAAGAAAAAGAGGGAAAAAAGTGAGGTATAAAAGCATGAGTCAAATTCTATTGCTGCACTAATGCATAGGAGCAAATACCTTGCTCCTAAAGCAGCATAAGTTTAGAGGTAGCTTGTTTCTAAGCAAAATAACCATGTTTAAGTGAGAACTAGATGTTTTGTAGTCCGGAGGTAATGTTAGGGAGAAACAAAAGGAGTTTTCTTCAGCAGTTCATGCTCAGTGGGAAATAGCTTTTATCAGATCATGTCTAATGGGCAGAGTTTTATCCCATGCTGTAGCTGGAACTTTTCTTATTTTGCTTAAGAACTGGGAAAAGAATTCGGGAATGAAACAGCCCTTTCCCCATTTAGATATCAAAACTGGGGATAGGAAAATACTATCTCTGTTCAGATTCCAGTGATTAAAGCTGGAGCTGTAATGTGATTTTGAGCCATGGGATGCTCTCAATCCCAAGTGTTAGATCCCAGGGAATGACCAGGGGAGAACAGAATACACAGCTTTATTGTGATTCGACTTTTCTGTCCTTAAGCATTGTGATCACACCGTCTTTATGATCCATTACCTCCTTTATTTCAAGATTCTCTACGGCCCTGTGTACAGGCAGCTATATTCCGGCTGTTGTCGTGGTGGGTGTGTGATTATTCCCTTCTGGATGCATGTTGGTTGGGAATTTAAATACTTACATTCAACTACCAGGTCTCAGGAGGTGGTTTTCTTTCTAGGAAGCAGCTTTTTTCTGACAACTGTGTCATGAAACAGTGACTCAGGAGTCCTTCCCACATGAAAAGGGTCCCCGAGGAACTCCTAATTGTTGCGGAAATGCTGATTTCAGGTTCCAGGGTAATTTCCATGGGCTGGTTTCATGGCATCAATTTTCATTTTACATATTTTCTTGCATAACTAATTGGGTTGAGGCAATTAGTGGAGTGTACCGCTCTCTATAAGTAGTAGGATGGTAACAGAAGTTTCAGCTTAGTACAGTGTTTTATTGGACATGACTGTGATTTGGAGCAGCTTGCTCCAAGCCCCTGTGTCCAACCTGGCCTTGAGCACTGCCAGGGTTGGGGCAGCCACAGCTTCTCTGGGCACCCTGTGCCAGCACCTCAGCACCCTCATAGTAAATGGTGTGAAATGGTGTTTGTACATCAGAGTGGCTGTGCCAGGGTGTTAGGTTAGAAGATTCCCTGTCCTCACACCATGGCTTGTCTGCACGGCTGCATGGTGCGGGCAAGGGAAGGAGGTTCTGTGCAGGCTATTATTAGGCAGAGAAGATCTGTACCCACATGTGCAGCAGAGCTAAGAAACCAGTTGCCTTGGACCGTTATTCTGAGGGTTTGAAGCAGGTTTCTAATCATATTCCTCCTAATCATCAGCGTGTCTTCTACTGGGAAGGGTCCCCATGAGGGACAAAGACCTGTGCTTCTTGCTGTGACAGGGACCCTGCCCAAGGACCCTTCCAGCTCTCCCAGCTCTGCTGCTCCAATCACCATTTCCGAGGAGAGCTGGGAGCCTTGCTCCACTGGACTTTTCACTTACTTTGGGCCTCTCCTTTATGCGTGTTGTCTTCTAATAATCCCTTCCCTATGAATTCATCGCCTACAGCACAGACATTAGATAAATAAAGCTAACGTGGGCCCAGAGCCAGACTGGATTGCATAAATATACTGAAATCTTGAGTAGTTAGGCTTTACTTGCTGAGACAGTTTAAGTACTGCCTGTTACTGGTGCAGGGTTTCCTGACAACTGGAGGAGACTGAAGCAGGAGGGGCAGGAGGAGGGAGGGGTGTGATGGATGGTGCGGTGCTGCTCAGGGGTGTTCCTGTTTGACTCCATGTCAGTCTTTTCAACAGCTAAGCAGAAAGTTTCCTTCTCCGCAGTTACATCTGTGGATGCAGAGTGACACTGAGCTTTTTGGTTTCTAAAGAAATAGAGATGGAAAATAGCGGGAGGGAAGCACAGCAAGGTAACGATGCCTTTTCCATGGGTGCTCATGCCACTTAATTAAGAGGCACATCAGTGTAGGATTTAAACAAGGGACAGGGATGAAAGAAGGTGAAGGGAAGAATTAAACTGCCTGACACCATAGCCCGTAGCTGTCTGGGCTGAACATGGGGAAACCTGTTTGTCTGGCTTTGGCTGTGTGAGGAGGAAGGTAAAGAGGTTCTTCTTTTAGCAAAACCCTCACACATGTCACAGGTCCCCCGGGCACAGCCCCGGGGTGAGGGGAGAGCTCTGCTTGCTGCAGTGCCCGATGCCTTCTTCCCCTCCCTCCAAGGCTTGCAGGTGGATTCTCTTCCCAGTTTTTCACAATCACTTCAACATGTGAATGATTGGGAAATGTGGAAGACATGGCTCCAGATTTTCCTGCCTTTCCTTGATTTAGCACCATGAGTATTCTTTTCATTTCAAATATCTGCCATCGTTAAAGTTACTGTGTTCTCAGATGTTATTACATTAATACATCATCCAGGCTCTGAGGCTTTTGATGATATATGTGATATAGTTGCGTCTGACTCCAGAAACCCTGCTGCTCCAGCGACACATCACTCAGCATCACACCACCAGTTCAGATCAGAGGCTGGTCGCCTCAGTTACTGTGGGCCAGCCCTTCTGTTGGTGGAAGCTGGCAAAGCCCCTTTGTGAGGGGATACAGGGATTTACACCGGGTGAGGATGAAGCCCTTGGAGTCCTTTGTTTTCTGAAACATGAGAACCTGTTTCAAAAGAAAACAAACCAACCTCACTATCTTGCAGCACTGGGCAGCCTGAACCCATTAGCCCAGCAGGCAGGGTTTGCTGGGGCAAGTGCTATTCTGGGCAGCTCGCTCGTGTGCCTTGTAACTCCCAGCTGAAACTCACATCAAGGAATTCAGATCTGACCAGGCTCATTTGGCTTCAGGCTCCTTTCCAGCCTGTTTTCAGCTCCTATATGTTTAGGCATAGTTGTTTGGAAACGTTTGAATGGTGCAGAACCTAAGTGTCCTCCCTAGAAAGGATATTGATGAACTGGCACCTTTATAAAGAGTTTTGTGCTGTGTTACTTTGCTGATCCCTGCGTTTCTGTAACAAGGCTCTCTGTTGCCAGTGGACCGTGGTTCTATAAAACATTCTGAAATGCCAATAAATTCAGAGACACGGTTTGAGAGCTGTCAGCTGGAATTTGCTAGTTGAGCTTGAACAAGCTGGGCATATCTGCTTACTCCTGTTCTGTTTGCCTAGGTGTAGCGAGAGCGATGCAGTTAGCGTGGCTGGGGGGTTTCCTGGAAAACTTTGGGAAGGTGAATCTCTAAGAAACCATGCAAAGTTTGTCTCCCCATCCTAGCACATTGGGGTCATTTTATGTCGTGTTGTAGGTAGATTGTAGGGAGCCCTGAGGACTCTTCCATGTAGCTGGTTGGAAATAGCCTTCTTCAGATGCACACAAAAGGAGCTGCTTCACTCTTTTTCCTCGTTGATTGGCTTCCAGCTGAAACGTAAACCTGAGCTTGTGAGCTCTGGAGGGCATTAAGGATCTCTGACAGCTTCTTGCAAATGTAGGGGTATTAAACCCAAAAGCTCGGCTACATTCCAAATGAAGGAATCTTACGCTGAAACTTTAAGTTTCTCTTATACTTAAGGGAGTTTAAGATATTTTGCACTTCTTAGATCTCACATGATTGTAAGTGACTTGCCCAGGTCACACAGGAAATCTGCTGGGGAAAAGACATCTCAGCTTTCCCGGCTTCCCGGAGAGCTTCTGGCCAGATGAAGGGATGTGCTGCATGGGGACGGGCTGAGGTTCATAGCAAGTAATTCCCAGAGCAGCCCTGAGCTCCGGGGTCCTCGGGGGAACCTGTAGGAGTCTCCAGTGGTGGAAGAGGTATGAGCCTCCCTTTCTTCCAAAGGGGAAGCAAAACACCCCATCTTCTTTATCAGGCTGCCTGTTTTCATGGAACTTGAAGAATTTAGGATTTCTGAGGCTGAGGTTGGCCATTACAGGGTGTAAACCTGGGAATGGAACCAGGTTAAGTAGGAAACCATGGTGCAGTGGCACAGGGACAGAGGTGACCTGCTGCTGCATCCACCAAGTTGAGCAGGAATTGGAGCAGTGACAAGGAGGATTCCCAGCAATGTTTGTGGTCAGCCAGTCCTGAAGAGTGGATACAGCTCTGTCCATGGGGATACAGGATGAGAGCAGCACGTCTCTTCCTAGGGAATGTCACCCATTCACAGATATTGGCAGACACTGGTGGGACCTTCTTGAAAGTCCTGATGGTACTTGGGAAAAGAGCCTCTGGTTGTGGTGCTGTGACGTGCCATGGATTTTCGCCCTGGCGTCTAGCTCATCTTGTGTAAGGAAATGCATGGTTTGGCTAAGGACAAAATCCCCCGAGCCCTAAAATCCAGCAGTGCTGCCTATGACACATCTGCTTGGCTGATCCAAGTCACACTGCTGCTGTGTTTGGATCTGCAAGCTTTAATAAGCAGGCGTCTAGTGCATGTCTTGGCCTTGGAGCAGGGGAGCAGACACAGCTAGGAAAGATGGGCCAGAAAGCTCCCTGTGGTGTGGGAGTTTGTGCAGCTCCGAGAGCATCCATGGGCACAATGGTGTCTATAAGCTTCATACCTCTGCAAGCTTTGCTAGCAGCCCTGTGAATTGCTTTGATTTGTAAAGTGAGGGGCTCAGTAAAGCACTTTGCAGGAGAAGAAACATAGATGAAAACCAGACCTTGATGAAGTGTCTCATTAACTAAAAAGGCAGCAATTTCTGGCATTAACCAATTCCCCCCACGTATATAAGGCTGGTTATAATGTCTTGGCTAATACGGAATAAACATGATCAGAACACACCTTGGAGCAGATTCAGGATTCAGGTTTCTGCTGCATGGGCTTTATAGGGGTGTAATTCCACTGATACCAAGCTGGGACAGTGCAGAAGGGGATCAGGGCTCTGGCTCTTCTCCCCTGCGTTGCTCAACATTGTGCTTTTTTCTTCCCATGTATGTGCTGAGCTCACTCTGAAGAAAACAGAAACAGGGTTAACTTGAACCAGTGCAAGGAATAGCCCCTTCCAAGGGTAGCAGAGCTCGGGGAGGCAGGATCCATCATCAAAGAGCATCAATCTTCGCTTCCAACTTGACTTCGGTCATTTGATAGAACAAATCCAATGTGATCAAAACTGACCTGCTTGAGTTTTGCAGTGGCAAAGGTGGCTGGAGCTGACACCTAATGAAAGACACTGGGATTCTCTTTGTTTTCTGCTAACAGAAAGGAAAACAGAAGAGCCCTATATCATCCATCTGACCAAGACTGTAATTACCACTCCCAGAAATTATTTCTTATTTAATGAAATGTCTCTTTAGGCTGAACAAAGGAATTTTCAGAGAGGAGAGCACTGAAGGGTGGGACGGAGAACACAGGCAAGAACAGTTCAATTACAGGGAATAAAATCCTCTTGACATCATGACGCAGTTTGTGGGAGATCTCATTAGAAACCTCGCCAGGCCAGAGCAATGTCTGCTTTTCTGTACACATCTTCTGGTCTATTTATACTGAGAGCCACTATCTATAGTTCTCAAGAGGCATGAGGGACATGCAGCTCATTCCTCCATGCGGGTTTCCAAAGGGATCTGCTTTCTTTTCTAATAGCAAAATGCCAAACGAATTCTCGATGCGGGGATGCTGCCAAGCCTGGGAACACCCTCTCCTGCATCCAGAGGGAAAATGTCTGTGGATGAGTCTCTCTGGTGGCTCCCTCCTTCTGATGGGAAGGAGGGTTGGAAGTAGGGAGCAGTGAGTCCTTTAGAGGTGTTTTCCTTCCCCTGTGGCTACAGGGATGGAGTGCTGTTAGCCAAGAGGAGACACCCCAGGGATGGATGGGTGGATGGATTCATGGATGGATGGATGGATGGGATGGAGGGAAGAAAGATCTGCCTTCTCTTTGGCAGTGGCTGAAGGAGGTAGGCAGGAGCCACAGGGTTCCTGTAGGAGGTGCTACCCATGGTTGGGACCACTGGCCTTGGTGCGTGATGGAGGTTTATTGCCCCTCGTTATGGTGGGAGAGAAGCTTTACCTAACTTGAAGTGAATCACATTGTCTTCCAAGCCTCTTGGCTGCACCGCCTTTGAGAAATGAGGCAAATGTTGTGATTTTCCTTCCAGGGACACACTTACTGCATTAAAAAAAATATTCTTTTCTTTTTTCCCTTTTTCTTTCTTTGCTTTTCATTTAAATTCATTGTTTTTATTTGAGTTCCTCTTTTGGAGAACAGTGCTGCTGGTATATCCTTTTATTGCTTGGATTAGATGACTACTGTGCACTGTAACGTACAGTAAAGGCAGGCTGTGTAGGAAATAACAGTGGATTTAACCTCTAGCACTGCTATAAAAGCAGCCTCAGTAAAATGTGAGGTAAATAATGCAGCTGTGGAAGTTGCCATTCTGCAGCTTATGCTGGTGGGGGAAAAAATCAGTAAGTAAGAAAGACTTTTAGTCTTTGTTGTTAAGTTTCATGGGCGGGTTCAGGGGTAGGGATCATTCTAAAGGGGCACTCAAAACAGAGATCATCAGATCAGGTCATAACCTGCAAAGAGCAAGAATAGGGACAAATCTGGAGCCAAACTACAGCCCACAGCAGAGATCCAGTCCTGGTGACCTGGAGCCAGGCACAACTATGCATCCTTTGAGGAGGTGAATGCTGTAGAAATGTGGTTTGATGGAGACAGAACAACTGGTGTTCCTGGGGACCTGGTGGCTCCTCAAGCCCTCTCTTTCCAGTTGATTTGGTCTTCACAAAGCCTTGGCTTCACATCTCATTGAAGGAGGACAGTTTGGTGGCTTGGGCTGGTATTCTGTGATGCCTTGGGGATTGTTTCTAATACCAAAAGGCAGGTTGTGACAAAAGAGGGACACTGCTAACTCCAGCAGCCAAGAGGCAAGAGCCCTTTAGAGCTGTCACAGCAGAAATGGCAGCTCTGGGCCCATGTCATCAAAGCTTATCCGTATAGGCAGGAAAACAGGCAACCCCAGAATACCATATACCTGAGGAGGTTCAGGAAACTGCTGCAATGTATGGGTAAAGCAGCAGATGCTGAGCTGCCGCTGCCCTCAGGCCAGTTTGAGAAGCTCTTTGCTCTCGTTGCATGCTGGCAATCACCCCAACATAATTAAGTCGTTTATTCTGTCATGTTTTGATAAATTCCAACCTTCCCCCGCTGGCTCACCTTGTGAAGGCTTGGTCCATAGGCTGCCTAATGTTGGTGGGATGCAGGGATTTGTTTCTGCTGTTCATTCATTCTTTCAAATGAAATGTACTTAGGAAGGAAAACTATTGATGAAAAAATAGAGGACAGCAGCTTTCTCCCAGAGGCTGCAGTGCATCCTGCCTGGAATCCCGATGCACCCTCAGCCAAGTGTTTCTAGGCTTGTGAAATCATAGTTTTTCTGCTCCGCACTGATGAACCAAACCTGTTTGCAGTTTCAAACTGATACCCAGGTGCAGCACACTGCTGTGCAAAAAGCATAACATGACCTCAGCACGATTCTGCTTTGGTTTTGGTAATGGCTCTTTGGCATTTGTTAGCCAAAGCAAATGCAAATAACATGCTGGAATGATTAAAGGATTCACTCTTTGCCTTAGCTAATGTTTTGACTCTGCAAAGTAGGTATAACTTGCACTTGATTCTCAATCAAAAACAGTTTCTAGCAGCAATTCTGGCCTGAAGAGCACCAAAAATGAGTGGGAACTGAACATCCCATTGCTTACAGGCTGCAGTTAGTGGGAGCCAGGTCTTGGGGTGCAGTCCTGGAGATGACCAAGGGGGATATTTACTCAACTGTAATTAACTTAATCAGCCACTGGGTATCAGTATTGTCTCACATCAATATATAAAAAAAGGTATTTTTATGGAGCTGAACAACTTGACTGTTAAAGAGGCATTGCTGAGAACCAAAGCCAGAGCTGCTCCACAGGTCTGTGATCGTGATGGGCAGAGGGTGAATTGCCTTCTTCAGCTTCTGCATACCTCTAAAGTAAACCTGCTCCCAAAGCACCACTCCACAATGCCTTGTGTCCATGAAACTGAGAGAGAGGTGAGTGGCAGCACAGGACATTTGCCACCCAGGGCAATGCTCTGCTAATGCTCCTGTCCAAGTGCAGTCCCTGGCAAGCTGGGCATGCTGCAGGTTGGGATGAGTTCTGCCTCTCGGGAAAAGAGCTGGGAAGGGTTTGTGTACATGAACTCTGTGGTGGGTGTCAGGTGGGATTTGGAGACGTTAAGCCAAGCTATGGCCTGTGTCAGGTGTGCAGAGGAGCATCCCTGTTTGTGTAGATGCTGTATGATGTTGCAGTGATCTTTGTGCTACCTCCTGCCATGAGCAGATGGAGGGAGAGAGAGATGATGACCTTTGAAAGGCCCTTCCAACCCAAAGTATTCCATGATTCTGTGATTCTGTACAACTATGTACCCTGCTGAATTTCTTCCATGTGGTGCCCCTCTGCCTGCCGAAACAGGGTCTCAGGCTTGTCTTTAATGGGGTGCTCCAACCAGGATGCACTAAAGGCAAAAGGTGCTGCCCAGTTGCTCCATAAGCATACCTGGGACCAGCCTGTTTATGTTAGTGCTTACTGTGGGGTGGGCTTTGGAGGCTTACTCTGTGGTGGACACATGAAGAGCTGCTGCCCTGCACAGGAGAAGCCCACCCAAGCAAGGTCTGTTGGCAGAGCACTGTGTGCAAGGGCAGTCCCACCATGTGTACTTCATCACCATTGGGCTGGCTTGTGCAGGTCTTTCTCTTGTGCCCCTCACCTTCCTCACTAAAGATGGGACTCCAGCACTGGTGGGATTTCTGCCTGAGTTTCCATTCAGTTTTGGCTCCAGGTAACAGTTGCTTCCCTTCCTGCTGCCTTTCAGGCTCACTCCTCTTGCCAAAAATGCTAATTTAGCCCTTCAGCTATGTTTAAAAATAAAGAATCCTCCACTTCTCAGGGTAATAAAAGGCCAAAGGAATATAAAAAGTTCACCAGACTGGGCAGTTCGCTCCCCGCTGCGTCTTCCCGGGGCGGTGCAGCAAAAACACAGGCACAACATCCAAAGCAAACAGCTTCCTCCTCAGCCTCCCCTGGAGCCGCTGGCTCCCAGCTGTATCCCACACCAAGGTGCCCAGCTCCCTCTTCCACCCCCTGCTTCCCCTTGGACAGCCCCAGCACCTATCCAGGCTGTAGTGGCATCCTCTGGACCTCTTCAACCAGAGTTAGATGCTGCTTTTCCCACACCTGGATCATTCCTGTTCTTGCTTTCTCCTGTCCTGAAATTTCCCCAGCAAATTCTGGGCTGTTTGGGCACAAACCCAGCAAGGAGTCCCAGCAACAAGGAATTTCCCTCTAGTCCCTTCTGGATTGGGATAATCTATCCATATCCTCCTTGCTGTTCCAACCATTCCTAGGCTATCCCACAAAGAATCCCTTCAAGACAGCAAGATTGAAGTCCTCTGTTTGACTTTATTTCTGGTTTAGTACCAGATGTGGCATCACTGGAAACTGTAGAGGGTTTTATTTAGAAACGCAGACAGGATTGTGGCAATGCACGGGATTTCATAGGAGCTCTGTGAGGCTGGTAAAACCTGTAGGATCCCAAGATTTGTATCTCTTCCTACTTAGTTAAGGTCTTCTGTTGTAATACAGGAAACTCAGATAACCAGAGCAGAAAAAGGGTTATTTGAATGGTTGAAAGTTTTAGTGTTTGTTGTTTTAGAGGTTAAGGTCTCATTTCAAGCCCATCTAAGAAAAATAAGAAGTGCTTACCACATAACTTCCCTGTTCTGATTTCTTTCAATCTGTGTTGACAATAGCTGGCAAGGGATCCAGAGCTCCCCTCCGCATTGCTGGTTTTTGTTGTGCCTTATGAGAATAGGGAAAAACACCTCCTCACGTATTAGGAATGCAAGAATCCTGAGTGATTATCCTGCAGTTTGAGAAGCCTCCTGGGAACGCATCACTTGAGGCCTCTGAAACGTTAACCAAGAGCAGGTGAATCCTTGTAACCAGAACTATGTGAAGTCACTGAGTTCTCAAAGGCAAAACACGGCTGTTGGGGATGGCACAGCTCTGCTCGTGGCTTCCCAGTGCTCCGTGCTGGCTCCATGAGTGACTCTCATCTCCAAGCCTTGGCAGTGTGGCAGCCTATGGGAATATTCTGTTTTGTGGGTGACCTGTTTCAAAATGTTTTCAATGCACAGGGTGTTTTGAGAGGAACATTGCAGAAAAATTTCTCTTCTTTTACTGCAGTAATGTCCATGGGTTATTTCCTGACTTCAGTACTGGTCATGACTTGAGTACAGGGGATGATCTGCTTGAGACTGTGCTGTGGATAGGGGCTGGAGCTCCCAAATGAGATCCTTTTCCTCCTCAGGTGGATATTTTTCACTAAGTGCAGCTATATCTCTCTCCAAAAGGTAAAGAGTGCCACTTTGAAGCAGCTATGGAGAAAGAAAGGCATTATTTGGATAACTTTCTGTGTCTGGGGAAGTGCTTGTTTAATTTAAGATCTGTTCAGTGTGTGGGGATAGAGGTAATCTGTCTTCTTCAACATTAAATGTCATTTCACTGAACTGATCAATCACTAAGAGATTTAAACTAGGCTTGTATCAATGCACAGCTCCAAAAGGCTGAGTCAGCAAAACACAGTACATAGCCACCATCCAGTCCTGGGATTAACTCATGTCTCAGGTTGAAGCAGATGCTGCAGTTCCTTGCTGTCAGCCTGCTACAGTCTGTAGGAACTTAGCAAAAGCCATTTCATGGAATGAGGACCAGGGAGGATGGGAAGCAGAGCACCACATATGTCAAGGAGGTACCAGCTGGTGCTCAGTGTTTTGACAGCATGAAGCCAATAACATGATAGGAAGTAAAACTGGAATGGAGTAAAATATACTGGAGACATGGCAACAAGAAAGGGGAAATGTGACTCCAATGCTTGAGCAAACAGTGTGCAACTAAATTAAGTAAAACCTTGACATAGCATGCCCAGTGACCATCATGCTGAGGCATTGCGTTCAACCATTTGTCACATGCCTTTTCTCTCTTAATGCTTATCCTGTTCGCATCAGTTTTCCCTTTTGTTCCATCGAATGTCTTCTTTTCCTGAACAAGAAAGACCCTAATCATTTCAGGGTGCTTGCCACCTACTATCAGTGGTTATTTTGGGGATAGCTCAGCAAAGCTTTAAAATGTCTGAACTGCATTAAAATGAATTGTTGGCATTCCAGCCCAAACCTCAAGAGGCAGGAATCTGCCATGAGAGCAAGGAAGGAAGCACTGTTATAACAAAGCATACATGTAATGAGGTTTGATGTGCTTGAAAGTCAAAGTCTGGTTCACATTACAAAACATTCACTGGTTTAAACTAAATCAGTTTCAAATTGATCTAATTAAACTCCTAGACAGCCTCAGTGTAGACATCTTTGTATCAGTTTTATCCATTCTTAAAGAGGTTTAGCTAAGATGTGTTAGGAAAAAGATGTCCAGGAAATCCTCAGAGGGAGTTGCCATTTGCACATCTGAACTAGGTTGCATTTCAGATCTGTTCTCACATATCTTGCTTCTTTAGCCTCTTGCAAATCTCATGTTAGCTTTTCACTAACTCTGAACTCTCACTGACTTTGGACACCATTAACTGGCCATGAATCAGAGCACACTGCTCTATGGAGGAAGAGGAATGTGGCCATCCTGATAATGTCAAGTAGAATAAGCAGCAAACTAGGAGTGCAAGCGGCATGTTGTGAAACCTGCATAGATCTTGATCTCCTTTTATAAACAGGGGACTTCAAATTGCCCTCAAGGCTGGACATTCGGAGTCCTGAGTTCAAGCACGTGGCTCTGGTGAGGTTTCCAGGCTGGGATTCACAACAGAGTCAGATCCATGACAGATTGACAACATGTGAAGAACTGCAGATTCACAAGCAGCACAGGGCTGGTAAAATGTCAATGTAAAAATGCACCTATGTTATCTTCCATGCTGCTCTGCAGGGAATATCCATACCTCACCAGTCTATCAAGGGAGATCTTGTGCTCCTGAGTGCAGCAGTTCACATCTCGGTCCCAGGAGTCACTGGTGGCCTTCAGAGAAGCAGCCCTCCCATTTGGCATAATGTGGTGGCAGCCTTCAAATTGCTACTGTGTTGCAGGCCTGTACCACGGGGTAGGACTGAAAGAATCCCTTCTAGTGGGAAAGAGAGGCTCAGTGTTGAGTTTGCTGGATTTTGCTTAGCAGGACAAGGAATGATGATGCCAATTCTGAACTCAGGCATGGACTTTGCAGAGGTTAATGTACCCCTGGAGACTGGGGGACAAAACTGTCTGTCAAACAAAACTGGTTTTTAGGGCAGGGAGGTGGAGTGCATAGGAGTTCATTATATTCTGTTGACTGTTAATTGTATAAATAAAACACCGCCAAGGCTGGTTTTCTATGCCAGTCTGTTTTCTTATAAAATACAGGGATTCCTGAAGCTGTGTAGAAATTCCATAGTAAACACAAAATCTGGCAAATCATATCCATCCAGTACAACATGGTCAGATATTCACAACTCTCTGGAGTAACAGCATCACGGGAGCAGGAGAGGCTGCAGGTCTTCCCACAAAAGACAGGGATGGAACAGCAGAACAGAAGACTCCTGCAACTCCAACCCCGCATGTCCTTCCTGGGAAAAGGAGTTGTCATTCCCTGGAGGCTGGGGAATCCCTCCTCCCTTTCTGAGGCAGCACAGGGTGATACTTGGTGAGGATTAGTGATTTGAACATGATGTTCAACCCTTCCAGAGGGCGGGAGCACTCGCAATTGTTGCTGCGTATTTAGTGTGTAGAAATCAGTGCTTTGTTCACATGCATGGTCTCCAGTGGCGCACTGCAACTAGGAGGCATCAATATGTTCTTTGGAAAAGTTTTAGGGCACGTCTGAGTGATTCTGAGGTGCCCTACGTTTCGTTTTACAGGCAGCCTGCCTGTGGCTGATGGAAGGTTTTCACATTCCTTTCCATATGCTTTGAAATGCCAGAGGAAATGTCCCAGTGACTCAAATTATAGGTGTTACTTGGGAGTAACTGCTGCATTATTGTTGAACACCTGGAATTGGCAGCAGGCAGGCTGCATGCTGGAAAAAGGAGGAATTGGACATGCTTAGCCACCCCTTCCTACCTCCAACAGGTCTTTAGGCAGCCCTGCCCCTGGCTTTGTTCAGCTGAAATAGGTACAAAGGGGAGCAAATGCTCCTTCAGATGAACCTTGTTCCATTCCCACCTTCTGGTCTGGTTCTCTCTCTCAAATCTTCCTGTTCCCTGATAAAGCACAAGAGAATTTTGTTTCAGGGTCAAAGCATTCCTTCCATGAAGTTGAGCCATAGGTAGATTTGGATAGGTATCTTCACAGATATTACTGGGCGTTCACAGGTGATAAAGCATATCACTGTTCGATGGAGACAGACACTGGGGATGTTCTCAGCCCCCCTGCTATTTATATACTTTCTTTAACATCTTGACAGTAAACCCATTGGAACCTGGTTTGCCAAAGAGACCTCTTTTTCTTCCAACTTATCATCTCCTCTCAACCTGTGTAAGGCAAACATTCTTGGCATGGCAGAGGCAGCCCTTTATCCCACTGCGTTGCCTTTGAAGTTGGGTTCTCCAGCAAGATTGGTGCATGGCCAGGAAAGGAAAAATAAAGTCTGGAACTGCCAGTTGGCTGTTCATTGCACAAAGGTATTGAAGGAAAAACTCCCATTTCACAGCAGAAATAGCGGGAGGAGGGTATTGTTGCTTCTCTTTACATTACCTGATGCAACACGGAAGCTGCATTCAAGATGAAGGCCCAGGTGTGCTCCGTGCAAACTCATATTGGCAGCCAGCTCCTGCACTGAGGGATTCAATGCAACAAAGAAGTCCATACCACAGTCAGGGCTCTGCATTTCATACCACAAAGTGGGATCTACCCAGAGCATAACCTGGCAGTGCTGGCTTCATCAGAGGAGCTACCTGCATCTTGTTTCCTGTCTTGGTCAACCTGCTGAAAAAAAAACAGTGAGAACACAGTTTGTACATGTCAGCTTGCAAAGTACGTGTAGTTTGGAGCTGTTTGCTAGTATTTATATACCTACAATTGCCTTATCTGCATTGGTTTACTGTGGGTGAATTAATGCCTGGTAAAAATAGTGATTGAAATGGGACTTTAGAAAGTACCAGTGTGGTCATTCAGGAGTAGAATCCTAGAATGGTTTGGGTTGAAAGGGACCTTAAAGCTCATCCAGTTCCAATCCCTGCCATAGGCAGGGACACCTCTGCATCTGGTCTAAGGCAAATTTAGTTGTTTTCAGCTACAGGGCTCAAACACTAACAAGATCAAATGGCATCTCTTTTGTAATGGTGGCAGCCTTTTTGTTCCTTCTCCTGATTTTGACAAGGATTCCTTTGGGCTTCCTTAGTTTGATCCAGAAAAGTCTGTAGTGCCTAAGTTGGTGTGTAGTTCTGCTTTGCTCGGGTCTTGACTGGAATCATCAGTTTTGCTTAAGCTTTCTTTTCTAAACTTTACTTTAACTAACTGCTGAGCCAAAGTGGTTTGGTTGCAGTAGTAACAGGCTGTGAATCCTTGGTGTCCTAAAGCTACCATTGAAAACTTGTCTTTTGGGGCTTATGATAAAGTCCCTGGAAGTGTCTGGGTTTTTTTTAGTCTTGAGGGCCTTGTTTGGTTCTCTCCAGCTTGAGTAATAGTTTCCTACTCAAGAGATTAACCCAGGAGTATGTTTATTAAGGCACCTCTGCCATGTGAGATGTTATAGCTGTTTAATGCAAAGGCACTATGTAAGTCAGCTGCAATATTATACCTAAAACACAGGCCTTGAGGTCCTGTATATGGTCCTCATTGTTTAAGGGATGTTTTGTATTAGTGATGAGCTGAATGTCAAGCTGGTCCTTCGAGTTTGGAGGAACAACTTACTGTGGACTGTGCCCTGAGCTTGCAATATATCCAAGCCTTTTTTGATGGATTTGAAAGTGAATGCTCAAAAAACAGGGGAAAACTCATTAGAAGTAGTTACTTGGGTTTGCTGGCCATGGAAGTCTGGAGCTAAGATGGACTCCAGCCTGGCAGAACTAAGGAGCTAAAAGGTGGGATATGTGGAGACATTCGACTGTTGTGCTTCAGTCTTGGTTGTCGAGTTTGGCTGCTGAGCTTCTCCTTCCAGCTAGGATTTGTCATCAGGCTCCTGAGCACAGGGAACCCTCAAACGTTTTGCAATCCTCTCGTTGTCCGTGTTGCAGCCCACCATCGGGAAGCCGGTAACCCCTGCTGCTGAGGCCTGTTCTCATCTCCTGGCATGGAGGCCTGTTCCTATGGCGGTGGAGACCCATGAAAGCATCTGCCCTGCTTTCAGGGGGAGGAGGGCTGGCTCTGTATGAGGTGTGTGCTGCCAGTGTCTTGAATTTCAACCTTTTTTGGTGCCTTGCTGCACCCTTACAGCTGTGCTCCGTGGAAATCAGAGATCCATGATGGAGAGAAATAGGTCTGCCCTTGTGTCGTGTTATTTAGTGTCCTGAGGACTGCGTGATAAAGGAAGTGCCGAGGCAAGGCAGGGATGTGATGCTTGAAACCCCATCTGGGATAAATGCTGCTTTGGATCTGTTGTGAATTCAGACTTCCAGCCCAAAATGAAAAATAAGGCCTTGGGGAGAAGTGTCTGGGTGACATTTTGGATTGTGCTTATGAACTAGCAGGGGTAGGAAATCTTTTAAAGACCCCAGAGGCTTTAATGGCTTGGATGATGATTTACAGCTGGTTTATTCAGTGATTTATAAACTGCTCCTTATCATAGAGGCAGGATACAAATACTGAGTTTCATAAAGGCACACAGTTCTCCTTTCTTTCTGAGAAACTTAGGGATGGAAAGGACATTCCACAGTAAACAGCAGTCTCTTCCCATCATCTAACCACCCCCTCACACAACGATTTGAGACTACCGAGCACAGCCAGCACTGCCTGGGCATATCTCTTCCCATATAATTTCCATAATACAGCCCTTTCCTCTGACTGCAGTGCAGACTCCCTAAATACACAGCCTGTTACCATAATGCTACATTCCTCTCCCCCTGTCTGCGATAGGCATCTCAAAATGACATACAAAGGTTTAGCTCTCAAGCGTCCCCAAGGAAAGGGTCGGGTTTTTTTCTGGCAGTGGGTGCTCCAGATCTTCATGCATGTTCCAGCCAGCTGGAGCAGACCAGACGGGGTCATCCTCATGTGGGCTTCAAGAGCACTGAGGAACTGATGTCTAACCAGAGCTGCCTGGGTGTTGTAATGATCCCAAACATATCTGAGATATGAGTCCACATCCCAAACAATTGCCTCAATAAACCTACAAATGTGTGAGGAAAGCGAGTTCTAGATGAGGGGAAGGACGCAACTGAGGTCACCCTGACCTCATGCTCTGCCTATTAGGCCATGCTGTTTCCTCACAGCTGGCCAAAACCTTCCTTAGAAACCTTCCTCCCTACCCTGGCAACCATAAAAAATCTGAAGTCTCCAGCTGTGACTGATGCCACCTCCAAGCACGAGCTTGGTTTCTGTGTGCAGGTCCCTCGCCATATCTCTGCTGGTGCTGGTGATCAGCTCAAGCTGAACATCAGCACCATCTGCTAACAGATATAAAATCATGTTTCCACGTGGTATCTCTCTGCTGGGAAGCCTAAAGCAGCGAGTAAACAGGAATTAAGCTTGGATCATCCCAGTGTAATGAGTCATTTTTATTAACGCTGTTTTCAGACTGACACAATTAGCTGCAGAGATCTTAGCTTGCTTTGACTTCTCTGAACAAGATCTAAGACTTTGACTTAGATCTTTGACTTCTCCAAACAAAGCCATGAGAGAGCCAGGAAGAGACAGACCCCAGGATCCTGGTGCTCCCATCCCTTTTAGAAGGTGTCACTGCTTTGGGCCCTGCTCCTGCTCTGATACAAGAGCTCTGCTGGGGTAGCCAAGAGGAGGAGGAGGAGTAATGCTCTTCCTTTCCTATCATTGCTGCTAAGTATTTCCTAAGTGCTTTAATCTTTCCAGCTATATTGTGATGCTTTGATTTCTCCTCCTGTCCTCAGTAATTGTTTTTCTGCAAGTAGAAATAGCCCGGGGCAGAACTGGAAAGCAAACAGGATCACACTGAATAAATCCATCTTCACAGTTCTTCTTTTGTATATGCCTTTCTATCAATTCGGTTCAAAGAAAGTATCTCCTTACCCCGCCTGGGCTGTTTAGCATTTTTGATGAACAAAGTCCTCTTTTAGGCTGCAGCCATTGAGGTTCATTAATCAACAATTGCCACGAAGTGAAAAATTCTCAAACTTCCAAAAATCTTTTTCTTGGAGTGAGTTAATACTAACAATGAAGTTTTCCTTGGCTAACTGTCCCCTGCTTTGATGTGTCTGGGTGAGAAAATAAAGCCACAAAGGTGTTATAAACTGGGCACCGATCACAGATTTAGACAGGCTGGTATGTGCTTTTTAACCAACAAATATATATATAGGATCACAAGAACTAGTATTTGTTTAGTGTGAGAGAGAATTTTTGGCATTTCAGTGATTTTCTTATCAGTTTTTCATTAGTGAACTGTTTTATTTTAAGAACAGCAAGTTCCCCTCTGTCCTGAGCATGGCACTGGAACCGGTCACCCACCCCCATTCCTAGAGTAACACTGGTTTACGTTATTTCTGGCAGGAGGGATAATACAGCTCTTCTGAATTTTGGGAGCAGGCTGTTATTCAAACATATCCCTCTGCAGTCTTGAAAGCTTTGGAGTACCTCGGGAAGCCCTGGCACCGTGAGCTGCATTGGCAACCAGGAGATGTGACCCTGTGCAAAGGGCCATGCCTGCAGCCAGACCTGGAAGAGAAGGTGCTGCTGCTCTTTCAGTGGCTGCAGAGCCGATGTGCAGGGCTTTGTCACTGCCGCTACTTGGAGTAAGGCAGAGAAAAAGCTTGGGGATTACTTTTGAGGGTGTAAAGTCATTAAACCTGCTCAAGGTTCCCTCCCCAAATAAAGCCTTGCTCCCGAGGCCAGTAAAATAAATAGGCAGACTCCCATGGCGTTCTCCGAGCCAGTGAACGGGGACGAAGGACCAAAGAGCCCCTAAGAGCATTCAAGCCACTTAAGTGCTGCTTCAGGCTGGCTGGATCCATGCTCCGAAGGTCAGGAGGAGGCAGAGCATTCCACAAAACCAAGATTGCAGAAGTATGAGCACTGCCCCTCCAGTGCCTGCAAACCACAGACTCCAGCCGTCCTCTGCCTTCCAACCAAAGCGAGTGAGGAGTCCTGTACTTCACCGACACGTTCCTGGGCTTTGCCTTGACTGCTGCGATTGTTCTGACAGTGCGAGCTTAGAGCCTGCATCACCCTGCCGTGGCAATATTGTTATTTTTTAACCTACTATAAAAAGCGAGCAGCAAGAAGAGGCACTGCTCTGTCCTGCAGAACTAAAAGGCAGTGTTTAGCATTGATAATGGTTACCAGGGTGCTTCTTCCTGCAGCGAGTCTGAAGCGGATAAAATCATCCATCTTTGTTTCTGTTTTGGTGCGCGTCTATTTTTGCTGCTTACATTTCAGATGACTGTATTTTGCTAACAGTTAAAGGCTGCTTTTTGCATGCATTGCACATTCTATAAACCCTTTGGAAAAAAAAGAAATTGGCAGAGTGAATTCTCTCTGCAGTGGGGTTGGAAGGATTTTAAAGTCTCAGGAAGGAAAGACCATGGCAGCCCTCTGCATACAAACTCGGAGCTTAGTAATGGTGATTAAATAGCCAATGTGTAATTTTCATATGAGAAATGCAAGGCTTAATGATAGAATCATAGAATCCCAGATGGGTTCAGGTTGAAAGGGACCTTAAAGTTCATCCAGTTCCAAACCCTGCCACAGGCAGGGACCCCTTCCACTAGAGCAGCTTGCTCCAATCCCCTGTGTCCAACCTGGCCTTGAACACTGCCAGGGATGGGGCAGCCACAGCTTCTCTGGGCACCCTGTGCCAGCACCCTCCCAGGGAAGAGCTTCTGCCTAAGAGCTCATCTCAGTCTCCCCTCTGGCAGGTTAAAGCCATTCCCCTTGTCCTGTCCCAACAGGCCCTTATCCAAAGCCCCTCTCCAGGTTTCTTGTAGCCCCTTTAGGCACTGGAAGCTGCTCTAAAGCCTCCCTCGAGCCTTCTCTTCTCCAGGCTCTCTCAGCCTGTCAGGCTTATGACCAAGAGCTTGTTCCTTATCTCACCTCAGCTCATATTCAAACACAGTAAATAGTGCAGTGCAGTAACAGAGGTCTAAGACTTGAAGGGTTACATGGATGAGGTAGGGAGGTGAGTAGGATTCATTGGTGGGATGCAGGTTCTCTCTCCAGCTCTGCTGATTCTTTATTGCATGGAGATGTGTGAATCCCCATAGGCCTGATAGTGTCCCATTAGAGATCTACGGGAATCTGTTGGGCAAACACATGATGCTTGTTCCTTTTACTGTTATGTGCTTTGGTAGGGCCAGTTTGGGGAAAAACAAGTAAAAATGACAGGGAGTGCCACCAACCAGTGTCCTGCCACGTGAAAGCTTACTGCTGAGGTATGAGTAGTCATTGGTTAGTGATTTATACTGATTTAATCATTCCAATTTAGTAATATTTAAAGTAAACCTAATAGAAAATAGAGAATGGGAGTTCTTCCATAGCTGGCAGGGTAGCTCCAGCATTGTCCTTATTTTTATATCATTTTAATGAGGCTGGTTTTCCACCCTGGTTCCACTCTGTGGGTTTGCTTTCCCCGAAGAGAGTAAACAACCCTACACAGGAAGGTGATCCGATTTCCACTGTTAATAATTTGGGGCTTGAATAAGTGAGAAGTGCTGTTTACAAAGACAAAAAAGAGATAAATATAAAAATCAGAAGCTCTGTTTGGCTTTGCAAACAAAAGTAGCCCAAAAATAAACAGGCCTACCCAGCAGAAAAGAAACTTAAGGGAAGTGGATGCCAACTGAAGAGGAGATGTAAAGAGCACTTCCTATTTGGTTTAGCAACTGCAGACTTTTGTCTCCAGTCTGCATGCATTTCCCCCAGTGATTCATCACAAATGTGCATTTATAAATAAACTCCACCTTGGCCTGGCGCATCAATTGCAGGCTGGTTACTTGGGGGAGGGGGGGAAAGAAGAATACTCCCTGCTTTTGAATGATACCTGTGTGACAGTATGTTTTTATAGCACTGTTTCCAGGCTGTTTAGTTTATTCATGTTGAGGGATTGTGACTCTCAGAGATGGGACCTGTGGTTTTCTCATTTCATCTGAGTAACAATTCATTAAAGAGCTTATTTAAGCCAGCACCGTGTTGTGCTGTCCGTGTTGTACATGTCCAGGGACATGGGTTTGGAAGCTGCTCCCAAGCCCTGAGCTGTGGTGGTGTCAAGTTGAGTGTCTTTGGGGCTGGAGAAAGGAGTCATTTAGAAGACTTGTCTCTTTAGTGGCATCCCCAGGGACGTGGGGTGCGACGGTGGCTGTCAGGAAGGCAGAGAGTGAGAGGCTGAGCAAACCCAGTGTTTATCCCTATGCATTCTTTATGTTTGTTCAGAACAACAGCCCAGGAAGATTCCCATAGTGGTGTCCAAGAGAGACCCCAGTGCAGGCAGCTTGTAGCAAAGCCAAGTTGTGAGTTATTTCTCCCTCCTTTGAACTCCAGCCTTGAACGTAGCCTTGCCATTTTACTCACATGGGAAACTGACACAGAATCACCTAGAAAAGCTGTAACAGCCATGCTTGCTTGTGGGGGTCATCAGCACTCTAGAAAGCCAGTAACTGCACTTGGCTGTGCTCGTGATGGTGAGGGACAGGATCCCTGCCCACCCAGCCCAGCTACTTACACCGTGGACCCTCAGACTTGGTTCCTTACCACCATCAGAGCTCTGCACAGCTCCTGCCTTGGAGGCTCTTCCCATCTCTGCAGCCTTCCCAGCCTCAAACTGTGCTGGGGGGCTACCAGCAACCCCACCATTCTCCTTTCCTGCCTGGCTCCACTAGTACCTGTAGTACTCCTATAGTACTCATCCTATGGGCGAGTTTTGCAGACTGGAGGGGTCGGTTTGCACATAACTGTAGCTGAATTGTCTTTGAGGACAGGAGCAAGGTTCAATACCGCTGGGAGGACACCACATCAGGTGGCTTAGGCTGAGCGAGCCAATCTTATGGTCAGGTCTTCATACAGACACATGGCCTCATGCTCCGTTTTCATGTGAGCGGAGTTAAATGTAGTTTTTCCCAAAGAATATGCCATTCTTTTACACCAGGCGTGTATGGATGCGTCTGCATTGAAGCGTATCTGCCAAATGTGTGAGCAGCACTCAGGAAACAGGGAACCCTAAAATTCTGCTGATGGTGATACCAGCATGGGCATCGTTCATACAAAGCTACAGCTTTGCATTTTGCTGTTGGAAGGACGGTAGAGGAGCCATTAAAGAAACAACAGTGTTTTTTAAGAACAAGAGCCGGTCAGTGGTGAATGTTCCTGACCTTTGGCAACAGGTCCCATCCTGAGCACTCCTGAACTCTTACTGACTCGTGGAGCCGTGGCAAAATCTGCAAGCCAAAGGGCTGTTCTCCCTGCGGAGCGTAAAGGTACAACACAGAGAAAACAAAGGCAAGGCAGCCCCAGCCTCTGCGCAGCACATGATTCTCTAATAAAAAATGTTTGGCCTCTTCTCAGGAATAACATGGCCATGCTTGTAGCTCCAAAAGAAGCCCTGAATGATATTAATACATTCATTAGAACAAGTTCAAAGAAAATCATCTTAATTAGCTTGCCTGGCTGAAACTGAGGTTCATTAATCTAAAGTAGATTAACCTGATGGTAATGCCATTAAAGCTGGCTGGGATATTAATGAAATATATGCAGTTGCAGAGAGCCCAAATGTCCTCCTGCCAGTCAGGGACTGATAAACCTGCCAGTGTCTGCTGCAGTTCAGGCTGGTTTAAGGAAGACCTGCCTCTTTTACAGCCACCACGCTAGTTCTGCAGCCCAGCCCTGGCATTGCTTTTGGGACACGTTAAAAGGGGGAGAGCATCCCACAGAGAAACTCGGGAAAACAACTCACTTTAGCCTTTTGTGTGAAAAACTTGCTAGAGCAGAGCGTGCACGTGCACGTTTGGAGCAGGCAGGGATTTGCCCATGCAGGGAGCACGCAGGCTTTTTACAAGGCAAACCGTGGTGCAGGACGTCGAAAATCTGACCTGCTTTGCAGCTATATATTGGTGCACAGTATGCTGTAAGGATCTAAAAGCTTCCAGAAACCCAGTGAAGACCCAGAGGGTTTAAAACGGCCTTCTCCTTCTCCCCAGGCTCCAGTATTCTTAATCTCAACTCTTTTTAGTCTTTGACACATCATTAAAGTGACAGTTCAAGAACAGCTCCGAGATCAAAGGCCTGCAGAGCTTCTATCGTGTTGCAATGCTTTCGGCAACTCTTTCTCCAGGCCTGCTCCTTAACTCCCTCCCTCCAGCCAGGAGGGTTAATCTCTCTTGCTGAAGGCCAGCAGGAGCTGGCAGCATCCCTCCCCTGCCCCTTGGTCTCCTTGGGGCTCTGCTGGGTCACTGTGGACCAAGGCTGAGCTCAGCCACTGAATACAGTGCGTTTGCTAGTCCAGGTGTATGTGCGCTACCGAAACAACTTCAGGTTTGGGCATGGCCATATACAAATATATACAAATCCAAGATGCAAATAGGGAGGATTTGCAAAATCAGCTCTGATCTGGAGTGCCAAGAGAAGACACGGGATGGAGCATGAGATGGGGAAGTGGGGAGATCAGGGTTCCTCTCTCAACTCTTCCCTCGGCGTGGAGTGCTGCTGCAGGCAAACCTGCTGATCTCCTGGAGAGGCTCCCAGGCTTTGCCACGTGTACCTTTGTGGTGCCTGGGAAGTGCATGGGAACTGATGATTTCATCCTGTGCCCAGTGTCCGCACGGGCTAGAATCATAGAACAGTTTGGGTTAGAAGGGACCTTCATCGAGTCCACCCCCCCTGCGATGAGCACGGTACCGCTGGTGCTGAGCAAAGGAGGCTTGGGCATCACTAAGTTTCTATTTATACCTCCCCCCCCCCCCCCCGGCTTACCAAAGTGTTGAACACATTTTGCATCCTCATTGATGTATATTTGCAGAAATCTTTGTAATCCAAAAGAGAAAGGAAATATATATGCATATGCATTGTTCTGAGGACAAGGTCTAAGGACCTTCCTTCCTCTGCAGCAGCTCAGACGTGGGTTTTCAGATGCAGGGGACTGACCTCTGCCACCCTCCCTGTATCGCCTCTCCCTAACGCTGAGTATTGGGTGAGTCAGTGTCTTTCTCTGGTTGCACTGTGAAGTGCTGGGTCGGTGCGCAGCTCATTTACAAGGTAACACGGCGTGATGCATCATAAAGACACGTTTGAAGAATTTCTCTTATTAAAAACTGCCCATGGAAAGAATTAGGTCAGGTGTTTACAAGTCAAAGCTTTGGGGATAATTAGGTGGAAGGCAGCAACTTTAGAAAAGAGGGTTATTTTCCAGCCCTCCAAGAAGCATGCAGTAATGTGTATGTGTGCAGTAACCTCTCCTCAGTGCCTTTCCCACCTCCTTACTGCAGGATCTGTTACAGCCATTGCTTTGGGGATGGGGAAGAAAGCAGGGCTTAGAAAAACCTCCACAGCTCCAGAACCCCCCTGAGCAAACCTGTTGCTATCCGGGCTTTCTATAAACAGCCGTCAAAGTCCTCTTAAGGGGGCTTCTTGTAAATACAAGCTGTAGCTGGCTGCTGCGGTACAGCCAGGGTGAATTCCATACCACCTTTGAGGGAAAAAGAGTTGTTTTCTTTCTCATGGAAAAAAAAAAGGGCACTTGTTCCCGGTGGCAGAGCCTGTGTGTGGAGAGGAGGGCCGGGACAGGGCGCTGGCTGTGCACTTCAAGCAGAGCGACCTCCTTGAACCCCACCGTGCACAATGATGCTTTCCATGGAAAGTCTGCCTCTATTACCTTTGGCAAGGGCTGAGGGAATATTTTTGGAAGCTTTAAAATCCTCTGTGGAGCGTGCTTCATTTTTGTTCATGTACAGTATCTTTATATTTATTCAGCTAAAAAAAAAATAAGGTTTCTGTTTGGCTGCAATTGGTTCCTGACCGTTCCCCTTCAGCTCTTCCCCAGCGGTGCCCAGGGTGTCAGACAGGAAGGGCTGGTCCTCCTGGGATGAGGAAGAGATCAGGCCTAAAACATCAGGCCCTGCCATATTGTACTGGTTAAACCCCAGTTGCCCCCCTCTCCTAAAGGTTTGTTTAAAGTGGTAAGAATATAACCTGTTCAAAGTGAGACCTCCAAGGGCCTGGTTCCCATTTGCATTTGAAGCCTTTATGCGGTGCTGGAGCAGGGTAAAGGGGCCCTCTGTCCTAAATGGGAATCAGACTCCACATCTGCAGTTTGCAAAGTGTCCTTCCTTTCGGCAAGCCAAGCCAGGAAACGTCTCTGGAATGGGAAAGGGACAATTGGAAAAACAAAAATTGCAAATCAAGGTTCACAGGGCAGATGGGATGGGATGGGATGGGATGGGATGGGATGGGATGGGATGGGATGGGATGGGATGTGCAGTGTTACCTGGCCATGGATCACGGTCTGGGCTGGCTCCCAGGATCTCAGCGTGGACCAGCTCTCAGAGAAGTTGAGGTGTAAAACATAGGCAGTGTTAAGTCCAGTTTTAGCTTTGGGGTTATGTTTGGAGCTAGAAGGAAGAGGGTATAAGCAGGAATGTGGGGAGGTGAGTGAGTGCAATGGGATCCTAAGGGGAGTTTTTACAACTATTTTATTAGATTTAGGAAATAAATGCAATCTACTGGCTCTTCCTCTCTTGGATCAGCTACAATGGCTAAACCAGTGGTGCTTGGAGATGGTACCCAGGTCCCAACCACCCTGAGCATCCCAAAGCAGAATGGGAATGAAGCGGGACATGCAGAGAGGTTGGTTGCCATCCAGTCTCCAACCTGACCCATACTGCTCTGCACTGGAGGTTTCTTTCCATGTTTCATGACAGCAGATACAAAGATAGGACTCCTAGCAGCTGCTTTAGAACTACCTATTCTTTAATGGTTTAAGTATATTTGTCAGTGCTTTAGGAAACAAGGGAAGCATTTTGTATCCCTGTGATACAGCTAGCAACAGTGGCTGCATTACTGTTAGGGCCAGAGGCAGAACCCAGTGCTCCTGGGCTGGCTGGTTTGTGTACCTGCATGCTCCCCTTTTCCCATAGAGTGGGAACAATGCAAATCACACCCTGTGTGACAGTCACCAACCCTCTGAGCCCCCTGAAGAGGCTCCTGCTTGCTGAGCCTGTGACCCAAGTGCTTTCCAGCCATGCTCCTGCCTCTCCCCAGGCTGCAACCCACTCTGCCTGGTTTGTCTAGACTGAGTGAGAACTTGGCCCCGTGCAGAGAGTTTACAACCTGGATGATGGGCGAGTCTGGTCTTGACTGTGGCTTGTAGCCTATGAGTGAAGGAGACTGGATGTCTCTTCTGCAGAGGCCTGTAATCTTCAGCGGGCTGGTAATCACCCCTTGCAGATGATGGCATGAACTGATCTGTGATGGGTGATTGCTGGCATATAGGTGCTGTGGCTCTGCTGCTGTCTTCAGGGCAGCATCACAGAGTAAGGCTAAAAGGCACCTTGGAAAATCAACTCATCCATCCCCATCACAGGGCAAAATCGTTGTTCAGGAGATGGGGGTTATTTTCTTGCAAACATCCCTCAATTGTATTCTACCTAATCCTTATAATCCTTTTTCTCTGTCCTGAATCTTCCTTGCTGTAGATTTCTTTGTCCTGCCTATCCTGGACACAAGGAGGAAGTACCCAAATATGACCCAAGCATCTGCTCTGATGCTACGCCCATTTTTAGTTTGCAGGTTAAAACCTCCAGAGTGATGCCTCCCATCAAATTGGGTTCTAATGACAGAAACCTCTTCTGCTTCACCAAGTTGCAGCCCCAAAAGAATGTGTGAGGATGAGTTAAACCCAAGCGAATTGGGATCTCTAGTAAAAACAAACACGAGCAGCCTCTTAGCTGTTGCAACTCCACTATCAAAACCCCTTTTCAGAAAATGTTTAGTTAAAGATTTAGTTTGGAACAAACATTGTTAAAGCATGACCATCGGGCTGCTTATTGGAGCCAGATGTTGATTCTAAAGACATTTGGGTCCATTCAGGGCTTTTGCATGCCCTGATAGGCTGGGGTGAGCGGAAGGATTTGGAAAGCTCCAACTCAGATCCTCAACTTGCCCAAAAATGCACAACCCCACTGAAAGAGCCTCACCCTGTGCCATTACGGGGAGATATTCCATAATGGCCAGCATCCTTTTGTCTTCCCCCCCCCCTTTTAAAAGTGTTTTTAGTTCATTTTTAGCAAGACTGGCCTCCCTTGAGTTGTCCTTGATTTTTCTGCTAATCCTGCATGCTTCTTGAGCAGTCTTTCAGGACTACATCTCCCTAAGGGCTGACTTTCTTAACAATTAAAGAAAAGAGCATCTGTTGACCTAATCCTGCAAGCTGTCTGGGTGTGACCATCCCACGTTAGGGAGTGGAATGGTGCCCTCAGAAGATGTGCACGAATCTGAGCCCTGGTTCCAAACCAAAGGCCAGCTGAGCCTTGTGAGTTGCGTGAGGGTTTTGCCGAATCCATGTGCTGAAAACCATCACAAACCAACAAAAGGATTATTTTATTCCTTTTAGAACTGCTGCTTCTTCGATTTTTCCTGCTTGACAGTTGATTTCTGGCTGTTTTGTGGGTGGAAAGCTGGGTGGAGAAGCTTAGAGGGAGAAAAAAGTGTGCTTTATTTCCTCCAAACCAGGCTCTCCTCTGCTTTTGGGGCGTGATCCTTGACGGAAATGGGGTTTGGAGCAGGTCACGGTGCTGTGGGCTTGACTGAGCTGCGGGAAGTAGCCACTAGATGGCCATGTGGCTTGTTCCTCCTTGACCCCTGCTCCTGTGCAGGGATGTGCCAGCCTCCAGCCCCACACAAGGCAAGTTCAAGAGCCTGCAAGAGGGCTGAAGACCCACCAGGGCTATTGGGGCTTAGATCAGATCTTTGTCAAGGGGGATTGCTTGTGTGGAGGGGAACAGCAGCCTTCACAGCTGGGGACATGTGTGACACACAGGGGACCCTGGTGCTTCCAAGGCTGAAGGATCTGCATCACTGAGGACTTGGCCTGACTCTGGCAGGGATGATCTGTCTTGAGCTTTATCGGTGCTCTGCAGAGGAGGAGGTAGGCACCAGCAGGCAATGGAAGTAGGCAGGACCAGGCTTCACTGGAGCTGGGTGACAGGGCTGAGCTGGGGTTTATGCAGGAAGGGTTCTGATGTGCAAAACCATGTAATTTTTCCCATCCTGGACTTCCTTGGGATTAGAAGAGGAGAATGGTGAGGGGAAATAGAGAATAGCAGGGCAGATCCTCAGAGCCTCTTCGCCTGCACAAGTGATACAAATTTGGGAGTATGTGCTGCAGGTAGGTCTTGGGCGTAGTGTGCCGGAAGACACAAAAGCATTTGCAGAAAACATCACAGAATGATCAAGGCGAAAAATGAGCTCTGTGATGTGAAAAGGGAATTTACGTTGTCAGAACAACATGAGTTTCTTTTTAGTAGCGCCTCAGCCATTGAAACGTTGCCCTCACTCTTCTGCTGTCCTCTTTGCCAGTGGTTTAGAGGTGTGTGGCTCCAACTCGTCCAGCAGATAGTCACTAGAGTCCACCCAATGGTTGAATGACTGATGCTGTTTGGTTCCTTAGAGCTAAGTTTGACAACCCAGCACACCTAGAACATGGACCACTGTCCAAGGCTCATAAGACTTTCCGCTGCCTTGAGACTCTGTAACATGACTCAGAGTCGTAAACACTGGCACCAGCTGCTCTTCTCACTGAAACCAGACACCCATTCAGGGAAATCTGCTTTCTAAAAATAATCTGATCAATGAAAGAACTCTCTCAGGTCCCCTCTTCCCACCTCCCTCCAAAGGACTTCCTCAGAAATAGGCTCGGTTAGAGGAGTACGAGGCCTCCTACTAATCAACCTATTGACCCAGCCTCAGTCCTCCAAGTGAGGGTATTGAAGGGGTAGTGTAGGGCCTCACTGAAGGATGTATAGCTCTTTGGGGTCTAACAGGAGGGAAAGGGAAGGGAAGGGAAGGGAAGGGAAGGGAAAAGGAAAGGGAAAGGAAGGGAAAGGCATGACTGCAGCACAGTTCCTGTGGGGAGAGGTGAATGTGGCCCTGGTGCATGGCAGGATTTATAATTTCTATGTCATATTGATAATACTGACACCTGTCAGCACTGTGCAGGTGGTGAAGCCAGGCTGGAGGCTTGGCAGGTACTTTCAAATGAATCCTGTGGCATTGCATGCCCTGGTTCAACTCTGCTTTTCTTTTACTGTATCACAAAAGGGAGTCTCAGATCATCCTTCATGGTTTAAGGGAATCAAAGGATTGTCTCCATATTGTTTCAGATGTCAGTGCAATGTGGATGAAGGCGTGTTGAGCTGGGAGTCAGGCAGCTCTGTTTTCTAATCCAGGCCCTTCACTTTGTACTCTGGTCCTCTGTCTGCTCTTTAGCTGTCAAACGAGGATCAGGCTGATGCGAGGCCATCTGGCAGGCACAGGCGCACTGGTTGGATAACACTGTGGAATGCTAAATATTAGTGTGTGCGTGCTAGTAATTTTGGAAAGCCAGCAATGGTCAATCTCTAATTTGCTCTTTGCTTAAGTAATATTCCACTGTACTCATGGCATGTTGCAGAAAGCTCTGTTCAGATACTGCTGTGATTGGACTGGGCAAGAATCTACTTAAGGCTGAGTTCTGCACCGAGGTGCATGGCATCAACAGCTACACTTGAAGCTGGAGGTGATTCTGAATATCCCTCAGCATGCATGCTGGTCTCAGGTACCTCAACCTTCAGGACAACAGATGGGGTGATGGTTTGGAAGGGAAGAGCTTTTCTGGTCTAGAAGGGCTGTGACTTTGTGTGTCTAGTGTGAGCAGAAGAGGACTGGAGCCCTCAATGTCCGCAAAGACTGTCATGGACCACCCAGACCAGCCAGCTCCAACTACTACCAGTTCCATGACAGACCTTACCCCTGGAGTTCTGGCTCACAAATCTTTTCTCTTACCTTCCTAGTGCACTGATACGGTTTCAGAGCAGTACATTTGTGGCCCAGTCTGCTGCAGATAAAGGAAAGGGCAGGGTGCATTTGGCAGCATCAGGGCTGGTTATAGCAGCGTGGTTTTGTGTTCATGGGAACTCACATAATGGTGACCTGACCTGCTGACCCAATGCCTGCCTTAAGGGATAGCACTCACTGTCCCCTGATGTCAGCTGAACATGGCCATGCTGCTACTTGTGCAGCCTTCATCTGTCCCAGCAGCATCTTAGCAGCCTGTCACAGGGAAAAGCTAAAGAAAGAAATGGAAGACAAGAGGGTACAAGCCATCTTTGCCTTCCTCCTTGCTCCTCCTAAAGCCATTTCCTCTCTCTGAACCTGCCTCTACCTTCTGAAGGATCAGTATCCTTTCAGATAAATGGAAAGTGATCACCTTGAGCCCGACTCCATGCACTCATCTGTTGCTGTGCATGGCTGTGCCATCCTCTCCTTGTTTTCTCCATCATCAAGTACTACCCCACCAAGGTCACTTGGTGCTTTCATTCACAAGGTCCTGAATTTCATTCCTTCTGCTGCTGACCATGTTATTTGCAAACTGCAAGCGTGAACCTGCTTAATCTGCCTATTACATGGAGATTTTGAAATAACACAGAACACAACTGCTGGCTGAGAGGATCCGTGCCAGCAGAACATTTGTGACCACAATAGAAAGAAACCTATCACAGGATTAATTCCTGGTGCCATGGGCTGATCTTCTCATAGGGAGGTTTGCAAAGAGGGCTCTGAGACTGCGTTTGGTTTTGTGCACACCCCTAGTCCCTGGACAGATCTTCTCACCTTTTATCTGATGATGCTGCCCTGTACTTTTGAGACACTGGGGGTTTATTATTTTAATAGACCTGCTGGGTTTTGCTTCAGGCCAGCTCTGGAGCCAGCCCTACCCCTGTAATTGGGGGCTGTGGTGCTTTGGGAGCTTTCTTTGCTCTGCTGTTGTTCGATGAACACCTGCGGCTCCCTCACATTAAGCTGAAGACCTCAGTTGAACCGAGGTGCTGATTTGCTCCTCCTGTGCAGGGTGAGGTGAGGTGACCTGGGTGTCAGTGGGTGCTCCCATGGGTGCCATCGGTGACCATGGGTGCTGCCCTTTTCCAAGCATAACCCAGCGTGACTGGGAGAGGTGGGAGGTTGGTGGGCACACAAGGGAGGCTATACAGGCTGGGACAGGGTGGGAAGGAAGAGAACATCTGTCATTGCAGGCTGTGCTTCCCCCATATCCTGCCCCACAGATAAAGGACTGATACTTGGGGAACAGTGTCTGCAGCTAAGCAGGAAGGAAGGAAGGAGGGAATATGGAAAGAACAGGATAGTTTCCAAGAGAAAGATGGGAAAGGAAGGGATGTCTTCAGCAGGGGAGAGGAGGAGCTGGGAGATAGGAGTGTTTGGAGTAGGGTGGCCTCAGGGCAGTGGAGATAACTCAGCCTTGAGCATGAAGAGAGGACAGGAGGTGTACAGGACCCCTGAAGTGGGTGGCTGGGTGAAGAGGCCCCGAAGCAGCATCAGTGAGGTGCCCTCAAATCCCTGTATATCTTCCTGCGAGTACCCATTGAAAGTCCTGGCCAGGTACCTCCACGCCATCCTTTCACAGTGGGACAGGCATCTTGTAGAGGGGATCTTCACCATCCCCAAATCCATCAGGGTACAGGGTGCATCCTGAAAGCCAGGCACCCGAGCAGCCAGGAATGTGGGTGCAGTCCTGACCCATAAAGGGATCATTTCCATAGAAGTTTTACCACTGCTGTGGCTGTGGCACTGTCGCTGTCCTGATCCCAGTCTCACCACAGATAATTAGTTTATTTTTAATGAGTGCTGAGATTCTTGCACAATCAAATCAAAGGGATTTTTAAGATAAAGTTAAAAAGTTACTAAATTAAGAAACTAGTGCTTGTGGTCGGGGGTGACCTTTGGAAGCTGACATCAATGCATGCTGGGGGGTTAAAAACAGGAGAGAATTAAAAAGGACTGTTCTTCCTAGCTTTTCCTCTGCTGCTGCTATAGAAATCATAGTCTGAGCACTGTAAGTCATGCTTTTTACTGGCTTGGGAACAGCCTGTGCCAGGACCAGCCTGGCTCCTGGCTCAGCAGCAGGCAGGGTGCAGCTCCCAGACCGTGCCTCTGCCTCCCGTTTGATGCTCCTGCGAGATTTCAGCCGCGCTTTGCCGTGCAGAGCCGCAGCCCTTTTCTTTTCTAAACATGTGTGCTTTGAAAGGGAAAAGGTTGTTGCCAGCATGTCTGACTCCTTCGTCCTGACAACATCCGACCATCCATGTTATCAAGCCTTACTGGGACCTATCAAGAGACATAGTTAAACAAGCTCATGTTTATCTGAGGGAAGCTGTATTAATTGCGCAGTGGGATAAAGAACTGGCCGGCACCAGGCAAATCTCTCGCTGGCATGGGAAAGGGACAGCAGGCCTCCGCTGAACAATGGGCTGAGCCAGAGAAAGGCGCGGAGCGCTGGAGCCTTTTCTTCTCTGCAGACTTCAGTATTTTCTTTTTTAATAGCTCTTACTCCTGTGTTTTGTTTGCCCATTTTAAAGAGAAGAAAACAGTATCGGCCCTGGTGGCTTTTTTGAGCTCCCTTGGAAGCGGTGGCGCAGGAAATGCTGTGGAGCCAGGCTGGGGCTCAGGTGCTGCGACCCCTCCATCCTGTTCCCTGCGCCTGGCGTCTCCCATTCACCACCTCTGCTGCCTTTGGCAGTGGTGGCTGCACCATGTCTCACCATCGTCCACTCCGGGGTCCCCTTGGGCAGTGAGCTCCTGAGTTTCTAGCCAGGCATCCTCAATGGCTGTGGCATGGTTCTGCTCAGCAAGCCCTTGGGAAAACATGTTTAGGGCTTGCTCAGTGCTGGGGGGCTTGAGGATGGTGCTGGGTGTTGGGTTTTCCATGGGGATGCAGAACAGGTTGCGGATCAGTGGGATCTGCTCTCAGTGGTCCAAGGGGACCTTCTCAGCAGGGAGTCCTCAGAGAGGATGCTGGGTTTCCCAAGAAAACAAGACCTGACAACACTGTGTTAGCCCTGTGTCACAGCAAGTATAAAAGGAGGCTTTGCAGCTAAAGCCCATCAATAATCACATCAATAATGAAATAGTCAAGTAATCAATGCAAATAATCAGTGAGGAGTGAAGAAGAGCCCTGCGTTGAGCGTGGTTTGTGGGCTCGTGCTGATCAGCAGGTACCCAGAAAAAACTGGGATGGGAATATTTCCATATCCCCTTGTTTCACAGGTTTAAACTTGAAAATTGGTGCTCAAAGTCTGTGGTTTGCTCTTTTAATAAAAAATAACCAAACCCTCGGCCAGTTGGAGAGGCTTTGGTTATTTATCACCAGGTGAGCTCCATGGGCAGTGCTGCTGCATGCCAGCTGTGCCACAGGCTTGCAGCTATTGATGAATACTGCAAACAAGCCTCTTGCAAACAGCCAAGAGGCATGGAAATGACCCACCTCACCCAGCCAAGGGGGGAATTTCTCCCTGATGGCAGAAGCTGGTTCAGTTTGGGCATGATTTGCTTATCAGATAAAGGGAGCTGCATTAGCCTGCAGAGCCCAGCGGAGGGGAGGGAAGCCTTAGCCATGCTGGGCCATGAAAGCAGAATGACCAACTGCACCAGCACCAGAAACCAGAACAGCCCTGGATCATGTCCTCTGGTGAAGAAGCTGGCTCTTGTTGATTGCCAGTTTTGCCTGACGACGGTTCACTCAAAGCAAGATGTAAGAAAGGGGAAACTACCAAATGAATCACATCCCTTTTCTAATCTTATTTTCTCTTGGGGGTGGATTTGGGCATGCTCCAAAGCCACAGCCTAATTTAAATCAGGAGAAAGGTGGCTGTGAAGAGCAGAGAAGCAAGAAAGCTGGGAAAAATGGACAGAAATATTTGTCCTTCCATGAATGAATATCTGTCCTGATGGGAAACGGCCACATCTGGTGATAGAAAACAGAGGTTTCTCCTAGACGCTAATCGCTTGCTTTTTATCTGGGATTCACGAGCCATTTTAAATACTGTGTTGTGATGTGACTGGAGGCTTAAGAAGGGGAATGGTTCCTGCCTTCCCCACGTCTGCTGCCCTTCCTAGGGGATGCTGACAAATGTCTTGCGGAGATAGCGAGCAGCTTGCAGGAAGGAGCCTCTTCAAAGTCTTCTCTCCCTTATCTCCCCGCTGGAGTTGTTTTGACAGCGGCGAGTTAGAGACAGGAGCCCTTGCTGGGATGAAGTCAAGATTGCAAGAAAAAAAACAAACCCAAGAGACTGCATCGGCTGCACACGCTATAACTCTAATTTGGAGTGGGCAGATGGAGACTCTGCAATTGCTGCTAGGCCAGGGAAGCTCAGCCAGTCTAAATAGTACTGGAGGTAACGTGAAAGGTCACTCCTGGTGGAGTCTGGCAGTTTTGTGCTTCGTGTTTCAGCTCTGAATGGGCTATTAGGTTCATGGTTGGTGGGGTTTGTGATGGGGACAGCAGCAACGCCCTGCTTTTCCTTGCCTGCCAGCTTGGTGAATGGCTCAGGGGTCTCATCTGGCTTCCTTGCTCCGTGCCATTTGCAGATGTGTGTTAGCCAGCCCCCGAGCATGTCCCTGGCTCACCTCTCTGCACCACTGAGCTCACCCAGAAGTCTCACACTGGCTCCTTTCCCCACCTCCTCTGCCAAGTGCATTGTGCCTGACCCTCCCAGCTTGCTACTGGAAGCACTGGCAGACAGATCCTGCAGATGGAGGCTGTCTCCAGGGCAGAGGGGTCTGTGCTTTTGACAACACTCACCCAGAGCCCATCAGTCCCAGGGATGGGTGCTGGGGCATGGACCTGCTCAGTCACCCTTGCAGCCCATGGAGGTGGCCCCCACTTGGCTCTGCAAAGGGCTTGCAGCCATGAAAACATGACCCCAGATTCTCACTCTGGCTTTCCAACCAATTTTGCTGACCAAAGCCACACTTGTGACCAAAGCCAGGCCTAAAGGAAGCCAAGTTTGATAAGTGGTGGCCAAAAGAAGGTTGCTCTGATGGCTTTGCTGCTTCTCCCACTGCCATTTCTGCCACGTCTTCAACGTGCAGGTGAAAGCCTAATAAAAAGAACCCATGTCAGGCAGGAATGGGGCTTCATCCAGATCTGCTGTAACCACCCAGGCCCTAGCCTGACCCCCATCTATCCAGTCATTCCCATTTACTGGTGCAGTTAAAAAATATAAAACTCTGCCTCTTTTTAAAGCTTTTGGCAATATTTTTAGCCCCTCAAGCTATGTCATCACAGCGCCATGACACAGAGAGATAAAGTAAGTATTCAGGAACACAGACGGGATCTGGGATGTGGCCCAGCTAGTCCTGTCCCCTCACTCTGACAGTAGCCAGCAGGAAATGAATCAGGAATTTTTGCAGAAATGGCTGGACTGATGATAAGCCTCTCTCCCCAGATGCTGTCTCGTGGACTATTTCACTGTGTGTCTGAGCACTCCCACTCTTATGCTTCTGAGAGAGCCATAAGACAGCGGTCCTGGTTCCTCGGGACCTCCCAGCCTACACAAGAAGTCTTGCCTTGCCTTTTATGCTGACCTTGGAGGCAGAGGGTTCATCCACCTTGCTAGCTGAGCACGGAGGGTTATAGTGGGTGTTTGTACCTCGGAAGCTACTGTGGCTCTCCCAGTCCTATGGCTCACTAAGCTACATCCATCCTGAGAAGTTTCAATACCATTGGTGGGAGTAAACCTGTTCTGCAGAGGTGGTTGAGGACCCCTTGTAATGGATGAAGGCCCCACCATTCCTAAAATCCGTGTAATTTTGTACTTGGTCCCAAAACGTCAGCTGATGGAGCTGAATTTGTTGTTCCTGGTGAAGTATTTCCTATCTATTCATATGCGCAAGGAGACCCGATCAGGTGTGATTATAGACAGAGCTCTTCCTCACACCGTCTTTGCTTGACTGACATAGCCTAAGAAATTCTCCAAATTATATAATTTCTACTTACTATATACTTCTTTCTATAGACTTTTTTTCCCTGTAATTTCTGTGTACTTATTCAGGAATAGCTGCACTCCGTGGGGTCTTTGATACCACCATTTCAGAGCCCTTATCACGTGCTGCCAGTTGAACCCCTTGCCTTTACGTTGGAGGCAATGGGATAGGGCAAAGCTGCTGAGGTCCAGGGGAGCTTTGATGGTCTTCTGGCAGCCCAGACCTTGGGTTCAACACCACCAAAGTGACTTTCAGCACTTGGCATGCATCAGAAAATCAAATTCGAAAGGAAAAGGCATTGGAGCATCCTTGATGTGTCCCTAAATAACGAATCCTTATTTAAGGGACCCTTTGCATTAGTGGTTACTATGGCAATGAATCATTCGGTCTCTGCTGGTGCCAGATTGAACATTATTGTCTAACGTTCATCCAAACAATATTCAGTCATGGTGCAGTTAGTTAAAGACTTAGCAGATGTTCTAAAGTAAATTCCATTCGGAGCTGTGCGCGCTGGCAAAAAGCCATTTTCTACTATCAATGCTGACTATGTAAAGACTACTGAATTTCTCTGTTTAAAAAAGAATGTTTGTTAATTGCCTGTACTGAGCCTGTCTAATTAATTGCACGTGGATCCACCCTCATGTGCAGGGAGAAATGTAAGTGAATCCCTCCTGCCACTATTTCCAAAAGTACAATAAGTGCATGTAGAAGCTGTAATCACTGGCCATAATGGCTTCCTAGTTGGAGGCTCTTTCGTAGACTAAGAAAATATGCCGTGTGGAAATAAACCATTTGTGCATTGGGCTGAATTAAAACCAAATGCTTGAACTTCTAATTAAAATTGTTCTTCAAGTCAGGGAAAGGAAAGGCTTAATTACCACCAAAACGCTCTCCTTTTCTTTCTTTTCCTTGGTTTTTTCCATGTTGTTGTTCCTAATTGAGCTGTGTCCAATAGGTTTTGGTACATCTTACATTAAGCAGCCCCTGAAAGCCAGGTTAGCTTTCCAGGATACCTGCCCATGTGGTCCTCATTGGCTCTGCTTTCAAAGTTTACTGCAAACACATGGATCCCTGCCTACACATTCCAGATGCTAAGTAAGCTTTAGGAAAATGGGGGGGGGGAGAGAGAGAAATACAGAGAACTGTGCATGGGGTGGAGGGGGAATAAACAGAGTTAAAGAGAGATACCATTCCTGGCAGGGACAAAGATGCTGACTTCCATCTCACAGGAATGGCAGCGCCGGAATCAGTCGGGTTTGTTGTTTCTCCCTATCTTGTACGCTGTATAATAGAGGGCTTTTTTTGAACTTTAACATTTGGACTTCTTCACAGGCTGCTCTTTAGTGTGGTTTTGGGAAGGACAAAAGAAGACTTTTGTTGATTTGGCATAAATTATACAGCGGGTATTTTTGGCATAAATGTCGGAGTTCGATGCTTTTTGTTGGTTTGGCAAAATATACCTTGAAATCACAAAAATATGCTTCTAATTACAGCATGTATGTTGCAGTGATGTGGGACAGTGAAGTAAGGAACCTTTCAGTATTTATATTAACTGAATCAAAAAATTAACCTCTTCCTGTTGAATGTTTACAGCTGGAACCCAGTCAAAGAATCTGAGGCTGGAGCTAGTAATGCCTAATACATTTCTGCCTCAACAGCAAAGATAAGTAATTCATTATTCAGATGCTAAGCATTCAGCAGGCCAGGCCCAGCAATTAGGGGTTAGACTTGCTTGAGAGGAGAACTGGCAGGTACCGTGGGCCGCACATTTAAGCTGCGTGGTGATGTTTTATGAAGCCCTCCGTGAATAGAGATCTTGCAGGGAAATAAAAGGGCAAAAAGGCAATGAAAACGGGTTCTTGTTTAGCCTGAAACCTCCTCCTGCCACGTTTGTCACTCAGGCATTTCAGCAGCCTGCTAGGGGTCGACAGGCAGAAAGCAAAGCTGTTCTCACTGCCCAGGTAGAGCAGAAAGCAAACAAACAGCTTTCACAGTTCAAGCAAAGCCTGGTTTGCTCCAAGATCTCCTCAGTGCCCACAATCCTTCAGCAATATAAAGCAGGGAAAATGATTTACCAAGTTGAACAGGACCTGGTTCTCCACCCATCCTCCCTCTGCAAACCATCCCTGTCCTCTCCTGCGCTCTCTGCCTCACCATCCTTGATAAGGATCATTCCACAGAGGAGTCAATGACCCTAATTAACAGTGTATGTAATGTTTTGCCTGAAGAGCTTCCTGTGAGTGGCTCTCCCAACATGTCTGTCTTGTTCAGAGATGCTCTTGCTGGAATTACCATTAAATTGCAGTGCTGTGTAATTGCTCCGAACGGTTGTAAATCACATTTAACCCTTCTCACGGCACGGGTTATGGAATGCGAGCACCACGGAGCATTCCCAAAGTGCTGGATCTGAGCACACTCTTTACATAGCATGAAAAACTTTTGTGGGGTTTTTTTTTACATGGCTGTATCTATTTCTCCTGAAGGGCTTTTTATGAAGCCAGGCAGAAAGTAGCAAGCAGAAGTGGGAGAGCAACTCATTTAGTGCACCCGAGTCGACTCTGAAAGAGACTGCAAAGGTTTGCTTGACAAAACAGGCACCAAACATGCCAACATTCGGGAATGTTACAGAGAGACTATTATGGTTTCAGGCTCTTCAAACACCAGCAGTAGGAAACTACCTCGCCCTGCAGCGTATATTCAGTGAAATACAAAAACAATGAGTGTGAAGCCGATGTGCAACCTCACCTTCAGCAAATCATATCAGTTCTCACGTCATAAAATATAGAAAGGAATAAATGCCTTCCCCTTCCCGTTTCTTTAGGAATGGTTATACAATTCCTGTGGTAAAATCTGCTTTGCTGTGCTGGTTGCTAAGATAATACGATCGTGTTTTGAAGGGGAGGGAAGCAGTCTTTCTATTACTGTATATAATGGCTTTTCCTGTTTCTTGGTCACTATTCTTTGTCTTTTCTCTCTCTCTCTCCCCCCCCCCGCCATGTTTCTCAGTCCTTCTGAGGGACATCAAGAGAAGACTCAGTTTTCTAAGGTGCTTGATGGCAGTAAGAACAGGAGTCTGTGGAAAATCAGGGGGATACATGCAGGGAAATAATTGTCACTCTGGAGAATCGTTCCTCTGAAAACACCTGAGCAGTTGGTGGTAGTGGTAATTTAACTGTTATTGTCCTTTTCTTAATAATAATAATTATTATTATATATTATTACTACTAATAATATATTATTATTATTGTGGTTGTTACTATTTAAAAGATTGGCATACGGAGCTATCACATGTGGGCCAAGTTTGCTCATGATGTTCATTGATGATGGTTCAGTTAGAGACAGGTTGGGTTGGGTTCTTCCCAAAACACTGGTTCCCCCATCCAGGCAGCTTTTTGTATGATGGTGGGCAGGGGGTGGTGTCTATCCCCACATCTCTTTTCCTACAATACTACAATATGGAGATAAGGAAATTACAGGACGCTGAAAGGACTTCATGAGCTGGTGTTTTGAAGTGCTGTATATGAGGCAGGGACTAATAATCAATCAGAACCTTTTCAGAGGCTCACTTCGTCTTCCCCTCATGGTTCTTTCTGTACGTTCTTCATTTTTTCTCAATTCAATGTGAGGAGCAGTCTTGCAAGGGGGTGAAAATGATGCAGTGGGGAGTGCGGCCAGCTCTCAGGGCAGTGGGGAGCAGAGCTTTCCAAGGAAGCCTTTGCTCAGCTACCATCAGCCAAACTTTTGCCACACCGAGGTCAGGCTGAGCACCACTCCCTGTCCTGGTGCAGGATGAGACAGCCTGTTTTGCTGGTGTGAGATACCTCTGATCACACTACACCAGCTCCATGTATGGGTAAGGGGTTCTTGTGTCTGGCAGAAGGAATTTCAGGCTTTGGCTTCATAGAACTGCCATCAGCATGAGGGACTGATGGTGACTCTCCCAGCGCCTTGTACACAAGAGAGGGATCTCAGCTTTCCACTGATTTCATCCACTTGGGATGATTTCTCACGGAGATCTGAAGAGAAAGAAGTGATACGTTTCCCATTCTTTGAAGAGAGACCTTTAACTTCCGTGGATGAAATAATGTGTAAAACAATGTTTGGGAAAACTTCCAGGGGGCTCATTTGGGCTTTAAAAGGAACCCTCTGCATTTGAATCCTGATGGGAAGATAAGATAATTCTCCAGCACTGTTTAGTTATGGCATGCGGTATAAACAGCCATCCTTTCTTCATCTCCTGAGAATGCAGTGCTATTTGGGAAATAGTGTTAGGAACAATTAGAGTAACTGGAATAAACTCCACATTCCCCAGGAGATCATGGACTCTGTCCTCAGCTCTGCTTGATGGCTGTCAGTAGGGCTGTAGATCTGAAGGTTGCTATTCGTATCTCCAGGGCAATGTGCTGAGGTCTCTAGATGATTTTAGTCTTTTAAAGTAACCCAAACTTGAATTAGATGAGCAATCATTGCCATTAGACCTTGGTTTCTGTCAGTTCCCAAGAAGATGGTGAGTGCCATTGCCGTGCTGTGCTGGGGGAAGAGCTGGGGAGGTCTATTTAACACGCTGGGATAATTCATCACACACTAGGGTGGAGGAAGAAGCTGCTGGTGGGGCAGCATGGCAGGGATACCAGGAGGAGCTGGGACATGGATGTGGCCATTTCTCCTTTATGGGATTTAGCTTTTGTGGCAGCTGGACTGGGAGGGAGCAGTGCTGGTCTTCAGAGCTGCAGCATTTTGCTTTCCTGTGGCACCGAGGCCAGGAGGGATCAGTCATCTTGTTTGTTTGCATCACATTTTGGACTTGACTTTAAAGGGAAAACCTTGCTCTGTGGAAGCAGCTGCAGTCAGCAGTACCAGGGATATGCCCTACCCCTTATCTAGAACCTTTTACTAATAACTTTTTAAGTACTTCACAGTGAGGTCAGAAGTATTATCCTCATTTAACAAGAGGAGAACTATTGCTCATTTGGCTCTCGACATTTCTCTCTCATGGCTCTTTTGTTACCAAGCCCCTATAACAGCAAAGAGATCCCTTCCACTCACATTTATCTGCAGGGAAGGATGCTGGAGCAGTGACAAAGTGGCAGCATCGGCTGGAGACCTGTGAGTGGAGCAGAGCAGTGGTTAAGTCAGCCAGAGGAATGTTTTGCCAGTTTGTCTCTGTTGGCCTTTGTTTGTTTGTGTGTTCAGCAGAGCTCTCTGTTATCTTCCGCCCGAGCCGACGCCATGCTTTTCCTGTTTAAAATTCCCACTTCTGATTTTCCCTTTGGGTTCTTGTTTTGTTTTTTTTTTTTCCTTTTCTATTTTACTTCCCCAATTGTTCTAGTTTTATGTTCCCAGCACCAGCAACCAAACTATATCTAATGAAAGCATTTGAAGACATAAGCCTTTGGTGCCTCTGCCTCCTCCTAACACGTATTCCCTGAACCATTCCTGTTTCACCTGTCTTGCTTGCAAGACCCTGAGTATTTCTCTCTCTCGTTAACTTAGTTTCACCTGGTAATCCCTCTTTGCAAAGGGAGCTCGAGAGCGAATTGGTATCACAAATGATACCTTGTACTAGACATGAAACGGGGGAGATACACAAGATCTTTCCTCTAGTGCTTCATGTGATGGACACTTGTCACCCCGCAGGTACCAGTGCAGTGTGCTGTGTGGTGGTTCAGGCAGTCTGGCTCAGGGATGGATTGTGCATCAGACCGTGCATGTATGTGAGAATGGACCAACATGACTGAACTGGAGCACTGCCTCCAGCTCTGTGGCCCCAACACAAGAGGGAGTGAATCCAGAGGAGGCCATGGAGATGCTGCGAGGGCTGGAGCAGCTCTGCTCTGAAAGCCAGGCTGAGAGCTGGGCTGGTTCAGCCTGGAGAAGAGAAGGCTCCTTAAGGGGAGACCTTAGAGCAGCTCCAGTGCCTAAAGGGGCTCCAGGAAACCTGGAGAGGGGCTTGGGACAAGGGCCTGCAGGGACAGGCCAAGGGGAATGGCTTTAACCTGCCAGAGGGGAGACTGAGATGAGCTCTTAGGCAGAAGTTCTTTCCTGTGAGGGTGCTGAGACATGGTAGCCCAGCACGGGAAGGATGTTACCGAGCATGGTGTCTGCAGAGGTTGTGCAGGGAGAAAGGATGGGCACTCATTTCAAGCATCATTTCTGGTTTGTACAGAACAAAGTTTCAGAAAGGAAATATTCAGTTAATATATTTTATAGTATAGAGAGGTTTCTTTCAGAGGTTTGCCCAGGATCTGCAATACAGATGCAGAGGTTTGGTAGACACGCCCGGCTGTCAGAGGCAGTAATGGTGCTCCTTTTACCTAGTTTTGATGGTACCTGTGACAAACTGGGGCTGTTTTCTTGGCAATAGTATGACAGAATTCCAAGATAGTGTGAAAGAATGGAAAACTCAACTGTCTGCAAATGAAACCCAATAGAAGCAGTATTGCTTTATGGAGGACTGGAGTAATCCACGTTCATCAAATAGACAAGTTACCATGGTTTGGATCTGTGTGCTGTGAATACCAGCAGGAATGCAAAGGAAGCAGCTCTGTGCCTCTCTGTCACACGCGCACAAATACACTCAGTAGTTTGTAAAGATGTTCTTTTGTCCCTCTCTGCATGGGAAAATGTGCTTTCCACCCAAACAGAAATTACTGGGCAAACTGCAGCTTGCAGTTCCAAAGCCTGTGTTTTTAGTGGAGCACTGTGCAGATCAGTTTGGTGACAGCTCTGAGCAAACACAGCAGAAAAAAGCACTTTGGGTGAGCGGTGAAGGAGCAAACAACCTGAATTCACGGTAATGAACTTCTGTGCAAGTCCTGAAGAGCATTGCCATGGCAGGGACTATTTTAAAGTACATTGTGGGAATAGAGAACTTGGAGAAACAACCCCAGCCCCCTGGACAACAGCAGAAATCCAGAAGCTACTTGTGCTTGTTCCCACAGCATGAATGGATGCCAGGGAGTAGCAACCCAAAGGAATCATAATCCCCTCACCCAGACAATCCCAGATTTTTCAGGTTCCCACTACAGTCCCTGATTTGCGGCGTTAGGCTTTTTATAGTTTTGCTTATCCTAGCAGTTAAGGTATTTTCAAACTTTCGTACACTTTAATTTGTTACATTTGGAATGAGATGCTGGGTTTAGCACATAAAAAGGGTATTTTTGTTGGAGATGTGATGAACAGTTCAGCAAGGAGGAACTTCTGACCATGGCGACCTGCCATCCCACAGGTAGAGCAAAGCACAGCAATGCACGTGGTGCAGCATTCCCACCAAATGGCTCACATGGATAGGGAAAGCCTGGGATCATCAACAGAGCTGAGCCTTTCACTACCAAAAAGCCTCGATCTTCCCAGTCCCCAGGAGCCACTGGGATGGGAAGGGTTCCAGCAGGGTTCAAGGGATCTTATCTTGCTGAGCAGCACAGAATGGAAGAGGAAGCCCCAAGAGCTTTTTGCAGGATAAATCTAGCAAAAGATGAAATTCAGATCACATTTTGTGAGGTGAACAGCTGACCTCAGCCAAGGACAGGTTCCCACTGAACCAGCAATGGTTGGGAGCAAGGGAGAGTGCAAAGCATGGTGGGAATGGTACTCGGTGTCCTGCATCTATCACCAGAAGATCTGGCATCCATGGGCACTGGAACTTAGGGTTTGCAGGAACTTCCCCCTATTTCTAGTCGATTCCATGATGGATCAGCCCCCGTGCCAGGAATTGTGTTTGAATTTGATTCAGTCTGCTATTTCATGTCTATTCCAGAGGGATAAATCCCAAATGAATGCGGAAGGTGCTCTTCCACAGCACCGTTCTACCTACTGCCATGGAGTGTCATAGCTTCTGTGCTACTCCTGCCATAAGAAGTTCAGCAGTGGGAAGATCATTCACTGCAGGGAGAGTCCAAACCTGGGCAAGAAACAAAATGCATTGCACAGTTCTGCACCTCTGCGGACTCATCCTGAACTTATTTAGGTGTTGCGTTGCATGAGATGCCTGAAGTGGAACTTGGCTCCCTCTGCAGTGGAGGAATGCAGGCGAACACCTCCAGGGATTAATTAAGATCTTAGGGAGTAATTAAGGTCTTAGGCAGTGCCCAGTGGAGATGCATACAGTTCTCCACTTACTGTGGAAGGAGCCTAAGGTGACCAGACTCGCAGGCTTGTGAAATGTCTGTGTAAGGTGGGTTGAATCTTGGCTTGGGATGCACATACCCTGAGCTGTGCATCCTCATAAAAAAGAAACTGCAGGTTTGTGGTTTGTGTGTTTCTCCCACTACTCTGTAATTCTCCTTTTCAAGCAGATCACAGCAAACAAACAAATCACTGCATTAGAGAACAAGACCTTCCAATGCTCTCTCAAGGGTTATATTCTACAACGATAGCTTTTTTCCCCTACAGTGAAGAAAACTACAATGTTAAGGTATAGCAGCCAACTTTGAGGAGGCACTTTGCGTGTCTCTCATCAGCTCTTGAGGTGATGCCACAGGGATTTGCCACCAGGAGAGAAGACAGCCCAGGGCTTCCTGGGTAGGCTTCTGGATCCTCTGCAAGGTGACAACTTGACAGAGCTTCAGCCTGAACTGGAATTGAAGCTGGGCTGCCTACAGGATGGGATGGACGAGAGCTCTTAGGTGTCAGGGTGTTCCTGAGCCCCAGGACACCTCCAGCACCTATTCCAAGAAGTCAGCAGAAGTGCATGAATCCTCTGAAGGGGAATTCTTGCAGATGATCTAGTGCTTGAAACCAACCAGAAGGCAAGCCACATGTTTGTGCAGAGGGCTGAAACTGTGATGCTTTGATGTGTGTTGTCCATTTAGCCCAGCTTGCTTGCTTGGAGATGTGAGACTGTGCAAATCAACAAGATGCAACCACAGGGTCCTAGTCAGTGACAGGTCAAACATCTGACAAATCATATGAAAGGGGCAATGACCTGGTGGTACCCTTGCTGCCTGGAAGGGGTCAGCACCACCAGCATTGTGCCAACCTATTGCTCTTAGGAATTTTTGATATCTAAACCTCACTCACATTGCATACCTGGTGCAGTACTCTACAAAGAGATTGCCAGATTTGCTGTATCACACTGTTTGCTGGGTGAAGCATCTTGCAGATACTCAGAGGTGGTTTTTCTTCTTGCCTCATGACTCACCCAAAGTCAATTAAAGTGAGCTCTTTTCAGGAGATATTCTGCCATATCTGCACCAGGAGGACTTGCAGAGGAAGCCATCACACCTCTCAGTAAAGCATCCATTATTATGCTTGATGAACACAATGACAGAGATTGCAGAAACAAACAAAGAGGAAAAGGAGCCTTTAAAGTGGGACAGGGAGCGGTGGTTCTTGAGGAATGATCTTTCATGAGATTAAGAGGTTGCCGCATAAAAACGCAGCCTTCCTATAACGCCATTAAAATGCAATGCACCTCAGGCCAACAAACCAATCTGGGCAGCTATTTTTAGGAAGCCGGTTGGTTTGGGAAAGTCTCAGAGGAATTCCCTTGCTCTCTGTCCCATCTAAACAAAAAAAGAGTAACACTGTGGGTCCAAATTCCAGTTCTGTTCAAGTACTGGGGGTGAGGCCAAAATAAGTAATTTCCCATTCCTTGATCTGCATTTTCCAGCTAGGAAACAAGTAAATAACCACAAATATGTATGAGACAATCTCATACATATCCATGAAATTCCTTCTGACTTGTGGAAGATAAGCCCATAGGTACATAGGTGAGGATCTGGCTGAGGATCTTGCTGAATGAGCACAGAGTGAAAGCTTTACCATAGGTTAGATGTGATGTTGAGTTTGGTCTTGGAAAATGTTTCTTACTCGAGGAAGATCTGGCTCCCAAATAGTACCAGGGACCATATCTTTTATCCAGGTTCTCCAGGGTGATCCCATCTTGGGCTCCTTTGGCAAGGGTAAGGATAGGAAACATTACACAGTTCACAGAGTGAACTTCCACGCCCTTTGTTCCGTCTGTCTGCCAAGAGTTAGCTGGTGCTTCTGGTATCATTTTGGATGAAAAGTTCTCCTTGTCTTTTCATTACTATCAGAATTAGCCATTAATACTGTCCTCATCACAAGGAGTTTTGCCACTGATGTAATAGGACCAGACTCGGGTCAGCACTTTGCATGTGGAAGAAGGTGGTTGTGTTTGGGGTGTAGCATGTGAAAACTAGTGGGTGGGGAACAGCTTTAGCAGCTTTATCAATCCCCAAACTTCTTTTAGGTTCCTTTCAGAGAGCTTGTTGACCTTAAGGGAGTGCCCAAGGGCCCAATTTTACTGACAGACTGGAGATGCTAGACCCAGGAGCCAGTCATGCTTGCTGAGCTATTAGAATGGGAATTTGTTGCCCAATTCTTGGTTGAAAAAGCATTCACCTTCAAAGGAATGCTGAAAAAAACTATTTTTCCCCACATGCCCCACATTCCCACAGGTGCTTACTCACACGTTGATTTCTCCCATATGAATTTAGGTGTGTTATCATGCTGGTAACACACACAGGAGCATCTTAGCCCATGGCTGTGCTCAGCTGGCTGGTTGCAGCAGTGTCTTGCGCTGGTGGGTTTGATGCTGAGCACTGCTTCATGAACAAGCTCTTGCTAAGCTTGTGGAGGGCTCATGCAGGGGAATGATGCTTTGCCCATGCAACCAGACCTCTTCCACGCCGGCTGGATCCAGGCGCTCCTCTAGCAGACGATGCCCCAGGCTGAGGCAAGCATGCTGCATGTCCCTATGGGAATTGGGCACTCCTGGCTCCCCCTTCGATCCCTTTCCCCTGCCCCAGGCGCTGACTTTCCCAACTGAGATACCAGAGATTGGACGGATTATCTACTGGCTGTTTCCAGAGTGCTGTTTGTTTGGAGAAATCATAGTGGAGATAAGATGTTAAAATACAGATATTAAGTTTCCTTGATACGAGTGTAATTCTGAATTGAGATTTAAATAGGCTGCTTTGAATTATGGCTTATGCATCTCTCCACGGCTTTGCTTTGGGTCTGTGCTGAAGGAGACGAGGGGGAGAGTCCTCCATTGTTGACATTTGCTCTACAAAAACATTTCCAGCTCTTCTTAGGGCCTTTTTCAGAGAAAGAAACCAGTTGAACCACTTCCCTATGAACATTACCTTCTTTACACAGCTCAAGAGCAGCCTGTACTGCTGGGCTGGCTGTGATTCATTGCTTTTCTCTCATTAACACCTCTCCATCTCACAAGGGGGGTGGGGGTGGGGGTGGATGGAATTTGGGAAGTTTCATCCTGAACAGAGGGCAAATTGAGCTGCAAGGAGACCCTCCTTAACAATGTGCAAAGCCTTTACACAGGGACGTAAAAGAAAACAGAGAAGCCTTCCAAACCTGAGGGCCCTGCTGTCAATTATGGCAGCCATGAAATGTAGTAAACTCTTTAAACAGCACTGGTTGATGTGGGATTCTGTTTACCCTGTTGCTCCAGCAATAAATGCCCTGTCACGCCAGCCCCTCCATCCCGTGGTCCAGGATAAGTGTGGAGATGCAGTCCATGAGCAGAGGGAGGTGCTGGCGATTCAGGACTTGCTCCTTCCCTGTCCAAACTGCGCCATGGTGTAAGCAGGAGACACACTTTGGGGGAAATGAATAAGCAACTGAAAAGCGAGTTCAAAGCAGAAAGGTTTGGGCGATCAACCAGTAGCAATTATCCCCAATCTGCTGGAAACCAAACTGTCCCAGACTAATGGGAGCTTGCTGGAGATGTCAGCCTTCTAGTTTGAATCATGTTTCTGGAGCTGGGTAAAAGGCAGCTGAATCACAGAATCAGAATAGTTCTGGTTGGAAGGGACCTTCAGAGGTCATCCACCCCCCTGCAATGAGCAGGGAAAACACTGGGTAACTTTTAAACCCAGGTCACTGATACTGCAGCATCCCATAGTCTCTGCTGAGCAGCTCTGCATGGTTATGGCCTGACCTTCATTTGCAAGAGCCAGAGACGGTGGCAAAGGACTTGCCATCTTCCCAACCTTGGTTGGCGTCAGTGCAGAGGTCTGGGGCTGCCTGGAGTCTCTGAACACACCAGGGCTGGTGCTGGCTGTCAGCAAACGTCTTCAGTGCTCAGGAGGGCGCCAGGTCAGGGATGTGTTTCGTAGGGGAAGACGTCTCCCCATGCTCTGTTTTTCCGCCTCTGTTTCAGGCTGTCCGGCTGATGGCAGAGAGATTATTTGGAGAAGAGGCAGAGCAGAGCTTATCAGCTCTGGTTTATTGTGAGGCAGAAGCTTTCTTTTCATTGTCCTGAAAAAAGCGTGTGTCTGTGTGTGTGTGTGTGCAAAATCCTGGGTGAGGCTGATGGACTGTGCCGTGCGGCTTTGAAATCCGAGTGGGCTCCTCTAGGCTATGTTTACGCTACAGCATAATTTGTGTGTGTGAAAGAGCCTCTACTTCTGTTTCAGCAACATTACAAGGATGGAAGTAATACCCTGTGACAGCCTCTCCCCCCACTCTGCCGACACGTTCCTGGAGTGTTTGTTCAACACAGAGCCTGGCTAAGCAACACGGTACAAGCGTGTCCCGAGCGATGGGGAACCCATCTGAAAAAGCAGCTCCTGCCCCAAACTCATGCAAAACCCCCCTTTTGTTGCCATCACCCTGCCACAGCCTTAGGCTGCTGAAGGATCCGGATCCCTTCCTGTTTATTTCCCTCCAAAAGGTGTCATTGTGTCACTTGACAGCTCAAACATTGGTCACACCAAACCATCACAGACATTGGGGGTTTTGGGGCAGGACCATCACAGCAATTGCAGGCACCTGCCTGCCTCCCTGAAATATCTTAACAGGGGGAAGAGTTTACTCGATAAAAATAACCTATTATCTCAAGCAGAGCTTTATAGTGCTATAAAGCAATTTCTGCACTTTCCAAACTGACGCGCCAGTTGTGAAATGGAAGTGCTGTAATAGGAGAGAGACCTGAAAATGCAGGTAGAACATCCTGACGCCACCAACAATTTGGTTAATGGTCAGTTGTGCAAGCTTCTGCAGAGAGACAAAATTGCCTCTGTCTCCAAATTGCAGCTATCCGAAGATCTCGGCCTCCCCCAGCCCAAAAGAGCAGTGTTTAATGTGTGTTTAAATAAATAGGAGCTCATTTGAAAAGATCATCATGTGAGAGCTCCAAATTCCACTGAAATTTTATCCTAAGAACAGAAATTCCATGAATACCATTAAAGGTTTGGGCACTGCAAACTATTTGATATGGGGAAAGGATCTGGGCAGCCCAGTGATGGGAACAACGTAAAATGTAAGATGGATGGACAGCTTGAAATCCTTTTAAATTTGGGAGCAGGCATGGAAGTCAGTTCACATTCAACAGTGATTGTCTTCCCATCCTTCTGACATTTACAGTAATGGATTTGAGGGCTTCCAAGTGTCCTGCACTATTGATTGGAGAGTTTAATGAGCTTTAAATTACCAAAGGGGTTGATGGGTCAGGTGCCTTCGGTACAGGAATTGTTCATAGACACTAGAACTGGCGTTCAGAAGCTGCTCCTGAAGCCACACAAGCAGGACGCCAGAGTCTCCGTCTGCCAAGCGCCCGAGTGCCCTTGCCTTGCCCTACTTATCTGAAGAGCCTGTCAGCATGTTCTATAACTAGTGGAAACCACTTTAGAGCTGGAGCCAGACACCGAGGTGCCGGGGTCCACATTTCGTTTCTGTGCATGGGAAAGTTTGGAAGCAGATATGGCCAGAGCCTTCTCCCAGCAACATTTTTCTGCATGTCTAGTTCTCAGCCCTCAGCTGGCATGTCTGAAGACTGACACAGGCCCTGCTGTTCGTAGATATTCTTCTTTTGGTAGGAAAGAGAAACTCGTGGCCATCACAGATCGTTGCAAAAGGTGAAGCTATGGCACTTTGCAGTGCAGTCGGAGAGTTCTGGTTTTATACTTGCAGAGAATTTAAACTCCACTGTGGAAAAAGTGTCCCAGCACACTCTCTAACCCAAAACTTTGCAGGGTGTTTCACATCCATCCCATTAACAGACCTATGTGGGTGTAATGGCATCCAAGAAGCATATTGGAAAGTTGTTCGAAACTGCTTCCTTTTCAGCTGTATAATTAAACAAGCTGCTCATTAAGAAGTGGCACTAACGAAGCTTGATTTTGTTGGGATTTGTAGTCTCTGTCCCTTGCATGCTTGTCTATAATAATCCTACCTGGGATGGGTGATTTCCCATGGTCTGCCCATGCAAACAGGCATCGGAAGGCGCTGGTCACTGCCTGTGTGGGGGAACAAACCTGCCTCTTGTCCCATATTGAAGAACAGTTGCTGTGAAAGGTCTCAAGGTCTCTCTTCCTCTGTTATTGGAAACTGGGCTCAGAAGGTGTGTGAGGAGGGACCAAGAGCCTTGCAAATGGACTTGCAGGGTGATGGTTTCTTTAGCAGGTAAGGTGAAAGCTTGCTCATTCATAGCTAAGTCCAGTGGGGAAAGCTTTCCCTTGCCCCTCTATGCTAAACTGAGAGCCAGGCAAAGCCAACCTCCTCCTGCTGCCCCAGGCAGGCAGCAGACAGGTGAAGGTGCCAGTTTTATGGCAGGGACACATTCCCAGACTGAGTGCTGCGTAATTTCTCACATCCTCCGAGCCCTCTTGTCTGGGCGCCCCGAGGTTCCCATGGAAGCCAAGGGCAGTTTGTCATTGACAACACAACAAACAAGCCTTGGTCCGTGGGCTCAACGCGACAGGTTATGCTGTCACTTGAAGTAACCAAGATGTGTGTTCAAAATTGGAACAGGAGCAGCGTTAGCATCCTAACTTCTCTTTCTGGATTCTGAAACCCATCCCTAGGTGTTACTCCCAGGACCCTGATGCTCACTTTCTTCCTCCATTTCCTTAAAACTTCTCTTTCATCACCAACTTGAGCAAATCGGTCATTTTTGCTTTGTTTTCCCATGTACAAGACCAGCAGCACTTTTCCTCCTACTTCAGAAGGGTGCTGTGGAGGTGGTTTGGTAGCAGGAGCCCATCAGGAATGTTGTGAGCAAGTGGTCCTGCACACAAGCGATCACAAGGTCTCACCTAAAGATGGAATAAAAGAGCTTTGAGTCATGAATGCTCTGCAAGTGCAGGCATTTGGAGTTTCTTTGTCAGGCAAAGCGATATTATTTTAAGGGCAGGAGAATGTTTTCCTAGGACAGGTTATGCTCCTTAAGAAACACTTCAGATATTATTACTTTACACAGATTCCTGGTTGGGGAAAAACAGAGTTTAAAACCAGCCAGAACTGTTAAAATTTATGGTATCAAAATATATTCTGTCAAAATATTTATCCCATAAACTACCATCGTTAACTGTCCCCTCATACTGCTCTTGGGAAAGCAGGGAGAGGAATCTGAGATGTCTGATGTGTAAATTCCTCCATTTAGCGCTGGTTTATTGCCTCCCATAGCAACAAAAAGTGGCTTTAGAGTTTGAATGAATATAGATCTGAAGGAATTCCTGTTGTTGAACAGTGCTTTTGTGGGCTAAAGGGGTGTTTTCTAAGTGACATATTTCCAGAGGCACCTACACACATACTTAACGTCCCAGCCCACATGCCAGCACATGTTATTAGCCTACAATTACTCTCCAGGAGTTGAGCAAGAAGATTCTGCTCTCATGGAATTGTGTGGCAGCAGAAAGGGACTTGGGGGAGCTTGTGTGAGAAAATATGAGGCTGAAATACTTATGGACCAAGCCCCTGATGCTCTTATGTTCATGAATTTGTCTTTGATGCAAAGCTGTGCAAGGTTTGTGTAAACCCCTTGATACCAGCTTCCTGCACACCTCTGTGACATCTTCTCTCTGCCTCTTTTGCTTTAATTAGAAGGTCCCAGGGATATGCCCACTCTTTACAAGCCCCCCACAGTGCAATGCTTGTCTGGCCAACCTGAATGGAGCTGAACTGATGGAGGGACAGGCACCCTCCATCCTGCATCCTGCATCCTTCGCCCTTCCGGTGGGCTGCAACAGGTCTGCAACAGAGTGACCACTGATCTCTAATTCCCACCACCATTCACTCCCCACTCCAGCATCAGCAGTGAATTCCTTGCTCTCAGATCATTCCAGGGAAAGCAAACAGTAACACAGTCTTTCATAAAAAGGAATTGTGCTGCTTCCTGGCGTTATTACTTTCTGCCTTATCACTTATCTATTAATTACCAGAGCTTTTGGATGGAAATCAGCAGATAGAGGTGCATTACACATATGATTTAACACACGGGGTTGCAGTGTCACCTTCTTTTATTATTTCACTGAAGTTTGGGTCTAATGTAGTGATTGTTCATGGCTGCCTTCATTTGACTGCGAATGCCTCGAAAAAAAGGCATCTAGGAGTTTATTTGTCTTGGCAAAGGCGTCCCAATGCATACAATGCATCTTTAGTTTTTGTAACAAGTTGAAAAACAGCCTGGAAAAGGGGATGTCTGGAGACACGGTGAAGTACTTCCCAGGATAAGAGCCCCCAGTGGGGAGGGGGTGTTGTGCTGGACCCTGTTTCCAACGGAGGTGCTAGAGCAGGGTCCTGGGCTGGGCTCCCAAGCCTCTGCCAACCCCAACGAGATTCCCTTAAAAAGCCATCAAATGCATACTCTCTTAACTCAGAACAAGGGAGTTCTTCTCTGCCTTCTACCTTTTGTGTTATTGGGGTTCATGCGTTCCTCTGTAACTGTGAAGGCTAGAAAGTGACTTCTAAAACAGAAAGGAAGCCGAGATCCTGGTGTATTGACAAGCCTCCCAGGACCAAGGGCTTACAAAACCCATCAGCTGTGAGGAGACGTTTGTAAGAGTTGGCAATGGCAAGGTTTTTATGGCCAAAGGTTTGTGCAAGAGCAAGCCCAGATTTTCATTTGTCTGCAAATTATATGGTGTGATAAGGAAACAAAATGCAGGAAAGGTATGGGCAGCCTGAAGGTCGAGATGGGGTGAAGGCCTTGTAAAAATGTGTTCCATTAAGTAAATGGAACGATGGTCTTCATGTAATGCAGGAGGTGATTCAGCCCTTCCTATTTTCTGGCACATAAGCACATGGGGAGACTCCTTAATCTGGAGAGGGGCTTTGGCCAAGGGCCTGTAGGGACAGGACAAGGGGAATGGCTTTAACCTGCCAGAGGGGAGATTGAGATGAGACATTAGGAAGTTCTTCCCTGTGAAGGTTCTGAGTATCTCAGAAATACTTGGAGAGGAGCTTTCTGTCACAAGGCAAAGGTAGCTCCTATGAGAGACAACTCATAAATAGAGCTGATGGAAAAACACAGTGGTTGTTGCTCTGCAGGCTCCAGGCCAAGAGGTGGTGGGCCTGGCTCTCTGCTATCTTGTTTGACCATTTACACCAGTCCTGTGGGGATAAATGAAGCCACTGAGGTTTGATAGTGTGCTGCAAACATTTTGTTCTTGTTTTGCTACGTGTCAGCCCTTAAAAACACCAGTGTGCAGAGTACAGGGCGGTGGAAATACATCCTCCCAACACGGGGAGCCTTGGTTCCCAAATGGCAGCTGCTGGTGACCCTGGAGGCCATGGGAAGGAGCCTGCAGCTTGTCTGTAAGCTGTCATCAACCATAAAAGTTCCCTCTCCGTCCCACTGCTCTCCTTTATGGCGTGTGGTGGTCTGCAAGAGGTGCCTGATGCTCCACAGCACAGGAGGTTTGGAAGCCATTAGGCAAAGCATTGGGAAGAGGGGTTGGGAACTGTCAGGAGCAAACTGTTCCCTTAGGGTGGCAGTGTCCCTGCCATGACTAGGGCAAGACCCCAGTGCAAGACTGGGCAAGCAAGATGTTTGAAGGAGTCTCTTCCAGCTCTGCCTCTCTTTTATAGCACACTTATTCATCCTGTGGGCATCTCCTTCGTGCTCTGATGGCCCTGCCTAGTCCTTTACAATTAGGATAAGACTGGGGCATGCTAGAGACAAGCCTAGGGATGAGCTTTTGCTATGACAGGATGTGGAGATGGGGGCTCACCACGCCGCTGCCTGCAGTGCCTGTGCCTGCCTCTGCCTTCACACTGTGCTCCCATTGCTCCATCTCCTTCTATACCAGGAGAGAAAATCCTGAGGCTTGCTGGTGCAGGAGTCCGAGGCAGGCTCCAAAACCCAGCTCAGGAGCTCACACCAAGCCTGGCCCTGTGTCACCCAAATACAACCACCATTGGTGCCGGATCCCGCAGCCCCTTTCCAGAGCTGAGAGAGCAGGCTTGGCTGGCATGGAAGAAGGGAGCAGCACGTGGGGTTTCACTGTTCCTGACGTGCAAGGCCAAACCCTCTTTTTTATTTGCTCAAAAGCACATACAATGGTTTCCACAGACGGGGTTTGGGTGTCCTGGGGCAGCAGATGTGTCTGTCAGGAGTTAGTGATCGCCTGTTAACTCGCTGGCACCGTAACAGGAGCGGTGCCAGTGCTTTGGTGGTGAAATCTCAACCCACGTGAGCCAAGTGTCACCGACGTGAGGGAGAGGTCAGGCTCAGGAAGCCTGCAGAGCGCAGGGGCTTGAACCCGAGGACATCTTGGCCAGCCCCAAGCTGTTCAAGACCAGGTTTCAACTTGGCCGCGCTTCCGAACCGTTTCTGCTCTCAGCAATTGGTATGAGCCTGGGCTGTGAGCTAAGATTATGCCTGTGTTGTAAGAGGAACCATAAAAGATGGCAAGCATGTGTAAAACAGGGGATCCCAGAGAAGCTGTCTTGGATAACAGGAGCCTCTAGCAGGAGATAACCTGACTTTGGGGTGCATGGCTGGGGGTGCAGCATCACCTCGCCATGACCAACCCTCAGAGACAACCTGAGGACCCCCCTAAAATGTGTGGGCAGGTTCCTTTCGCGGTGGATGCGGGCTATAAGAGGCTTCTCCTGCAACTAGGACATTTGCCCCTGTGTGCTGTGGGGTGTTGGTGTTAAGAGGAAAGCAAATCTCCCTGGAAAGCTCTGGTTGTGCGCTGAGCTCCCATTTTTCTCATTAAAGAGGTTCAGTGGTACCAAGGCAGCCCTTTTCGGGCTGATGTATTTTCTGAAGGGACATTTGAGCCTCAATAAGAGTGTTTCCAAAGCTATTTGTGTCCCAGGCAAAGGGCCCTGGAATGGGAGCAGACCTGTATTCTATCTCCCAGTGGGAAATGAGTAAAATTAGTTTTCTGGAGGGAAAGGGTGAGACTGGATTTAATAGCCCAACCCCCTGGGTTACAGATCAAGCCAGATGAAAGCTGGACTTCCCTGGCCAGGCTTTGTGTTCTCCTCTCCTAAACTGTTCCAAAGATGAAACAGTAAAGCAAGTTTCAAATCCAACTGAGGTGAGCAGAGATCAGACATTGGAACAACTCAGCGTGGTGCTGGGATGCAGCAAGTGAGAACTAAGTCACTGTAATATAAAATCTGGTGGAGGATTTGTCTCCTTTTTCTGTTAGCATTTCCCCTTCTCATCACAAGAGGAACTGGGAAATCAGGTGGCAGTGCAGGACACTGGTTTCTAGCTCATATTCAAAGGGAGACGCGTGCAGGGGGGACAAAGGCCTTTATATATACATGTAGGATGAGCCAACCAACCTCCAAAGGAACTTTTCTTTTCAGAAGCACTGAAAGCAATTGTGTGTTGCAGTCAGGGGGGTTTGAGCTTCTCATTCCAGCTTAGAGAGCTGAGTCATGTGAAGGCTGCAAATCTGATTCTCCTTCTGTGACCAGACTTCAAGGCTTCAGTAGCGGGCAGGATTTGGCCTTATCCAGACGTCCCAAATACATCTGCTTGTCTCAAGGGAAATCTCATTTGGCTTTTTTTTTTTGAGATTTGGCCACCATTAATGATGCCTGCAATTAATGGCATAATGTAGGCTCCAAGAGCTGATGAACTTGAGTCTGCTGCAGAGTCAGAGCTTGGCTTTGAATGCCATCCTTATGGCAAATGTTTTACTGGGCTTTTTATTTAGGACAAGTCCTAATGGGCATTTGGCTCAAGAAAGAGCTAATGGTTACACAGGTATTTAAACACAACCCGAGTGATTATAGGTTGGCAATGTGTGTTAAAACTATAGACTTATGTAAAATGGAAATGAAATATAATCACGCAGCCAAACCACCACAGAGAGAAGCAGTGAAACATCAAGCTACCAGAAAGCTGGTAGCAGTTCTTTTATGTCCTGTTATTAACTCTGGTTTGTTACTTTAAAAAGCTGCCTCTTACTGGATTTTCCTAGTGTGATCTTACAAAGCATGGCCCTCCTTCTCCTCTTGGAAAAGCAGGAAAGCATATTAAGAGCACTGATAAAAGGTAAACAAACCAGGAGACACAAAGTTTCTTGATATGCTCTAATTGAGCTAGTTTCCTTACTCCGGCTTTGAAAAGGAACAGCCATAAGGCATTCTTGAGAGAGCCAAGTGAACTGCTGTTATCTCAAAAAGGTCTCCTTAATGTCTCGCTCGTGGGGGCTCCAAGTCTGCTCCGGCCATTGCCTGGAAGTCTAAGAAAAGAAGTCTACTGGCCTCTGTGATAAAGCTCCCATTTTTAGGCCTTGGGAAGGATGGGGTTGTTGACAGTTCATTCCTGTGAAAATTCAGTGCGGTCCACTCTCCTGATTGTAAATGGAAGGAATATATGGCAGCACTAATGCAAAAGGTATGTGATTAGATAGTCCCGTCTGCTATCTGCCCCAGCTTTCTGCTGATAGGCAGCTCTCGCTGGTGCTAACTGGGAGCCATCAGAGTTGCCAGACTGACGCCAGGCCCTTCATCAACTGCCTCTCAGATAAGGGGAGAAGGCTGCAATCTTCACGTAACACAATGTTTCCCCAGTGGGTGAACTTGAGTATTCCTGGCTGCATCTTTCACAGACATCTTGTGGAGCCAGTGAAGGGATAATATATAGTTTCATACTGTAAAGAGTCCAAAAGTTCAGTGTAAGAGATCCTGTCACAGTCACACGCACCTCACTGTTGTCTGCCCAGGCTTTAACCTTCTCTTGAAGAATACTAGATACAATGCCAGCAGAAGACATCTCTCCTTGGATGGTGCCGGTGCTGCGGGCTCTGGGCTGCCCCGCATTCCTCAGCTGCAGCAATAACTCACCTCAGACCCTGTGCTCGTGGTAGAGGCAGAAGTAGAAATAAAAGGTAAAGGACCCACTTAGGCTCCATCTGGTTGCTTCCAGAAATCGCTGACATGGTCCCCATCAGCAGACTGGTGTTGGCTTTACCCTTGCAGGAAGGCAGCCTCCAGTCACTACTGATCTGAGCCCTGAAAGGCCTCTGTAGGGCAGAGTGAAGATGGCTTCAGCACCTATGTGATGGAGCCTTGAGGCTGAATGTTGCTCCAGTTTGTTCTCTGACCTTGAGTATCAGTGTATGGCTGGAGTGGAGCAGTTTCTTGCTTCCCTGAGACTTTGTGTAGTGGTGGTAGGGTTTGGTCCACAAAGCTATTGTGCAGTCTCTGCCCTTCACCTGGGGCGCGGAGCAAGGGGAGGTAGATGCTGCTGGTGTCTCTGCAGACTGCCAGGGATCTAGGTAGGCACAGCAAAGTTTCTGCCACCATTCACTTCACTGTGTGCAGCCAGCTCCAGTGAAAAATCCTTCTGAAGGCTTTTCCATGTGGCCTTAGGACTTAGCACATGAAGACCTTCATAAAACCTGTAAACCCTCCACAATGACACGTATTGCAGTTAGGATCTCAGGTGTACTAGTTCCAGTTAGTCCAGAGAATGATCTGAAGGCACCTATATGTTACATGATCTAATGCCAGCTGTTTCTAGGAATGTGCTGGAAGCACCAGGTAGACCTGAAAGCTACACAGACAATTGCATTTCCCCCTTAAGCCTTATCTTTTTCCACACCCTAGAAAAATCTTAGAGCTTATTCATTCATTAAAACAGGAGGGAACTTTCCTCTACTCTTTTCCCTGTGACTCATGCACACTGTCGGAGCTGCCATCAGAGGCGTGACCAGAGCATGTGTACGTTGACCCAAGTTTTCTCTGGTCTCTGCAGCTTGGATGCCCTGAACGGTGTTTCCATGGCAGAGTGGATTTCCACGTGGCCCTGTGCGTGCCAAGCTTGCAACCAGTCCTGGGGCTAGAATATAAGTTACTTAGGTTTAAAGCAAGCATGTGCTTATACCCTTTGGTACAAATCATCTCTCGACCAGAAGGCAACCATCCCCATGGCCTAACGTGGTGTGACACAGCCGGGCAGCTCACGAGGGATGGTGAGCAGTGGTGTGCTTGAGCAGAGCTATGTGTGGGCTCGTGTTAGTCATTGTTTGCAAGCAGTTGAGTGATAGCCAGGGCTGATATAAGTGTCTGCAGAGCCTTGAAGATTCATAACAGTCGGCACGGAAGAGCCTCCTACTGAAAATCCTTAACCTTAAATCCTGAAATCCAGGAGTCAGGCCTTTACTGGCAGCTCTGTGCTGCAGGCACCTGGGCAAGGCTGTGAGTGGTTCCCCTTGTTCAGCTGGAGGTCCTGGTACAATACAGCCTATCACTGGAAGCTCAGGCCATCATGTAGTCACAGGTTACACACAGTAGGTATGAAACACAGTTTAACTGAACTGATATGCAAACAGAAGGCAAAAAGAGGGGTGACATTTGCAGCAACCATTGCACTCGGTATATAACACACTTCATCTCGCTGCACTGCATTTCTGTGGAGCTCCTTTTGTTCTTCTCTTGCTATGTGCTTTTCCTCCTCTGCCTCTCTTTAAAACTCTGGTGCTTGTTTTTATTGTATTTTCCATGGAGTAACCGTACACCAGTGATCCTGCAGCGCGATAACTGTGAGATTTCACATGAAGTTTGTTTCTCATTTCTTTTAGCTTGCAAATTGAACCAGCTCTGTGAAACTGGAGATCAGCTTGAGCCATTCCTTAAAACATACAACTCAGGTGCAGTGCATTGCTTAATATGAAACAGAAAAGAGCATCATCTGTGGGGACTGATGGGTGGCACTACCTCTAACATCCAGTGCATGGCTGTCAGGTGTGGGGCATCATCTCCTCCAGCTAGAGGAGAGGAACCAAAAGAGTGCCCAGAAGGGAAGAAGAAATGCAAATGCACTTCCCAAGGAACAGACAAGGGGTGATGGGCACAGGTTACTCCTGGGGAGATTCTGAGTGGACACAAGAGGAAAGTTCCGCAATGAGAACTACCAGCCACTGGAATAATCTCCTCAGGGAAATGGTGGGCTCCCCAGCATTGGACATTTTTGAGATTTGTCTGGACACGGTGCTGGGACATCAAGTCTAGGTCATGCTTTGCCTAGAAAGGTTGGACCAGATGATCTTTGAGGTCCCTTCCAAGCTGGGATTCTAGGATCCTTGCATGCCTGCTGGGAGCCTGTGCTTCTGCGTGTGTTAGGCCAGGTTTTAGAAGCAACTTCAGAATTTCAGCTCTTCATTTTCACACCTGCATGAAACAGGGCAACACACCCTTATCAGAGAAAGCTGTCTCATCAGATGTTACAACCACCTCTGTGTTACGGACATCCTCCTGTCTGATGCTGATGCTGTGGAGTGTGGGCCATTCATTTCTGGGAGTAAATTTGAAAGCCAAGTTTAAACATGCAGACCACTGTTTATTTCAGTGAATCATGCATGCTTAGGACCTGATCCTGCTAACTCCAGAACATCTCCTGGGAGATCTTGAGAGCTCTCACTGATAATGCAATTATCCTCATTGGAAGACTAATGCGGCATCTCTTTTACTTAGAGAACTGCAGGAGAGGGCTCAGTGGTTTGGGTTCTGCTGATGAAAACCCATTAGGGGCTAGCTCACCCCTTTAATTGCCCAAGTAGCATCTTGCAACGTGCATAGATGTGTACAAACAAGTGCTTACATGAGCAATGGATGCAGCTGAACACATACGTAGGTGCGGAGCCATAGGTTGTTTCTGCTTGTTTGTTGCTTATCTCATAGGAAGAGTTGAAGGAGCTGACTTCAAGACCATCACCATTTGCAGCAGCAGAACCCATCCGTGTGGGACATGATCACAGTTTTCCATTTTCTCCTATCCCGTTGCCTGTTTCCAACCTGGTGGAAAGCTCAGAGATGCCAGTGGCAGGACTTCCAGGGATTTCTATGGGTTTGAATCCAGCCCTGATTTACTGCAAATAATTCATCACCTTTCTCTTTGTGTTCAGCCAGAGCAGATCTTGGTGCTAACCACTGGCAAGATCTGCTAAACCCAGCGTGAGCCAGTGGGTCCCTTTATGAAGTGAATGAAGTGCATACCCATATTCAGGAGGTTTTATCTCTTTCTTTCACTGTTAGTTGCTTGGCAACCAGGATAATATTATTGCACACACACACGTTTTATTAGGTATCACCTGCAGTTAGAATTTATTTATCATTTTCATGTAGCAGACTCAAATCCTGCCATTTTCAATGCTGCACTGGTTGCCATGTGGAACCGCTGCCAAAAAGGAGGCAGTTCACAGCGTTAAAGGAATGAGTCACATTCTTACACACTCGACAGGATTAGACATTTCACTCCTTAATGCTTAAATGGAAGGTCATTAAAACAGCCCTGTGGTTTGGGGAGGATAGCAATTCCATAATATGCTTATTTTGGTGGCAAGTGAAAAGCTTGGTTTGGTTCTAAATGGGTTTGCTCCATACCATGGCAGAGCAGCACTGTCTCTGTTTTGCATCTGAGGGTGCAGTCAGTCTTTGCTCTCTCTGTTCTTGCTTCATTGTGGCTAGCCATGTCTCAGAAAAGCAGGGACTTCACTGCAGAGACTATGGCCCTGGCAGGGTCCTCCTGGAGCTCAGAAACTGGCAGTGCCACAGGCAGGTACATGAGAGCCCCTGCTCCAAGATCTGGTAACAAAGAAAGTGCAGCCTCCAATTCAAGCTCTTTCTGACACCCTATTTCCATCCTGCCAGCGGTTGCTTTGGTGTCTGAGCTGCTAGTTTGGTCTTTGCCCAGCAGCAGCACTCAGAGGCAATGTTCACGGAGCCCCTGATGTGTGGTACAGCTGAGCCTGCCATGCTGCTGCTAAATTAGATGGTGACTGACCCATGGCTTTACACATCCCTGCCCTGGTTGTGGGGAACATGCCCCATAGGCACACATCCACTGAGAACACATACATCAGCTTTTGTTTAGGGACCAGGTTAAAACATAGGAAGTGATATATATTGGAAAAGGCCATGTAAAGTATCATCTCCCAGACTCACAAATTGAGCCTGGAGCAAGGCTTGGGAGGAGGCTGGAGCTGCAGTGATGGGGCTGCTTGACCCCCACGTGGAAACCACGTGCTGGAAGCAGCAGCCACTCAGGTCTGGTGCTGTTCCAGGGTACAAAGCATCCGCAGCAGTTTGAGGAAAAGCACCGTGCAAATCGTTTTCACAGCTAAACATCCCCATAGGTCTGAAATGTGTCAGTCTGTGTCTCTATTCTGGCCACCGGCTGCTGCTTCAGCCTGCTGCAGCTATGAGCAATTCATAAACCCAAATGCCTTGTTCCTTCTCATGGAGTGGTTGAAGCCGAGGGAGAGATGATGAAACGTGTTTCTCTTTAATATGCCTGGATTAGGCATGTTTCATTGCTCACTGGGAAGAAACTTCAACAGGATAAATGATGTTAACAGCAAGTAATCTGATGGTGCCAAAGCAAGTTCCTACAGATCAGTCACATGAAGCTGGTGGAAGAGGCAAAGCTTTGCCTTGCTCTGCGGTGAGCACGGGGGACGCTTTCCCACTCCATCAGCTGAAGTACATGAACGATATGTACCATTATCAGGTGCAGGTACTAGCCTTGATCCGTGGGCAACCCACAGTTTCATTTAATAGGGAAGAGAACAGAGGTGACCTACCACAGTGTCAGCTGGGGGAGGAGGGGGGGTGTTAATGCTAAGGAAAGGCAGTTACTATATCCAATGAAGCTGCTGTGCTTTCTTGGTGGTGGAGGTGCTAGAAGAAAGTGAAACCTGTCATTATCTGGGGATTTTGAGTGAAAGACGTGTTGTTTTAAAAACTGCTCATTTTTAGGCTCAGCTCTGTCCTGGGAGGGGGCAGGTGCTGTTTTAGGGTTTGAGTGCTTGGGGTTGAGCACTTGGCTTGTGCCGTTTGTTGTTTCACCAAGACGTCTATTAATACTGTATGGGAATCATTTGGGATGACCATGGACATCCTTGGTCATATCAGAGGTGGCCCTCAGAGTCTGATCCTGTGCCTGGAGTAAGATTTAAAGGTGAGTGGGCAGCACAGCGTAAACAACTGTGCTTTCATAGAATCATAGAATCATAGAATGGTTAGGGTTGGAAAGGACCTTTAGATCATCTAGTTCATCCATGTCGGTTGCTTGAATTTGGACCTTAGACTCCCAAACTGAGCTGGTTTTCTCTTTAAAACCTGAAGCTTATGTTCTGCAGAATGTGATGAGGCCAGCAGAGAAAATGTTGATACCAAAAGACTCTCTCAACCTCCAGCTGAGTCTCCTGACTTCCAGATCTGTGCCTTAACCACAGGGCCACCTCTTACCCCCTTGGCTATGGCCATTTCTTTGTAGACGAAAAGTGAGTTGATGAAAGCCACCAGACAGCATCCAACGTGGAGGAAGCATCTGCTGTGCATAAGGACTTCCACTCCACCATGGCAGACCGGGCTGTGGTGTTAAACAGCTCCTCCGTGCCACTGTAGAAGTAGTGGCGTTTCAGTGGTGGATAATCACTACATGGGCTTTGGAAGGCTCTCAGGGATGAAAAGGCTCTATGCAATCGTAGACCTTTTTCCCCCTCTAAGGCCAGCATTTAGCTTGGGCTATTCAAAGCAGTTCAGTTTATTAGTAGTCTGTTTCTGGAGCCGAAGTGGCTCCATGGAGGGGAGTTATTCCATGCAAAACAAAACAGGAAAAGCAAACAATGCCCAGCTCCTCTGTTCTGAGGGACTCTCAGAAAGCAGCATTGTTCCACCTTCTCACATGCAGCAGAGGAGCCCCAGGACAGAGCAGCCATTGCAGGAGTGTGATGTGGTCCAGCACAGAGACACTCTGCAGCAGGAGGGACATAGAGCATTCAGGAATGAAATGTGACTGCCTCTGTTGAAAGTGAGCCTGCTCCTGGCCAAGTCACTGGCTTAAGTGTTCAGCAAGAGAATCAAAGCAGGGAACTTCACAGGCAGCAGCACAGTCTGTAACTTGATGGGATCCAAATGCTTGTCCCCTTAGAAAGCAGCAGGCTCCATGAATTCCCATCATTGCTCATGAGGTGTACGCTGGATGATCCACGAAAGCGCAGCTTTTAAGTGTCCCTTAAGCCTGAGGGTTTGTGTGGCTCCCCAGTTTGGGAACCAGTTCACTCTTTTGAGTGGGGAGGATGATGATGATGTGTCTTCTTGGAACTGATGTTATGGTTTTCTGATTATGCCTTCCAAGTCTTCTTCCCATCCCAGCTAATCATGGAATCATGGAACGATTTGGGTGGAAGGGACCTTAAAGCTCATCCAGTTCCAACCCCCTGCCATGGGCATGTACACCTTCCATTAGACCAGGTTGCTCCAAGGTTGCTCCAAGTCCAGCCTGGCCTTGAGTACTCCCAGGCATGGGGCTAATAAAGCTGTGTGGGCTAAAAGGACCTGGAGAGAGAAAGCAGCTTTGCTCCAGCTCTCCATGGAAAGCAACCTGGTGTTGTGAAACACTGCAGACAGTTGTTCATCAGAAGGCTCAAGTGTGGAACTCTTCCCATGGCAGAGAGCTCTCCCTGGAAATGTTCATCATCACACAAAAACCCAGCATCATCCGGCTCCTGCCTTTCTCCTCCTCTGGCTAAATATAAAATATCCTTCACATGCCTCATTCCACTGGGATTCTGCAGTGGTTTGAGCACTACTGGCTTTTTTCACTCCATATTTCAACATATACCCCTTATGACAGACAGCAATGTGCCTTTCATCAGGTTTAGCTCTCGGGTTAATTTTGCCTACAGAGGAAGAATAAGCTGTAAACATCCCTGCGAGAGGGGCACTGAAGCCTGAGATGAGTTTGGGGAGTTACAGGATTACAAAATGGCATGAATTTTAGTGACAGTGCAAGGTATCAACTTAATGACAACGTCAAGTTCCAGCAGTTCCAGTAAGGAAGTTTTATAACAACATTAAATCTGGGATAAAAAAGGATTATTGGCAGGCGTGAAGGTTTGGGGAAAAGGTTTGTTCTAGTTCTGAATACAACAAATGGCTGACAGCTTTTCTGGGAAGCGAGGATTTGAACAAGAATGTTGGTTTGGTTGAAGGCACGGTTGGGTTTGCTCTCAAAACCCTGCAGCATTTTAAAAACACACCAAAATGTCACTTAGAAACGGCGATGATTTCAACACAAGTGTCAAAGTGCTTCATTTTGAAGCGCACTGAATTTTCTTCTCATAGAAATCCAGCATCCACCTCATGAGGAAGTGACCATCCTTGGGCTGGGGCATGTCTCACACAGCTAATTTTGAATCTTTAACTGAAAATCACTCATCTGGGTGGAGGAGCACATAACCCATCAGGAGGGCGAGCTGGCGCTGGGCACCAGGTAGGCTGCAAGGCAAATGAACTCATTATACCACAGGCTCGACAACTTCTTTTGCTCCCTTTGAACACCACAGAATTCCTACTTGTTAGTCACTATTTATACAGTTGCACACGGATTCTTTCTTAAGCATTCACATATTTTATGATGTTAGGAAAGACTTTTAAGATGCAAAAACCCTGATGTTTTTAATGAGTTTAACAATAAACAGGCAGCGACTGAAGCGTGCGCAGTCCTCAGGTCAAACCCATGCTGAATTTCCACTGGCCTCAGCACAGGGTAGCTTCAAACCCACACTTTCACTTCCAAATCATGCTGAGCTAGTGAAAACAGAGTTTTTGACTGATGCTTCACACATAAATAAAGAATTTGGGAGTGCTGGGGGTCACTTGGAGCTTGCTCACAGCTCATCAGCGTGTGCTGGGCGCTGCTTTGGTTTTGATGCAGAGGAACACTTTGGTTTGATGTGTCCTGCTGGCATCCAGCGCGGTGTGATGCGGAACTGGCAGCAGAGAACTTTCTTTACATGCCTTTATGTTGAACTGGGGCAGCTTAATTGTTACTCAATGAAAGCACAAATCTGCAGCAGAGCCATCGCACCCACTCCAGGGAGAGGAGCTCAGATTAAAGAGCTGGCAGGGAAAGACCCTTACCCAAGGGCAGGAAGATCATTCAGAAATAGTCATAAAACACAAGATGAATCTTTAAATATTTATTAAAAACAACGTTTGAATGTTAATTCCCCCTCACACATCACCCGTGAAAGAGATTCTAGGGATGAGGAAATGAAACCACAAAGCCAGTAAGTGATTTGCCTGAGGCCTCAGCCGTAAATCAGGCTCTGAACTTGAGATTAGCTCTTTCTGCTCCCTCCATCCCCCTCTCTGTGATAAGGCAAAGGGCTGAACTTGTGCCCGCATTCCCCGGAATGCCATGCAGGATTGATGCTCATCGAGGGTTCAGACTGTGGCTCTGCAGTGAGATGGACCCTGCAGCTTCATGGGGAGCACTGGGGAGCAGCTGTGATCACGTTCCTTCTCCTGAATGCTGTCACTCTGAGATGAAACTTGTCTTCTCCAGCCTTGAGCGTTTTCACAGCCTTATCAATGAAAACACACCCAAATTTAATTAGGTCGGTTATTCTGTGTAATTATCAAAGACCCCTAGGATGGTTTGGGTTCAAAGGGATCTTAAAGCTCATCTAGTTCCAACCCCATGCCATGGGCAGGGACACCTTCCACTAGACCAGGTTGCTCCAAGCCCCATCCAACCTTGCCTTGAAATTAGTGGGGAAAAGTGATTGGTATTGCCAGTTTTGAGCTGAAAAAGAGTTTTTAAGTCTTTCTGATTTCACCCAACTCTTTGGTGATTTCTCCCTTGGGTGGCCCAAGTCCTACATGGGCAACCATGAGGCCACCAACAGATCAGGAGCCACGCTCTTCTCATGGAGACAGACACAACTATCTCAATTCCCTTTTGCAAGTTGGTGGAGCCTCACGTGGCCCCGGTGAGCATCCATGAGCATGGATTTGGATACCCAAATCCACCTGGGTGTCCAGGCTGGGCGACCATCCCTGCACAGTGCCGTGCCACGCAGCACAGATGTGCCTGCAGAGCCTCATGCTAGACACACTTCCTCCTGGGGGCTTCTCCAGATAATTCCCTTGCATATTAAAAGTTGTTTATCCTGTGCTTTAAAGCAGGATGCTTCCCTTATCTGCAAGCAGAGCAAATTCCCCCCAGTGCCTCCGTGCCGTCATTCCTGGCCTGCTCCTGACTCCTGAGCTCGCTCAGTGCTCGTGGTGGCTCTGCGTTATCTCCTGTCTGCAGCGTAGACAGACCCTGCCTGGAGCAGCCTCCAGGCTCTGCAATACCAAGACCAATGTCTTCAAAGCCTGAAAATTGCTCTGTAATTTGAATCTTTAACAACACATGGAAAAATCTTCAGGAACTGGCCTGTATCATGTCTCCGAATGGCTTCATAAATACAACACTGAGGAATTTGGATACTCTCGTCTGTGTCCATGATGGATGTTTGCATTCTAAGACAGAAATGCATTTGCTGCTTTTCCTTACCTCTGCAAAGCAGCTCAAATCCACTGTGCAGCTCCTTTTCCTGCCCCTTCCTTACCTTTAACCCCTGTCCCATGTCACTGGTGATTGCACCCAAACCAAAGGGCTGGGTTAGTCCCTGTCACTAGTTTCTGAGTCATTGGGCTCCGGTGGCTCCTCCTGGGCCACCATGAGGAGGAGGCTGTTAATCCCCCATTCCTATCAGTCTGAGACAGAGAAAAGCCACATGCAGAAAGTTCAGATACGAAAAAAGAAGCTTGATGGAATGTATTTATCTGAAAACAATAGAGTCTGGATGGAAAATCAGTGTTTTACACCAATCATGTGGTTGTTGTTAATGTTTTCCAAAACACCCAGAGGTACCTTGTGTGTTAATAAGAGCAGCCTGTACTATTTCGCTTAAAAAGCAAAATGTGCATCTCTGCACCTAAAACTGCTCTTGTATTTCAGCCTTGTATTGACGCCCAGATGGCTGCCAGAGGAATTTCCCATTCCCCCAGATCTGCAGTCACGGGGCTTGATTTCAGCCCAAGATGCAGCAGCAAATATTTATGGTTGCGTTTCAATGCTTCTTTTCCATTCCCTTCCTTAAAGCAGGAGAATGTCCTGAAGTGTGGATTGAGTCTGAACTGTGGCCCTTGCAACCCTCCTCTGCTTTCAGCTGCCCTGCATGGGCTGAGGTGCCATCCCTGGAGCCAGGTGCAGTGCCGGTGGTACAGCGGTGGGACGATGCTGGATGCTCCCAGGCAGTGCAGGGTGGTACCATGGGCTCCAGCCAGGTTTAACCAGGCAAAGGAGCAAACCCAGAAGAGAGCTGCTGCTGCAAGGAGGAATTGTTTAAAGCTGCTCCAGCAGCAAAGGCCAAGCTGGAGGGTTCATTTCCTCGGCCGTAGCGCTGCTGCAGCCCCAGAATCCCAAGATCCGCTGATAGCAATTGAGCAAGGATTTCCATTTTTGGTGCGAGCTCAGACTTAAAATAGACAGTCTTGAGCGAGGAAGAAACTCTGTTGACAGAACATAGGGAACATTCCTCAAGTGTACTTTTGCAAAGGACTATCTCTGTCTTTAATCTCCTCGCCGTTTCCTGCAGGTCTCCCGGGCCCAGCTTCCCTCTCATTGTTAGTGGCGCTTTTGGAAATGACCTCAGGCAGTTTGCAGTGACTGGCGACCCACGGTCAGAATGACTAACCCAGTCTGTCTCCATCCCTTGGACATGTCCCATTGACTAAATAAATGACAGGCACTGACATGTGAATAGAAACAAAAACAGCCTGACAAGTGAAATCTTAACTCTTTGGAGCAAAGAGTCTGGATGCCCCTTCAGCCTGACAGCAAAGCGGAGAGCAATCACTGCAAACAGTGATGGCAAAAGTGCATCGAGCCTCCGCAGCTGCTCAGGACACATGCAGATGGGGCAGACAAACACCTCTAATATTACTTTTAATTGTTGAAAATTGTTTTCTGAAGCTTTTTATCTCAGCACATCTTTAATTAAAAGTGTGGCTGTGTGTTTACGTGGCCCTCCTGTGTCTGGGTTCAGCATGAGTAATTCCATTGAATGCTATAAGCAAGGGTTAATGATGAGAAAGCCTGTCACAGGATCTTGGACTTATACTGTACATCGTCAGCTCTATAACTCGACATAGGTGGGCTTATATCTGCTTCCAGCCTACTGCACAGAAACACCCATGGGACAGATGATCCTGGTTCCCCCAGGCCTTCATGGAACCTGCCAGCATCCACTGATGTCAGCTTTAGGAGGGATATAAGGGGGGTGTAAGCTCAAAGGCAGATGTATGTATTTCTAGGTCTCCTATAGGCCACCAGCACTGGGTGCTGTCATGCTTCAAGGCCTCAATTCCTCCTCTGAATCCCCGCTAACACATTTTGCTGAGCTCTCTCCAGCCCCAACCCCAGCTAAGTGACACCAGTCTGAGAACATGCCACGCCATCCCAGCGTGATATGGTTTTTGTAGGGCCCAGACAAGCTGCCTTTGCAATCTAACAATAGTTTTACCAAGAAGAATAGAATTGCTGTTAATAAGCTACATTTGTGGATTTTTTTGGTTGGAAAAGTAGGAAAGTATTCTCTTTAATATAATCAAAATCTATTTGCAATGCTGTAATGACAATAATTAATAATGCTGCTTAGCAGTTATTAGCACTCGGTGCATTGTTAGGATGTCTGCATTAGCTAAGGTTTAATAATGAGGTTCATATAAATCCAAAAGAAGAAAATAATGATATGGGGAGTGGTTGTGGAGCTGTGGTCTGATGGCTTCTTGCTTTAATGTAAGTAACAAATAATTCCCTCTGGCTCTCAGCATTTGTGGATAAGGCCATAAAAAAGGAAGGGAAAAAAAAGGAAGGAGGAAACCTCAGCTAATAAAAATGCCACCCCTGCTTTACGACTCGGGGAGGAACGTTTGTTGTTTGGCTAATGGTGAGATTAATAACTTGTGTTGGGGTGGTTGATGTCATTCTCTTGTCCTGTGTGTCGAGCATTTGCCTTGAGAGTATGGGGACTGTACTGGCAGCATGCTGTTCCTCAGTACAAGGCATGGGTGAGCCAGGGGGTCTTTGGCACAAATGGTGACCAGTGCCATAGCATGGGGATGTGGAAGCAGGAGCAGGCTGCAGCCCTCAGTTGGAGGTGGCTTCGGGAGGTGTTGGCAGCTCTGTCAGCTGAGACAAAAATGATGTCCTAACTTGGGGATTATTCTTTTTAATGCAACACAATTTGATAGAATCATGGAACAGTTTGGATTGGAAGGGACCTTAAAGCTCATCCAGTTCCAGCCACCTTCCACTAGAGCAGCTTGCTCCCAAGCCCCTGTGTCCAACCTGGCCTTGAACACTGCCAGGGATGGGGCAGCCACAGCTTCTCTGGGCACCCTGTGCCAGCGCCTCAGCATCCCCGCAGGGAAGAGCTTCTGCCTAAGAGCTCATCTCAGTCTCCCCTTTGGCAGGTTAAAGCCATCACCCTTTTGCCTTTTTGGTCTCAGTTCATCCACAGCTGATGATCGTGCATTAATCATCATTTACTCAGTAGCCAAAAAAAAGAGGCTGAGAGGTAAAAAACACTCACTTCATGTAAAATGTCATTTGTTATCAGGTATCTGCTCCAGTCAGTGCTCCATCCTCTTGTTCTCATCCCACATTGTGCCTGGATAGCCTGACGGGCCATAGGAAGCCTTCTGCTGTTTCCAGACATCGGGACAGTTTTGCATCCCTGTGCCAGGTCAGTTGTAGCACGGGCTGGACTTCGGGTAGAGTGGGTAAGAGCCAGCATGCGGGGTCAGGCTGTGGAGTCAGGCATGGTCCCAGGTAATCATCTGTGTAAGAAGGTAAACAAGAGGTCAGATTTTGGCTGCGACCTATCCAGGGAAGGTGATCAGGGCTACCCCACTTACACCCTCCGAGGGCTTGGCTGCTAGAGACGCCTGGCACCAAAATAGCAGTGAGACGGTTTAGTGCTGAACTATGGAAAACCCCAGTTGTGGCTCCAAAAGGACGTCTGGGGTCTGCAGGGGAGACCTGCACCTCCAGGGCTGCCTGACTCAGCATTTCATCCACAGGTCTGTGCCCATGTACTGGTGGCTGGGGTGGCTGCCCAGCAGGGAGACATCCTGCTGGCACCCAGGCTGCCTTAGGGAAGAAGCTGCTGCTTCTGATCATCTCTGAGATGTTGGAGCCAGCAGTTTCCTGGACAGAGATGTCTTCTCAGCACTGTTTAAGGTACAGCAGGACCGACCCTGCAGGGTGCCTGCTCAGAGAGGAGTTTCTCATTCCATGGTGTGGCAATGGGATGGAGAACATCCCCTGGAGACCTGAGTGGCTTCCAGCCACCACCTCCTTTCTCAGCAAAGCCTGCTCCATGTGCTGGGTGTCTAAGAAGCAACTGTGCTACTGCTGGGTCAAACTGCATACTTCTGTATCCTATTTAAGGATGATTTGCTCTCAGTAACACCCAGCAGTGCCAATGACTTTAGGGTCAGCTCCTTTCCTCCTTAATCCTACTTTCCATTTTCACGTTCTTCTGCATGAGCAAGCCCTGGAGATCCTACAGCCAGCTGCCAGCAGAGATACTCAAAAACACAGTTTTGGAGCAAAAAGCAATGTCATTTTGGTACTTTAGAAGTGATTGCCTCTGGCTACCTTCAGTCCAGGCTCAGACCAGAGAAGACAGTATTCTCTTTCTCCCATAATGATTTTCATATCCCCATTTTGAGGTTGCAAGCAGTTGGGGGAAGCTGGTGTCCTGGGACCAGCTTTTGAAGCTGCTTTCAGCCTTGCTGCTTTCAGCCTCTCCAGCCAATGACTCAGTCACTATTTCTATTCTCTTCCCACTTCTGTTCCTGCTTCTCTGAAGTTTTGGTCAGTGGCAGCAGCTTTTGCTAATGTTTTGTGGCTGCTTCTCTCCGCGTTATTATTGGAGATGCCTATGAAATAACAGAGCTGCTCTTTAAGACACTGCTGCACCACTGCAGAAAATATTTACCAAAGCTGTGGTAAGCAGCTCTTTACTGGAGTGACTGGCGTCTGCTCTGAAGCGCACCAGACGCCAGTCACTTCAGCAAAAAGCTGCTGCAACAGAACAAATTGCCCAGGGCAGCAGATCTTGGGAAAGGAGGAAAGCCAGCAGCCCCGTCTGTCTGCCTTTGTGTTTTCTAAGGCAGAAAAATTATCTTTTTACAAGCCTGCCCTAGTTGGCTCTGACCAGCTCTTCCCAGAAAATACCATCATAAATAGAAGAGCAAACTATTGCATAAACGGACAGGTTGCCATTTATATCTGACCTTTCTCAGCTCTTCTTTGATGGCTTCGTCAACCGATGCTTCCTTCTCGTCCAGCCCCACCGTGCTTTTAGCTCCTGCTTCTAGGAGAGCACCACTGGGCACCACAAACCTCAATTAAAATCCATTTTGGACATAGGTGTAGGCTCCCTCAGCTCTCTGGCCCAGCTCCAAATAGAGTAATCCTTTTCTTAATCCTGCCCTCCCAGGGAACTTCCAGGTTTGTGTTTGCAAATTGTATGGGTAAATATGGATAGGGGGAGATGGATTTACTTTTAAAGACTCTGGGCTTGGCATATTACACACCGTTTGTTGCTAGACCAGCCTGGTGGCAGCACCACACTGGTATCCTTCCTCAGATAGACCCTTTCCAGCTCCAAAATGACAATTCACCAAAGCCAACCCAAAAAACAGTAAAGGGCCGTTTCATAACTGGGTGTTATCTGCCTGGAAAGGGCTCCAGAGAAGCAGACTGTCTCCACAGGCTGCTGAATAAATGCTGATAAAAAGGACAAACTCCTGTATGTTTGTTATGGGTGGTGTGGCTTTCAGATGTATCCTCTGGTGGATGCAGGCAGTTGGGATTCCCTTCCTATTTGAACACAGCATCTGGTTTATGTGATATTACTTGACTCCTATAGCCAGACCAGGGCAGGAGGAGTTTAATGGCAAAGCCCTGCTGTGCTGCCTGCAACTGGGGAAGGACAGAATGGGGCTGAGGTAGATGCTATGAGTTGTTGTGGGCCTAGAATCCCCTCTTCTCTCATGCAAATGGATGGCTGGACTGAGCATGTACATCTCTCTCCTGCAGGAGTCTCAGAGGCTGCACCATCCTTGCACTGGCTGAACATGACTTCTCCTCCCCATCCACTTCATCTTGCACCAGTACCTGCTTGTGAGAACCCTGGGAGCCAGCCACGGCGCTCACATTGGATCATAATGGGCCACAAGGTAGGATGTCTTCCTGGATAAAGCACTAGATTAAAGCCCAAGAGTCAATGTCTTCATCCTGTCCCCCCCCATGCCTCATTTTATCTGATTATTAGTTCAAAGTGACATAGAAAATCACTGTCAATGGCATTGGGAAAGACACTGGAAGGTTTGGTGGCAGGTAGACCTTCCCCTGCATCAGCAGCTTCGTTCCAGAGCACAGAGGAGTAATGATGCCTGGCAGTCACTCCTGTGCCACACTGGTGGTCAGGAGATCCACATCCTGCAGCTGTCAAATGAATCTGTAAAGCAGAGGGAGGGTCACAAGATTCTGTTGCTTTGAGGAATCACAGCTTTGTTTTCCAACCCCAAGAAGTCCTCAGAAACCTACCTCTGGAGGAGCAGTGGCCTAACCTCCCCCATCTTCTCTACAGCATTCATTGAGTGCGTACAGCAGTTAAGGAACTTCTGCCCTCAGTCATCCTGGACAGAAGCGCGGGGTTGGAGCAGTTTTGAGGTGTGACAGCAGGGGAACCTCCTCAGAGGCTGGTCCTGTCCCCATGTGCCATTTGTCCTCTCCTAGATGCCAGTAGCAGGGACGGGACTGGAACTATCAATCAGCAATGTTTCACTGAGCATCCAGCCAACAAAGCCAACTCGTAGCTACTGGGCACAGGACTGGCAGTGGCCAGTGGCTGCTCTTCCCTCACTGATACCAACCTCCTGAGCCAGCAGCAGTTCTCAGCAGTTGTTGGTGTAATCCAGTGTGCTCAGTGGGGAATAATACAGGGGATAGTCCTGGTCTTGTGGACTGGCCTGACTTGTGGTTCAGTCCCTGTTCATCCTGACCCAAACCAGGGAATTGAACCCAAGACGCCATATCTCAGATGGGTGCGCTCATCTCCAGCATCCATCTCCATCTCATCTGGGCTTTTTCTCCCCAAATAACAATGACTTATAAAGCTGCATCCGAGAGAGAAATGAGGCTGCAACCACCCATAGAGCTGAGTCTTCTCCTGGGATTCAAGAGTCCATGTCCCTGCTCCAAGCAAGGGGCCTTTCCTGCAGCAGGGACCACTATGGATGGGTGCCATCACCCACTGCTGAGGACCTGTTGGGAGATGAATGTACCTCCTTGGGTTTGACTAGAAATCCAGGCTTGGGCCCAGGCAACCTTTCCAAGCGGCACTTTGTTTGGTTTTTTTTTGTTTTTTTTTTGGTAGCAAATGACTTCCACAAAGTTTTGGCTTTACCAAACAGGCATTTTCTGACACAAGAAAACACATTGTCAAAAATCCTTCCCAACCATTCTGCTGGGATTGTGCTCTTTGCCATCAGTCCCCAAGGCTGGAGCACTGGGGTGTTGAAATGTTACTACAGCCCTGGAAACTGTGAGTCAGCTTGTCCCCACCCACAGCAGATACTGGTGGGAAGGGCCTTGAAAAGCCTGGAAACTCCTGCAGTTTTTGCCTTGTGGAGTTTCCATTAACCCATTAACATTAATTTCAGGTCCAGTGAAATGCGGGTTTTGGTGAATTCCCATTGGATTTTGTCCCTTTTTCGACCCATCCCCTTTGTGATTCTGATAAATGTTGGAGGATATTTAATTTCTTTTTGTCCCTGAGCAATTTGGCTGCTGTGGCCGCAGTTCACCCCCCAGGCCCTGTGGGACAGGCTGGACCTAGGCAGCAAACGCAGCACGCGCCGCGGTGCCACCAGATCCAGTGGGGATTTGGCTGGGATCGCTGGATGGCAAAACTTTCATCCCACTTGGAGGAAAGGTGCCAACACAAACTTTGCCAGTGCAAAGCCCTCCGGATCGCTGTGCTGGGATATAAATGCATTGATGTGGGCATCTCCTGGCAGGGAGGAAGGTCATACAGAGGTGTCCCAGGAGATGAGGGGCTGCTCTGCTCCCCATTGGGATGCAGGCAAAAGCTGCACGGGAGCACGCACACAACTCAGAGCAGTCTGTGCAAACCACTGACCTCAGGCTATCTCGGAGCCATCTACACACTGCATTTATTGCCAACTGGAAAACACATGGAGGTAGCAAACACCAGGTCTTAACAGTGTACGGTGATGTGAAACAACCCACAGTGTGTTCCCCTGACACGTGTCCTAGGAGTGGTGGCAAAGGATGGCTACAACAGGAGCCCTGAGGAGCTGGGATGGGCTTTGCTGTAGCTGCAGCCCACCCGGGATGGAGGCAGACACTGAGGTGGTGGGGTGGATCACATACTCTGCATCAAGGATTTCATGGTGCCAAGCTCTGGGAGCACAGAGCCCAGCGGTTGTGAAATTCCCCATGAAGGAAAATTCTTCAAACATCTATTTTTTTAACAACTTTGGACTTATCAGAATGCCTTGTTCTGATTTTAGCTCTTTCCATTTTGAAGACAGGCCAAGGTCCTATCACAGTGTGTTACCACACAGAATATAACATTTGCAAGGGTAAAATGAAAAGTCGGTTTGAACTGGAAAATCACGGCCATGTCATTAAAACAAAGGAAATGGGACATTCTGATGTTGTCAAAACCTTTTTTCTCTGGTTCCTTTCAAAATCAGCTTCCAGCAAAACCAGCCTGATTTTATGAGGCGGTTTAGTTCTTGGCAGAACCCCTCGCTCTGGCGCAGCAGTTCCGTTGTGGTTTCTCTGGTGGGGCTCATACACTCCATGTCCCTGTCCCCAGGCTGTGACATGGGGGTGCAGTGTCCCCAACCCTCACTGCCCCACAGTGGGATTCCCAGTTCAACCCCATTTTCAAAGCGTTTAAATAATCTACAAATCGAGCCATCAAAGCATTATTTAAATGGCCATTATTCATTTTGGGCTTTAACCTCTGCATCCCTCTCTTTGACCGGAAATGTATAAAATACTAGAGATAAAATAAAGCTGAAAATTATTATAAGATTAGTTTTCCTTACTGAAAACCCAGTGCCTGCTGATGCCTCAGACCCCACAGGCATGGACACGATGGCAACCCCCAGCCATAGATTGGCTCTGGAACGAGACTGGTGCTGATGCCCTTTCGGCCACCCACCATCCTCTCAGACCCAAGAGGGTTTGGCTTTATATAGTACCTGGGAGATCCATGTCAGATAAGCCTGGCAGGCTTTCAAAAGCTTCTCCCTAGCTTTTGTGCCAAGTCCTATAGGATGTGTTCCAGAGCATCTCCCAGGAATGTTTGTTATTACAAGCAAAGAAAAAGAGGTGGGGGAAAAAGAGACAGTGAAAGAGCACATTGCTGTTAATTACTAGAAATCCTTTAATAACTGACATTACTAAAAATTATATGTGCATTATGACAAGTACAATTGAGTGTTTTGTTTTCCTTGCCCACGTTAGTGCAAGGAACAATGTGCTCTTGTTGCAGGAGCTGGAATGGGTGGCACTGGAGGGGGAAATCAGGGCTTCTCCATCACATACCTGTGCCCGCAGAGATGGTCGGCATTCCATGAAAGCTCCATTGTTCTTCATGCCATGCTACACGCACTATGATTATATAGTGTTGGATAAGCAGTAAGACGTTGAAATAATAACCTATCCTTAGTTTAAACAGTGCTATATTTATGTGTATTTAAATGTGGGTAATTGCACATTTGTGACATACTGTAATTTGGCTGGCAGTGTGTAAATATGATATTGGAAAGAAAAGCGTCAGCTGCATTTAAGGGGTAAATGCTGGGGTCATGCAGGGCATATTGATCAATGTGGATATTAAACAAGCTTTGGAACTTCTCTGGAGCAGCCTAGGGATGGGCAGGGATCCTGCCTGGGTCCAAGATCCAGGAAATCCTAATTCCTGCTTCCATGTCTGAGAATCTTTATTTTCAGCCCTTCCATGACTTTCAACTTAACTTGTGTTCATTCCCTAATGCAAAAAGAAGCTATAAGGATCTTCCTAACACAGTGAGACATTGGCTGACTTTTGTAAATAGCTCTAAATGGTGATAATGGTGATGTAGGTGCAAACTGTAGCTGCTCTGCAGGTCACTGAGAGCACAGGGCCATGACGAACATCATTTCCACCCAAAGTGAGCCAGTGCCCAAATAACATCACCTGCTTTTACTGCAGAAAGGGCAAGGGAAAAGGAGCTTTGGTCAGTTAAGGGCAGAAGTAACCCTGAAGTCAAAGACCTATGGATGTGTTACCTTTATGTTGGTGCAAACACCACTGGGTCCCACATACAGGTTTTAAACGGGGTATTTTGCCATCCCTTACGTAGTTGATGCACGTGAATGAAGTTGGCTGTAAAAAAATGCACTAACTTAACCAAGTGTATTGGGTGTTTTCCTGCAGGTTTGGGGAAATGTGGACATCAACCTTTGGCTATGCAAAGATACAAGGAAAACGATGAACATCCAGGTCTGACTGCAGTTTCTTGGTTGAAATACTTTTATTGGTTTATTTTTGGGGGTGTTTTTTTCCCTGCTGATCAGCTGCAGGGAAATAATTGCTGAGATTCATTTTCACTCATCACTGACAATTCCCCGTGGGTTCCCGGGCTGAGCCCCCAGACAAAGCTCCATCGCTTGCTATTCCAGGTTCCCACTGACCCACACCACGCTGCTTTCCACGAGCGAGGGGAATGTAACCCCCGATCCCCCAGGATCGAGCCCTGCGGCCGGTGCCTCCGGAGCGTGTCCCTGCCACGGCCAAAGGCTGCTGTGCCCGTGGGACCTCCTCGCCTGAACCCCGCAAGAAGAATCGCTTTTTTACGGTATTTCATTCAGTTTTTAATTAACGGGGGGGAGGGTCCCATCCCCACCCGCATCTCCCACAGGGGCACCCTCCTCCCTCCCTCCGCGCCGCCGCCGTTCCCACCCGGCCGCGTGGGGCGGGAGGCGGCGCCGTGCCTCCCCGTCGGCCCTCCCCTACCTCCGGGGCCCTCGCTTCCACCCTCCCGCTGCCGGCGGCCTTGCCCCGCCGCTGCAGCCGCCCGTCCGTCCTGCCCCAACCCCCCCCCCCATCCCCCGAGGCCGCGGCCGGGGCACAGGGCGGGCACAAGGACCCTGCGCCGCGCGGCCCGCGGAATGTCTTTCATTCACGGGCACGCCGCGCCGGGAGGCGCTTGAGGGGGTGGGCGGTGCCGGCTCGGCGTCCGGACCAATAGGCTGTGGCGCTGCCATGACGTCACGCTGCGGCGGACCAATAGGTGCGCGCCGGGCCTGAACTTTTGCCGCGGCGGACAAGTTGATACATCGCGGGGGTGTGTCCCGCCGCGGCGGCTCCGGCGGGGGGGAGCGGCTTTAACCCCTGCGCTGCCGGCGCGCCGCCCTGACCTACTTTCCTCGGGGCTGGGGGCCGCGGCGGGACACAGGCCCCCCCGCTTCCTCCTCCTGCCATCCCCGGTCCCCGCTGATGGGAGGGAGGGAAGAAGGGAGGGAGAGAGGGAAGGGCGGTTGGTGACGGGTGTGTGTGTGTGTGTGTGTGTGTGTTCGTGCAGCGGGGCTCGTGTTCCTTTAAGAGCTCGGAAACCCGATGCGGTGTTTGCGCAACGCCCGGTGCCGCGCGGAGCCGCCAAAGTGTCTAGACTGGCACATGATGGGCGGCAGCCAATCCCGCCGCCGCTCGCGAAGGGGCCCCGCGAGCGCGCGCGCGCGCGCGTCCCCCCCCCCCTCCCTCCCTCTTCCCCGCCACCCCCCTTTTCACCCACACACACCCCCCACCCCCCCCCCGTCAGCCACACAAAAGCCAGCGGAGGGCGGGGGGGCGGGCGCGAGCGGGCGCGCCGGCGGGAGCCGTGCGCAGGGACCCGGCGGGAGCGGAGCTGGAAGGAGAGCGGGAGCGGGCAGAGGGACCCCGCGTGTGCGCGGGCAGCGGCCGCGCGCGGGTCTCGCCCTTTTGCTGCTTTTGATCATTTTTTACCTTTTATTTTTTTTAAATAATTTTTCTGTTTTTTGAACGATTTTTCGGCCGAACGGAACCGGCAGCTCCGAGCGCGGAACCCGGCGCCGCTTCCACCCATCTTCTCCCAGCTCCCACCTTGTACGGTGGAGCAGCCGCGGGGCGCAGCCGAGCGCTGCCCCGGGCTCCCCCCCGGCCCCGTCCCCGCGTTGGCAGCCGATGTAGGGCACGGCGCGGCGCGCCCGAGCCCGAGCGGCCCCGCACCGCCCGCGGGCATCGGCGCAACCCCGGCGGCACCGTCTATGCCCGCGCTGCGCTCCCTCCCCCGCCGCCTTCCCCCATGGTGCGGCCCCCGCCGCGGGCCGTCGGCGATTCGCTGGGAAGGGCCGCGGGGAAACGGCGGCGCCGGGAAGTGCGGGCAGGCTGCGAGGGCGGCGGGTCTGAGATGAGATAGAGCCGGCGGCGGAGCGAGGAGCCCCGCGGAGGGGGGGGGGGGGAAGCGGCGGAGAGCGACGCGACCCCCGGCCGCCCGCGTGTCGTATGTTCAGGTCCAAACGCTCAGGGCTGGTGCGGCGACTTTGGAGGAGCCGCGTCATTCCGGACAGGGACGGCGGAGATGGGAGCGCCAGGAGCGGCCACGACCTCGGAGCCACCGGTAGCTGTAAAATCCCGGAGAAAAACCCTTCGTCGGAGATCCGCGCGGTAGCGCGCAGCCTGCTGCGGGAGGCGGAGGAGCGGCGGGGCGAGGCGGCGCCCCGCGGGGACCCCATGGCGGAGCGGCGCGGGGCCCGGCTCCGCTCCCCACCGCGGCGGGACGGCGCCGGCGGGGCGAGCCCGCGGCGGGCGCCGGAGAGCGACGGTCGGACCGTGACCTGCTGCCTCTTCAAGGAGCGGGAGCCGGGCGGCCCCCAGCCCCCGGACACAGACACCGTCGGCGGCCACCCCAGCCCCGATGGCGCGGCCGACGGCGGCTCCCCGGAGCGGCGGGGCCGGGAGGCGCGGTCGCGGCTGGTGCTGCTGGAGCAGGAGCTGAAGGCCGTCACCTACTCGCTGCTGAAGCGGCTGAAGGAGCGCTCGCTGGACAGCCTGCTGGAGGCGGTGGAGTCCCGCGGGGGCATGCCCAGCGGCTGCGTGCTGGTGGCCCGCACGGAGCTGCGCCTGGGGGGACATGCGGCTCCCCCCCACCTCTTCCTGGGGAAACTCTTCCGATGGCCCGACCTGCAGCACCCCGCCGAGCTGAAACCCCTCTGCGAGTGCCAGAGCTTCGGCGTTGCCGACGGACCCACCGTCTGCTGCAACCCCTACCACTTCAGCCGCCTCTGTGGGCCAGGTGAGGAGCGGAGCGGAGTCGGGGACCTTCCCTCCCCCGTGATTTGGGGCATCTGGCCCCTTCCTCGGCTTATTTGAACCCTGGGGATGCTCTTGGCTCCGGGATGGCATTCTCCCCCTCCCCAGTTCCCACTCCTGCTTAAAGAGCCCCTTTTCCTCCCCGTCCCGCGGAGGTTCCTCTGCTGTTGAGGTGCAGGAGGGGCCATAACGGGCCGTTCGCATCCTGCCGGCGCCAGCCTGGCTGCTGCCGCTCGGAACGGGGCCTGAGGGGGCCGCGGGGGATGGCCCGAACTAGCGTGGAAGCGCCGGGACCCGGAGCACATGCGTTCCTTGGGCAGTGCTTTACAGCAGCGACCTGCTGACGGTCCCTTTCTTGGCAAAACCTCGGATTGATTATTATTTATTATTACTTGTTTTGCAATCCGGCCTCCTGCCACGCTTTGCATCACTTCTCTCAAAGAAACTTCTGTGCTGGGCGTGCTTCTCCCGGAGCTCGCTTAGAGGCTGGAAGCAGCTCTTTTTTTGCTCCGGTTGGTGTAGAGCGTTTGGAGGAGCCCTGCGTGTGTTTTGAAGATGGGCAGAGTTTTCCCAGCTCCTTTCCTGCCGCCGTGGTGGTTTTCCCAGCGGTGCAGGGCTGCTGTGCGCAGGAAGTAGTAGGAGCAGAGCTTTATCGAGTGGCTCTTTATCGTTTTGATAGCGGGTGCCGGTGCCAGGGTCTCGTCCGCGCCTGCGGGGCGCTGGGGATGGTGGAGGGGGCCCGAGAAAGCCCTTGATGCCCTTTTCCACAAGTGTTTGTGTGGCTCGCTTTGAAAACCATCCGTGTTCGTGCAGGCGATGCAGCTGAACGGTGTGAAAATGCCTCGGTGCTTAGGGTTGTTTCCCCGTGGCAGCGGGACTGGCTGTAACATGGCACTGGCCCACTGTGCATGGCACAGGTTGGGATGTTATATCCAGATTGGGACATTGGCACCCTTATGTTTTTTTTCTATTGGGAAGCTCTTAAGGGCCTTGTGAGAAGAGCATCTTGATGCTGGGCAGCTTGCTCGGTTATGGGGGATGAGGAACCTTTTCTTGGAAGCCATAAATGACCACAGGCCATCCCAGAGTCATCACATGGATGATGCTGAGGTGGTTCTTGGTGAGCTAACCCGAGTTGGGCTGAGTGCTTTTGGTGTGTGGGAACTGAGGAGCACACCCTTGTTCCAGTAAGCTGGGGTCAAGGTGATGGCATTGACTGCTCAGTGAAGTCAGTGTGTGCTCAGTGCTGGTGCCATGGTACAGCCCAGCCGGCTGCAGTCCTCAATTTTAGCAGGTTGTAATTAAAGAAACGCGTCACCACCATAATTCAGAAGGAAAAAAAACTCTAACCGGAGCATGAAGTTGATGGAGGACCTTAGTCAGCCTTTTGTATGGCCTTGACTCTTTACAAGAGCAGCAAGGGCTTGTTAGATGACCAGAACACTTCGAAGGGCTTGCTTAACTTTAAGTCCATGACTGCTGATGTGCTGCTACTTAAAGCTGAGTGTGTGCTTGGGAGGAGGGTGGAGGTGGGTGGAGGTCAAGGGGAGGAGGGTCATGGGGGGTCTGGCCTCTGCTTCTGAGCCCCTTGAGTGCCAAGGGGTTCCTTGGGATGGACCGGAGTTACTTGGATTGGCTGAAGTCAGTCTGGTCCCTGGCGTCAGGCTTCATGTACCAAGAGAGGAGCAACTTTTTACCACCCAACACCTTATTTCAGTCCTTGTAGTGTGTTTGGGGAGCTTCTGTGAAGCCTGTGTGTGTTTAAACTGTGGTTGGAGGGTCAGCTCCCAGAGCAGATGATGTAAGCATCATTCTTTGGGAGCCCCGTGCCATTTTGTGTGCTTCAGGTTGTGGGGGCCCATGCAGGGAGACAGGGCAGGGGGTGCAGGGGAGAACCACAGCACTTCCAGTAGTAAACCCCCCTTTGAAAGGTCAAGGTGGACCCCCCCATTCTTCGAAGATTTGCAAAATTCTTGGCTTTGAGTTGCTTCCAAGTGGGTTTCCTTCCACTGGGTGTTTACAACCTTGGAAGAGCTCCTACCCTGACAGAGAAAGCGCCAGGCTTTCATTGACAAGCTGAGCACAGCACTAACATTAAGTTTTGTTTTCCAGAGTCTCCACCGCCTCCCTACTCTCGGCTGTCTCCTAACGATGAGCAAAAGCCACTGGGTACGTGTTTTGTCTCTTTTGATCTCCCGGCACCTCTTTCATGGCGCAGCCCTGGTGTTGCTCCTAAGACATCCCTACGTGGCACAGCAGGCAGAAGCCAACAAGTCAGGGTTTTATGGCTGCTCATTATTTGTGAGCAAGCATCAGCTGACGGGTTTAAGGAGTAAATGGATGTGGGTTTATCAGCTCAAATTGCCATGTAGACACATGCAGATCTTCCAAAATAACACGAAGCTCTATTTTTAATGAAGCTGTAATGAAAGGTTTGCAGACATGATGTTTTGTCTGCGTGGGTAATCTGCGGGATGATTGGGCGCAGGGGGAGTGGGAGCTCCTGGGTGCCATTTCCATGCAGCCTTGGCTGCACCCTGAGGAACCAGCTATTACCCTTCCTCTGCTTATTAAAATGAGACGTGAACTCTTTGAAACTCAGCGCTGTATAATTTCCAAGTGATGTTTCACTTTTCATGGGGAATTATAAGTGTTACTTAAAATGAAAGCTAGGGAAAGTGGCTTGCTTGGGTAGGCATGAAGGGAAGGCTCCCAGAGAGCATGGCAAATCAGCCTTGGATCCTGGGCTACATGGTGCGTGTGCATGTTGTGAATTGGCATCACTGCATCCTGACCAACCCTTCTCAGCACCCACTTCTTGCCCAAGTAAGCGGGAAGATGAAGGAGGAAGTATCTGAAAGGGGCCTATAGGGATTCTGGGGAGGGACTCTTCATTAGGGACTGTAGTGACAGGACAAGGGGTAACAGATTAAAACGTAAACAGGGGAAGTTTAGATTGGATCTAAGGAGGAAATTCTTTCCTGTGAGGGTGGTGAGGCACTGGAATGGGTTGCCCAGGGAGGTTGTGAATGCTCCATCCTTGGCAGTGTTCAAGACCAGGTTGGACGAGGCCTTGGGTGGTACGGTTTAGTGTGAGGTGTTCCTGCCCATGGCAGGGGGTTGGAACTGGATGATCTTAAGGTCCTTTCCAACCCTAACGATTCTATGAAGGGAGGAATCCCACATCCCTTTTGGGTGTCTTGCCAGGATTGGTGCAGACATGGCCACATCTGAAGTGTGGGGTTTCTCCCTTCATCCCATAGTCAGTGGCTCTGATTTACAGGGCAGGTAATGACCAAGGTGAGCCGCTTTCGCTCGCCATCAGGCAGGGATGGAGAGGAGACGGGCAGGGAGGTAGGAACGGACAGCGCAGTACCTGCCTGTCCCACCCAGCCCTTGGGGAAGGCAGGAGCTGCCCAGTGCCAAAGGTGAGTCCCTTCCCTGCCTGGCCTGGAGCTGCCTGCAGCCGCTCATGCACCCACTGTGCACGCTCCTATTGCAAGGGACCAGCTCTTTCACCACCGCAGCCAGCCTGTGGGACAGGGCAGGGACCACAATTTCCTGCAGAGCAAAGCTTTCTTTGGGTATTTTGTTCAGTGTGGAGGCAAAAAAAAAAGGCATTGTCCCTCCCTGTGCTCCCCCTTCCAAGTTAATTCCCTTTAGAAACTGCTTGTGCTGCAGGGAGAGGTGATAGCGAGTGACACGTGACTTTCTTAAAACAACAACCAGGGACTGAAATTTGCTTCACTGGCTTGTTGGATTGGAAAAATAATAGTTAATCTGTGAGCAAACAGTTGAGCACTTAATTAGAGGGGTGTAAGCAAGAGAGAATAACAAAGACTCTTAACTTGTTAAAACAAAGTTTCCTTCGCTTCAGCAAAGAGGAAGGAAGGAAGGAAGCAAGAATAAACAGCTTCAAGAATTTTAATGGTGATAATTAAGTATAGTAACTAGGAGCTGTTTAGAGGCTTAATGTAACTTTACCCAGTAAGCACCAAGTTCCTACTTGTTTGATCAACTTAACTGCAGTTATTTTTGTGGTCGAAGCAACTCGAAGTTTGCATTTGCGTGGTAGAGGTACGAAGTTAATCACTGCTTTCTGGCCCGGTGGAGAATTCCTCCTGGGGAGGTGGTGGGAAGCTGAAGAGCCCCGGGTGCTCACGCAGCACTTGGAAACGCAGGAGGACTAAAAGTGCCTTTATTGTTTTCCCTTTTCCTTCCAGATCTATCAGATTCCACGTTGTCTTACACTGAAACAGAGGCTACAAACTCGCCCAACGTCACGCCCGGAGACTTCTCAGGTTGGCACACATGGTCTGCCCTGGGGAACTCATGGCTGGGGCTGGATAATGGGACAAGATACAGGGTTGTGGTACTGCTGTTGGTTTATATTCTTGGTGTGAAAAGAAGGGAAAGAAATAGCAGTGATTTGAGTTGATCCTTCAGAGACATCTGTGCCCTGTGGCTTGTGATAAGATGCTGTTCATGGGACGAGTGTGTTGGGACATCTGGGAGGTGACCATTGAGCCATGTGTGTCCCCTGTGGAAGCCACTTAGACATGTGGTGGCATGGAGATGCTGCTTTGTGGTGGTTCTTGCATTACCTGTTGGGTCCTGGCCCTGCTTTCACGAGCAGGGCTCTCAGCTACAGTGCCATTGAAGCTCCTGAACAAAGCTTTGCTTAATTAGGTTCTGATTTTTGCTCTGCCCCACCCCTGCAGCCTTTCATTCATTTAATGGTGCTCTATGAGGCCTAGGGTGATTTTATATCTGAGCAGGTAGAGTTGGGGCTTTCATTTGCTTGGCTTTGGGCTTTGGCTGTGCTGATCCTTTCACTTCTTTCTCCCCTGGGGTCTCATCCCAGGCTGGGGGCTGGCTGCATGGGGGGCAGGAGGGACTTGTCTGTAGGACCACGTTTAATTTCTATGCAAGAAATGACCTGGTTAATGGTCTGAGACCTAAGATGGAGATGCACATCCTCAGTGAAGCCCCATGTGCCTCCTTCAGTGGCTGAGGTGGGCTGTGTGATGGGGTAAGAGTTGGACCTGTCAGTGCTGAGTTGCTGGATTGCTAAGCCCAAGGATGGGATTTGCTGCTCTCTGGGAGATGATAAGTTGATGATGGTGGAGGGGACCCTTGGGGTACTGATCCGTTAGCTATGGCTTCATTATTGTCATCCCTTGTCATTACCTGCCTGCAAGAGTTTATGGCTGGTTTGGCGAGACTTGTGACTTCCTTGGGATGTTTTAAGCTGATCCCGACTCCACAGCACTTTAAAGAGCTTTTAAACGACATGGCACTGCAGTGTCATAGTATGGTGGTGCTTCCTCCTGGGATTTTTCCTTCTTCTCCTTTAAGGTCCCCCTGCCGCCGTGTGCTGAATCCAGTGTGCCGACCCGCCTTGCTTTTGTTGTGCTGCCAAGTGTCCGTAGCAGGGGAACAATTGATAGCCAGGAGCTGGATCATTCAGGGTTGTGCTATAATGAATAAGTGTTTGCAATTCCTAACAAACGTTCCTCTGGCTGGATACACGTCCGTAAAGCTCCCCATGCCCATGGCTTTTATTGTAACTTGATAATTGCCATTAATTACAGCAGCCAAGATGGAAAACCGGGGTTCCTGAGGATGTAATGGGTTCGCTTCTCTCGCAGCCGAGTCCTTTATGGGACATCTGGTGGGTTTTCTGGAATAGAAGAGGGATTTTAACTTTTTCTTGAACAATATAATGATAACACGTGACTGAGATTGGGCTGAAATCGGATCCTCCTCTCCCCCTGTGTAGTTTCCAATGGTGTAACTTCTAATAAGAGTCTGGGGCTCTGTGATTTATTTTTCCCCAGTGCTCATGATTGCTGAAAGAGGGTAAGAGCCTTGCTGCAGTTAACCCATACTTGTCATCACAAGGAGCTAAGAGGAAAAAAACCCACTCAGGCTCCAGTCTATCTGCCACATTTCAGCTTGTTTATTCTCCATTTCAACTTATTTAATAGGTCTGCTTGAAATGTAGGCCTGCATAAATGATACCCAAAGCACGCGGTCTTCCCAGCCTCTTCTTGTGAGCACTCAATGTGCATTTAACTCCCGTTCCAAAAATAAGTACGTTTTGGATCTAGCATCAAGCCACTGTTATTTATTGCTTCGGCTTTGATCATCAAAAAGGCTTTTCCTACTAAAACCACAAAATTCAATTTGGGATAACAAAGAGAACCATTCTTCTACTGTTACTTGTTTACTTGATGAACTTCTAAACAGGAAGTTTAAGCATGGAGTCGAAAGATCACCTCTGTCGTATGGATGAATTAAAAAGAAAAGCCCTCTTTTTGAAGTTGACCTTTTCATGGTTATAATACTGCTCCTAAATAGGAGAAACTCTTCCATGAGCTAGCATGCTCTCTGTGAGATTTGGAGTGGCAGTCAGTGTTAACTGGAAGTACACGCTGTGAATGGTTGTGCAGATGCAACCTTTGGTGTCGTGAACCGGATTGAGGGATGATACCCCAGAGTCCTCTTCATCTGAGGTTCAAAGGATCTGGGTCATGAATGAGGATCAGTGTCCAGCCACAGCATTTCTCTCAGACTGGGGATGCTGCTCATTTCCCAGTGATGTGCAATGGCTTTGGATGGGTGGGAGAAGCACTTGGAGGTGTTTGATCCCTGAGTTCCCCTCTTCCAAGCTCGGGCAATGTCACATTGAGGCTTGCAGGAGCCTAAAGAGGGGCTCGATATCTTCCTCATGGCCTATTCCTGCAGCCATGTACACCTGGGGAGCAGAGGTGGAGAAAACCTGTGGTGGGAGCTGTACTTTGAGCCCATGCCTTCCCCTGGCCGGGGTTGTGCCAGCCCCCGGGTGCTGGCAGAGCCTTGGCCGGAGCCGGCGTCCCTGCGGCTCCCCCGGCCGGAGCCAGGGAAATAGCAGGGAAAGGGCAGAATCCAGCAGGGCAGAAACCAAAGCTCAGCCCCGTGACTCAGAATTGGTGGAACATTTGTAGTAAGTTTTTTTCCCTTCCCCTCAGACTTGGCTCCTCCACTGCGTGCCAAGAAGCTGCTGTACCCGTTGGACTTGCCAGGCTTGTAGAGAGAGGCCTGGACTGCTGCTGCTGCTGCTGCTGCAGGAGCTGGTTCAGGACAGTGGGGACATGCTGGAGCAGATGCTGTGGGCCACAGGCTTTGGAGCTGCCTGCCTTCCCCTAAACCCCACAGGGCTACCCCTCACCTTCCTCGGGAAGGACCCTGCAATAGCCCCATTTTCAGAGTTCCCTTTGCACAGCTTGCTGCACTGCTCTGTTTAAAAGCCCCATGAAGCAGCAGCCAGAGTTCTTGATAGTGGTGGCATGAAATTCTAGAGGTCCTAAGGACTGTGCAGGAGGGGAAGGGTTGGGTGCCGGTAGGAGGCTGGAAGGTGGTGATGCTGCTTGGAAGCCTCCTGCGGGTGTCTGCTGACTTGATCATTGCTCGTGGTCATCACTGCAGGTCTGGAGCAGCTTGTCCATTGTCTAGAGAGGGCAGAGATACTGGGGCATCAGTTTTCTTTGGGGGAATAATCAGTAAGGGTGAGTCTCTAGCTGTAGGAGTGGATGGGTAGTGATGGGTGCAGCTTGTTGCTCACCTCCCCAGCCACCATGCAGAGGTCCCATATGGGTTGGGTGTCTCCACAGAACTCCCTTAATGTCTCCCTTAATGAAGACTGTGCCTGGAGCAGTCAGTGCAAAGCTCTTACAATAGCTATTTTTCCTCAAAATGAGCCACTCATCACTAGAGCCTGTCTCATGTGTCCCTACATGCCTGCTCGATACTCCAAGCTCAATTTGGAATTAAACCAGTGTTTGCACAGAAAATCTCATTGTTCATATGGAAATGCCTTTGTGCAGGGATAGTGCCTGTGAGACTTGAGCCTTGTGTGTGGTGGGGTTTTCCAAAGGGAAGGGGCTCCCTGTGTGTGTGTCTAGTTCTGCATCCAGCGCTTGGTCCTTCTGCATGGACCAGCTGAGCTAGTGGTGAGGGTGACTTGATGCTAGGTGATGCACCCAAGCAGAGAGAAGTGCTAGGAGGGAATGAATGAGAGCTGAGGAGAATGGGGACAGCAGGGGCTGGTAAAGGGGATGTTGTACCAGCAGCAAGAGGCTTTGCAGGAGGCCAGGGAAGATGCTGCTTTAGATTTTCCTTGGAATACTACTTATTTTTTACTTTGAACTCAGTTCAGTTCCCATGTGATAAACTCTTCAAGAGTTTCAGCTCTGGTGAACTCATTTGTAGCTGGGAATGTGCATCTGAAAGAAGGAATTGTGAGTTGGTGGTTTGTTGGAGGGGTGAGTAACTCCTCTCCACACTTGGTGCAGCAGGGAGCAGTACCTGGGAGTAGAAGTGCACGTGTGAGCCTGCTCCAGGCAGCTCTGCTCAAGTCTAGGAGATGGGGGGCTCCATGTAGAGATGAGCTTTGCTCAGCGCCTTACTCTGTGCTATCCCCACCGAAGTTGTTGGAGGGTAATTGTGAATAAACAGAGAGAAGAAGCAAAGAGACCAAATGGGTTGGAGCTTATTTAAATGATCCTGGACTTTTCCCAAGGCTTGGGAAGGTGAAATTGCTTACAGGGCAGTGGTGAGACTGGGGGATGTTGGATTTGGGAAGCAGGGTCCCTGTACCCCTGAAGGGAGGAGGAAAGCAGGACCCTGCCCATCCATCCCAGCTGATGACTCAGCCCTGCTGAAGCAATGCCATGGTTCCGGAGCGAGAGCCTGAGGGTTTCTTCTGCTTCCAGCAATATTTAGGATGAACTTCAGGAAGCATATTTTAAACCCACTGAATGGAGAAAGTGAACGTCTCCCTTCCTCTCCCCCCAGAAATAACAGCCTGCAAGGATTTATGCTAACAAGGAAATTTATGAAGATCCTGTGTGTTAGGAGTAGGAAAAAAAAGAGGAAGCCTATTAAATATGTAAGGCGGATATGTATGGAAACTGGGCAAACATTTGCCCTTTCCAGATTGGGGGAGAGATTGTGAAATTGCCTGTTAATAGGGGGAAAAAAAGAAGCTATTTTTCTCATTAATGGGGCAGCCATTCCTTCTGGGGGTAAAATGTTGGGTGTGCACATTGCTGATGCTCTCCTTTGGCTTTGGAGTGTCTCAGTGCTGGGCTCGGGGTGGCAGCCCTGGGGGTCTGACCCAGCAGCAGCACCTTGGAGCCTTTTTGTCCTTTCTTCTCCCTGTCCTGTTGTAGAGCGTATCTGTGCATCCTGTTTAATCACAGCCAGATGTTTATTTGGGCCAGTAATGGTTTTGGTTTCCCTTTTCTCTCATTTAACTTCAGGTTTGCTGGCGTGCCCTGCCCTGCACAGTCTATAACAATCAGGGTTTGGCTAAAAACTGCTCTTGTTGGAGGAACGCGCCGGTTGCCAAAAGCTGCTGCTTTGGTGCAAAAAAGTACATCCTGGAGGTGCTTTGTCAGATGTTTTTATATTAAACAGTTTTCCTCCGTAACTTTAGTTTGCCAATGGGAAATAAAGTGCATCTATTTTCCAGTGTGCTTCAGAGAGGAATTCTTTGCTCGGTGTGGCCATGGTCAGCAGTGAGTGTTGGAATCCCTGTTGGAGAGCTGACCACGCAGCAGCATCCTTCCCCATGGTTTGGAGAGCTTCAGAACAATGACCCACTGTTGCTTTGGGTTTGTTCACATGCAGCTTCTGGCTCCTGGTTGACATCAAAGGCAACCTTGCAAGCTAGGAGGTGAATCATGGAATTAATCCCTGAAAGGGAAGGTGGGGAAGCCCTTGAGGTGGCATCAGGGCCGGTCCCTTTCAGAGAGATGCAGGTGTGCTGTTTTATTGTACAACCAATGTCTTTGTGGGTTGATAAAGCAGCTGGAGCCTGGAGATTTACAGGAGGACCGTGGGTTTCTCTGCATTGTGTTTGTGTTTGCCACTCTGGGTGGCCTTGTTGGCAGCTCCTGGAGTTCAAACATCCCTTTCTTTGAAGAGGGAAAGGGAAGCGATCACTGATTCTGCAGCTGCATGTGCAGAATCCTTGTTGTGATGGCAGCGCTTTATCCACAAGTGGTGTACCCCAGCAGAGTGCTCCACTTGGGTTATTAATGTGCAGCTGAAGATGTTGTCTGTAGCAGCATCTCTCAGTGCTGAGCATTGAGACTGGGCAAGTACATCCTCACTTACTAACCGAAGGAGAAGCACCTTGGATCAAGGCTGGGGAAGGTATTCCCTGCATGTAGTTATTTCTCCATTAAAACGGTACAGAGTAACTCGCGTTGGGCCAGCAAACCCAACAGCCATAGTGTTGAGTTGTGCAGGAGCTCCTCAGATAGAGCTTGTGGGTGACCATGCTTGGGTGATGGTACACCTTGATGCTGCCACCTGTACCCAGCATCCCATCTGGCAAAGGAGGAGAGGTGCGGGTGGTCCTGTCCAGAAGGAGGGTGGAATTCTGGCAGTGGCTGTGCAGTTGGAGAAGGGTGCAGCAGTCTGGAGTAGCACAGGCTGCCTGTTGCACGAGGGGTGGAAGAAGGTTGTCCTACCAGCATTTGGTTCTGTGCCTAATGCAGGGATTAAAGCTGCAGATGATACCTCTGCCTTTGTGTGTGCACATGCAGCATCCTGGCTCTGAGGGAGAATTCGTGGTGATGGAGCCAGCAGGGTGATGCCCTGAAATGGATGTACCAGTATGGGGGGAGCACCATTTCCTTGTAGGCAATACACTGAATTTCTCAGTATGCTTCTGCAGAGAAGAATTGCCTTTTCTTTCCCTCCCTTACCTGGAACCGGGACGGCTTTTCGCAGCTAGCTGGGAAGTGTTCAGCCTAGAAGTTCTTGGAGGCAGTACAACACCCCGATAAAGTGTGGTTTTGTCTGTGCTTCATTGAGCAGTTAGGATGTTTGGCTTCGAATCACAGAGTAATCACATCTCCAAGCACCTAAGCATCACCCTTTAAAAAAGTCAGGAAGTAAGCAAGTTACTTAAAAGTAAATTAGTTTAATCTTTGTAGCCAAAACATTGCATTCTTGCACCCTATTAGGAGTTGGGTATGGCTTTCTAGGTAGTAAAAGTTCTTTTGATGTAACTGGGGTTGTCTTTTAAACAGTGTATATCTGATGCTGCTTCTTTGTTTCAACTTTACTTTTTCTCTGCGCCTGTGTTTTACTTCCCAAAGGGATTTGCTGAATACTGGACAGAGTGTATTTACCTTTGAAAATGGTGACTGTTTTGAAGGAGGAATTTTGGCTTCTTATAGGGACCTGTAGAGAGAGGTTTATATTCCCAGTTACTGTAATAGAACTTTTTCTTCTTATGGCACTTTGATGGGTGAGAGGTGTTTATAGGCTTGATTCATACCCGAGTTACTAAGGTTTTCCACGGAAATAACTTATTAAATGTGTGGCGCTCACTGAAACGATTGAAGTCTGTAGATTAGCTCTTCATCAAAGGCACCTCCTTTCCCAGACTCCAGTGCCGAACTCAGCATCTTACCTCTGGAGGATGCTCAGCCCCAGAAGGGGTGTGCAGTGTGGGAGCTCGAGACTTGTTTTAGTACAAAATCAAGAGGAAAAAAAACCTCAAGACAAACTGGGAAAGGGAAAAAAAAATCCTTCAGGAAAAACATCCCCCGTCGTTGGGAGCCGCTGATGGTTAAACCTGGTTTTCTGGAACACTGCTTATTTGTGTGGATTTTACTTTGCTGCTCCACAGCCGAAAAGTACATCCCTTTCCTGCTGCTGGCCGGGCTGCTGCAGGCTTTGAAGTGCCTCGAGCCCCTGGAACCGCAGGGTCAATTTACTGGGAAAGGAGACTCGGCTCTTTGTCCTTCCCAAGTGCTTGGGATCGGAGGGGATTAGGAACGCGGCTGCCGTGATTTCCAGCCCTGCCGAGCAGTGCTGTGTGTCCTGGGATCTGGGAGGGAGGAGAGGAGCAGAGCAGGCTCCCTCCCTGTCCTGTGCAGGGATCAGGGTGCCCAGGGGTGACTGAGGATGAGGAGGGCTGTTAGCTCATCAAGTCCCACCTTGCTTGTGGGACATCGGATTTGGACGGTGCTAGTCCCAGCAGCAGGCTCCACTTGTGCTCCCTCCTGTTTTAGGCCTTTCCCTTGGTTGATTGCTCCAGAAAGTGGGTGTTAAAAAGCATTGCTACAAGGGGCTGAGTGCTCAGAAAGGGGAGATGGAGGAGACATTGTGTGATGCGCTGCAAGCCCTGGGGAATGGGCTTCAGATGCTGGGAACTGTTGCATTCCTGTTTGTTGTGATGTTGATGTGTTTTTTTTCCTTAAGAACAAAGCCATTTCACCTGGAAGTGCCTGTCTTGGCTGACCTCTTCCAGAGTTGCTGAACGCTGACTTGTAATGGCCTTTGCAGCTCCTGGGGCTGGAGCAGGGATTAAACAGTCTCCAGCGTTGCAGTGCTGGAACTTGTTGCTGCCCTGCTGCACCCTTCCTGGAGGTGTTTATCCTATGGGGAGAAGCTGAGCATCACTTGGGTTCCTTATCCCAGGCTTTGGCTATGGGAAGGTACCAGCAGCATCTTTTTATTATGATTGGGTTTCTTACTGTGTAAGAATTAATTCTGATCAGACCCAAACTTCCTCACACAATACAACCTGTTCCTGCCTCTCCATAGGAATACGAACCTTGGCTGGGAGCATACAGGCTGTAACGCTTCTCTGTCCGCTTGGCATTTTGCATCTCAGGGTATAAAAGCCCTTCACTTGGCTGTTTTAGAGACTTCATCCTGCTGCAGGGGCATCTCTTGATGCAAGGAGGGACCGCACCAGGGATACCTGAGCAGGATTTCTCTCAGCAGCACTACGGAAGGGTACGAGACACAACTGTGTCAGTGTCATCTACATATTCCATTAGCTGGAGCGGAACACGCCAGCAGAAAGGCTATTTTTCAGCTCTTTCCATTTATTAAGGTCTCATTTGCTAAGATTTTTCCATTTGAGGAGCCAAAGAATGTTAAAGACTTCTAAAAAAGTGCCAGCTGCTTTATGCTTTCACACGTAGTGATGCAAACCACTGTTGTCTGTTTGACAGAGGAACAAAAGCCCTGTAGATAGCCCCACAGAGGTGGAGCGCTTGGGTTGGTTGGTGGGTGTTGATAACACTGTTGTCTTTAGGTTTACTCCACCTGTCTCCAGAGGGTCCTGGAGCGATGGATGTGCTGGTTTTCTGCTTTTATTTCCTTTATTCCCTTTTTCCCCCTCTTCTGGCTGTTACAAAGCATGGCCTATTCAGGGGCCGAGCGGCAGGCGCTGCGCTGGGACAACGCTCCGTTTGTGAGGTCCCGCGCCAGCAAAACACAAGTTTGTCCACTGGGAAGAATGAGGCAGTTGATTCGTCTCCCCCTGCAGAAGGGCTGTGGGATCTGGGAGCATCCCTGCCCCTGTCCCACACTGGCAGCAGGGAAGGCAAACACAGGCAGTGGTGGCTGGGAACTCCCCTGGCTCTGCCTTCTCTCATGGCTGAGTAAATGATGGTGTGGCTGGTGCCCAGCGGTGCCTTCGGGGCCACCAGGGCTCTGTAGAAACGCAGTCATTGTGCCCTGAGCTCTTCCTGTGGCTGCTTGTTCAACCCTACAGTGTCTGTGGAAATGAGCTATGTGTTTTGGGGGGTTTTCCCATTCTTTTCCTTAAGATTCAGAGAAGCCATAGCATAATCTGGCTTTTTGCTAAAAGAGAACTGTGGTGTTACACTGAGTGGCTCCTTGGCTTGTGCTTCATGCTGCAGGTTTCTTTAGGGTTCAACACTTCGAAAAGGGAAACAAATGCGTAGGGGAAGGTCTTCACACTAATTAAATCTAAGCAGTAAGCAAAGCACGTGGGAAGTGCCGTATGGAAGTGTTAGAGACACTTTGCAGCACCACACTGACATAAATGATGTTGAGGGAGGTGCCGCTGCGTGGGCTTGTTCCTGTAGCATCTTCCTACAGCGCTTGACTTGGCTGATGATGCTCTCAGCTCATGTCCAGGGGGCCATCATGGTGCTAAGTGTATGCATGTTGTGTTCTACGCTTTCTGTGTTGGGGTTTTTGATGGAGTAAAACTGTTGGGGCCCTGGACCTTGGGCAGCCTGGTCTAGTGGAAGGTGTCCCCCCTGATGGCAGGGGGTTGGAAGTGGATGAGCTTTAAGGTCCTTTCCAACCCAAATCATTCTATGATTCTGGTATTTGCAGGGTATATTACTTTGGCAACCCTTGCCTGTCCAAAAAGGGGATCTCATCCATGTAGGCTGAGATCAGTGAGCAAAGCTGTGCCAAGTCTCACAGCTAATGGTTGCTGGTACTTACAAAAAGCTCGGGCTCTGAGATTAGATCTGGTTGTTTTTGTCTAGTGCAACAACTTGGTGCATCCAGCTGTGGAGACAGGGAGCAGATGGGAAAACAGGGAGTTTAATGTCTCGGACCCAAACTTTCCCTATAAAATGTGTGTCTGCAGCTGCCATTGAGGTCTCAAGCTGTTTGCCACGGCTGATAATGGTAAAACTGAATCCATGAGGTTTTGATTTTAGCCTATTCAATACAAGAGAACTCTTTCTAATAAGATTTTATGAAGCCCTGAAAACAAGATGACGTGGTTTTGAGGGGACCATAGATGCCTGTGCCAGGGTGCAAGGAGCAGCCCTTCGTGGGCAGGCCGAGGGCTTGTTTTTCCCCCGAGTGTCTTGGGGATTGCTTTCAGAGATGTGCAAAAACACCCCCAACCGAACAAAAAACCCAACAAAACTTTATGAATCAGCCGGGAAGCCAGTAAAAATTAGTAGTAACAAGCTCATTTCAATAGGAGCGGGTTTGCTGCTCTGCTGGCTGCCAACCATTTATGAGACTGGCTGGGTGCCGGCGAGCAGGGTCCAGCGCGCTGCATCCTTCCACTTTCCTGCTGCTGGAAATAATTTGTGACTTAAAAAAACCCCAAATAACTCTATTGTGAAGCTTGGTTTATGGTTGGGGCCTGAGCTGGGTGAGGGTGACAGCTCTGGAGCCTGCAAAACCTCAGTGGGGACTTTCTCTTCCGTCTCAGGTGGGTTTCCATTGGGTTCCCTCAGTGTAGGTGAGGACACTGGATGGGTGTTGCATCCCTGGTATGCTCAGTCTGCCCACTGGATCCAGGACCAGGGGAAGAGTTGGGTCAGGGTGGCCATGCCAGTGCAGGGAGCTTTGGATGCTGTTAGGTGCCGTATGTTCAGTAGCTCAATAGCGCTTGGCCAAAGCTTTGACATTGGTGCCCAGGACATGTCTGCTCGTGTTGTGTTTACTGCCCTTTTTGTTCACTTTTCCTGCAGGGAGTTTAAGCAAATACTGCATGAAAGTGAATAGATTGGTCAGTCCAAATTATAGTTGTAACTACATTGTTGGCCTGCATCAGTCTGTAACAATCAGTGGTGATTGATTACCGTGCTATGACTGAACCCATCAGATCCCTGTGATGGCATGGCCAGTGTGAAGCATTCACACAGCTCCTGAGAGGACCAAGCCACAGGGCTGCTCCAATTCTGGGTCCCCATCACAGGATGGGACCAGTCTGGCTTTTGTTGGTCCCTCTCCTCGTAGTTCAGCCAAATCCATCAGTGTTCCTACAATGGGATGGGGTGATCCTGGGACAAGGAGTCAGGAAGAGGAGACTCTCGGGCTGTTTCATGTCCCTCAGTAAGCTGATCATTATGCTGTGTGCTTTGCTTCCGAGCCCATGGCTCTGGTGGGGACATGTCGGCCCCAACACCCAAAGTCGTTTCCCAGTGGCGCTCTGCTAAAGCCACTCGTGTGACTGGAAACTGCCACCGCAGAGGAGAGCAAGGAAATCCCTTTGCGAGTACAAAGTAAGGTAAAGATCCTATGTGCATGGTGAGTTGCTCTTCCCCCCATTGTTGAGCTATTTTAATGAAAGGGAAATGTCAGCAAAAGTATGCTTAGAAAAAAAAATGTCACTCGCACATCCCTGGGTTTAGAATAGGAGCGCTCTGGGCCGCTGCAATAAGAAAATTAGGGTTGGTTTTGATTTCCAGGTCATTATAGCCACATATTTGGAAATATCCATGGTCTTTTCCACGTTGAATCATCAATATGGACCTTTAGAGGCAGATTGAATTCAGCTGTGCTTGAAAGGGTCGGTCATTTGAGACTTTTCACATTAAAGATCTTTGCAAATTAGTTTTGCTCTTGCCATGCTGAATTTGTTTGTGTAAAAAAACCTCAGTGGATTTGGTATGTGTCTGGCTTTGAAGGGCTTCGCTTCAAAGGCTGCTCGCACTTGGTATTTTATATGCTGAGCTGCGCTGCTTCGTGGGGAAGCATCAGCTAATGACTGCCTTAAAACCTGCAGGAAGGAAAAGCTGAGCATAGCTGTTCAAGGCCATCAAGGAAACTGGGTGCCCAGGGCTCATTCCTCATAGGAAACCAGTGCTGGAGCTCCATCAGGGACTGGTGTACAACCCACCCCCCATCCTGTAATGCTCACATGAGGATTAAGCCTTAAGCCTTCCCATACACTGGCTGCATGGGTGCAAGCAGATCTGTGTATAAATGTAGGTGCAGTGGGGGTCTAGCTGGCTTTTCAGTGATTCTGAATGAGGCTTGCAGGCAAAACCAGACTTAGGGATACTTGGTCCCAGAAAATACAGCTTGAGCTCTTGCAGTCAGAGGCCAGCCTCAAGAGGTGCAGTCAGGCCATAGCCATTGTATAAAAATGGTAAACAGTAAAAACAATATTGCAAAGTTTCCTGATTCTTGGCTCAAAACCTGGTTTTTCCCAAAGGAATTGAATCTCCAAAGCAAAAATGCAAGAATCTGTTTAACACTGTGGCCTTTTGCATGTTTCTATCAGATCTGTCACTAAACAGGTTTTGGCCATGGTAGGGCAGGAAGCCCTTTCCCATCCAGCCTGATGTAGCTGTGTGCATCCCAGTGTGCTGCAAATGTAATTGTTCATTGTAAAATGCAAAAGCAGCAGAAAAAAGGGAAGTAAAAAGGATGCTAATGGCTAATGGGAGGGCTGTCACTTCCCCAAGACTTGGCTGCTCAAGAGAGTTGCTTTGAGAGCCTAGTGTAGGTTTATGTGAGCAGGGAATGCATTGCCCATGTTAAATGCATAGTGATGCTCTTGGCAGCTTTACCTTGCCGATGGGAAGGGGCTGCCCTGGTTGGATGTGTGTGATGCTATCAATCAGGGTTTAAACGAGGACAAACTTACCAACACCAGAACATTTCTGAGAGCCAGAAGATAATCTCAGATCAGCCGTGGCTCAAATCCCCCCGCTCCATCGCTGCCTTGAAGAAGATGTTTGTTTCTCTCCTCTCCCTCCCCTTTTTCTCCCTCTCATTGAGATTTCTACACAATATTATTTTAATCCCATGCTCTGGCCCCTCCTTTTCCCTCTCCCCTTCTCTGCAGGCTCTCTTCCCCCCATGCAGGCTGCAAGAGGCACACAATGAGAAGCAGCTGGCTCACAAAGCGAATTTCCCCTTGGAGGCAGGAGCAAGCTGCGTGCAGGGGCCGGGCGAGGGCGAAGCTGGCACCACTCAGCCCCTGCTTCTCACTGCTCCTGGCTCTCCTTCAGCCTCCAAAAGGCTTTTTCTCCTGGCTCTGAAATACAGGGTGCTTTTACACTTTGGGTTTGGGACCGGCTCCTGAACCGTCCCGTGTTGAAGCATCACCTGGGTGCCCATGTGGGCTGTGCAGAGGGAAGACCGGGATGCAGGATGCTCTGCACGGCTTTCCAGCCATCGCAGCACAAGCTTGCTTTGATTAGAGGTTTGTTAAGACATGGTGCTTATTTGTTTCTCCAGTTCTTCTGTGGATCAGGCTGCCTTGGTGTAGACCCATGGGGATTTGAGTGTTGATGGTGTGTTGAGCAAGAGAAGCACCCAGTGGGATTTCAGGCCGTGTTTTCCACCCTGTTCAAACATCCGGGAAGGTTTTGGGCATTCAGGGGATGCTTCCAGGGCAGGCAAGCAAGCTGAGGGTTTAACTGCAAGTGAAACTGGTTTAAAGCATTAACAGCTAACACTTGTCTGCTTCATTAAGTACCAACACCCCTGCTCAGGTCCAGACTTCAGTGGCCCAGAATGATGCAGGCACCACAGGCTGGAAAGCTGGGTGCTGTAGCTAAAACATGCACCAGGAGGATTAATGTCTCTGCTTGGGCTCCTCACCTAGGCAGGGACCTGTGTTGGCTTCTGTCAAGTCTCGTGGATGGAAAGGGGACCACAGATGTGGTTTTCCCTCTAGAATTGATTGAAAAAAAGAAGCCCATCTGCAGTAGGTGAGGGTGGCTGCTGTTACCAGCCATGGTTTATTGCCTTGACAGAGGGAAAGGGCATTTATTCAGCACCTGGGTGAATGCAATCATGTGAAGGAAACAGCTCTTGGATGCCTGTGTGCCCCTTACAGTGCTCTGGCCATTCCCAAGGTTCTGTCCAGCTTGGGCGGGGGGGGGGGGGGGAACTGAAGCCTGGGATTTTGGAAGCCCAGCAACTCGAGTGCTCCCAGCGCGGTGCCTCTCTGTATTGAGGAAGGTTGTGGGTGTTTATTTGAGGGAAGAGCAGCTCAGCCAAACATCCTGCTTTTAAACTTGACTTTGCAGCAGTCGGAAAGATGCCTGCAGCTATGTTTGTGTGCAGCCTCTGACTGCTCTGCTGAGTGCTTGTCTCCGGGCATGGATGGGATTTGGGATTTGCAGTGAGGGCTTACGAATGGTCTCCCGTGTTTTGGGGTTTCTGATGCATTGGAAGCTGTGTTTGCCTCACGGTGGCTGTTGCAGCGCGAGTCCGTCAGGATGTCCAATGTCAGGCACGGAGCTTCGTGTCTCTCAGGGCTCTGAAAATTGCCCCCATTCCCCAAGGAGAGTATTTGAGCCCTGAGCTTTGAGACAAAAGGCAGTGGGAACTGCCAAGTTGGGGGGGGGGGGGAGGAGGGGATCTTGGTTTTGGGTCAAAACCACTGTGTTTTTTTCCCCTTGTTTCAATCCCAAACACAGCCCTTGCCAGAAACTTGGTTCAGCTTCACCTGCAGTTAGGGATGTATTCATGTTTTGGGAATTGTAAGGAAACCTGAAGCCAGGTGAGTTTGGCTTTAACTGGGATGGGCGCATGGGGCTGGGCACTGCTCACCCCATCCTCTACCACGTTTCTGTGCTGTGGAGAGGAGTGGAACAAGGATGTGCCAAAGGGAAGGTACAAGCAGGACTTAGTTTTGTAGATGTCCGTCTTAGCAACAGGGCTAAAAAAGCATCGATGCTCTGCCTTTTACATTGCCCATCAGAGGAGACTGTGTTGGTGCAGAGACTCTTGTGGCTGGCATGAGTCTGTTCAGCAGCAGCAGCCTGGGTTTGGCCATCACGGGATCCTTCAGACTGCAGGAGAAGGTAGTGGCAGCTCTTTCTTTTAAGTATTGATTTTGAGAGAGCTTGTATGAATTGAGCTTAACTTCACAATCTCCTGCACACCGCAGTATTGTGCTTCTTCAGCCCCTGCTTCCTCTAGGGATTAAATAGTCCATTTAATCTTATATCAGCCTCTTTGATTTTTGCAAAGCTGCAGCATGCAGGTGGTGGCTGTAAGAGCCATCAGGAGATCTCATTTACCTTCTTCAAAGCATGGGGGTGTATTTTGTGTTTGGCAACACTGGAAAATACTCAAGACATCCTTTAGTTACATAGGTGTAGCTGACTGCCACCAATTACACTTCAGGTTTGTGTCTGCAGGTGGAAGGATCCACGGATGTATTTATATTCACAGTCCATTTCCAGCTTGATTTCACTGCCATAGTCATCTAGGAGGGTGACATAAGATTTGAAACCCATAAGATTTGAATTCTCTTAGTGAGATGTTGCTGTTGTGTGTAATAAAGAGCTGATAATTTCGGGAGCCATTTTGATAGTGTCTGGGTAGCAGTTGCCACACTTAGATTAATACAGATACCCATCCCTGAGCTGTTCTAGATACCTAACTGCAGTCAAGAGGGAGAAGGAGCCACTTGTAGGGCACAATTCACCTTCTCTCAAAAGAAACATCTAAAATAGGTCAGATGAGTTGTACCCCAACAGGTTGCATCATTCCCTACTGGGAAGCGCTGCTATGAAGATCTGGCCTTGCTCGCATGGCCCCAGGATGCTGTGATTTATCCTTGTGTCAGCTGAGGCAGTGGAGAGGATTTGGTTGGTTGCAAGGCATGTGAAGAGCTATTTTGAAGAGGGAAATGTGCCACAGTGGCCACTGAAGCAGTGAAGTTCTCTGTGACTTCACAGCGCTGGACTATCTCCGTTGGGTAATAGCGGTCGGGAGCATGAAGTCATGGGCAGAAAATAGCGGCTGTTGTTCTCAGAGTAAAAGTTGAGTTTCTAGTCATCTTCCCCTGGGCTGCTGCCCCTTCCAGCCCTCCCCACAGGAGCCTGCGAGCACATCTCCAGCCCCTTCCTGATTGTTTTTCCAGCTCCATTACACAACGTGCGTTTGTTTGCTTTTGCAGATTGGTCCTGAGCAGTGTCAATAGCTGGAGATGCACAGAAAGGGGAATGGACTTTATTTGGGTTCTCTGTGTGCACAGTGCCAAAATAAACAGAGTTTTATACTGGGACACGCTAACTAAACAGCACAGCGAGCTCGTGGGGAGAGGTTCAGTGGAGTGCAGCAGGGATGGAACCGTCCGGGTAGCCGGAGCGTTGAGCAGGATCGGGATTCATGAAGACAAATGTCCCCTTGGGGCTGCGTTGTTTGTTTAATTTAATGATGGATTTACAGGGAGGTAAGAACATAACGGCACGCGGGGTGCCTTAGACCAGTTACCTCCCGCCTTTGGGAAGCGCATTGTGTTTATCAAGCTCTGTCTTAAATTCTCATTTCTATTTCTTTGCTGTGTTGTCCTGTGATAAAAACCTTTCCAGTGTTTCTACTCTAAATTGTCTCCTGGCAAGTTTATCCCCCTTTATTCTGTGTCTTTCTGTAGTTCCTCATTCCTTTAAGATTTGTAGCATTGGCTGGGAGAGGGTCGGTTAGAGCTTTGAGCATTGTGCTTCATGTTAGACCTTCTCAACAAACTCAGGGAATAGGTGGGCACCTCAAGGTGTGTGGTCTGCCCATGGCTCCATAGTCACATAGGCTTTAATAGTTCAAGAGTTTCAAAGCTTTCCCAGAATCTCATGTCACAGTAATGGCAAGGCAGTGGTTTCTTTGCCATCACTGTAAATTGTGAGCATTAAAATAACCTTGGTGGGATGCTGGGAAACAGGGGATGGCCAAAATACCTGTGGCCAGACCCTTCCATTGGTTACAATTGCGTCATTGGAAGAAAGAATCGCACTCAAGCTTGTTGGAGCTGTTTCATGGTCTGATGGCAGAGCCATGCTCTATGCTCAGATGAGTAAGGCTGACTTCATCACTGACAGCAGAGAGCAGCCCAAGCGTCTCTGAAAGAGACAATTTGAAGGCCCAGGCCAATTTGTGCTCTGAGTTACAGCTGTCTAAATACAACCATGGTGAAGTCAGTTGAGTTTCTTTGAGTTTCTGGTCAATATTTGGAGCAGAACCTGGCTGTCCCTGTGTGCAACATGGAAGAATTTATCTGTAAGAAGAGGAAAATATGATGGTGGTTGGAGAGTAAATGGGGGTTGGAGAATAAGAGTCAGGCTGCTCTGCTCATCATGAGCCTTTACTGACCTGCAAGAACTTTCCCCTTAGAAACCAGGTTGCCTCAAGGAGCCGTGGTCCCTCGCTGAAGGCACTGAGTTAGGACAATAAATAGAAATGAAAAGTGCTTCTAGAAATGTGGGGAATGTGAAAATGTCTAAATGATTTAGGATGAGAAACTTCATTTAAACACTGAATGGAAGAGCGTGCTTTCATCTTTCCACCAGCAGTGTTTGAACTCCTATCCAAGTGTTTTTCTGGACTTTCTATGCACTTCATCATATCCAAGAGAAAGCTTTTCCCTGTAAAGTGAATAAACTTCCAGTTCCCTGTTTCCATTTGTTGTTGCGGCCTCAAACACACCTAAATTATAGTAAAGAAACTGTTTGTGGGGGGAAAAACTGCTCAACATCTTATTTCCTGCAGTCAATAAGAAGACCTGCATGTATTTGAAGAATTTGAGCTGGGAAAGGCCGTGTCAAGCAAATCTCATAAAGCTGCATGGCTTTCCATATGGAAACCACCCTGAATACACGTGTCAGGCAGCACAACATCTTTTTGTTGTAATGCAAGCAGCGACTCACCTGAGAAGTCCATCCCTCCAGAGAGCAGCTGTGGTGGGTGGTTGGCATTGGTTTACTTGCAGTTCCCTGCACTGGTGAGGGATGCAGGTGGTGCCTGTAACGGCTTAGGTTTTGTTTCGAAGCTGCCACGTGGCATTTGGGAATAAAAAGGTTTAATTCTTACAATGGCTGTGTATTAGCGGATGGGTTTGGCTTTAGAGATTTGCCCCTAATCTGACATAAATCTGGTGCTGCATTTCAAAGAGAAGATCTCAGGGCTTCTCTCTCTAATGCCATCCACTAAGCAGTAACTGTGAATAGATTCTTGTAGACACAGTAACAATGGAGTTACCTGTCTTGCAGTGCTCATGTCTCATAACCACCATGCTCCATTTTGGGGTGAGGGAATGGGATCAGCTGAGCGATTATCGCCATAAGATTGTGACCTTAGGGCCCCTTGGGTCCAGCATTAGCACTAGAACTGTCCCTGTTTGTGTTCCCTAAACCGGCTGAGCGTGCGCCGCTGCGCTGGCTCTGATGGGGAGATTTATGCTTCCTAAGTACATTGTAAAAGTTTTGTAAAGTAGCTTAAATATTTACACAATAAGCATTTAAGGAAACAGCTCTGCCTCTAAAGGAGCTGCTGATCCTTTGGGTCCACGAGACCATGGACACGGGAGGTTTTTTCACTGCCTGACCTCCAGGAATTCCTTTTTTTTCACCTCACTGTTTTTAAGCAGACAAACAAATGGAAACTCATACACAGGAACCTATAAATAATGTTAATGACCTGGCTTGTATCCTCAAAAGCCAGGAAATTTAGGAACATGATGGTGAGCTGGCCCTTTGCTCACTGAAGGGTGGAGGGCGTAGCTGGGAGGAGATGGTGGCAAGGACAGCCCGGGTCCTGGGGGTGACATGTGTGTCCCCGCACAGGGAGGCTCAATGGCCATAAAGCCCTGGCAGGAGGCACCTTCCAGAGGTCTGTGCAGCAATTGCATGTGCAAGATCTCACCTCTGTGCAGGGTTTGGTCCTGGACTTGCAGCTTTGGGGGTTTCTGATGTGAGGTTTGGGGGTTCTGGTGGTGGTGACACTGTGGTCAGTGTGGCTGGTTTGATAGAGGTGCTCTTTCTGACATAAGGGGCCTCCAAGACACAAGTAGTCATTAGCGCACAGTGGGGTTTGGGGAGGCATGAGGATCTCCAGCACTTCCATCCTGCCCTTGCAATGACTCTGGTTATCCAGTTCTGCATCCCTACAGCATGCTCATCGCTTCTGGGTGCTGAGATAACGTGTGCCACACAGCACACATGGCTTGGAATGAGCTTTGGCAGCAGGCAGGGATTTCCCTGCTTTGCCTTGCACTTGCCCCAGGACAGCCGCTTTCCTTTGCTCCCATGTTTGATTTTGCAAGGCTCCAGTGGTGCTCTATCTCTAACATGCCTATGAGGTGCCCGTGCAGCTTTTATCTCTTGCTTCATCCAGCACAAGGCTGTGAGCCTGCCTGTTTTTCCAGCCTTCAGAGCTTCTCAATCCTGCTGCAAGAGAGTACAGCCACTGGTGGTGATGAGCTGGGTACATGTGTTGAGGAAGACGCTGACTTCCAGCCATGGGTCCATTGCTTGGTCTTCAAGGAGAGCAACCCAAACCCCTTGGGAAGACCATTCCCTTTCATTTAGGGATGGTTTGGGACGGATGCCCCCTTGGATGGCAATAGGTGAAATCCTCTTTGAGCAGGGAGCAGCAGGGTGGGTGCTCTCCTCCCCACTGGCACCCACCACCCCTTTCTTTGCTCTTCCTGAGGTGCACGAGGGGTAAGGGGGGGGGTGTTTTGGTTTGGTTTGGGTTTTTTTCCTCCTGCTCGCACGGCAAACGGATGTTTAGATCAGAAAGGAAACGGGATCCCTGTTTTCTCAGCTCCTCATGGAGCAAACAGCCCTTCAAAATAACTCCGGTGTCGTAAATGCCAGGAAAAATAGCGAAGGCAAAATGTAAGCAGATAATTGGTCTTTTTGTTAAAGGTCTCCTCCTCAGCTCCAAGGTTGCCTGTTGGACCGGCCGGGTTTAGGTTTTGTTTTGAGGTTTTGTGAGTATTTTCAAAGCAAACAGATCAAGTGTGATCCCAGAGCGCTGCTTCCAGGTGATTTCCCTGCAACAGCAGGGCTTTCCATGGGAAATCTTAATTGCGGTAGTTCTGGAGCTCAAGTATCTATCTATCTATCTGTCTATCTACATATATATATATATATTTATATATATGGACCCCAAGTGCCCAGTGCTGGAGGAGGTGGCCCCAGAGGACGGTGCCCTTTGGGGTGTCCCCGCAGCAGGAGCCCACCCCGCCTGTCCCTGACCTCATCCCCTGTGGGGATGGCTCCTGCAGAGGCTTTTGGCTGGTGCTGTGGGAAGAGCAAGGCCTCCCCACGCAGCCCAGCCCAGCCTGCCTGAGTCACCCAGGGCAGGAAAGGGAAGGAGCTCCGCAGGTTTGGAACACTGGCTGGAAGGGCAGGCGATGCCCTGCCTGCTCCCTGCCTGCGCCCTGCCTGCCCCAGGGGATGCTGAGGGTGGCTGTGCCTCCAGGCTGAGGAGGTGTCCTTGCACCCTGAGCTTGTGCACGTGGTGCCACGACTGCCCTAAAACACCAAAGTCCCAAAGGAAACCTCAAAACCAGCTCCCTGCAGGTGAGCAGGACACGTCCTGTCCCTTCAGGGACTTCTGCTCTAGTGGAAGGTGTCCCTGCCCATGGCAGGGGTTGGAACTGGGTGAGCTTTCAGGTGCCTTCCAACACAAACCATCCTAGGATTCTGTGAGATACCCAAGTAAGGAGCCCAGCTGCTGCCACACAGACCCAGCGGGCACCCATGCAGGACCACACTGCCCACATGGGATGGGGTATGTGCCACCAGCCCTGGCTGGCTACTGGTGTTGTGCAGGGGAGCAGGATGGGTTTGAAATGTGGACAGGGATGAAATGTCGTCTGGGCTGAGCTGTTTCTCAGGCCCGCAGCCATGTTAATCCCAGCTTTGGCTGCTCAGCCTTCAGGCAAAGGCCTTGCTCCCTTTTCCTTGCTTGGAACCATGGGATGCAGATCAAGGGGGGGTAGCTAAGCTCACATGGCTTCACAGACATTGTCACCCATCACTCCCCACCACCATGCAGGGAGCTGGGCGCTCCAGTGGTGAAAAATCCTGGATTTTGCAGGTTTGGTGGATTCAGCACGAAAGATTGAGGGCCAGGAGCAGCTCCCAGGCCTGCTCCATAGGGAAGAGCCCATTAGCATGGTGACTGCAGACACTGAGGTGGGGAGCAGGTACTTTATTTTGAGCGTTATTTTTCATTTGGAAACACAGCCTCTCACCGTCCTGCTGTCACGGTTAAAATAAGGTTTAAATTACAGGGCTGGCTGTGGCTTTTTCCCTTTCTTTCGGAATTTTTGCCAACTTGCAATTTACTTAATAAAATCCTGCTATTTCGTTTAACAGGGATATTTTTTGCAGATGTTGTTTTAACCCAGCTTTATAAAATATGTGAACTGTGCAGTTTCTTTCCTATTTTTAACAATTTAAGGATTCTAGTCTAGAAACTTGACAGAGTTTATAATGTCGATAGCATTGGTTTGTGCCATGCACACACTGGGGTTGGATGAGGAGGCTTCCACATCATTGAATCCCAGACTGATTCAGGTTGGAAGGGACCTTAAAGCTCATCCGGTCCCAGCCCCTGCCACGGGCAGGGACCCCTTCCACTGGAGCAGCTTGCTCCAAGCCCCTGTGTCCAACCTGGCCTTGAGCACTGCCAGGGATGGGGCAGCCACAGCTTCTCTGGGCACCCTGTGCCAGCGCCTCAGCACCCTCACAGGGAACAGCTTCTGCTTGATTTCCAGCTTAAATCTCCCCTGTTTCAGTTTGAACCCATTACCCCATGTCCCATCACTATAGTCCTGACAAAGAGCCCCATCAGAAACGTTGCAATAATGAACAAAAATTGTCCAAAGTGGGAACTTAGCGTTGCTTGTTGCAGCTTGGTGAAGGTGTTTCAGCAAAATCTCTGACTTGGATTTTATGCTCAGTTATTCTTTTTGTGCAGGGGGGTTCTTTGCATCCATGTGGATATTTTATATGTGATATATATAGATACGGAGAGGAGAAACGGGTCTGTTTCAGGCTGCTGACAGGCTGGCTTTTTAATGTCGAATAGCAGGCGTACTTCCCCCCAATATGCTTTAATTTAGTTCTTCAAATCAATTTCCCTTGAGGGGAGGGGAAGAATTTGGTTATTCCTCTCGCAGTGCCCGGCTGTGCAGGTGGGGGGGTGCAGTCTTGAACTCGTTAGCCATAACAAGGTGTTCTCGTGCTCCCTTAATCTCCCTGGCCTTGATTTACAAAGAGCCCGACCTGCTCTCCTTCCCCTTTTCCTCTCCATGGGAAGGTCGTTTGCTTTGGTGCTTCCCTTCAGAGCTGCTTTCCCCTCCCGAAACCTCTCGTGGAGGAGGTGCAGCCACGAGCCCTGCATAGGCCGGTCGTGGAAAGCTTATTTTTAGCTTTAAATTCCAGCTGCCCTCCAAGAGAGATGAGAGCTTGTCCAGGAGAGGTGGGAGGGTTTTTAAGCTGGACCAAGACCCTTCTTGAGCTCGGCTCACACATACCCCAGTTATTTTAGCTGGGATTTATTGAATGAGCATTACTGGAAATCAGGAGACACGGAGCTAATGCTGGCAGCCCCTCTGCTGGGCTCTGTCCACGCTCTAACTCATTAATCCTTTTCTCTTTGAACATCCCAAGTGAAGCTGGAGTATCGGGGTGTCTGGGATTCGTATTAGAGCGGCAGAACAGGATGTATCCCATGGAGTTCTCCGTGTGTTTTGGTATTTTCCTATTTCCACCCCCCCTTTTTTTTTTTTTTAAAGAAACTGTGGTTTTTAGAAATGAAAACAAGTCCTCCTTGGCCAGGAAGGGTAATTAGCATGAGTCACCTCCGCTCTCCATAGGCAAATACAGGGTTAGGAATTCTGTCATCTGGGAGATGACTGTGACGATGTTTTGGGGGACTTTTGGAGGCCACACGTTGCTGCCTCACCCAGCTGCAGTCATGCCTGCAAATGTTGTGGGTTTCATGCAAATCATCCTTTTTCACCCCACATCCCCTGCTCTTCACCCTTGCGCAAATTTCCTTGCTGTTTATCTGCACTTGATTGGATTTAGAGGACTATTCCGAGGAGTGTAAAAACATGAGGTGTGTTTGGTCTTTGGGGTTGATGTGGCCCAGCCTAGCAGATACGCATCCCTGCGCCACATCCCGCTCCTCTGGGTTGCTGATTTGTGGATTTTACAGGAAAAGGGCCAGGAGACCCCTCCTGGTGCATCCCTGGTACATACCACGGCACACAAGGGTTATTGTCCATGGTGTTCATGGTGTAGGTCATCCTCCAAAGCAGAAACCACCAGCACAGCGTCCTCACTGCTTCAACTGGGAATGAGGGACCATCTACAGAGCTTAAATCCTGAGTTGCTTAAGTCATTGTTTAGTCTTTGCTTTAAGTGGGAGTAAGAGCCCATGGATGCTGGCCACGAGCAGTTGTCAGTGGAGTGAGCTGCTTGCTTGGAGTCAGGGCTGGAATAGACCCAGAAAATGTTGACACATAAATACATGAAGCAGCTATGGGGAAATCTGGCGTGTGTGGGTGCACGCACCCCTCTGCACGTCCCTCCCAACCCTGCTGTGCAGACAGGCAAGGAGGGAGGAGGGCAGGAGCCATCCTCATCCTCCCTTTGCGGCAGGACCCCAGACTTGCCTCTGCCTCGCTGGGCTCTTCTCTTCCCAAGATGCTCACACCACACACAGACTCCATCCCCATTGTGCTTAATTCCTCTCCAGCAGAAACCCCAAGACCTCCCCATCCAGGTTTATCCTTTCAGCATGACCAGATTGACTTGCACACCAGAGGGATTGTTTGCTTGCAAAGGCCCCGCTGGCACCCAAAATCCTTTAATTCCCTGTAAAACTTGGGGTAATCCAGCACAAGCTGGATTCCTGAAGCACCTGCAGACAGTGACACTCAGTGGCAACCATGAAGCTGTGGCTCCCTGTCTTGTGGTGCTTCCTCAGGCAGTGAGAGGATGGAGAGAGCTTTATCAGGATATAAAGATCTTGGGCTTTTGCCAGCAAGAACAAAAGCTGAATTTCCATTTCACTCTCAGCTCCTGTCTGCCTCCCATATATGTGTGGGGACTGATAACATGCTAGAAAAAAAACCTTTATTATGGATGTTGGGGGAGAGGGAAGGTATCATTGGGGGGTCAGAGGATGGGTTGGGGTGGGGGACCCACAGCTGGGGTGGGAACCAGCAGGGATTTGGGGTGAAAGGCCGTGATATTTGCTCTCCCAGAGGTCCCAGGCTGGGGTCTCATGGCTGCCCAGTGCGGGACTCTGCAGCCTGTTGGCCAGGAAGGAGCAAAGCTCATTCCCAGCCCATACAAAGAAAAACATTTGATGGGCTCCTGCCCGTGGCCTGCAGGGAGCCTCCCCAGCCTGGCACCCCTCCTGTTTTCCAGGTTGGTGATAGTTTCCTACAGCTTTCTCGGTCCTTGATACATGCAGTGGTATTGGCATCGAGCCGACAGACATCTGCCTCCAGCTCCCTCGTCTCAAGGATGCTGTTGGTGGCTGTGCGGTGGCCTTGGGTTTTTTCAGCCTGCTCACTGCTTCTCACGTCATCTTCCTCCGCTCTGAAACCCCACGGCTTGTTCTCAGCCGTAAATCCATCGAGGTGTGATAGCAGGGTGAGGCTGGCTTCTTCAGGCTCACTCCGGAGGGAACAGCTTGGGCTGGAGCGCCATGGCAGGCTCTTAAAATCTACCCGGCGGTGACGTTTTATGTGGCATTGCTTTGATTTTCCTCCCTGGGAAGCATCTCTGATAATAAAACTGCAGAAGCACAGCAAAGCTGCTCCAGTCGCTTTGTTTCCCATGTCCTGTGCGAGCTCTTAAACCCAAAGTTTCCAGCTCTGCAGGCGGGTGTTGCATGACCAGCCTGGGACATCTGAAGGAGGCCTCGCGTAGGGGAACCACTGAGTATTTGCCTTCTGGAAATGGCAAGATTTGGTTGTTTCTGGAGGAAGCTGAGCTGTAATTTGGGGTTGGGTCTGTGCTGAGAGCAGTGTGAGTAAGTGATGGTGTGCTGCCTGGCTGGGTGGCCTTTGCAGGACAGCCCTTTTTGTTTGGAGGTGCTCAATGCCCTTGTGTCTTCTAAGAATGGGAGGAAAAAAGGCCTTTTTTTGTTTGTTAATCTGCTTTTCTCCAGAGCAGGTGTCAGTGTTGAGCATCCTGTGCTGAGTTAGTGATCCTTAGTGGGAGTGATCCTTAGTGGGAGTATGGAGGCACAAGCATCCTCAGGAGCATCTCTGCAGTCACCTTGGCAGTGTCCTCACCAACTCAGGGTTTGGCTTCCCAAAAGAGCTCCCACCACTCCAGCAGAAAACTCTGGTGTGAAGCAGGCAGGGAATTGGTTTGGTTACAGCCTGGGCCTCACACATTTGTACCATCACCCTCCAGTAAACGCAATTCCCAGGCTTAGCTAAGAGCCAAGTCCAGCACCCAACATGCTGTGCCCAAGAGGCGTGATGGAGGTGGAAGGTGGTGTTATTCCTGTTTCTCTTCAGAGGGACCTGCTAATTAGTTTCTGCTTTTAAAGTGCTTTGAAGCGCTCAGCCGAAACTTCTCAAGGAGTGAAAACTATTATTAATTCATCCCATTTTCCAGAGTCTCTCTGGATGCTCCAGAGATGCCGCAGCTCTGGTCATGGAGCAGATTAGTTCCCTCCCCGAGGGCATTTGTGAGAGCACCTAAAATTGCTCTGCAAAGCCAAAGCACTGGGAAAGGCAGAAGGGAGCTGAGGAGGTCCCTTGGGATTTGGCCCCCCAGCCCAAGTGGGATGCGGTTGGCGTAGCTGGGATTGCAGCGGGAGGCCCCTGGATTAATTAATCGGGAGGGCTGGCGCGGCGCCAGGCGGGAGTGTTGGACGTTGCGGCGGAGGCTGAAAGGGAAGCCTGCCATGCAGTGATTTATGGGGTGATTTCTCCCGAATTCTCCGCGTTTTTCAGGCTCTGGGAGGGGGAGGAAAGGGATTGCGTGCGTGGTTGGTTGGAGGAGCTGAAAACATGCGAGTTCTCAACCTCAATATGGAAAAAAAGGGATTTTTTCTCCCTATTTTCCATGTCCCCGCATCCCCTAACGCCACAGTCCTGCCTTCCTGAGGACGCCTGGGGAATGAGCCTTCTCCCCTCCAGATGTAGTCGGTGCTTTGCCCATTTGGCAGTGGGAGACAGAGATAAAAGCGAACCCCAACTAGACGATGCTCAAGTGATTGTCAGCAAACCTCTTGATTTTACAGAGAATCACTTAGCGGGGACCTTCCCACCGCATTATCCCCCATGTCTTCCACCACCTCCTTTCTCTCCCCATTTTTGGGGCTGGTTGGGGCACCCACATCCACGCAGCAGGGGACCCTCCAAGCAGACCCTGGGATGTTGCCGGGTTTGGACTTACCCAGGGCTGGTTTCCAACAGTGGAGAAGTCTCAGCCAAATTGTGGTTGATGACAGGTCTGGTGCTTTCGGAGCTGGCAGCCAAGGGAGGTGATTACGTTTTGGGCTCCTTTTGAAGATGTATTTACATTGTTGTGTTAACTTTTACATGCCAGGTATAAAGCAGTTACATGCACAGCCCAGGAACTTAAAAGCGATGAATGTGCCTGTGAAAGCAAGAGAAGCTGAGATTACGTGCAGACTGTTCAACGCAAGGAAAACCCAACCAAAAAGTCACCTAAACCTCTGAAAACATCGGCCTTTAGAATAACCTGAGTAGGGCTTTTCCAGTGTTTTACTCTCTAGGACTTTTCACCCTTGGCTGAAAAGACCTTTGTAAAGCACACAGGGGAGCTGGGGGGAAAAAAGGGTAAAATACCTTAAACCCCTGTTCTGGTCTGTGTGTTTAATGGCCAGAGAAAGTACTTTAGAAACAAACTCCTTGAGTTTAGCTTGAAAATAAGCTTGCTGCTGATGACTTACAAATTTCCGGGCAGGACTAAACATGGCATGTGTTTTGCTTTGAAGGATATAAAAGAAATGAGCATGAGCTGATGATTTAGCAGAGTGGTTTCTTTTATGCAGAGAAAATTGTTTTCATCCTAATTCTTGGCATTGGCTCTTGTCCTGTGTTGCTTTTGTTTCTTGGGCTGCCATGGAAATGTCCCCCTTTCCCCCCAGGCCTCTCCATGCACCTCGTCCACCGGCTCTGTTGCCCATCAGACCCTTTTTGGAGTAATTTAATTAATTAACCCAGCACAAGTTTTCTTCTGAGTTAATCATCGACTGAGTTAACAAATGAAACGGGCTCACAGAGCCCTCCAGAGCTCTGCTCCAAGGTTAAGGCTGGAGGAGAAGGAGGAAGATGCCTCTTCCATGGTGGATACATGGCAGCGAGGGCTCTTTTTGGCTCTTTGTGGTGCTTGCTTTGGTGTTGGCTCTTGCCAGATGAAAGAGCTGAACTCCTTGGCTGCCCGACAGCCACATCCGATGTGAGGAACGTGCCAGGAGACATGCTGGGGTTGGAGGAGTTGGGACCCAGCCACCACAGCGGTGACACCAGGTTAATTGTAGTAGGAAATCACACTCCTGTCATTGAGGGATGAATCTTTATGTCTCTCTCAGCAGAGCAAAACAGAAGTCTGGGGGGGAGTTTGATGCTCTGCAGCATGGGGAAGGTCTACACCAAGTAGTGGGGAAAGGGGACTAAACTGTCTGTCCTCATTAGGATTTTCCGCTGACTTTCACTGGCGGGCTGCATGGAGAACCTCCTGCCTCCATCTGATGTCTCCAGGGCCACCACAGGATGGCCTCCTTCGTTCCTTTGCTGGTGGGTTTGGGATGTCACCTTAAGTATCTATGTTGGAGCCATTGTTGGCGTGTTACCATGGGCTGACAAAGCAGCTGCTGGCCAAGACGGGGCTCACCAACGGGTGCAACTCTTCCAAGGGTGGGAAGATGCCTTCAAAGTCCCACCCCACTGCTCCCAATGGGGGTGGACAGACAAATGGTGTCCAGTTTGTGGCCATGTGTCCCCAGGACATCTCACAGAGGCAATGTTCAGCTTCTCCCCTGTCTGAAAGGAGAGGGTCTCGTGCTTGGGTGGATGCCATAGATGCTGGTTGCAGAGTGGGGCTCTTGGGGAAGGGGAGGACTGCAGTGATGCATTCCAGCTGAAACTTGTACAGCAGAGGTATTTTAAGTGTATTGGCTTAAGGAAAACGGTTGTGAGCTTTGCTGGGGCAGATTGACAATTAATTTCTTCTTTCTTACAGGGCCATAAAAATTCCATTTCTGCTGTGGAAAGCTTTAACCCCTTCCTTCCCCTGGAGCTTGTTCCTAAGGGTGTTTGTGGGGGATTATTTTAACTGATGACTCCCCCATGAACTGTGAAAAGATCTGGGGGAAACCTGTGTGTTCTTTGCGCTGGGCTTTTTATCTGGACCTTGTTCATGGTGACCTGTGTGTGGCTATAACCATCCTGCTTCCATGCTCTGTGTGTTCAGTAGTGTAAGCATGCATCTGTGCTGTGGCAGAGGGGAGAAAAAAGGCTTGACGATGGATCTGTAAAGTCTAAAGTGGAACAAAACCGAATGGAAAGACGCTGGTCATTGGGAAATGATGTAAGTGAGCTCCAGGGCTGGAGAAGCATTAGGCTGACCTGTGACGCAGGAGTACAGGAGGGTGGGACATGAAAATGGGGTGTGAGGACACTTTGAACATCCCACTTCATCTCTTCAGGTGCCCAGGTGTGCATTCGAGACCCCATTACATTTGGAGAGAGCATTTTGATATTTTACATGCATGGTCTCCCCTGTGGGCACCTCTTCAGTGTGTTTTGAAACCCTGTGAGTGCGGTTTGGGGTTGGGGGGAGCTGGCAGCACCCGTTCCTCATGGGAGGCTCTGCTTGGAAAACCAGCACCGTGCCTCCTGTGACTGTTCCGTCAGGAATCTGTGCAAAACTGGGACTATTCCTCAAAGCACTGCAGCAAACATCCCTTCTCACCCTCGTTTTACACAGCAAGATCTTACTTGCAGCCCTATATTGTGGGGGCCATTTGACCTGCTGGGAGGGAGTTTGGTGGCTTTGGAAGAGCCAAAGCATGAATCAGAGATATTTCATGTGTTTTGTGATCTGCCCATGTTTTCCATCCTGCTTTTGTAAGTGCGACATCAAGCAGTGGGACTGGGCAGCATTTTGTTGTGGAAAAAAGCATCTTTCTTTTCTCTTTTAATGCACTGCTTTGAACTTCACTGGCACAAAACGCTGTCAAGTCACAAAGAAGCTAAAACCTCAAGTTATTTTCTTTACCTCCACACTCTGCAGTGCTGCTAACGCCTCGAGGGTTTACAGTATTTGCTCTTTGCATTGATTCCCGTAGCCGGATTCCTTCTGCCTGAGCCATGTGAGACTCTTTTCCCATTAAGTTCTGGTTTTGATTCCCCGGCTTGCCTCCCTATCTTGTTTTTTTATCTTAAATTGTTTGAATTTCCTCTTGGATGTGTCTGCTGCAAGGCATCAGCAGAGGAAAGGGCGACTTGGAGGAGAGAGTAAACAAGAGCCAGAGTTTCAGCCCGTCCATCTGATCAATAAAGGTGGCTTTGATGGAAGAGATAGCCCTGACGCCAGCCTAAATGTAGCTGTTAGAAGTTGTAGCTGCCTACAATGATAGTTGTTAAAAATGCCTCATATAGCATCGAGGGAGGCACTGCAGGGCTCAAATATTTTGCTTTCTTCAAACAGAAAGCCAGCGAGCTGCCTCTGTTCCAGCAGAAAAGGGGGGGGGGGGGGGGGGGGAAGGAAAGATGAAAAAGAAAAAAGCAGATTTTCTTGCCTGTGCATAAAGGGCAGCATGGAAAAAGAGGAGGGGAAAAGGGAATATTTATTTAAAAGGCAGAGGACATGCTTTTCTGCTGGCCGCCCCTGCTGTCTGCTGAGTGGTAGTGGCTAATAGCTGGAGGCAAAACTAATACTTGGCAGGGGATAAGACACAGCGCAGGCCCCCCTGTATGAGGGCCTTGGTGAAGTGCTTGCTCTGTGTCAGGGCTGCGAGATGAGTTCATCTGCTCAGGATTTGCTTGAGTGCACTGGGAGATAAAAGACGTCAAAAGAGCCCACCGCAGTGCAGGGAGTGCGAGCCCCTGGATGGGGCTGGGGAGAAGAGGGACCTGCCCCAAGGCTTTTCAGAGAAGCCTTTTAACCGTCTCCTCTCAGGGTGTTTTATTTGCCTGCGTGCCATGAGCAGGTTGCTTTTGCAGGTGGTGCAGGGCTTTTAAAGCCTTTCTTCACCCCTGGCCAGGAAGAGAGGGGTGGAAAGGAAACTTTTAGCTTCTTGATGTGCAGTTAGCTAAAACTCACATCCTCACCCGTGTGAAGGAGCACAGGCCATCTCCAGGCGTGCTTTGAGCTGGCAGAGCTGTCAGTGCCAGGCAGGAGCTGTGACGGGGTGACAGAGATGAGAAGCACATTGGCAGGGGGGATTTCACCCTCCAGGACGCATGCATGGATGGGTGCACTGAAGCTCCTGCCATAAAGTGCATGGAAATGATTTTAATAAGACCATTTCAGGCGCATGAAAACAGGAGGTGTAAAAAAAACCTTTCCCCTGCTTGCAGCATGTGTGTAGATTGATGATTTTGCCTAAATATTGGCCAGTTCCTGGCAAGCAGAGATGGTGGCACCTACAGCGAGATGTTCTGGTAGAACAGACACTGGTTTCCCACTGCTTTGCTTTCCCCTGCTAGGTATCTTTAATTTGCAGTAAACCATAGGAAACACCTATTTAAATGTTTATTGCTGCCTGTTCCCTTGATGAATTCAGCTGATGGGCAAACTGGAGTTTTGAAGTTGTCCCATTCTTGGTCTGTGAGGGAAACACAGGGGCCGAGTGGTAGTTTCTAAAAGCGGTAATAACAAAACCAACTCACCTAATGGGCATGCAGGGCTTTGTGGAGGTTGGAGGTTAAACAGATGCAGAGCTCAGTAATTGCTACCAGCCTCTAGGCCTGGGAGATGAAAAGCTTTGAGCTTGTCTGTAACCCCCCAGCATCACTTGAGTGAGACAGCAGCAACATCTAGCATTTGAGAAGAGTTATGGAAAGGCATGGGGGGGGCGTCTCAACTGTATGGTGTCCCAGGGGAAAGATGACTATGGAAAGTGGGCACTGTGGAGGGTGGATCTGCAGGTGAAGCTCAGATCCTCTTCTTTATGCTGTTATTGGTGAACTACAGCTTGTTTTACCTCTTCAAAAAAAATCTGGAGCTATTTGCTGTAGGGCATTTCAAAGAGCAAAGAGGTTCTGAAGCTTTTCATCACCAGTATCATCAAGTTGCTGTTCTTAGTGGAGAGCTTAGTGCACCATATTAGCACTAGGCAGCTGGGAAGGCGGTTCTAACCCAGAATTACATTTGAACCTTCTCTTCCTTCCTTAAAACTTCATGTTCACATGGTTGGTGCGTTGTAAGGCATCATGAGGTACTTCAGGAAGAGTCAAGTCCAGTCGTCAGTATTTAATAATGTGCTTGGGTACAGCATGTCCCTCATGCATTTGCCAATGAAGTCATTACCCTTTTGAAGCAACTTGGGTTGTTTGTTTAACGTCTGGTTATCCAGATGCCAGAGGGTCATTTGAGATGGCAAAGGAAGTACAGTTATTGGCCCAAGAACAAGAATGGGGAAAAACATTTGGTTTTGCTGATTTTGTCATTAGCCAAGTGCAGTGTTAGGATGCTCTTATTATAGTGACTCTGAGTGGCTTCCACCAGGGATGGCTCAGAAGCACAGAGACACAAAGACCCTGCGGTGCCACTGGGACATGGTGGAGTGTCCTACCCTGCTGCAAGGGCTGTGGTGGGACAAGGCCTGGTCCTTGAGGGTAGGTAACACAAAGTTTGGCTCACCTGGCTCTGGGATGCTGCTCTGACCAAGGGTATTCAGTGATATCCCTGCTGTGCAGTGCCACTAACTCTGAATTTAAGGGGTGCATCTCACCCCTCTCTCAGTTGTGCTCATCGGGGCTTTCCCCATGCCTTTAGGTAGCCCTGGACATTACCTCCAGTATTAAGGGGCATGAGCTGTTGGCTCACTCCTTCATATAGGATTGCCATAAATGAGGGAAATGGGGTTTCTTTTCCCAGCGGGGTTTGCTGTGGGGTTTCTTTCCTAGTTCTGGATAAAATGTGCATCAAACTGAAAAGAGGCTATTGATGGCTGTGCTGGGTCCTAAAATTCTTTTAACAGAAGATGGAGGAGAAAGAGGCCAATCTGAAATGTCTGGTTTGGACCTGTGATGGGTGAAGGGGTCAGTGCAAGACGATGAGCATTGCCCATGGCAAAGGGCCTCCCTGCTTGCCCAGTTACCTCCCTTCCCCCCATCTCCCTCCCCTTAAATTTGTATAGTTACAACTCAAGTTAAACTCTAACAAAGCCACTTGATTCAAAGGTCGTTAATGGGGAGGAGAGCCCATTCCCCTCGGGGTAATTTGAGCCTGAAAAGAACCAGGGCTGTAGGGCAGTGCTTGAAATCCGGTGTGTCAATAGGGTCTGTGAAGCAAAATAATGGCATCACCCCGCGTGTGAGTTAATCAGACGTGATGGCACGAAGGCAGAGGGGTCAGCGGGCTGCGGGCGCCTGATACACTGTCAGGGAGCTTAATGCTGGGCATGGAGCAGGGCTGGCTTGAAGCAGAGCTCCTTGCTTGAAATCCCAGGGTTGTTTTTGGTTAACCAGTGTAGTAGGAGAGGGAATGATGTTCAGTAAGGGGTTAATTCACCCTCTTTGGGGCTCTTTCAGGGCTGAGAGTTCCCATCTTCCTTCTGGAGGCATCATAAATTCTGGAGGCATCATAAATTAAACAGATTTCTGGCAGTCTCTGTCCCTCCTGTCTTCCTTGAATGTAATTCTTACAAAGAAGAGATGTTTCTCATTGTTCTGGAAAGATTTCCAGTGGCTTTGTAGTAGGACATGCATAGTTTGCATCAACTACTCCCCCTTGGCATGAAACGCTTCCTCAGATTTCATGTTCCCCGTGGGAACATCAGCATTGCTGTCAAAGAATATTACATAGCAGAGATAAGTGTCAGGTCAGTCATCCAAGCACTTCATGGACATCCCCTGTGTTTCAGCTCAATGAAATGGCCTTTGAGAATGGGGGTACACCACCACAGCAGTGCTGGAGGAGCTTGGGAACCCGCTAAGCTCAAGGGTGGCTGAGTTGCAGTGGTACAGCATCCATGCCAGCTCTTGGTGGTAGGAATTCGCATATCTTGAGCACACAGGGTCCAAGCTGCTGGACATGGGATTGAGCATTAAGTTAGAGAAAGATGGGTTTAGCTCTGTGAGAGCTGGCCCGTTGGGTCACCAGCCTTGGCTTGAGCTTTGTTTCTTGGTGGCATTTAATGTAATTGAAGACAAGCTTTGGGTTGAAGATGGGCTTTGTGTTGAACGCAGGTTTAGTTCCCATGAGAGCAAAGCTGACGGGTGGGAAGAGCCGTTTGCTTCCCCTCCTTACTTGTTTTCTCCCAGGAGGCCACAGCAAGCCCTGACTGTTCCTCTCCTTTCCCCCACAGATGCCAGTACGTCGCCCGATGCCGTGAAGAGGAGCCATTGGTGCAACGTGGCCTATTGGGAGCACCGGACGCGCGTCGGCCGCCTCTACACAGTGTACGAACAATCTGTCAGTATATTTTATGACCTACCTCAAGGAAACGGCTTCTGCCTCGGACAGCTAAACCTGGAAAACAGGAGCGAGACTGTGAGAAGGACTCGAAGTAAAATCGGCTACGGGATTTTACTCAGCAAAGAACCGGACGGTGTGTGGGCTTACAACCGCAGCGAGCACCCCATCTTCGTCAACTCCCCGACACTGGACATCCCCAACTGTAGGACTTTGATTGTGCGCAAGGTGATGCCGGGTTACTCCATCAAGGTGTTTGACTACGAGAAGTCCTGCCTCTTGCAGCACACGGCTGATCTGGATTACACGGACGGGCCCTACGACCCCAACAGCGTGAGGATCAGCTTCGCCAAAGGCTGGGGGCCGTGTTACTCCAGACAGTTCATCACGTCGTGTCCGTGTTGGCTGGAGATTTTACTCAGTAACAATCGATAACAGTCAGCCTTTGACGAAAGGAAACTAGAGAGAAAAAAAAAAAGACACAGACTATCCCAAATATCATCTACCTAGATTTAATATAAAGTTTTATATATTATATGAAAATATATATTATACTTGTAATTATGGAGTCATTTTTACAATGTAATTATTTATGTATGGTGCAATGTGTATATGGACAAAAACCAGAAAATGCACTTTGGCTTATATAATTCTTTCAATACAGATTTTTTTTTTTTTTTTAAGAAAAAAAAAGAAAAAAAAGGAGAAAAATTATACAGCAAAAATAGGAGAAAGCCCTAATTTTGATGTATGGTTTTTTGAAATACTAATATTAATACCCAGGCAAAAAGCTAATACCAGTCACTCATTGATAATAAAGTATTCGCATTATGGGGGGGGGTTAATTGTCTTTTTTTGTGCCCCCCCCCAATCCATCCTCAGTTGAAGCCTGCAGCAGTGTCTGCTCAGGCACTCTGCAGTCAATGGGAGGTTCCAGAGGGGCAACCACTGTCTTCCATCTCAGCCAGCACCCTTAGAAAACAATACATGGGTTGCTGGAAGGCTGTAGTTGTGTCCAAGAGGAGGGTAAATGAGGACAGTTTGAGAGCCAGGGAGCAAATGGAGGTGGTGAGAGGAAAATCCCCTGTAGCTGTTCTTGCTCAGGGCTCTGTGATCTCTCTGATAACACAAAACATGATGGGAACATCACGAAGATAAGCGTGCATGTTTGTGTTTGTTCACATTAATGGTTATCGCTGCAAATCAATGGTTATCAGCCCTGGTGGGCAGAGCAGAATAGACCAAAGGCTGCCCAGTAGGGCCAGTTTGTTGTATAAGCCTTGCACAGGGGTTGTCTGTGAGTCTGGAATGGCCCAGACGTGTTTGATGGCTGAGAAACAAGTGGTGGGTTTGGACAACTCATGGTTGGGTGGATCCTCAGTTGGAGACACCATAGAGCGGCCTGAATTTTGGGAACCTCTCCAGTAACTTGAAATAAGGCAGAGCCAGATGAGTGTGTGCAGGTTTGTCCTGTAGATCTCCTGGTCTGTCCTCCAGGCAATAAACTGATAGAGAAGTGTTTGGGAAGAACATACTTGCTCTGAGGAGCAGTTGAAGCCAGAAGAAGTCCTGGTCAAACAAGCTTGTCTGGGCTGATTTACTCTCTCTGGAAAGCCTGGATAAAATCAGGCACTTTGCTGACTTCTGCATGAGCATCTGCTGTCAGCACTGTAGCTACCCATGGGCAGGTTGGACATTGTCTGGCCTCACTTGGTTAGTAGAGTTATTTATTGCCAGTGACTAGTGTTGCCAACACTTAGAACTGGATAGGAAGTCCCTGTGCATTGATTTTCCTGCAGTCCCTGCCTCTGGAGCCTGGTGACTGCAGAAGCTCCTCAGCTTCCAGTGTTAACAGGGGATGTTTTTGCAGAGGAAAACATGCAAAGAGACTTCCTCCCTGGCTCAAAACTCAGGGTAAAGCAGGACATAAACTTACTATGAAAAAGCCCTCCTGATACATGTCTGGGTCATGCCTTTTGCAGCTGGACTTGCGTGTTACTACACCAGCCGCGACAGGGAAAGTGGGAACCACATCCCCTTATGGAAGGGAACTGCATCCCACCAGGGAAACGGGCAGACCTGGGATGGGCGCTGGGAGCAGGGAATGTCGCAGTGTCATTTTTCCAATGACAGCCGTACTTGATGTTTAATTGGGACCACGTTGGCTGAATTCATGCAGCATCGGTATTAATACTTGACATCATTCTTCCTTGTTTGTGTTACAGCCATTGTTGTCAGGGAACAGCGTCAAAACATGTCAGTATCGTTTAAAGCCATCTTTCAAGAGCTTTGCAGGGGTTTGTTATCCCCTTTGGCTTGGTTTTGGTGTGTCCTGCCGTAGCACCTGCACCACTCAGCTGTGGCACTCGCATGCAGTCGCTCAAGGGGCCTTTTTGTATGGTTTGGCCTTTTTGAAGGAGGTTTTTGTTAACACCATGATCATTTTAACGGGGAAGAACCAGACACAAGCCAGGTTGCTTCTCCTGTTCCCTTTTCTCCTTCCCAGCGTTTCCCATCGTCACCCAGAAGGTTTTCCATTCACATGCCGAGCTGGCTGCTGCCTTCCTCCCTGTCCTTACATGCACACACACATGCAGCAGTGCCATCTTTTTCCACTCTATGGGCTTCTTCCAAAGCCCAAACCAAATCAGCACCAAGGATGGCCATTGTTATTCCCCTCTGTCACCCCCAGAAGCTGTTGTTCACATGCCATTGACCTTCCCTAACTTGACTTTGCATTTGAATTCAGTTCCATTCCAGGTTAGCATCAGCAAAAGCCCTTCTGTGGGCTGAAATTCAGAGGTAACTTTATGGTTTCCCTCGTGCAGTCTAGTGATTGTGCTTAATTTTTCTTCTTTATTACTCATGCCCTTCCCCAGGAATAAATCTGGGTTTATTTCAGTTGACAGCAAAGGCTTTAAAGGGAATAAAAGAGGGATTTTGTGGTGAGGCAATGAAATAAGACATCTTCTTTTCCATTCTGTTTCCCTTTAATACTTCACTGTAACCACCCAAACTTCGGACCCTCTAAAGAAGCTTTAGGGCTATTGAACTCCACACCGGACCCTCACAAGGCTCAGCTCAGGCCCTCCCCGTGGGATCCCCACACACCGGGTTTGACGCTGGGGGCCCCGAGTCTCGCTATGGGTGGAGGGTGGGTGCATAGGGAGGGGCACCCATGTCCCTGCCCAGGCGGTCGCCATTTGCTGATGGCCTCATGAGCCTCACCTGTGCCCACAGCACAGCTGCCGCTCTTTGCTCACCTCAGAGGGAAACAAGATGGCCGCCGCCCTCAGCGCCTGGGATCTTCTGTGAGCGGTTTCTTCTCTTTTCTGGAATATTCCTGGCTTTCCAGCACTCAAGGTAAGTGGCATGTTGTCTGTTTTCATTCTACTCTATATGGGGTTGAACCATTTTAAGGTTAGAAATGAAAGCAGGATGGTGTTGGTGTGTTTCCGTTTGGCCTGTCCTCAGTCTGAGCTCATGATGCTGTTCTGGGTGCCCCAGTGCTGAGGTGCTGTAAGGTTTTGAGTGATTGCTTTTGAGCTGGTTTAGCTTTGTTCAGGGCAGGTTGTTGGATCACCAGTGTGGCTACATTATCACCGAGTTCTTTTTTGGAGGGAGTTCTTGGGCAGTGCAGCCGGAAGAGCTTGTTTTCCTTGTACACCCACTGCGCTGCCACAGAGGGTCGAGCGCTGAGGTAAAGGAGCTGGGAGCAGCATGGTAGGAGCCCTGCATTGGCAGAGGAGACAGGGACAGCAAATCCCTCAGGAAACATCACTTTCCACCTGTGCTGAAGGGCTTCAGCAGTGCTCTGGCCTTGGAGTTTGCTTGCATTTGTCAGTTACTTGCATAGGGAGGTCGGGGCTTGGTTGTATGGTGGTGCCTTGGCTGATCTTAAGCTGGTGAGTCTCACCCACGCCCCCCCCAAGGCAGTGACTCCTGCTCAGGTGGAGCTGCCCCAGACCACAGCCCTCAGGCCTCCTTGTTAAGGAGGAGTAAGATCTTGATCCTGTAGAAGAGTTGAATGGTCTGACTCACCCCGGCTGCTTTATGGCTCATCTGGGGAGGTGGTGGAGCACAGGTGTTCTGAGGTGTTAGTCAGGCAGCAAAAACGCACTGGCAGAGGCATCAGCTGGTTCTCTTGGTGTTATGGGTGAAGCCAGGGAGTTCAAGTCTTCATAAAATCAATGCGTAGTCTGATTCTGACTTCCCTATGCCAAATACACCTGAGTTCTGCTCAGGTGGAAGTCCTGAACTGGTAATTCTAGTGTAGGACCTGAGTGTGGGCTTTGATTTGTGGAGTGTGTTTGTTTGATAAGATCCTCTTAATTTGAGTGTTGTATTTTAAACCTGACCAGTAGGCTGATGAGAAGCAGCTAGTTGTTGCTGGTAGGTCCCAGGGGCTGCTGCTTATCTTGTGAGATGTTCATCATCCCTGTCCCTGACATTCATTGCTACTATGACTGAGAAATACCTTTTACAAGCCAGAACAGAAATGAATGCTAAAAGGAACCATGTTCCCCTCTTAGAAAGAGAGGCTAAGACCCCTTTGTGGCACAGGTTTTGCCACAGTTCTACAGGGTCTGTCAGTCCAACAGCGCTTATCAGGGTTTTCTCTGCAGTAGGTATGTGGGGGACTTGTTCAGTGTGTAGTTAAAATCTGAATGTTGTGTTGTCTATGCATGCGCTAGCAAGGAAAAAGAGAAAAATCTCTGTTGGTGCAGAGGAATGAGCTGGAGGTTTGTCTTGGGGTGTGATGCTGCCTGACTTTATGGTCTTTATAAGTCATGGAACATCTCCAGCTCTTTGGGTTGTGGATTAGTGTTTTTAACAGAGCAGCAGAGTTGCTGAAGTGCTCATACAGGTACCTGCACTTCGCAAAACTCCAGTGGGTCCTGTAGGCTTAGGGTTTCTGCCTCCTCTGGGATGTAGCATGGTCCTGGATCAGGATGAAGCAGCACGTGACCAGAGCTGCTGCTCTCCTGTGCCTTTGAGGGACATGAAATGAGTGTCAGGAGCCAGAAGGTGGTTGGTTTGTTTTGACAAATGCCAGGACAGAAATCAAATGTTTCATCCTGGGTAAATGGCCCTGTGGAGCACGCCAACTTCAGGATGGGGCTGTGTGCTGCTTTGGGATTTGAGCTGTTGCATTTGTTGAGTGGGGCTGGTTTTAACCTCAGTTTTCCAAGAAACTGGCTGTGGAGCTGTGCTGGGGAGCCAGATACTGATGCCTCCACTCCACTGTATCCCTCCTGTCCCTTGTCCAAGCTGTCTGGGAGCAGAAGCTGCCTCATGGGTGAACATGAATCTGGTCTGACAGTAGTTGGCCAGCATGGATCACAGCTTCCTTGGAAAGCAAACTTCTTTTCCCCTCACTGGAGGTGGAATGGGCTGCTCAATCTGGCTGAAGAGAGGAGTGCTGGGGTAGCATGGCATTGCAGTGGGGTCCACAGCATCGCTTGGTGCTGGGTGACATCCTAGGGCTGGTCACTGTGGCCACTGTCCCAGCACCCAAGACTGGGTGCAGGAGTGGGATGCAGTGGTTAACTGTGGAGCATGCAGAGTTATTTCCTGTAAATAACTCGTGCTTTCCTCAGAGGTCTTATTTTCTGTTTGGTGTGTGACGGAGCATTGCTTGCTGCTTTGTGGATAATCCTTTCTCTATCCCTGATTTATGTATGTGCTGGTGCGATGCACAAAGTAGCATCTGTACTATAGACACTGTGGGAACAACCCAGAATTGCTTAGAAACTCGACTGGCTTACAATTATATTGGATTCTATTAAATTAAAACACATAGCACATATATTACACAATAAACCACAGCTATTTCATGGATCAAATTAAGTTTTATTTGGGCAAATTACAACCTTTCTTACAGTTGGGCCTTTGTGAAACCATTCCTTTTTAATAAAAGCAGGCATTTTTGGCCAATGCTCTTAAAGTGTGCATTCCCAGTAATTGCATAGACTGTTGCTATTCTTCCTGGGATATATGTGGCTAATTATCTCCTCCTATTTAGGATAGGTTCAAATGAGCAGTATCTTCCCTTTCCTCCTCCCCCACGTCTCCCTTCTGTGGAATTTCTTATTGCTTTCCATTTTTATTAGCTTGGCTATGGAAGTCGGCAGGAAAAAAAAACCCTTCTTATTAAAAGGAGAGCCTTTCCCGGAATTTCTTGGGGAAATGTGAGTCTTGCAGCTGCCCTCCAGCCCTGGCTTGGGAGAACATGGGATTGGGGGATAGAGATAGAAAAAAACTGCTGAGAAGCAAGATGGGACCTGGTGTGTTTGGGGCTGTTGGTGGGCATCCTTGTTGTGGATGCTGGTAGTGAGGCAAAGCTCTGGGGGTAATAAAGGCATTTCTTGAAGAGGAGGGGGCTTGAGAAGCTCCAGACGCTATAGGATTGGATTTTCCTGCTTGTCTGAGAAGATGCAGACTCTGCTCATAGGTTTTAAGGCTGGGACATCTCTTGTAGCTCCTTATTTCATAACCATCTTGTTTCTGCTGCAGCCTCTTCCCGCACAGGGACAAAAGGGGTGTGGAGACAGCATGCCAGACCCCATGGAATGTCTTTTGCAATTGCTCATCCTCACGCAGCTTTTGTTAAAAACGAAATAAATGGCTCGGAAATGGCAGGACTGGACAGACAGGGTGGCTCGCTCCCACGTTTCCTTAGGAAACTTGGTTAAAGAATAAGCCCCACTGGCTACTCTCTCCTTCTCAGAAGCATTATTCCACTGTTTTTCCTGCTTCTTGCTTTTTGCTTGCTGGCAGGCTGGGATTAGAGCTACCAATTTTATGCTGGGTATAATTTTTCCCACAATATTTTCAACCTGGACCAGGAAACAGTAAATGTCCAAAGCCCAGAATTCCTTTGGTAACATCAGTATGATTTTTTTTTTTTTTACACCACCGAGATGGAGATCCACAGCAGAGCAGCATCCAAGCTTCCTGATTCCTGAACATGCAGCACAAGACCCTCTACAGATCTTAGGCTGGTGTTTCCTGTCACAACAGCAACTCTGGGAGTGGGAAGGGTGCTCACCGCCTTGGCTGAGGGGACAGGGATGATGGAGCTGTCACTGTAGAAGTCCTAAGCACATTGCATAAAAACTTCAAAGCTTTTTTGTCAGTTTTCCAGATCCTTCTGGGCATTATTGTCAGAAGACCAAGAACTATTATTTAGCCTCCCAAATCACATCTGGATGGTGTTTATGGGATTATGTTTAGCATGATCACATCTGTAGGAGGGGGTTAGCACTGGCAGTGGGAATTGGTCTTGGGGATGCCAGATTTGGGATCTGCTACCACAAGACCCATGGACCGGTGGCATGTTCCCATCCTGCTGTCATCCTGGGGTCCCAGTAAAGGATCCTCGGTTTCCTTGTTGCTTTACAACCGCTGCCAAGTGTTTGCTCTGAGGTTCCTCATCTGTATGTTGGTGCTTCCCAGCTCCCTGGTGTGTGACAGCCCTTTGGGCACAGGCAACCTCACCACCCTCCAGCTGCCAGTTTAGGTTGGGTAACAAGCTGATGGCCCTATGGCATATGTGATGGGACTGTCTGGGTCCTCCACAGTTCCTGTAGGCAGTGCACATTGACCTGTGACACAGGGGAGAGCCCGAATGGAATTGTTCCCTCCATATAAAAGACTCCCAGAAATGTCTTTACTGACTTATTTGTTGTTGTTAATAAATTGAAAGCATCTCTGACCTGTTTCCTGCTTCCTAGGATGGCCAGGATGGGGTTGCCCATTGCTGCTGCTGTGTAGTATGTGATAATAATGCAGGAGATACTGGCTCTTGCTCAGTTCACAGTGCTTCTGTACCAGGGACCTGTGGTGGGGCAGGAACTAAATGAAATGGCCACAGAATGTTTTTGATGTCCTGCCTGTCTGACCACAGTGTTAGGATAATGGGAGCTGTGTCAGTTGCAGTAGCAGGAGTTTGCAGCCTGGCTCTGTCTCCAGAGCATGCCCCTTAGCCTGTTGTCACAGGGGAGAGCATGTGTGATGGGAGAGAAAGGGAGGAGTCCTCAGAGCATCCCTTGCAGCCTGGTTTTGGGTTTTGGAGGGAGAAGATTCTGCACCTTATCCCTGGTTGTCTCTTGCATCCAACACCTATGTCTTCTCTTATCTTCCAACTCAGGTTGTGTGTTTTAAGTTGGATGATGCTCTTCATCATGACTGGTCTGAGTCAGATTGTGGTGCCATGCAGTAGGTGGCATCTGGGACACAAGACTTTGCAGGCAGGCAGTATGAACTGCTCTGGGGAGCAGACTGGAACCCTGACTGCTGTTAAACACCACCATCTGAAGGGCTTTGTGTGGAGCATGTGCTGTGCCTCCTCTCGTGGCAGCAGGGATATTTGGCAAGCCACTGCATTCACTTTTGGGACACAGAATTGAAACCACAACCCATTTCTGAGGAAGAGACACCACGAGTGTGGAAGTGCCTTCTCCCAAAGGATGCTGGGGGAAGGGTGAGAAGAAAACCTCCACTAGGTTCTGGAAATTGCTTTCCTTCCTCTTCTCCTTCCAAAATAGCACAATTAACAGAAATAAACTTGCAGTGCTGTTAACTTTGAAGGCCTCGCATGCCAAGCTTGAACATGCAGAGCTTGACTGAGCAGGCGCCGAGCGCTGGGAACGGTTAATTATTACCCAAACGGTGTCTGAGTTAGGCTGAAAGGATTGAAGAATTATGAAACTGTAACAGGGGAGGCCGGTTCTTGGCAAACATGTCTGTGATTCAAATGCTGGGGAATTCAGCATGTTTTTTCCTCTTTCTTCTGAGGGCTTTGTAAGCCAGCCCGTGGTCCAGATCGCACGATGGGGATTGAGTGGGACCATCAGTCCAAGGGGAGCTGATGCTGTAACAGCTTCTACAGTTCTCTGTCACAGCACGGGTTTAGAAATAGCTTTGGTGAGTCAATAATTAACCCGTTGGCGCTTCTTAACTCCTGAGAGTGTTTGTTCCTAGATCTGGTGGTTTGGTGCTAGGTCTGTAGGAGAAGCTCTGTGATGTGTTTGGCACTGCTGTTGGGACCTTGCAGTGGCCTTTCTCTCGTTCATCTTGCAGATGTCTTTGTGTACCCTTTAGGCCCACATATGGGCAGTGTTCATAGGGAAGGGGGTTGTTTTCCTATGGCAGAGCTGTTCTTTGGCCTTGGAAGACCAAGAGAAAAGTTAAAACACATTAGAGTTTGGCAGAAATTTCTTAGGTTTTCTGCTGAATATCTGAATTCTACAGAACCCTCCTGTTTGATTCAGCTCATGTGTGGTCCTTGTCCAGTCTCCTGGATGTTGACCTGTCTGTGCCTGCCTGGAGAAACAGCAGTCAAGGTGCCTCAGGAGCTTCTGTTTACCCCACCCCTGCAGACACTGTGATTGATGTGTGCACGGTTGAGGTTTAGCCTCTTTCAAGTAGATTTTTCAGTCCCAAATCTCATAGTGAAGGTGGTGGAAATGAATGGTGTATCAGTGAAAACTAGTCTGTAACACTTGGTCTCTAAAGGTGACTTGTTCTGAGCAGTTTGATTTAAACAGCCCCTGTTTTGACTGCCGTGGGTGTTTTGTCTCAAGCTCCTTTCACTCTCTGCCAGTTAAAATCTTTGAAGTATCAGAAATAGATAAATGTGGAACCTGAAGCCTGTGAAACTTCAGAAACCCTTTGGTGACCCATGTCCTGATGCTCTTCAAGCTGCCCCATCAAGCCTGGGGCTCCCTCAGTCCTGCCTGCACTGTGGATTGGAGGAGGCTCCCTGTGAAGTAACACTCTTTGGGAGCTGAACCCTTGGCACAGGACATTTTAAAAACTTTTTTCCCCCCTACAGATGTTTTTCCTCAGTTCTAGTGAAACAATTAAGTGTATGGGAACGCCTTCAGTGCTCTAACCTTGGGTGCTAGGTGCCTTTCCTTCCTAAGACATCCTTCATGCTTCTCTCTCTGTGCTCATGTGATTTTTTTGGTTGCTTTGCTTGCAGCTCTTCAAGGAGCAGTTGCATGTAGATGGTCAGTAAAGCTGTTCTTTGTTCAATGTCTCCCATCAGGAAAGTCCCAGCTGAGTTGTCTTTGCTGCATGCTCACAAGATTACCCTCTGGTCGTTGCTTGTGGTATTTCATAAGGGCTAATCCTCCCCCTCCAGTGGGTTCTGTGTAGTAACTTGGGCAGGAAGATTCTCAGCGTCTGAGGTGACTTCAAGTGTGTGATGCCCTGATAGGAACTGACATCAGTATTTCTTTTCCTTTACAAAAAACCTTATCCATACCCTTGAACTCTTGCATTAGTTAACATCTCGCCCAAATATGTGGATGAGCTGGTATCAAGCAAGATGAAAGAGGCTATGCAATGATTTTGGAGCTGGCCGAGATGGTTCTGTTTTCAGTCTGAAGCTAGGCAAGCTGAGATGAAACTTCCAGAAGGTTTTGATATCAACATTCCTAAACTTTGGTTTATTAAATGTAAAAGAAAGCTCTGAGGTAATGGTTTAATGTGATGTTGTGAAACGTTGCCTTCAAGATAAGTGGTGGTGTGCAGAGGGGGTGTGGGAGGTCAGAGCTGCTCCTTGAGTAAGACTTGGGCAATCATTCCTCCCTCACCAACCCAGATGCCCCCATAAGAAACCCCTCCTCTGTGTTTGATCTGTTTCCAGTACAATGCACCAGAGAGAGGGAAACAAAGTCAAGGCTCATGAGGCCTCTGGGCATCACCTCTTGGAGCAGTGCTCTTTGATGGAAAACATCTTCAGAACAGTTCTGAAGTCCTCCATGTGGGCAGGAAGCTGGCATAGGGAAAGGTGGCAGATGAACCTTGAAAGATCAGCCAACTTCTTACATAGCTGTGAATGAGAACTTCTATCCCAATATTGAACAAGATGTTCCTGTGTTTTAAAAACACTCTGGGATTATTGTTTTGAGATGAGCTGGGGAATGTTCTGGTCCCTCCTTCTCTAGACCTGCTGTTGGTAATGGACCCCTTTGGTGGGTAGAGGAGAGGGAAAGACTTAGAAGCTGGTATTTATTTAAAGAGCTGTAAGATACTGCAGGGCACTGTGTGTACACAAGTTCACTGCACCGTGGCCAGTGCAGGTTTGGGTGTACTTGGGCTGTTACTGATCCACTGCCACTTTACTGTGCAGCTTCATGTTGTTCCATCCTGACTCACACTCAGGTTGGTCTGATGTCCCCAGGCATGGTGGGGGTGATGCCACCAAACCAGGAAGCACCCAAGGAGAACCCTGAGCTCACCGTGGAGTTGCACCAGTGTAGAGGGACTGGGTGAACCCAAGGGGCTGTGGTCCCATTGTCTCTTTGTGGCATTGTTCTCCCACCATGGGAGATAATTCTGAGCACTGGGAGGTTGTTCTGGGAAAGCTGGTGGTGCTGAGCCTCTCCCTGCATGGCCCCAACATCCATCCTGGTTGAGCAACATGAGTCCAAGGTCAGCATCCCCCTTTAGGGCTCTGCCTACTCCTGAGAGGTCACTTGTGCCAAAGCAAGCAGAAAAACAGGGCAGCAAAGCAGAATTGCTGCTTGAGTTGCTCTTTTTCATTAAAAGAAGGGAGGGAGAAACATCAAAATCAACCCCCTGCCCCCACAAGTCCTACCCTTGTCTTGGAGTATTAAAAACATCCTGGGGCTGAGACTGTGCTTGTGCTCCTCAGCGGTGAAGGAGGATTTCTGCCAAGACACTGACCCCTTGTGGCTTTTCCAAATGTCTTTGCATCCCTCTTTTTCTCTTTGAAAGGCAAAAAACCCCAATCCCCTTTCAGCCCTTCACTTGGTCCCTTACAGTCCAGAGCTATCAGAAGATTTATTATTAAACGGAGGCTCCAGGGTGATTTATGGAATTACAGCTGAGCCGCATTGTGTGCTGGTTACAAATTGCAAAGATATTCCATGGGATGTAAGCTCCAATGAGCACGGGATATATTACACTACGGGGAAAAGGGGAGCTTAAAACCAGCTGGCCGACTGTAACAACTACAGCCACTTCTCTTTGATGAGAAGATGATATACATCTGGGTTTAATACAAACCATGATGGACTGACACCGGGTTTCGGAATATCTTATACAAACTGGATAATCTTCGCTTGTTTTTTTCCAGAGCTCTTGCACCACTTTATTCAACATTAAATTCCTTTTCCTGTTGTTTCTTCACATGTTAGTGACTCCTTGTTCAGCTTTATAGCGTGCTGGGGATCATTTCTCACTGCTTTCCAGAAAAAGGGTTTCTCTGCACTCTTTGCACCCAGCGAGTGCTAGGGCTTGAAAAAGGCACTGCTGCAGAACCATATGTGGAACCACTGAGCTAAATTGGCTATCTATAAATATCCCCCAGATGTTAATAGGGAAAAGGAAACTGGAACACATTATCAGGAAGGATGTGTCTTCTTTGGAGTAAATCCCTCCCATGGAGACCCCTTCTCTAGCTGTTAATGAGTGCACTTCTTCAGGAGAAGTCATCTGTGAGTCCTGTTGTGGTGGGTACGCTCTGGGGGGTGTGATATTTATTAAGGACACCTCTGACAACCTTCCGGTCAGTAGGAAGTCCCAACAAGCCAGATGCTACAGGTCGTAAAGTTGTGTCATCGCTCTGAAGATGAGCTTATGTTGGTTGACAACATCTGGTCTGAAATCATCTGCCATCCTTAAAGGCATGTACTGGCCAGGTCTAGGTAGCCTGTGAGTGGGAGGGGTTGGTGAATTGATGAGATGCCTTTCAAGTGCTTTGATCCAAGAGAATGGCAAGGTTTCTGCGTGAGCAAGCTCATATTTTGGCTTGTTGGTAAGTCATTGCTTCTTTGTTTGAGTCTCTTGATTAACAGATCATTTAGCACTGATTTTGTTCCCTGGCCTGGTTGATGTATGTCTTAGATCCAAGTTCAGTTATGAATATTTAGCGGCAAGTCCAGAATTTCTCACCATTTTGATTGTTGTGAATAAAATAGCCTGACAAACTCTTCCAGTAAGTAGTCCTCAAAACCTGACAGCAATTAAACTTGCTTCAGCCTTCCCCAGATGTTATGGACTGTGTCTGTGTGGTTCCCTGCCACAGCATTCCCAGGAAGCACCTATAAATACCCTCTCTGAGCAGAAATCGTGCTTTCTAGTAGTTGATGGCAGAAGAATTTGCATTCCTTGAGACCAGCTGCTAGCCCTGCAGTACTGAGAGGGGGAGTGGGATGTACCCTTCCTTCTCCACCTCAGCTGTGCCTGGGGTGGATGTAGCCTCCCAAGGTGAGCTCCTCACCCTTGAGCTTAAATGGACAAAATCTCAGGGAATTGTCCCCATGGGGAGCTGCAGGTGATAATCTGTGGGTCAACCTTTGGATGGCAAAGTCATTAAGCCTCAATCTAGCACACTCCCAGTGCTGGTTTCAGGCCAGGGCACTCCAGCTCCTGGAAGATGCTGTTGCAGGCACCTTTTTAGGACTCTTTGGACCAAAGTGTGCTTTTCTGTCTGGCTTAGCCCCTGGTCTGGCCTGGTAGAAGTGCTAGGAGGACAAAGCATGAACTGTGAATCTCTGCAGCGCCAAGCAGTGCTGGCTGAGCCTCCCTGTGTGAGCGGGGTTAAGAAATACCAGCATGGCTTTCTCTGAGACACTAATTAGGGATGGACAAACCAGAGGGAAGAAAATAAGAAATCCTGTTGCACTCTTCTTGGGGTTAAAGAAAGTTCATAGAATCATAGACTAGTTAGGGTTGGAAAGGACCTTAAGATCATATAGTTCCAACCCCCCAGCTCACTTTCTTCCTCCCCCATGTTGTTTTTCCCTTCAGTGCAGGCTCTTCTCCTCCAGGTTCCAGAAGGGTTGGGGTGTGGAGATGCTCAAGTGCTGGGGGAAGCTGTAGCTGTTGCTGCAGGATTTCCAAACCAGGCTGGAAGAAGCCAGTAACCTAAATGTGACAGTGCCTGTGTGACTTAGAGCAGTCCTGACACAGCAGTCCTCCAGGCTCTCCTAACAGCACAAATTGTGTCGTGTATCCAGCAAAGATCTGGATGTTGTTCAGGGTAGCAAATCATCTTTATTTCTCTTTTTACTAGTGCAAATGGTGCTTCTGCAGTCAGTCTTCCTGCTGAAGTGGTGAACCTTGGTAGTGTCGGTGGACTTGGTAGTATTAGGTTAATGGTTGGACTCTATCTTGGCCAGGTTGGTCAGGGCTTGGAGCAACTTGCTCTGGTGGAAGGTATCCCTGCCCGTGGCAGGGGGTTAGGACTGGATGAGCTTTAAGGTCCCTTCCAACCCAAACTATTCCATGATTCTATGTTCTTAAGGGTCTTTTCCAACCTAAATGATTCTATGAATCTACAAATCCTTCACATAGTGTAATGAATGCTTACGCATCCTTTCAGTGCTGCTGATGTTCCCTCACTGAATGTAGACGGCAAGCTTTCTAAATAATATTTAACAGCAGCATGAGTAAATTAACACGCATCGGTGCACATGTCTCTGGCTGTGCTCTGCTCATCTCCTTTTCAACAGGAGCCTCTTTCCACAGACCTCCCTGCCACAACATGCTCTCGCGGTGCCGGCATAGACCCCACATAGATTAAAACCATGCCATCACAATGCATTTGTCTTTGGCTAATGAAGCTCTGCATCCAGTGCAAAATTCCTCTAATGCATTAGGAAATAGTTATCATTTTTCTTTGGCACTGCATTTGATAAGCAATTGCCTTTGGCCAAAAGCAATGCCAAGATTTTAGTGCTTGTTACAGAGCTAAATATGTGACATTGCAACACATGTAATTGAGATAATTTAACACCCCATTAACAGAGCACAGGAATGGCCTCTTCTCTTACCGTTGTTTGGATCCACTTTTTGTAAATCTTGCAGTCTTTTGGGAGAATTAAATGGAAAAATGGTCATGTTCCTCATTACAGTCACTCAGTTTGAAACATTGAGCAGAAACTTATTTTGCAGCATGGATGGGGGGAGCTGCTGATTTGCAGTGGGAAACCTGGAGCCAGCCGTTTCCTGGTTTGGTAAACTGGGAATTAATGGGCTATGGGCCTTAATCCTACTTCAGGCAAGTCCCTTCTTTTCAAGGGAATGGAAAATGATACCTGTATGATTCCCATGACATCCTTGTCATGAGCAGGAGACATCAGAAGGTGATTCTTGCTTGGGGAAGGGGAGGTCAGTGATGGGACTGTCACTACCTCGTGTCCTGTGACCTTCAGAGGTGTGTGTGCAGAGGAGGTGAAGTCTAAAAACAGGTCTTCTGAGCTATCTTAAGAAAGGCTCTTTCAGGGCAATTCCAGATCTTGCTAGAAGCAGGAAAGACTGGATGTCACAAGGGATCCCAGTCTGAAGAAGCTGTATTTCTGGTTGAGCCTTGCTTTTGATGGTAATAGGGCTGGATGTATTTGCATCAGAATACCTGGTTTCCTGATCCCAAATGGCATCTCCAAGCCTTTTGATGTTCATGAGCATATATGTGCTTGGAAATGGAGTTATGTCTGTGGTATTGCACTGAGGAGTTGGCAGCAACAGCTAAATATAGGAGCTACTAATTAAATATGTTAATCTTCTTGTCATGATTGTAGTGAGTTTGAGTGAAATCTCAACACATTTTAGCATGAGGATTTGGTTTAATGGCTGGTTGGTAGATTCCTTTACTGGGGTAAGGCAAAAAAGGTTAGTTGGGGTCCAGGGTGGCCCTTCTCCCTCCATCATGCTCGATGGAACTTCAGGACACTGGGGAGCACTGGCATGGCCAGCAGTCTTGTTTTGCCTCTGTCTCCCTTCTCCATCCCTTGGATAAGGAGCAGCTCTGACTTTAGGGTGGTGACCACAGTACCAGTCAGCCTGTCCCTGCTCATATGTGTTCCAGAAATATTTTGCTGCTGAAACCCTCATTTGATTTAATTAGCATCCAGCTACCAAGTAGGGTTTGAAGGCAGGGGAGTGGCCGGTGCTCCTGGAGAGCCAAGTCAAAGACACAGACAGCACACCAGCAGTCCAGAGGTCCGGCTTTCCTGCCAGTGACATTTCACTAATTGAAGGGACAGTTTCATTTTAGCCTTCTTGGTGGTGCTGTTCCTTTTCTAATTAGATCCAGCCCAAGAGAAAAGAAGAAAAACTCACTTGAAACCTGCTAATGGATTCTGCTCATTCAGCAAAGCAGCAACAGGGACTGGTTTTAGTCTCCAAGTCAGATAGAGCTGTTTCTGATTAGCACAGGGAGGCTGGTGGGTAGTCTGTCTACAAGTACTGCTCTGCCCGAGCCATCTTTAACTAGAGCAGCAAGACCCAGAGAGTTCTTTTATGGCTCCATGGTGTGAAATGACCTGATTTGCCATGATCCTGCTCATATTTTCAGCAGCATGTAGATAAAAGGCAGTGCAGATGACTTTAAAATTCACGGATATTGCTCTTTTAACTTGCATTTCCCCTGATAGGCTCCTTCCCCTATAAAACCTGGGTGATCCTGTCTTTGCAACAGGGAAAAGCCTGTTGAAATGAGTTAGATTGACTTTGTTATGCCTCCAGTGAAAACTTCTAGACACTGATTCCAAGTCATTGTGCTTGCTAAACCAGTCTGAAGCACTAATCCAAGCACGGGTTTACTGTTTTGAGGCCATTGGGCTGCTCTTGTTACACAGCCTCAGTTTGCATTGTGCTTGGCCGGGTGGCATCCCATGGCTCTAGACCTTCCCTTCTGAGGCTTGGTGACTGCACTGTAAGCATGAGCTCTGAGTCGAAACCGGGTTTTCCTGCTCTGGGCCAAAGAACAAACAGTGCAGTTTAGAAATATATAAACAAAATTTCTTTGGCACAAATCAGTCCGGTTACATTTGCGTTTGAAAAAACCCTACTTCTTCCCCTCCCCCTCAAGAAATAACTTATTTTTCCATAATGTCAGATTCTGTGGTTTAATCAGTTGTCTTTATGAGTTGTAACAAGGTGTTTTCTTAAATCTAGCAACTCCTAAACTTGGTTTTGAACATTGAACCAGTTCTCTGCCTGGCATAAGTGCTGCAGGTTACTTCCCCCACCCTATCAAATGCTTTTTGAGTAGTCTTTCCCATTTTTATTTTCTTCTAAATGCTTTTTGATTCCCAGTGGAAAATTGAGAACTATTTAACATTTGGAAATCTTGATTTTTCAGGGAAAAAGGCATTTCAGCTTCCAAAAGCAATGCTTTTGGAAGTTGAAATGTGTGTCAAGCTTGAAAAGAGATTGACAGAGCTGCTGGTGTGCTTTGGGAGGAATCTCCCGTCCTGTGGGCTGATGCCACACTTGTATGTGTGAGCCTTCTTCCTTGTTGAGGGTTTTATCTTTGTCTGCTTCTGGTGTATTGAAGTCTGGAGCATTCTGATGTCCTGGGTGGTACTGGTGCCCAAGTGGTGTTAGTGCACCATCTGTTAACTAATATTTGAAAGAAATTAGTGGGGGAAAGAAATAGTTAGGGGTTGCATTGTAGGGCTTGCTACAATAACCACATCATGCCTTGCCCCTTGTATCATAGGTACTGGATGTGGACAGTGCCATGCCAGTGAAAAGCCTGGTCTTTGCACTGGCTCCTGAGGCATCCCAGCCTTGTGAGGAGCCTGAGCCTTCCTCCAGCAAAGCCCCATTGGGTTTTGTCGCAGTCTGGAGCTGTCAGACAGGTCCCATACCCTAGGGTAGCTAATGACAATGAGCAGTGTTGTGGTCTTGCCATAAACAGGTTTAAAATGAGCTGAGCTAATTCAGTCCACGGTGTGAGAGGCTCCAAAGGCACAGGGAGTATCGCCAGCTCCTCGGGGCACTGTCCCACTTATTAACAGGAGGCTGTTGGATCAAGAGTTCTGTGGCTGCTTTGAACTGCAGGGCTGCTCTGCTTACACACGTCTTCTCTGCTTTGAAGGCTCTGTCGCTTTGCAGTTTGCATCAGAAACGTAGGCTCTCCTGATCTGTGAAGCCTACCAAGGTCTTCTCTCCCTGACATGAACAAAGACCTTTCAAGCAGCTCCTGAGGTTGCCAAGGGCTTCTCTTCTCCTGAAAGTTGAATTGCCTGTTGGTTTTGGAGGCCCACATTCCCCCTGGCAACTTTCCACACGTATATTTAGAGAGGAAGATCATACCTTCCATCTCAGAAATAACCAAACCTGATGACTTAATTTAGAGCATGAAAATTAAAAGGTTAAGCTGCTTAAGCTGTTGAGCAGTTTAGGCTTCTGCAGCCTCTTGCTTGCTCATCAGCCATGGAGTTTCCCCATTTGACTGTGTAGGTTTCTCTGTCAGCTTTGGGCATCTCATGAGTGAGCTGAACCATGATGACCAGTGTCTCCTCTGCTGGCATTGGCTTCTTTTGGTGCCTGTTGTGTAATTGGACGTCAGTGCCAGACCTGGACTTCATGGGAGACTCTTTGCCATTACTAGCAGGCATATGGTTATAAAACTATTCTTTTAAAATGTCTTTTGATATACTAATATAGCTTTACACTTTCTGTAGGCTTTTCTGGGTCGCCATCAGTTATGTATCCACATTACTAATAAGTGGGCTGGAAACCTCTGTAACCTGCATCCTGCAGAGAAAACCCATGTCTATAGGCAGCAAAGGTGTCTTTTGCATGGGCTGGGTTTTGGTCCTTTGCTCACACACTTACCTCCTTTGGCAGTTTCTTCTCACATGGAGTAAGACCCTAGCTAGATCCGAGCTGTGCCAGGGGCAGGATGCCTGAGTCTGTCCTTAACATCTCACTAGCAAGCCTGGCCCAGCTGCTTGGTTCTTTACACTTGGTTTTATTTGTAAACCTGGGATAAGCTGAAACCTTAGCACTGAAATTGAGTTCCTGAATTTTTTTCCTACTGCTTGGGGCTTGCTTCTTGTACGTATAAAGCATCATATTTAATAGTAGCATGTGGATGTTGGAGCTGGGTTAGTTATCAATAAAGCTGTGGAGATCTGCAGAACAAAGATGCTGTGTGCTGCTTTCTTTCCACTTGCTGAAGCTCAGGCTTACCTATAGCTGCTGATCACACCACTTTCTTTTTACCTTATCAGCTGTATTATCTGAAGCATGCTCTGAGTGATTGCAATGTTGAAAGGCCCCAGAGTTAATTGGCATTAAGAATGGTGTAGTAGTATTATGTGTGCCTTAATGTAACTATCTCCATTTTTGTGTATTTGCTCTGTACTACTGAGTAAACCTGGAGATAAAAGAAGGTGGAATTAGCACTTCTCTTGCTTGCACTAAAGCCAAGCTGCATTATTTTCTTTTCTGTGGGTTTAGGCCTAAAAGTAGCTCAGGTATGTGCAAGTTTAAACAAGACAAACCAGGGCCCCATTAAGAATTACTCTCTCCTGGATAATATTCAACACAGGATTAATAGTAAAGAGGCTGATGTCATCTCAGCACTCCCGTGACCCTTTGCACTTCTTTAGCACGTTGCTGAAATAAAATGCTTACTACAAAGAAGAGTTTTCCTGCTGGAAAATCTGATGCCACCGTATTTCCAAAGGCAGAGGGAGAGGCATTTGGAGCAATGTGCAAAAAAACTAATTGGGTATTAAGAGTTTAACCTGAGAAACCACCTTCTCCCAAAAGTAGCCTTGCTGTGTGGTGTCATGTGTGATCCCAGCCGTGTCCTGCTCATGGACTGATGGTTTCCAGGGTGTCCAGCCCTCATGGCCCCACAATGCAGACCAGGATGATAGCACATGCATGATTTTATCTGTTCACTGCCCTCCCTGGCTTAGCAGCAGTTTGAGCAGATTCCAAACAAGGTTGTTCTTTGTTCCTGCTGTAAGACTTTGGTGCTGAGTTGCTCCAGTCTCTGCTGCTGCTGGGCACGTGTTGCAAGCTTCCAGCATGGCTGGGATCAGCATTCTTTGGGTCTTCCAGGGGTGCCATTGCAGACATTGCAGTGAAATTGTTTCCTGTTCATGCCAGGCTTGTCTTGGCTGGGAATAAAAGGACTGTGCAAGAGTTTGGTGGTTTTAGATGGTATCAGTACTGTTACATGGTCCCAGTGCTCTTCATGCAGAGTATCTCTTGCATTGTAACATCAGCTTTATCTTCCTGGTTAGGTTGGGTTCTGAAACCTCAACTTGTCCTTCAAAGGCTTGGACAAGTCATGTTCTGCACTGCACCAGCCTGGCTTCTGCCAAATTGGGCTGGGGAAGGGCTGGATTAAACCAAAGCATTGCTCTAGTCTCTGAGGTTACAAACAGGTCTCTTGATAAAGACTTGGGTGTGCTATAAAATAATTGTAGAGGGACTCTGATCTCTGAATCTTTATAAACATTGATTAGTGAATTTCATAAGATCAGTTAACTCATTTTCCCTGTGCCCGTAGGGACAGGTAACTATTACAACTCTGCCCTGGTGTGGACTCTGTGACATTGGGAAGACAAGTGCCTTATGTTGTGTGTTGGTGTCAGAGCCTGTGTGTCCTTGTGACCTTGCTCACCCCAACTTTAACTCCAGAAACATTGAGTTATATTCAAGTTTACAAAGTTTGTGTCTCCGGTATATACATCCCTATGCTGGGTGTAAGGCTGGAGAGCATCCAGCTAGAGATGCAAATATGGGAGAGAAGATGCCAGTGAGCCTCGTCTTCTGGCCCAAAGCTGGTGGGCTGAGAGTTTTCAACACCTTCCCATCAATACATACAAGCACTGTTATTTTTGGTGCTGTTTGCAGATATGTTGCGGTGACTTCACTGGTCATCATGCCCTAAAGGGTCCCACATGTGGGGTGTTATGGGGAAGGTGAGGCAAAGCTCTGGCTGTCAGGATTTGCTGCAGGAGCAATAGCCCTGGTGTCCCTTGCACCAGGTGTTAGAGTGGTTTGTTGTGTGTGGCTCTTGAAGGGAATGGTTCATCAGTCCCCACATGTCTTTTAATGGCCTGTTCAGCAGTAATCCTGCCAGATGTCTGTTGCATCTGAGCATGTGGCAGAGGAAACCCCCATGGCGCCATTGCTGAAGGCCTTTGAATGCAGCCCACGCAGAAGCCCAGAGCATCTGCATCCCTGTCCCATGTACCCACCTGCAACACCCAGGCTCTACTGCACTGCCATGGCTATAGAGGTGTCCGAGGTGCTGGTGTCCTTGCTCTCCCAATGCAACTTGGGCATTAGAGCCGGGACAAGGCAGGGAAGGGAATGCAAATGGGTCTAAGCAGGGTCGCAGGCTCTGTGGCACCCTGGGCACTCTCCCCTGGCCCCAGCCAGAGATTTGTGCTGGGATTTACAGGAGAGGTGCCCAACAGAAAAATGTCACTGGACAAGTTGTGCCTGTTTTCCCCAAGATTAGTTCTGAAACGGCATGGAGAGAACAGAGCTGCTGCCTTTAGTAAATGCCACCAGCACTGGGCCCCTGGTGCTGCAGCCCCTGCCAGGGTAGAGTGAGGGGTGGCCTGGAAGGGGCAAAAAAATCTGCCTGTTCCCTTTCCTGTGCACCCTTCTGCTCCGTAAAGCGAAGGCTGGCTTTTCTTTCCCCTGCTCTATTGCATTTGATGAGGAGGTTTTGCAACTCAGTGTATCTTCTGCAGCACTACTCAGGTTTTTGTATGTTGCTTTCTGCAAAGTGCATTATCTTGCCCAAACTTTGCCTCACCTTATATGGCCTGCATAGAGGTTAAGCCATTTTAAATTAGCCCAAAAGCAAGTGTTTTTTGCGCTGGTAATGATGTACTATTTTAAGTATTTAAAATGCCACACAAGGCTCCTACTGTGACCTTTTTTAGGAACTATTCTGTAGGGAATGTGGAGGAAACTACTGCTAATGATTAATCAGCACCAAAGCCTCTGTTTTAACCTCATCAGGTGTGTGAGCAGCAAGTATTTTAACCCTTGAATAGCACAAGTGCCTGAAGATACTGTGTTGCAGACTGAGAGATAAAATAAATGGGATGAAAAATAAAAGGATAATGGGATGCCAGATTGATTCAGATTGGTGAGAAGTGCTAATGCCAATCAGCTCGGCCGCTTGGTGGAGTGCTGGGGCACTTGGGTGTGCAAAGGAGAGGTGGGATCACAGCCCTGTAGCTGTGGCAGTGCTGGACTTGAAATCCTGTTGCCCTTTTTCTTTACAAACAGAATATGGTGGTTTAGCTCACTAGGTAAATATGGACAGCTTGGAACCTAGAGAGCCTTGCTGTTTCTTAAGGGCTTCTAAAGCCCTGCTTGAGAGGCTGCTTATCTGGCCCATGCCTAGCTGCGGGTTTGACCTTCTGTGCTGGTTGGTATGATTTCCTTTCAACATCTGACACAGGGGAAAGTTTTGCTGTTTCTACTGAAAAATCCTCCTCTTTAAGGAAAAAGTATCCGTAATTTCTAGTGCAGGCTTTAGTGGGTTAGCGGAAAGGCAAAAGATGGGTCAGGCTCACCCATCATGAGAAGCAGAAGGGTGTGAAGATGTAATGTGCATCACTATATCATACACATAATCAGCACATCCAGATGTTGGAAGAGAAACATTTCACAAAGCTTGAGGGAAGTTGCAGCTGTGCAGACTGTGGTGGAGAGGGGACAGATGCTGTCCTGGGGACATGGGCTGGCCTAAGGTGAAGCTGGAGGTGTTTGAGAGCTGGGTTGAAGGCTCAGCCAGAGCTGAACCACAAACCAGGCAATGGCTGGGTGAATTCTGTAAGGAGAAGGTAACCATGTCCCACTCAAAGCTGGAATGACAGCCAGCAGCACTGGGATCAGGGCGTGTCCACAGCATTGCTGGAAACCCTCTGAACTTCCACGCAGCCAAGTGACCAGCACATCAGTGCTGGTCTGTACATGAGGACAGCCCAAACAGACCTCTGCTAAACCAATACTGATTTCTCCTTTGATAATCCTACTCTTGGTGGTGTCCCAAAAGCCTTACCCAAGCCTTGCTGTGAAACATTCCTTCCAAAATGTTTGCTCTTGGACAAAAGTCGTCCCTGGAGTAACTTCACTGAGGCTGGTGGGCTTGACAGGAAAAATGCAGACTATTTAAAGCTGCAGATATCTGCAGTTCTTAGGAACTTGCTCATGTTTATGAGCAGCTCAGATACAATCAGCAGCAAAAACATGTTGTTTCTCTTTGGATAACTGCTTACATAACATTTCAGCAGTGTTTAAAGCAAGGTTTATTTGTACAGAAAGTCTGTGATTTCAAAAAGCAATGTTACCTTTTGACAGAAAGGATTGGAAGGCGGCAACCACCTCTACTTGCAATGGGTCTGGGACTGAAAGCCCAGCAGCATTCTCTCCTTATGCTCATGGCAGCTATGAACGCTGTTTTCTGGGAGAGGTTATGATTCCTCATGAAAATAAAGATAGTGGGGTGAAGGCTGGCATCTGTGGTCACATGAATGCAAACAACCAAGCTGCAGCTTGATGTAGAAGGTATCTCTTCCTGGGTGCTAATTCAGAAAGACTAAATCAGAGGAGAGAATTCCAGAGTGGAATTATTTATTAGAAATACAGATTTCTGGGGGTTTTCCTATTTTTAGCTTGAGTCTTAAATGGCAGCCAGAATACTTGAAACAGCTAGAATAAATTCTGGGCAGTTATTGCCCTGTTGTTTCAGTTGTGGTCAGTGTTCAAAAAACCCTTTGGAAAGGAACTCGAGGAAAATCTCCCTATGGTGAGGCTTGGATAAAGACACAAAGTAGCTGGAGATAAACCTCCCGCGTGAGTGGGACTATCCCTGTGTTAATAGCTGTGGCATCCTGCACTGGAGGATTATGAGATGATGGAAGTGGCATTTGGGATGTGTGTGATGTGGGTTTCTCTGACAAAGCGGGTTAAGCTCCTCCAGGTTCTGGGTCCTGAGCACATCCTCCTGCTGAGCAGCCTCAGCTGGCAGCTTCAAAGGCTGCACAGTCCAAACTGCAAACCTCAATAAAGGATTCAGCCATGAGAAGAACGTACATACCCGAGAGGCCACGTGCCGTGCACATGCCTGAGAAACCACTCCCAAATCTGATCCTATCAAGCATTAAAAAACGTATGTCAGTTTGGTCTTCCCTCTTCCTGTCATAAAGCCAAACGTCCAATTTTCAGGCCACATCCCTGTGCAAGTTGTAATAACTTATTTAAGAGTTTTGAAAGTTATTTAAGCAGGGGCTGTCCCCTAGTGTGCATGATTTGATTGAGACCTCTGCCGGGAGAGGAGGAAGGGGAATGGCTGCTGATTCCATCAGTTGTCCTGTGGGCCCTGGAAGAAGCTTGGATGTTAGTGGGATAGACTGGGATTACCCAAAAACTAGGCTCTGCAGGGGATCAGAAGGCACCAGCTGCTTGATGCCTCTAAACATCAGCTTGTATTTCCCATGGGGGGATAACAGCAAAGCTGAGGCTCTGTGTGACTGGAGAATGTGCAGCGGAGTTGATGCATGGACTTTTTTTAGTGGGACAACCGAGTATCTACCCTCTTCTGTGCTGAGATATCCAGTGCAGGAAGCAAGAAGTAGGTTTAGAAAGAAAATCAGTGTCTGTAATAGCATAGTTTGGGTCTGTGTCTAAAACTGTGCCTGCACATGCTGGTGCGCAAAGCTCCAGTGATGCTTTCAGTGACTTGCACTGAGTCCAGAAGCCTTTGAGATAAACCAGGAACCAGTTTTGCCACTTGTCATTAGTGTGCAGTTGTTAACTTTGCAGAGGCTTTAAATTCCTTATAAAACTGGGGGGGGGGGACTCTATGAGATGGAAATCCTGATTGTAGCTGTGCCACAGACCCTGGGAGCCAGTGGGATTCCATAAGCTGTGTCAGCTGTCAGCACAGCAGCCTTTGAAATGGAGAGCTGCTTGGACTAGTGCTTGAAAACGGTGATATGCTGGGGGAAATCTTCATCTCACAAAAGCTTTCCTCTGGCAGAGGAATTTTTCTGGGCTTTGATTTTACCTGCAGGATCAGCAACTTTGCTCAGGCTCTGCCGGTCATCGGGAGAAACGTGATTGACAAAGATAATGGCAGCTTAAGATTTGGGCTGAAAGATAATGTCTGTCAGATGCTTTAGGCTGCTCTTGCAAAAACCACTTATTGCCCATTTGTTTCCAGTAGCCTCCAGCTAGAGATTGAATTGAGCTGTGTGGCCAAAACTGTGTCCTGTGGAGTAGGAGAGCCAGACCTTTCTGTCCAAGGTATAGTCATACCTGGAGAGCGTTTGTCCTTGATGCTCTGTGCTCTTTAATACCACCAAGAATGGGTTTACTTCTCTGCAGGAAGCTGAGACCTTCAAATGCATCTTCTGATTTTTGGGGGCTAGAAGGAGGGTTGTCTCAGTCAAGGCTTGAAGCATCTGGGAGCCCCCAGGGCTGTGCATGGCCATCAGCACTACTCCAGCCCTGAGGTTTAAATAGATGTGGGAGTGTGTTACCCAAGTTTGCTCTGTCTAGAGATGGAAATGTGTGGAATCTGGGTGAGATTTCTCCTGCTTCAGGGAAAGAACAAGACACTTCAAAGAGCTTGTGGCGAGGAGGAAAAGTGCATCCGCAGAGATGGGAAAGATGACAAACTCCAAAGGATAAAAAGGGGCAAAAAATGGAAACATAGGGAAGCAAAGGGAGAAGCCAAAGCTGAGGAAAAGCTAGTACAAGGGTCTGGTAAATGAGAAGAAATTGAAGCATAGTAAAGGCAAAAACTTAAATCCCAGCCAAAAAGGGAGAAGTAAGAAAAGTTGTTGTGGATGCAAAACAGGAGTTATGGCTTTGATTAACTTGTGCAGGAAGCTGCATTAGTTGCTCTCCCTCAGTCCTGCCTTTGTATGTTGATCATTATTTCTCCTCTGTGCTAATACAAAATGCCAAGTGACACCCAGGGATAAACTGGCCTTAGGCAGGGGCAGGACCATGGGTTTGGAGCTTTGCCTCCTCACCATGACAGCTTTCTCCCCCTTGCTCTGGTGGGTATGTTGACGTGACCCATAGCAGAGCTCATCCTTTGTTCAGGGGATGGGTGCTGCACTGATGCAGGGTTTGAGGTTTGAGTCTTTGTCACTGTCTAAAAAGAAACTGCAGGACCAGTGTGCTGCGGCTGGAGGAATTGGATCCCAACTCAGATCAAAGGAAGCCTGGGGAGAAAATCCCCATTAACGCCAACAAAAGGACATAGAAATGCACATCCCTGCTTGTCTTTATTTGAAGGGTAGCTCAGGTTTTGTAGCATAACAGCGGAGGGAACAATAGTTACATCCAGCCGCTGCTAACCATCAGGAGCTCGTGGAGAACACCCAGAGGAGCAAAGAGCATGTGTGTGGTGGATGTGGCCACTAATTTGTTCCACATGTGAAGCTGAACAAATGTGTTGAGGAAATAATGTCACTGTGCTGACTCCAGAGCCATGGATGCAAGCGGGGTGTGAGGGCTTTCCCTCAGTGCTCAGAACACAAGGAATTTGCTCTGGTTTGACTGGGAAACTGTTAGGAGAGAACCACACAGCAACAAGGCTGGGGGCTGGTGTGTCCTCAGCATGCAGAATGGAGCAGTAATATCTGGCTTCTTCTAGAGGTGATGGAGATATGGGCCTGGTTAATAGGGTCCTGCTTAAAAACTGCTTGTTCTCTGGGTCTTCCTGGAAAATACTTTTCTGCTTCCCTGGCATAAAGGCAGGAAAAGCCATTAGATGTGTCCACAATTGCTCTACCATTTCCCCAAGGTGTCCCTGGGGGGACTGGCTTTGGGCTGGTCTTACTGATGGGGATATGGTAAACCCCATCCCTGTGGTAGTGGGATGGCTATGCTGAATATGGACTGACAAAGGCATGAAACTCACAGCAGTATCCCACTTTGAAGTAATGCTTTGGAAAAGCATTGGAGCTTCTTGAGCTCATTAGGAAGGTGGTGTCTGTGTCCAGAAAAGGGATGTTACGTCCCTTTCATCCTCGTGGCAGTGAACTTCTCCATCTCACCTCTTCTGTAAGTCTCAGCTGTGGTGAGACCTTGTGAATCATTGTAGAAGTACTTCCATAAGGAAGAGTTGCACAACCCATCTCTCAGCCAGTGCATTTGCTTCCCAGTTATCCCACTCATGTTTCTTGCGGGATTTACCACATTGAGGCATCACAGCCCAGGGGGATGGTGGCGATAAATGGGCAGATGATGAGGGCAAGTTTGCTTGAAAAATACAAACCAAAAAGGGTGTTCCGTCTGGTGCTTGCTGCAGGTCAGTCACGTGATCACTTGGTCCTTCTACGCCCTGGGCACGTGCTGTGGTCAGCCCATCATCTGTGAACAAGAAATGTGCCTCAAGGGGAAGGTGGCCTTCTTGTATGCCCAAACAGCAGGAGGTACACCAGGATGGGCAAGCCTTCAAAAAGCCTGGTCAGGAAGAGTAAGCATCACAGGTCCTTGCTGCTATCTGGTAGGAAGAACCTGCAGGTCTCCCGTTCCTAAAGGAGCAGAGAGGAGGGATCCACTGTAAAAGCCCACCCTTAAATATGACTGCCTGATCTTCAAGCAACTTTTTGTCTTGTACTTTGCCTTGATCTGGGAATAAACTCTCTTTTGTCTATATGTCATTGAGTAACAATGAGTTACCAGTCTTCCTGAACACCAGACACACTCTTGTTTTGGCCTTTGGCCCTGAGACCTGATATTTGCTTGTATTTACAAGCCCAGTAATTACTGTCTTGAACCTGTTATCAACATAAATACATACAAGGGAAATTGCAAGGTTATGGTTGAAGCTTACAGGTTTTTAGACTAACAAATATTTTAGCCTGAAGATATAATCGACTTTCTTTTCCTTTTAAGTGGCTCTGGGTAAGATGAGAAGTTGCCTGTCAGATTTGATGGGGTCAGTAAAATTCAACCATGTTCTACTGTAATTAACATTTGAAAAGAATTTGCTTAGGAATTAGCTGTTGGCACTGAAAAGCACCTCTTCATATGGAAACAGAGCGAGCCCATCAGGGTGGATACTGTCCTGTGCAGTGCAGGGAGGGAAATCCATCTAGTAACACTTGTCTTTCTGACAGTTACTTGAGGATTCATCATGGAATGCTGACTAGATCAACCACAAGTGTCATCTCTGTGTCATTTAGAAATGCAATAGTCATCCCAGCACACACTGAGTGACATTTCTACTGTGATGGGGGGCAGAAGTTTATAACGGAAAATGTCAATAGTCTGAAAGTTGAATTGTCACTGCTGTGTGTCCTGATGGAATAAACTGGTTGTCCTGCTGGAAAATCTCTCTCTAGCAGTACCAAAGTGGTGTTTGATCTCTAGCTATTGTCCTGCTGGTAAAAGCGGGAACAATTTGGATTGCAAGGGCATCTATAAATCCTCATAGTGGAACAGTTCCTTGTTGTGGCAGGGACTCATTCCTGATGTGAGTTTAGCCAGGTTTGGGCTCGGGGTAGTAAGTGATGGGCTACAGTTTGTACCAGGCCACAGTGTGACTCCATATGAGGTATCAGAGGAGCCCTGGGACATGTGTGGTCCTGGCTTATGGCAGCCACAAGCAAAGCTTTCCATGGTGTTTGCACCCTGTTGGGAGGGTGAGGCTCTGATGAGGGGCAGCTCTGCTCTTGTGTACCATGAGTCTATAAATTGCAATTGAGAAGGCTAGAGGCCACTCTGGGGGAAGAAACAGTTTCTGGTTCCTTTCTCTGCTCTCAACTCATAAAACAGGGACAATGTATTATGCTTTCTAGTGTCCTGAGATGAAAGATATGAGTGTATTGCCTACTGCAGACATGAAATAAAGAAGTCGCCAACCTTGTTGCTTTGGCCAGGTTGTTTTTCACAGCAAAGACTAGCAAAATTTCAGGTTTTGAGTGGCAGGAAAATAGCCTTTTGTCATCATCACTCAGTGACAACTACTCAGACTTTGGATTTCAAAGCATTGAGGAAGAAAAAAATGTTTCATTGAGATCACAGGGAAAATGAGGTTTCAGTTTATCAAAGGTTTGGCAGTTCGGCTCAATCTGCCAAATCCTTTCCTAATAAATAACTCGACAGGCTTTTCCAGGGAACAATAGTGTTACTTAATAGTGCTCTGTAATTAAGGCTGAAATTGTATTGATAGACACCCAAAGGCTTTTTCAGTTGGCATGTATTAGAGCTGCAGGGATGGGAGCTGGTTTCAGAAGGCGCTGGGCTTAGCAAGCAAAGATGACTTCTGATAGCTTAAGTGCTGTCTCTAAAATGTTAAAGTTGTGCCTCAGAGCTATTTTTCTTCTGTTTGTGTTGTAGCTCTGAATAAGATAGTGTGTGATTGCTGTTTGGAGGTCTAGGGGGTCTTCACGGGGTTTAATTATGCTTTAAAAAGCAAACATCAGTGAGGACTCCAAAATGTAGAGTCAAGTACTAGTAGATATAGTGGATCAGCAATGCTGCTGGTAATTAGGCTTATGAATGTGCCAGCACAGTTGTTAATGTTGGGGACAGACGACGATGTTAAAGAGCATCTGTTTTGTTGCACTGGTGGAACGTTGATCCTCTGCCCTTCTGAACTTGTCCACATGTACTAGTGGTGTTAAAAAAGTCCTGGTTGCAATCTTTTCCCTTTCTGCAGTAAGTTATGGGCTTTTTCCCCAATTTCCCTTTGTTTTTGAAATTAGGGTTGTGCCCTCTGTGCAGGCTGCAAATTCCTGGGGCTCAGCTCTGTGAGCGCAACTGCCTTGATGCATCTATAGGTGTCACAAGCAGAGTGCATGCTGCTGACTTCTTTGCTTGCAAGGATTTGAGCCCCAGTTTCACTGGGGAGCTGATCACAGTGTTAAGAGGAGTCAGAGGGTTGGGAGTCTGAATCCAGGAGGGTCTGGAGATTAGGCATGATACGCCACAATGTACCAAACCTGTCACACCTATTCAGGGCAGCCTCTGCTTGTGCAGAGTGGTGTTTGGGCAGCGCTGCTGGATGTCAGCCTGCATATGGAAAACGCTTGAGGATTTATTCCCTAACCAAGACTCCATGGGGCCAGAAAAAGGCTAAAATAATTGCAGGGATTGTCTTGTTCCTGTAGCACCCCCACGTTATTGGTGCTTTACAGACACACCATTGTTCATGGTTGGAGCTTGTATTCATCCTGGTGCCAGGCAGGCGCTGCTGGCTTCCACTGTGGGCAGTGGTGATGCTCCTTTTTAACCAAAATGCCCAAATCCTTCTTTCCTTATGTCATGGCTTGAGTGGGGTCACTGCTGGTGGTAAATGGCTAGTTTCCTCTCTGCCACATCTCCAGCACAGCCCCTCCTCTGTGGGGAAGAGCAGAAAGCAAAGTATAGCTTCCTATGTACATTCAGATGGCTGGGTCCCTTGCTAGGGTTTGGGAATATGGTCTCCTGTGGCAAAGCACCTGCTTCTGCGTGCTAATGCCTCCAAACTGTCTGCAACCCTCAGAAATGGGTTTCTGCTGCTGAGCTTGTTGGCTGACAGAGTTGGTGGGTCTTAGCTCGTGTCTTCAACAGAGGCATCCAAACAAGGTGTGCAGGAGCTGATCAAACAGGGTGCCCTGGTCCATTGGCATTTGTCTGCATGTCATGGTGGCACTCATGGTGCATTGATGACAAATCTCTTGTGAGGGACATTTCCAGCCCCGATAGAACCAAATAAACCAAATCAATTTATTCTGGTTTAGCTGATCAAGCAACCTCATCTCATGGATCTTGTCATGCTTTCTCTTCTGCATCACTCTGTCAGAGCTGTTTGGGCTTTCTGATGGCATTTCTTCAAAGTTAGTTTACCTTTGTTATTGTCTCAGGGATGTCACTCTGGGTAGCAAAGTGGACTTTTAAGTGTGGTTGCTGCTCTGCAAGGCTGATGTTGGGAAAAGCCCACCTTGGTTTTATAGGACTTCCATAGTAAGGTGGCAAGAAGACTTCCTCTCCAATGAGATGTTGCATTTGGCTTTGGGTTGCACTGACAAAGCCTGCAGATAGTCTGGATGGAAAGGAGAAGATCAGGGGGAGAAGGGTCCTTCAGGGTGGCAGGTGAAGGACCAGCCAGGGCTGGGCATGTGAGGTGTGTACAATAGACATCCATTTGGAAACTTAACTCTTTAATTTCCCCTCATCAAGTGGTTTGAAATAATAATAATAAAAGCTTTCTCATGGGGATGTGAGCTGTAATTCAGGGCAACCTCTTTCATTTTGCATTCTCTCCTGCATAAACTTACTGTCTCTTTTTCCAGAAGAAGCTGCATATGAGAGCTGTAATGAGCTGCCCTGGCAGGACTACAAAGGGCTTCAGAGGAGCAGGTACGCCGAGGATGAGGTAAGTGTTGTCATTTGGGTGAAATAGGTGTGGAAAGTGCACTCTGCACACGTTAGTCTTCAAAGCCAGCAATTATTACTGCATTTGAGACTGTATCAGCAGTCAGGGCTGCGATTCAAGTCAGGCAGGAATACTTTGTGTAGGGCTTTTGTTCTCCAGACATCTCAACTCCCCATCGGTTCGCCCTGTCGTAGCTGAGGAACGCAACTGGAAGTATTGTGGCTTTGAGTTGGCAATCATTTTCTGTGTAGCCCTGTCTTTGATGCATTCATTCAGGGTGCCCTGTGAGCCCAGGAATATGACTAGACTGTAATTGCTTTTAATCGACAAACCATGAAAAGAGAAAATGAGAAATAGGGTGGGTGGCAGCAAGACGGATCTTGCACAGTGCTGGCAGCAGAAAGGTCTGTCTGTGTGGTGGCTCCTGGCAGGTCTCAGCTCTCCAGGAGAGTTGCTCTTGGTCTCATCCCTCTTCCTTCTGCCTCTGCAGTTACTGCAGAGCCTTGGAGTTGAATTGATGTTGTGGGGCAGGTGTCTCCAAGATGATGTGTGCTTTTTATCCATAAGCGTGTGCAAAATAGTCATTTGGTGTACAGAACGAAAAAATAGCTCTCAAATGGGGATTCATAGCAGATATCAAAAAAGAGGTCAGTATGTGCTTTTTTTATAAAAGAGAAATGGGTGAAGTGACTTGTCCTGGGTCACCAGCAATCTAGGGACAAAGATAAAATATATTGATGTGCTGAGTTGGAGCTACCCAGCTCCATTATCCCCATGTACTGGTCTTTAATAACTAAATCATGACTTTCTTACACAATTGGTCCTGGTAAACATCTAGAGCAGAGAGATTTGGAAGCGATGGGGAGGTGTTCAGTAAGGGAAGCTCCTCTCTAGGCTTGGGGATGCTCAAGCGTGTCAGTGTTCCCCTGTGCCTTCAGAACAGGATGCAGCCATCTCCCTGGAGCATGTGTCCCTTCTCTTGGGGAAGGATTCCCAGAATGGTTGTGATTGTCCCTGGGGTTCAGATGTTGGCACCTCTGCTGCCACCCTCATCCCTGGCTGAGCTGCAGCCTGAGGCTGACTCCTCAGACAGCCCCAGAGCCGCAGCCTGGCTGTCTCTAATCTGGGGAATGTCCCTTGTTGTAAAATGTGGGGTCACTTTCCCTGCTGGGAACAGTTTTAAAGAGCGGAGGCCCTGGAGGAACACACAAAGGCAGCGTCAGACACTCCATCAGCCGCCATGGCCAGTTTTATTTCAGAACATAATAGCAGTGAGGGGAGACGATCTAATCTCTCTGCAGAGGCACTTGAAACTTTTGTCCCTAAAGAGCTCTTGTGCCCTGGAACAATAAATGCCATGGATGCGCTGCCAGCCTGGGCTTGCTAATTGTATTCAAACCCGTGGGCATTTCTTTCCCAGGACTGGTGGGGTCTCGGCACCTCTTTGCCACTGCCCACGGGCTGTTGGTGGCCATCCCGTCCTGGCGACGGCAGGTCTGCTGGCACGAGTGAGGGCTGTGGGGACCACAGGGGCCAATGCTTCAGCTGCACGATGACGTCTGGGCCAGAGTGTCCCACCACACAATGCAGCAGTATGGTGGAACACAGGAGGAATGTGGCCCCGGGACGCAGTGTCGCCAAAGGCAGTCGGGGTCTCGCTGGAAAGGTCAGGCAAACGAAACACAGCAGAGCTTGTCTGGTGGACAATAAGGGATGTGTTGTTGCAGGATGAATGAGCTGATCTAGTGGATGTCAAATGTTTACTCTGGGTTTCCACAGAGCGGTCAGATGAGGACTGATGCCTCTGTTCCTCCTCTGAGCAGTGATATGACTGCTGTAGGAGCATCAGGACCAATATGGTGGGGTGGCCTGAGGTGAGCTTGGGTCTTCCCATGTCTGCCACCTTCTTAGCCAAAACTAAGCCAGTAGCGCTAGCAGGGATGACAGATGTTCCCATTATCCCATTCAAACCCTCTCTCAGGCTTTGTTTAATGAATGGAAGCATCTGTCATTAATTCTGTTGTGCATCCTAATGCCCTTCAACACATCGAAGGTCCAACAGTGCTGACTGGGATGAAGAGCTGGGTGGTGGTGGTTGGGGTAGTGTCCATGCTGTCTGCATGGAGCAGTTTCCATGTTGCTTATGCGTATAAACTCCTTCTGTAAACCTGCAGGCAGAGTATGTGATGAAATCATATAGCAGTCCAGGTGGTGCTTTGAGGTGGATCTCTGAGCAGTACAGAGATATCATTAACACACTCAAATGCACAATTGGATCAATGTTTTTTTTTCTGTTTAGCTTAATCAGGCTCTGGACCAATTGGAAAAAGCTTTAATGTCAGCGTACTGTGAGAATAAAGGATAATTTCCCTGAGCTGCAGAAATAAGATGAAGGATTTCATCAGCACCCCACTGCTGCCTGTGGGATATTGGGATTAGCTGACCTCAGACACTGTTGTGTGCCTGTGATGTTTGTCTGGAGCTGCTTGTCTGCACGGGCTGCCTGTAGAAGGATGCATCCAGGGCTGTGGATGCTGCTTTCACTGGCTTGGGAAGAGAGGGTGGACACTATCTCTGGCAGCTGTATGAAATGAGAGTGCCAGTCCCATGTGGGTTGCAAAATATGGGCAGTATGGTGTTCACCATCCACAGGCACTGCAGTAATGGGGTGCAGGGACATGGTCCTTCAGCAGGGCACTTTGGAAAGAGTAGTGTGGAGCTATTAGGGCAAGTGAGGCAATACCAGGTGAGAGCAGAGCCCTGCATCCCTTCTGGAGGGGAGTCAATACCAGCAGCTCAGTGGCCAGTTGCACATGTGCAACCTGCAGGAATGAGGAGGTTTGCATCCTGGAGAGCATGACTGGTGCATCGTGTCTGCTCCTCTTGCCAATGCTACAATCCCATTTATTAGAGAGAACTTCACAGGCTTTTAATATACCTTCTTGGGTTTAATTTACAACTTGGAGAAAGATAGACAAGGTGACAAAGTGAACTGAAATCTGAAATGGCTTTAATTGCAGAGAAGGACAGTTTACAGGCTTCAGAACCCAAGTAATTTATTTTAATGATCTCTGCCCTCAATGCATAATTACCAGAGCTGGTTTCAGTGGAGGTATGCAGTGAGAGCTGGTTGGACCTGTTCAGACTGCAAAGCTTTTGGCAAGTAATATTCTGAGATGAAAAAACGAATTAAAGGCAAAATATATTGCAATGTCAGAAACGCTTCTCACTTAAGACACTGCTTTTTGCTTAGTTTCCTAGACACAGCTGTGGTCCATCTAAAAGCAGCAATCCAAGGCACGTGGCATACCTGGTTGAGTTTGTTTCCAACGCTACATGGTAAAACACTTGGAAAATCCGTAGTAGTTAACACAAGGGCCAATGGGTAATATGTCCTTTGAGGAGAGGAGATGGAAATGCTTTCTTTCTCTGCCATTCATTACACTAATTGGTTGGACATTTGGGATGGCAGCAAAAAAAGAAATGTAGACTTCAAGAGAAATGGATGTTTCTTTTTTAGCATGAATATCTGCTTTTGGCTACTCATACCTGAAGCCAGCTGGAGATTACATCCCCTGTGGAAAAGGGGCTGTCTGTGAGTGGTTCCAAGCTGCTTTCATGGCATTTCGGGTCCCACAGTGCAAAAAAAAATGTGGATGCTGTTGGAGCCTCTTATTGGGTGATTGGGCACATGAGTGTCTTGACTCTTCTGATTTAGCTGCTGTGGCTGTTTGTGTGGGTATGTTCTGTCATGGGTGGCTGCTGGAGGTGTGGTGAGACTTCATTTAGCTTCTCTTTGAAGGAGGTTGTCTTATAATTACCCAACTTGGCTCAGCTCTGCCTCCACATCTCCTCTTCTCTAGTGTCCAGGAGCTCTCCAGCTGAGCTTGGCCTGGCTAATGCAGAAGAATCTCGATGCCTTTAGAAACCTGAGTGTGATGCTGGGCTCTTCTTCTGGCAGGGTGGTAAAGGGGTAGGAAATTGGGTGTAACCTGAAGAAGCTGGAAAGCAGTGATGAGCCCAGGCTGTTGGAACTCATGCCAAAGAGTGGGCTCTGCAGCCAGGCTGATGCGCCTTCCTGCGGGGAAAGGAGGAGAAAATACCTTTTTCTTACAAGGATCATTAAGTTCCTTGGACTAGACAGTTGTGGCACAGAGCTCTCCAAGTGCAGCCTTCCTAGGGTGTTTCTGGATTGTTTTCAAACTTTTTTTTATAGTCACAGGGATGGGCTGTGGACCAAGTGATCACAGGAGGCCTTGAAGTCTCTGTTGGCTCTCTCTGCAAAGTGGTCATGAATACGTGGCAAAATGGGATCAAATCCAAAGGCACCTGGTCCCTCCCTCTGCCTGCTGGAATAGGCTGGCTGGGATTTCATGTGGCCCTTGCTGAAGTCATCAGCACCAGAGATTGTGGTTTCAGGAGTGCTGTGGGACATGAGACCCTAAAATCCACCTATCCCCTAACTTCTCAGACCATTGGCATTAGTTATGGGCTGGATGGATCCACTATGAGTGCTGGTGAACTGTTTGTATGCAGGGACACATAGCAGCTTGTTCTGCTGCTGGCAGCGGCTTGCTGTCATGGAAAGCCAGGGATTTAGAAGATAACATTTCCTAATGTTGGCATTTTGCTGAAATGTTTGAGCTTAATTGGTTATCTAAATGATTTACTGCTGGACTTGAACTGCAGCACATAGAGCTGGTGCTGGTGCAGCTCTGGGTTCAGAGCCACTGGTGATCTGGGTGTTAAGACTCACCAGCAACAAGAAATGGTAAATTAACTTTCCTTGGTAGCTCTGTCTCTTTCTTGGCCAGATGGGTCTCCAGAATGAAGTGCTGTTGGCCTGAAGAATGAAGAAGTGACATTCCTCCCCAATATGAGGTATCACAGGTCCATCCAATGTTTGGACACAGCCTTTCTGGTCTGGTTCTCATCCCACCTGCAATGTCTTTGGTTTTTTTTTAGTGTGGTTTTAAAGCAATCTTAAAAAGAACATGAAGGATACAAAATTCAGGTCTTAAAATTGGAAAATACTAGAATAAAGCTGCTTTTGTAAACTTATTTCATCTTCCTTGTGCACTATCATACCCTGATATCCAGCCTGCTTTCTTCTCTCTACTGCTGCTAGACATGAGTGGAAAAAAGGGATGGAAGAAGAGGCCATCTGGCCTCTTTATGCTCCTTTTCATGCTTGGCTGCATAGTGGTGCCAGCAGCTGGGAGATGCAATGAGGACACTCCTATTTGAGTCTGCATCTTCGCTTTATGGTAGAGGTAGCCATGGGAATGGTGTATTGTGTGCTAATGGGTTGTTGGATGGATGTGAGGGGAATGCTCAGGGATGCAGATAGTGTCTGGCTGTTGTACATCTGCCCTGGGATAGCTTGAGGCAGCAAAGCACATGGAAGAATTATTCGGAGTAAAAATGGAGTGGGATGGGTGATGCCCCACAGAAAGTTGGATACCTCTGCCAAGGGGCAAGGCTCTTAGGATTTGGCCTTCCCATTGCTGTTCACCATGGGCTGTCTTTCCTAATCCCTGCTCTGGGAAGCCTTCCAAGCCCTGCTTTGCACCTGATCCCTCTATCCTATGGCAGGTCATGCTCAACGTGCAGGTACCCAAATCTCATCAGCACTGTCCCTTCTTGCTCTTCTCCCTGGTGTAGCCAGTCCTTGGTGCAAACCAGCCCTGGAAAAGTTTTTTGTCTAAAGCAGTTTTGCAATGGCCCTTTGAGGATCATGAGTGAGGAAAATCATGGAATCCCAGACTGGTTTGGGTTGGAAGGGACCTTAAAGCTCATCCAGTTCCAACCCCCTCCCATGGGCAGGGACACCTCCAAGCCCCTGTGTCCAACCTGGCCTTGAACATTGCCAGGGATGGAGTAGCCACAGCTTCTCTGGGCACCCCGTGCCAGCACCTCAGCATCCCCACAGGGAAGAACTTCTACCACAGGATGGCTCAGGCTGGTTCTTCTCCTCATTTCCAATGTCAGCTCCTACTTTTTAGGAAACGGATCTTTTTGTTTTGACATTCAGAGGTCAGAGGGGTTTTTCTGCTTTTCTTTTGACCTGAAGTAACAACAGTTTCCAGACAATTCAGACTTAGGAAGTGGGGATCAAATTGCTTTCTTAAGCCTTTGGTTTTTTTATACTGGGGTGTGAGAAGTACAAGAAGGATCTTGTTCAGACCCTCACTTTGTGATTTACATCCAAGCCAACAGAGCAAGGCTCGGAACTGCAATACTGTTGGAGGGAAAAAAGGGGTGGTGGGAAGGTTGTGGGATTGGTGGTGCTGCTCAGCAAACAGAAAGAGGAAAAGGAGGGCAATTTCTCATTCTGTTTCCTAACTCCAAACATGACCCAAAGTTTTTATAAACTTTCTGCTCAGGTTTCAGGAAACTGCAAATGAAACTGCATTCCTCTGCGTGTTGGGCTGGGGCTTTTTCTCTTTCTTTTTGAGATGTAATAAAACATCATCACCTACAAGTCTGAGGCCTTTAAATGTATTCTCTGGAGGGCAGGCGAGGAGTGGAGGCAGGTTGACTGACAGCTGGAATAAAGCTTCTTTATTATCTCTGGGATTATAATTTCACTCTTTTGGGTGCTGGAGCTATGGGAGCTTGGTTGTCTCTATTCTTGCTGGATTCATGTGCAAGCCAGATACTGCAGTAATCATGCCTATCCCTCCCCAGCACCCTGTCTGCAGGGGAATGCTTCTCAGCTGAGGACGCTGAACTTCTCATCACCTAAAAAAATACAGCCTTGAAGGCCTCAAGTGTAACTAGTGAGAAAAAGACATGTTAAATAAGAACATAGAAATAGCAGGAGTAAGGTTGGATCAAGGGCCAGGTGCTGCTGGGGATGGAGCAGCTGTGGCAGAATGTGCTCTCAGCATCATGTAGCTTCAAAGGGGTCTGTCCTACGCAAATTCCTTTGACTCTTTAAATTGGTTTTGGTGTCCAAAACTTACAAATCCATGAGCCAGTAGCTGCTGTGGAGCTGAAGTTCACAGGCTTACCTGGGGAGAGCAAAGAACTGTGAAATGGTCAGAAATGGTCTGAGTGGAGGTAGAAGCAAGTGCAATAATGCTTAAACACAGTCATGTACCATGTCTGTGGCTACTTAGAAGCAGTTTAAGCATGGAGAGTTTAGTTATGTGAGTTAATGCCAATTAGAATAAGTTCACTTGGACGTTCATCAGTAATCTTGGGGGCTCATGTGGGTGCAGTGGGGCTCTGGCTGCTGGAGAGGAGTGGGGCTGGGAACAGATTTCATCTGAATGCTGTTGTTGTGCTTGACCCAGGCATAAAGTAGAAGTTGGACCTGTTCAGACCCTGCTCCTTAGCAAATCCATCATGGCTAGTAAATGCCTGGTGTGCAGAATTCTTGGAAGCTAAATTGCTCTTATTAATCTTTAGGGTCCACTACAAGAATAAAGCAGTATATGTGATACTCTACAGCATATATGTGTACAGAAAAGACCTTGAGATGTTGTGTGTGCTCAGCATATTGTGCTGTAGACCTCCTGGGACTTGTGGTGCTGACCATGATTGAGTGCAGACCTCATGGCATGTCCTTTTTGCCTCATTGCCACCCCACTGATGCATTAATAGCAGCTCCTTGCCCTGCTGCCCCTCTGCTGTGGAAACAGGAGCAGCACTCTCAAGAGAAAGCTGCATCCATGAGAGGACCCAGCAGAGTTCATCCAGGCCCTATGTAAGAGAGAGCAGTCCTTAAAGGCAACCACTGCCCAGCACCAGAGTCCCAAAACTGTTCAGCAGAGGCAGTCAGATGCTTGGTTATAATTAGAGAAGACCCGTTACTGGCAGACACAGGGTATATTTACTTTTAAAGCCTGTTGCTGACAGTGGGAACATGCCTCTGGCAGGAGATCTGAGGCTCTGGCCATGTCATTCAGTTGAAAAAGGGATTTACTTCTTTCCAAACCACACCAAACCCCCCTGTCCCACCTCCTCCCTGCCAAGGACCGGGCACCATCAATGAGGCACTGAGCTGGAAGGGGGAGGGCTGTTATTTACACAAAGTTTCCACCTCCTTCCTTCCTTCCTACCAACTCCCCATGACCCAGACCTGCCTGGTGAGGAAAACTGCTCCCCAGCCTTGCCAATTCTGGGATAAATAGGTCATCCAAAATATGCAAAAGCCAGTTCCAAGTCTTTCAGCAGTCGGAAAGATCTCAGAAGTCTTTGGATGTATAAAGCCCATAATGGCTGTGTTACTTCCAGCACGGTTTTTGAAGCTCTGGGTCCTCCACAGTGGTTCAGGGGCAGTGATGTGGCAGATGAGAAAGCAGAACGCTGTTTCTAGTTCTATTTCATCCATTTACTTGTTCAGACCTTTTCAGTGGTGATGGCAGCTGTAATCTACATCATTACAAACCCAGCATTTTATACAGCCCTGTGGATGGGGTCTGTAATCTTTTAATTAAACAGAGAAGAGTCCAGCCAAGGATATCTTCATTTAAACCTCAGTCATGGCTATAATCCTGTGGAGCTGCCAGATTTTGGAGGCTGATATAGGAAGGTTTCCATGTGGAAATTCTCTGGCATCCTGCAGTCACTGGCAAAGATTTACCTGTTTTTCTCTGACTATGCAAAGTGCCTCTAAAAAATAAGATTTGAGTAAACGTGCCATGTAGCTGTTGAAAAATCTCATCTATGTTCATGCATCCCAGTTTGATTTGCTAAAGATCCTGAAATCTACTGAAATCCTTGGTTAGTTCTTTTGTTTTAATACCTCTTTTTCTCAGAAATTTTCCTTTAAATGGTAACGAGTTGGTTTTCTTCTGAATGAATCAATGAATGTTAGCATCTGATGAACCTGCAGTCATCAGAAAGCCTCCATCTTAAAATTGAATCATTTTTTTAGTGTTAAGAGCAGGTTTTGAGTTGCTTTGTGCACTGATATCACAACTGTGTATCCTGTAGCATATAAGAATGAGCTAAATTGATAGAAAATGATACCTAAGGTAGTATTTCTTTGGGTTCTTTTATTGCTTCCACCACTGTCTTTGACAAACTTCTGCTCCCAGTGAAGGTTCAACCTGTTTGCAAGGTCGTTTGTACTTGGGTGATAAATAGGATTTATCATGGGTCGGACCCAGATAGTGTAGTAGTAAAACCTTTGCGAGCGTCTCTGTAAGTTCCTGACTGTGCAGAAGTGATCTGTGTGTTCCTGTGGCATTCCTAGTGCTGCAGTAATATTACCCATGTTATAAGGATTCTGACAGTGGTGTTCAGGGAGTCTTTAATCTACCCACTAGTCAAATAAGATACTTATGCCATGGTAGGAGCTGGCAGCATCTATATCTTGGAGAGCTTATGCAGGGTATCCCTTCCGCTAAAACAGATTTGAGTCTTTAAGAGTGTTCTGTCTGATTTTTAGAATTAATTACTTTCTCAAAGAACCTGTTCTAAGGGAAACCTTCTTGTGCATTAGTGCAGTGGCTGTTGCCTCCTGTTCTTGCAGGCTGATTTCTAGCAGCAAGAGCCAGGCAAATGCCCAGGTTTTGCTTTTGTGCTGTTACCACACAGAAACAAGCATTGTGCAGCAAAGGCACTGGGCCTGCGGTAGCGAAAGGTGGGAAATAAAGGAAGTCAATGTTGTTAGTGAGCGTGGAGTCAGTTATCAACAACTTCCTGACATTGTTAGTCCTCGCTCCATCTGCAGTGCTGCAGGCTGGCCCCTGTCCAGGCATAGTCAGCAGGTATTTCCCTCCTGCCCACAGCTTCATCCATCAGCATCCTCCACCAGATCCATCCTGTTGCGCTCTGAGGAAGCATTAAAAACAATAACGTGAGCTATGGAGTGACCCTGGGTGAGAGCATCTCTGCACCTGCTGATCCAGGGGTTGGTGTCTAAAAATGCCCTTACCTTGGGGCAACTGCTGGAACAAATGTCTGGCTATTTGGTGATAAAGGAACCAAAACCAAACTGCTGCTGGAGGATCCACAATTGGGATATAATGCTTAAAGTGACGCAAGAGAGTCAAGTTGTACATTTCCTATTTTAATACACCAAAGTCTTAAATCTGTGAAATGACAACAGTCTAATTTTCTCACTTACTTTCTGAGCTCTGCTCTTTTCCCAAATACTGTTTAGAAAAAGTGGATTGTTGGGGAGGTTGCAAACCTCTCTTCAGTGCTATTTCTACAATGAAGTCACCCGTGTAAGATAAATAGTGGCTGATCTCTTGTTAGTGAAGTACATGCTTTCCTTCACGCTTGACTTGAATGGAAATGCAAAATACTCTGCCATCTGCTTCCAGCAAGCGGATGGAGCAAAGGATGCAGCCTCAGGGTCCTTCATCCCAGGCTAAAAGCATTGCCTGTTCCCTTGCTGGTGCTGCATCAGTGAGGAGCCCCACTGCTGCCAAAGTGATGGGCAGGGGAATAGTTCTCAGCACAAAGTGGATTTTTTTCTTTCCCTAAGTGCTTGCTCACTCACCATAAACACCAATTGCAACTCGCTGCAGAGATGAAGTTTCACACCAAAAATGCCTGGAGGGGGCTTTGCCCAAGTGTTCTTCAGCCTTGTCTTGCCATAGCATAAGAGCTGCAGTCACAGGGAACAGGTTGTATCTGTACAGAGCAACCCAGCATCCTTCTCTTGGGGTACAGAATGTTGGCTGCTCTGGGTAGATTTTAAGCTGTTCCACAGCTGATGTGACAGACAAATACCCCAAAGTCGTTTTAAGTTTCCAGCCACGGAGCGTAATTATCACACATTACGCTCTGTTTATTTAAAGAAGGGAAAATATGTGGCAATCAGGTTTTGTGCCAAGTTACAGGGGGAAATGCTTTCTAAAAAAGTAAATATGCATGCAGGCAGCTGGTGCACACGAGATCCTGGAAACAAAAGCAAGTCGCCCTCCTGCCGGCTACGGAGCCTGCGAGGATCCTGTGCAGCTCCACAGCTCTGCTCTCTCTTAGCTTAGGGGAAAATGATGCAAACAAAGGCATTTAATTTCATGGAAAGCAAGAGCATCAGGCAGGCAGCTGATGAGCAGCGAGTCTGTGCTGAATCACTTGGAGAAAGGCTTGTTCTTGAGGCCAGCTTCCCCGTACGTGGGATTTGGGGTGGCACAGAGGAGTGGGTACTGCTGTGCTTCGGGGCTGTGAGTCTGCCTGTTTCCCCAGCCACACTGACCTTTCTCCAGCTCAACATTATCACTCTTTATTTCAGCAGTCCTGGCTTTTCCGCTTGTAAATGTGCCTTTTGCTTGTATACACCATAAATATTTTAAAATGGGGTCTTATCTGCCCCGTATCTGGGTTTGTGGGAGGGAAGTGATGGTTGTGACATTGCCTGAGCCTTGTGGGAGAGCTCAACTCTGATCCAGCTTTCCTGGTTGAATGGAGGCAGAGATGAATTAACCAGCTGGGTGCTGGGGAGGGATGAGCACAAGCTCAGGATGAGTCCTGGGCCACAAGCACCACAGCTTGTGGCCCAGGACTCATCCTCTGCTCATTGCCCATCATCTGCTCTTTCAGGAGGTTTGCAGACCTCGTGAGGGTTGTTTTCAATGAGTGACTCTCGGAATAGATTGTGTGAGAATGCAGCTCCTACTTGGAATGCAAAAAGATTTGTTGTTCTACCTGTTTTCAGGAAAAAGCATTAAAATGTGACCTGTGGGTGCTGGACTGACTCTGAACCCAGAGGCCAACCTCTCCTTCCCCAAAGCCCTTATTCTGTTTTTAATAGTTTATGAACCATCTGATTAGGGGGTGTCTGTCTATTTCTAAATGTGGCACTTGATACTGTGTGTGATGCCAGCTAGGAAAACCAATTGGTGTTTTGGTCCTGGGTCCTCTTCATGGGAAGGATGAAGGACCAGGATCGTTGGAGCTGCCCAGCCAGTGATGGTCAGTCACTGCAGTAGGGTGATGTACCCACTCGCAGCAGCGGCAAACCCTGCACTGACCCTGCTTTGGGTACCAGAGGAAAGTGTGTGCATTGCTGCTCACCAGCCATGCAGGACAGGCCAGGGTACTCCCAAAAAAGTCCATGCCAAGTGTTGGAGTTACCCACACCAGAGTTAAAAACCCCCAAAACCACACACCCACCAAGCAATATTCTTCCCTGTATGGAGCAAGGATGTGTGAAACCCACAGCATCTAGGGTAAACAGCTTCACCATTTAATCTGCACCCTGGAGAAGTCCCTCTGCAGGCCCTGGCTTTAGGCCATAGCCTGTGGGGGAATTGTCAACAGAGCAAAAATATATGCAGCAATACAGCAAAAAGATATATGCTATCTGGGAAAGATGCTTAAATCAAATGGTTGTTGGGCTCAGCAGAGCTCAGTCATCTTTTGCATGATCTAGCAGGGAGGATGTTATAAAGCAATGTAATTCTGCAATATGAAGCAGGGAAGATGAGATGAGCCAAGGGCCCTGACCTTAAATTTTATGAGCAACTTATTGTTTGCAAAGAGCGGGGCTGGGAGATGGGAGCAGGATTCCTGCCGTTGTGCCGAGTCAGGGAAAACGTGGAGATCTCCTGAGTTGGTGCTCACTAATCCATAGCATTTTCCCTTTGGGCTTCAGCATGTCTGTTGTGAAGAGAGCTAATAAAGGAGGTATTTAAAATATCATATTGAGTATAAAAAGGCACAGACTGCATCTCTGCAGTACCCAAACACACGCAGAGCTGCTCCAAGGCTGGGATAAAGCAGTCGCAGTGGCTGACCCTGACCTTCCTGCATTATCTGATGTTCTCAGCATTTATAAGCAAGGAAGAGCCAGTGGTTGTCAGACCGACTGGCTCCGCTCGGAGCTCACAGCCCAGATGGGAGGCGAGACCTGCCCTCCAAGCATCCCAGTCCTGGGGTCAGCGAGACGAGTCCCTCCTCCCCGCTTTTCTCCCAAAAAGTCCTGTACAAATTGCCATCTGGAGTGTTTGGGCAGTGTTTCTCAGTGGGTCACTGGAGCTGGGACCATCCTGGACAGAGAAGGCACCGGGGAATGTCTTGTGTTGCAGATGTCTCCAGGGTGGCTCTGAATTGGCCACATCCTTTCAGTGGTGCAGCAGGGCTCTGGGCTGTCACTGGTCAGCCTTTTTCTTTTCATTTCTAGCCAGAAAAGCATCAAAAGCTTGAGCTGTGACAGAGCAGGGCTACAGTAATGTTACCAGGTTCAGAATGGTGTCTGCTCCCCATGAATGCAGATGCTTCTGACCTCTTCTGTCTGGGGATAGATGCCTCCTGTCTTGTCTTTTGGTGGCCCAGCAGCAGAGAGCTCCCACCCCCTGTCTGGAACACTGAGCATGTTTATTTAAGCTAAAATAAAGTGTTAAAATAATTCTGTGCAAATGTTAAGTGAAGGTGATCAGAGTTTGCATGACTCTACATTCGTACTATGGTTTCTTTAAGGCAGAGGAGTTATTTTCATTAACTCTTCAGTGCTTACTCTCTGGCAGGAGGAAAAGTTGGATTAGCTAAATGTTGATGTACAGACTTTCAGCCCTTCTCAAGCTGTTTTAAATCAAAGCAGAGTAGGTAAATGTTTGGCTGCGTTTCCTGCACCGGCCTCATTGTCCACAGCCTGCAAAGTAGCACAATCCAAAGGGCAGCTGTTAAACAAAGTGAAAACAGACAACAGCTGAGGAGCTCCCCAGCATCTGCTGCCCAGTGCTGGGGGAATCCTGCCTCCTCACCCAGCGTCTGTAGGGACAGTCCTTTGTTAAACCAGACAAAGGAGCTTGAGGCTTTGGGGAAGACAGCATGGGCTGGGGGTTGCTAAATGGGTGTGCATTGGGATGCAGTGGTACCCAGGCTGATGCAGTTGGGATGCTGCCCTACCACTGCCCTGCACTCCTGCAAGCAGACCTCTGCAGGTTATATGAGTTTCTTCATAGAATCCTATCATAGGATCATAGAATGGTTTGGGTTGGAAGTGACATTAAAGCTCATCTAGTTCCAACCTCCTGCCACCCTTTCCACTAGAGCAGGTTGCTCCAAGCCTCATCCAATGTGGCCTTGAACACTGCCAGGGATGAGGCAGCCACAGGTTCTCTGGGTAACCTGTGCCAGCACCTCAGCACCCTCAGAGGGAAGAACTTCCACTTAATATTTACTCTAAATCCACCACTGTCAGTTTATTCTTTTCTTTTCCCTCTCCTTCTCACCCAGGGACTCCTCTGCCAAACCACAGATGGAGATGCAGGTCCATATTTATCCATCCAGACCATAACAAGAAAACCGATCAGGTTTGGCTGCTCTGAACGCGGCTGTTTTGGTAGAATTCCTTGCAAGCTGTTACAGGGAAAGGTAACAGGGTTATGTTGCTGAGTATTTATAGGAGCCATAAAGCTCAGGAATTCGTCATGTCCGTGACTTAAACGAGGCGTGGAGGAATTCACTGTCTCCTGCCATCCGTGTGCTGCCAGATTAGGTGACAGAGGCTGGGTTTGTGGGAGAGTGCATGGAGCATTCTTACTCCTGCCTTTGATGGAGATGCCTTAAGGAAAGAGGGTGATAAAAAGCCATAGGATTCAGTGGATGTTTCTCATTGGACCTGCAGAAGTGTCTTCCTCCAGGTTTTCTGCCAGGGCAAGCCCATTTCTGGGGCTTGGCAAAGCAGCTGGTTTCTCAGGCAGGCACTCTTGCATTAACACATATAATTAATAGCTATAGCGTGTCATGACATTTTAAGCTTAAAGATGTTCCTTGAATTACCATGGGATTTCCTCCACTTCAGCCCCATTTTCCCAAGAGCTGGTGTGAGGGGACAGGGGATTTGTAATTGGTGAACCCTTTCTCCCGGGCTTTGGGCTTCCAGCTGCCATTTGTGGGCAGGGTGACATGGGCTGTGCATGCATGAGGTTGTTTCAATTGAGGAAAATCTGGCTTATTTTTCCAACCAGATTACCTGCTTAAAGGCTTCACCTGCAGGGGCCTGGCAAGGTTTGTACCATTACTGATCGCATCCTCAATTTGTTTTGCTCAAACCACAAACTCAGTAAAATGGGAAAACAATTCCACATATCTTTTTACTGTTGTGACTTGCAGTCTGGCCACGATAAACCCCGTTTCCGTCTCCAGGTCATGGCTTAAGCGGGAGTCACACACTTAAAATGAGCCGGGTTTGTGTGTGTGTGTTTCTTGTCCTTTTGCAATTCCTGCAAAGCGAATTTAATGCAGTTTCAGTTTGAGCACAACAAAGTGGAGCTGCAGATCAGAAACACATGTTGTAAGTGCTGCAGGCACTGAGTGAAACCTGATCTGCCGAGGTTTCCCTTAAATCTGCACTTTCTCATTTGGCTCTCATATTAAAGCTGTATTTCAGAGCTGTCTAACCCTCTCGAAAGATGATGAATAACAATAAAAACATTCACTGGAGGACTGTCATCGTTTCCAAAGGAAGTGTAATAAATACTTTACGACAGGACTTTTTTTCTTCTTCTGCGTACAGCCATAAACTAGTTTTAAGTTACAACTTATTAAGCTTCTAAACAATTAGAGCTTGGCTGTGGAGAGGGCACTGGGGCTGGTCCATGAGCTGGGGTTAACCTTCCTTTTGGGCTCGAGGGACCTGGAGGGCATCACTTTGCTTTCATGTGCCTCGGTTTCCCCTTGTGCTGGTTGAGCTGTGGGTGTTTATGGTCACTGAAGTCTTAGGGGGTTTAGGTGAGGCTCTTGTGGTGCTGATAACTGATGTACCAGCATCTCCCATGCTTGGTGCTTGCGCAGACAGGAGTTCTCCTTTCCCTCGAGGGTCCCTGTGTGTGTCCCACACTGTGTCCTTTCTGCTTCTTAACTTGGTTTAAGATGTGCAACTATTTGGTATCATTAATTAAAACCAATATATTCTGAACACTGTGTGCTGTTGTCCAGCCACAGCCTTTAAATCTGTAGAGGAGAAGTGCTGTTGTAGTGCAGTGTTGAGGACACTGGCAACTGATGTGATGTGATGCCATACATGTGATGATTGTTTCTATGGTTCACCAATACATTCCTTTCAGACAACAGAAATTAATTTGTGAGCCAAAAAAGTGTATTCCTAATGAAGCTTTTGCCCTTCTTGCTAACAGCAATCCCAATTCTGATGATCTGTCATGTGTAATCCTCCATTCTTTGATTTTTCTCATTCCAAATATTTGCTGTCTGTGTGATTACATTGCTGTGGAGATGTTGCTGGAGAGGCTGGTGAAATAAGAGCTACCCCATGAGAAACATGCTTGCCCTTTGCTGTGTGTTTATTCAGCCCTCTGTGTTTGGGTGCTACTTCTCAGCCCCAGCACCCAATCAAAGGAGTCTTTTTGGGTGAAAAAATGACAACGCCATCATAGCACAGAAAGAGTTGGTATAATTCATTGTTTCATGCACCAAGACACTGTGCTGACCCTCCTGCCAGCATCCAGCTCAGGGCATCCCACTGAAGGTGTTTTGAAGGTGTGCAGGAAGAGGAAAAATTAGGTTGATGGAAGATACAGCAACACATGCAAAAGCCCACCCTGAGGTCTGTAATAGGTGACTACTCACAGCTTTTTCCTTACATTTAATTGTGAAAAGTTCACAGACCTCTACTCCATGAATGTTGCTTGCAGTTAAGGTTACAGAAGATGCAGGGTCTGTAGCTGTGTTAGTGTTTCTTTCCAGTGTCAGTAATTTGCTAACTGGGTTCTAACAAACTGGAGTATCTTAGAGTATTCAAGCTGAAACGAAAATAAATGTCTCTGGTTTCACTTTATAGCTGAGTGTATTTGTCTTCTAGTGCTAATCTAAGTGGGGATTAGATTTGCTAGAGGTATTTGCAATTCAGGCCTGTTTTCACAATGAGAAAAAACAATTTGCCATTGTATGAAGATCTCTTTATGCAGTCACACACTTCCCATATTGCAAATGACCTTTTCGTACTTACTTTATGCTTATTGAGCTCTTATCTTTATAAATATTAGTACAAGTAGCAAAGCAAAGACTGAGTCTTTGGACTGTACCTCTCCAAGCTTTCCAAAGCTTGCAGAGTCCTCAAACCTCTGCTTGGCTGGATTGGCACCCTAAGCCAAGTGATGGAGGTGTCTTGCCCATCAGTCCCATGGCTGTGATGTTTCATCACCTCAAAGTAGAAATCAAAGCATCAGGATGACCCCTCCAGTCTTGTTTGCTCAGAGCTCCTTTGCCCTGCACACACCAAAAAGTGCAAGTACAGTTCATGAAGTATGTTGATTTGCAGTGTGTACCAGAATAACTTGGTGCAGGAGCTCTCAGAACCCAATTCAAAGTTCAGTGTGTGATGAGTGACTGGGCTCCAGCATTGGTGGACAGTGTATTTTGATAGCTGCCTCATTTTGAGTTTTTATTGATTCAAAAGGGGAATAGCAGATTTATGAGGAATTTATGTTACTCAGTGTTTGTTTATTGTGCCCAGATGAGCCAATTTTTGTGCTCCTTAATGTTATGCATAAGTAATTGTGGATACATATACATAGAAGCTGCCTTTAGATGCAAGGTCATTTGAAGAGCCAGCACTCCTCTGGGTGCATGTGTGACAGAGAATGGTTTGGGGATTTGCTTTGATTTCATGAGTCAACATTGAGCCTCTGGGCATAAGAGGGCACTGTGGGCTCTCCTGATAGCAAGTAGTCACAACCCTCATCCACGATGTGGTCTTCTGAGACCAGGTTGTCTGAGCAGGAGCCAGTTGTGGGGCTGAACCTGGGTATTTGCATCGTGTCATGATTCAGAGGATGTTCTTAATTCAGGTGGGCAAGATGCTCTGCTAAGATCATTGCAGGCTGGGCTGCTGAGTCCAAGAAGACCACCATGTAGAAAGGTCTCTGCAAAGTCCAGAGAGCTCCTTCTGTCCAGAAGACTTGGGTCAAAGGCTAAACTGGAGCTTGAGGGAAGAGGACACGAAAGGGATGGGCTGGACGGGACAATGAATTGTATTCTTGTGTAACAGACCTGCTCCTGGGAAGGCAACTGCAGGGAGGATGTAGTGGGTGGGAGAGGCACTGTGTCCTGGCGCAACGCTTTGCTGGTCAGAAATCACACGCAGTACACATTTTTCTTCATTCCTGTAAAGCAAAACTGGCAAATAGAGGCTAATATTTGAGAAATGGCTGTGCTTATGGAGAAAGGGAAAAAAGGCCAAAAATAAAGCAGTGGCAGTACAGGATAAAACCAGGAGCTTGTCCTCAGGGAAGTAGTGCACAGGGTGGCTGCTTTTGCACTGCAAAGCATCTGCTCCTGAGTCAGATCAGAGGCTCAGGCTTGGCCCCTGGGTTCATCTTCTCCAAGGTGGCCAGGGATGTTCACTTGCTCCCCATCCTTAGGCAGACTCCCTGCTTGTCAGGGATTTATAAATCTTCCTGCTCAAGGAAAGCTACTGGTGCTTGTGTGTTGCATGGATTTGTATTTATCAAAGTAACAGACTCAGTTTCACAGAAGCATTCCCAGGTTTAATGTTCTCCTTTTCCATTTGCCAGGCCCAGGGCTGTAACATCAACTCCTTTTTTCTTTTCCTTTTTGCTTTCTTTCCACATTGAGCAGAAAACTGTTTTTTCCATTGCAGTTTTCACAAGGTTCAAACCTATAACGTCAGCAACGCCCAGACATGTCATCAACTGCTCTTGTGTGTTTGAGAGTAGCATCTTCCCCTTCAGAGTCTGAATCTGGTGGAAGCTCAGGGGCACAATGCCTGGAAATGAGCAGGTAGTCATCTTGTGAAGTTAATTCAACCTTTTTTCACCATCCTGGTGATTACTGTCCCCAGTGTATAATGAGCGTTCAGTGTGAATTGAGTGTATGTTGCACGTCTGAAGCTCCAAGAAGTGTTTCAGGGAGCAGTTAAGTGTTCAGTTGAATGGGACTGACTGGATGAGCTGTGTGGAAGCAGCTCTGGTTGCTGGTCAGGTGAACACTTGGATGCTTGAGAGGGTTCAGGCACGTGCTTTGAAATTAATTTTCCACAAATCCATGTGGCTTTGAAATTCACTCCCCACAAACATTCCTGCTGGGAAAAACTGATCTTGAGAAGGTTTTTGGGAGCTGGGAACTAAGGGCAGTTTGCTTTGATATCCAGACTGATTACAAAGAAATGCTGTTATCTAGGCTCACTTTAAATAGGTACCATCTGTATATTCAGGTTCCGTTAGAGTCAAAGCGATTCAATTCTGCTCCCCTTTACTATCAACAGGTATTGACTCAGGTGGGATCTGGACACGCAGGAGTCTAATGCTGAGCCCTGGGTCTAATTCCTGTATGTGAAATCTGGAATCTGTAGAATTAATAGCGGAAAAAAATGAATCAGTTGGTACTTACCTGTTAATTTGTTTTCTTACACCATGAAAAATAATTGTAGGAGAGCTATGTAATATATGAGCCAGGGTTTATTGGCTGGCAGCTTTACAGAGATATTTCATTAGCTGGCAAGAAATATAGTGCCATTACTGGAAGTAAGATAGCAGAATGGGGAAGGTATTGAACCAGAGGTGTGCAGGCACCAGGCATGTTTCTGACCCCTCCATCCTCTGGCTGCACAAGGGCATTGTTCTCCCCTTTCCTGTCTTGTAAGTATCTGTAGCCACCACTGGAACAAGGGCTCAGGCTGCTGCTGGGATCTGACTCTGGGATTAGACTGAATATTGATAAAATAAAGCATTTCTCAATGACCTGTGCCATCTAGTGGCAAAGCAGAGCTGGAGCTGGAGGAGCAGCAGAGTTTGCGCAGAGAGCATCGTGGTGAGATGGGTGCCCACCACGCTGGTGAAACCCACTCCTGCAGACAGTGCTGTTGGTGGGTCCTCTCTGCAAAAAGCTTCATTTCCTGTGTCAGATGCAGCATTTGGGGTTTTGCACCATGACTGTGCACTCTGTATCTAGTTTTCTGTTTCTGCTCAATCTCAGTGCTGTGCCTTGGATGGCTCAAAAAGAAGAGGCAGGGATGTGTGTCATAATGCGGTGGTGGCTGCCTGCTCCATGTCCCACCAGGGACATGGGCCACAACCCGATTTCCAGCAGTGGCAAAGAGGTGCCCTGCTCTAAATGCCTCTTTCCCCCAGGCACACACCCTGTGGGAACATTAGTCACCATTGCAGCATCCCAGCACCTGTGAGATTTGCTTTGGACATGTGCTTAGGTAGGAGAACCCACAATCTATATTTAGCTGCTCTGCACAACCATGAGGATTTCTCCAGTTTTCTCTCCTGGGCTGCAGCTCAGCATGGAGGGAAGTTGTGATGATGTGGAGCTTGGAGCAGATGACAAAGAGAAGTGCCTGGCACTAGGCAGGTCTCTGAAGCTGTAGCTAGCAGATGGACATGCTCAAGGTGGGCATCACCGATGATGCCCAAGGCCCAAGAGTTTTAACACCAACTTTTCGACTCAGCTTTGCTTGGAAGTGCTGTGCATTGTCCAGCATCTGTTGAAGGATCGTTCAGTTTTGAAACTGGTGTCGCTGGCAAACTTGCTGAGGGTGCACTCAGTCCCATGGTCCATGCTGTTGATAAAGATGTTAAACAGTGCTGATCTCAATGCTGACACCTAAGGAATGCCATGTGGACATTGAGCTGTTGACATGTATGATGTTGTATAATCTATCTTTTTGATATGGAGCAGCTGATCTCTGTTTTGGGTGGCAGACTAAAGCTGCATGGCCAGCTGTAGGTTTCTCTTAAAACTGAAACGCAAGTTGCACATAAGCTAAAACAGGTTGATGAGTCTATAGCCCAAAAAAGAACCTGAAACAAACCATCCCATTAAGTTGTGTATTTACATTGCTATTTCTAAACTAATGCTCCCTGCTATTTACCAAGCCTAAACCACAATATTTTACCAAGTGCTCCAGAATTCGAGATGCATTTTTGCAACTCCAAGTCAGTGGAAACTTAGCAGTTTATTTTTCCCTTTGGAAAGTAATTGGTTCCTATTTTTATCCTGGTTAAAGCCCACAGCATCACCCATCAGACTCCTGCAGGCAAACAGTTCTTCCACCCTTTGCACCAAAACTACTAGGCTTCCCCCAAAATCAAACAGTGAATCGTTACTTTGTGACCCCGATTCACTGCTCTGAAATAGAAATGGAAAATGCCACAGCAGGAATACAAGGATCTGTCAGTAAAGAAAACCAGGCAGACCATTAAAGTACATTTAATTTTGGGTTGCTGGATATAAACTGATCTTTCTTAGAGGCCTGGATGAAAGAGGCTGGATTATCCCATGTCTGACTACTGCATTGTTTTTATACCTTCCTCCGAAGCATCCGGTGCTGGCTGCTCTCGGAGACAGGATGCTGGACCAGCTAGACAGTGGCTTTCATCCTGCACGGCAGTTTTGGTACTCGTATAAACGGTCCCAGTCTGTAAAATATATTGAAAAACATTTTTATAGGAACTGGTTTCTGTCCTCAAAGGATTCCTTCAAGCCCATCAGCAGTTTTTCTTCAAAGACTTTCTCCTGCTTTAACCCTCTGGCTGCCTGATGGGAACAGCCTGTTCCCTTTCCCAGGCATGCCAGCCCTCTGCAGTGCCTCTGCATCCAGGATCCCATGAATAGAGGGTTTTGGTTGTCCAAAAGCTCTTCATTAAATCCTCCACTGCTATCATTTTCTCCTCCACAACATGGGACTTCCCCTATAAGGCAAGGATGGAGAATGAGCAAACATTGAATCATTATCAGGCTGCTACAAGTTAAATTCCTTGTGCTTTTGGTTTTATAGCTTAGTGGGTCTTTCACTCACTCTTTTCCGTGGCTTGCTCAGCTTGCTTACGCAAACTGAGTTCAGTGGAGCTCCAGCCCCAGTGCCCACAGGGATCTCTCTGACATTTTCCATCAGCAGAAGTCCTCCCTTGCTACTGTGAAAATTATTGGGCAAAATGCCAAGAGATTTTGCACCAGGCGGCCCCTGGCAATGACCCAACATTTTTGCTGGTTCCAAGACTGCTTAAATAGCTCTTGAACACAGAAAGGGCTTCACTGCCTGAATATTCCGGCTTCTAGTTAAATATTCAGGTAATCCTCATTGGCCAGGCCCAGTGCCAGACCTACCCCGTCTCTTTTCACTGGTTCATCTCATCACATGGAAGGTGCTCTGTGCCTTGATGAAATGAGCGAGGTCATGGGGTGATGCAGCAGTGATGTGACATGGGAGAAGGCTCAGGTTGTGCTGCCAACAGCACCTTTGGGTGCTTGGTTGAAGAAATGCATTTTCTCCTGATGCTTTTGTGAACCAGCATCATCTCCAGTGAGCTGGGAATTCCCCCACTGCTTTTGTATTGCTTTTAAGAAAGGAAGAGTGAAGCATGTGGTATAAACAGTTTTCAAATGAAAGTTTTCCAGCTAAAGAGTCATGCTCTAATCACAGTCCCAGTGGATTAAGCTGACACGAGCCCCACATTTGGCTCTGGAAGTGCTAATTAACAATAATGTGAGTGCATCTGGGTTGTTATTTCTTTATCTGTCAGGAAACAGTCCTGTTGTAGCTGCATCAGTGGCCTCTCCCACATGGGATGTGCTGATGTGCTTGCCCCAGATGCCTCTGTGGATGACAGGAAAGCTTTCAGCTCAGCTTCACTGCTTTGAACTTCTGATTACATACATAGTGATGTTTTGCTTTAAAGGATAATGGTTCAGCAACACACACGAACTCTAGCAATTCCTTTTTCCAAAGTATATACATGGCTTAGGAGCAACATCCCTTTGATTTTGGCACCAAACATCCCAGTCCTAATCCATTGTGGCTGCCCAACTGAAACCCATATTCGCTCCTTGCTGTTGCTTTCTCCCAAAGGTCATGGAGAAGGAACAGGGCAAAAGCCAGTAGCACCTCCCTACAGCCCTCGTGGGCATCAGTACATCCATTACAAGCCCTGCTGTCCCACAGCTCAATGCAGCTCATGACCAGGTGCAAAAGGAATATTGGGGTTTTTCTTTAAGCCCTTTATCCCAAGGAAATGGACAATTTGCAGCCACACGTGTCTGTAGAGCCTCCCCGGTGACTTCTGAACCTGTAGCTGATTGAAAGCAAATTTGCCAGAGAGGCTGGGCCTGGAGGTGTATGAGGTTTCTGGATGCAGAGTGAAAGTAGATGTTGGGGCCTCCTCAGAACCCCAACAGAAGGAAATCCATCCTGCACCGAGCAGTCCCTTAGGATGGCAAGGAGGCTTAGGAAGCCCTGCTCCATCAGTGCCACTGTCCATGGAAAAATGTGTTTTAAGTTGTCCCTAGATTTCTATGCCATAATTATTATGAATGCAAAGAGAGATACCACGGTAAAGTAACAGATGCATTGACTCTAAGCTGAACAGTGTGTATTGAATGAAACAGCCATTGTGCCACATGATTGTTAAATCACTGGTACAGGGATTGGAGGAAGATGAGATGCAGCCTGCTGCTGCTTTCTCCTGACTCAGTTCTCTGGGTACCACCCCGGCGTGGGGAAACAGCATCTCTCCTAATACACAGCCTTGGTTTTAAATACTGTGTCACAACTTACCTGCAAAAGGTATTATTTGAAATATTTGCTTTTGGTTTCTCACACTGATCTCTGGTTTTGTGCATCTGGGGATGAAGCTGGCAGGGCACAAAGCCTCTTCTTTCACACAGGAAACCTTTCTGCAACCCTTTCAAGCCAGCCTTGTACAGCAGTTTCATGCTACCACATGGGAATCCTGTGTTTTCATCCTGCTGCACTCAGCATCCTTCAGGTTTCAGCTGTAACACATCTCTCCTGCAAATCAAAGGCCTTTAAGAAAGCTTTGCATAGCTGAATTTGGATGTTTAGATGTATTGTATTAGAGTTTTCACTTGTAGACAAGCTGATACCGTATCATGATCCCTTGTGAAACGGTGTAATGTACTGGGAAAAGGCCCTGTTGGTTTTTAAGGGGTGATGGAGAGCATGCATGGCAAGCCTGCGAATCCTGTTTTTGTTCCTGTGGAGCTGTAGATCAGGTCACAGCACGAGCCATGCCAAGCTCGTGGAAATACAAGAAGCTGTCGAACTCGAAAGCCAAACCAAGTGACAGCGGGAAGGCCCCAGCCAAGATGCAAATCCTCATTTTTCCCCGCCTTGACAGCCTCGCTGCATGGCAGGTGAACAGTGAAAACTGTTCTGTCTCCTGTGGCCTTCTCGGCATGGGGCTCCATGCGAGCTGGAGGAGCTGATCCATGGGTCTGGCTGTTTGGGATCTTGCTAATGGGTGATGGCAGCAGCTGTGATTGCTTCCAGTTTGCAGCCAAGGAGAAAAGAGAGTATGAGGTTTGTTTCAGCTCCAGTGCTGCCAGGGAGCCTCCAGGTATGGGTTCTAAAGGGAAATATTGAGGCAGTGCAGCTGGAAGGTGTGAGCCAGGGATGCATTTGAAGCAATCCTGGGCAGTGTCAGAGCCAAGTCCAGAGGGCTCCAAGCCTCATAGAGCCCCATAAGCAAAATTCAGTCAAAGTCTTGTTTGCTTAATGGACCCTTGTAGATAAAACAAAACCAGCATGAAACCAGTGAACAAATCCACCCACATGGTGGGGATCTGCTGTGCCCACAACAGCCCACAACAGTCCCCAGGCTTAGGGAACAGGGGCATTTGCCAAACATGTATCTTTTAATTACATGTACTTCATGAAAAGCAGCACTGAGCTTGTTGACTTGCCTTCAGGACGTGCCTTGGTACCACCTGAAGTCTTGATGCTGCCTATGGTTTCTCCTCAGTGCAGCTCTGTGTTGCTGGTCTGCACTGAGCACACAGGGATTTCAATGGGCAGTTCCTGATGTTGGGTTATAAACCATGCCAAGGGATAGAGACGAAGATGAGTGTAAGCAGCAGATTTGGGAGCACTCGTGTGTTCTTTGTCTGGTGGATGCTTGGGTAAGAATTCTGTAAACCGCAACAAGGTCCTTGGTGGTTCTCAGGCTTATCATGCCAGTTTGGGGAGATCTGCAGTGGCTGGGATGAGGCATCCAGCCCTTGGGCTGTTCTCTGCGTCCTCTCTTGCTCTGCACACGTGTACTACATGTTCATGTATCTGGAGTTAAACCATGAGTGGCTTTGTTTCACTCTCCTCTTACGCAGAATTTGTCTGGATGTCTTCTAGTTCACACTACAAAGAAAGGAAGTGAAACAATGATTTAGGATGGGAAGAAATGGCTTTAAGTTGTGCTAAGGGAAGTTCCGACTGGATATTAGGAAAACCTTCTTCATGGAAGAGGTTGTCAAGCATTGGAACAGGCTGCCCAGGGAAGCGGTGGAGTCACCATCCCTAGAGGGATTTGGCAGGCGTGTAGATGTGCTCAGGGACATGGTTTAGCGGTAGACTTGGCAGTGCTGGGTTTATGGTTGTACTTGGTGGATCTTTTCCAAAGTAAATGATCCTATGATTTACACAGGCAGCGCAGCTGTCTCTGAGTGACTAGGTAATATCACTCCAAAACCTACAGGAGGTCACAGAATGACAAAGGGTTTCTCTGAGGATGCCCTTTCCATGTACACCAGTGTGGGTGGATGTAAGCCCATCCTGCTGTTCTGCGGTATGAATTCAATTCCTTTCTGTTCCCTTTTGCTTCCAGCAAAAAAGATTTAACTTACTCTGTGCCTCTGAGTTTTCCTCTTCTTGATGCTACTGGAAGATAAATAAACATCTGTGCATTTTAACAGTAGGAGCAGTATTAAGCAAATCCCTGCCTACATAGGAATATTACCTTAAGTAACCTGCAGGGGTGTTAAGTTTAGAAGCGAAAAGCAAAGTGGAGCTGTTGGGCACTGCTCAACGTGCAGGCAGGATGATGCTTGATGAGAAGCATGTGTGAGGAAGAGGAGAGCCCAGGTGGGGGTGAATGACCTGTAAGCATTGTAGCTGCTGCCAGATTTGGTCCAGGGTTAGGTCTCAGGTGATGGCTCCCTTACCAGAGGCTTTTTTTTCTCTCTATGGATATATTTGCATGGAAATCATAACTCCTCAAAGACAGCAGTGGTGGCTGGGAGGTCTCCCTGACAAATCTGGTAGGACGTACCCAAGGTTTTGCCATGATGGCTGATGGTAGAGCCACTGCAGCCCCTCAATAACCCCCTTTGGTGTGATAATCCCATGGCCACAGAGCACCAGCATCCTTGGGCTGAGCAGAAAACTCAACAGCAGCAAGAGACCCTGCACAAGGGGAAGTTAATATCTAAATGTGATCTTTATCTTTGTTTCCTGGGCTGCAGATAAGGTCTCTCCAGGGCATATAGAATTTGAGACTGTGGTTTCTGGAGCTATAAATGTAACACTACTGTGTTTTCATTAGGTCTGAGGACAAATACGTTGACTGAAACCTTATCTTTTGTATTACCCTAATGACTTTCATGATACAAAGTCAGTAGGCTAAAAGAAGTGTACAGCGGGTGACCTCGCAGTGACAGTGGGTTTTCTGCAGCTCAGATGCATCGTGCCAGACATATGAAACAACACACAGTGAAGAGACAAATGTCCAAGTGCCACATTAACACAGAACACAAACCGCATGCTTTGTTTGCAGATCGGACGCTTTCCAACCCAGCACAGTTATGTCAGATGTTAATCACTTGAACCACGTATTACATGGAGGCTTATCTGTTTCAGTGAACTAGTGTTGAACCACAAGTTCCCAAGGGACCTGCTTCTTGTCGTGCCTTAGAGAGAAATATTTTGGGGTTTCCAACCATAAGCCTGTAGCTGCTCCTCTCCTGAGGCTCTGTGTAGAGAAGGGCTCAGGGTCACAGCTACAGGATCCTTTCTTTCCCTACTGAGTATACAGCTCATATTAACCCATCTTAAGTAATAGTGGGGCTTTTTTAATCAGCCATGACTTATATCTGGCTTGACCTTCAATTTGTATTGCTTTGGTTGGGGTGAGCATGTTCCACCTCCTGAATTAGCAGCTCTCAAGCTGTAGTCCACTACTGCAGCTGCGGGTCTGTGTCGGCCTCCCAGAACTTGGAGAAAAGAGGCAAACACATGTTAAATCCCACCTAAAACTGAGCCCACATCAGTTCATTTGCCATTGTTTAGCATATTGCTTTATGTAGAGGGAGGGTTGTGGCTGCATTTGGTTTTTACTGGTGGATGCAAAGCCATATGGCTCCTTCCCTGCTTTCTTCTCTCCACTGTATCGTTTCATGGTAGATTTGCTCGTGGTGTGGATTGAGATGTCAGATGTAACACTGATAAGAGGGGATGTTATAGACCTACCAGAGGAGCTGAGAGACAAATCCAGCTGAGGTGAGGAGCAATAAAGTATAGGTGCATCAGGCAAATGCATAGCATGATGGCTTGGGGTTGCTCTTCTTGGTTCTAAGCAGGTCTCTTGTTACTTTTGGCCAGTGCTCATGGTTCGATAAGCATTCTGGAATGAAAACAGGGTTTAGAAATATTTAAGGACCTTACTCCTTCCAGGTTAATAATTTTTTTCCATGCCTTCTGCTGGTATCTCAGGTATTTCTCTGCTCAATTATTCTTGGTAAGTGTGCATAGAGAAATGTCAGTGGGGCTTAGTTAGGAAAAAGCCTTGCTAATTACTCCATCACATTTGGGGGGCAGGGGGGTGGGGATGGAAAAAACCCTTAAGAAGTGATAAATTAATCATTAGCTTGAAAAGAGAGAGGTGCGTGTGTCCCACACATTTCCATAAAGGTGGAAACGCTGTTTTTTCCATCTGGCTGGATAAACTGTTCATAGAGTAGCCCAGCAATTTAAACATGCCCTGAGCTGCACAAACAAAGCCTATTTCTCATCGATATAAAATACACATAAGAGCAAGGGGATACCAGGGGATTACGCTGCGAGTCCGCCGTGTCGGAGGGAGGCGGCTGCAACAACAAAGAGCAAATTCAGGGCTGGGGTCCTGCCCCATATGAGGTCATTTTCTGTTGAAGCTGGGCTCATTAGGCCAGCCAGCTTGTTGATACAGCTCGAAGTGTGGGTGACAAGTGTGACTGGGTTTGCTGAATTAGGCCTGCCCACTGCGCCCAGCACACAGAGATTCATCATTGTCTCTCTCTGGGAACAGGACCGTTAATTACACAAGCTGCCCGAGCTGAGTTTTCCAGCCGCGTGTCTCTGCGAGGTCATTTCTGTCCCAGAACCATCAGGTTTTGACAGCAGAGTGTTTAAACAACACGAGAGCGGTTTATGTGGGACAATAAGGGAGAGGGCCAGGTCACAGGACTTCATTAGGTAACTTCTCCTGCATCGGAGGGGGTGGATTTGGTCCCCTCTGCAGTCCTGCACATCACCCTCCTCCTGCTGGAGCAATCCCATGGTGATTTCACCATGGGGATTTGGGATGTGGGAGCTCCGGATGAGCTGAACATCACCACACCGCCTTTTCTCCTGGTGTAAAATACCCCAGCCACAAGATCCCAGTTGCAAGCCCTTCCTTCTGACTTCTTTTGTTACTCACCGAGGGGAAAAGCTTCCACCATGGGAACCTTGTTCTGGCGAGGGAAGTTGGTTATTCCTCCCAGCACCGCCTGCTCCAACCCAAGCATTTGCTGTGGCTTTTGGGTAGCCACAGACAGTGCTTAATTCAGATAATCCACCCCAGAGGCTGCTGAATGCACTGTTAGTTTTCTTCAGTTGTGTTTGGGGGGTGAAGATTCAGGTACATAGGTCTTGTTTTCAGAAGCTGCTTGTGATATTCGAGTGTTACATGCTTATTGCAGAGATGCTTGACTGTGTGGTCATAGCAGGGAATCACTCAAAATAGTTTTTTGCAAGTTTTTAAAAGAAAATTAGTAGTCAAATCTAACTTTTTTTTAATAGGAATTAGGGGCTAAAACCCTTGAACCGTAAGTACTCATTTGTTTGAGAGACAAGTCTGGTCCAAAGCAGGTGACAATATGGTACAGTTGAGCAAGTGCAGGGATGCTGCTGGGGATGCAGCACCTCATGAGGATGTTTCAACTCCTCCAGCTCAGCAGCTCCCACTGCTGAATCCATACAGAGGTTTTTCACCTCCTGTTTTGGTTTAGACAGATATAAACACATTTGTGACCAGTGGTGGATTTAGAGATAGGCTTTAGCCAAAACCCAAGTCCTGAGGTCCAGGGATAGCTAGAGCATAGTGTCTCTGCTCAGGTTGATCTGTGTATCCATTTGGTTTGCTCTTCACCAGCAATGATGGTTTACAGCACCCAGCCATTGATACAGTTTTGGAGATGAAATATTAGTTGTGTTTCTCACTTGTTGGTCTGGATTTTGTTTCTGCCCTGAGAGCAGTCAGATCTCCCTTCAAAACCCCTGCTGCAATGGCTCTGCTGAAGATGGGGGAAGGATATTTCAAGCCCAGATTTTCTTGCTGTTTTGACAGAGTAACATTAGGAACCGACAGGCTGTGGCATGTGGATAGCATTGGGAAAAGGCTACACTTCATTTTACTCTAACCAGAAAGTTTGTTCACCCAGAAGCCCTTTTGGGGGAGCTACTTATTTTCTAATCTTGTGGTAATAATGAAATGATACAGGAGTCTGGGGATAATGAAGACAAACTGATTTCCTAATGCACTGAGCAAAAAGGAAGCAGAGAAGGGTTTCAGCAATGAGACACACACACAAAAAAAGAGGAGTTTATTTTAAATAAAGATTACAAAAATAACCTACTGTCAAAGATGATGTGAAAACCATTAAATAGCAATTTAATGTAATTATAATCATGGGTGAGCTAAGGGCTATCTTACACAATTACAATCAATCTTTCTGTCTGGGTGTGTTATCCTGAGCTCTTACTCCTGACTCCAGCCCTGTGTTCCCTCTGCAGAAACGCTCTGTTTAGAAAGCAGCTCCATGACCACCAAAGCCATTGGGACCAAGTGATGTCCTTCAAGGGCCGAGGGAGAAACCCATTTGGGCTCTGCCTTCCCCAACCCCAACTGCCCTTTTAACAGCCGCTGCTGGAGTTAATAACCGAGTGTGGTACCTCACTGCTGCCGACTGCTATAAAGTGCTGTCTTGTCAAACTAGTAGCAGATGGCACTATCATGCTTGGCTGTGTTGAAATTTTATGAGCATGGTGGATCCTTAGTTACTAAACTAGCACCCAACGCTTAAAAAGAAGGACATCAATCAGCCGGACTGTGCTGTGCTCCTCTACACGGCGTGCTCCTCTTCCCAAGAAACAAGAAATAACAATTAAGAGAGAAAGTGAGTTCAAAAGCATTTGCTTCAATAGGCAGAGCCAGCTGTTGACCTGCAAAAGTGCCACTCATAAGGGCACTGGGAGAGCCTTCAAGCTGGCAATCAAAGGACCAGGCAAGTGCCTGTAGGTGTTGGTGGAGTCCTTCATGATGGATTGCGGTGGGACCTGGTGTAGGAGGCACTTGTGTGTGATACCCCGTGTCTCTGCAGCACTTCCAGTCTGAAACAAAGGCTCCTCTGTCAGCTCTAAATGAAGAACCCAAGAAAACATAATAAACCTTATCTTGGTAATCTAATTTAGTGCTGATTTGAAGGTTTCTGTAAGCACGGGAAGTTAATCAGAAACTAATTAATTAGGGGTCTGAGCTGCCCATCACTCGGCAGCAGTTTTGGCAACACTGGACTGAAATGCCCATCCTGGGGAGCTGGTGAGACCATTGCACCCCACCTGTACAATTCGTGGCTTAACAAGGGTGTGCAGCTGGGCCTTGGTTGCTGCCAGCAGCTTTGGTCATGCTGGCAAGAGATCATGTGCCTCTAGTTTCCATGAAAATCAATGTGAAGTGCCAACCATTTTCTCTTCTTGCTAATGGGTCTAAATGTGCTGGTCCTAGAGAGGTCTACACCCTTCTCTGCAGTACATGGAAATGCAAAGAGAAGCCAGCGCTAGTTGAGAAGGGGTGGTTGGATGTTTCTTCATGTGGTAAGGTGGGAGCATTCCTGGAGCTTACTTCAGGCCCAAAGCATCCCTACTGGAAAGGGAAGATGTTAATATAGGGATTGGAACTAACAAAGGAAACCTGTTGATAAGCATTTTCAGTCCTGTATGATGAGCATGCAGCCATGGTGGTGCAGCAATTACGTGACCCGTACTGGGCAATCAGGGCATATGAGCAGTCCTCATGATGATTTCCTTGTTTATGCTTCAGGGTCATGGAAGGGGAGTAATAGGATGGGAAAATCAATAAGGTTAGGCTAGCATAAAATAGCACTAATGATCCTTAGTTTTAAAAGCCTTGGACTTGTTTATATATGGGCTTTTCAGAGCACAGCCATCAAATGATTGCTGCAAAAGCAATGGTGCAGATGCTAAAGCTGGCCATGTGCTGGAGCTTCCTGAAGGTTTCAGCTTTTGTTGAAGGGTTACATCATATTTCTTCCTCTCAGATGAATTACTGACTGCAGGAACCTGGCTGAGGTATAGCAGCCAGGCTTGATTCTGCCAGCTGCAGAATTAGGTTTTAGCTGACTTGCCCATCTCACCAGAGCATGGAATTGCAAGGTGCCAGCACAGCAGTACTGCACTCACTATAGGAGTAGCCCCAGGGATCTTAGGTCAATGTGAGCGATGCAAATGACTCTGCCTCAGTTTCCTCACTCCCTAACAGGGCCTGGGACTATTTGAGTTATTGCAAGTAAATAACAAGGAGTAAAATGCATTAAGAAGACCTAATGATGGTCAAAGGTTTTTGCTCAAAGCTGCTCAAGTAGCTTGGAGCAGCTTTTCCTGTCTCCTCCTGAGTCAAGGAACCCTCCCTAGCCTTCCATGCTGGTGCTTTCTAGGTCAAGTTTAGCCACAATGTGGTCTGGTTCACAAGAAAAAGGAGAAGTGAGCAAATGTCAGCCAGGACCAAGGGGGAGATGCCTTGAACCACCGTCAGCAGCATCAGGGAGCTCATTTAATCTCCAAGTAGAGCGGGGCTGGGGATTAGCTTTGCGTAAAAGATTGTTCTGAGGGGGGAAAATGTACTAATTAATTTGATTTCCATTTGGAAAAGGGGCGGTGGTTTGTGAGCTGAAATTGCCTGATTATTGCCAGCACATAAATTTCTCCTAGAAATGTGGCTGCAGTTTATCCTAATCATATTCAACTTTAGGCAATGAAAATACTTCTCGTTATTTGTTTTGGCTTCTCTTGCTGTTCCAGCGTCTGCGAAAATATGTCATGCATGAAACGCTCCCCTATATTTTGACAAGTTATTCCTTATGCTCGCTAATTTTTCATTAAGAAAAATGACAGAAACACCAGATACCCAGGAAGGTCTCCAGAAGAGCTCTGCATCAAGATTAAAGACTGAGAAGTGTGGGTCTGTTGGAATTCCTTCATCTCCATTATTGTAATGTATTTGTGAAAAGGAAAGTCTCCCGACCTGTTCCTACACTTCTCAGCTACGACAGCTGGAATTTTGCCTCTGTAAAACATACACGATAGGTTGTAATGAATAGTTTGTACAAGGCAAATCTGCTGGCGAGCCTGAGCTGTTACATGTGTGCTCAGCCAAAAACTGCCTCTAGCTGGCTCTGCGTGCTGCTGGTGGTTGAAGGGGGGCAATTAGTGTTGTTACAGCAACAGCAGAAAGTAGAGGTTCCAACCAAAACTGCGGGTTTGGGGGATGAGGCATTCTAGAAAAAGTGAACACAGTCTCTGCTCTGGCTCCACATAGCTCTTCAATGGGGTTGTGCACTGGGTACAGGGCACCCAGGCAGGTTGCCTGGGGACGTGGAGCACAGCATTAGTCATGGTTCGTGCCAATGCATTAAGGGATAGCAGGAGTGATGCTCTGGGAGGTCAAATTTAAGGCTGAAGCCTCCATGGGTACGTTTTCTAAATTCTTGCCAGATCTGGGGAGGTCTGAGATGGGCAGAGGACCCAGTGTGTTGATGAGGTGATGAGATGAGGGAGGATTTTAGGGATGTGAGGACTCCAAGAGCTGAGGCTGGAGAAACCTCTGCAAGAAAGGAGGTCAGATATTCTGAGTGCAATAAGTGGTGCTTTTTACAGTTACTAGGGTTATAACTTGCTGTACACATGCATTGAGCTGTGGCCATGTGGGGCTTGGTGCACAGTGGCAGAGAGAAGCACAGTCATGGTCCATCCCTGACCCAGGGGTACTTCTTCAGAAAGGGGATTTGAATGAATGAGACAACTGGTAATTAAGGCTATTTTAAAGGCTGTGTTGTCCATTGGCCTCTTTAACCCTACCACCCTCTGCCTTGTATTGTCAGCTTCCTAACACACAGGGAAGTCTTTTATAAAACCCATGAAATGGGATTTTAGAACTCAAGTGCTCAATGTAACCAAGATAGAGAGTTTGAGGCTCCTAGAACAAAGCAGAGTGAGAAGATTGGTATTTAGGTACCCAAAGTAACAATATCTCTGCACAGATCAGCACATGCCTTAAAGCATGGAGCAAACTTGGAGATGCAGCTGCAAAGAGGAGTGCACCAGCTTCCTGGGCTGCTTGTGAGAATGGGGTGAAGTTTTGCAGAGAGTCATTTACATGGTAATTAATAGTGTCTGTGCATGAGAAGGAGCCAGGGCGGGTGTTTGCTTGGGAATCTGCCTCATCCCAGCGTGCCCTCATCCCTGAGAGCAGGGAAGGAAGCGGAGCCTTCATTTCCTGAAGGACTTTCCCGAGCAGATGGGATGAAATTGCTATAAAAAAAAAAAAGATCCCAAGATAGGAAAATATAATGAGCTATGGGCAAGGGGAAAAATAACTGCTGAGGGATATTTATGCATATAGTAGATGGATCAAATCAGAAATTCCAATTAAGTCCATAATTTATTTCAACGGAAATAATAAAATTAGAGATGGGCCCAAGTGGCAAGATTCAGCTTGGGATCCTGATCCAAATGGTGTGTTTGGGTTGGATCTAGCAATCTCCATCCTGTCACATCAGACAGCATAGACCTGCACCCTGTGGCCCTCCAAAAGTGATGGTGGAACCTGGTTAGATGAAGTTGCAGGCATACAAAGGGCATCATAAATGGAAGATAGTGTGAGACAAGGTCATTTTTTTTAAATACATAAATATCCTTCAGCATAAAATGAAATCAGAAAAGGTATCTGATGCAAAGACAAGCTATACACATTGAATACAAGGAGAAGGGTTGGTTTCCTAATGCATTGATTAGAAAGCAGGATATTTATCAGGCCCTACAGCCACTGCAGTCACTGCTGGAAAGTCCGGCTGGCAAAAATGAAATTTCCACTTGGTCTTGTCTTTAATCCAGCAAACTGGACTGATATCCCAGCAAAAGCAAGCGTGCAGCCTTGCTGGGAAACCAAGGCAAAGTACAGGGAGAGTTTGAGAGAGACAGAGACATGTATTTTGGTGTCCAGGTGTCTGCAGCTGCAGGGCACGGCTGGCACATGGATACCTCTGTAATGGGAAGATAGGATGGTAAAAGCTGACCTGCTTGCTACAGGATTGCTCTTCATGATACCAGTCTCCCCACTTTAATTCAGCATCAGGATCACTGGGGTTGGCACAAATAGAAAACTCAAAGAGGGGAAGGGGCTGGACAAATCTTTTTGATCCATTAACAGCAAGTGGCAGAATCCCTTGAAACACAAAGGGGTGATGAAGACAGATCGTTGTCTTCAGCTCTTGCATTCCGGTAGCCCATGGCCAGCCTGAGGAGGATGCTGCAGTAACCCATCATCTGCAAAGTGCATGAACCAGAACTCCCTCTACCCTGAGACCAGATAAAGAAACAGCACATAACACCCTGCCCAAATGGTCCTGATTAAGCAAGTGAGAATTAGCACTGGGGAGTGCCCAGGACAAAGAATGAGCAGTTCTCCTTTCACATGCTTTGGCTCATCATGTGAGGAATTAAAAGGCTGGTAAAAGCTGCTGCAGATTTATAAAGGATGACAGAACAGCATTTTTAATCCCATTTCAGCAGGACTCAGTGTTGCAAGCAGTTACTTATTGTAAGAAAATTTCTCGGTGCTTGACTGAAATTATTCTGGGTTTGGTGCAAGGCTCAGCTCTGTCGCTGTTGTGATTAGCATCCTGGGAGGGACTGGGCAGTGGCCACAGTGGCACACGGCCAGGTCACCATCCGGGTGTCCCCACTGCCTTTGAGTTAACATCCGTGCCAATACCACTGACATGGGAGTCTTCCGGAAGTAGAAAGTGAAAACCTTATTTTCTCCTCTAAAAGAGTGACTCAGAAGAGTGTCACCCTGATGGCTGGCTGTGCAGCTTGCATGATTATATAGTAATTAATAGCAAGGGGTAGGTCTGTATGGTTTCTTTTTGCTCGGGTCATTTACCAAGCGCCTCTCCTTGGGTGTGTGTTATGATGCTGTCTGCCATCCTCATTCCATGACCGTGATCTTTGTGTGCTGAGTGGATGGGGTAGAATCAAGAAGTGCTTAGGGTTAGAAGGGACCTTAAAGCTCATCCAGTCTCAACCCCTGCCACGGGCAGGGACCCCTTCCACTAGAGCAGCTTGCTCCAAGCCCCTGTGTCCAACCTGGCCTTGAACACTGCCAGGGATGGGGCAGCCACAGCTTCTCTGGGCACCCTGTGCCAGCGCCTCAGCACCCTCACAGGGAAGAGCTAAGAGCTCATCTCAGTCTCCCCTCTGGCAGGTTAAAGCCATTCCTCTTGGCGTGTCCCTACAGGCCCTTGTCCAAAGCCCCTCTCCAGGTTTCCTGGATCCCTTTTAGTCACTGGAGCTGCTCTAATGTCTCCCCTTAAGGAGCCTTCTCTTCTCCAGGCTGACCCAGCCCAGCTCTCTCAGCCTGGCTCCAGAGCAGAGCTGCTCCAGCCCTCGCAGCATCTCTTCATGGCCTCTTCTGGACTGCCTCCAACAGCTCCATGTCCTTTTGATATCTGGGGAGGGATCCCACTGCTGCAGATGCAACCAAGGTCACCAAAGCATCCACAGTAGCAACGAAAGCTCTTCTGCAGGCCAGCAGGTTAACCCCACATGGCTGCCCCTGCCCGTGCTGCTCCACCAGCTGCTGGGCTTTCATTTCAAAGCCTCCACCTCCTCAGGAGACTGGTGTTAACATTTCATTTTAGCCTTCCCAGTGCTATACATCCACAGCACTTGTGAGTCATGTTTTCCACCCCCTATTATTTAACACAGCTCTTTCAGCCAACATATTTTACGGACCAAAGTTGTCGTGATTAGAAATGTATGTTTTCAATAATGACAATGTACTTTCCCTCCCTCCACCCCATTCAAACACTCAATTTACAGAACGGAGGAAAATATTTTAAACATGTAGATCAAAATTACACACCAGCTTAAATGTGTCACTTCTTGGCGCAGGCATCTTGTTTCTCAGCCAAAACTCGCAACTAAGATTTCTGCTCTTCTATTTTATTGACTTCTTTTTTCTTTCCAAGACCACAAATAGCCACTTAACCAAAAAAATTAACCCCTAAGCAACTGCTCCATCTGCTTCCTTGGGGCTTCAGTTTGCATTAACCCACAGCATTTCCCAGTACCATGGTGGCTGCTCATTGACTATGTGAAGCTTCTCAGCTGCTCCAAATTGTCTCAGGTTCTTCAACTGAGACAAGCTGATGGCTCTACCTGAGGTGTCCTTCAGCAGTCATGGGTATTTCCAAGTGCAGATATGGATTTCTTAAGGAGAAAGGTGTGAATCATCTATAAATAGAAGCTCATTTAATCCTAGCATCTCATTTCAAAGGACCTCTGAGTTTCTCAGATGTAGCACTGTATAATTAAAAGGGGGATTGTAGCTGCAAACACGAATGGCTGCATTTGCAGCTGGAAACAAAATTCTATGAATCAGTATTTTGCACTATATTTGTACAAGGATATTGTAATAGGAATATCCCACCAGGCGAAAGGGAGTTGAGATGTTGAGGTTGGAAATGGAGTATGCTCAATGACATGCTGCACAGAGGACGTTTTGTCTCTGGCATGCTCCTCTGCTGTGCAGTTCAGGGGCTTTCCAGGCTTCTCTGCTGTATTTTGAACTCTGTGGCTTCAGGTAATACATACATGTATACACACACCCACGTTCATCATTATCCCAGCCTGGGAATTAGCCAAAACAGAGAAAGTGTGTCCTTGGGTGAGTTCAGTTACCAAAGGTGTGCTGGAACAGCCAGGTTAACCTGAGCAAGGGCTTTGGGCAGCAGGAAAAAAGGGGACAGCATGTGTCCTCCTGTGTTTGCATCTCTGGGTGGCTGCAGGGCAAGGTTCGGGGCTGTCTGGGAGTACAGGGTTGTTCCCTGCACCTCCCAGCAGCAGAGCTCAGAGCATCGCAGTGGTCCTTACCCTGCAAACCAGGCATCAAACCTCCTCTTCCCTATCCCTGTATGACAGCTGCACACACTTCCCGGGCTGATGGTATCTGACAGGTCTGATGTGAGCAAGGATTTTCATTTACACTATGTAGCAGTTAACAACAGATGGAACCGTAAGATCAATATATAGTCTAAATAATTAAGAATCGTGTTTTTAATTGTGCCTTTTCAACAAGCATTTCAAATGCTGCTTAAATCGGCCACGTGGTTGTTGATCTAGGGACCAGTTGCAGTCTATTTTGTTTTGAAAGACGCACTGAAACTGCACAGAGCCTGATCCAAACAAGACGAGTGAGTGCTTGGTGTTTGTGAAAGGGGTTTGGCAGCTCCGGGGGGTCACTGCAAACTGTCACTGTGTGGATGGGTTGTGATACCCAAGGGATTAACTTGGTGGGTAAAATAAAGCACAACAGATTATATAGTTTGAAGGCTTTGGGGCTTTATCCTTCCAAATGCTGTGCTTGCAGATGAATCAAAATGTTTGAAACCCTCAGAGTTCCCATGTGAGTTCAACATTGTGGTATTTGGGTAAACTGAGGCACGGAGGTCCTATGGACCAGGCTAAGTGAGGGAGCAGGAGCACTGAGTTCTCCTCGCCTCTTTTTGCCTTTGCTCAAGTGTTTGACCCAGGAGGACTCAAAGCCTTCCCAAAGTGATGTTATCTGGCAAGTGTTACAGCAGAGAAAGATCCAAGCAGCCTGTTTTTAAACTCAGCTGAAGTGGATGTTCCTCAACATCAGTGCTCTTGCTTGAAAAGCTGAAATAAAAGATTTTGCATCTTTTGGGAAAATAATCCTATTTGGGTATTCTTTTAGGCATTTAAGCAAAGTAACTGGTGGGTGTGATTGTCAGCAGAGCCCAGGGTGCTGTGGGAAGCGCTGCAGCTCTGGGTTGCCTTTGCAAATGCAGGGGAGATGAAGTCATGCCCCCTTGTATTACGTATTTTTGGCTGTATCAAAAGCCATTGGGTATCATCTCTTGTTCTAAGGGGTTTCAGCACCATAGCAAGGTGCTTTTGGGTTATTTCCATTTACTGATGTCATTCTGGGAGGTCATTTGTTTATCCTCTGGTTGGACAGAACATAAAGCCACATCCAGGTATGGCTGAGAGCCGGGAGGAGCAAAGTGCTGGATCTGCCCCTGGCCCCATGGGTTCAGTCCCCTGGGATCTTTGGCCATCCCACCCAAACAGGCTCAGCTGAGCGCCACAGTGTGGGTGCTCGCAGGCTCGGAGGGCTGTGCATGGCAGTGGGGGACAAAGCGGAGATCAGGGGAATCATCCGAGCTTCACCATCCCCAGCATGTACCAGGACAAGTCAGACCACGAACGCTCCCTGCGCGTGGTTACTCCCTGCCTTAATTTATATTAAATGTGGTCACATCATTCAAACAATCTCCACGCTCTTCTGTTTGTGCAGGTAATGATGATATAGACTCATTTATGCAAGATTATCCTTTTATCACATTTCCAGACTCATTTATGAGGCTCATGTTTTTCCCCCAAGGGCATCATCAAGTGAGTTAAGTTGTACTATTTGCCTCCCGCAGTGAACTGGCAGGAGCCTACTTCATTGACTGATGAGGGCTGCTGCCTTCGCCAAATAGGGTCTGTGTGATGGATATTTTACTTGTGAATATTATAGCTGGAAATTAGCATGTTTATTGAGGTAGAATGTGTTTGTTTACATTCTGCTACCCATGGTATTACCTTTTATGACCTGAGTTATTTAGCTGAAGATAAGCTTAAGTGCTTCCCATCTGGGGGAGGGGAGAGAGGAAAGAAAAGAAAATTAATGAACTTCTAGATATCAAATTATAGCTTAAGTGACAGAGATGCCTCTCTGGGAGCTGCTCGGATCCCCTCACCTGGGCTGGATTGTCTCAAGCACAGAGGAGTGGGAGAAGGGGACTTGGCTCAGTTTTCCCTACTGTTTTACCTAATTTTGCCGATTGAGAAAGAAGCTTTCCAGGGAGGAAACCATCTCATGTGTCTTGAAGCATCCACCAGCAGTTGGGTACCCTACAGCAGGGATGGGTATCCGCCCTTTTTAGCATAGCCTACCTCCACAAGATCCAGCCAGCACATGGGTTCTGACTCTCATTCTCTCCCTCAGCCCTCATGATGTGTGGTTTCTCCTCCACGGTGATGATGCCAATTAATTGATAAGTGACAAAATCCCATGGGATGCTTAGGGCTGGAGGGAGCCTGACCAGCACACTTGAGAGTGGATATTTTTTTCCCAGCTAGGGAAGGCTTTGGCCTGTGAGGTAATATATAAAGTGACCCTGATTATGTCAAATTTTCCTTTAAAGAGTCATTCCTTGTCTGCTTAAAATGATGATGTGAATTATCTGGATACAGAGCTAACTGCCATCTGATGCAATCCAGCTCCACAGACAGTAGGGTCTGGAAAATAACGCATTCCCAAACCCTACAAAATGGGTGTTGTGAACTGTGCTTAAATCCATACTGAGAAATGCCTGCCTGGAGCGGGGAATTTGCGTGGGCAAACAGGGGACTGGATGTGGGACTGGGCACCCTGCTCCTGCGCAGGAGGTGTTTGGGGGATTACAGACAAAAGCCTGTCCTGTAGCTTGCATCAAGATTTAATTTCATTTTAAAAGCTGCCTGCCAAGCTCTCTTTTACTTGTGCACATTTGCAGGCAAAAACGTGGTTTATATCAAGCCAAAAGAAATGCTGGTTTGTTTCTTTCAGCAAAATTTGGTCTTATTTTACGGCTTTTAAACACATATTATCACATGTGAGGAAAAGAGAAGGGAATTGGTGGCATGTCAATGAGGAGGCTTCAGTGATGGGCAGTGTCAGTGCCAAATCCCCCACTGTGCTGGTGCGTGACATAAATGTGGGCCAGGAAAGCCTCCTGCTGCCCCAGAGCCCCATGAGCTTTCCCCTGGTCTGGAGGTTGAGATTGAACTCGCACCCATGTCCCCATCTTTGTTCAGCATGGACCCTGTGTGCCAGTGACACTGTAGCTTTGGAGGACTTGCAGTGAGCACCTCAAGAAGTGACACCTTTGGAAAGCAGCAATAGCATTACCCCATCAGCATCTGCCTATCTTGCTTTGCTTACCATGTTAATTTGCTGCTGCATGACTCTCCAGGGTGAAATGGAGACAAATATGACTTCACTGTTACAATAACTAGTAATAAAAATTATGATTGCCAATATCTGGGAGGCACGCACTTGTGAATCATGAGATGAAGTGAATTAACAGCTTGAAAAATTGCTGGCCCTGGTAGAAAGCAGAGCTGTAAATGTTGGGATTATTTCCCCTGTGACACTGCTGTCAGCAGGGGATGGTGCAAGTGGGGATGTTCTCAGCCCCCACAAGAAATCATTTCTCCCTTTCCCCCCAGGTTTTTGTCACAGACGCCTGTGGGGCTTGGTTGCAGTGTTTAATATATGGTAAACGTGTATGTGGTCTGCACAGATGTCTGTGAGTGTGTAAATGTGCTTTCACAGGTCAGGACCAGGAGCATCCCTGGTTCCAGAAGACACAATGGTTTTATACCCATAAAGTAATTTCTTCCTGACCTCTTCGCCAACTCTTTGGCCAAAACTTGAGGACTTATCCTGTGTCTGTGCCTCTTCCTGTTCTCTACAAGAGCTCTCAATGCTCCCGTTATTGGTGTTGACTTCCTCTCCTTATCCTGCTTTTGGCCTTATAGATATGATGATGTAATAAATTCTTGGGGCTAATTGTGCGTTTATGTAGCAAATATTCCAAGCAAAGAGTTTGCCCAATGGGCTAAAATACATTTGCATGAAGAGTTCATTGAGCAAGTCTGAATAACCTACAAGTTTCAAAACCAGCCTCTTTGTGGGTAATTTGACTGTTTGCTGCAAAGTACAGCATTTGCTGAATTAATGGCTCATTACAGAGATTTCAGTGAGCTCTGGTGGCACTGCCTGCTGCTGCATGAAGGGGTTTTTTCTTCCATTGCACCTGTACCATTTCAGTGACATGCAATGCTTAATTTCTGCAAATTACTCCTACTAGAGCAATATGAAATACAACTAACTTGGGGGAAGGAGAGGTATGCTTTAATTAAATCATCTTGCAATTAGTCCTTGAGTAATGAGGTAAAGGTGGTTTATCTCTGTGCAAGTGGTACCAAACCACCGAGGAGATGCACAGAGAGGGAATTCCAGGGTTGGACATCAGAACCAGATGAGTCGTTCAACAATTTGAGGTTATGTAAAAGCAGCCAGGCAGCTATTTGGGGGTTACTCTTGCTGATTGCTTGGGACTGTCCATATTTACAGCATTAGAAGAATTGATTCCATTAAAATCAGTACTTTCTGGAAGAGCATTTGGGCCCTAAGGACTATGGCAAAATACACAGAATTAAAACGCACCATTGATCACGTATTTTGGGATGAGGAGGATGCACAACATTGCACCCCTTGTGTATAGATACTGGAGTCTTTTGAGATCTCCTTCTCAGTATTGGATCTCATGAGAGACTATTACCTGGGTGTGATGATCCCACTTGGCACTTCCATAGTGACATTTGCACCCTCAGAAGTCAGAGATACAGGCACCATCTGAAACAGCTACAAGCTGGGATAAAGATTTCACCATTCATTTCCCATTGGATTCTTAGCTGGAGGAGATGAATGGTTGAATGCTTCCGAATATACAACTCCCCCAACAGCATTTAGCGTGATGTAAAGTTTTCTTTAATGATTTATTGTCCCTAGTGTTTTAGATATTCAAAATACATTTGTAGTCTGTCCTGCTTGACACTGAAAACGTGTATTGAACCCTCCAAAAGAGATTAGGCAGAAGCTCTTCCCTGTGAGGGTGCTGAGGCACAGGGTGCCCAGAGAAGCTGTGGCTGCCCCATCCCTGGCAGTGTTCAAGGCCAGGTTGGACACAAGCTGCTGCTCTAGTGGAAGGTGTCCCTGCCCGTGGCGGGGGGGTTGGAACTAGATCAGCTTTAAGGTCCCATCCAACACAAACCAGTTTGGGATTCTGTGATCTAAGAGTCTCTTGGGAAGCAAATGTGAATTCCTCTGTGCCTCTGTTCTAATAGCTCATGCTTGTTTATGCAACCCAGAGTCATTTATATTCAAGGCCAAGAGATATGTTGTAGGGGAGCACAGCACCGACCTTTATATCTGAGCATTGGACTGAGCTCAGTCAAGGTCCAAGAAGTCCATTTCATTGACTCTAGAAATTGCTTGCTCAGGCCTATAATGCAGATGGAATCATTTTCCTCCTGTCAGGTCATGCTTAGGGAAAATTGCTTTCAATGTGGGGAGCAGGCAGAGAGACTGGGGAGATCCTGTCCCAGACTGAAGAGCAAGTGTTAAACAAGGGCATACACAGGACAAACCTATCCTTCAGACCACTGTTATCCACATATAACAAAAAGTAAATCTGGTCAAAAACCGTAAGTGCTTTTTTGTAGCAGGATTTGGAATAAAATCATCAAAACCACAGAAATTCCAAGTGGCAGCAGCAGTTTCTCCTTCTCCTCTGAGCAGATCTGAGTATTACAGGAACAATGTGACCCAGGGACCTGCATGGGGGTAGCTTCATGCAAAATGTTATTTCTTTGGTGTTTAGAAAACTGGGTATATAATAATAGAACATCAGATTCATCTTGCCTGTGAAGCTAATAAGTCGCATGATCATGAGTACAGATATAACTACAATGGAGGCAACAATAAGCAAAAACCCCAGCTTGAATTTAGGTGTTTTGGCTTGTATTAGATTGCATAACAACCTTAATGTTACTTAAATGTAGGTGTTTTGTGTGTGGGTGCACGCGCCTATGTGTGTATGTGCATTAATAGCAATTTGTGATAGATGCCTTTGGGGCCCCCACATTCAATAAGAAAAAAGGAGTTTTTATGGGAGATAACATAACTGTTTGCAATTTGGCTATTCATTGTATCTTTGGCATTTTATGTACTGCATTAGCTGAGGCAATTTCATGCATATGGATATAATGCATTAAGTAGAAGCATTTAAATATAGTGAAACTAATTTTATGATGATTAGTTGAAGGAAAACATTGCATTCGTATCATCTATATAGGAGCCAATTTGCATGAAAATGCCCAAAGTTGCTATGCCAACATTTTCTGTGTTGTCGGTCGGGGTCGTCTCTGTGTCAAGACTTTGTATTAAAAATCGGTCTCCAGTGCCCGTGTCTTTTAATTCATTGCAAGCTGTAGGCCATTTGCTCACAAAGCGCTTGCAGTAAAACAAATGAATAGCTAAAATACTCATTTGCATGATTCCCATTTGAAAACGATTCCCCTGAAATTAAGGAAGCGTGTTACTCGCTTGTGAAGATGGATGGGCAGATGAGCCATGCAATTAATATTTTTCGGCATTCTCTTTTAAAGCCCTCCTAAGACTCAAAGCAACACATGCTGCCTTCCAGACAAATTGGGTCCCGCAACAGTTCCAGGGCTGCCATGGCAGCAGCTTGTTCCCACTCTCTCCCCTTTATTGTCTCACTTACATTATGCAGTAATTAAAACTATTTACCATTCCTACTTATCTGCCATCTGCTGCCATTGAAGTTTCCTCTTCTTTATAAAGCCATCTTAAGCAGCAACGGGAAAAGTAATGGATTCAAGGACAAGCAGAGGCGGGGAGAAAATGCTCCTGCTTTTTACTAACAGGTAGTGGACCAGGACGAAGGTTGTGTATTGTAAACTTCCACTTTGTGTGTCATTTTCCACGATTTACATCCTGGCCACTACGAGAAGGGCTTTTTCTGAAGCAAAGGTGGGCACATGGTACAGGGAGGTAGATACAACAGATGCATATGGTGCATAGGCGCAGTGGTGAGATACTCCTCCATTTTACACCAGGATAAGTGGGAAGAGGGATTGTGCTGATGGTTTCATTCACTCCTGTGCCAAGTCAGGGGGAGTGAATGAAAGATTTTAATTTGAATGGGCTCTGGCTTTGAAGCACAGATGATTTTTAGCAGATCCATGAATGGCACCTTGGTTCTTGCTGGATGAAATCCTGTAGGATGCACTAATTGCAGTCAGGCATGGATGTTAGGCAGGAGCAGCGCCTGATGTCAATATATGGGAGGAATTGGGATGAAAATACCCAGAGATCCCCACTCAAACAACAGTGTTTGCAGGTCTTACCATGGAAAATACAGCTAGTGCTCGTGGCCTGAAGAGTGCTTAAATCATCCCTGGTGCTGGTGGGTTGGGAAGCGATGACAGCCAGGTAAACGGAGCCTGCGGGAGATTCTGGAGAGCCCAGCCCCGGAGGCAGATTTAGGGAGGGCAAGACATACCCCAGCAGGGCTTTTCTACAGTCAAATGGGCCAATAAAACAGCTCCCAGTGTGCTGTTGGCAATAAAAAGTGAAGAAGCCGGCAATTACTGTCGCCCTTGTGGCATAACTCATGCTCCATATTATTTACAGTGACTCGAAAACTTAAAAAACCCAGTTAGCTTAATTGCCTTTTCCACCGCATGGATGGCAGCAAGAGAGGGCGGCACGAGCCGGCTGCTCCAGCTGCAAATCCCATGGATGGCTGCTGGGGACCGGCTCACCCGGCGCTGGGTCTGGATGGGGAAGTCGGTAACACAGAGGACTCAGGCTGAGATGGGTTATTTCTTAGAAAGCCATGGCAGTTTCAGTAGTTTTCCATCATTTGACTACAACTGATTTTTCCCAGTATGTATTTTCCTTTTTGCCTAAACACTGTTCTGTATTCCAACTATTTTTCCTGAGAGTTTGTGGTTTTGCCACCATCTCCTGGCCTGAGTAAGAAGTCAAGGAAAAGTCAGATAACCAGATGTGTTTAGGTCTGGGTTTGGATGGGTTCTTTTAAACCTGAAGTCTCAAACATCGGTGATGCTGGTGTAAAGCATCATCCAAAAAACCTCTGGCAGAAATATTCCTCAGTCTATCAAAATCTGCACTACTACATGTTCGCATTACAAACAATGCTGGCGAAGAGCTGGCCTTTCACTGGGGTGGCTTATTCAGTTACACACATATTTCATTCTCCCCACATCTGGAAGGATTTAATGGGGAGGTGAGAAACAGCATCCAGTTTTTCAGCACTTTGTGTGATTTCTCAAATACAGTGGAAAGCCTCATGTTCAAAATGACAGTCATTTTCCAATCCATTAAATCCCTTTGTTAACGTGCAAATACTTTTCATTCCTTCCAAAGTACAGTAGAGCAGGCATTGTTGCACCAAATTATTTACAGACACACAGCTGAAACCTAAAAACACAGGGCTCTTTCTAGTCTTTATTTGGTAACTGTAGTGGGCTTCTCCCCAGATCAAACACCCTTCAAACACAGGGAGATCAGAGCATCTCCTACACATCTCAATCCATCCCAGCAGGATGGACCACCCTGCTCTTCCCATCACATTGTGTCCGCTTAGTGCAGAAACCTCAGCCAGATATGGCTGATATCAGGAGGATGAGGGAAGTTAGCTCCAGAGCATCCTAACTCGCTTTTTGCTTGGTGTTGGGCTCTTCCAAGCAGCTGTGGTGGGGTTGGATTCCTAGAGGTGCCCAGCTGTTGTTGCCCCTTGAGTGAAGCATCTTTCAGTGCTGGAAAACCATCAAATATCCCCTTCATCCAAAGTTGGGAAACTGGCTGAGTTTTCCTTACGCCATAGAGCATTCCCATCCCTGTTAGTAAATGATTTTGCATCACAGCCCTGCAAAAAAATTACCATAGAGATCCCATTTAAGGCAAGGGGAAAAAAAAAAAAAAACAGAGAAGGAAATATTTTAGGTAGGAGTTGAACAGCAAATGCTTTTTGGTCTCTGTGGGGAGTAATGATCCACAACAAGGACACAATTCTATATGCATGTAATATTATCACATGCTTCAAAAAGCTTTTAAATCACATAAATGCAGTTATGGACCATTGTACAAAATAAACATTCCACTTGTGTTTAGGCTGTTTTTAGTTCTTTGATCTAAAGTGATGCTTGCAGATTTTATTGCTTTGTAAATTAAAGCGGCTTTGATTTGATTGAACTAAATTAATAAGACTTCTGCCTTGTTGCAAGATAACAGCTACAATATATTTTGGCTGCACTGCACATAAGGAAACTGCAGTCTGTAACAATTGCACTGAAGCTTCATGGAGGATTTCAATACCTATTTTAATTAAAACAAAAGCTTATGTAGCACTAATGTGTCCCTTAAAGAGACAAAACTTAAAGTGTCCTTTTAAATCTATTTTAATATGTCTTAAGGACTAGAAGATAAATGGCAGGAGAACCGGGCTCTGACAAGGTACTTTTTCTCTGCCTTTTGAATTTCCTTCTTGCACATTTAAGGCATGTCTCCTTTTAAGTAGTAAATCTTCCTACTTAAATGGAAAAAGAAGCAGTTTTCAGGTGTTCTCTCAGGTGCTGAATGATGGTAGTGCTTTCAACCCAGCCTCAAGGACAGAAGTTACCCATGTCCATGGACAAAGCTGGTGCTATGCTTATTCCCACCTAGTGTGGGCACAGCCCACGACCACTCCAGCAGGAATCCATCATCAGGTCAGCTCCCACTGCACCATCCAGGTCCTCAATCCGTGTTGGCCAATGTGAAACATCACTTTTCTAGCTAATACCTCATCTGTGGGTCTTTAGCTCTGGGGCTTTGCGGGGTGGCTGTGCATGACTAGAAGAAAGGGGGGCCTCAGCTCAGCTCACAACACAGTAGATGTCTTTTAGATGCCCTGAAGAGCCTCCAGTAGCTCACAGCAAAGGCCTCTGACATGGGCAATCATGGGACAAGGCTATTTTAAACCTGCTGATGACTTTAAGCAAGCTGTTTGCTGCCTGTGGGTCTCGTTGACTTTTTTCCCCTGTTGCAGACTGGGGAGGTTTGAAACCAGCGATGTTTTTTGCTTAATGCCATTTACCAAAATCCTTAAACAAAAGCAGCTCTTTGAAAGCTGTAACAATACAAGAAAAGCAAGTGCCAAAAAAATGGAGCTGCCTCAACCGCAGGGGGAACATGGGAGGAGCAGGAGAACTGCTTCCCACAGGAAAGCATGAGGGGCACGTGTTCCCTTCTGCCCACACCTCTGGGGTGATGCCAAGAGCATCCCCATTATCTGGTGGAGTCCCTGGACACAACTGCAGCCAGGAGAGCTCAAGATACAGCTCTGCCTTGCACATCTCTGGGGCTCCAGAGTGAAAACAGCCAAAGAAAATGGAGCAAGATCTCCCTCAAACCCTTCATATCTGTGTCCCTCTGTCCCTTGTTCAATGCTGCTGCCTAAAGCAGACGCCAGCGTGGTGCCAAAACTATGCCAGTGTTTCTGCCCTGACCAAGCAGGGGTCTGAGGGATGCAGGGCTGTGCTTCTTTGCATCCTCTGTTTGTCTTGAAGTTTGTCACCTTTAAATAGAAAAGGGGGAAAAAAATCTTTTTAACTGCAGCCCTCCAAACTTTGCCTGGAGTTGAGAGATCAGCAGATACATTGAAGGGATGGGTTTGTTCATTGACTTCAGTGTGCTTGTGGGCTTCATCTGTTTTGTCCCAGAAGCTCAGATCGGTCTGATCTTTCCTCCTTCACCATGATGAGAATCTGCCCCTGCACAATAGTGCCAGGAGGTTTGGGATGCTTCCCAGTGCTTTGCTAACCAGGTTGGAGGGCCAGAGCTGCTGACCCAAGCTTTGCATGTGCAGATGATCCATAGTCCTGTTGCTGAGACCCAGCTCAGCATCCTGGTCCCCAACATGCTGCTTGTCTCTGCTGTGAGCTCAGTAGTGGGATGAAATCCCCCCCAGCAGCAGCCCCAGCTCCCCATCCTTCCCCTCCTTCTTACCCATTTCATAAATAATTTTAATACAGTACAGAGTGGCTCAAAACAGGAAACTCTGCTGTTTTAGTTTGGTCTGGAGTCAATTTTCCTAATCCCTGCGGTGGAGTTGCTAAGTTACCCTGTCCCAGGGCCCTCGCTGCTGGTTTCATGTGGAAAAAAAAAAGCATAATAAAACAAAATCCTGTGTTCTTCCCTCAAGTGGCGGGGTTTGAACAGGCCGGGGCTCGTTACAGCGCGGAAGGTCCGGCACGGTGAGCGTGTACGGTGCTGTCATTTAGAAATGGCATTTCCCGCAGCTGAAATCCGGCCAGCCAAAAGCAAAGTCTTCTCCGAGGTCAGGGGGGTCAGACATGAGATGAAATGCAAGACAAACAGTGGCCGTGGAAAGCTTTCACTGCCATCTCCTCCGGTGTAATGAGCCCTGGCTGTGTGCTTGGACAGAGGCCAAACATTCATTTACCACAAATCTTCTGTAAATGATTACATTACCTTACATTAGTTTCTGTAGTACCCCCAACTGTTCCTTCCAAAGCAAGTTAAGCAGAAGGAAAGCTGTCACTTCCTTGTAATTATTCTCTCTCGGCCAACGGGCCATGTTCCTCCCATCCCTCCTGCCTGGAGGTGTGGGATGGAGGGGGATAAACCTGCCTTCTCACAGTGGATCATTGGATGCTGCTGCCTCAGATGAAGGAGCAGTGGCACCCACTATGGATTGGGAAGGGTGAAGAGCATGGATGCAGCTGGAGGTGCAAAAGCTCCTTGAAACTGCAGCTAGGGACAGGAGTGGATGCTCAGTGTTGCTTCACACCCATGGGTGATGGTTTGCACTTTGGCCCCTTGGTGTCTCCTTTACTGACTGGGGTCTCTTGGGATAAAGTTTGAAGCTCAGCAAGTATGATCTTGGTTCTCACCAAGGGAGATTGTGGCATTTCTGACCCTGCTGCAGTCCAAGCAGGGGGTGAAACTAGTGCCTTGGATCAGGTCACTTTCTGGCTTGCAAACCCTTAAGTCTACTGTGTCATCCCAAGGTCCAAGATCTGGATGTTTTAAGCAAACCTTGTATCTCCCTAAGCAATTCCTCTTTTCTCCCACTCTACCTCTTATTTTCCCTAAAGCAGACTAAAGCAAAACCGCTTGACCTCATCCCTCATCTTTACCCACACTGGTATCCCCAGCACACTCCTCTGCTATGCCCAGTTGTTCAAGCTGCCTTTGACCACTGAAGGCTCCTTTTTAAAGTTCAGCCAGACGCTCATGGGTGATGAAAGAACAACCAGGCCATTACAACCTGGTATAAACTCACGGTCTGCTGGTGTGAACTAGTTTTCCTAGACAGGAGTAACAACCGCATGGTGATTTCTCCCCTCTCCAGTGCTCCTCATATGACAAATTCCTGTGGCTTGCAATATGGGGCCAGTTTATTTATTTTTCCCTGTCCTACATGTGCAGCCCGTGTTGCAGAGAGGCAGAGCGATCCCTATCTCAACAGCTTTCCATGTCTCCAAGGCACAGGAAATAGCATCTCTTCACCAGCCAAGACTTACAGCTACTCTTGAGGCTGGTGTCGGGGGATCACACTGCTCAAAAAGCCCTTGTGAAGATGCTGTGAGATGAGCAGCACGCAGAAAATAACCCCTGAGAGTTAAACCCTGCTTAAGTTTAAGCCAGGGAACACCATTACTTTCTGTCATTCCCAGGTGTGCTCCCCAGTGCATCCTTCCCTGTGTCCTCCCTCCCCTCTTAGAGCCTTTTCCCAAGGCTTTCTGCAAAGCTGCCATTTGTTATTGATTTTATTTAAGCCACAGCAGTTTATTATTGTTATTAATTCCAGGCACATTTTTAATAGCACTAATAGGTCAAAAGAGAGAACTGCTCATTCGTACACCCTTTCCTTAGGCTGTAGCTGGTTTAAGCGATGCATCTCCTTAGCACAGAAACAAACGGGAAAGGGAGATACGGGCTGTTAATGGTGTTTGTAAAGTGCTGAAGTACGAGTGTGAAGGAGTGAGAGGCAATACCAGGAGGTGTTTAAATATCATCCTATATGAGCATGGGGTGTTAAAAAGAATTCAGCTTTGCTGCCTTTTGGGAACATGGGAAAGTGGCACTAATCCTGCAGTTAATTCCTGTTAGACGGGTAGGCTTTTGCAGTATTACCCTAAAGGCAATAGCCATAATTGCCAAATATTGTCCTAAAGTGTTTCAATATGGCCACAAGTGAGCAACTTGTGCCTGAATTTGTCCTTGTGCTGAAATCCATAGGCTTCATTCAATGGAAGAGTGATGGAGAGAGCGTTATCATCCCTCATCATTACATCTGTTATCTGGCTGCTAAGGTTTTGTCACTGCTACAGATTTTCCCAGGAAGAAAGAATGCATTTGTTGGTGTGAATTTTGGAGTAGATAACTCCTGATGTGTGCTGGGCTTGTCTGTAGAAAACTTACACTGCAAAGCATAAGGATGCCTGTGGGGGTCCTGCCCTTATGCTTCAGCAGTGAAAACCAACAGCATTTTCCCTGTTGGCATCACCCCCTTCACCTCCTGGAGCACAGGAGCCTTTGGCAAGGGATGAGGGAAGGTCACTGCGCTCCATGAAAGATCTTGCACGGGGCAGGAGCTGTTTCTGAGCCCCCATGGGAGCTGCAGCCATGCATCCTCTCGATGCCATCATCACCATTGCTTCTGGGCACAGACTGTGCTGTCCCCCAGGCTGACAAACTGGGAACCCTCTGGGCCTGCTGCAGATTAAAGCAATCAGATTAACAGTGGGACATAAGATGGGGTAGGAAAACCCCAATTTTAAGGGATCACAAAGGGGCCCTGGTTTGAACGGAAGCTTCTGCTACCAGGAAGTTTGCCTTTTGTTTGATCTATTTTGCACATCCCTATTAAATAACTAATTATTTAACATCTTTTAAAGCTTTGCTATATATTACAGCAGGCAGGACACAAATGGCTGCTTTTAATAATATAAAAGCCCATTAGCTTCATTTACTGTTAATGTTAAAATAAACATGAGGCAATTTAGATATACTATTCCAATTTCACGGAAACTTTGATGTTTTTCTTCTCCACTCACATAATTAAGGGAAAAAACTACTAATGATATTAAGTTTGTACAGTGTTAATGACAGAAACAAGCTGCAGTAGAAATTGCAGCCATTAATACGGAAAAATAAAATATTTAAGAGGGGAGATAAATGAAAGCAATTTTAATAAAGTAAAATGAAGAAAATTAATTTTGGAAACTTCCAGTGTTCTGGAAGCGCTGTCGCTTTATGACACATCTCGTGCTTGTCTCCGCTTGGGGTTAGTTGGATGGAAATGTGGCATTATTATTTGAACACCTACCTGCTCACTTTTTCTAGTGCCCATTGTTTTCTGCAATGGCCTAAGTCTGCCCTGATTTACAGGCGGGATTCTGGCAGCAGCCAAAGGTAGGTTTATCCCTATGAGATGCTCTATCACAAGCTTTTCTGGGAGGCAGGCGGACTTCAAGCATCTCAAACACCCTAATGCCATGCTGCGATGCAGTATGATACTGTCCCAGCTGTACGGGGCTTATCCCAGGTGGCATCCAGCATAGACATAGAGTGTTTGAAGGAACTGACATCTGTGTGAGGCAGGGTTTATGCCTTTTTGGGGAGTAGCAGTTAGGAGATGCTGCGGTAGTGCAGGGTTGAAGACTGAGCATTGGTAACATAGAGAGCAGCTAAAGGGGCTCTGCAGCACGTAGAGCTGGACTGAGATTCACTGTGTGGTGCAAGTTTGAGTCCTCAGAACAACCCAGAGCTGGAACAGGAACAAAACAGAGTCTGTACTGAGGGAGGTTAGAACAGAGGTAACCTGGGGGTCCAGCAGCTGAGCACCAGCCTGTGCTCTCGCTGTGATGGAGATGAGATCAGTGAGGAACATCACAGAATCACACAGTGGTTGACAGGCTGAGAGAGCTGGGCTGGTTCAGCCTGGAGAAGAGAAGGCTCCTTAAGGGGACACCTTAGAGCAGCTCCAGTGCCTAAAGGGGCTACAGGAAACCTGGAGAGGGGCTTTGGACAAGGGCCTGTAGGGACAGGACAGTGTTCAAGGTCAGGTTAGATAGGGCTTGGAGCTCTAGTGGAAGGTGTCCATTCCCTCAGAAACGTCCCACATTTCCAAAGTCTGGAGGAAGGGTTAACTGCCATCCACTTTGTATTTCAGCCTCTCCAGTGCCTCTTCCACACCATCAGCTCCATCACTCTAACATGTGGCAGCCGTTTACAGCAACCCATTTTTAGAAACAACGCCGTGATTTATTTTATGCATTTATTTACAGGAAATGATTAATTAAATAAATTCTTTTCATTAATTGTTTTGCAGACAACCCGAAGAGATAATCATCACATGCTGACAATCACTTGCCATCAATTATCCACACGCTGCTGCTGTCAATGAATCACAGCCCCTACCTGGTGGGAGAGTCACTGCTGGTGCCACTGAGGCATTTCACCAATAATGTATAACGGGGGAGGAGATGAGACGCTACTTTCAGACCGGCTGTGAGATTGATATGCAAGCCAAAGGGAAATGCATTAAAGTATTTAACTGCTTGGAAATCCACCATAATGAACATCCAAAGGTATCTTATTACTAGCTCACTGTAGCTTGCCTTTATTTATTTGTTAGCATTTAAATTCTGTTCAGATTAGTTCTTGTGCTGGAAACACTCTTGTGGCCAGGGTGGGTCCTGCTCTTGCTCTGCTGAAGGTCATGGCTGAAGCATCAAGTCTGTTTGCTGAAGTCACTGCAACAGGGGGTGGGAAGGGAGAGGGATGTGGGGTGGCAGACTGAGCACAGGGGAGGTCAAGGACTGGGACAGCACTTGCGTGGATCTGAGGTTGTGGCATTTCAGTGGGCACGGGTGAGCATGTCCATGATTCTCAGGGTGGTTGCCCCTTGAAGTTATGTTGCTCGAGGTCATAGATCATAGAATCATAGAACAGTTTGGGTTAGAAAGGACCTTAAAGCTCACCCAGTTCCATCCCCTGCCACGGGCAGAGACACCTTCCACTAGAGCAAGTTGCTCCAAGCCCCTGTGTCCAAGCTGGCCTTGAACACTGCCAGGGATGGGGCAGCCACAGCTTCTCTGGGCACCCTGTGCCAAGCACCTCAGCCCCCTCACAGGGAAGAGCTTCTGCCTAAGAGCTCATCTCAGTCTCCCCTCTGGCAGGTTAAAGCCATTCCCCTTGGCCTGTCCCTACAGGCCCTTGTCAAAAGATCCTCTACAGATTTCTTGTAGGCCTCCTGCACCTTGATGCTGGGGCAGCATCTGCAGCACTGTGGCTCAGGGCTTAGGGCAGAGACTTGCTAGGCACCATGGTCCTAGTGCCTGGGTAGTATTTCTTATGGCTGTTCAGGGTTGTGGAGAAAAAAGCAAGTGTCCTGTTTCCCAGTGCAATCCCATCCCCATCAAAAGCCCCCTCGTGCCTATTAGATAAAGAAACTCAAACTCTTCTTCCCATGGCCAGTGTCACTCTGGCTGGGTGAGGGGACACTGAGACTCCTCAGAGCTGAGAAGAGTGAGGCACCCAGTGAGCAAAGTTCTTGTGAAACCGGACCAATGTGCTCAGCGATGTCTGAGCTTCCCAAACATGCCAGAAGGCCATTAAATGGAATGTATTCAGTGCTAAGAATTATGGTATCTTCAGAGCCAAAAGTGTATAATTAAATTATAGCATCTGAGATTGGAATTGCTTTTTCGCTTGTAGGAGAAGAAAGCAAAAAAAAGCAGACATTTTAATAACATGTCATAAGTTTTACAGTTATTGGATTTTCAGATTGTTTACAAAAGCAATATTGTTAAATTGCATAGTTGGGTTTTTTTTCTGAAGTCTTTTGATAAAAAGAATAAACTAACGCTAATGTTCCCAGGAGGTAAAACCAAATTGCATTTCACTTTTGTTATTTGTTTAATTATCCATTCAGGCAGTCAGTATATAAAAGTCATTTTCGGCAGATTCCTTCTGAAAGTCTCAGGCTCCAGCTGTAACTGCAAAGAGCATCCAACTTTTATTTAACATTAATAAGGCAAGGCAAAGCCTGGTACTACCAGCACCTTATCTGCGATTCCAGCAGCCTTTACAAGGGATATGGGTAGGAGGGGACGTCAGGCTGGTAATTCCCAATACGTAGGACTTGGGGGATCTTTGGGTCACAGTGTCCCATTTATTTTAAATAGGGAGCCACTGGGGATCCCTTCCTAAAAATCACAGTCCCCAATGGCCCAGGATGAGCACAGTTTTACAAGCTGCAGTGTCAAAGCCGGGTAAATCTTGAGTGGTTTGAGGGGGTTGTGAACTCTCTGGGTAATGTTTGTTGGGATTTTGTCCTGCCTGTTCCTCCCTGTTGGTGGTAGGAGAAGGGAGTCTGTGCTTCAGGAGCTGGGTTCGCTCCTGAACCTGGGTGAGGCTCACGTTTGAAACATGACCTGGCTTAGCTCAAAGGCAGGAGCTGTTCTCATGGCTGATTTTGTTGGTTGTGTCTCACTTTTGAGGAGATTTAATCAATGGATTTCATCTACACCTTTCTGCCTCCACCAACACTCTGGTGTTTCTCTGCAGCCATCCCTAGTGAAGTATTTTTAGCTGGTAGTTTCAGGAGCCTTTAAACACAATTCGCTTGACAAGGAGATGTTTTCCATAGGTGCAAACCTACCAAAGCACTCAGTAACTGCTGTCTGTGTAGATGCTCCTGCATGATACACCTGTAGATGTTTTCTCTCTTCTGTTAGTATCTTATTCCAGAGGCTGATTTCTGCCATGCTTGAAGCACTGATGCTGATATGCAAGATTATTTTCCAGCCTTATGCAATACCAGGGAACTCTTTTCAGGTAGTGGCAGGAGCTGACCTATTCCTGGTCGTTTTGTAGGACACCCGGTTGAAATTAGCTTGTTCTTCTGGACTTACTGCCACATAAAAGCAGCATCTGAGCTGAGGGCTATGACATTAAACACAGAAACAGGTCACAAGGAGGCATAAAGCTGAGCCACCTTTTTAGCTGCCTGCAACCAGTGGGATGAAATGAAAGGAGAAAGCATTCCATCCTTCAGGATGAGCAGCCTGCTCCTCCCATGTATCGGCTGTTAAATGCTTATCAGTGGGAGGGAGGTTATTAAGAACAGTGAAGTTCTCCAGTCATAAAGATGTTTGACTCCTCATTTGCACGCGTCTGCTGGAATCAATCAAAGCGGAAAAAGCTGGAGGATAAAAATCGATAAGGGAAGAACAAGGCTGTGCAAGGCATGGGAAGACATATAGATACAGATAGGTCAGTGCAGGGCAATCGTTTATTGTGCTAATAGATGGGACAATGATAATACAGAATCGATCAGATGCTGCCTAAGCTGATGTGATTCAGTGGCTCCAGAAGACCTGGTCTGGAGCATCTCACAAAGGGATGCTTGGATTCGCTGCACAGTTCCCAACTCACTTAGTTGCAGATATTGGCAGGTGTATTTATAACGCAGGGGAAAGGCAAAATGAGACTTGCTTTGGGTTAAATACCTAATAAAGAAGGACTTTGCTAACAAATGCTCTCACTACTCCAGTAGATATTCATTGCCCAGTATGGATTCAGAGGCTGTCACTGCACAGCCTGCTCCTCCTGTGAAAACTGCACATGCAGCTTATAGCAAACTTTGCCTCCCCTCAAAGCATCACAGGACACGGGGGGACTTATTAAACCTCCTGACATCGCTGTGGCTGGAATTGGCTCTGTCCAAAATCCCAGTGGGGAAACTGAGGCACGGGGAAGGTGTCTTTGCGCATGGCAGGGGGTTGGAACTGGATGAGCTTTTAGGTCCCTTCCAACCCAAACCATTCTGTGATGTTTGATTCTGGACTGTCAGTGTCAGCAGCCTTCAAGTGCTGGAAAATTTGAAGACCGGGTTAGGAAAGCATGTCCAGGAGAGTTTAGACAGGGCTGAGCCCTGGGGCAAGAGGGTAGTAGGTGAACAGGCAAGATCCTCCCAGGCCTATGCCCCTTCTTTGGGTGCAGGGTGCTGCCCAGAAAGGGGCTTTGCAGGTGCCCAGATACTTTGGGCTTTTCCTGTGCCCTGCAGCTAAAAAAAGGGAAGGAAACCCAAATTTCTTGGTAACAGCTGTGTTTCCTTAACAAACAAATGTTCCCTTAAAACATCCAGGATGACGAGTTGACAGTAATGAAGTAACATCTGTCCAATCAGTGCACTTTTTGGCAGCCCCGGAGCCTCCAAGTGAATGTTCCCTAATGTTCACCAGACACTCCACAGCACCTGCTCTTCACCCCCAGCCTCTCACCGCTGCCTCCAAATGCAGAACAGATGTGAGGGCTGAGATAAAACCCTTCCCCAAACAATCTATCAGGTTAATAGCACTGATCAAACAAAACAATCTCAGAACATCACTTATTTTGCTCCGGGCACCATCTGCCTTGCTGGGGCATGAACCCTGCCATTAACGCTTGCAGGGATGCCAGAAGGAAGGGCTGGGACTCTCAGGATATGGCAAGATGCTTAAACAACACCTATTATGGACTATCACTAGTGTGGGGACTGGAGCACTTAGGGATGTTGCTGCAAGGAGTAATAGCCGGATAGCAAGAGCATTCCTGTATGCATCAGCTCCAGGGTGGCTCTGAGCCTGCCTATGGCTGGGAAAACAAAAAGCAAGGACGCTAGAGAGGTATTTTCCATGGAGGCAGAGGAATGTTGTTGGTATTGCAGATGGTGCTGCAAAGACCTGGCATGTCCAGTGGAATTCTGGTTGCTCATACCCAAGACCAAAGAAACCAGCAGGAAAGGGCAGTTTGGACACTGGATCAGCGGCAAAGTTCATCTCCTGAGGGGCAGTTTGTCCTGTCTGGCTCAGGGCAGGTAAGAGCAGGGGTGCAGGACTGTGTTATGTTGGTGTGGAGGGAGGCAAGGTACTACTTGTGGTGTATGACTGCTGTTGTCCCGCTGTCAGGATCACCCCTGGCTCCCCAGCACTCTATGAGGTGCCATATGAGCAAACCAAGGTGATCGCCCTGTCTGCCCCTGTTAGGGTCCTTGGCTCATGCCTGCTCCACTTAACTCAGCAATAATGGTGTTTTACACCAAATTCAATCACCGAGCATACACCAAGAGCCACAGGTTCAAGGTTGTCCTCCCCACATCCAGCCATGCATGGCACTGGCACCAACCCCGTATCTCCTGCTGCCTGGTCCCATTTCCCTGCACATGAGGCAGCGTGGGCTGTATCCCATGAGGGCAGCAATCCTGTCTGGGCAAGTGGCACTTCAGGGCTGTTTATTTTCTATTTAATTAGCTCAGCTCCATGCATCAGCTCAGGGGTCAGCAGGTCCCAGCCCTGAAAGGTGCTGCCATCGCTGGGTTGTTGCTATTCATTTCTCAACAGCCTCTTTCGTTCCCTTGCTAAACCCGTGCTTAGAGAGGTCCCTCCAGGCTGTTCTCTGTAATGGGGCATGTTTACAGGGATGCAGAGTGACAAAAAGAGCAGCTGCTGTCTTTGCTTCTTCCTCTGGTCTTGTCTTGAACGGAAAGAGCAAACCTCTTCTCTCCTTCTGAATGGGGGCATGTGAAAGAGCCTGAAGTGTGAGGCTGAGAAGGCCCAGGGATATCCCATGGGGCATCCTACACCTGGGATGGAGCTGCTCCTATGTGCCCAAGCCACATGGCGTGGCACAGCATCACCAACGTAGAGCATCAGGGAGGACTGAGCAGGGTATGGTAACTGTAAAACCATGTCACACACCGATGGCAGCACAGGTTAAGTAAATGGAAGCCTTATTAGTCATAAAAGATGTGATATGGAAACACTTAAGGCGACCACTCAGACAGAAAGAGCTAATTTAGAAATCTATTAGGTGCAAAAAGCACAGCATATGTGGTGCAATAAGGGAGAGGAATGCAATCACCAAAGCATATGGACACCTTCCCGTGCCTCAACATATCTGTTAGCTTGGCCTATCAGTTCCCGAGAGCGCTGTCACTCAGGATTATTAATGTGCTGCCTCAGCACTTGCAGGGAGCAGCCACGGGCTCTTCTCTGGGTCACAGCAGCAGCTTTCATCTCCAGCCAGCCCTGCTCCAAAGCCAGAGGGGTGGCTGAGCTCTGAGAGCTCTCAGGTGCTGCTGGCTGGCGTGGGGTGGTTTCCCTACCACACATACAGACAGTGACCAAGCCCCAGGTATGTACTATAAGGTGCTTGCTGGCATCAGGAGCTACGTCCTGGGCAGCTGCAGATGGGCAAGGCTGGGCATGGTTTTCCAGAGATCTGTCTGCAGACTGCAACAGCAGCTGCAGACAGTGGGTTGCTGTACTCACCAGCCACTCACACTGAGTTATTAAGGCTCTTTTATTTGCTGGGCTGTGAGAAATAGAGATTGATGCAGATACCTGGAGATGCCAGCTCTGTTTGGCAATTAGACAGGATCCTTTCCTGCAGTCCCAGTGCTGTCTTTGCAGAGCTGTCTGCACTCCAAAGTCCTTCCAGGAACATTACCTTCTGCCTGCAGCCAGGCTTGGCAGCACAGGAGGACACAAAACCATCCAAGACCATGAAAACAGCAGAGACCACAGGCACAGAGCATCGGTCCATGACATCCTTTTGTGCAGTTAATGGCCCTGGCTGCCTGGAAGGGCAGTAATCTGGAAAGAAACTGCCACTGCCCATTGCAGCCAATGCTGGAAGTGCTGTAAGCAAAGCATTCACGCGCACTAGGGCCAGAAGCCTCCCACCTCTGCCCTTCTGAGGGCTGCATTCACAGCAGCACCTCCCTTCCCATGGCAGGGGGTTGGAACTCGGTGATCTTAACGTGCTTTCCAGCCCAAACCAGTCTGGACTCGGGGTCAGGGCCATGCCAGAAGGGCTGTGCTCCGAACTGCGCCGCGGGCGCCGAGCACCGTGTGCTGCGTGCAGGCAGCCACAAGAGAGAGCCCGTACACCGGGAACGGGCACTGCGAGGGCAGAAACCGTCCCGGCTGCTCTGATGCATGCACTCCGCTGGGTTTGTTGCGTTTGGGGGCTCGGGGATTTTGGGGCTGTTTCGGGGGCGACCTGAGTATCTGGAGTGATGCCGTGACCTGAAAGCATTAGGGTGTGAGGCTGGGTTGTCACTGTGTGTAATTCAGAGCGTTTCTGACTTCCCATTCTGCAGCACAGGGGCTGGTTTTGGAGCAGAAGTTGTTTTGCTGTGGTGGCTGCTGCATAACCATCACCTTCCTGCTCACGGTTCCTTGTAACAAACATAAGCTATTTAAACCTGGGCCACTCGTAAGAGGGAAATGCATGAATTAGAGATCAGAGCATTAATGAATATAACCGTCCTTTAAAAGTCACTGCAGCCACAGTACTATATTCCAGCTAAGGGTCTGGCTCAGAGCACATCTGTGGAGATTGTGTGGTATAATATGAGCTAGAAGGAAATTTGATATCAAAGTAAAATATCCTGCCAAAACCTTCTGAGCTTTTGGGATAGAAATTCCCCTCCCCATGTAGAGCATGCCTGGGAGCCATGCCTCTCCCATGCCTGCCATCATTAGATCTCTTTCTGGGGTCCAAAAGCTGGATTTGTTGTTCCATTAACACAAAGCAAAGATGAATTAGCAAGGGCGGAAGGTGAAAGGTCTGTCTGCAGGCTCGCCTGGAGTCAAACAGAGGGGTCTCAGCTCATCTTGCATGAAGCGCAGCAAACTAAAGCCTCAGCCTTGGGGCTCGCAGCCATTGAGTTTATGTATATTGATTTCACACCTCCACTCATTTGCTTCAGCTTTCCATAGTGCTTTCATGCGGGCAAATTTAAGGCCCAGCAGAGAAGGAACATCCTTAGCTGGAAAGATCAACTGTGGCAAATTTCGCGATAAAAGTCAATCTTCCGTGCTCCTTTGTTTTACTGCGTGCTGTAAGAGAGGAGACATTCATTTCATCCAGCTGGATTTTCACCCTGAGCTTTCCTTTGGACCAAACAGGAGGGAGGGAGGCTGCTGTGCTTTGCTCTCCCTAGAGCCCAGCCCCACCAGTTACCTGAAAATACAGACCCATATGAATGAGAATGCTGGGGGGGGGTGTATTTCTTTTTAGACAAATTCCAAGGAGCTGTGATTTCTAACTGCCTTTAATTTTAGGGAAATGTAATTAGGCACATTTTGCTCAAGTGAATGATATTGGATCAGTGTTACTGAAATGAGGGGGTCACTTCTCACCCCCTTATTTCTGGTGCTGTTTCTGGAGCTGTGGCCCCTTTCCTTTCTGATTCAGGTTGATCTGATCACAGGACAAAATCAAGTCTGTGTTTTTTCCTGCATCCTTTCCAGTCCCCATCATCTTTCTCCACTCCAGAGAAGCTAAATCCAGTTTATACATTTGGCAAATGCACTTCAGGGCACTTCTGACCTCAAAAATGAGATGGTTTTATTCGCACCGGGGTGTGTTTTGCAAAAAGCATCTCAGCACTGAAAGTTGCAGGTCCAAAGGTGGGTGCTGCTGGCATGAGCTGGGTCCTGTCCCTTGGGGAAAAGCCTTTACCTGTCCTTGCAGAGGGACCCAGCCTTGGCTTTGCTGAGTATTTATCCCACTGAACGGGTGCAGCTTCCAGTTTGCAGGGCAGAAAGCTGGAGCTGGCTGAGTCATCTCCCTCCAGCACTGCTTTGTTTGGATTCAGAGTGCTGCTCCCGGCTGCAGTACATTTGATCTGTTCCCAGGACAGAGGAGATAAGAACAGGATCATGATGGAGGTCAGGAATCCTCCCTGCTCACTGGGCTGAAGTGAACACTGTGTGCAGGGCTGTGACCCCCTGAAGGCTGCATTGCTTGTAAATCAGGACTACAAGCTGCTGTGCCACCAGTACAAAGCAGAGGAGGGTCAACAGAGCAGGTTTTAATCCTGGACCTCCTCCACGAGCAGGGAGTGTGCACTGGAGAGGCAGATCTCAGTCCAGGTCTGGGACTGTGTGTGCCAGTGTGGGAGTTGGGCCACTCTGTTCTGTGCTTCCCTTTGTAATTGCAGTTAAGAACAGAGAAGGTCAAGGAAAAATTCCTACAGAGTCTTTGTATGTTCACCCAGGATAAATACAGGTGGATGGAAAGGGAGAAGAAAGAGGTGACATGGGGGCAAAGGAGGTTGGTTAACCTGGAGTAAGAAATGCTCAGGTTGGCACCACTGTGAGCCCTGCAGGGATGCGGTGGAGCATCATCCTCATTCACAAGCATCAGCACAAGGAATTGCTAAAGGAAAATAGGGACCAAAACTCCTTTTACAGACATTACATGGTCTTTGTTATATGTATCCCACAAAAATGTGCTTTAATCCTGGAGTGGGGGAGAAAGTCTGTGGTTTCATCCCTACCATCTAAGCAAGGGATTAAAAAAATCCCTATTTCCGCATACACATAAATGGCTAATTTTACTAGGCAGGGCTGTGGGAGCAGGGTGACCTGGGTCGGGGTGATTCATGCACACCAGGGCAGTAGGAATTCCTTGTTCAAGGTGTCTTTTCCCTCAGTCTGCTTGGTCACTGTGTGAGTAACAGGGAACCTCGACTCTGTTATTAATATGCCATCAGACCGTATGTTGTTAGCCTCAGCCCATATGTATTTTTGAAAAGAACCACCTGTGAGTAATTCTGCCTCCTCAGAGCAGTAAAATCTGCTTCAGTGTGCAGGGAAGGGGGCTTCAGGCTTTTACTGAATTTGTAGGAACCTCCCTACAAATGTGGGTCATCCCTCAGGGGTTATCCTGGTCCCTGTGCTTTCCCAGTTGTGCCACCTTCCTCTTCAGGAAACCAGCCCTGAAGAAGAGGCTGCTGTTGTTTTTCGGGCAGTTGATGGTTCTGTTCATCTCAGGTTATTTTCACAGCATCAGGAGAGACGGTATTTCAGTGGAGGCACTGCCAGTGAGTCACCTCCACTGCCAAGGACAGAACACAGACATTCTGGGGAGGTGACAAGGATGAATGGCTGACCTGCTCAGGGATGTCGGCAGGACTCAGTTACCCCAAATAGGCACACAATAGGGTGTATGCCCAAGTCCAGCCACAGGCTCCCTTTTCTTTCCTTCTACTTCATTTTGTAAGGATTTTGGATGGACCGAGGCCCTTTTCAGAGCTCTTGGAGCCTCTTATCCACTGCAGCTTTGGCATGTGCTGCTAAAGGATGTCCCAAAGACAGTTGTGGGTTTCCTGTTTCTGGGGGCATCAGGATGGAGGGTTCTATCTCATCCTCTCTGAGCTGGTGGGGATGGCTGCACTCCCAGCTGGGAAGCAGGAGAAAGGCAGAGCCATTCAGAGAGGTGGCTGTCACTGAGGAAGAAATTTCACCTTTTCGGTTTCAGGGAGGAGAACTCATTTAGCAGCAGCAACCACGGGCCAGTGAAAGTCTGGAAGTAGCTATTGTTTGCAGATGCAGGAGGAGATGTTTGCTAAACACGTTCTGAATCAGTGTTTCACTGGATTGAAACCACATGCTGGTGTGGCTGATGTGTGTGTTGTTTCAGGGTAAAACATTAATGAAAAACTTTTGGGCAAGCCACTTCCAGTAAACCATATAGCCCCTGTGTGTGCAGTGCTGGGAATGCATGAGAAAGAGTCCAAATTAAAAGGGCGAATACAACAGAAGAGTTGTTCCCCATCCCTTTTGTGTCCTACCCGTGCTATCCTCACTCACCCAGCACACACGAGGCGAGGGGCAGCTCCAGCACCTGGGATTATTAATGTGGAAACCTGGCACCTTGGATCACTCCCCTCCGTCTGAGCAGGCTGGAACTCACAGAGCCTTTTTTTTCCCCTTGCAGACGGAAAATATTCCTCAGTGGAGCCCCAGGATTTGACCGACCAAACAATAACACTCGCTTGAAGTGTGTCCAGCAGCCAGGTACACAGCAGCTCTGCTGCCTTCACCAGGGATGCACCAACACTGGCTCCTGGCCCCGATGAAAGGCTTTGAAGCGCAGCACGATGCTTTCCAAACACAAGCCCTTAGCAACTGGGGTTGTACCTGAAGGTTTACACCTTGTCCAGACTGGAAAGAGTGAGCAGGACCACGGCGCTGTATTGAAGCTGCTTTGCAGCCAGTACCCAGGTATTTCTCCATCATGGTGTGCTTTGGAGCGGGTTAAAACCACCTGGACTTTGCACCCAGCTTTTAGCAGTGCTGGAGATTTGGGGTTAGGAAAAAGCAACATGGTTTTGGGCAAGTTGTTAGATTTCAATACCCAGTGCAGCCTGTCAGTGGAGCTGTGCAGAAATGCCCACTGCAAAACCTTGTGCCTTTGGAAGAGAGGTTTGGATCCTCTCCTCTGCTCCTCACACAGTCCTGGTTTGATAGAGGAATGCTTTTGGGAGAGTCACCCTTGGCATATGGACATCAGCATCACTGGCAGGCTGTGAGCTCCCAGGCACACCCTAAATGCCAGGAGTAAGGCCACTTGCTGCTTCTCTGTGTCACCCAGGGCACTGAGTCAGCAAAGCCCTTCAGCATATGCTTAAAGTCAAACCCATTCAATTAAGTACATTTACTTATTTTAATGCCTAGATGTGGCTCAGATACCGGATACATTTGCTGTATGTGCTTATTGCCTTTCTGGACGGCTTTCTTTTCTGTATCATTTGGGCAGCAAGTGCTTGCTCATCCCCGTTCTGCTCCAGCTGTGAGGGTTCACTCTTGCTTTTAAGAAAAAACAGGAAGCTGTAAGTGCTGTGAATGGGATGTGTGGTGTGAGAGGTTGTGCAAATGGAAGAAAGAAACAGCACAAGAGTCCAGTGCAAGTCACAAAATAGAAGGGGGAAAATAACTGGGGTGAAGATGCATTTCAGGCCCAGCAGTGTTACACATCGTGTGTCTGGAAGGGGAACCAGTTTATCAGAGCCTTCACCTTTCTTTTCTCTCCCAGTTTCTCAATGGGGAACTCACTGCACCAGCTAGCAGCACCTTTTTCTACTCCTTGTATTATACTTCTGGTCTTAAACAAAGCTTCAGACTCACTGAGGTCTTGTCCTCACTAGCAGTGGCTTCCAGTGTGTGGTACCAGCAAAACCCTGTGGTGGAAAGAGTTTGTGCTGCTGAAGGAAATGTTCCCTTATACAGGAACACCATAAGGTGTGGCACCAAAAGTCCTTCTTGGCCTGATGGCAAGAGCGCAGTGGTGGGGCTTTGGCTGGACATAAGTGTGGTGAAAACCCGTTCTCCTAAGCAGGGAAGCTGTGCCAGGGGCAGCTTCCAGAGCAGAGCAGACCTTTGTTTATCAATCCTTTGAATTGTCCATTTGAAGCAGTGCCGAAGGTTTAACCCACCACAGATTTTTGAAAGGAAGTTTTGGAGCGATCGCTCTCATTCACTGGAGGGGTATTTTTAGAGCAGTGACTCAATTTAATCTTTCTGGAAGATATTGGTTAAGCCTGTTAAATTCCATAGGATTTCTCATGGGATTGAGGATGAGCGAGAAGTAGACAGACAGCTGATGACCAACACTGACTACTCCAGGGGCTGTTTTCTGTTCAAGGACTCTCTTTAGTAGGGGCAATCTTAAATGTCATGCCTTGAAAAAGAACCAGAGATATTTCAAGGGCCCCTTTCTTGGTGATCTCATGTCTACACCAGGGAAACCTTAATTATAAATCATGGTAACACCAACGGGGATGTATCATACCCATCCCTGCAGCCCCTCCTTGCAGCAGGAGCCCTGCTCCCGGCTCGTCCTCCCTATCTGCTTCCTCCTCAGACGGTGTTTACCGGATCCTCCCAGCACTGGCGGTCGGAGCAAAGGGAGGAGAAGGGGTTTGGCTTTAGGGATTCGCACCAAAAATAAACCCCTCGCTGGGAGCCAGGCAGAGCTGGAACCTTGGGAAACGCTCCCGCCCAAACACACAGCCGGCCTTCCTCGGGTGGAAAATTAGAGATGGGTATTGGAGCAGGCGTGGGCAGCAGGTCGCCTGCACAGGCTTTGCAGAAACCCCTGTTGCCTTGACAAAGACATGTCCTGGGCTCAAATAACCAGTGACTCAAGCAAGAGCAGATGCTGATGGGCTGGCCAAGGGCAGGTAGTTCAGAAGGAAGCCCTAACGTCAACAGGGATAACTGTGTGGGTGAAGAAGTTTGGCCAGCACTGCTCAGTTTAAGATTCTCACAGCATTTGATTTACAAACTAAGATGTCTTTGATTCTGCTCTTTCTTGAACTGCTCAGAAAAGAGGAATTTCCTGAAGCTAATGATTAGCTGGTGCAGATCATGTCTCCTGGTAGTCCTCCTTGGTGCACTGTTTCCCTCCATCTGCCTCTTCTGATGCACCAGAATACTCCTATGGCTTTTGAAAGCCCATTGAGTCAATCTCCAAATTCATATTTGCAGCAAAACATTCATGTTTGCATGTGGTGTCAGAACAAGATAAGTGTCTATGCAATTAAGAACCAGCTGTTGCTGGCAGCCTGCCCCAACCGGTCTCAACAAGGAGCAAGACAGGTAGCCTGCTTTCATCAGACCCTAGAATCACTTTCAAACCACCCAGCATATTCACACCAAGGAAACAAAACAAGCATTCTTTCTCAGCCTGTAGGAATGGCACCTTGGTTTGCGTCCAAAGCACGAGATGAAGTTGTTCTAAGACATAAGCGCTGTGGGGAGGACAGCGTGTTTCCACAAACAACACCTGGCAGGAGGGATTACAAACAGTGCTGAAAGGGTGCCAATCTAAAGCTGTTAGAGGCTGAGATCCAGGGCAGGTGTGGCTGTGCTTTCAGAGTCGCCCCCAGCCAGTGTTTCAGGAACTTGGCATCAACTGGCAGGGCCAGATTTGCTAAGGAGGTCAGCATCCAGGATGTGGAGCTCACTTGGAAACCTGTCCCATAATATCCAGCAGAGAAATAATACATACCTTGAGGGCGTCACAAATGCTTCCCCACTGCACCAAGCGCAAGGAGAGCTAAGAGCCTTCTTTCTCTCCTTATCTCTCTTTTCTTTCACTCTTGACTTTTTTCTATAGTTGGCTTGAATTTCCAAAGCATTACAATTTGCAATTACTATTCTTTAATTGTATTATAGCAGGGAATGTCCCCAGCTTGGTGCTGTCCAGCCTCAGGAGAGGTGGGAGCTGGATCTCAGCTCCTGGCATGCTTCGTATTGGGCTGAACCAAACCCAGACGTGGACACCCATAAATTCTGGGAAAGTCTGGTTCTGAACTCTGTGGCTTGGACTCCTCTTTAATTACAGGTCACTGGTAAAGCTGGTTGGAAAATGTTAAATATATTCTCTGCAAAAATGGTTGTTCAGTTAAATTTTTTGCACAGATTTCATTCCTTGATTATTGTATCCTTTTATTGAGGTCTCATATGTATTTACTTGCCCATTTTTTCCCTCAGCTTCCTTTTTTCCAGTAGAGGCGTGGATGAAGTGACAGAAAATCAAAACCTTCGTGTGTATTTTTGTCCAAAAACTTGGAAAATTCCAACCAAAACAAAGCAGCACTTTACCCAAGAGCCATTTTTGTCAATGAAGCGCTCTGTGAAAAACCAAACTAAAACCAGCCCTGGTCCACAAAGCTAAACTGGCTGCACCGCATCCACAAAGTGCTGTGGGAGAAGCTACCCCAGCCCTCGCCCACCACCCCTATACCCGGGGCTGTTGTCCTCTGCTGAGAGACCCCACCACAGGCTCTGCTGGCCTCCTCCCAGGTATCTGGGTGGTAGCTCCACTTCTTCCATGTCTTCAAGGCTGGAGAAAGTCGTAGTTGCGGCTAATGCAGTGCCCAAGCACAGTGAGCTAAGTGGTGCTGTGCTCGGGAGGATGATCCAAGCAGGCAGATGTTCCCGGGAAGTGAAGGGTGTGGAAAGAGAATTTCTGCAGCACGTCAGTGGAAAAAGGATTAAAATCAAAAGAAGAAAATGAAGGCCAAGTGTCTTAAGCAATGGTGCTTCCTGCAGAGCCAAACAGTGAGGGCAACCACCCCTGGGAATTGATGATGTAGAAGTGCTCTCCTACCGGAGGAGGAAGCAAGGAAGTGGGAGGAAGCAAGTCAGCAAGGAAGGCCAATGCTTCTGAGTAGCTTGACCCACATCCCATTGAAGTCTGCACTTTATTATTAGAATCATTATTATTTGCATTGTGGTAGCATCAAGTGGCCCCAACTGGAAGAGAGCCTCATTGTACTAGGCACTAAACAAACACAGAATAAGCGACACTCCCTTCCCCATGGGATTTGCTGGCAAAGAAGACACACAGAGGGCTGCAGAGGACAGGAAATTATCATTTACTGGCATTCACTGTAAGTATAACGGCACTTCTGTGCTAATGAGACTGTCTCCCACTACCCTTATTCCTATCTAGGGCCTGATCCAAAACCTGTTGGAGTCAGTGGAAATGTGAACTTGAATACAGCACAAAAAAAAACTCATTTATTACACTCCCTTCCGGATGTGTGTCCACACAGCTCCTAAATAAGCAAGAATTCTGGTTTCCAACCACCACTGGCTGAATAAAGATGCAGCCTCGAGACAGAGCAAGGCCAGGGAGATGTGCTCCCAGGCCTCCTAGAGCTGGCAAAATCTAATTTTAGGTTCATCAGCCTTGAAAAAGTTCATTTAAAGACTGACTCAGGAGGGAAAAGCTACTGTGCAGCTGTGCAGAGGCCATGCATGAAGATCATAAGCCTCTCTGATTCCCCCAGCCTTCAGCTTTCTAAGCTGGAGATTACTAGAGCAGGCTCAGAAGGGAAACTTGAGCTAGGTCCAAGGTTCTAGGTTCTCCCTGGATTAAGGTCACTTGTTTTAAAAATTAATCATTTTCAACATTTTCTATGCAGGTGGCTGGAGTCCCTGTGTACATCCCCAGGGAAAGCAGAGTAGGAAAGCATATTCTTCAGGCACCCGAATCCCAAATACAGCCCTTGTGCTGCCAGATATGTGACAAATAAATTGTTCCAAATCATGCCTTGTTCATCCTTCTATGTTGTTCAACTGACTAGTACCAGAAGTCCAAGTCTGGTAAGTGATGAGCACTTTGAAATCCATTCAAAATGATGGGAGCTACAGAAGTGTAGCATCACATGTGCTGGTGTCCCAGGAAAGGTGACTTGAGTGCAGGCAAACACAGCAGCTTCTGCCCAGGTTTGTGGCAGCTCTGAGAAGAGGAAACTCTCTAGACAGTAGTTCAGAGAGGTGTGGGCAGGGAACCATTTGTGGGCAGAGACAGAAAAGCAAGACATCTTTTCCAGCCCAAAGTGACCCCTGACCCTTTTCGATGTACACAAGGTATCTACTCTCTGACTTGAATGATGCTTCTTTTTCACAGGAGGGCTTATTTTGGTACTGAAGTGTCAAAATCAAGCATTCAAAAGGTGATGAAGTCGAGTGCTCAAAAGGTAAGAAATGCCACTACGAAAGAAGGATGCTCACCCAGTCTGTGTGAACATGTATGCCCTTAAGTTACAATGTCATCTTCTACCATATGACTGCACAGTTTTCCTCATAGGGCTTCTGTCTCTTTCCATGCACAAACTTGCTTAGTGAACCATTATTCAACCTCTTGCTCTTCCTTGTTGTGCAATGTGTGGCCCCGTGCCTTATTTACTGCGCACCATTCAAATCTGCCATGAAGACAGAATTATTCACTTCCTTATGAGCTCTCTCAGGGCACTGATGACAAGCATTAGCAAATTTATTTGTCACTGTTCCCCTGTGAGATGTGGGGGTGGTATAATGGTATAATGCTGGGTTTATAGATGACATTTGAGGCAGAGAAATCAAGTTCAAGGGTATTCGCCAGTTCTGGCTATGGACATGATGCGTCTGTGATCGTAGTCCCACGCAGTGCCGGAGCTTCTTGAAGCCCCACTGTCTTCAGATCCAGTTGGGAGTCAGGAACTTGGTGAATGGAGAATGTGTATTTACTGACCATCTGGGAATTCTTTATTGAAGTGACTTGCCTAATTCTGCTCAGCAGTTCTGTGGCAGAGGCAAGGATTTTGCTGGCGTTGTTTCCAGGTCAGTTTTCAGCTGCATTAACTGGTTCTCTTTCTAATTTCCTCCATAATTTACCACAAGCTTCCCACCTCCTGCAACAGGTTATAGCCTCCATCACCCTGCAGTCCTTATTCATCCCTTAATAGGGTCTTGCCTGCCTGCTGATAGAAACTGAGGGGAAAACAAGGACATGGTAATATAATTTGTAGTAAATGGTTTTGTGGGGGCCACAGTAGGATAACACAAACAGGTCATCAGGTTTGTGTCTTCTCTGGTTCCTTCCACAACTCCTGTTCATGTCCAGTTTTGTCTTTCTCCCCACTCCCCTTCTGCATGTATCTCCTGTTCCATGCTCTAATGCACAGCCACTCTCTTCTCTCCAGCACTGGCATCTGTTCCCAGTTTCGTTGACCCAGCTTCATTCTGCAGGTTGCCACAGCTTCCAGCTCCTCTCCATGTGTAGTGCACAAGGCCATTGGACCCACACTGCCTGCAGCACCCATGAGCTGCAGTGGCAAAGCCAGCTCTGATGAGTGCTGGGCTAATACCTGCTCTGCCAGATGAGGCCACCACGGACCACAGGTGAGCGTCCACCAGGTACCTTCTGAGCACTTCCACACTGCAGTTCTTCTTAGTTTTGTGATTTGGCAAACTTGAGTGATTTTTCTTTTCCCCCAGAAATAGCTCCCTTCCCTTGCCAATTTTCAGGCTTCTCTTCAGGAGAGGAAGGATGATTCTCAGAGGAAATGTCACTGAGTTGTTGTAAAAAAGGCAGAAGAACCTCTTTTACTCTGCCCTCGTTTCAGAAATGGCTGAATGGTTTCACTTGAGTTAATTTAAATCAAAAGAGTGAATAAAACCTCAAGGCAAACCAGAGGCTATGGCAGGCCTTTGAGATGAAATGTTCGACTCAGGTGATGAAAGTTTGGCAAAGATTGCAGCAAGCCTTAGTATCGAGGCTGAGCTACAGCATTGACTGTAATAACTGCATTTCACTCAGGCAGACTGCAGTGACCTCACACTGTTCTGCAACCAAAGAAAGTGAGACGAGACAGTGATATTAAAGGTATTAAATCATTAAAGATTGCAGAGGTGGTAATCTTTGGTTCAAAGAGTTAGCACGCTCTTGTGCTGCCAGGTGGAGATGGCTGAAGATAGGGCTGAGCATTGCATCCATCAGCAGGTACACTGCCGTGCCTGTGACTGTGCTGAGAGAAAGCTAGAGCACGTCTTTGTAGCTCTTTCCTTTCATTTCTCAGGGTGGATTTCTAGGTGTGGAAGTGGTTTATAAGAAAACCAGAATCACTCCTATGTATCTTTAAAAAATAAACTGGTTTTAAAGGGGAAAGCTTTTTTGCAGAAGCAGGGATGACTTGAGTCAGGGACCTGTGTGATGTGATCCCTGAAGTGACAGGTTAGTGAAGGAAATGTAGAACAAGTTCTGTCTTGAAAAAGGCAGTGGAAGTCGGGGAAGAGGGCATGTTATATCTGAAGTTCTAACCCGGTGGATGATGCCATGGCAAGGTGAGTGTTCCAGTAAAGTGGGATCTGTCTGGCTTATCCAGGAGGCTCTTTCCACAGCCAGCCTCAGATGTCAGGAGGGGAGCGGCTCTTGCCTTCCTTACAACCCTCACGGTGACCTACTTAGTGTTTAACAGGCTGCTGGCGACGCGCTTCAGCTGCATGAACCAACATAAACCAGAGATCAGTCAGGACAGAAACTCAGATGTGATAAAAGCAAACGGTCTCTAGGCTCAGGATTTACCAGCACGGGTCTATATTCATTACCGATGGCACTTTTTCTAGTGACAGATACTAATCACATTGGTCCTTGATCCTGCAGATTCCCTCAGTGCCATTCTGTGCTCTCCTGTTGATGTTAATACATGCTCCTTAGTTCAGCTTTGCATCAGCACAGCTCTTTGCCCATGCACATGCTTTGGGACAGGTAGGATTAGTACCCAGCAGCTCTTTTTAATTGCTGTGCAGTTAAGGAAGTACTCATAAGCAGATATATATCACTTGTAAACTTTTAGTCTAAAAAGTCTTGTTTAGAGAACAGAGTAACAGTGATCCCCTAATATAATATATTTAAACATCATGATAAAAATCCTCTCTGGAGAATCTGACAACACACTATTCCACCAACGTAATAATGGATGGTTTTCTTCTTTCAAATGCCTTGCCATTAAAATCTAATGAGCAATACTTACTTTCACTCTAAACTTATTTTTCTCCTTGACAGATTGGATACTTAGTTTGGATTTGTTAACATAGCTAGTCATAAAAATGTCTGCTTCAAAGAAAATGATAGATACTGTCCTGAGGAAATTGGGCTTTGATGCCTTATTTGATTTCCATGGCAAAATAAGTTCATAATTTCTTGTTTGGAAGAAATGAACATGGAAGTGCTACACAAAGCAAGCTAATAAGCTCATGCCCCTTTTTATTTGCCTGGAATTTAAGTTTACGTCAAGCAGAACATATCGTGTAGTTCAGTACTGCCCTAACTCAGGACTGTACTTCTTAACAACAGGGGGTTCATTTGTGGGATTTCTGATCTAGCTTTAGATGTTTGCAGGACTTTCCACCTTCTAATCCTTCATAGCGGTACAAGGAGTAACCAGAAATGAAATTGTGACTAAGGCTCACATCTTTATGTAGAGGTTATTTATGGCATCACGCATCTTAACCAAGTGTCTGGTAAATGTCCTTTGTAGTGTTTCCAGTTCTCACGGTTTTACTTTGAATCTCACAATATTCATATTTCTCTTAACCTTTCAGTTTCCTTCCCCAAATGATCTCTGTCCTTAATTTGGAAAGGGAAGACTCAGCTTGTGAATTCTCATGCTCCAAGACAAGCACACACTTATTTTTAAGCAGAAAACAACACAAGTTACAAGGAAGGAGGGATGAGCCTCACTGACGATTTTTCTTACATTCAATTTGTCCTTCCTCTGACAAACTCAGACTCTCTTAGAACAGTCTCTGAGCTCTTGCCAGGCTTTATGCTTCAAGAGCAAACATTAGAGGAAAATCTCCTTGACCCCCCTAGTGCTGTGGTGCCTCATGGGTTAGTGTGTTGTTAAGAGCTACAGCAGAGAAACAAAGCGAGTGATTCAAAGACCTGCAAGAAATATCCACAGGGAAAAAACTGCTGAGCAAGGACATTCAGAATTCCTCTAGCATCATTTCCTTACAACAGCTGCCATCCCAACCCTCTTCTCCAAAGCTGAGCTGCAGCACCTACCCAGGAGCCTTTTCCTAGCTCCGACAAAGGTATCAGGCAACCACCTGATACTTGAAGACACTGAGATCCCCTGGAAAAGAAAAAGCAGACCACGAATAGACGGCACGAACCCCTACAACGTCGCAGTAAGCATTTTCTAATTTACTCCAACGCCAGAAGATGATTCACCACAGTGTTCCTGTTGCATAATCTTCCCCACAGCTCAGGAGAGTGAAACTAGAAAACCAAAGGTCTCGCTGGGCTTTCAGTGACATTTCTGTTTAGACTGAACTTTCAGCTAGGAAAGTGTGAGTTTTTCTCTGATGACAAAGGAAGGGGAGCTGATAGAGTAAGGTGTTGTTTCAGAAATGATAAATTACTGAATGTACCAGATTGTCATCTCCCTTGTCCTGGCGTAAACCCCAAGCCAGACCATAGGCTTCATTTGCCCTTCCTGACTTACACACAGGTCTTGTTGCAATGACATTCTGATCCCTGAGAGATCCAGATTAAACTATGCCAGGTCCTGCAAGGCTTGGTTATCAGGGTGGAAGGTATCGTGGGGTTCCCCCCACCCCAGACCTTTCAGTGGCAGCAGGAGGTCTGGAAACTCCAGGCACATGTTTGCTCTGCCTGAGCATTGTGCACATGGTAGGTCCAATGGTTTCCAGAAGCATCAGGCTTGCTGCATGCCTGCAGGATCTCCTGGATGTGCAGTAGCCCCGGGCATAAGGGCAGCTGCCAAACTGCCTGTGTATTCCCTGGGAAATTCCACTCAGGCAGCCACTTGATGGAGAGAGTGGGGAGAAGGCAGTAAGAAAGCAGCGGGCAGCAAGGATTGCTACTTCAGAGCCTCTGAGAGGTGTCACAGCTGTACAGCTGTGTGGTTTAGGGCCCCAATCTACCCTTTTATTCCTTAAAATCAAGTGAATTTGTGAATACTGCACATCTTCAAAGGAATGTCAGGCTGAAGACTACATTCTTGCTGGGCTATGTTATCTTGGGTTAGTGACTGAGTGCCAGGCATATTTCTGTGCTGATTTGGTGAATACTGTTTCAGAAGAGCCAGTGTGAGCAGCACATGAGTCCTCCACACCTCAGCAACTTTCTGCTGTCTGTTAAACCAGAGTGAACCAGGTTAGTTCCTCCTTCAGCACATCGTTACTACAGGCAATGTCATTTCTTCCCCTCTCTGTTGAGAGCAGAAAAAAATCCCTTTATTCAGAGAGACTGGGGGTAGTTCTGGTTTTCTCAGCATTTCTGTGGCATTTACCACAGGTTGGACAGGGCTTTAAGCAACCTGCTCTAGCGGAAGGTGTCCCTGCTCATGGCAGGGGGTTGGAACTGGATGAGCTTTAATGTCCATTCTAACCCCAACCATTCTAGGATTCCCAGTTTTACCGTATTTCACATCCCCTCCCTCCAGTTGATACGGGGCACGTTCTAAATGAGCTGCCATTTGCCAGTTTGTGGTACAGCTAAGAGATTTGCTGAGCACTTGTCTCAAATGCCCTTTTCAGGAGGGACGGGTGCTGCTCAGCACAGCCTTGGCTCTGCAGGTGCGTGGCCCTGACTCACGGGGCTGAGCTGTCTCTTTCCTGCAGCAGGAGAATCCTCCTCCTGGCTCCCGGCCCCGTGCTCTGCCCTCTTGCCAGGTCTGGACGTGCTGCCTGCCTATGAGGCTGTATCTAAAGCATTCATGGCCTCGGCTTTGAGGAGGAAAGTGGGTGATCCGCAGGTGATCAGCAACAGCTGCTGTCAAAGGCTATGGGGAATCCCGAAACTAAAGAGGCTTTAGGGTTTGAAAACAAAAGGACGGACTGAGGGCAACCTCAGTCAAATGGAGAACACTGTGAGCCTTGTGTTAAGGTTAGTGAAATGAAGGTTCCTTGCGTTTTGCCGGCAGAGACCACAAACCCAACAGGCAGCTGCCTGTGGGTGAGAAAGGGCTGCCTGACTCACCACCTCTGAACACTTCTCCGTGCCACCATGGGAATGAGAGCAGAGAGCTGAAGCAGAGCTTTATCCCTACGAGCAAGGGTGGTGAAGCTGAAGTTGGAGCATATGCCAAAAAAGGGAACAAAAACTCATCAAGTCAACCACAGCTGTGGCTAGAGAAGGGAAGATGGGGTTTCACAGCCTCTCTCTTCTAACATGAGGACTGCATACCATGGGGAAGGAGGGGTAACCCACATCACTCCCATCCAGGCATTGCCTCTTCTGTGGCTGGGAGATAGAGCCTTGCAGCATGACTCCCCCATCCTGTTACAATCACGGCCCCTGGCAGCAACGTAGCCACACAGTTGTGTTGTTTGGATAAGGATGGGGATGAAGATCCCTGCCAGCAAGCGAAGTGTAGGTGCCTCCTACATCCCTAAAACTGTTATATTAAATGGGAAGTCATCCATGAGCAGTGAGCAGAATAAAAACAAACTGGGCGCATTGGTGGAAATAGAGGTTTTAGTTGATAGCCTTAACGGAGATAAAATCTAGGCCAGTGTTGGTGGAGATGATGCTAAGAGAGCACACAGGGCTTACAGGTCACACTGAGGACCTCGGCTGCATGATACAGCAAAAGAGAAAATACAGATACACATTTAGAAGCTGAGAGGCCATAATTCATACCATAATTTATTTGTATGTTGTGCTTAGTGTCATACACTGAAGATTTCACCTAAAGAATACAGCTTTCCCCTGTGCTGATGAGCAGGGTGGTGTCACAGTTCACTCGGAGATAGGAAGTTGGTTTGGAATGACAGAAATACCCAAAAGGGAACGTTCTAAATCACAGACATTCTGCATTAAAATACTTGTGGCATTTTCAAGATTCAGGAGGAAGAAAATGTGTTCAGAACTGCTGAAGGACTGGTAATCTGCGATGCCAAGTCTCAGCTTGAAGCAAGTATTTATTGAATGGTGTCTATAAGGTTATAGAATGGTGCCAAGTTACAACCATATAACCAAGTTATAACCATATAACTATGGCAAGTTATTGAATGGTGTCTATAAGGTTTCTAATGGAAAGGTTGGCACCACCTTAACTGCAGTAACATTGGCAGGGGCTGCTGTGACTCTGATCCTAACAGCAGCCGTGGCTGCAGAAATGGGAAACAGCCTCTTGTTTGTTCCTCTTTCTGAAGCAGAGAGGGCATATGTGCTGCCCATGGCACAACCCCTTCTTCCTCTTGTATCCTCTAATTTGTCATCTTTAATATCCTGTTCTAACTGGAAGTTAAGATTTTAGCTAAATAATGCTGCCCACACACTAGGAGGATGAAACTGAAGTACAGCACGGACTGCACATTGTAAACTTTATGTCCTGCAAAACAAGTATGTGTTTTAGAATGCCCTCAAATCATTCTAAATCAGAAAAAAAATATAAAGATGTTTCAGTGTTTTGATGAACAAAGGCAGATTTAAGCATACACCTGATTTATTTGCAACATTTGTGCCCAAAGCCTGCTCCAGAAGTGTTACAAAATGTTCCCTTTTAGAGAAGATCTTTCAGAGAATTCTCTTTTCAGAGCCTGATGTTAATCCTACCTTAATTCATTACAGGCTAGACTTTGCCACTTCCATTAATGCAAACCCATCCCTTCACATTGAGCTGAAAATAGCTAAAAGTCAAAACCTAATTTAACTCTTAAAATGAAAAGACTGTTTGGAGCGATACATTACCAGGGAGTGTAGGCTTTGCAGAGCATGTTTTCTGTTTTATCTGTGTTAACTGCTGTAGCATTCAGGCCTCTGACATGCATTGTTCACTGGAAATGAAATTGCACACTGTCATAACAGTCTATTAACAGCACTGAATTTCTGCAGAACTTCACCTCTTTTCTAGAAGATAACATCTCTCTTTCCTTCCAAGGATAAAATAGCTTCCTCTCTTGCAGCAGTACATATAATGCTGCTATTGCTTGATGGGGATGTCAACTTCCCTTGACTATTAAGGAGAGGGGAAATGTCTTTGTTACACATTTCTGTTCTCCTTTTATCCTCTTCAGAGAGGCCCCCAGCTCAATCTAAACAAAATAAAGCCAGGGTATCATTTAAAAACAAAACCAGTTTGAGAACTCTTTGATCTCCCTGACTTCCTGTTAAATATACAATCGGCTGTCTCTTTACATCCTCGACCACTACAGATCTGATTTTCTCTACCGTTTATGTTGTCTTTGGCACTACACAAAATTAACATAGCACTAGCTAGAAAATCTCTTAGGCAAAGAAATTCAGCTCCTTCTCAGCTTCGCCTTTGCCTTTCTGTGTCCTCCTCTTTTCAGCCCTCCCACCCACCTTCCCATTTATGTAGGAGGACCCTGAGGTTTCTCCATCTCTTTTGTCTCATTTTTGTCTCATTTTCACATTGAGAACAGAAAGCCACTGGAATAATTTCCCAGGGAAGTGGGGGACTCCCCAACATTGGACACCGTTAAGATTCAGCTGGACAGGGTGCTGGGCATTACCTTAACCAAGGTTATGCTGTTCTACAGTCTAAATCATGCTTTGCTTAGAAATGTTGGACCAGATGGTCCTTGAGGTCCCTTACAACCTGGGATTCTAGGATTCTGTGATTCCATGCTTCTATGATGTTGTTGAACTCCCTATTTTCCATCTCTCCATCCTCACTCCATTATAATTTGAACAACTGGTTGCCTTTTTTCTTTTTCCTTTCTTTTTTTGTTCTTCTTGAGGGGGTGAGACAGGGTGGAGGGGAATGAGGCAGTTTGCTGTCAACTTTCTATTCCTTAAGCTTATCTCTCAACTGTCCAGTGTTCATCAGTTCTGGCACGTTAATGACTCACGCAACATATATTAATTATTTAGGCTTAGAAGGGAGTTATATCTGATATAGATGAATAGATGTTCAGGTATTTAGGTCTTAATGTATTTGTGCAAAACACTGCACATAATCTATTGAGCTATACAAGTAGCAACAGGAAGCTTAACACTCTATACTGGCAAACTGTTGATTCGGTATCTTCCAGATTTAATTACATTGAAGAAAACCAAACCATTGTAGCTTTAAGGACTAACTGCTCCCTTAAGTGCAACATCTGAAGCAGGAGAAATGCTCGCACACAATGGAAAGACACATCATGTTGCTCCATGCACAAATCAGATAAATCGTTCTCTAGCTTTAGCGACAGCAGAGACAAAAGGCTCTGTCTCCCACGTTGTGGCAGCAACATCTGGGTGGCTGCCTTCAAATTTCTCCCCTTACTTGAGGCCTCCTTGTGTTCAAACAGCAAGAGGAAGAACATAGTTCCACACATCTCAGGTAGCACCAAAACTGGCCAAGGCCTGAAGGAGGCTGTGAGAGCATGATGGACACAGGTTTTGACATGTCAGTGCAAAAAGGGGGAATTGAGTTTGCATGCATCATGGGGAGATTTGCTGTCACAATAACAGATCTCATGGGACTTTGAGTGGCTGATCAGAGAATTATTTTGTAACTTGCCTGGTTTCCCTTCTTGCCCAGAGGTGTTTTATATAATGAGTCCAATATTACATAAAATGAAGGGCCCAGAATATCAAAACAAATTGCTACGTACCACAGTCCCACTGTTACCAAGTACCAACCCAATGCAGAGCAAAGGCCAAACTCTCATCTGACCTAACTCCATTCAAACCCTGCCTTGTGATGCAGCAGCTTTGTGTTCCTCCTGCCTTGTAGAGTTCTCATAACCCCAGAAGCAATGGCCCTTTTCAGGGCCTTTTTCCTCCCCATAGAAGCACAAACCAATGATGAAGAAATTACTTTGATAATGGATCTTCTCCCCTGCTCACAGCACCCTTATAGCCTCCTCTCCCTTGACCCCAACCCCTATTTTAGTAACTAGTGGAAACCACTGACAACTGAGCAATGTGTAAAAACCACCCTCCACTTGATGCCAGGCTTCAGACCTGAGAGAACCTCACGTTTCAACTCAGTAGTCTCTAAGGAAAACTCATAACTCTAAGGACTGTCAGAAGAAACCAGAACTGAGCTGACTAATTTCAAATGTGCCTCAGTCTCCACCTCAGGAAGCTTGGTTAAGATTTTCAAAAACAAGCCAGAAAACACATGCAAAACCAAACCCAGAAATGGGAGTTGGACGAGGCCATCTCTGTACCCTTTCATTGCAAATGTAGTTTCTAGCCTGGCTTCCTTTCTTTTGGAGATGGTGCATCTCTTTGGAAACAGTCAGTTCTGTGAACCTTTGTACCTCTGGTTTGCCATTACCACATCTGGTCAGGAAGAGCGATGGTAGGGGAGAGGAGTTAACCATTTCTCTTTCATTGAGTCAGCCTCATTAAAAGAGGTCAGCCATGAGGTCATTGCCTATAGACCTGAGCAGAGATATGGGCCCATTTACTAAACATAGGCTGTATCTAGCAGCACATTCAATATCCTGTAAGTATATAGTACCGTGCAATTTCTGGCTGAAGTGATCGTTACTAATATTTTCTGTACCCTCTTCCTTTGAGCAGTTCATCTACATGACTATAAAGGTGAAGTGTTCTGGGCTTAGGCCATAACAATTTATGCAGTATTAAAGTGATATTGAAATATATACACTTTTTTCTTTTTTATGTGAATGCATATGATAGAGCAAGGGGTCAATGGATGTTTAATAACTGAGGTATAGCATTCTGGCTTTTTTAACACGGGGATCTTCAAACACTTTAAGGACCCTGATTTCTTGCCTGTAATGCATTTTGGCTCAGGCCCCCCCAAATTAAGAAGCCAGTTCTCTTTTACCAGCTCCCTCTTTCCTCTGTAGGCGTAAATTACATTTTACTTTCTCTAAGTGGGGAGCTGCAAACAACTCTGGTGCCTTTGGGGTAGGCGGGGAAAAGAAGTATTGCTGATTCTAAATAAAAGTTACTTGTCAGATCAACCTTGATAGCAGAGATAATGAGGGTGATCACATGGGAATATAGATTCAGGGTTTAGTTTAATCATCGTTCCGTGTCAGCTGCACTGATCCGGTTCCGCATGACTAAGTCAGATAAATGTTAGGTAACTGAAATTCTCTCTAGCCTCCTTACTTTGCACTCCCCTCTCCAGCACCCACAGTATTTGCTTCAGTGATTTTAAAACAGGTCCTATAAAGGACATCTATAAGTGCTGATAAGTAAACAGAGGACAGACTTTTCGTGAAGACGTATCTGAAGTTAAGCCACGAAAGGAATTTCTAAAGGCAAAAAGTGAGGTCATAAAAATCACATGTGCCTTTGAAAAGCTCTATCAAGGCTGTACCCAGGTGTCTAAATTGGCTTCCATTAACTTCACAGGGGCTCTTGAGTGCTGAAGGATGTGATTTCCAGTTCTATCCCCGACACAGGGGTGGGGGGGGAAGACCATCAATGCTGAAAAAGTTGCTCTTTGATACATTACAAAAATCCCTGTAACCAGTGATGTGGCATTACAAAACCTCATATCAAAACCAAGAAGAAGCCTTCTGTAGGCAGCCTTGAGCTTTGGTTTGAAATCTTGATACAGATCCAAATTATGCTGGTTAGCTCATCCTAAAAGAAAGAACAAATAAGTGCAGGATCCCAACATGTTACAATAAAACAGCATTTGAGGTTTCCTTAATTTGTTTGGTATCTCAGGTAAATTCATAATTAATTGTATTTTCTCCACAGCTCTGGTTTCTTCTGCACCGTTCCTACCTCTCACAAGTTTGCTGCAAACCTTGCACAGGTGATGCTTCTTAAAGCCCTTAACTCCCATATAATTGCATCAGAACCTCAGCCTTGGTTTCCTTTCATCTCATCCTTTATGTGGGCCAAGACAAGGTAAGAAACATGAACCCTTTGAGATGCAAAAACAGAAAACTGCATTATTATTTTAATTTGTTACAATTTCAAGGCCATTTGATCATACATTAAGGTCTTGACTTGGGAGTTTGGAATGCTTGCATTGGTAATTCTGCCTTTAGCCCCCATACCAAGTACTGTGTGCTTAAACTGAATTTGATGTGAGTTTAGTTTTAGTTTAGGGCAGTCTGCCCAGATTTCTTTTCCCTCTGCTGACAGGCTTGGCAATGCTTTAGCAGGGCCCTGAGTGTGTTTCAGCCTCACTAGCAAAGAGCCCTCACACAAAGCACTTGATTTCCCCCCAGAACAAATAAACAAGGAGTAAACATCCCTCCTCTCACACACACGGAGCAGGAGCATTTCTTTGTGATTCTCTTCCCCTTCTGTGCCATTCCTGTAGCCTAAAAAGGGGTTGAGCTTTATGGAAACTTTACATAAAAGCAAAGCTGCATTTTTTGCAATAGTAAGCACCCAGAAAAAGACTTAAAGAAAAAAGTAAACCCAAGGTTTTTGTATGTGTGGACTCTTTCCAGTTCAGCTGTGTTTGAGGATCCCCATATCAGTGTGACTGTGCTCTCTCCAAAATGCAGTGAAACCCCCAGCAGAAAAGAATAGGCGTTTTGTGATGGTTTTTTCCTTTTTTATGCCTTTTTTTCCTCTCCCCTCACCCCTGAAGAATGCACTTTCTTGGGTTACACATTAAGCTGTCAGGAGGCAAAATCAACACTTGGGATTCTACATGAAGCTTGAAAAGTTTCTCCACAAAGCATGGCTATGCAGAGCTTCTGCCATAAATCTTCAAGTTGTTTTTCTTATCTAAGCAAGCTATGTATCAATATTAACATATTATTCATGCACAAATAATTCCACACCTGACTGCTGCTGCCTCAAAGAGGATTCTTGATTCAGATGAGGATGACAGTCCCTTTGTGGGGCCTCAATTGCATTTCAGGTTAAAAGAATTAAAATGAAAAAGAGGGTAATGGCACGTCTTAATGAAGTAAACCTCAAAAATGAAGAAATAAGCAGCTTTTAACTGTTGGTTTTAATGTAGAGAAGCCACCAGATGAAAACTACTGGCTAAACTCTGTAGTAATTGCAATTAGTAAGCTCTCACTTGACTTTGGTGAGACAGGCCTGAGATTCAAAGCATTTGTTCTCTGGGGAGTGCGTGTACGTGTATGTACGGTATAAGCAGCCTCAAGCTCTGCCCAGGTTCAACATAAATGTTATAGCAAGCAGAGGGTGTCTGAGACACAGAGTTTCAATCTGGATGGGTGCTAGGGGAGCAGTGCCAGGGTGGGTTCTGCTACCCAAGGTTGTAGCTCTGTGGTGGGACCTCCCCTGCACAACATGTGAGTTTTTCACCAATATATTCCTTGAGAATCTCCCTTACGCACAAGAAGAAAGAGTATATTCCTTCAGAAGTGGATTCTTCCCGTAGAGGGTTTGACATGCCAGCAGTTGTGGACAAGAGGCCATTGCAAGTGGAACATGAGAAAACAGGGGCCTATTCATAAAAATAATATATTTATATTTACTTGTTAAAAGCCTTTGCTCAGGACCTTTTTTAAAATTCATCTGGATATGAAATGCCCACTTCAAAAGCCAAAATGAAGACTTTAACAGATGTGCCCTGGCAAAGAAAAGGGTGTAGGCACAGCAAGGAATTCAGAAGGGATAGACAGTTGTATATGGACACAGGAAAAGAATCTCAAATAAAACACTTGTGGCTGGGAGTTGGACTTTTTGTGTTACCTGTAATGAGCCTCTGTGTTTGGGGCTTTGGGGCCTGGCCTTTTCCTTTCTTACTTCTGGCTTCAGCTTTTTTTACTGGTGCTTTTTGTACCACAAGAGACTGTACAATTTTACGTGGACTTCAGTAACTCTAGCAGCCAGAGGATGGAAACGACTTACAAGGAGCAAGGTCCTTCTAACTGAGAGTATGGATCTTCTTTGAACCACGTGGCATACTTTAAAAAATACAAAACTGCAGGTTCAAGACTTGGAACAGGCAAGTGTGTGTGTGTGCAGTGTGTGAGCAACAGCCTGACAGCAGCTACTTGTATGCAAAGTCTTGGCAGTTCTGAGCATTTGCAGGTGCTGCCTCCCTGCAGCCCTGGGTGTTGAAAACATCCCACTCCATGCTGTCAGGATATCTGCATGGCCCCGTGGATGTCTCTAATAGGCAGCTTTATCTCCAGGTTAATTGAAATCATATTAATTTCAAGCTGTTAGCATGTTTGTAAAGATTAGATCAGGCCTTAGACAAGTGACTGTGGTTCAGCCCAGGGCTCAGCCTCAGGAGGCTTTTGTGTCCCTGCACACACCTCTCCTGTCCTCTGAGAGCTGTGCAGGGGAGGAGGCTGTGGTGTCCCCAGCATGAGGCTTTATTGTCTCTCATGAAACAACAAAAAACCTGAAACAACAGAACTATCCTCCATACTGTGGACTGCCATCCCCCATCACTTACTGGACATGAGTAAACCATGCTAAGAGCTAGCATAGAACGTATATTAAGATTTCAAAGCCAAGCCTTCAGTGATCAGGGGAATCCAGGATTAGGATTGCCCTTTTCGAAGCTCTGCTAGATGTGTGGTTTTCAGGAGGCCCTAAAGGGAAGTCCCGCTTTATTGAAGCAGAGCTCTCAGCAGCTTCCCGTGCAGCTGTGTGTGCCCTGCTGCAAACCTGACCCCAGGGGAGCAGCCAGATCTCCTGAGAGCAAGGGGCACACCATAAACATGCATCATCTTAGCTGAAGGTGCTTCATATCACATGGGAGCATTGTGTCAGAGAGGGGACAGCTCCAGTGTCCCAAGAGAGCACTTGCCTCTAACCACAGCACTGCCCTTTCTCTTCCTGAATGATCACCAAGTGCTGCCCATGTTGTAAAATGAGTAATGAGGGAATCTTACAGGCATCACTGGACAATTTCACTTCATCTTTAGAGTAGCTCTGTGTCCCAGGTGGGACATGAGGGTCTAGTGAAGGCCACTTGTAAATGTAAGTCAGGAGCAAAGAGGTCTTGCAGTGTAGGAATGGCCTACACTCTGCAAGAGTCCGTGGCTTTCCAGGGACATCAACTCCAGTTCAGGAGTGCCTCCACAAATAATTGCCAAAAATTGAGAGAGCGTATTAGAAGAAAGATCGCTCTGGACATGCTGCTGCTTTGTATTTTTTCCTTAGGCAAGAGGTACTGCCATAGTCACAGACAGGATTCTGGCTTAACTAGACCTTTGGTTGGAGGTGGTTCTGTGATTTTTACACTATGGAGCCTCTTGGAACAGGCAGGTGAATTAGCTTGTGACTCTTAAGTATTACGAATTTTCAACAAAGCAACTTTTTATTGTCTGTATATGTTTTCTCATATGTAGAGAAGAATAATTGCTGCACCCTGAAAGGGTTTGTCTGAGCTGTGTATTTCACAGTGCTGAAGTTAACTCTGAAGACATTAACTTAGGATGACCTTGTTTTTTTCATGACTCACACCAGAAGTTATTTTCCTGTAGGTTTGTTCGAGTGATTAAGATAGGTTTGCTTGCATATAAATGCTGTTCTACATATATATATATTACCTTAACCAAGGAAAGCTCCCACACTTTCCCTTGTTTATGCATACTGTATGTGACATAGATTCAAACTTAAATGTCGTAGCCCTTATTTACAAGTTAAGTTATGAATATAACCCAGTTTAAAACTATCTCCTCACTTTCACTGCCACCTATCTCACCCTCACCCTTTAGTGTGGCTGCTACTTATGCAACGTGGAGCAAGTGGAGTTGGGGAGGTCACAGCCCTCTTAGCTGTAGCTCTAATAAATCCTTTTTTGCTGTGAATTTCACAGGTTGTGCACCTGCTTCTCAGCTGTCTTGGTCAGTGTCATTGTCAAATTGCTTTCCATATACAAGTATGACCACAGAGGAAATTCTACTTAATATTTCAGTCAGGGAGTGAAAGAGCAATGGGGCAGTACATTAGAAGCTGGTTCTCAACCACTCCCTGATTTTCAGACTAGCCACAGTTGCATGTCAAGGCAGCCTGGGAGCTGTTTCAGCAGGCACCAGGCTCCCCTAAGACCTGTCTGTTGGCTGAGCATAGCCAGAGAGCTCTGGCCAGGCCTCCTCCAGCCCGCCTGTTCCAGCACGCCCCAGCGCAAGGGGTGTCGGGGAGAATGGTGGCAGGTGATGGAACTGGCTTCATCTCTGTCCCAAAATCCCTTGCTCCCTTCTTGCTGCTTGAAGGATATGAAGGGAAGATAAGGTGAAGCACAGAAGCTGTTTGTCAGTTTGAAGCTATCAAAAATACTTCTAATAAAGGTGCACATGTGCTTGTGTAAGCTTCAGCAAACACCTTGTTTCTCCTGCTCATTTTATATTGTTCCTGAATCAGAGCCCAGTTTTTCTCTTTGTGAAAGTAAAGTTTAAGTTTTGTTCCTATTCATTGATCCCACTAATAAACAAGGTACGTAGAGATTAACTTTACTAATTGTTAAGGTCTTAGTCTATTAGTAAAAGGTTTAGGAATGCAAGATAGCTGTAAAGGGTATTGTTTTTGTCTTCAAGTATATGAACCAAGTAGATGGTTTCCTCACATTACTGCAGACTATATACATGTTTGTTTTTCATTAAGGGCAAACCACAATTAGGACTGAACCTGTGCTCTACCTCAATGACTTTTAAAAAGCAAAGCAAAAACGATATCACAAATAAATGCATAAACTTATCCTGCCCAGAGGTGGCTTCCAAGACATCAGACGTTTTGTAAACCAGAAAACCAATCCAGACCATGCAAAACTGGGAGAGTCCTGTCTTTTCCTGCCCGTTAATTTTTCCACAAGGAGAGTGTCCAAAACTCTCTGAAATAAAGGATTACTGTGTAGGGGTTCAGAAAGTCAGATTTTCAGAGAACAGTTCATTCTGACAGGTAACCCCGGCAGGCACACAGGCTTTCCCATAAAATGTAATGTCCCTAATCTTGAAACTTTATTCTGCGTTCCAAACCCAAATGTTTGTTTGTTTTCAGTAGTGTTCAACAGTGCTGCTGTGAGTTTAGATCAGCGATTTAGTTGCCTATGCCTCATTTACAAGATTGTAAGCAACCTAGACTCAGTTTGGTTTAGTATTTAGCAAATTCTATTCGCCCTTTTGCCACTAAATCACTGTGCAAGTGTGAGCAAACCACTCGGCTCTTTCCCCTCCTTCCCCTTATTCAAATTTACCCAGTTGATTGCTTGCGATATGACTGTAACAGTGAAGATTAGCCATGAATATGTATAGAAAATTCTGGAAGCCTGGCTGAATCCAGGTCACAGCATGAATTCCGAGTGCAGAGATGGGATTTGAGTATTACTGCACACTTTCTGGATGAAAAAAGTAGGGAATGGTCCCCAGGATTTTCTAGCCGCAACAACTAGAAGGGAACAGGTAGAGTCCCCAGCAGAAATCCGCACTGAGATCACCCCGATGTAGTACTGACTTGCCAGGTCTGAGAAGGGTCCTTCATGCTCAGTCATCATCTTCTGGGCTTTTAGTTCCAAATGTGCTAGGCCAAGATAAAGAAAATGGAAAGAGATGACTTTAAACTTACCCACATTTAAAATGGTAATAAGTATTTATTGCTGCATGAAGAAATGTACTTCACCATCTGTGTTTCACTTGGTTCACATATTCAGGTTATTCTCTAAAGTTGTGAAAACCAAGATTTTACGTGAAAGTTCAGTTTCTGAACTGATCACCACCTATCAGGAGCTAAGCCTCTTCTGCAAACACAAATATACAGCAAGTCAGTCATTTAATCATCCTGCTTTTAGTGTAGTGAGTGTCAAAAATGTCCCGCATTGTTTCAGAGGTCTTGAGGAGCTACTTCCTCAAGTGATGCTGGGATCATCTACAGGGGTTCCACATTTCCCTACTTCAGGCATGTCAACCAAGGCAGCCAAAAACTGGGTCAGGGCAACGGTCCAAGATTTTAGTGGTGAGCCTCCAAAATTCAAGACACTCAGGGAATGCATGTTGGGAGTAATCTGAGAATGATGGAGAAAAAGGGGAAAAAAGGAGTATTTAATTTGTACAATATTGGTATCTCAGAATTCGGTCCTGTCAATTCAGACCAAAGCACAGTGTTTGTTTTAAACCCAAGTGAAAGCCAAGCCTCTGAGCCTCAGATGCTGTCTGAACTCCTAGGTTCCTAACTTGCCCCAGGGCAATCTGTAGGGCTGGCTGCTTGGAATCCGCAGGCACAGGAAGGTTTTGGATGCTGGCTTTCGAGGAGTCTCCCCACTGGGTTGCACTGGAACCTGGAATATGAGAATGTGGGTTGGCAAGAACCTGCGCGTCTGCGAGCTGCCGAGCGGCCCCGAGGCTTCCCGAGGGCGGGCTCACCATCATCCTTTCCGACAGGATGGAGACAACTGGGAAGTGCGTTTTGGGTCAAAACCGCACCATTTGGGAGCTGGGTCTCCCAAAACTCCTACCTGTTGTTCCTGGCCCACTGCTGCAAGGGGCTGTGGAGCAGATGGAGTTCACAAACATGAACTAGCCTCGGTGGAGGCCCGTGGTGACTGTGAGGTGCCCCAGCCACCTTGCTGCTTGCCTCAGCACCATTTTGGGGTGGTTTGTCAGAGAACTGGAGCCCTGCGGAGCTTATGGATTGAATTTACCTGTTTTTTAGGGCCTGGGCCTTCTTTCAGTGTGGAGGGAGCGATGGTAAAGTCTGGCAGCCCACGTGTGTGCAGCAGGAAAGAGAAACTGGAAATTTACCTGGATGCCTCCCTGAGTCAGCCAAACCCGAAGCATCTCCACAACACACCTAGATCTGAACCCATTGACAGAAACATTCCGTCTGAGCAGGTCTGGTGGTAAACATCTCCAGGGAGTCATTTGTGCCTGATACGGGGCAAACATTATGTGGGTACCCAGTGCTAGGGGTGGAAAGTTGAGGGAATGGAATAGAAAATGCAAGGGTTTGAAGCAAACCCTGCTGATTGTTTGAGCACGACTTGACCAGGTTGTGTTCAGCTACCTCTGTGTGGAAAAACACCTTCCCGCCCAGAGAAACAACTGTGGTGTGGGGCTGCATCCATCCCACCCTGCCTGAGGACCCTTCACTAAGGGGGGCTTTGTCACTTGGGTTTATATTCGCTGATTTCCCGTTCGATTGGGTTTGTCTCAGGCTCCTGATGTTGCTCATGGGCTTCCACGGCCCCGAGGAAGGGTAAACCCGCACCAGGGGCCGCGGCTCCCCCTCAGGGGGCTTTCCCGCCCTGCGCTCTGAGGGGGCGCGCGGCGGGAAGGCCGCGAGCGCCGCTGAGGGAAGCAGAGCCCCGTCCCGCCCGGGGAGCGGGGGCCTCCGCCGGCGGCGGGGAAGGGAGAGGTTTGGGGGGGGGGAGCGGAGCTCCCGGCGGGCCGGCCGCCTCCCCGCCCTCCCTCGGCGGCGTGAGCGAGCGTGTTTGGGAGGGAAGGAGGGGGTGGAAGCCGGGCCGGGGCGGCCAGCAGGCAATTTGCATGAGAGACAGACTGGGAATGAGCTGGAGTGGGTGCCGCTCCGCGCACACAGAGCGGGGCAGCAGGGGGAGGAGGGAGCTGCCGCCGCCGCCGGAGAGAGGCGGCGAACTCCTGGCAAAGTTTGGTGCCGCGGGCCCGAGGTGCTGAGGCACCGGCGGGGCGGGCGAGCAGAGCAGCGCGGCGCAGGGCCAGGCCAGGCCACCGCCGCCCGGGGCCGGGCTTTGTGCTGCCCGCGGCGCGGCGGGGCCTGCGCGGAGCGGGGCAGAGCGGAGCAGCGCGGAGCCAGCGGCGGGGCGCTGCCGGGCGAGCCAGCATGTCCTCCATCCTGCCTTTCACTCCTCCCATCGTCAAGCGGCTCCTGGGCTGGAAGAAAGGGGAGCAGAACGGGCAGGAGGAGAAATGGTGCGAGAAGGCGGTGAAGAGCCTGGTGAAGAAGCTGAAGAAGACCGGGCAGCTGGACGAGCTGGAGAAGGCGATCACCACCCAGAATATCAACACCAAGTGCATCACCATCCCCAGGTAAGGGGGGTACGCGGTGGTGGTGGGGAGCGCCCAGGGGAAGGGGCACCGCGGCCTCGGTACCCCCGAGGAGGCCCTGGGGTGCTCAGGGGCTCTACGGTCTCAGCCCTCTCCGGAGGGGCTCGGCGTGCTCTGCACAGCCTGGCAGAGGGCTTGTTCTGCTCTCCAGCCCCGCTGCACTTCGGTGCGGTGTTAGTCCTCTCCTGCATGCTCTATCCTGGCTCTATATATAGTTTAAGAAAAATATAACTGGCTAGAGAATTGGATTACTGTCTAGTAACAAGAGAGGAAGAAAGTAAGAGGGGAATGCAGGGGAAAAAGTATGTCTCCAGCTGAGATAAAAAAAGTTTGAAGCGCTCTGGATAACAGTTACACTTATTATTGTGGATACTCTCATTGTCAAAAGTTTCAGCGTGGTCTCCAGTACTGTTATGTGCAGATTGCCTTTTGATTAATGTATCAGGAAAATGGTTTTGTTTGGGTTGCTTGGTTTCTTCCATATTAGCTAGACAGATATTACTCTGAAGAGGTGATTTAGAGCTCTGCTGTGCATACGTTTTCAAATTACTTTTTAAACCGGGAATGCAAATGGAATGGCTGAAGGGGATTGTTTGGAGTGCAGCAAAAGCATGGGAGAGGGGATAAAACTTGGGGTTTTCATATTCTTTGAATTAACATAGACTTTATTTTTAGCCTCCATTCTGAGATCGATCCATAAGACCGTCATAAATCATAAAAGACGTGTATATAAGTATCCTATCTGAGAAAATATTTCCCAGTCGCTTTCAAATAGCTGGCCACAAGTGCTGTTTTATTGCTGCAGATCCGTTGCTTTCTGTGAGCTCAGCCAGATGACTGCTGATTCTGTTACTGATTGTTGTTTGAGGGTACGTTTTTTTTTTTGTTAAACAAAGGCCAAAGTTCATCCCAAATATTTGACTGCTGCATAATTGTATGCTTCTGCGTGCGAAGATATCTCTGTGTGTGTATTCATGCTTCTCTCTCGCACAAACAAATGTATGCTTTCTTGGTTGTCACAATGATTTAATATGCAGTAGCTAATACAAAGCAGCATCTGTTGCATGAAAAAGTGAAGCAAGCAGCTTAGAAATGTAGATGTTTGGAACTCCTAACATTTTCTTCTAGCTATGGTAGTGGGGTTTTTTATTTTTAAAGGAAAAATAAAGTCTCCTCATCTTTTTTGGTGGTGAATGACTGATGTGGCTAAGATTTTTGCCAGTAACGCGAATAGACACCTCAGCCTTTGTTAGTTACTCTGGCTTTTCCTAGTTGAAGCAGAAATCAAAACCTGCAGAGGTACCAGCTGATAAACATGCCTTAAAACCTCTATTTTTCAATTCTTGGTAAGCAGTGTGTTTTCCACGTTGATAATACCCTCTTTAAACCACTTCCCTGAAACACCATTTCAAAAGAAGAAAATAACTTGAGCAGCCCTGCTGCTATGACCTGGGTATTGTGCCTAGCTGTGACTGACCTGTTGGGGAGCAGAGCGTGAAGCCTCTTGGTACTTCTTTTGCTAGTAACAAGGTGGATTAGATAAGGGAGGAAGGTTTTGACATTTTATGGTGCAGAAGAAGCAAAGAGATGGCTGGAGTGAGATGCTTTAATTTAGAAAAATCATTTTCAAGCTTAAAAATACATAACACAAACAGGTACCACATGTGTAAATGCTGTCACCTTCAAAGACTGTCCTGCTTGTTCCTCCTACACAGAAGTGAATGTTTCCCCTAGACCTTGCTCTGTTAAAGGAGATCTGTACAGAAATTAAAACATTTCATGTTCATTTATGACACAGAGCCTGGATCCTGCAGATCTTAAACTTTGTTATGGGAAAAGTGTCAGCATATTCTGGTGGTAGCTCCTTCTGCCTTGGCACTAGTTTTTAAACATGATACTTTATATGTACTTTTATTGTTTGGGATGTATATTACAGAGGGAATGTGGTTAGATTGTACTGGACCCTCTTCAGCAGCATACTGAGAGGTTAATATATCAGGTTGGGGAATGGTGGGGAAATGTGAAACAGCTTGTCTAGAAGTCAGTGGCAGATCTGGAACTATAACCAGCCCTTGTGACTTCAAGCTGTGTGTTTTCTGGACTGTGCTCTTCGTCCTAATGTGTCTGTGAATTTGATTACCATGTCATTGGAAATTAGTGCTTGCAAGACAATTTAGTGTGGTTTTAGTTTGGGTGTTGTGTTGGATTTTCTTTTAATAATTCTACATGTGTCATTTTACTATTTACTCAAGTATGCTGGGGGGGGAGGGAGGGGGGAAAAAACATAATTAAAGATTAGTTCGTGTTGTGCATTCTCTGTAATGCATCAGTAGACTGAACTACAGTGGAGCTATGCCAGTGATGACTGGCCCAGCAGGAGTAGGGTAAGTCCAAAATTAGCTATTGTATCCATGAGACGAAGCAAGTTTCAGATGTAAAAGTGCTTGAGCTTTGCAGAAACATGGCTCGTGGGAATAAGGGCTACACAGCAAATTCTTGTAGTGATCAGGTGGGATTCTTTTAAGAAAGAACAGAAAAAAAATGTTGTTGTAGGGCTAAAGAATTAGAATATGAAATTTATTCCTGCTGTCACTTTCATCTACTTGGAACTGGAAATACACACACTACATTCTATCTCCTGACGTTATTAAACAATGAATAGTTGCTTGTGTACTTGTTCAGCATGTGTAACGCTTTCCAAGTGCTCCATTTGTTAGATGGTGTGACAGACACCTCAGGCCCTGGGTTTTCTGCCGGAAGGATATGTGACAGGCAGCAAAAGGCTGGAGGGACCTTCAAGGATTCCAGTGTAACACTCTGCTGGCAGGATTTTTCCTTCCTGTTTTTTTCCACCTGAGAAACCATCCAGTCTCAGACCTTCTGATTGTTTCTTGCGCTGCAGTTACTGGGGCTGGACAGAATGGTTCCTTTAGAGGACCTTCCTCCTCCCTCCCTCATCTGGCGTACTGCTGCCAAAGCCCATCCTTCCCCAGAAGGGAGTTCCCTTTAAACCTCTATGTACCGAGCTGGTGGGCTTTGGTGTCAGGAGCTGACCTGGTGAGTTGTAGCAGGCTGGGGCTGTGTGGCAGAAAGACATTTTTCATACTGTATTGGGAGGTAAAGTTGAAAACACCCATTCTTTTGCCCATTAAAATACATCCTTTGTGGTAGTTGCCTTGATCTTGAAAGCCCAGCTTTCAGGATGGGCATTTTGATGACTTTTCAGACAGGCTTGAGGGCGGTGTGCTGTTAGTACCCCAGCACAGCCAGGTTTTTGGGTCTGTGGCCTTTCTGCTTTCCTCTGTGAGAAAGCTTCAATCTGCTCCAGCTACTATCAGATTTTTTTGATGGCTCTATTCGCTTCTGAGACCAAAGAGCATGGTAAGCATGGAATGGTGGCAAAGTCTAGCTGACGTTAGTAAAGAATTACGTATCTAGAGATCCCTGTGGACTTGATCCCTGTGAGAAGAGCAATAAGTTTCTAATACCATTTCTGATGCGAAGAAAGGCCATACTGTTCACCTGACAAAACTGTCAGCCTTTTGCCCTAGAAATAAAATTCCTCTGAATTGTGATGAATCTTTAACTCTTAACCTATATAAGGGTCTGAACTGCAGAACATGTGATGAGCACTTAGCAGTTTCTAAAAGCTGTGCAGTATATATAGTCTTGCTGATATGTGATGAGATAGTAAATGTTTTGTTTCAAGAACTTTAGTGGTACTACGCATACCAAAACATAAATTTGTTATACATTTGCATATGCATATTTTTTCTTGTGAACTTATTACTGTATTTCTTTCGGTATCACGGGTGGTTTTAGGGGAGCCAGGAGTCCTGTGTTTAAGGAACACCTCCTTTTAAGTGGTGTTCCTTTTAATTTAGAAAATAGTTTTGAAAAGAGGTGGGTGTTATTTCTTATGGAACTCATCTGATAAGGGTAGAATGTACCAACTGAAATGGTAACACGGCACATTTCATTATTAAAAGCAGTTGAACAAGATGTTCCTTAAATGATTTACATTTTGGTGAGGAAAGCCAGGGAGAATACGTAAGTGATCTTAGGAACATCTTGGGTGTGAGCATCCCTTCTGTTGTGTTGGTGGTTGATCACATAATATTTACAAGAATTGACCATGCTGTTAGGATGGCCTGGAGACCAGGAAAACATGGACACTGTAAATATGAGAAGTGACAGAGGCTGTTGGCAAGGCCGTGAGATAGGTTCTTCTTCCGAGGCCGGTGCCTGCCTGGTGTCAGCACTAAGCAGAGGTCTGGTAGGTTTGTGTGTCCACGTGCGTATGTGCATATTTGTTTTAAAACCAGTTTTAACCTTCCTTGTTTTCAGTTTTGGCTTGTCCCTGTATGTGAGGAGCTTTAATATTGCATAGACTTGTTTAAGACTGTCTGCACTTTAGCTTGGCATAACAGTGCTGCGCTAGAGATAATTATAGTCCAGTCCCCATGTGCAAATGCTGCTGTTGTACTTGCTGGCTCCTTGTTACTGGTAATTTTACTGCTACAAAAGTGTGTCCACTAACCTGTGTACTGACCTAGCTTTATGGGCAGGTTTTTACAGCCCTGTCCTAATCTTTGTGCTGCCACAACCATCCTGCCAGCGGTGCCCACGTGAGCTCGCTCAGCTGTGGCAGCGATAGCTGCAGGGTACACACTGCTTTACAAAGCTGCTGGGAACTAACTTCATGGAATTAGTGTGACTTTGCAGATCAAGTCTAAAGGTGAAAATACAGTGAGTGTACACAGGCCTTTAGTCACATGTGCTTTCTGCCTCCAGTCCTACTTGTCCATCAGTGCCTTTCTCATCTTCCTCCCTGTTGTCTCCCCAAGGGTCAAACCCCCTTCTTGGGACACAGAGGTTTCTGCTCCCACAGCCCCTCAAGCTTCTCCCAGAGTTGCTGCCTTTTATATTAGCCTGGGTAATAGCACATGTAGTTGACTTCTAGTCAAAGTAACTACCGTTTAGCTGAAGCAATAACGTTGATACAACCATTTAAGGAGGAACTACACATTTGGTTTTGTTAGCAGAGACAAGGAACTGGGGAGAGGCGGCTATGAGGGAAGAAAGTGTTGCCCGGTGTTGCAGCCCTTTCCCTCAGGGTAGCTGCTGCAGGAATAGCACATCAGACCCAGCCCTTAGTAAGATGTCTTCTGAAATTTGTGGTGTCTCTGTCAGCAGCCAATATAATTCAAAACCTTTTGTCAATGTGTATTTATTTATCTTTTTGTTCCTGAGCTGTGCAGGCCAGTTAACATTTTGCATTAAAACTGGTGGTAAATCTCCTCTTGGCCTGGAAAGATAACTGCAGTGTTTATATAGAACACTATGGGCTAAGGGGAAGAATGTATTTTACCATTTGTTGAGAGGATTTCAGACATTCATATCTCTGCCTTTTTCTTCTCCCCTTTCTCAAAAGATTAAAATATTTAAAATAGCTTCTGAAAGGAATCATGAGATTCTCATTATATTGTGTAGTAAGTGTTGAATCTTTGTGAAATAAAATGTTTAAAATGGTTGCTTAACTTTTATAGTATTAGGAAAAGACCCTGAACATTGCAGTCATTTAAATATAATGAGAAATAAATGCAAAAAATGGATGAAATCAAGAAATACACACTGTATGGGATTATCACATCAGGGATCCAATTAAAATGAGCCCTTCTAATAAATATTGGTTTAATAATGCAAACTTGTGATTGCTGTATTATTGCAACAAAAATAAAATTAACAAGATTTAATGGACTGAGCAGCCATTAATTTTCACTTGTTAATTTATTAGGAGCTTCTAATGCTGTTAGAGGCACAGTAATGTCATTATCCTGCATGAACTACTTTATGAAATAAATAGGGCCAAACAGTGCTTGAATTCAATTGAAATCAGATTTTATACCCGAATTATCTTTTCCTGTTCTTTTATTACTTTTTTCTCCTAGCTTTCCTCTATTGAGTGCAATTAAATGTTCAGGGATGGGATGCAGCACTCTCTTCCAGTAAGGCTTATGAATAGTCCTCATTAACTTCTGGCCTTGTCTGCCGTGATGTGCTGTGTAAAAAGCTTTTTCCAATCCAAAGCTGCTTGTGTTGATTGGCAGTGAAGAGAGCAGACAGGAGCAAGGGAATAAAGACAGGGCAGAGGTTCTTGCTCAGGCACTCTGGTTGTTGTAGGCTGACTCCACCAAGCTCAGCAAATGTTTGCTAATTACGTTTTGCTACATGTGACTTGAGTCCAAGCATAAAGGCAAGGAAGTTGTTAATAATTGGGCTCTTGTACTTGTCACTGGTAGCACAACTCTCTGTGTAAGAGACAATAATGTGTCAATTGTTGCAGCTAATACTGCTTTTAAAGATGTTGTGAGGCCTTTTAGACCTGATTCTCATTTGCTCACCCATCTCTTTACCACCACTGACAGAATGGTGGGACTTGTGGGACTTGCCCTTAGGCAAGAAGAAAAGTTTGATTGCTGCTGATACTGTGGCTCCATAGGAACAGAATAAAAAGCCAGAGCTCTCTCTTTATGTATTAAAGGCTTGATCCTTCAGAAGCATAGGTTACAAATACGAGCAGGAATAAATTAATTGTGCATAGTAATAGGAGTCCTACTTAAAACAGGAGTTGTAGCCTTAATCTTCAGAAGAGCCCAGCCAGGTAAGAAATAATGCTGCTCTGCTTTTTAGAGGATCCCCCAGGAACTGTGTGAACCTCAGAATAAGAAATCTTCATTGTCAGTTAAGAAGTTCTTCCCTGTGAGGGCGCTGAGGCGCTGGCGCAGGGTGCCCCAAGAAGCTGTGGCTGCCCCATCCCTGGCAGTGCTCAAGGCCAGACTGGACACAGGGGCTTGGAGCAACCTGCTTTAGTGGAAGGTGTCTCTGCCCATGGCAGGGGGTTGGAACTGGATGAGCTTTAAGGTCCCTTCCAACACAAACTTTTCCATGGTTCTATGAAGTCCATTAAACCTAAGGTGCTGTGGCTGTGCTGTTTCAGGTGTCCAGATTAGCGCGTGAAGCAACAAGGTAGGTTTCTCTGTCCTGTGTGGCTGTGTGTGGTGCAGGCAGACTTCAGGCTATTCAAAATCAGTAGGTCAGGAAATCTGTGGGATCGTGTGCCCCAGCAACTGCTCCAAGTATTGAACCATCAGTCCTTTCTCTACAGTGGAGAATCTCAACATGATTGATGATACAAGCCTTGCTTACATCAAGAGTATGCTTCTGAAGCTGCAGGTCTTGGTGGATAGAAGCAGCACTGGGGAAAGAACACTGGGAAGCATGGGAAGAAGAATGCTAGTTGTTCCTTGTGAGTTTGTGTCTTCAGCCTGCATGTGTTCAGCATTTTGCTGTTGCACAAGGAGTCAATTTTATTGCATTTTTAAAGTATTAGGATCTTCTGTTGATGTGGAAGACATGATGAAATTGCAAATATCACTGGTGAGCCTCATGAAAGAGAAATTCACTTACTCTTCACAGATGTAGAACAGTTGAAGTTCACAAAAGTACTGGGCTTAGTAGAAAACATCTTTGGAACATGAAAACACCTCTTTGGTTTTGTGTTCAGTCTGCAGCTATTGTTGCTTTACCTACTTAACAGCTAGAGAACATTTTTTTTTCCCGCAATTTTCCTTTCTCTCTATAACTAGATTTTAAGTGTTGCTGTGTGGGAAGACAAAGACCCAACTACAAGCATCTCTAATTTTGCTATGCTCAGAAAGACCAGATGTGGTTTTTTTCACAGGGATACAAAGTCTGTGGTTTCTGTACATGTGGAACTGTACAGAAAGAACCTTTTCTTCTTATTATTTGTTGAACAAATTGTTGTTCCTCTTGAGTCAGATGCATAGCCAATTTATAGCATGCATGTAACAGCATCTTAAAAATTGTATCAGTGTTTAGAAAGCACTCTTTGCCTATAAGAAAGGCTAACAAGCCCCTGGAGTCTGAATCTTTTCCCACTTCTTTTGCATTTGTGTAATTACGTGGATTTCAGTATGTTCTGATTTATATGCAAGAGAAAGGGGAGTCAGGTCAGCACAAGAAAGCGGTGAACTGAGAATGGAGGAGAGAGGTGTTTGTAGGTAGAATATTATCCATTTTTCTCTTTTAAATTCATGGCATTTGGGGCTTCTGCGGGTTGTTCTTTGTAGGACTTGAAGCCTGCCCACCAGAGCCTGTGAGAGCCGAGGCCTCCAGAGCCACAAGGACTGGACTTGTCAGCCCTGGGCTGGACATCTGTCCAGAAGCCAGGCAGAGTTTAGCTGGAAGTCTGTTGAAAATGATACTTAGCTGCACAACATTTCATTTTCAGAGGAGTTTTTCACTCCTGTTCCATGGAGGGTTTTCTGGTGGGCACTAGTGTGGCTTGGCAGAGGTTCTCCATAAATTGTAGCTGAGGTACCTCTGGCTGTGGGTTTGGCATTGGCAGGGGCTCCTGGTCCTGTGCAGAAGGTGGCATTTGGCTGTTCTCACTGTGGTTTTTATCTGTCTTTCTTTCTAACCAGCTTGCATACAAGTGGTGAGGCCCTTATAATGTGTTTCACCCTTCCCACCTCCTCTGCTACACAGCTATAGAGCACAGGAAGGAATAGGGTTTCCTCTTGCATGGCTTAGATAAAGCGCACCCACAATTATAGGCCTTGAACTCAGAGGAGCTCAAGGTCTGGTAATGGCTTGATCCTTTCTTTCCCCATGGTCAGCAGCCTCTTGGAGGAAAGTTCTAGAATTATTATTGATGTTGGGCTGGAACCTTCAAGCAAAGCTGCAGTGAGACCCCACATCAGTTACCTTGTAAGATGAGCTTAGAATGGTGAAACTTGCATACAGTTTGGCTGATCTTTCTCCCTATCTGCTTCTTGGGCCTAGATTTACCTGCTTTACTGACCATAAGCTTCACCACAAGTCAAAGCTGTCTTACCAGCCTGTTTCATGTTACTGTTCTCTGTTCAAAATTTGGTGGTGTTCTGGTTTTTACGGCCAGTGGAGCTTTTGCAGAAGGTGACTGTTAGAATGGCAGAAAGTGGCATCCAGCTGGTTTGAAATCACTGCGTTAGAGAGCAGCTTTACAAAAGAAATAACTGTGATTTTTTTAAAGAAGTAGGTAATCACTGATTGTCAAAGCTAATACAACTTTATAGCTGATTTCTGTCACCAGGAAAAGTCTGCCAGCAGTCTGCACACTGCTTGGAGCTTTGCTCTGAATTAGATACCAGAAATAACTTGTGTGTAGGTAGACAGCTGATCATTGAAGCTTTTGCCTATATCTGGTTTAGCTTGTTTGGTAGAACTATAGGCTGAAAGTTCATGTATAGAATTGCAAGTGCATATTTATTTTTCCCAAACATAAGTGAATTAAGATAGGTTTTCAGTTGTGGATTACTGCATAGTGAATGTACACTGTGGTTAGGGAAGACTGAGAACAGCAGGGTTTGTTCCATACCACTATGGAACATTGAGCAAAAGGTTCAACCTGCTTGTACTGTACACTTAACTACCTAGCACATACAATACTTGCCTCACAAGGATGTTAGAGAATTTAATAGCAGTTGTGAAAAGCTCTTAAAATCTCAAGAGGTAGACTCTGTTGCAAAACCCAATACTCTGCTGCTTTCAAAAGCGCTCTGTTGCTGCTCAGCATCTCAGTTGTCCGAAGAAAGCACTTTTCATTTTTGTTGGAAACTTTCTTTGAAAATATCCAAGTGCTGCGTCAGTGAGAATATCAGAATTCCATAAATGTTTAGTGGTAAACCTTAACTGGGTTTGCATAATATTTATCTATTCATCTCTGTGCTGGTGCCTCCTGTACACATGGAATATTTTGACTGGTTGATACACATCATACCACAGTGGTCTGCTACTGAGCTTAAGTTTGGAGTCTGTTAGCACAAGTCCAGGGGAAACACTATACATGTAGCCTCATGTTTTCATTTAAGGAATATTATATAACCATATGTGAATTTAATGCCATCCAAATACAAAGTCTTAAATGAAAGAAATGTGTGTCTGTCAAGCGGTTGTGCTGTTGTTCGTGGACTTAGACAACCGTAACCCACAGCAACACCAGTTGGAAAACCCAAACCTTTCTATATAGCTGTGTCTTACTGAATGTTTTGGCAGCCACCAACAGTGCTGGGCAGTGTCGTGGTTTGCTTTAAAACTCCTTTGCAACTGAAGACTTCTGGTGAATTGTTCCAAATGAGATGACTGAAAACTAATAGCTGGCCATCTGGCTGGAAACAACAGCATTAATTAAGTTTTCTCTTTTGAATCATTTACAAGTTAGAAATAAATGCTCTTTTCAAAGGTACTGACACAAGCTGAATTTGAATTCTTGTTGTGGGAAACAGTATATTTAATGTATCTCCTCATTAAAATTAAGGATTGGGAAATAATGCTTGAGATCATGATTACTTATATTTCCTAAGAGCAAAACAACGTCCAGATAAGTCCTTGTGTATTTTAAATGGTTATTTTCTTTGAAGGGCAATGTTTAAGCTCCAGTGCTGTCAGCTTCTCTCATTTAAAAATAATGAAGTATCTTTATATGGAATATTCATTGAGTCCTTTTAAAGACATTTTCATTAGGGTAATTCCATAACCTGTTGAAGGTCCCATGCACTATTGAAGGGGGAGCAGTTGTGACCTCTCATTTTAACCACAGATCTTAAAGTCCTTTAGAGCCAAAGGATTTATACCTCCTTTTGCTGATGGGAAGAGTGAAGTCCTGAGAGCTTGGGTGAGTTACCTGAGGTTAGTGGGGGGCAGAGGCAAAGTGACATTTAGGGGGCAAACATCTTAAGACCTGCTACGGTGTTCCATATACAAGATAGAAACATTACTTTTGAGGGTACATCTTCCAATGCTCTGGATGGAAAACAGGAGTCAGCTCTTTCTGCATTATACCAATAAATCATATCATATTCATAATACAGCATTGATAATTCTATTAATAAAACTGATTTTCAGTGAAAAACAGGAGGAGGCCTCTAGGATCTTAGAATCACAGAATTGTTTGTGTTGACAGGGACCTTCAAAGATCATCTAGTCCAGCTCCTTGGCAGAGCAAGGGGCTTCTTTTATTAGATCAGGTTACTCAAAGCCCTGTCCAACCTGACTTCGAGCACTTCCACTGATGGAGCATCTACAACTTCTCCAGGCAGCCTCCTCGCAAAGAAAGTATGAAAGTGCTGAGGATGCACCTCCTTGGGTACTCAAGAGAGGGTATTTTGTTATGCTTGTGTATTTTCCAGACTCATCCTGAGTACAGCTCCTTATTGCCTTGATTTTTCGGTGCCGGAAGGGTACCTAACAATTCCTGTTGGCATGTCTGAGGGCCAGAAGAACAAGCTTTAATTCAAATCTGTCTGAAGTATTGCAATTCCTGATGATTACACTTGGAGAATATGTGTCTTAGTATATCAGAAGAGCTCTGTAGCCATTTAGATACAAGGAACGGTGTACAGTCAAGAAGGGAGAACCCTTAAGTAGTGTTCTGGGTTAAAAGAATAGTTTCATGTAAACATCCCCTCAGTTTCCTCCCTTTAATTCCTCATTTTCTGCTAATGGTGTCTGTGCTGTAGGGCATCGGTGTGCCAGACAAATGAACCCATATAAGCAAGTGAAGGTCTGGGAAATGATGGCTTGAAATTGAGTTTTGTAAGTCACTGCTTTGCATGCCAGGCTCTACTGGTTTGAAAGCCCTGTTGAGATAGCTGCTTCTAAACAGGAATAAAAATAGACAGTTCAAGTGTTCTGATTTTAGAAGAATAAAGAAGCATTTATTAGATTACGATTGGTTGATGACTTTGAAGCTGGAGACAGTTTTATATTAGAGAGCTTCTCACTGTGCTTATTCTCTCAGTTCCCATTCTTCCCCCCCCCCCCCCCCTTTTTCCCCCCTCTCTTTTCTTGCTTTCTATTTTTAGGTTGGCATTTCAGTTTCTGCTGTACCGGCAGGGCAGCTGTTCCAGAAGAAAAAGACAGAGGAAAGGTGGGAGGTAGAGCTAATAGTATAGCTAACAAACTAATAGTGTTATTCATTTGTCTTTGGGGTGCTTCTGTTCAAAGTTTGTGTTTCCAGTATATCCGATAGTCAATAAAAGAGCTGCTTGCACTTGAAGCCATTCAGTACATGTATTTTGACAGTCCTTGTGCACTTCACTAGAATAGAGGGAAAGTGGGACATTTAGGACTGGAGAGAGGCCATTAGAGTTTTAACATAATTTTTTGTATGTTTTATATTATTTTATATGTGTATATATGCATATTTTTTAAAATATGTGCCTATAAATAAATAAACCCTTTTGTTCAGTAGAATTAGCTTCAGGTAGAAACTGGTATTTTAATTAACCTTTCTATGGAAGAAAAGAAGAAAGTACTGTAACTTCATTAGAAAAGAGATAATGGTCTATTAACATTAGAACAAAATATGAATAGCCCTTGTTTAGTGTGTGCATGTGCCTACATAAGGGAGCTAATGGTTTTCCATCAGCTCTAATGCTGATCAGAGATTTGAGTTGCTTCAAGGGCTTAAAAGCAAGCAGCAGGAATTCCATAAAGATGGAGTAGCGGGTATGTATGAGAGATTCCTCCCCTCTGCCTGGTGAAGAGGGGATTATTCTGTGTGGCCCTGCTGAAACTGTTCTGTGAGCTGCAGCTGACCACAGCTGTGAATCTGTGACTTGTATTCTCCTGTGTGTGGTTTTCTTTGTTGGTTTAGAGTTGGGGTGGGTATTTTTGTTTAAATGTTATTTCTCTTCCTTGTGCTGTGTCTTAAACAACAGGGAAAGATGCTTGTTTGGAGAGCAAGAAATGAACAAATTGTTCTTTGTTATGAAAGCAAAAAGACATTACTTAGTGTGACAATGTGTAAAACAGTCCAGGCACAGGAGTTCTTGGGTTTGTAGCTGGAGTGGGCTTTGATTTTTGTTGCTAGTTCAGTAAGTCATATATTTTTTCATGTGTGACTTGAGGGCTGTCAGGTTTGCAGTCCAGAGCAGCTCTGGATTCACATCACTGTGAGATAATAACTGAGAAAGCGTAAAAGACTTTGCCACACTTTTGTGTTAGAATCACATCTTGATTTTACAAATCAAGTCGTGTTTCAGCCTTAATTCTTGTTTGTAGTCACTGTGATGCTTGGAGCTATGAGGAGTATTTTTCTAGGTTCATTTAAGGGTTGAGTGTTGTCAAAAGCTGGCTGAAAGTTGGGCCAGTGTAACTCTAATGTAATGTATTGCTATAAATTAAATCACTGAAGACTTATTTTTAGACGAGAAGGATTATTTCAAAACACAGTCAGGAACTTTTCTACCAGTGATTCAGTAACTTATTCTTGTCAGTTAAAAATTGCACCTCATGTTGAGTTGGATCCAGCACAAGCTTGCAGCATTGTTCTTAATTTTTATGGTTTTCTGGCAAGTGAGGTTGTTAGTCAAAGGTATTTACTTTCTTGAGAAGAAACTTGTCTTTAGACTAAACAGTGAAATGTGCCTCTTGGTTCACAAAAACTGATAGGCGCTGCTTGTTTTGTAGCTATCATGGGGCCTGAGGTCTGCTGCTTAATCTGAAGTTGGCAGTCCTTTGGGAATGCAGGGTAGAGGCTTGCTCATAGGATAACCTTTCTCCAGTTTTGTTTTCTGGTGTTATCTCCTGGCACAAAAGACTGGAGGAGGAACAAGCAAGGGAAGCGTTTAAATTTTACGTACGTTTCTGTCTGCTGCAGTCGTTTTTGGGGACTGAAGACGAGGTGATAAAGGAAGCTGTGTCCCTGTGTGTTGTGCAGCAGTCTTCATAGATGAAGCTGCTTGTGCAGGAAAGCTTAAGGAGGTTTTCCATGGGCTGAGGAAGGGGAAAGCTGCTGTGAAGGCGTGCAGTCGGCTGGCAGGCGCCTCCAAGGCAGCTTGTTGGAGCAAGTGGCGCTATGTTGGTGGAAGTTGAGATTGCAATAACCCTCACTTTTATTTGTCAGTAATTTTTTGCCTTGTACTTTAACCTCAAATGTTTTCTTAATATGCCAGTAAATGGCAGAGAGGGTTTGGACAGAGCAGACATCTCGGGCTGTGCTTCTGTGTCTCATTCATGGTGTTTGGAAGCCAAGTTAATTTTAACAGAAATGACAGCTCCGCATTATCTCATTGCCATGTACTTTATGTAGTCATATCTCTACGTATTATGATAATGATACATCAGTAACATGATTTTCTTTATGGTTTCCACTTCTACAAACATAGTTCTTGTTACCTACAAACCACTGCAGGAATATTACTCACTTGGCTGAGCCACTTGACTTTGAAGAATGTGACTATGATGAAGTGTTTTGTTTTCTCACATCCTACACCAGTGACTGGTAGTTTCTTGTCACTTGCTTCCAGGGACTCTTCAACACAAGTTTGTGGCTTTAGTAGCAAATCAGTATGTTGTGATTCGTTGGTGAATAGGCATCTAACCCCGTGCAAAGCCATTACAGTTGGCCATTTGGTAACTGTGCTTCCAAGGTGCCTCTGAATTAGGTGAGTAGCACTGAAGATGTGGACTCCCTTATGGCTTTTGATATCCCTTCAAAGAAAAGACTAAATACTGTCTCATTGTGTATGGTAAGTAGGCTCTTAGTGGTTCTGTCCTCTATTGAAGAACTTGAGCTCTTGAGATACCCTTAGTCTAGCACTTTTCCTGAGGGTTGAAAGTGTTTTGCATGCTGGAGCAAGGTGTCACAACAGAACAAAATGTGGGTGCAGAACTGCATGGGCTTTGCTGGCCTCTGCAGGGATTTGATGTTCACATGTGGAACATGAGTAGCTGTGTGACCCTTGTGCAACAAGTCAATGAGCAACCTTTGAAATACTCATCTTCTTAACCAAGTCTGGCTTTGCAATGTGAACATTTGTTAGCACACAGATAAGGTAATTGTACAAGAGGCAACATTAACCTGGCGGTTGCCAAATCTTCCCATGTGCAATAATCTGCTACCCAGATATGCTGGACAATGCAGATGTGAAGCATTATAACTTTATGCAATTCTTTTCTTCGTGGAAAATTAGCTAGATGACCACTGTGCTTTTTGTCAGAGACAAGAGTATTTCAGAACATGGATGTGTAAATGTCAATGACAGGAATTGTGCCTGGAGTGCACTCAGTGAAAATACGCTTCTTAAAATCTGTTTCCTTTAAGTTGCATCAAAAGAATCTCGTGTAATTTTAATGTTACGGTAGTAGTGTTCATATCCATCTCTAATCAATGTAACATGACTTTCCTCATCTTCTTGGCCTTAGCTGAAGCCCTTCATGAGATTATTTCAGCTAAAACCTCTCATTCTCTGGCACTTGGTCTCTTCCTCTGCAGTGCACTAGCAATACTTGAAGTGATATATCAGCACCTAATAAAAGTGGGATTATCTCTAAGCTGGAAATAAGTAGAAAGAGCCTACTGTGGAAATTGCAGGGTTTGCTTGTCATTACCGATTCATTTCATAATACTTGTAGTAACATCCAGTGCAATCATTAGCAAGGTGAGGGGCTTCAGAGGACTTTGTTGCTAACTGCTTTTTACCACTCACAAACTATTTAGACTTTGCTGTTGAAACTGTTCACATGATCTCTCTCCCCAGTCATGCAAATATCACAAGCTGTTCAACTTGTTCATTTATTCTGTTGGAAAGGCAGAGGGGGGAAAAACAGCCTTGTCTTGCACCCTGGAGGGACGCTATGCAAAACCAGTCTAAGGCTGCTGGGGCGGGAGCCGTGGAGTTTTCTATTCTTTTGTTTATTATACTTTTCTTTCTGTCATCTCTTAGCAAATAATGAATAACAGTAATAGTATGCTGCGAGACATGAAATCTGGAAGCGTTTATTACAGTGTGTGTGTGAACCGTAGTCATCACCAGAACTTATTTTCTCACGGCCTGGTCTAGTGAGTGCCTGGGGGAAGCAGCTTACAGGGATCTCTGCAATAAGGTCTCAGGGACTGCAGTATTTCTGCTTCCCTGTCCACAGCATTTCCTGTCCATTCTGCAGTCAACACCTGTCTCTATTTCCATTAGTAACAAAGGACTCTGTATAAAACCCTTTGCTCTCTGTGTGTAGAATACTTTGCATTTGCAGTCAAAGGCTAGGAAACCCCACAAAAAGCAGGTAAAAGCCATGTAAAGCAGTTGCTGCAGTAGGGCTGAAACACACATAAAACTTGGGAGGTTTCTCCTTCCTTTCCCTTCGTGGTTTATTTTTGTCTTTATTTTTGCTATGGGGGAGGGGTGTGAGTGGGGAAGATTTATCTCCAAGCGTCGACACTGAAATGTGGTTGGGGTTTGTGCGTGCTGTTTGTTGGGTTTTTTTATCACCTTCACCTCCTTTAAGAACCACTTTCTTTAAATTAAGATCTCCATGATCTCAGTCCTGCAGTGAGCTTCCCATGGTCAGCCCTGTGTCCATGCAGAACTGTAGGAAGCCCTTTTTGCCCTGTGAACACTTGAGATGAGTAATAGCAATCCCACCACGCTCACGTCCTGGAAGTCACACGTGTTCTGAAGAGTCTTTCCAGATTGAGTCTCATAAATCAGTGGAACTAATCACATGTCTAAGTCCAGCCATCCCATTCCCTTCCTGAAATCTACAACTCCTCGTGCATGGGTATTGTTCCAAGGTGCTGCCAGATGCATGTGTTAGAGGGGGCTCCTTTGCCTGCAGTAATACTTCTTCAATTCTAGTTTTTTACTTTTCACAGCAGGTCTGTTTAACAGAGTTTGCTGCTACTTTGGCCTCTAAAAGCATTCTGGAGAGGATTGCTTGTAAAGTGATCTTTCCAGCTTGCAGTGACTGCAGTCTGCTCACTAATACATAGTCAATCTTGTTCTTTAGATTTCTGAAGAAAATGGAACATCAGATAATTAGTTTAGCTCCTTGTTTCTAGAAATCGTATCTCCACTGGCAAGCAAATACAGAACTAAAGGAGGCATGCTGGGACTAAGGATGCAGCTTCAGGTTACACCTCTGATTTAGTCTAATAGTAGATTGCCATTAAAAGGCATAATCCCATTTCTGTCTGTGTGAGGCTGCTGCTTGCTTGCACAGACTTTACTGTAGTCTTCAGAGTATCTTTTTATCTTTATGGCAACAAGATCACCCGGTCTAATACCTTGTAAACCATGCACTTTGAAATCAGATTTCTGGGTAGAGTTTTGACCTCTGGATTGAAATGAGTAACCTGTACAAGAGTGTCCTCTAGAAATGCATCTTGTCTTCATTTAAAGATACCGAGACAGAGATTCCATTATGTTGGGCACTTCTTTCCAACAGCTAATAGTCTCCTCGCATTAAAAAAGAAAAAACAATAAAGGTACCATATTTCAGCTGCACTTGGCCTGGTGTCAGCTGACAGCATTGCTTCTTTGTACCTCTCTTGGCTTGACTAAAGAGTCCTTCAGTCTTCACTTTTACCCCTTCAGTCAACGTAGTCTCATACTGCTGTGAATCAGTTGTCACTCAGTCATGGTCTTAATGGAAGCAATGGATTCAAATTCTTGTATGTTCTAAGACATTTTCTTTCTCCATGAAGCTGTTTTTGTGAGTATATTTTTACCAAGCTATACACAGCCAATTGCCTTACATAAGTCTAAACATACTATGTTTAGAATATTACCTTTTATCAACCACATGTATCCGCTAGTAATGGAATGAAACTAAGTTTGAGACGACCTTAAAACTAGGTTGCATCTGTGTGTATTGCTTTCAAGAGGGCAAAGATGCTTAAGTAGGATGCTGTATTGCTGACTTAGTTTGCATTAAAGTCTGTGGTTTGCCTCATGATTTGAGCAGGATGGGAGAGAGCATGTTGGAGCACGGGTGTCCCCGTGATGGCCTGATGCTTGTGACTCTGTGGAAAGAAAACTTCATAAGTGTTTCTGTAGAGGCAGTGAGAGGCGAGGCAGCTTCCCATGGCCTTGACATCTGACTCAGGAGCCTTGATTTTTCCCACCTGGAGAAGTCATGTGATCACTTTTAGTGCTCCTGATTTTGCTTAGAAATAATTTTGCTAGTATGGACTATTGTGAGAAGGTGGGCAAATTCCTAGGAAGGTATCTGACATCTGACAAGGTTTCATTAAAAAACCCACCACCTTTGTTGGAGCAGAACAGTGCTGGGTGGTGAAGAAGCCCACGTGTGCTGTGCTTATGAGCAGCAGCGAGCAAGTCAGAGTGTGATTTCCCTGATTTTATGGAAAACTGGAATTGAAAATCCTTGTATTCTTTCCCGTTTACTTTTGTTTTTATTTGAGGTGCTAATAGGATTTTACAGCTTCAGGAGGGGTGTGGGAAAGGCATATATTAACAATAGTTCAAGCATGTATTTTATGGGTAAACTCAGGACAAAACAGTATCTTCTTGTTTCAAGCTACACTTAGCATTTCTGCCCTGAGGAGAAGCATATGATTAGACAGCATATAAGGCTTGCTTGGACAAGTTGTAATGAATGTGAAATAACTGCTTGGTAGCAGCACGTGTGCTTTTGACTTAATAAATATACATTGTGGTGATGTTAGAGAAGACCTCAAGATTATAATTGTTTGAAATACGCTTTACAAGCGCTTAGCAAAGCAAACTAGCTTGTAGTCTCAGTCAGGAGCACACGCTCTAAAGAGATGCAAGGGATTTTCATTCACCCCATGTGGTTTAAAGCAGCAGAAGACATCTGCCTGTCTTCTGGCATTCAGCTGCCTCACAAGGGCTGCAGTGCTTATTGCAGTAAGATGTGTTGAAATACTTGCCCACAGTGGGACTTGTGGGAGACAGACCTTCAGGTGCCTTAGGATCCAAAGCTGTTGAAGACCAGTTAAGCATTAAGTCATCTGAATGGTTCTGAGCTGAGAATGGTGCCCTCAGCTTCCTGAAAAACTGCAGTTCCAGGGAATAATCTGAAAGATACATTTGGACTCACTGAGAGGCTGCTGCTCTTGCAAAGCTTACAGGCTCAGTAGGGTGACAGGGAGCTGTTTGGCTGTGAGCGAAAAGATGAGTAATTTGGCATTCACCTGAGTGGTTTTAAGGTCCAAAAGAAGCTTTATAAAAGCCTTTATACAAGCTGAAGTGTTCCTCTCCAGGGTTACTGAGAAAAAGGCTTTTACCACTGAGCTGTGATTGCCATTTTGTGGGATTTTGTTCTTTGCTTCATTCTTGGTTCTAATCCAGTGCAGGATGAACTCTGACACTTTGGGGGAATTAAAGGAGATAGGATTATAAATTGCTGTGGTGGAAATTGTCAGAAGGTGATTAATACTACCGGCTCTTTTTACTGTGTGGACAGTCTCTAACGCAGGGCTGCCTTCTAAATTGTTGTGATGCAGACTTTGTAGGCAAAGCTTAAGGCTGTTCTGTTTCTAGTCAGGATTTCTCTGACAGACACGTATTAACACACACAGAGTAAGTTTGTACTTTTGGACCTCAGCTCTTAGACCCACCATATTGGGCGGCCCAGATGATTTGACTCTACATGATGTGCAGTAGCTGAGATGCCTCTTCAAAGTGTCAGACTTTGTATCTGGACTTTGACCAGGCTTCAGTAGGTCTGGAAAGCATGAAGCAGTGTAGAAGATCTTCAGGCTCTGCCTGAACACCTTCTTTTGTTTGGATGGAAAAGAGCTGATGGGCCTGGGGAAGCCTGGGAAGATGTTAACTGGAGGAAAGTTGTTTAAAATGGCAATGGTGATTAATTTCCACTTCATTTCTTCAGCTAGAGTCAATACTTGGACAAGAGCTGTGTCCTGGGAACCAAGCATTCAGATGCAGGCTGAGAAGAAAGGAGATTGCTTGCATACCTTTTGGCTTGTTTCTGCTAAAAATAGCACATACAAATGGAAATCGATGCCCAACTGGTGCTAACTGGGCCCTGTGCTTTCTTTCAGGGAGACTGTTAAGGCTCATTCCCAGGTAAACCTGTAGCATGATGTGCACATAATCATGTTTAATTTCTGTGGGGAAGTTGTCTTGTTTCTGTCCAGGAGCCCTCAGACAGAAATGAGGGCACATCCAGGGTATAATACGTGGCAGTGAGGAAGACCTCAAGCATTTTATGAAGCTCTGTATTTCTTGTGTGTATTCATGCAGTCGCTTGTGGTAGCTCCAGTGCTTTGTGGAAGCATATTCTTTACTATTAATTCTCTGTACAGTGCGTGAGCCTGTTTCCTGTTGGCAGCCTGTTTCCTGCAGGGAAAAGATGTGGTTTAGAAGCAGCCTGCCATTGCATTCCAGGGCATTCCAGCCAGCTCCCAGCTGCCCCTTTCCCAGCCACTCTTCAGATCTAAGCAGGGGATAGGATGCAAACTGGATGAATTGCCTTTGTGGTAGCACTAGGCCGTTTCCAGCCACCATCTTAGAGAAAGTTTGCTCTCTACCACATAAAAGGGACAGAGGGTGAGGAGAATCAGGCCAGCTGGCTCTTGGTGGAGCAGCCGGGGGTGGGCAGCACAATGTGTATGTGAACTTCCTCCTTGAGAAACTGTCCAGACCCATCATGTGCTGCAGCAGAATTTATGGGTAGTCAGATGTTCAAGTTTTTTTGTTTTTTTTTCAGTGAAGGATCAGCTTGCAAAGCATTAGATGTTGATGCCAGATGTATTTGGATGTGGTTTACTTTGTTCTTAAACAATAGAGTTTTAAAGGAAAAGGAATAGTCTTGTGCCCATATGTCCCATTGTTTCCATCATGGGTATAATCCCGACTACAGGGTTGAGCATTATCATGCTGATTCTGTCTGTAGTGACTCATACAGTTGGACGTTTGTCCTCCAGCTTGTTGAATCTTTGATCTCTTTGCGTCTTTTCTGATCAGATCTGGAAGTTGTATCCTGTGCTGCAGTAACTGCAGGGTTTTGTGAAGCAGTTCTTAAGGAGTCGGTTCCATCACTGCTCGCCTACCAGTGCTTGAACTGTTGGGTAGAAGCATTGAGTTAGTTCTGTTTCTTTCTCCCGTAGTTTCCCATGGCCCTGTGTTTTACTGGCAGTGATTTCAAAGGGAAATAATACGCCAATTTAAAAATACATTTCTAATGGCAGACCAAGAGCATGCAACTAAAAATCGTATTCTGAATACTCTTAGAAAAGAATCAATAAATCCTCCTTAGTGACACTTGGTGTCAGCTAGGCATCTTTTCCTTCCATGAGGGTAGAGAAAATCTACATTGAAAATGACAGGAAGCATTTGGGAGACCATGCAGATTTGTTTTCTTTGGAATCCTCAGGTCTTCATTAATTTGCCCAAGATACCAGGGAGTACCTTCCATTTCTCTCTGAAATGCCAGGCTGAATTTAAATAAACAGATACTGTCACACAGTGTCTTGGCTGTGTGATCAAAACTTGGAAAACTAAGTGATGAAACAGTAATTGAAGTATTCCTTTCCCATGGGGAATATGGATAAAATGTCCGTCATTCAGTAGCTGTGTTTTGACCACACTGGCTAAAGATCCCAGGCTGATGGCTTGTGTTACAATGGGTTGAATAGCAGATGGCAACTATGGAAGTGTAAATTAGCAAGCAGCTGACATGGAGAGCTATTGATTGTGTTGATACCATTATATGAGGATAGTGGTAGATACTCAGTCAATCAATAAGCAGAGAATAGAACTTACTTGGAACCATTTCATTAAGTTAATCCTTCAAAGTTCTTACTTGACCCACTTACACAATGAAACTTACACTCCCCCCCGCCCCGGTTAACTTGTTGCTTTGAAACCTGGACTCTTAATTCTTTATGGACAGAAATTCCTAAGCTTCACAGAAACAACAACTTTTATTTTTTTATTATTTTGTCCTGACTTCCTGAATTGTTCACATTCAACAAAAAAAAAATGAGGGGAGGAAGGAGAGTGGGACAGACATTCCCATCGGAAGAGCCTGGGGGAATCTTTGTTTCTTTCCAGCAATTTCTTGCTGACTTGGGAGTGGTGGTGACAGGTTTTGCAGAAAGTACCATCTGGTTTCCTTGGCCAAGAGCACTAAATGTGATTCAAGGTTTTTCAGGGAAACAATGGATTTAGCAATACAGGATTATCATGTTGGCTCACCAGCTTGGGTACCTGACTTGGATCGGAGCTGGCGTGTGATGCATCATAGGAGTTTCCAGTCCTTCCCGTAAAGATCTTGGCAAAGCTAGCAGCAAAAGGAAAGAAATTCCCAGTGCCTTGGTACAGCACAGAGCACAGGAGGTTGACTACCTTCTACAGCAAAAAAGTTACTAATTTTTTTACTCAGTTTTATTCAAGTACTCAAAATGGCATCCCCATTTAAAAATCTTTCTTTGGTGTTTGATTTGTTTGTACTTTATTTTATCTCAAAGAATTATAAAAGTCCAGTCAAGATAAAGCATAACATGAGTGAAGTGACCAGAGCAGCAAACCTAAACTCTTTTCCCCAGCCTAATAAATAAATAGAGGTGCAGCTTGTGGTACAACAGTGTTTGGATGATGGTGCTTTACTCCGTGACTTCCACAGCATGGAAATGCTGCATTAACACTGGTCGAAAGGAAATTACTTAAGTTTGAGAGATCTCTGGCTTTCTGTTAAAGATCTTCAAATCTGATTGCTGCCTGATAGGTGACCAGTCTGGGAATTGCTGTTGTGTGCTGCAAAACGTCTCTCTTCAACCCCAGGAAGTGCGGAGGGTGAACATTGTGCAACATTTAAGGAGAAGGCTGGAGCACATACATATCCTATGAAGACAAGCCAAGAGCATTGGGCTTGTTCAGTCTGGCTGAGGCTCCAGGAAGACCTTATAACATCCTTCCAATACCTAAAGGGGGCCTACAAGAAATCTGGGGGACTTTCGACAAGGGTATGTAGTTACAGGACATGGGGGAATGGTTTTAAACTGGCAGAGGGGAGATTGAAGTGCGCTCTTAGGCAGAAGCTCTTCCCTGTGAGGGTGCTGAGGCGCTGGCACAGGGTGCCCAGAGAAGCTGTGGCTGCCCCATCCCTGGCAGTGTTCAGGGCCAGGTTGGACACAGGGGCTTGGAGCAAGCTGCTCCAGTGGAAGGTGTCCCTGTCCATGACAGGGGGTTAGAACTGAATCAGTGTTAGGGTCACTTCCAACACAAACCGGTCTGGGATTCTGTGATACGATTTACATGACACTGAGGTGAGGCTTTTGTTACCATCCCTGTCCCACATCATGGGTTCGTCTGTCACTTGGCTGATTTGCAGCTGAATGGAGCAAATGGAAGTTGGGAGCTGACTGAACTTCATGTGAGGTAAAGTGGTTTTAAACATAAGCAATTTATCTGCACAGTGTAGAGAATTTATCTGTGGCCTGATTTCATTGTTTGGGGATATTTCCAGTTTTACTCCGAGGGGACTGGTTCCCGGGGGGAGGGGGGGTATTGCTTTCTGTGGTTCCTCTGTCCAGAATTGCTTCTGCAGCTGCTGGAGGCTGTGTGAGCCTTCCACGCTCTCCAGCCAGAGATGCTATTCTTTTCTTGGGATAGTTCTCCAGTTTTAGCCTGGAGCAGCTGTGTGCGCTGTCTCCATTCCCTAGAGCCATGTTATATCCAGCAGTGCAAGGAGGCCTCACTGGGGTAGATGATGGGCAAAGCCCTGAGAAATGGGATCAGAACTGCAAGAAAACTGCTGCAGACCTTAAGGCAGGTCCCGTTCTCTCCTGTACACACCCAGGGAATCGAAGCCTGGCGCAGCAGACTGAGGTTTCTCCTGGTATGGTGCCCAAAGCTGGTCTGTCTAGTGTTTGCATACCCTCTAGTATAGGATGTCTGGAGTTTGCACCTTATACCCTCCAGTATAAGGTGCCTTTTTCCTCCTGAGTGAAGAAACAAGTTCTGGGCAGGTCTCACTCTTTGACCAGACTGGTTTCACCTTTGACGTTCATACCTGAATCAGCGAGGATGTGTGTGGCATCATTCTGGAACAGAATCAGCTATGGGTTGCATCTCAAACCTCTTCTTGCTTTCCATGATTCCAAGACAGCGCTAGAACACAGCTGAGGGATTTGGAATTTTATACTTTATTTCGAATTTATTTAATCTGATGCTTTTTTTCCTTCCTCTTTTTCTTTCTTCAGTTTGACAAAGAGGCATCTCTTTTTAAAGGCACACTTAGGAGTTGAGACGATCGCATGAGGGGCGATGCAGGCTGCCATTCCAGCACTGCCCCTGCCATAGGGGAAGGTCTCTGAGGGGGCTCCGAGGAGCGGGCGCAGCGCGGGCTCCAAGCGGCTGCTGTTATTCAGCGCTCAGGAATGCAGAGGCATGCTCCAGCCGGCTGTGGGCGGCTGTTTGGTTTGCGGTTCTTGCTGGGGGGTGGCTCCTTTTGAAAAGCACTTGCTGAATTCGCATTCGGTTGAATAATGGCTACTTTATACCCCAATGATAAATGTTAGTCACAGAGGAGCAAAAGAAGTTTCTTGTGCTGGTCATGAATTTGGCATATCAAGAAAAGGGGGGGGGGGGGAGGCAAAAAAAAGAGAGCAAGCTGAGGGCTTCACTGCTCCAGAAGCTGCAAAGTGAAACAGAGCTGCATTTATGTTATGTGACATCTTTAAGCCTTTGGCTCTCTCAATGTAATGCCGGATATCTAATTTGGAAATATTTATTGTAACTGGCATATCTTTTAGAAGCTTGTCATTGGGGGAGAGCTGTCATCAAACTGTCCTTGCTAACTTATTTCTGTTCAGTGACTTCTTTTTCTTTTCAGTGCTTCAGTGTTGGATGAATCATTTCTGCTTTCCTATGGGAAGCAGTGGCTGCTACAGGAAAGCTTATAGAATCTTAACTGGATTTATGTGGTGGGTTAGTTGGTTTGGGGTGGTTTTTTTTTTCGTACTAGAATCAAAGATTCTGCAAAATTAGATGCCTGAAGCTGTATTCCTTAATTTTAAGAAGTATTTCTGACTGAGAACCTTGATACTTACTTATTTTCCCAAAGTCCTGGAGGCTCAGCAGCCCCTCTTGCAGTAACACTTAGCTGACCTGATTTTACTTTAGTGCATTAATATGGAATGAGGATGGAATTGTACATGAAAAAAGGATAGGTGAGGCATAGACTGTGTTTGAGAATGGAATTTAATTTTCCAGCTGATTTTGGATTTTCAGCACTTTATTCTCTCATGGCTTATTTGCTGTTACTGGTTATTTTGAAAAGCAAAGCCCAGTGCTCCACATTGGCTGAGGTTAAAATCAGTGCCTGGCTATTGCGATTCTTCCTTCTGGATCCCATGTTTTTGTATTCCTCTATGGAGCCCTGTTCTCAGCCAGGTGCCTGGAATTTCCAGCTGTAGTGCCTGTCTCAGCTGGGTGTCAGATCCCCCAAAGAAGTATCACAGAGCAGATCCTAGGATGTAAAATCCACTAATGGACCTTGTCTGTAGGGAAAAACCCATGCTCAAAACAAGCTACATCATTATGGGAACTCCCCAAAGGCAATGAAGTGGTTTAGGTGGGTCCAGATGATGTTGATTTAAAGCAGAATGTCACGAAGCGTTGCTGGTTTGCCACTGCTCTGCTCCTGCGGTTCTCGCTGAGACTTGGTTAAAACTCTTCTTCACTTAGCTTATTTGAGATTACCATGTGTCAAGCACTGACACTCGGACCCTGAAGGAACCAATTCGAAACACTCTTGATGAAGCTGAACACTGGCTTCTTGCTCTGCTAAACTGCAAAGCCCTTCCCGGGAAGAGTGGATTAGAGAAATCCTGCTTCCACTGAAGGAAAAGGGATTTCTCCTATTGACTTCTGTGTAGCAAAGGCCTTGTGCAGCAGCTAAAGAAGGTCACTGAGGCAAGTTTTTAATTAAGTGGAGGGGGGAGGAATCTGCAGATATTTTCATGCTTTCTGCGAGATGAAAAGGGGACTGCAGATCACTTTTAAAGTCAATAATGTTAATAATGCAAAGCCACAAAAAGGAAATTAAACTTTAAAAACCATGGTAAAATAACACTGATGATTTGACTATGGCCCACAAAGGCAGGAAAGTTCAAAGGGAAGGCTGAACTCTGTCTGACCCTGTTGTGCCTAGCAATTGCAACACAGGTTCTCTGTAATATCATCCAGTTTCCAGAGTCCTTACCAGAGCAGGAAGAGGAAGGTCAGTGGCACCCTATTTAAACTTGAAGTTGTTCCCGGTGTAGTTTGTACAACAGTAAAAAGAAAGACTTTCAAATTGCAACATAACACATCCAGGCTAGCAAATGATTCTATTTGTGTCTATGTATGTGATACCTATCAGAAAACTAGAAGTCTCTGTAAACATCCCAGCTTTCTGCTTTGTTTTTTCCCTGAGAAAGTATATGAGCAAAGTGTCTTCCCCTTGGGATTCATACTGTTGTTGCCCTAAACTTTACAGGTGTAGATCACTTAATTTGATATATGCTTCTTATTAAATACCCTTAAAGATTTTCTGCTGTATCTCTCTTTCTCTGGTTGGTGGTTTGTTTTTTCCCTTGTGCTACAGATATCTTGGGTTTGGTATGCATATGTTTGTGGGGAGCTTTCTTAGTGGCTTTTTTTCCTAGTTTGGAGTTTTGTTACAGATGTTGGTATTTTTTTGGCCACATACTTCAAATACTGCCAAGGAACGTAACACCAGGGTGGGAAATTCTTGTGTTAAGCAGTGCTGCCTTTCTCCAGGTGTTACAGCTGCTTCACTTTTGGCTTCAGGAGGAGTTTTTAATCAGAGGTTTGTGTGTGTTTGTGTCTCTGCAACCTCCGGAAGAGGTAGATGCAAGCTGTCTTCTTCACAACATGCTGGTATAAACTGTTACTGCAAAGGAGAGATTGATTTTGTGCCATAACTTCAGTTTTACATCAGTCTAAGGAGATGAGGCTGTTTGAACTCATGGTGGTTGCAACCTGGTCTAGTGGAAGGTGTCCCTGCCTGTGGCAGGGGGTTGGAACTGGGTGAGCTTTAAAGGTCCCTTCCAACCTAAACCATTCTGTGATTCGATCTTCTAGCCAAACACTTTTTAGAGAAAGGTCAGCAAGTTGCACGTAGAGCCTTGTGTGCTTGGCTGACCAAAGAAACCAAACCCCGGAACAGTCCAAAAGACACAGACACGTTTGTGACCTGGGTTGGAATTTGCAAATGAGTAATACAATGTGCAGAAGTAGCGTGAGGCTGCTCTTCTGGAGCCCTGACCTTGCGGTTGGGTAGTCGAGAAGAACTGAGTGTGAGAGGAGGGAAGTCCCCAGAAGATCCCCCTTTCACTGGGAAAGCCGTGGTCAGAGACCAGCTGGAGACTCAGTGAGGGCATTCTATGACTTTGTGTGAGGACCTCTGCTCAGGTGGGGTGAGAAGGTTGGTGAGTCAAGCTTTTCCCCTGGTCTGTCTACTTTACTGTTGGCTGCGTTGATCTGTGAACTCCTGTCTCAGTAATGCCATTTGGAGCGCATTGTCCAGCCCCTGTGGTTTTGCTGTGTACTTCACGTGTGTATTTTATTGATTCCTTAGAGCGTGGATCTTGCTGTTTGTCGGTGTGAGGGGGAGTTTTTTGGTGAAGTGTGAAGTCTGCAACGTGGGTACTTGAATTTGGTTTTGTATTTACTTTTCTGGAGCAGTTCCAGTGAAGCTCTTCTCCTCTGAGTAACTCCATGGGCCTCCTGCACAGACTCAGCAAATGGAATTCCCACAAGAAACACTCCAAAAAACTTCTTTCTTCAATAACAGCCAGTGAATAAAAGACTGATGTTGTATGTACTCACTCCATACTCATTGAGAATGTATTTGCCTGTGCCAAACCACATAGCATAGAAGGGACAAAGACATTCAGCTTTGCAAGGGAGGGGTCACTATTTCATTTTCACAGTGACCTGTGGGAGACCTGGGGAGGGTGACTGGTAAGGGGCAATCCACAGAATTCACTGCTGAAGCAACATGGGAATGACGTGTAAGCCCTGGACTGTGAGAAGATGATTCTAAGTTATACTAAGCAGATATATACACAGACATTTCTGGCCTGATCCAAAGCCCCTGTGCATTTCACAGATGCTTCCTGAGCTTTGGATTAAGTCTCGAGTCTTTGAAGAGGAACAGGGGAGTTGCTCACTGGAACTGTGTGTGTCTGTCTTTGCTGGGCTCTGACTAATACAGCAGGAGTGTCTGTTCTGTAAAGTAGAATATAGCAAAGAGGCGTGCATGAGTGCAGGGAGAACAGCTCCATCACTTTCCCATACAGATGCATGCTTTTAGAAGTCTTTAGGCAGGAAGATTGTAACAGCTAGGGAAGCTGTTAGAAATGCCTCTGTTAGAATAGCATATAGGTAGTAAATGTTTTTCTTTACTATTGTAAATTATGAAGGATTTCATGTCTTGCCACGGTGAGATATAAAGTTTATTTCTTGTTACAGTTACCTTCTTCAAAGAACATTTACACACATGCATGATATGGAAACAACATTACATGAGGCACACCAGGGAACTGCTAGACTTGATCTTCTGTTCTTGTCATAACTTCCTGTCTGTTAGTGTCCCTTTGCCTCAGCTTCCTCCTCTTTGAAATGGAGCAGATAATTCTTCAGGGCACTGAGATAAGTATTTTGGAATCATTAATACTTTTAAATTTTATTGGTGAAACATTTGGTCTCTCAGTGACTTCACTTGGATAATTTTTGTCAATTATTTTATGTAACTCTCTCATGGGAGGGTGCCCTCACAGTGCAGTCTTGTATCAGTGTCCATCCTGATTTGCCACTAAATTTGATCAGTGTCTATCCTGATTTTACCACTAAATTTCCTGACAGTTTCAACAGAGGCATGTGCAGGAAAGGTGTTTTGACTGTCCATCTCCTGCTAGTGAAGATCTGGCATTTCAGATGGCTTTTTGTCTTGCACACAGGGATAGGGTCGCACTGTGACAGCAAAAGGCAGTGGAAGATGTCAGGGCTTACAAAGGAGGATCCTGCTAAACATGAGTGTTTTGCAGCCCCTCCTGGAGTATGTTTGTCCCCAAGTTGACAGAGACTGTGATGGAGACTCAAAATGCCTCTGCCAGCTGGGTACCACTAAGAGCATATGCACCCATACTTGGAGCTCGTCTTCATTGTATTGCTGTTAGCTGTAGGTCTTAGTCCCTACCAAAAAGGAGATTGATGGAAGCAAGGATGTTCCCTACAAACCTGGTACTTGCGTCCTGTATTACTTTTGCTTGTGGGCCACAAAACAATCCAACCTGCCTGAAGATTTTAACCAAGGTTAGAAGGTTCATTAAAAAGCTGAGTTTTATTGTGGAGTATTGTGCCTTAGTGATGTTCTCAGGGCAACTAAGCAGTCTGCCAGTGTAATTTATATCAGTTATAAATGCTAAATAATTTATAATGGTAAAAGAAGACATCTCTTGCTGATATGGCCGCATTAGCGGTAGGACTTTTGGAGAAAAAAAGATTGCAAGAATCATACTTTAGTTCACATTGCTGTGCCCGTGAAGGTTTCAGGCCTGGCTTAGTGAAAATGGAATATAAAGGAGTTGAGGTTTCCCAGTCTGAGTTCTCATCCAAGAGTTAGGGCTGTGTAAAACTGGGCTGGAGAAAGCAGAACTCTACAGGGCTGAGGTGTGTCTCTGTACCTTGTCAGCAGAAATACCTTGCTGGAGGAAAAGGAGCGTCACAGAGTTCCATATGGGATTACTGCCAATTTGAAATACAGTCTTGTGCTCGCTTGCCTACCAGCACACAACATGAACCCCGTATGTTGGTCAGAGCGGTAGTTAGGTCATGGGTAAGAGTGAAAGGACTTGATTGCATAAACAGAAACAAAATGTGGGGAACAATTGGTGGTAGGAAGAATAAGGAGAGTAAAAAATGCCTTCCTAAATTTTTATAACCAGGAACACCCCACTTGAAGGAGGGCTTGTTTTTTGGGAATGCCGTCCCATGCGGTGTGGTGAATACATGCAGCCCGCAAGTTTGATGAAGTCAAACTGTGGGTTGTTAGCAAGGCTTATTCTTTTCTTGTTTTGGGATCTTGGGGTTTGGTTTTTTTTGACAGCACAAGTTGCTTCTGCTTTGTAATCTTTGGGGTGACCTTTGGGCTTCATTACTGGGAAGTGTGCATTTTTAATCGATGAAGAACATACCCTTTGATGGTTTTGGTATTGTGCCACCTATTGGTACCAGTTCAGCTAATGGCAACCCTGAGCTTCATTTATCACCCACCATACTCAATCATTAAGATTTCATTGCCTGATAATCTTATCATGAAATGCCATTAAAAAGCATTTCATAATGTAAATGAAACAAACAAAGCCCAGCAGTGGTTATTTAGAAGTGAGCTGTCTTGCTGCATGGTGTCTGGAGGATCTTCCCATGAAAGAATACTAGACATTACCTGCTAAACTAGAGACAAAGAGAACATGGAGACAGAAAATAGGGCGTGGAAAGGCAGCTGTCAAGTGTGACCCAGCTACCTCTTGCATGTTGCAGACCCATCTTCTCACATGTAGTCAGTGCCAAGGTGGTTTTTCCTGTGCATGATAATGTTTCTGTCTCTAGTAGTTGTACCTTCTCCTATTAGTCTCTCTCAGGTTAATGGAGCTTATTTGTGGATACACTGTTATAAAGTCAGAATTTAGTCTTAGTGACAGAATTGATAAGCTATTTAGAAGCCTGAAGAGTAAAGAAAGAAGAGCCTATATATATATTACCAACATAGATTCTCTATAGCTTTCCCATAGCGCTCTTGGATTTGTGCTGTGGTGGTTCATATTCCTTGCTGGGCAGCTTGTGGTCAATGTACCTCTGATCTGACCATCTCTAAAATTTAATGTCTTCACTAGAACCTGCTTTCCTAGAGCTGATAGCTGGGTTCTTTCCTTCTCACTACTTTTGTGCCGGCACAAGTGCTTTATAGCTGCCCTTAAAGAAGAGCCCATTGTGCCTCTCGCCTTCCTGTCTCTGCTTCTTTGTGCCTTTTTCCTTGTCTAGATTTCACATTAGAGGGCTCACTTGGTTCATTTCAGGGGACCGTGTACTGCCTTGGGGTTTAGTTTCTTTTCTGAGGACAAAATTGTGATTTGTGGCCATTTTTTCTCAAGCTGCAACATCCCTTCCATGCTGCTGCACCTTTGCTTTCTCCTGCTTGCCTGCATGGATCTATTGGTCTTATCTGTTACTGCTCTGGATTGAAACACAGGAGCATACTGGAGATGGGAATTTGTGGCTGGACAACAGAGTATTTTGAGTTTTAACTTTGCCTCTGCCATACCATGTCATCCCTGGCTTATGAGGCAAAACCTGTGATTTTCACTCCCTGAGAAACAGTTCATTCTCTGTAAGTGGACACTCTCCAGGTCTGATCAGAGCCTGTTACCTTTTGTGCTCTTGAGAGAAGCCAACATTGAACGGGAATGTTTTTCAGTATAGCAGTGAACACAGTAATTTGTTTTTATGAAGCCTGATTATTGCTGTGTTCTGGAAGGTGGGTTCTGGACAACCATGCTGCTAAAATAAACACAGTGCTGAAGGAAATCAGCTTGTGGTTAATTAGCAGCACAGAGGATGAATATGTATCAGTGTTCAGATGTTTGAGTTGGAAGTTCTTCATGTAACTTTACAAGCTTGGGTGCACTAGCACTTTTTCAAATGCTAAAGAGGCACCAAAATATGTTTTTAAGGCTTTTTTGGTGGCAGTTTTCTGTATTAAGCTGGTGGAACTGAGGGCTGGTGATGTCATTTCCCTCAAACTTGCTGCAAAACTCTCCTATAAAAGCATAACGTTAGGAAAACCACAGCGAAATGAGAGAAGCAAAGGCATGTGCCCAAGGACTAATGCCATCAGAGGTGGAGTAACGGCACCACTCTTGCACCACCGCCTGGAAGGAGCCCAGGCAGTATTTCACTGGGGAGATGTTTGAGTATCTCCCTTCCTTCTTGAGGCCCGTTTGTGCAATGCTGACACTTTTCAGGAAGGGCGTCTTGAGGATTCCTTTGAGCCTGACAAGAAGAAAACAGCCTTTGAAAACAAAATGTTCCATTGAGAGCAAGTTGGCAGTGCCATTGTGTGCTTTCCTTGAAATGTCTTCTGACTACAAGTAAGGCAGTTGTGATTTGGGAGCTCCTTTGGGGTATTTTCTTCTGTGGCTTCCCTTGGTGGCTTTTTCAGGTGTGTGTTCTTCTCAGATAGCACTTAGAGAAATGCAGGCAGCTTAATGCCATCCTTTGGATGCATGAAGACCTGCCTGGAATGCCATTCTCTAGCAGTAGTGCATATGGAAAGTCCTGGCATTTTTACTGTAAAAGGAAACTTATGTATAGAGTAAATCAGACTCTGTGTGTGTGGGGGGGGAAGCAATGAAGTTTAAAAAATACATATTCCTAAATTTGCCCACACATCTTGTAAACATTCTGTGCAAAATGTAAGTCCAAGTGGTTTAAAGTTGCGCCAAATATGAAGTAGAATGGAGTAATCTTGAAGAAGAAATGTAATGAATCCTTCTATGTAGCAGTCTCCATTCTCCTGTTCCCTCCCCAAAATATCCAGGAGGCTGTTTTTAGAATGATAGGATAGAAATAACCTTGTGCATTTCCTGCAGTCTGCTCTGCTCAATTTCGGGCAGAGTATGCTTTGGGATTTCGCTAGTGAAGCTGAAGTACAAATCCAGATGGCTTTGGGAAGCTTGGGCCAGGATTGCTTCAATAGGTGTACAATCAAATTGAGTCCATTGAAGCATGAGAGTAAGTGGCCTGATGGGGGGTTATGGAGCACCCAGCAACTCCCACCGAGCACAAGCCTCATTTTCTCTTACCATAGACCTTTTGTAATGGTTTCCACTACCAAGGCAGAAATCTGCACTCACCCAGCAGCAGCATTTCATACCCGCTCTTGCATTCGCTGGCCCAGATCCTCAGCTGGGGAGGAAACATTAGGAAGGGAAAAACAAGACCTACTGGCTAAGAAATCCTTAATGGAGGCCAGTTAACTGATGTTAAGCCTGTATTACCACGAGCAACAGGACTGGTCCTTCACATAGGCTGGTGTTAACTTCATCATTTATTTTTAGGGGAAAGACTTTTGAAGTTACCTTTTCCATCCAGCGCAGTTTGGCTTTGAGTTTTTTCAACTGTTCCAAGAACGAAAATGAAATGTTGACTTTAAGCACCTCAGTTAAATACTCCTGAGCTGTGAAAGTGCGTATTTCATAGGGGAAGGGTCTGTTTTTAATGCAGTAGTTTGCATTTATAGGAAAGATAAACCTAGTCTGAAGTAACGTTTCTCTAAGCCCTTTTTGGTAGAATTCGATCAGTGGTTTAAGCACTGTAACAACTGATTCCAGGAACACTTCAAAGCAGGCACTTCTCATTGGCCATTTGCAAAATCACCTTCTGAGACTGAGCCTCTGGAAATGCATTTATTCACAGAATATGTCTTGCATTAGTCCTCAGTTGGCCAACAAAATTATCTAAGGCATGTCTGAGGCAGCTACTAAAAAGAAACTTAAAAGGCATTACTGTTGTAGTGGAGATGATGCAATACACTTGTGCTATTATCAGACTCAAAGTAAAGTTAAACACATTCAAATGAGCTTGATCTGAAGGGATTTCATTAATACAGAGCTTGAAAGAAGAGGTGCTTTGAGTGCAGGCCCAACCTTCTTGATTTATTGTGTGTGAAAGCTTAGGTAAAAGGCGGGTGCCTTTACCCTGCTTACCCAGGTTTGCATGCCATGAAAAGGAAGTGACACATGATATTCCATGTTGTTTTTCCTCTTCTCACAGGCAAAGCCTGCAATTGTGGAATCTCTACAGCAGGAAGCAAAATGCTAAATATGTTGGCTTTTATTCAGATAGGAGTTTGGAACAGAGTAGGGGTGAATATTCTCTTTAAATCAGCATTTGTAGTTGTTGCCTTGAGGTACATGAGACCTTCTGAGGTTGGAATAATAGGTGCTCGTGAAGGAGAATATTGAAGGTCTTTATTTTTTAAACACTTTATTATCTAAGACAACAGGAGTGTTTCAAGATTTCAAAGTCTCTTTCATCCTAACAGAGCAAAGCATTTAGGTGCTTCCTCAGTCCACCTGTTTCTGCAGCGCTGTCTGAGTATGTGCTTAGATTTAAGCAGTTAAATTGATGGAGCTGATGCACAAATTCCAGCAAATACCTAAACATAACATGGACAGGGTGTTTCTGGAATGAGGAATTGTTCTCTGGGGGCCGCAGTTTCTAAACACAGCAGCAGGTGAGGATGGCAGAGAGGCAGACGGGAAGCAGGTGGCTGGTTTGCTCTGTGCCTGCTCCTGACAAATGGCACACTGTCTTCCAAATCTCTGGCTTCACAGCCCTCTGGAGAATGCCTCATGGCTGTCAGAAAACAATTAAGAAGCCATTATGAGGGAATGCTTTTGCCAATCTGGCAAAAGCCTGGTGCCTGACACAGGCACCGGATGCACCTTAGCTTACTAGTCAGGAATGCACCAGCCACAGCTTGGGGTCATGTAAGGATTCAGCTGGTCTGCACCTTGGCCCTTCTCCAGCCCTTTTCTTGCCTTTGATTATTCCCTTTATTTATTTATTTAAACATCTGAAGGATTTGGCTCAAGAAAATCCACCTTTTTTTGCAGGGTTTCCAGATTATCGCTGTTTGTTGAGGAAAGAAATGCCTTTAGAACTATGCAATAATTCACGTGTAAACTGTGTTTATTTGCAGTGCTGCTGAGTCTCAGGTGCTGGTCCTGCCCACACAGCCACACACAGCTCTCCTCTTTGTGTAAGGGACTGTGTGCTGTGTGGGATGCAGGCGCACCATGAAGCCGTCGGAGGCTTTTGGATGCAAAGCAGCTCTAGGTTCTGTTTTTGTCTTCTCTGCAGTGTACATCCACAAATGTCACCGTCTTCTAGAGGTCCGTGCTGCTTTTTTATTGCACCAGAGCTACTAAGTAGTAGCTGGCTGAGCAGCCAGAGCTTTTACAGCAGTGAAATTCTGTGTGGGAGTGCGCAGCCCTTGTTGAGGCTTCAAAACCCTATCTTCCTTAAAAATAGGAGTAATAATAAAAAACAGATAGAAAAAATCCCTAAGAGGGCCATGGAAATATATCAAGGGCGATCTGCAGAGGAAAGCAAAATGGCTTTGGCATGCTCTGCTTTACGGATACACATATTTCCCCACAGCCTCCTCCTCCTGATGCCACACTGTGATTTTCAGAGAAATGTGTATTTTTAGTTTTGTGTATGTCTTTTTCTCTCTTTTCTTCCCCTGCATGTAAAAAGAAACAAAATGCTGCCCAGATTTGCCCACCTAGACTTTACCATACGTGTTTTGAAAGTAAACTCTGATTAATTGCTGGAAGAAGAATGTGGTGGTGATGTTTCTTATTTCTTTTCCCCATGAAGCTACTTTGCGCTTCTAGTATTGAACAACTGCTCCTTGTGACAACTGCTCCTTCCTGTTTGTCAGTTTCATTTACCTGTTGCATCCTGTTGTAAATGGAAATCACATTCTCTTTGGGTCAGGGACTTTCTCTTTTATGCTGGTTGTGTATTAGCCCTGCTGTTTGATTGGGGTTTAGTGGGGATTAGTGGGTACTACCATAAAGCAATTAGCATCTTGAAAAGTCAGTCATCTAGAGGGCTGGAATGGAATTCACTGAATTCATTCCGTGTGCAAATGAGCACACAGGGTTCAGCTGGAAGGCTCTACTCATTCCCTTCCTGGAAGGTAACTAACCTTTCAGGTTCGGGGAACCTGGCTTTGTTTGCCTTGCTGAATACCTTTTTACGCCTTAGAACTTTACATAGCTCTGGGCACATTGGAGGTTCTGAGAAAAGATTAGACTGTGTGAGTGATCATGTGTATTGTTAGACCCAAGAATTGTTTATGGCCTTTTGTTCTAAGGACTGTTATGCATAACTGCACTGAATGCTTTTAAAGTTTAACATCCATTCTTGTGGACTGGAGTGTTTCCAGTGTCCTTAACCCACTTCCACATGAAGGACTTCATCACATGTATTTTAAGGAAACTCATTGAGACCAATGGGGATGATTTTGATAAGAATCAAAGACCTAAAAGGAATCCTAAGGCTTTGGGTGTAATTCATCCTAATGTAACTAAAGTACTGCTGTGAGAACAAGAAATGAATCTTGGTTTGCTCTGGTGCCTCCAGCACTTCTCTTTCATTTCAGTCTGTTGTGGCTTTTACCATTCTCTCATTTATGTTAAGCAAAATATTTTCCCCTTCAAGCCCAAATTTTGCAAATGGACACAAGGAATGCAGAATATGATGTCTTCTAGTTCCCCAGAGCACTTCTGGTTTTCTTCTTTGATTTCTCCATAGAGAAAGGAGATAGCAACGGCCCCTCGCTTCCAGGGAAGAGAAGTGTTTTTAGAAGACTTAACCACTGCCAACTGCAAGCAACCACACTTCAGTGAGTCAGCACATCTCAAGGCTAGGCTTCCTGGTGTGGGCAGCACACACTGCTCCTGCAGGTGCTGGCCTTATCAGAAGATGGATGGTAAACCATTTCCCCCTTCCACGCCTCCTCCCTGTGCTCCCACCATGCATTTGCTACTGGGACCAGCTGCCTGGCTGTGCTCTCACTGGGTTCCTTGCTCATCTAATATAGAGCAGGATATCTGGGACGAGGAGCATAGAGGCTCTGGGATGAAGGCTGCAGTTTATTACAAACTACTGTCCTACTTTTTGTCTGGGTGGCCTGATTTCTACAGTAGTGCCAATTCTCATTGTGCTGTTTACAGAGTAAAGACAGGATGTGAGCCGGCCTGTCGTGGAGCATTATCTGCTCTTGTTATATTTTTAGGCTCTTGCTTCCATGACAAAATATTCAGTGACAGTATATTTGCCTACAAGCCTTTGAAGGTCTGTTTTTGCCTCATGTCAGAATTCCCATTGTTTGGGATTCAGCCAGCATTTTGAGCAGCAATACTGCGTTTTCCATGGCATCTCCATACTGTTTCTAGAAACAAACTTTGTGGTGTTTTCAATAAAGCCACGGGTCCTGACTTAAAAAGATTGAGTTTGTGGCAAGCTGACTGCTGATCAGTTCTTCATGCCAAACAAATTGTGGTGAGTGTTAGGAAAGCAATAGGATGTGTGTGTGGTGCTGTTAATTGCAACACCTGTAACAGCCTGTGGAGTAGCTGCTCTCAGGGGCCACTTCTCAAGCTTGTCTTAGAAGTAAACCTGTATTCATAGCAGGGGGAGGACCTATCCAGTGATCCCCAGTTCATTCAGCAAAACAGGAGTGAAAATCGTTGTTGCAAGTATTGGAGCTGCAATGTGAGAAAGCAGTGCCCGGAGGAGGAGGACAGACACTTGGTGTGAAGAGCTGAGCCAGAAGTGTGGAACTTTCCACCAGCAGTGAGAGCGCTAATTCCCCAAGCCCAGCACATTCAGAGCCTGATGCAAAACTCATCTTTTCCATGAGTATTTTATTTTTAATTTTTAATTTTTTTCACAAGCTCACAATGGATAAAAATAAATCCTTAAGAACTAATCCAGTTAAGCTTTTCCTTGCTGGCTGAGGAGAGAGAGAGGGCCAGAAGGAACAATGAACACTGTGTTTCTCTTTTGCAGTATCTAGTGAGTGGTCAGATACAACAGTGCTAAAGAGGTCACATAAACACAGATGATTTGGAGCTGGATACGCTCCATTACGGCTCTGGGTGGGAGAATACACTTTTGGAGGGGCTGGAAGCAGGACAAAGCTGTGTGAGCACCATGACTTAGATGACTGAAGGGGGCAAATCTTCTCTAAATCAATTACCATTTGTTCCTTATTAATAATTCAGCTGCCAAGAATGTGCTTGTTGCTTTAGGGGCGGGGGGGGGGGGGGGGTTCAGATTGTCCCTGAATAGCTGGCAGTGTAAAAGATGCAAGACAGTACTCATGGGAGCATCCAGAGAAAACTGTAACCATGGGCTGTATTAATTACTTTAAAACTTTTGCACTATTTCCTCCCTCTAAACCATTTTGCCTTTTGTATCGTGTTGATGGTGTATGGCATGCTGAATTCAGCTGGCCTTTCAAAAGGAATGAGACAGTGAAGGATCATCCTTCCATCTCATCAGGGCTGGAAGGCTTTTCTGTGCCCTGGGGTAATGCTGAAAGCAGCACAAGACAGGGAGAGGCTGAGGTGGGAAGTTGAAGCCAAGGAGAACCATGTGGATGTCCACTCTGGGCAAGGAATTTGAGAGGAGGGGGAGGAACTGCAGTTGGGATGAGCTCTCAGATGTAATATTAAGAGGGCCAGAGTGCCTTGAGGGCAGGGCTCTGCAGTGTTTGAACTTAATACCGTGTAGAAGATATCGGACAGATTAAGAGAGGAGTGTGATGGATGGGTCAGAATGATAATTTTAGCAGCTGTGCTTTTTGATGGGTTGGAGGAACAAGATAGTGATCTGGTGTTCCAGAGAGGAGGAAGAGGTTAGCGGGGATGACATGAGGACAGGCAAGTTGCTTTGGTTGCTAAAAGAAGGCGTAGATCTTCATTTGCTTTGTGGGGGTTTGGGGTTTTTGGGTGTGTTTTCTTACACTTTGTGCAGGAAAATGTCTCAAGTAGTGAACAAAGTAGAAAAGGGGAAGGGCGCTGGAGATGGTGTGGAGCAGCGGTTCAGATGGTGGGTAGGTTCCTAGAGTAAGGTTTAACATCATAGTTACACAGCAGGCGTGATTTCAGAAAGTTTATCTGGGCAAAAGATATTGTCTGGAGATGTGGAGCTTTGGGAATGGGATAGGGAAAATGGAGGGGAGTTGGACTTGTTAGTGTTTAATGTCTTGTTGAGAGAGGGAGTTGGATCCTGTTTCATACAAAGCAGACAGTTGGTGCAGACTCTTAGTAAATAGACTTGGTGCTGTGAGGAGGAGGTGTGATTGGTCATTGCCTGTGTGTATTTTAGAGCAATCAAGTTTGTTTCATGGAGTTGTTTTTTGAGGGTAGAGTGGGTGTGTGGACCAAAGGCTTAGTCACGAGGGGAGGGGAAAGAAAACTGTCTTGACTTGTGAAATCAAATGTTTGTGACTTATCCCATTGTTTCCCTATCTTCATGTAGCTTATGCCAGTATTCACAAGCTGCAGGAGTGAGTAGTGCTGTTAGGTCTCTGTGTGCTGTCTCCTCCTTTTTGTAGCATTCGGGTATTCAGAGAGGATTGGCTGCGCCTTCGCACCCTCTATCGCGTGCTCGCTCTCGCTCATGCCTTGGACAGCCCAGTAAGTATTTAGGGAAGGTGTAGGTAGTGAGACATCTCCCAATCAACACAACCTGGAGGGTGCTTAAAAATGTGTGGATGATTCACTGGAAGGCCCTCTGTTCTCTGAGTCACTGCTGACCCAGGGCCGTAGCAAGTGCATTATGCTGCTAAAGAGGAGACATAAAAAGAAGGCCATAATTGACTGTTAGGTCTTTATGCCTCATTGTGTTGTTTTAGAGAAGCTGGGTGGTGTTCCTGGGTCTCCTGTCTGCATTTCATCTTGAGTAGTTATTATGGTCTGTTTCTCAAGTTTCCCTCAAGCTTTGATTTGGAGTGAGTGGTGGTGGTGGTCTTCATGTTGACCTTGAAAGCACGATAGTGTTGCTGGGAGCTGTTAAGGAACATTTTAGTGTTACTCTCATCTTGGCTTTACCACAAAGCTGGACAGATCTGTTTGTATACGTGTAGAGCTTTGAGAACACTTTAGGATTTGAAGAATTGGAAATTGGTTTATCTTCTGTGGGTTCCACTTTCAGGTCACAGCAAGAGGGATGGTGGACTATTGCTGCAAGGCCAGGAAGGATCTCTCCTGTGGCTTTCAAGAGCTTCAAGTCTTTTCTCTGCTGTTACTGTTCAGTACTCATAAAGGTTGCCAGATGGCAAGATGATATGAGACCTGGGAAAAAAGAGCTTGTGTGGTTACAAGATGGGAGCAAAGAGGAGTAGAGTCGTGCTCCCAAACAGCATTCCTTGCCGCTTTTGTGAGTGCCAAAACCACATGCAACAGTCCAGCCAGACTCCTGTGTGGCTGGCATTAAAGGCACCAGCCAAGAGAGGCCAAAAAGAAAGCAAGGGAGAAAAACATCCCTTCTTTCTGGAATTGTGCTGGTCATTTTCCATAATTTGGCTGATAATGACTGGCAGTGTCACTGTCACCCTGGACCAAAGACAAAGGGTGCTCGTTCCTCCTGCGTCACTCTGGTCTACCAAGGTTTGATGGAGGATGATGTGAAGCTGGCATGAAAATCAAAAGCAGCTTTAAAATTTGCTTTTTCAAGTACAAACTAATATTTACCTGTGAGTCTGCTCCCTCTTTGTTCCCCTCTCCTTGGCAAGAGCAGATCAGCTTCCAGTTCAAGCTTAAAGTCTTAGCATTTATCCAGGGAGGTTCCCAGGATGTGAATGTTAATTCTTTTTAGTTTGAAGAGAGGGAAAGGGGAGATGACAACAGGAAAGGTACTTGAAATGGCTCCCTGTTCCGTAAATGTGAGTTTTGATGCAGTTGGTATTTTCAGCTGTTCGTTATGGTCACCTCATGGAAAACTTCTGACAAACATCCCATTTGAGAGCAGTTCTGTCTCCTGTGGTGGTTGAAGGGGTAACCTGTTTTCATGTGGGATTTTTTTTCTGGACTGTTCTTTAATCACTTCTTGCCTCAAGTTTTCATTACTGCTGACATTTACGTGGAAATAAGGTATTTGTTCACATTGATGTCAGCTGCTTGCTTTTTCCTGCTCCTTTCTATGTCATGGCAGCTGGATTTCCATGTGAGCAATAGCCACGATAAAACCTTTACAGGAAAGGTACCATGCACGCACATGCTTAAGATCCTGTTTGGATGATAAGAATGACTTAGCCTGATACTGATACATGCTTCATAGAGCTGTTATTCATGCTGCTGTGCTGCTCTCCCACACATCCTGCATTAGTCAGAGGTAAGCATAGAAATTCTACATCCTTGCTCCCAGTTGTATCACCAGTGCAGAGCTGATGCAGTTTATGGCAGGGGAGAGTGAAGGAGAGAGGGAAAACATCAGTGCTTGTGTTAGTGCTGCTTTACTTACAATAGATAGTGGAGATCTTAATGGGAACGTGGTGCATCCTGACAGGGATCCTGAAGGGAGCAACAACATCTAAAAGTGTGATTTTTGGTGAGCAAGGGAATTCCTTGTCCCATGCAGCGTGAGGAAAATGCTCCTTCCCCCTTCTTTTCTGTAACTTTTTTTAGGGTGGTTTTGGGGTTTTGTTTACCATCACCTGTAATTTAGGAAAGCAGAAGTGGGCTTCCATGAATAATTATCTTGGCTGGAGGGGATGGCTGTGGGAGTGACTTTCTCTTGCTGCATGGCACATCTGCTGTCAGTGGGAGCCTTAGAAACAGCCTTTCAACTGATCTGTAGATTTACTAGAAGAAAGGAAGCTTTCAGGTGGCCACGTACACAGCTTCCTTTTTCGCTGCTGAGAGTTTTTGGTGGGAGAAAACATTTCAGCTGAAGCATTTCTACCTCTGGTACAAATAACCCTCTTCTGTTACTGTATAGAAGCAGTCCCCCAAAATAAAACTAACAACCACCTCCTTTCTTCCCTCACCCTCCTCAGATGTGCTGTAAAACCTGATTATGAGACAGAGAAGTTTATGAAGTTGTTCCTCCAAATACACGTGGACTCTTGCAGAGTCCTGAGTCTCTGATTTCGGTAGTAATTACAGACAGAAGAGGCTGTAAAATATTAACTTCTGTGGGCTTTTAATGAGGCGTTTCATCTGAAATCTGCAGCATTCCCCTAAGACATCTCACTCTTTTTGGTTTACTTTTTAAGCTGGATTTCTCCTGCATTGCTGGTGACTCATAATTAAGGAAGTCAGAGCTGTAAAATTAACGCAGCCTTCTTCCACTACCCTTTTCACCTCTCTCCCAGAGCACACACCTTCTGTTAACTCCTTGTGGAAACTTCAAGGCTTGTTTTGGTAGCGGAGGTAGTTCTTTGTCATCGAGACCGAGGAGGAAAGTCTGTGAGAATCGGCTCTGTGATGAAATACACAGTCTGCACATGGGAAATGATTCATGCTGAACTGATTCATTAACAACTTGTAGGATGCCAGAGCGGGTCGGAGGCTGGGAAAGCTTGGTTGGAAAAGAGAGCTGGTTAATCGATTGGGAGAATGGGGAAGACCGAAGGCAGAGGAACCCAAACTCAAGTTTTTTAAGCAAGCTGCTTTTTGTTTCAGGCTGCAGCTTTAATGAAGAACAGGTCCTCATCCCAGAGCCATGTGTAGCTCTGCTGTTGAATGGATCCCTCAGGACATCCCTGCAGAGGGGCTGGGAGTGGGGGAGGATGTTGGACGGAAGCGTGAGCGTTTGTGGGACCGAGTCCCCTCATTTGTGGTGTGCTGTTGATTAGTACTGGTTGGGCAAAGAATTACAGAGCTGGGCTGCTGTTAAACCAGCTTGAAAAGCAATAGCGTGTAGAGCCAGTGGAATTAATGGAAGTCATAAAAAGGCCGTGTCATGCAAGGAATGCATCGATCTTTGTCTGAAGTACCTGAGTTGCTTCCTAAAGTGGGCGATGGACACTCTGGAAAACTTCACCCTGGATCTCATTATCCGAGCGGGGGAGGTACAAACACAAATGTCCAATCTTGAAATAGCTGCTTTTCAAATTACAGGGAAAGCAGCAACATTTTCACTGTATAATAAAGAAAATAACAGCAATGAACCTCGAGTAGCCTCAAACTATTCCAAACAAGATAATTGGAGGCTGTAGCACAGTGTATTTTTAGTTATATCTGCTATAAAGTAAACACATTCGTTGCCCAGGACCACCAAAAATGTTTCCATAAGAAATGTTGGCTTTGTCCCAACTTGATAGAATGCACAAACATTTGTCTGAGAAGTCAGTTCCGACTCCTGGAATTTATATGAAGTTTCTGTTGAAGGCACTGGGAATTGTATATATTGTGAAGGAGAGTCCATGGTCTTAAAACTGTCATTTTTCAGCACTCACTATGAAAATCACTTTTGCTTTTGTTAGCAGACATATATATTTGGGGCAGCAGCTCTTGGTGTGAGACTTCTGTCTAAACATTGAGCTGCACATTAGTTTCTTTTCTCGTTCAGCAGTTAAGCAGCGTATTCTTTCCTTGGGTCCTTAGCTGTGGTTTTCTTTGGGCTATAGCAGCAGTTGATGCTAATTTGCAAAGCTCTCTTGGCTTCAGTGGAAATAGGAAGATTATTTTCCCTGCAGTATCAAAATGATGCATGTGGAAGCTAGATATTAAATGTAAATCAGTGTAGATACCATGGAAGCTAACACAATAACGGAGTTTTACAGCACCTTTTCTTTTCTCTTGCTAGCACTACGATGTGCTTCAGTTATTCCTTTTTTCTTGAGCTACTTTTGTTTTGCATGCTCTCTCTGTTACGGAAGCTTATCTGAATCTCTTTGGCATTTCCACCCTTCCAGTTTCTCCTTATGAAACTCTTCAGAACATACAAATACACAGCCCCATCAGTATGCCTGGAATCTCCTCGGCGCGAGGAAGTCGCTGGTTTGGTTGGATGCAAGTGTGTTGGGGTTTGGATTTCAGGATGGGAGTTAAACACGGGATTCTGGGAAGAACTGACCAGCTCATGTGATAAATGACTTTTCAAAAAGGCACGCTCTTTTTGAGAGGCTGTGTCTGTTCCTTCCACCCCCAGTCCCCTTAAGGCTCAAGCACAAATAAATTCAGATGAGTCTGACACAGATTTGGGCAAATAAACTTTGCTGAACTAAATAAAAGGACAAGGGCTGCTCGGAAAAACTGGAACTCAAGAGGAGTTAGGGAAATCATGCAAAAAGTTACATCTGTTCTGGGAAAGGGCTTGGATGCGACACCTTCAGAAGCACTCAGGGCCTGAGATTCCACTTCCATCCCTTGTGCTCTACCAATTTCTATTCATGGTAGATTAGTAGCAGTGAATTACCACATTTTTACCAAACTAAACCTTGCCCTGTCTGCCTCTTGCAGTAACAACAAGGACAGTCAAGGTTTTTTCACCTTGCTTTGCTGACAGCTCTGGGCTTCCTGAGGGTAGAGAAGAACCATCAGAGACATTTGAACTGCATCATTCCTGCTGCGGTTGTTAGAAACGGTGTCACTTCAGTTTGTGCCTTGTTGGGGAATTCACTGCTTTCCTTTGAAATGTCAGTCATGGAAGAATCTCTCCCTTTCTGAGAGCTGCCACGCACCTTGTGGGTCTAAGTGCAAGTAGGCAAGTGTAGGTGGCAGAAATACTAGGATGTGTATTAGGAAGTTTAGAACTGGGTTTATGATTAAGCCTTAATTAAGCATTAGGACACATTATGGCTTTTCTAAGGTAGGAGGGTGAAGGCCATGCATGGTTGGGCCTTTGAAGTACCCATTTCTGTTCTAGTGGCTATCGGAAAAAGGAGGAAGTGAAAGATGTAGGGGCATATAATTACAAAATGACTATAAATAAAGGAAAGGGAGCTGGGTTTAATAGCTGGCAGCAATAACCTATAGCTGTGGCACAAGTAGAAGCGGTGTAAATAACAGAGATTAGTAAAAAGTACAGATGAAAAACCAGATCCTGATACTACGTGACAAAGCAAGATCTGTCTGTAGCTTTAAAGAAATCTAAATTCAACTAAGCTGTCATTTGCGTGTCAGCAGGGAGTAGAGGTGGACATAGCTCAGGGAAGATTGCTGTGGAGTACAGGACGAGCAGGAGGCGGCTTTAGAGCAGCAACAATGGACAGACAGTTTATGGTAAACCAATAAAACATACTTATGTCTGAATCTGAAATTAGACTCTGAAAAATACTGTCTCAAGGCACCTGCTAAAGAGCTTAGCATTACTGGAATCTTAATAAATGACTCATGCTGTCATAATCTGATCCTGACATCAACTCTCTGTGCTGTATTTCTTCAGCTTTCAAGTGGGGGAAGGGGAAGTCTGCAAAGCCTTAGTAAAGACTGAGAGATGTAAATAGGCAGTTAGGAGCCCACACAGGATATATTGGTAATTTCTGTAGTGTCAGCTACTTTTCAAACCCAGCACAAATGAGACTCGAAGAATTATGCAGCATCAGAAGAAATGGGAATTGCTCTTTAAAATCTACCTGATGTCACAGACTGTAGGTTCTGGCAGTCTCTGTTAAAGACTTCATGGTCAGCAGATGCGTGGAGCTGTGCCACCCACTGGCTGTGATCCTGGGCTTACCTGTAAGTACACACAGAGCCATGTACACCCGCCCAGAGGGTGTCACAGCCTTGCCTTTGCCTGTTTGCACACTGTGAAGGTCAGAAGCATCTGAAGTCAGATACCATCTGCCGATGTAGAGAACATGGGGTTTTCTTCTGCATCCAAGGAAGACTTCAGTGGGAAGAGTAAGCACTCCAGATGAGTTACCAGCACAAAATAGTGCTCAGCTTTGATAGCATTGAGGGGGTGATGAACTCCTTATTCCTGGTGTTGCATTTGACACAAACTTTCCTTTTGCTTTGGAAGAATCTTCCAACTTCATTGCTCTGGGGGTAGCAAGAACTTATTTTCTCCATAGAGACATGTTGCAAATGAGGTGTTGTTAATTCTTTTAATCTATAAATGTACAGTGCTAAGGAAAAGTATTAATTATTAGTTTCCTCTACGGCAGTGTGATAATGTGCATTGCAAACCTCAGTTTGACGCAGTTCCTTCTATTTCCAGAACTTGAATGACAGTACTGTTAAAACTGCACCAGCAATCGGAAAATGTAGTGATGCTGAGCAAATTGAGGGGAAAGAGATGGCAAAGGATCAGCTTTTGAATCACAGATGTGCTGCATGGATCAGGTTTTTTTTACTCAGTGTTGTTCATTTGGCCACTATTCAGGGAAAGTTGAGATTTCATCCAACTTTTGGGTGAAGCCCTGTGGATTCTGCAGTGCTCTGCACACAAAAGCCAGATTCTGCTACAAGAATAAGTGCTTATTTTCCTGGTGTAGACCAGATGCAGAGCCAGTAAGGAGCTACTAACTATGTTTTGTGCTTAAGAGAAAATCACAGCCTGTGGCCATAGTTCTTTGTGCATTTTAGAGCATACAGGCAACTTAGTTGTCATGGGTTTAAAGATCAGCTTCTGCTTGTGGTTTTTAGTAGGAAATCCCTGGAAATGCATAACTTACACTTTTATTTCCTGATGGTTTTTCTCTTTTCCTTACTTTTTGCACATGCTGGTGTTACTGGATACTTGAGCTTTCAGGCATTTTGCTCACTTGGAAGATTAATGACAGGGACATAAAACTGTTGGGCTTTGCAAACAGGAGTGTATGAGTTTGAATGGTAAGGGGAGGGAGTGGATCTGTGATAAAGTAAATCTGAAGATTACCAACCTTGGCAGAGGTTACCTGTAGTAACTTACTGCTTATATCACTTAGCTTAATTTGCACTTCTGCATCCCGCTGATTTTGACTTTACTTTTAAAGAAGGAGAATGGGTGCAAGGGAGACTTTCATTATGCATCTAGAGGAAAGATAGCTGCAAAGTGCTCAAAGAGGAAGACATAAAATAACAAGTACATCTTTTCAAGTGGGGGTAGGTGGTTTCTTTTTTCTTTTCCAATTCAGGGTCTTACAAATCAAATCAGATTTAAAAAAAACCAACATGAAACAAACCAAGTAGCAACAACAACAAAACCCCAACCAACCAACCAAAAAACCCCACAGTTGTGCCTGGAAATCAAATCCCTGTTACGCAATTTAATGTTCTATTTACTCCTCACTCTGTTTCAGATTGTTACAGAGGAGTGTTTAAAAATGCTTCTGTCATTCTTTTTCCTACCCTCTGTTTTCGCTATTAAGACCTGCAGTTGCCCTTTGGTCTTTGAGCAGCAGCAGTCTGGGCAGTTTGGATTAGCAGTTTCATGTGTTAAACTTTGCTTGTAACAACATATAAGGATGGATCAATCCTAAAGGTGTTCAGCCTGAGGGGGTTTTTGTTTGTTTCTTGTGGACACTGCAGTGGTGTCCTGACCATGCCTGAAGTTGTTGTGCAAGCAATTAAATCACCTGACTGCATTCCTGGGGTCTTGGTCTCTCTTTCTTCATTCAACACTTTTTAATCTTTGATTATAACTGCCCTAGGTGTGGAGAAACCTCTGCATTGGATACCCCTTGATCATGTTTGTACCGTATTGTAAACCTCAAGCCTTTGGCTGACTTCTCCTTGGGCATCTTTCACCAAGCACCAAGTCTTCTGAGCTGTATCCCGCATGCAGGCTATGGGTGTATAGTCATTATCTTTGTTGCTAACAGCCACAGCATGGGCTGGGACAAGCATGCTGTGGGGCCTTAGTCTGCTCTCCTGACCCAGCACAGCCACCCAGTCTGCTGGCCAGGGAGTTGTCGTTCAGGTAGGGAAGTGCTGGTCTCTGCTGTTCCTCTCAATGGGCTGATCCTTGACATCACTGAGCCCCTGTCTTCCTCCTCTCTGCTTCTTTTTCTTGTCACATCAAGACTTTGTATTTCTGAATCATTGTTGAATTAATTTCTTTGCTATAACCCACTGCTAACTGGTATCAGCTCAGCAATCTTGCTGTGTTCTGGCTTTGGCTTTACTTAATCTTGCAGGCTGTCATAGCCTACACTCTCTCACACTCACAGGAGGTGATAACTACAGCTCATCACATTTCCCTCGGTAAATCAGGCTTGGGGATCACAATATTTTCTTGTTCTTATCTTGCAAGTTCAGGATATGTGCTACTTATAAAAGATGCACTAGAACACCCTCTGGCAGCCAGAGTCTGCATCACCCGCTTGCTCTAAACATCGACACTGAAAGGAAGAGCTTTTTACTACTTCTGCTGTTTAGTCCCACTATGCAGTATAGAGACACTTTGAAGGTGTGTGTCCCACCAAAACAAATGGTGCTGCTTTTGGAGACAGCCATCCAGTGCTGAATTTTTGGCCAAAGCAGCCTGAGTATTTTTAAAAGAAATCCTGTTAGATGTCATGGAATGATGAATGTAGCAAGGCAGTTGTACAGGGAGATCTGCTCAACACAGGCTGGTTAAAACAAAGCAAATAGGGAGGAGCAATTCAGTAACTCAGTGGAATCTTTGGTACTTAGAGTCCACTAATTTTAATGGATGTGCTAAGCTCTCAGGTGGTTCGGAGACTGCTTCAGCATTCAAGATCAGACTGTGCTTCAGAACAGGACTAAGAAAAGGTAGAGGTTGTGTGTTCTATGGAGTTTATTGTCGGATTACTGTGCACATGGAAGTGAGATACACGCCTGCTTGGGTCATCCATGAGGGCTGTGGGCTTCAGAGGTGCTGAGCTAGCAGATGTGGTGCACACTAGGAAAAGTGTATACTAACTCATCTCACACAGCTTCTGGCTTTCATCAGGTTCCTTCAGGAAATGTTGCAGCCTGTTAACCCATGGAAAAGTGGATAGTCTTCTGCCAAGTTCAGGACCTGAACCAGCTTGTGGTGTGATGCTGAGGGGACAGGAGCCAGTGACTGCAGTCTAGATAATGTATAAGTGAGATGTGTGGGTGCCCAAGACAGTTCTTACGCTTAATCAAGTGTTTGCATCTACAAAGAAGCATTCAGGCAGCTAAGAAAGATGTGGCAGCTGACTGTGGTACTTGGAGGTCTGTATCTACACAAAGAGCTGCCTGTAGTAGAGCACGGTCTTTGCTCATGAAATCCTGTGTCCCATCTCAGGCATACCAGTTATCTGTTGCTTTGGTCAAAATTCTCCTTGAGAGTTGAGGCAGGACAGCAGAAAGAAATAAAGCTGCACTATTACTTTGCCACATTGTTCCCAAGAACAAGCGGATGATGTTCATTTGTCCCAAGTCCCTTAACAGAGAGCCTGAGGACAGATTTCACAATCATAAAAATGCAATTAGTCCCCAGTGCTTTGGGGAAATATAATTTCTTTTCCCATATCTTCTTATTGGGGTCAGAGGGGAGAAGGGGAGGTTAATATATCTGAAAATAAAACATATGGCTCTGTCATTTTAAGAAGTCTGGTTTAGATAAGATTGTAGAGCAGCCCATCTCTTGTGCAGTACAAACAGCATTCATGCCAGGAGCAGTGGTAGAGAGCAAGCACAACACGTTTTCCCCAGTGTGTAATCTCTGCTAACAAAAATGAGTAGCTGTGATAGTAGTGGTTGAGAATCAGTTCTGCTTTCAGGCTGGTTTTGGTTTAGGTAACCACTGAAGCTGTTCAGGATTTGAGGCCTGCTCAGACAACAGTGACTTGGTGTCTCCCCACGGTCTCCTGCAAGAGCTTTGTTGGTGCAGGGGCACAGTTAACCTGGGTGTTGAAGCACGGCATCCAGAGAGGGCATCATGGATGGACATTGGCTCGTCTTTTGTGAAGACTTCATAGCCTTACCAAGAGCCCTGGGGTGGTGGGAAGGAGTGCATTTTACCCTCCAGCTGACTGGGAAGTTTGCTGTAGGTTTAAAGAGTTTCTTCCACCCTGGGAAATGTAGGGAAGACCCATCCTTGCAAGTAACCCAGAAGTCATAGACACTTTGTGTTAGTCCTCCATCTCAGCTGCTAACCTCAACCCACATCTGTCTGTGCTGCTGTCATGTCCATCTGCTGATGGTGACTGGGAACAGTAAGAACACTTGCCACAGTTGTGTCTCCTGTGGGACCCTTGGAATAATCTGAGTCTTTTTCTCCTTTACCCTCACTTAGATGCAAGATATCCTTCTAAGTGCGGAGATGTTTGAAAAGGGAACAGAAGAGCAGTCCCGGTTTATTCCTTGTTTCAGCCTACTCTCTTCTTGCTAAATATAGTTTCACACTTTTTAGTAGCTATATTATATAAGTTTTTCCACATTGACAAGTTCTGAGGTCACACAAATGAAGCCTTGGACCCACCACGGTTCCCACCTTCCATAGAAGATTGGTTCTAGATGCTGGCACTCTCCTTGTGAGTCTTTCACCCAGGAAAACTGATTTCTGCTTTCCTGTCCTCAGAAGGAGTTTAGCTTAAGAATACACTTGGAGAATGTGCCAGATGCTCATCTGGTTGGTCACCCCATCCCAAAGCAGTCTGAAGAGAGAGCTTGACCCATAAATAACAGCGCAATATGAAGAAATACATACTATATATACATGCAATAAATAACTGGTCATTGTGCGTTTTCCGGGGCTGTAATATACTTGCAGGTTTTAGATGTTTTGTAACCTCTACCAACAAGTCCCTCAGTGATGAACTCCTTATATACTTCATACATAATATTGTATGACATATTTTCCTGCTTCCCTAAATCAGGTGCTTGTCAGTAAGAGCTTGGGTTGGTTGTGTCTACCTTCCTCGTTGCTGTAGCAGTGTGTTTACAAGAGGTGTGCATGTTACCAACCTCTGCCAGGGAAGCTTTTGGGAAAACTCTTGTAGAGCAGCCAAGACTAGCACAACCGCTGCTGGAGTAATTGTTTGTGTGGTTTGGGTTTGGGTTTTTTTTTCTGGATTGGCTGCCAACATGGAGAACCAAGGGAAAGAATTCCGAGCAAAATTTCAATTTTTCTCCTTTTTTCTTTCCTTGACAAATTAAAAATTAGGAATATTTCATTTCACCAACCCCCTCAAGTGTTTCATTTCAGTTGTTAAGAAAAGCAAGGGAAATGAAGGCTTAGACTTCAAACAAAGTGCCTAGGGGATTTTCCCGTTTATCAGCTCAGGGAGTGGAGTACATATCCAGGATGGAGGAGACCCTTCTCCAGCTCTTTCCTCTGCTGGAGACCATTTGAACCTTCCCAGGAAGGTTTGCTAGGAGCAGGCTATTGTGTGGATGGAATTAGATGAAAAGTGAGTTGGAGGAGACACAGGCTGGATGTACAAACAAAAGTGAGCAAGGCTAAAAATCTACTTTTTTTGCTTTCAAGTAGCAGTTTGGAAAACGAAACTGGAAGATCTGCTTGTTTGTAATAGTTGGGAACACTGTTTGAAGGAAAGGTATCTACGTCAGTTTTGGATAATCTTGTCACAATGGGAATTCATGTCTCTGTATCTTAAAAGTCCAGTTTTCTTAGCACATATGTTAAGATGTACCTTTCCATGCACAGCATAAATTGCTGAGAGTGATGCAAACCTCTTGTTAGTTAGTTTAAGAAGTGCCACTAAATGGATGTATTCTTACTTGCTGTGGCTCTTGTCTGCCTCCAAATTAGCCTCTGAAAATGAATAAATCTCTTTTATATAACAGATATTTTAAGTTTCAGAGATTTCCTCTTGGCCTGAAGACTGGACCGGAATGCATCCTTGCAGCACTGTCTCAGCAGGTTTTGGTGACCAGGTGACCAGCAGCTTTTGAGCTGGTGTCAGGATGCTGAGTTGGCTGGGCCTTTGCTTTGAGCCTCCTGCTGAAGCCTCCAGTCTTCACGTTAAGTTCCCCTGTGTAGTGTTTGATGGAATGTGCTCAATACTACCCTTGTGTACCAGTCTAAATTGCTGTCATCTCTGTGTTCTGACTGCAGATCGTTAGATGGCCGGCTCCAGGTGTCTCACCGGAAGGGTCTTCCCCATGTGATCTACTGCCGGCTGTGGAGATGGCCAGACCTTCATAGCCACCATGAGCTGCGGGCCATGGAGATGTGCGAGTATGCCTTTAACATGAAGAAGGATGAAGTCTGTGTGAATCCTTACCATTACCAAAGAGTGGAAACCCCAGGTACTGCTGGCCCCGGGTGCAGCTTCTCAGTACCAGCATAAGGGATTTATAAGTGTATTTCAAAATTGAATAAAGCAGCAGGCGTAGGGTTTTAAAGCCAAAGTGTATTTATTATTGATGCTAATCTCTTACTGTATGCAGCAGAATAATTTATGAATCTGCACTCAAGGGGAAAATATCATTTTAAATCGATAAAATCCAAGTAGAGCAGGTTGCACTGTTGTCAGGTTCCTAATGCGGCATTCATTGTGCACGCAAACAACTCACACACGTAGTAGATACAAGTATGAGCTGTGACAGTGTTGTATGTATCCCTAAGTGTTGGTATTAAATTAAGGGTAAACTTAATTTTAAGTTGAAGTGGATCTAAGAGTAGCTCCCAGCACAACTGAACATCCTGTTCTGAAGCCTCCTCCTGCCTCTGAGAGAGACTTTCATCTGGAACTGCAGATACTTCTGCTGCGTGTTGGTGCAAATCTGCAGAACCAGTCTGGATGTTTATGCTAATGCTACCTTGCTGTTTCATTTTGTGTGAAATTTATTCCTTTGGAATCATGTGGTATAACTTCTAAATGGGTTTTCAAGATGACCAGTTTCTTCGCCTTAGAAGGGGTAGACAGACTAGGTGTGCTCAGAGAAGCACGTATCCCATCCCCAGCTGAGGGATGTTAAGAATAGCATCTTTAACTGCTGCTATTTCAGAAGCAACTATCAAATTGTGTCCTTTAATTAGCGACTTAGGTGTTGCATGTATTTAAGGGTGTTACTCCAAACTGGTTTCTCTTCATTTTCTAGGGTTTCAGTCATTTTATTTTAAAGCTGGTCTGCTTTTTTTCCTTTCCATTTGTGCAGTGTTACCTCCAGTGCTGGTGCCTCGGCACACAGAGATCCCAGCTGAGTTCCCGCCGTTAGATGATTATAGCCATTCTATTCCAGAGAACACTAACTTCCCAGCAGGTATCGAGCCACAGAGCAACTACATTCCAGGTACCATATATCTTCCATACAGCGAGCAGAGGGAAAAGGGTTGTATTGCACAGTGAATCGTATCTATATATGCCAGTCTGGATGATTGGAAAGCCTTTCTTTCCATCGTTACTATGAAACTAAGGAGTGGGAACCTGTACAAAAATAGATGAAGGCTGTAAATGTAGACACACAGCAGTGCTGTTTATGGTTTTGTTTTCTTTAAACTCACCTCTTCAGTAGCACATGCTCTATTGATTGTGGAATATGAAGCTGAATGTTCCCTCTGCATGGTTAGGTTTGAATGAAATTCAGCCATTTTAGTTTGAGTAAAACTAAATTTCTGATGAAATTGAGCTCTTCTATTTATGTATCTCTTTTACAAGCAATTTACACCTTATTTGCATGGACAAGCTATGCAGCTGCACACCAGGAGAGGGAAAATATGTGGACAAATACTGTCTGCAGGGCTTAAAGTTTGATGGGATTGAAAATCCGGATTTTTTTGTTTCCCTCTCAGTTATTCACATATATGCTATGACTGTCATCCTGGCTGTGCCAGCTCCTCCTTTCAGCAGCTTGAGGAAGAAACATACTAAAAAAGAAATTTAGCTCCTTGTGAATAGCAAAGTCAATGTTTTTGGTGTCTAAAATCCAGACTTTGCATCCAGTTGCAATAACAGTATGATCATTTTGTGCTTCTAGAGACACCCCCTCCAGGCTATTTGAGTGAGGATGGAGAAACAAGTGACCACCAGATGAACCCCAGCATGGATGCAGGTAAGTCATGTTTTGCCATTTGCTGCAGCTTTCTAGGTCATAGCAGAGACACTGAAAGTTTTCCTTTGGGGTACTGAAGATCTGACGGTGATTTGAGGTTTTTATCCTGGTAGGAGTGCAAATGTAGCCTGACATCTCATGTAAAGCACATGGGAATAACTGTTGAAAGCCTCTTCTTGATCTGGGATTTGCTCCTAAGAACCGCTGAATTGGACCCTGAATTCTTACAGCTTACGCTTGAAAACCAAAACCACACCCTTGGTTAGAAAGGCTAATGCTTTACAAGAGGGTTATGCAAATACATGGCACTTACACAGAGACAGACATGCAGAACCTAATTAATGCAAATACTGCACACAAATATCTTGGTTTCTGTGCATGTCTTCAGCCGTAGAGCATACGTGGGATTCTAAAAGAGGCATGAATGATTTGCAGTCTTTCACCACACTTACACAGATGGAGGAAGGCACTGTGGGTTTGTTTTTCTACATCAAACATAAGCCTATTGGGACAATCCATTTTAGTGCATACAATTATTGGTAATGTGGTTGACATTTGGAATATATGTATGGCTTTTTGGAAAGTGGACTGGAGTAGGACTGGCCTGGGAGATGTCATAAATACCCAGTTTAAGTTTGAATGCTATATCCCTTCCTTCAGATGTCATGGACTTTGTAGAAAAACAAATTTTAAAGAAACCAGCAAAACTCAGTGTGAGAGGAAAAGCAGAAATGGGCTGTACCACCTGTGTGCTTCCATGTGGCATCCAGAGGCTGTGGAAGCTGCTCTGGACATCCAAGTGCAGATACCTGAAACACACGCACAGGATTTGTGGACCAAACTGAAATGATTTAGGATAAAATTCTGGCAGTTGTTTGGTCACAGCTGTGTATCTTGATCCAATCCTCCATGTTCCCTAGACCAGTAAGATTTGTTGATATAAATTTTTGGTGGTTATGAGTATGTTTTGTGCCTAGTAATGTAAAATCACGCTGTTAAATGCCCAACTAACTGTAGCTGTCATGATGGAACCTGGAGCTTTGATCACTGCCAGTAAAACAGACAACTGCCTGCTCAGTTTTGAAAATTAATGGGTTAAGCTTAAGAGAAGGCATCATGAAGATGCTTAGCAATATTGCAGATGTAGCAAGCTGATAGAAGTAATAGCATTTGAAAGCTCAAGTAATCAACATCACAGGAGCTGCTGGTGTCACAAAATGAGTCTTAAGTGAGAAGTGGGTTATCCCTCCAACAAGCCCAGGCAGAGCTGAGCATTTGGTGGAAGTGTTTTCCCTTGTGCAGATGCTGTACCAATAATTACAATGTCTTGATTTTCAGGTTCTCCAAACTTATCACCAAACCCTATGTCTCCAGCACACAATAATCTGGGTAAGCGTGTGATCTTGAGAACGGTGTGTAATTACAGTCAAGGTAGTGACATTTTAATGATGATGTTGTGCACTTTTGCTGGGGTTGTGAGCATTGTTGATGTTCCTTTCCACTTATCCTTTTCACCGTGATAACAGTGATTCATAGTAACTCTAGACAAAATACAGAAATCTGAACTTACATCAGACTTAAATAAAAACCCAAGAAATGCTGGCAGACAAATACCAGAATGTGTGAAGGATTACAGCAAAAATACACTCATTTGATTACATGGGTTTGCAAGGAATATGTCCATCTGTTTTGCTGGTGATTTTGTGTTCTCCCAACAAAACTATGAGTGCTGGGATCATGTCAGACAACAGAGTACATCTACCTTAGGGTCATCCCTACACCACACAGGGATAAAGCAGCCCAGAGCCTTCATGTCCCAGTGCCCTAAACCACTGGAAGAACTGGCCCAGTTATGCAAGTTGTTATAGTATGAAATCGAGCATGGACTGAGCAGAGCAAAGTGGAGGTAGCTGCTGTGTGTTTGGAGAGTCCACATAAATGGAGGGAAGGTAGGAATGCTGGTGTATGGAGAAGCATAGGTGTCACGGACAGCCTTATTTGAGCATTAGAGGTGTTTGTGGAGTCTTATGCTCAAATGAGCCTGGAACCAGGCCTTTACCTTTGCGGTACTATTAGAGGTTTTATGGTTATTTCTGAACCTCTGCTGCTGTCTCACATGGCTCTGCCCTTTATTTTCATACCTACAGACATAAAACGTCTGATCTTCATCAGTTTGAGCTCTTACCCTATCTGCAATTGCTCTCAACAGTCTGTCATAAAAAGCACTCACAGTTCTGGCTAGCTGCAGGATCAGTTCTCTAAATGTTCATTAAGCCAGCAGACAGAGGCCACTTGAGATTACTCTTGAATAACCGTAGCCATAAAGTTTACATATGCTTTTAATCCTGGCACGGAGTACTTTGACATTGCTCCAGAATTTGTCAGTCATTGGCTGACTTGTGGATATCTTGGGGCTGTTGAAGAGGGGATTTCTTTTCTTCTTTTTTTTGCCCTTTTTTTCTTTTCTTTTGAAGCATGGGATATATTGCCACAGTGCCACTAAATTTTTACTTGCTTTAGCTGTTAAAGCCTAAAAAGAGAATACATGGCTGGCTTATTTTTATCTCCTTTTTTCTTTTTGGTTGAATGTGCTGCCTGGGAGTTGGGGAGAATTTCTAGTAATCTCTTTTCAACCTCAAAGTAAAAAGCCCATTATATGTCACAAAACCAACCTGGCAAGTTGATTGTGGCATCTGCCTTACATAAGGAAGAAAGGAGTTTCTAGGAAAGAGGCCCCAACATGTGTCTTCTAAGGAGGACACTAGTTACTAACTCATGCTGCTCAGTGGATGGGCCTGTCGGATGCCTAATGTGCTGTCTGGTGACAAAACCTAAGGAGGAGCAGGTGAAGCTGGTTAACCACAAAGAACCTCTTTGTAAGTCTAAGCAGCAGACATCAGAAAAGCATTTTACCTTCCCAACATTAAGATACCTTGAAGTTTTGCAAATCAAATATTTATTGCTTTTAGGCAAGAGCTTCCATAAATGGAGAACTTCTTGTCTCTTAAAGATTTTGTCAGGTTTTGCATGTGAGGAAGCTACAAAATAGTAAATGAAGGGGCATGAAGCTGAGCCACTGTTAAAACTGTCAGCTGACGAAATTGTCATCATTTCCCTCTCTGCTCTTGTGAGATCTCCCCTGGAGCACTGCATTCAGCTCTTGGGGCCCACAACACAAGAGGGACATGGAACTGTTGGCGCAAGTCCAGAGGAGGCCACGGAGATGCTGCGAGGGCTGGAGCAACCCTGACCTGGAGCCAGGCTGAGAGAGCTGGGCTGGGTCAGCCTGGAGAAGAGAAGGCTCCTGAAGGGGAGACCTTAGGATAGCTCCAGTGCCTAAAGGGGCTATAGGAAACCTGGAGAGGGGCTTTGGCCAAGGGCCTGCCGGGACAGGGCAAGCGGAATGGCTTTAACCTGCCAAAGGGGAGACTGAGATGAGCTCTTAGGCAGAAGCTCTTCCCTGTGAGGGTGCTGAGGCACAGGCACAGGGTGCCGAGAGAAGCTGTGGCTGCCCCATCCCTGGCAGTGCTCAAGGCCAGGTTGGACGCAGGGACTTGGAGCAAGCTGCTCTAGTGGAAGGGGTCCCTGCCTGTGGCAGGGGTTGGAACTGGATGCTGATGGCCTGCAGTGCTCCTGCTTTTGCTGCACTATAGAATTCTGTGGATTAGCAGAACGCTCCAGTGTCTAGGATGGTACTTTGATCTGCAGAAGTTTAATCAGGCTTTCTCTGTGTGTTTGTGGAGAAAATGAAATAGAAGTTCATAGAATAGAATTAATAGAATAGAAACAACACAACAGTGTGCAATGAGGATAATAAGCAGCAACTTCCCAGCAGCAGTGCAGTATTGCCTTAAAGAAAATAGTATCACCGTATTGATGTCCATTTATTTGACCAGAACTTCGTGAACCTTTTAAGACAGTTTACTTAGTGTAAGCTGAACTTTGGACTTAAATCCTATGGCCATATTCCAGAGCATTACAGAGGCAATGAACTTGGGCCAAACCAAGTAGGACAATGGAAGCAAGGTTTCTTTGAGGAGCAATATATGTATTTCAGCACAAAGCTGTAAGACTGTAGCAGGGGATTGAAGGAACTCAGGGAGTTTCATCTTTCCATTCACAGGCACAAAAGTGTTGCAAGGTAACATATTGGGATTTATTTTTTTCCTTCTTTCAGCTCATGCTGTCAAATTCTCTGTTGTCAAACATAAGCTTTAAATGGAAGTTACAGATATCCAGTGATCTCCTCTGTATCACTGAAATACGAACTGGAGAAGATACAGAAAACAACCAAAATGAAAGGAGAGTTGCCAGCATTATGTGGACATTTGGGATGAAGTCAGGGAGTTGACACTGGCCAAGGGCCAAGCCTGTGGTTGCAGGCACATTGTTATTTTGGAGTGAGGCAGTCCCTTGGTGTACAGGAAATCCATTGTCAGTGTTTGCTCCGCAAAAGACTTGACGCAAAAGCTGTAAGTGAAATAAGCACATCCCCTACGGTCAAATCCATCAGGAACATAAGCCTCTGTTCCTCTCTGTGTTGAAACACAATTTCCCAAAGCAGAGAGCAGACAGCCCTTCTCAGAGTGTGTAGAGGGGAAGAGAGCATGTACACCTATTCATCTTTTGTCCCGAGGGAGTTAGAATTAATGTGCCTGCAACTAATCCAGTTGGATAACACAGATCAGTAACTTCGAATGTGTATCAAAAGCACTGGCTGAAATGAGAACCACCACTCTTCTGCTTAGAGCACACACTGCAGCCAGTGATTTTTTTCCTCCACAGCTGAATGAGATGACTTTTGAAGGTCCCTTCGAACCCAAACTATTCTGTGTTTCTAGGAGTAGATAGTACTTTTGTCTTGTAGGGAAGATGCAATATGGGGAGCATCCCAATACTCAGTGGACACTTGTGAAAGCAAAGCTGTAGTTGAGCCAAAGTTGAAATTGTATGGAGATCACTCAGGCAGGCTTTGCATAGGTTTAATGCATCATGTTTTGTTTGATTGTATACCCCCTCAGGATTCTTTGGCTTTAGCAGAGCTACATTGTCTTACTTTTCCCCAAACAGTAAATCCATAAACTGAACATGAATATTCAGCACAGCTCTTACACAAGAGGAAACATGCCCATCCCCTGACAGCTTAAGCTGAAGCCTCAGCCCACAAATCACAGCAGAAAGCAGCATCATTAAAAGCTTGGCTGCATTTTTTCAGAGGCCAGGTTTTCTTCAAAATAGGATTTGTTGGTTTGTGTCTTTCCTCAAGTTGCAAATAAGCCGGAAATAACATTTCCGTACATCCTTCAGTGGGGAATCCGCAGTTCCCTTGAGGGGCAAGCAAGCGGAGGTGGTTTCTGAAGGCCAGGACCACGAAACCATAAAGAGCAATAAGGGCCTCAGTGGTTTTATGACTTAAATAGGACCAATCTGAGGACATAATTTAAGGATTGTTAGGATTAAAAAGAGTTGATGTGATTTTTCTGGAGCTGGGCAGCCTTTCAATGAGAAAGGCTCTTGCTGTGGAGTAAGAGCACAGTCCTGTGGAGCACAGTCTATTTTCTTAACTGGGTGGATGCACCTTAAGAGACCAATGTCAGTGCTGGTATTTGCTGGACCTCTAATCAAATTGCACTGGAGTCATGTGAAGCCCAGAGTCATTTATGATGTGCACAGGGCCCCAGCCGCTAATGGATGAATTAAAGCTGCTGTTGGAGAAGTATGCCTGATGGGGCCATTTCCAGTGGGAAAACTGCATGTGAAAAAAGGCAGAGACAGTAAACTTAGAGGCTGGTTTGGGTTCAAGGGACCTTAAAGCTCATCCAGTTCCAACCTCCTGCCACAAGCAGGGACACCTTCCACTACACCAGGTTGCTCAAAGCCCCGTGTCCAGTATGATATCATTCAGCATACCAGGAGAGGGACTTGCTTTAAGCTGTGAAGTTGTTTAAAGTGGGACAATCTGCTCACCAGATCTCTTAAGTTGCTGTAGAGACCCCTGTTGTATTGAGCTGCCTTCTGTTAGCTTTCACTTTGAGCGCGATGTCCTTTTTCCATAAGAGGAAGATATGTTGTTTCTTTTGTGGGCGTAATGTGTGGAGGAGAGCAAGAACACGGGGCTTTGCTTGTGATAGAGCATATTCTTTTAAATGATATAATTAGGAAAGAGAGAGATTGTGAAAGGTGTGGGGAATAAGCTTCAAAATTCACAGACTTTGAAGCTCTGCTAAGGGTTCCAGAGTTCTCCAGAATGCAGGTCTATTGAGTTCCTTATTTGCTGCCAGCAAAGCTTCTAACAAAGCAGAAACCAAAGGGTTTTTTTCTGATTATTCGCTACTTTGGGAACTCGTACACCACCGTACAGAGAGGAAACCGACATGTCTTTTGGCTGCTTCAGCCTGCTTCTAAAGGAGTAACAGCAGGTACTAGATGAGAAATGACTCTCAAACCTCTGTCGAGACACTCTCCTCAGGGTGAGAGGAAGCTGGGATGGTAAAAACCTGTCTTTGATTTTTTTTGGAGCTGATCTCTTAAGCCCCAGATTCTCCTGAGCCTTGCAGGAGCAACAGATGGGAAAGCCTATGGAAAAACCTGGGGTTTGCTGCGTGATGTTAACTCTCTGGCCAGATGGGAAGCTGTTCTCTTCTGCTTTTAAGCACCATGTGAATGGGGATGAAGTGATAAGCTGGGAGGAGGACTGGAGGGAATTCTCTTGCTTTTGTTTCTTGCACTGAATGAGAGGAATGGAGCACTTATCAGCACAGTCTGCTCTCTGCTTCCTCTGCTCAGCAGATTCTTGGCTTGCAGCCGGACTGGGCATCATCTACTGCAGTATTTCCAAGAAATTTGACTTGAGCCTTCCTCTGCTGAAACCACATTGGCTTCAGTGGGAGCAGTTAAATCATTTGATGCTATTTGAATGTCCCACCTTTCTGGCATATGAAGTATTATCTTCCTGAGACTTCTTCAGCCTCAGCTCACGAACTTCAGTCCACAGGCTGACTCAAACCTTAACCCCAACAAAAGAGATGTGCCATCATCTATTGAGGAAATGGATTTTCTGTTGTTAATTTGAGATCAAGTGCAGTGGTAGAAAGTATCTAAGTTTTACATCACTTTAATGCTCATATTACATACAATTTGGTGCATATTTCAGACAACTCTACTAGTTTCTCCAGTGCCAGAGAGATCATAGAGTCAATAAGAATGAAAGCTGGACTTGCTGCTTGGTTTAAGTGCACAGCAAAAGGGTTCAGGAGACCTGTGTGAGTGAAAGCAGGTTGTGATCTGCTCTTTCTAAGGCTTTCTGGTCCTTCCTTTTCTCTCCTTTTCTCCATTTAGGGTACTGGCTATCTAAAAGTGATCCCACATTTCATAGGAAAGCTAACTTTATTTTTACATTCTCTCCAAGTAAGAAGATAGTTAAGTGACACCTCGCTTGCTAAGTGACTAATACCTTCAATGGTATTTGTTCCGTGTGCCAAAAGCTCCAGAGCGATGTAACTTTCTAGCTGCGGTCCATTAAAATCTGTCAAGTAATTAAAGTTTGGTGATTAAAGTGAGCCCAAGGAATGAGGCAGAACAGTAGCTTTTTTCATCCTCCCCCTTCCCCTCCTGAGGGCCTGTGATTCATTTTGCTGCTTCTTTTGTGCAGATCTGCAGCCTGTTACCTACTGCGAGCCGGCGTTCTGGTGCTCCATATCCTACTATGAACTCAACCAGCGAGTGGGAGAGACTTTCCACGCCTCTCAGCCCTCTATGACCGTGGATGGTTTCACTGATCCATCTAACTCTGAACGTTTCTGCCTTGGTTTACTGTCCAACGTGAACAGAAACGCAGCAGTGGAGCTCACAAGACGACACATTGGTAATAGCTGTTTCCTTGGGTCAGTCGGTGTCTTTCAAGGTGGAGGGTGGAGACCTGCATGTAAAGCTTTTTAATTAGCTAATTGGCACGCACCTTGCTCAGTTTTAGAACACTGCATGTAACAGAAACAGAGATTAAACTCTTACGTGCACTCTCCTGTCTTTGGATGGATGTTAGTGGTGATCTTGTGAATTCCTTTTCACCTTGCACTATTTTATTTTCTACCTGACTGTTTCTTTTATAAATGGAAACCTAGTTCCTTGATTTTCATCTCAATTCCCACTTCTCCTCCTTACACTTCAAGGTAATGTTCAATTTCGTTTTCAGTTGAACTTGCACTAAATAGAATATCCCATATTTATGCTGGTTAAATAAAAAGCAAAATTGCTTATGCTTTGCTGCATTTTCTGCTGACTTCTATTAAAAATGAACTTGCTTTTTATCCTTATCTTGCTGCCCTTCGTACCCTTTCCTGAGCAGTAAGCTTCATACAGGAAGATCTGTCCTTACATCTTTCTAATATGACTTCTAGCACCAAAAAAAAACCCAACCTCCAAAAAACCTCACCAAGATTCAGAACTCAGTCTTTAAATTCAGCAGGCTCCTTAGCTTTATGGAAGAGTGAAAGCAAGATACTAAAATAGGAATGTAAGACCACAGCAAGTGTTTATTTGAGCAACAAAGATGTCTTGGTGAAATTTGTTTCTTTATTAATTGAGATTTTAATAATTTGTGCAAACTCCTATGGGAAATGTATGTTTGTCCTTGTATACAGTGTCATCTCAAGCGAGAGGCAATGGCTTGAAAACGTATAATTTAATTCCAAATCACTAACTAAATAAGCAAACAGTTGTATCCAGCTGCGATGACTTTCAGAAAAGGCTGAAAACCATATGTTAACTGATAGAATGTTCATCTGGAAAGTATCAGACACATCTCTGTTTGGAGTAAGCAGTCTGTGAGGTGGTAAATGCATGCAGGCTGGCTGTGATTGACAGTGGGGCCAGAGGGTGCAATTCTGACTTTATAAATTGGTCCTCCTGCCTTCCTCAGCTCAACCCGCTCACAAAGCAGATTTATTGCTCCCTAGTGAGAGTTCAGCTGTGCTTTGAGAGCTGCCTCATGCCGAGGTGTCTACATCTCTACCAGCTCTTCTTGCAGACGATTGTTTCGAGCAAAACCAAAACTGTGCTCTGTGTTTCCTAGGAAGAGGAGTAAGACTCTACTACATCGGTGGTGAAGTGTTTGCTGAGTGCCTTAGTGACAGTGCCATTTTTGTCCAGTCTCCCAACTGCAACCAACGCTATGGCTGGCACCCAGCAACAGTTTGCAAGATTCCACCAGGTAAGGAAGGATGCCTTGTCTGTGATCCCACGCAGGCCTCACCTTTTGCAGATGGGGCCTTGCTATGGAAAGCAAGCTCTTGGTGAAGGTGGGCGTGGGTTTGCTGACCTCTGTTCTCGGCAATAATCAGAAACCTTTTTTACCCTGTTATAAGCAGCCTGACAACTCGAGCAGGTCATTTTTTATAGCAAGAATGAAGTACTGATAAAAGAAGCTACTACATACGCTCCAGTAATGGTTTTGCACTACGTGCAGGCAGGAAGAAACAGTACTCCAGCATCTAAGCAGAACTAAGAGCAGAATCTGCCATTTGTCCATGCAGTGTTTTATCAACCTGTTACTGTGTTATGGGAGCCATGCTTATAATTCGGTTTGCACCTTTAAGTGAAAGTATATAATGTAAGAATTTTTCCTTAATGCAGATTCACCCATAACAAATCTAAATTGATACTTTTGTGTAGTAAAACTTACCCCATCCTTTCTGAATTAGATTCATTCTAAGGAAATCACTTTTGTAGGCACCTCGTTGTTCTGGTTACAGCAAACATCTGTCTAAAGTAAGCTGGAAGATTACAAGAGAATTTATTGCATCTATCCAGAAAGAAAATACTTGTTTTGTTAGATACATTCAAAAGAGTTAGTATGAGAGGTTGCCATTTGAAATGGAATTTAGCTGGGCTTACAGAAGCTGATTTCTTTACAGTTGAAAGCATGTGTGTATTTAAAAACTAAACATTTTTGTTTCAAAATACTTGAATAAAGATAGTCTTTCTTTTGAGATCCACGCACTGCAAGCTCTGGCCCATCTGAAAGGGTTTCCTTTCTCAGATGCTTAGGAAGCAGCTGCCAGTGTTGCAAACATGACTTAATTCTCCAGCCACATCACAGGAGTCCACCCGGGCTGGAGTCAACATTTGAAGACATAAACAACCCACATTTCCGCTGCACATTCATCTAAGGCACATGTTTTGGATTCCAGCTCTCCCTTCTTTTGCCACCTTCTCAGACTCATCTTCAAATCTCTGCTGGGTTTGAAGCAGTTTCTTCATTGCCTTGTTGACAGGATGGAGTTGTACCTGCTCCTCCTAGGCACAGTCCTGGAGGAACCTGTTTCCAGCCAGTCCTGGAGTCTGAACAGCTTGGCAGACAGATCCTCATCAAGTTTTATGCTTTCTTTGCAATAGCTCTGTGCTCAGTCCAACCCCAATGCTCTCACCCTTCTTATTTCCCCACCTTAGTCTCCAGTATGCCTGACACAGCATCCCTTCAAACCCTCTGCAAGATACATGGTTCTTGGGCTGTGCTTTTTTATGGTCACAGAGATGGCTGGTTGTTTCTGCAGCTGCTGAGCTATTGCATGTGGTTACACTTTGGTATATGCAGTTCGACCCAAAACAGATGACAGTATGAGTCCAGCCCAAGAGAGTAGGCTCAGAAGTGATTTTAGCAAAATACAATTCATCACAGTCCAAATAGTTGTTTTTCAGACTTGGCCCATATGTGATCCCAAATGAGCATTAGTTGTGTGCCAAATCTTGGAGTTTAACTTGTTTGTGGTTATCTGGGAGAAAGCAAGAGTAGCATTGCTTTTTTTAAGAGTTGTGTATTTATTTGTGTGCTTAAACCGTGAGGGATGTTTTATTTCACCTTTATCACCTCAAAACTGTTGGATCATAAAATCCCAGGCTGGTTTGTGTTGGAAGTGACCTTAAAGCTCACCCAGCTCCAACCCCTGCCACAGGAAGGGACCCCTTCCACTGGAGCAGCTTGCTCCAACCCCTGTGTCCAACCTGGCCTTGAACACTGCCAGGGATGGGGCAGCCACAGCTTCTCTGGGCACCCTGTGCCAGCGCCTCAGCACCCTCACAGGGAAGAGCTTCTGCCTAAGAGCTCATCTCAGTCTCCCCTCTGGCAGGTTAAAGCCATTCCCCTTGGCCTTGTAAAAAATCCTTCTCCAGCTTTGTTGTCAGCCCCTTTAGGTACTGGGAGGCTGTTGAATAACTTGGTCTCAGTCTTTTAGCTGAGTCTGAACACTGGGGAAAAACTCCAATTTTAAAGGAAGTTTCTTTGGCATTTGATAAATTTAGGAGAGAATTACAGCGGAAGCAGCTCTGCTGTCAGCCTTTTTAACCCTGGTAGCAGGTTTCTGGCTTGTCAGAGCAGTTTCACATCAGAACTTCTCCATTACTTCTGCTGATGGCCCCCATGTAAATCCAACACCAGTGAGTTCCTGGTTTGAGCCTGTGCATTCCTTTCTTTTCAGGCCCTGTAGCAATTGCTGTTGCGAAGTCTTATGGTCACAGTTAGGCTTTTAAATTACAATATGAGGGAAATGATTGTAAAGGAGATAGAAGGAGGTTCCATATGCAGATCCCAAGTCTGGTCTCATAGATCACAATCTGCTGTGTGGGCTCTAGCATTCATCAGTCTCTGTCTAACATGGTTTTCTTCCTTTTGAGCATATGAGCTGTGGAAATGTGGCAACCTTGATTCCTGTTTCTGAAATGCTGTGTTTAAACAGTCTGTGTACAGTATCACATGGTCTGAGGATATGGGAGAGCAGCACGGAGTTTCTTTCCATCCTCAGAGATGGCTTTGTTAATCTGGTTAAGCTGATGCCTTGTTCCTGTCATGTCCTTTTCTTGCAGGATGTAACCTGAAGATTTTTAACAACCAGGAATTCGCCGCTCTCTTGGCTCAGTCTGTGAATCAGGGCTTTGAAGCTGTGTACCAGCTGACCAGGATGTGCACGATCCGGATGAGCTTTGTCAAGGGATGGGGAGCAGAATACAGGTGAGGCATTATGAATGAAGCTCTTGTGCTTGCTGCTGCCACCCCTGGGTTCCACAGCCTAGGACAACGTCCTGCAAAGCTGCTTCACTCAGCTTTTAGGTGGGGAGAAATTAGCACAGCGTCTCTTCAGTAATGCAGATCCTGGAATCATGGAATGGTTTGAGTTGGAAGGGACTTTAAAGCTCATCCAGTTCCAACCCCTGCCATTGGCAGGGACACCTTCCACTAGAGCAGGTTGCTGCAAGCCCCTGTGTCCAACCTGTCCTTGAACACTGCCAGGCATGGGGCAGCCACAGCTTCTCTGGGCAACCGGTATCTCGCCACCCGCATAGTAAAGAGTCATGCCATACAGCGGGGAAGACCACATGTATTTAGTCACAGTGTTCTACAAACCAAGAGCTTTACCTGAAGCACAGCAGATAAATCCAGGTGGCCTCTACAGGAACTATTACATTGGACTTTCTTAAAATTAGATGTATATTTGCTAGTTTGAGTGTCTTACAACTACACTGTTATTAGGCAGGATCAGTGTGAATGCTTCCTAATAGATATGGCTTGGGTTTGATGCTTCCTTTATCAGGAACTAATGGGATTAAAGTAAAAGCAGATTGGCTTGAAAATACATATATATGGAAGAACCGTTAGAGTTGCTGCACAATTATAGTTAAATCTCCTCATCCTTTCCTTAGTGCTTGTCATAGGGCAGTTGCTTCATTGTGACCAGAGGCAGCGGGATAAACAGGGTTACAGTTTTTCTCAGTGAATACTGAAGATAAGAAGATGTAGTAGGGTCTGGTGGTTATTCTGACAGTATGGGGGACAGGGGGGGCAGTGCAGTGGATGAGTACTCCATAGCTGGTGTTGCTGTCGCTCCTCTGCATTAGCAAGCCAGTGTCCCTAGGTAGCAAAAGGAGTGAAATCAGCGTTTAATATTACAAGCAGGAGAGATGAAATTCGTTGGAAAATTAATGTTTTTTTATGAGAGCTGGCAGAGATTTCAGCCAAATGTGATTTGAAATACTCACTTGAGCGTGTACCCTGTAAACCTGTGGCCTTCCTTGAAGATCCAGGGGCAGCCCCTGCCTCCCGGAGCCACAGGGCTGTCTGCCCGTGCTCCCCTTGCACGGACGCTGGAGTATCAGCTGGAGCCTGCGCCCTGCACGTTACTCTCCTGCTTTCTTCATTTCTCCAGATGTTTGGAGTCCATTTTGTTTTGAAATTGTCCTGCACCCGGGCCAGAGCGTTGAGCCCTGGCTCGCAGCCACGCTCCTAATGAAACCCAGATGAGCATGACTTACGGAAAGTCAACTATCTCATTAGAGTAGTGGAGTCAGTGAAACCCTACGCTCACGCTGACCGCGCCGAAGCTGCTCTCTTGCTCCTTCATTTCCTTGCCACAAAATACTACATCTGATTGCCTTTGTCAGAGCACGTTTGCTTGTTGAACCGATTCATATATGAGAACGGTACTGCAGGAGCGGCATCCAGAGCGCTGTTCCAGTGATTTCTGGTTCAGCTCTTTGGCCTTTGGAGGAGTGGAACTGGTGGGGTGTTCAGTGCTGGGGTGTGCCAGGGATTTGGTGGAGGGAAGTGGGGGAAACCAATTGCACAAGCAGCCTGTGATACAGACGTTGTCCTCTGTGCAGTGAGAGGCCACAAGCTGAAGGCATGGATGGGGAGCTTTGAGGGTTTGCCTTGTGGAAAGGCTGGAGTCAGTAGGGGTCACCTTGGTGGGAAGGTAGAGCGAAGCTGCCATGGTATATTTGCAGAGGGCAGAAGGGCAGCAGCCCCATGGGCAGTGGGTCTCTGTATGGTGTTGCCAGGATTGTTGGATGGCTCACACTGGTTTCAGGCAGCAAAGGGGAATGCCCTGTGCTACATTAAGGGAGCCTAGTTTTACCTGGGAGCTCTGTGTGCTTTGCTGACAGAGCGAGAGGTGCTTTGCTCCCTGTCCTGCGGTCCTCCTGCCCAAACAGCCCGTGAGACACCCTTTAATGTAGAACACTTCACCACATGAAGTGGCTGCATACGGCAGGCTCCTGGGCACGGCCTGAGCGGGAATGGGTGGGGTGCATCAGGGATCTGCTTCCATCCTCAGTTCAAAGGAGGAGAGCTGCAGATTCAGCAGCAGAATGGGTCACAGCCCTTGGCCAAAGCCCTGCAGAGCTGTGCCCGGAGCCCAGGAAGGAGCAGGGGTGGTGGTGGGAGCCCAGAGCAGCCCCATGAGGCAGAGGGTCCCCTTTGCAGCAGCGGTTTCTCCCTGGGCCCCGCAGGCTTTGCCTTCTCCCTCCCACAGGCAGATTCCAAGGACAGCTTCTGTGGGAAGTGAGGGTGTAAACCAAGGCTGTTTGCAGGCTGGTTCTCTCTCTTTGTAATCTTCCTCCTCCACAGCAGCTGTCCCTGCCTCTCCGCATGGAACAAGGCTTAGGCCATCCCTCGGCAGAGGAGGGAGAGCCCCATGCCCTGTGCCTTGGCCTCCCTTCCTTCCCATCCCTCCCTGCTTTACCATCTGGAGACACTCCCTGGGGTCCGGCCTCAGGGAGAGTGACAGGAGAGGGGGAATGTGCTTTGTGGCAGGGGATGTGCAGTGCCCCAGCAGTGCATCCCCCTCTACTCTCCAGCCACAGCCACCAACTCTGGAGGGATTTTAAAACACGTTTTAATGGCACATCCCTGCTTTTCTGAGAGGGTTTGCAACCTTCTACACTCAGCCGCACTTCTGCTTCTTTCAAGGCAGCCGAGCAAGCACAGGTCTGTTGGAGAGCCCGTGCACAGCACGCGTAGGGTAGGGTTCAACCTCCAGCAAGCAGAGCTGTGCAAAGAGGCTGCTCAGCAGCAGCTCCAAGTGCACAGGGGCTGCAGGGGAGAGTCCGAAAGGTTGCCTGGGGATGATGTCTCCATCACTTCCACATCCTGCCAGAACCTGCAGATACGGTAAAATAGAGTAGCCTTGGCTTATCCATAGAGAAACTGAAGTTACTTGGTAACCTGCATACGTTGCTACCTAATCAGGAGAGGGAAAATGAGGTCTGTAAAAGAAAACTTAAGAACTGTGCTTAGGTAAACACCTTCCATTCCATTCAGGGGATCCGATGCTGCCTGCTTTCAGGAATCTGAGTAGTAAATAGGCTGTGTAGTGAGCTGCTCCTTTGGGATCGTAGGAAATGTAAAGAGAAAAGGTAGGGGTTTTAAAAGCAGCTGGCAGTGTAGGCCAGAAGCGTGTTACAGAGGAGAGAGACATTCCTTTGGCCTCACATGCACGACTATTGTCTAAGCAGGAAAGAATGCTCCAGTAGCTGTAAAACCTCTTCACATTGGTAAAGTTCTGTTCCTTTTTTCTTCTTCTCTCCCCCAACCCCTTCTTTCTGGCAGGCGGCAGACTGTGACCAGTACTCCCTGCTGGATTGAACTGCACCTCAACGGTCCCTTGCAGTGGCTGGACAAAGTCCTCACACAAATGGGCTCCCCGAGCATTCGTTGTTCCAGTGTCTCCTAAGGAAACATCTCCTGGGGATGGGTGGGGGGAGCAAAGACTGGAAAATGGAATTGGCTTAACCCTTAGTTAAACACTCAGTGAACGGATTCCCGGTTATCGAAGTGATGTGAAAAACAATCTGCTAAAAAGAAAGTGGGTTTTGTTCTATTTTGTTTTTACAGTTACCCATTTAAGCCACTTCCACTGAACCCATTAGCACTTTGGTGCCAGCGCTCTGGGCCTTTGCAGTTACAATTTGAGGCTGAAGGGGGTTGGAACTAGATGATCTTAAGGCCCTTTCCAGCCCTAACTATTTTGTGATTCTATGATGAAGAACTGGACTTTGTTTCAGCAGAGAGGAGGCCGTGCTGTGTCTCCAGCACCCACTCCGTGCCGCTGTGAGCACATGGGAGCCACAGAGGAAACTTCCCATTTGCCTCACACAGTCCAGGCTCGTGTCATGCAGCACCTCTGAAAAGCCAGGCACCGTGGGACTTTGGGATGAGTCTTGCTTGTCCGTTCCCATCACCATCCACCTGATCTACGCCTGTCCTCCCTGGGATTGCAGCAGGAGGGGGAAAAAGAAGTGTTTGAAGCACACACAAGAACTAATTCCCCCAATAATGCTCCCAAAAGGAACGAATTTCCCACACTGGACTGCTAACAAGGAGGCAGAGTCTTGTTCGGTGCCTGAGAGATGCAGCTGATACCCTGATGGCCTCAGGCTGGATTGATGTGAAGCAAAAGAAGCCAGACTGAAGGCTCCTCTGATATTGCTGCAGCGATGTTTGACTTGAGCTGCTCATAGGCAGATGTTTGTCACATGGACAGCTCTGCATGGCCAAGTTAAGCCTTTGTTACCCTGCAGTCTGTGTGCATTAACCACCAAAAGTCTGTAATTCTGTTTTCTCAGTCTGTTGGATGGGATCTGCCACTTCTGGAGACGCTGGGGCTTCGTGACTCCAGTGTCCAGGTCTGCTCTAGTGATGGAAGTGAACAGACCCTCGCGGCTGCTTTCAGCAGTCGCAGTTGTCCTGTGCTGTCACATGGGACTGCACGTGAACCAGGACATCTCAGACACAACCCCCTTGTGTTTAGAACGTATTTCAGCTGATTCCAACGCTCTGAGATGTGCTTTTGCCTGGAGAAATTGGGAGAGAGTGTATTTACTTGTATTATAAAACGTTCATTTTAAACAGACATGCTCCAGACTGATATTTTTTCCCTGCAGCAACTGTCATGGCAGACAACTCCACAACTGGAAAAAGACCAACTCTTAGCACTTGTTTTTATGGTTCACATTTGCCAAATAAGTCTCATAACTTTGTCAGTGCTATCTCATTATCTGTTTCTTTATATCTGCATTGAGTATCCTACGCATTTGTGCCAAACTATTAGAAGGGGGAGGGAAGAAAGTGATAATCAGTTTCCTATGGAAATCTTCTTTGCCTTTTTTGGTTTTATACATGAAAGGCAAACACAGGAGCTGGATCCGGCTCTGGGAAGGACAGACCCGGATGGACATTGTGTTCAGGCTTTAGTCCTGTTGTGCTCCCAGATGCAAAACCAAGCAGCACCACCGAGTTCAGCAGCAGTTTTCCTGCAGCGCCAGGTTGTGGTTGCAGCCCCAGAGCACCGAGGTCCCACATGGGTGCAGACTGCAGAAGCATTTCAAACACCCATCAGGAATTCCCAAGTACCTGTAGAGGCTTTTCCTTCAGGACCACTCTGATACCAACCCTGCTGCCTGGTCTGCAAAAAACCCATCACTCTTGGACCTGAGCATCAGCAAAACAGGGCACGAGGTGCCCCGTGTTGAGCAGACCCAGGAACAGACCATCCACGAGGCTCTCTGCTGGTGTTTGTTCCACCAGGCACACCAAGGGATGCTGTGCAGAGATTTCTTCTGGAAACAAGCAACATTTTGTACATGGAATTGAAATTCCAAGGAAGACACGCGGTGGTGGATGGGCTCCTGAACCATCCAGGAATATCCTCTTGTGAAATTTGGACTGGGAGCTCTCACTGTGCCATAGGGCTTGTATGATAGCGTTGGAGGTTCTCTAGGACTTTTACTGTTTCAAGCTTTTGCATTGTGTCCGATTTTAGTTAAATCTCTGATTGCATGGACTTGTGCAATAAGAGCAGCTGTATAAAATAAGTGTTTTCTGGCCACTTAAACAGTAGGTCGTTGTTGAGGATGGATTTGGCATAGTCTTTCAGATGCAGGTTTCTAACATAGTTGCAAACACAAATATATCCTTGCTTTTGTGGAAGTATCTGACTTTGAGAAGAGATTTAGTGGGAGAGGGGGAAAGATGTGCTATGTAAGGTGGCCCTAGGTTTCCTCCCTGAGTGTCTTTAAAGTTGTATTTGCTCATTTTAGCCAGCAGTTTTCATTGTCCACATAATCAGGGAGGAAGTTGGACCCTGTGGAGCCTTGTGCAGTAGCAACAGAAATGACATCTTGATTCCAGTGTGAGCTGATGGTGTGCACAGGAACCTGGCCTGGCCCAGAGGCTGCAAGCTGGAATAAACCCTGACTGTAGCACAAAGCCCAAGTAAGATTTGGGCCTGGATTTCTGGTAGGAACCAGATTTGTATCTTCTACTTGATAAAGGATAATTAATGGCTGTTACTAACAGCTGCCTTTTGAAAAATGGGATTTGGGTTGTGCATGAAGATTTTGGTTAATCTCACCTCATCATCCCCTAAAAGTAAAATGACTTCAGATGGAAAATGGAAGCTGGTCTAGCAGCAGTTAGATAAAATGGAGAGGATTATCTGCACTGAAATACCAGTTTCCTCCCCTCCCCTTTGTTTGCCTTCTCAGTAATTCATAAAAGCTTTACGGTTTCTAAAGTTACCTTATAAAGTCAGAGGGAAAGTCCTGGACCATGCAAAGAGAGAGGCTGGGGCAGGGCTGGGATCCAGGGGATGGTGTGGTCGAGCTTGCTTTGATGTTGCACAGCTGAAAAGGATGGGGCAGATGAAAGCAAATTCCCCTTCAGATGTGAAACCTGCTCAGTCGCGCTGCTGGCCAGGACACTAACGGGAGGGGAGAGGCAGCGTTCAGCTGGAGATGACGGCGGGTTTCCCTGTTTTCCTAAAACTCTCTGGAAGTAGCTCTGGTATGTAGCACAAACGTATGCAGTCAGCCACGGCCTCGCTTAGATTCCATTCCTGTACTGGAAAATCTTCTCATTTTTAGTGGTAGTCTTGGCTAGTTTTGCCGTATTTCGTACATTTTTGTTACTAGGAGAGTCACTAGCAGGAACTTGGGCTCTTAACTTGGCGTAGCCACACACAGGGGCCTGGCTGCTGGCAGATGACACTGATGGCCTTGTTGTTCTGTTTTGGGTTTTTTATTATTAATGTATTGAACTGAGTTTCAGTTTGTATTTTGCGTTCAGCTTAGGAGTAACCCAGTGCTGTCCATTTGATTTCATCTCCAGGAATCAGCATGGCTGTGTACAAAGGTGGAGGAATCTAATTGAAACTGATCTCCCCAAGGCTCTGGCTACCCCTCCCTGCCATGAAAAGGCTGGGGGTGACCTTGGAGAAGGAATCACAGAGAAGTTAAATTTCTTCTCCCCTTAAGGATCAGCATAGTGTGAACCACAGAGTCCTTTGCAGGGTGAAGAACACCCAGCAAGTGTGGACACAGAGCCTTGTCCTACTTACTAGCTGGGAGAGCACAGGGAGAAAGAGCAGCACAGCTCAGTGAAGGACTGCAGCCGCATCACAACACACCGTGAGCTTCCCAGGTCTCTAAGGTACTGGATAGGGAGGAGGAATGGGATTTCACAAATAAGCTGGTAAGCTAGAATGAGAAATACTTAGTCACTATCGTAGCTGATTGAGCGGTATGGTTAAGAAGTTCAGTAGATGTTTTTATCATGTACGTGCTTTTGTATTTATGTGGTCCTTCTGGAACATTCAGATGAATCAGATATTTAATTTTGAACAGAAAGGGCAAACAGGGACTCAGAATTGAACCTTTCAGATGTTCCTTTCTGGTGATTGCTGGAAATTAGGCAGTTCGATGTGAGAGTAAGATTCCCTCAGACCTGAGCAGCAAACCCTGGTGACTAGAGCAGAGCAAGGACTTCCCCAGCAGGAGCCTTCACCCCAGATGCTGTTGTAGCTTTTAACACCTAGCCAGGTTCCAGAGTTGTGCTCTGCAGGTCTGCTCTGATGTATGAGGCTTTAAAAGACAATGAGGAATTACTCCATAAATGTTTTTGGTTCATCTTCCATTTCCTCCTGTGCGTGGCTACTGGAGGAGCCTGCAGCAGTCCCTGCTGCTCACTCTCCCCATGGCAGCATCCCACTTTCCTCCTTTGATAGATATGTACGAGCATGTTTGCATTAGTTTAGACTTAACCCGAGATGGTATGTTAACGGGCAGTGATGCCTCCTACGTGCTTTAGCTTGTTGCGCATTATCACCTATTTTGTTACTAAAGGCCTGTACTATGTATGCCCTCCTCTTTCCTACATGAAACTGTAAGTTCTATTTTTGACATTTTAATAAACTTTGATTGGAAAACGGAGCTCATGACAAAGTAACAGTGTTGTGACAATGTATTTAAGGACACAGTTGGAGTTCTGAAGCCACAGGTAATTCAGAGGCAGCAGCACCTTTAGGTGTGTGTAACGGAGGTTGTTCCCAGTAATCCATGTGAGATCTCAGTTACAGGTAAGAGCTTTGTTCTTCTTACAGTTTGGATGGTTTTGTTTAAGAAGTTAGAGCCAGATTTGAAAAAGTAATTAAAAATACAACTAGTTCTTTTAACTAATGGGATTCGAAGGCAGTTCCAAGCCATGGAATGTCCAGGGAAGCAGCTGTTCCAGTGGAAGGCAGGTCAGGTGCCACAGCATTCGGCTGGCCTCAGAGAGAGCACTCCCCAAACCCCATCACTGCTGGAGCCAAGGTGCACGGTGATCTAATTCCGTGAGCTCCCAACGTTCCTCGTTGTGTTTCACTCAGGGAGTTTTCTGTTGTTTTCCTGACGGGATTTACGAGAATACTTTTTCCATTCACTTCTCCAACAATGCAGTCATAAACAGGTCTCGTCCAGGTTTTGTACTGGCGTGGCCAGAACTCAAGTGTGATGCAGTAAATCAGCTCTGAGCTGCGAGCTCTGCTCGTTGTCACCTGAATGTATCATGGGTTTCAGGATCAGAGACTTGTCTGCCCTAAAATGGGAAGCTGGAGCAAAATACGGGCTGGAGGTAAATGAAAAATGGCAAAGCCTTCCTTAGGTAAAGCCTGAGAGTGAATCCATGCTGCATGGAGGCTTCCCTTCAGGCAGAAGCTGGGTCACAAGCCTTGGTCTGTCCAGGCAGGGGAGTGTTGCAGGTGTCATCCTCCCCCTTCACCAGGGCTGTACCTAAAGCTGAAAGGCCAGACCAGGACTGGAATTCCCTCCGAGCCCTTGGTTACCCTGGAACTGGGGAGTATTGGGGCTCCAGATGGAAACCTGCTCACTGTAGGTGCTCAAGACCCACAAGTCTGTAACCTGATCTCAGCAGTCCACGGCTGTCTGAGAAACACATCACTGTTACTGTATGCAAGGACCGTTTTCTCCTTTTAATAACTGATTTGGACACAGCATTTCTGTAGCCTTCAGAGCTGAAAGCTCACAGCAACCAGTGGCATGCTTGGAGTTGGTCAGTTCAATTTTACTCTTGATTTATTGTTATTTATAATGACTTAACAAGTAATTTCCTCTGGGTTTTTGCCATTTATTACTGTGGCACAACAGGTGTTTAGGAAGGGAAAAACAAATCTTCAGCTACCAAGAAACAAACATGGAAAACCATTCTCTACTTGGAAGGACCCCCCTTCAGTCCTTTGTTACAGCTCTGTGCTGGGGTTAAGATTCACGGCAAGGCCCGGAGCCATTCTCTATCACCCTGTTTGGAAGAGGTGGCCCTGGGAGGTGTGTTCCTTCCCTTGAATGTCTCTATGTGTATCCCTGTAAAAGGAGTATTTCTTCTTAACAATAAGTACTTTGCTGTGGTGGAGACACTGCTCAGTCTTTGCATGAGAAATGCTTTCCAAAGCACTAAACAAGGCTTCAGATCTATTTCTTAGAGTTGAAAACACTGTAGTGTTTTCCCAGGGAATGATTTACAACATTCCAAAGCAGCTTGTTATTGTAGTGCTGCTTAATCTTACAAGAAGAGGCAATGAATGTCAAGAACCACTGTGAAAGTGCTTTCAAAATGTAAAGCTGTCAAATAACTTCTGGAGAGCCACTTTGAGATCACCCAATTTATTGACATGAAGAAAACAAGACATTGGAAAACTTAATTTCAGAATTCCTGAATAAGATTCCTTAATGTGGCATTTTCAGACTGGTAAGGAAATGCTCTTGGGGGAAATACACATCATTTCATAGGGCAGGCCAGGCAAGCACCAGAGAAGGGCTGAAGGGAAGGAGAGAGGAGAGGATGGGATTTACCTTTCTTCTTTCCTTCCCCCACCAGCCTAATGCCTTCCTTCTTGTCTTCCACGTCCCTCGCATGTTTATATTCTCCAGTCAGTCTGTGGCTGTGTGCCAGTGCAGGAGATGACAACAGTGTTGTCAAAAAACTGTCATCAACAGATGACAACATCTGAAGGGGCTTATGGGAAATCTGGAGAGGGGCTTTGGCCAAGGGCCTGTAGGAACAGGCCAAGGGGAACGGCTTTAACCTGCCCGAGGGGAGACTGAGATGAGCTCTTAGGCAGAAGCTCTTCCCTGTGAGGGTGCTGAGGCACTGGCACAGGGTGCCCAGAGAAGCTGTGGCTGCCCCATCCCTGGCAGTGTTCAAGGCCAGGTTGGACACAGGGGCTTGGAGCAAGCTGCTCCAGTGGAAGGGGTCCCTGCCATGGCAGGGGTTGGAGCTGGAGGAGCTTTAAGGTCCCTTCCAACCCAAACCAGTCTGGGATTCTAATATATCCAGTCTGAAGACAAAGGAATCTTGCCTAAGCCCTGCTGCCAGGAAGCAGCCAGGTGAAACCTGTACTCTGGTGCTTTCTAATGAACATACGAGAGCGTAAGTCTGTGATAAATGCATCAGGTCGCAGGGTGGGGGTTTGAAATCACAGCTTTTCTCTTTAGCTGTTCAGGACAACTCACCAGCAGGACTGTGCGTTCTGTTAGGCCTTGCAGGCCAAGCAGTGCAGAAGGTTTGGGCAGGGAACTTCACCCCTGGAACAGCAGCAGAAACCTGTCTGGCATTTAATCCCAAATTAAGCTTCTAATGGGAACCCCGGGAGTGTGGCACACCACCTGATTTCCCAGGAAGGACCATGTACTTACAGCCACAAACACAATTCAAAGCCTGTGGGCCATTTTTCACGGCTTTGTCACTCAGCAGGATTAACCTTGCAGCCTTGGCATGGCAGCGCGCAACAGGGCACAATTCAGCAACTTTCTCTTCATGGCTCATATAAATCTGGTTTGTTTTAACTAGTAACTCAGCTATAAAGCCACATAAAAACATCAAACAGGCTTACATCTAAAATGATCAGTTCAGAATTAAGTACTCGCTTCACCACCAGCAGCCGTATGTAGAGAGAGAAGCGGCAGTAAATCTGTTTATTTAAACTCAAAAGAGGAAACAATAAAAACGTTAATTTGGAAATGTAAACAGATTATTATTTCCTCTCAGTGCTTGTGTCGCCTTCCAGGATTCTCTCTGAGAGAGTAAATGGTCAGACAAAACCACTGTAACCATTAGGTGTTGTGGAATGTGTAACTTACTACAGTGATGCCGAGAGTCCTTTAACCAAAGAACGCAACTCAAGGTAAATGGGGCTTTCACAATGAACACTCATGGCAAGAAAAGATCCCTCCCCGAGGGCTGCTCTGATGCTTACAGCTACAGAACTCAGTTTTCTTCATCTGAGGAGAGACCTTCGATTTCATCTCTGTCTCCTCCAATTGCCATCCAGAATGCTTTGGCCACCTAAAAATGGCAAAAAAAGACGGGAAAGGGGGAAAAATTCCCCTGAAGTGACTGAGATTTTGCATTTCCCATGCAGAAAATACAAGCAGAGCAGCAGCTTAATGTAGCAGCCACGGTTCTAAGCACAATGCTAATCTTCTCTGAAGTGATGTCAGCAACACAGAGGTAATAATTTGCAGTTCTTGGAGGCACATCTGATAACAGCCCTGTGCTAATTAAGGCATATTAAATTTTCCTTGAGCTCAAGGCTTTTCCATTGAGTTAAGTGGAAGCTGCTTACACCCTTGGTGGCTGCAGGGCCTCACTGCACACATTCTGACAGGGGAAAGCCTCTTCCAGTGTCTCAAAATCCCCCATTTGTTACTCAGTTATTGGGAGACAGGAGGCAGTCTTCCCGGGACTGTGAGCTTTGTTCTTGCTACTCTGAATATAGGAACTCTACAACAGCAGTAATCCTGGCTTAGAAAGGAAAACCCCAGTTTTAACAGATTCATCACCAATTTCAAACCCTCACCTTTTCTGCATGTAGTTTCCTTTGCTCATGAGGCAACGTTGCAGCTTTATCTGTGGAAAGGAACAGAATTTAGGCTGTCACCCTCAGCAGTGAGCAGGCAGAGAAATGCCTCTTGCAGCTGGGTTTGGGAGAACACCCAAAACCCAAAGATCATAAAAACCTAATCTGATTTAGTAAGAGCAGTCGCAGTTCCCAGTCACCAGAAAGCTGATGCTTCTGAGTGCACTGGATTTCACCTCTAACATTTGTTGCTTTGAACTGTAAGATTGGCAGACAGTTACAGAGCTTAAAAATGAGTCTTGTTACAGGTCGTTTACAGGAAACTGTAGCATTAATTCACGCTGAACAAAATCAGTGTGACAGCAATCAGCTGAGCAATAGCTGCTGCTTTCCCTGTCAAGCAAAGGGCAAATAATGAAAAGATTAAACAACCTCAGACAGGAGAACAGGAATTTGCACAGGAGTCTCCCCAGCTCCCACACTGGCTCTCGTGACTGGAATAGGTGATACAGCTCCGAACCTGGCACGTTACCTTTCATTTCTTTCAGCTTTGAAAACAGCCTTTCAAAGTTCTCCAGGTCACCCTCTCTGGTGGTCAGGCTGGCCAGCTCCTGAATGTCCGTGTCTAACACAGGGTCTGAAACAAATGCGTGCAGGTTGCTTCAAGGTAAGTTATTCCATTTTCTCAGCAGGTAGCAAAGCCTTTCTGATGCACTCCATATTTTAACATCTGCAAAGCCCATTTGCAAATTCCAACCCCATAGGAGCGAAAGAACCATTTAATTTACTGACTGTTCATACAGACAACTCACAGCATCATTACAGTGGTAATTAATTTTGATACATTATGTTGCAGGAGTGTTTTTGAGTTCATCCAATATTTAAGGTTTCTTGCTTATTATAAAATGATCTATCTAGGAGCAACCACGGAGTAAATTAAAGAGTAATGAGACTGTGCTTAGACCACAACTAACAACACTCATCCTTTAGAATGTCTCCACATAAAATGTGTAAGAAAGTCCCATCTCCTGCAATTATTTAGGGACCTGTAGCTCAAAACCCTTGAACCTCTTAGGGCTGACCCAGGCAGAGCATGCTTCAATCATTCACTTCCTGCTGGGTCAAACTGTTAATGATTTTTCTCTGCAACCCTAAAGCTCGAAGCTTTATTCCTACATGGATGTTTCTAGATACATACAATGTATATAGTATGTGCATCAGGAAATGTCATCAAATCAGATCTGAATGTTTCCAGTGCTGCAGGGGCTCTGTCCCATCCAAACTTGGGCCCACGTTTATAAGAACACCCAAACTCAGTAATTATTCTCTACTGACTGGGGCAAGCATGTTTATCCTATACTTTTCACTGAGAAGAAGCCAGTGGCTTTCTGGGACCATCACAGCCAGGGTGCCTGCTCCAATGTATCTGCCAAGCAGAAGAGCTTACCTACAGTGCTGTCCATCTGTAGGTTGGTTGTGCTAGCTCCATCTTCCCTGTTGTCTGAACAGGATTCTTCCCTTTCTGCTGCTGCTGGATTGGGCTGTCAGGAACCAAACAGGTATTAGAGTACCCAATAACGCACCTACAAACATCAGCAGTAAATCAGGTGCTTCCTGTTTTGACTTCAAAAGCTTAGTCTTTATCTTAAACTGCTGCTTACTGCAAAACCTGTAACGTGTATTATGAAAACCCACTTTTACAACACTGAATAGGTGCTACATGAAGGTTTGCTATGGTAGGTTTGTTGGTTTTTAAATAACACTATCAGGTGGTAGGGTTTGGTTTGCACAAAACACGGCTCTTGGGTATTAATGACAAACAACATGCACAACAGGCTGTGACGCATCCCTCGAGGAAGGAGGGAATAAAAGCAAGGCACCACCACACCAAGTGTGACAACTGGAAAAAGCAACACAAGAAACAGTATGAGCAAAGAATAAGAAATAGGAATTACTGTTTACTTCTGTATCTTGGCTCTCCTCTGACCTGATGCTACGGTTTGCACCCGCTAATGTGCTGAGAAGACCAAAGCCCTGGGTCCTGTCTGGAAACAAACCAGCAGTTAGTGTGACAGAAAATGCAGTGTTAATACAAACAGTAACTGACCAGATGGGACAGAGACTATTTCAGGGGAGACAAGCAGCACCCTGTGGAACTGCATCAGTGCACTTGAAATTGTGTTTTCTCTGTTTTAAAACTGTACTGACAACATCTACTGTGCAGTATTACCTACAGGGACTAGATGTGTATGGCACAAGAGATGTGAGCTCTTCTTTCTTCTTACGTGAAGTCCCTGCTCTGTTAAGATTTAGTCTGGAAAATGTCTCTGATTCCAAACAAGGCAGCTTTCAAGATGCAGAAGCAGCATTTGCTGTTTGCTGAGGCTCAGTGGACTGGGTTTCACCATCCATGGGAAGCAGCTCTGGGTTTGTGGTTAGATACAGGAAATGCAACAAGTGTCTTTGCTTATACACATGTTGTCAAAACAGGTTCAGCACTAGCATAAATGCAAAGGCAGTTCTTAGTATCTAAATACCTAACTCAGAATTCGAGGGAGGCCCCAACCATCAAATCCAATGTGTTTTCACACTACAAAGTGTCTGCATCTGCTCACCCCCTGTGTATTTCAATGGTGGTGTAAATCCAACCTAAAAACCCCCAGTGAGTTCAAATGTAAAACTGAACAGTCATCTAAGTTAATAGATTCAGGGCAGGATTTTTAAATTAAAGTATAATAAAAAGCATTTTTTAAACTTTACTTTAAAATGAAATATATGCATAATAGATGATATGATGAAGGCTTTTTTCCTGAGCCGTGTTTTCAGCTGGCCCTGCACTGAGTAGGGGATAACTGCAGTCACACAAGGGACTGAGGAGGTTTTTCTGAAAATCTCTGCATTTTAGTCAACTAAAAAAGAACCAGCATGAAGTTACTGTACTGCAAACAGGCAGGAAAGTGACTTGTGCCAGCACAGACATTAATATTACTTTTTTTCCCTGAAAAAAAATGTGTTCTGAGTTATTCCCCTAATGACTAAGCTCTAGCCTCAAACGTTGAGGTGATGTCATGCTCATGCACTGTCCAAATTGACTTGCCATTTATACAAAATCTCATTTTGAAGAGTTGAATGTGTAACTGAAGCCATCAGCTCTCTAGAAAACATGTAAACATGTCTCCATTAGAGAATTACTAAGCCCTCATTTCCTGTTTAATAATCTTCACTGTGTACTCAGGCTAATGCGTGTCCTGTCCCGGTCCTCTCCCTCCTGCTCCCTCCAGCCCCCAGCAGGTATTTGTTTCAACTGGCTGTGTTTTATAGGGCTTTACTGCTTTAAGAGATCACTCACCAGAGGTCTGGGAAGAAGTGAATCAGTCTAGCTGAAGGAATTGCCTTAAAAATGTTCACTTGCAAGACATGTGAAAGCCCATGAAGTCCATCAGCCAGCTTAACAGGCAACTGAGCAGTAAGACTGGGACTTCAACCCAAACCAGAGCAGCTTCCCCAGGTTTCAGCAGGCTGAGCAAAGAGCTGTCTTTCTGGGAAACTAAAGATGGACATTTCGCCAATGTCTGAGTCATCTAAGCTACATTGGACATTGCAGTCCAGAGTGTACTTGAGAGAGAACGTTCCCGCATTGGCAGCGGGGTGGATGAAGTGATCTAATCATGTACCTCTTCTGTATCTACGATTAGAGTTCAGCCTGTACAGGACAGTGGCCCCATCCCCACCACCACCACATACACAAGACCTCCGCCAGTGTAGTTAGAGAACACTGGCTCAGTTAGAAAGCACTGGAATCTCCAGCAGGGACCTCTGAAAAGCAGCTATTTGTTTCTGGACCCGTGGCTAGGGAGGCGGCAGACACAACACTTGGTTGCAGGCACACCCTCAAAATCCTTCCTAAAAACTCTTTTTTATTGGATGTAAAAGTTATTTCAACTTCTGGGTGCAATTCAGGATGTGGGTGATGCCTTACACAGTGTTCTGACAGCATCAAAGCCAAACATTATCTCACTCCACTTACTGTAATAGTTGGTGGCTCCAAAACGATGGAGTCCGTAGTTTCACAGGTATCATTCATTAGTAGTCACAGAGTTCTAGTATGCTGTGCTGTGAGCATGGATGGCTCTGAGACTCATAATATGCTTGTTTCATGGAAGAATGTTTTCTGCTGCCTTTATCTACTCTATAACCTGTTTCTAGTTAGAATGTGGTGATCCTAATTTCCATATAAAATTGGAATGAAAAGATCAAAATTCATGATTTGTTTAAATAATGATGTTTAGTCCCCCTAAACCAGGCTACTTTTTTGTAAAGAGAGCCAGGTTTGTTCCTGGCCCCACCTGAGGTAACCAGCTCCAGCTGGGAGCACTAAAGCACCTATTTAAGCACGAAAGTAGCAAGAAGCCTTTTTCAAAGGCCAGTAAGTTGTTTCTCTTCTTACTGCTAAGGTCGGATAGGTGGGGTGGGGGACACACAGAAAATCACAACAGAAGTGCACTACCTTTATATGGGCAAGATGTTCTTCTGCACAAGAGGAAGAAAACCACCTGATTCTCAGGTGAAGAGCTCTGAGGCCTGGAGAACCAACAGCTTCATACCAACTCCAAAAAGGAATTGCTCTCTGGAGACTCTCAGGTAAACTGCTTAGTTTTAATTTTACCAGAGACAATACTTTTTGTTTAATTGGTATTAATTGATGTGAAAATGCATGTAATTCAACTATGTTATATTTAATACCTATTGTTGTGAATTGGTGAGATGAATGTATTTAATGGTTATAGAAGAAAATCAAAAGGTCAAGGCTTTTCGTAATAGCTGTGTGAAAAATCTGCTTCCCAACTTGAGAAGAATTCTCAGTGTTTAAGGTAAAACACCTTAAATTACTATGGGTTTAACACCTGTACTTGAAAAAAAGTCTTTCCTGCTCTATCTGTAAACATAATTCTCATACAAACAGAAGTAAGGCAGTGCTGTAACACTGGCTGTTTGGATGGCTACACTTAACAGTGCTATTAAGCATTTACTGCTACACAAATACGTTATGCTCTATGAAAGATCTTCACATGAAGTATGACTCCGTGGTTTCTAAATGGCCAGCAGGTAGAGGTAATTCAGCAGGAAAAGCTGCAGTGTGATTTACATGGCAGCCAGTTTCCAGGATCAGGAGGAAGCTGAAGGCAAAAGATAGTTACAGGTCATAAAAGATTTTATTTTAAGTAAAATGAGCTCAACAGTTTCCCTTTGAAGGCACATTCAGGCTGCAACAACCTCCAAATATAGCTCCCTTCCTGAGGGGTTTGTAGCAATATGCATCAATGCTGCGTGGTTCCTGCACTGGGGAGATAGAAAATGTGGATTTCCAAGGAGTCCGACTTCTACAGAACAAACTAATGATGCACAGGAATTTCCTCCCTGAAGACCTGAACGTGTGACCAAGTTCTGTTCTTGTGAAATGTGGCATCTGTCAAATGCAGGAAACGTGCCATTAAGGGAACTGTTTTAGCACTAGTGAGAAAACTTCACACCACCTCAAAGGGTCGCCTATTGCTTTACAGTGGGTACCTTAAGTTAGAACCCACGTGAACCTCATTCTGATGGGTATGAGAAACACTCAAAAAGCTACGTAAAGGAAAGAAAATGAAAGAAGATTACTGGTTTAGTAGTTCTCATCCCAGCCCTGGTGAGTCCCAGGAACCATCCTGCAGTTACAGGAATTAACAGAAGCCTCTCAGCACTCAAAACCATTACACAGTTTCCTTCTTAGGAAGGAAGAAGCCCCAACAGTGGGAATTTGAATATCAGGGTGCAGTCAGACACTGGAAGGTTGCTGGCGGGATGAGGCTTTGTGAAACCAGAGATGGAAGGACAAGCACTGGTTTTTGCACTGTGTCCAGAACATTCTGTGGTTTCCATGTACTTGAGTGGGATTTTCTGTAGGGAATAGAGTCCTTGCAATGCACTTAATATGTCTTTCAATAGATACATGAAATCACTTCTTTGCCAATCTCAGTCCTATTTCAGAACAGTATTTTGTTAAACTATAACTAATTTGGAATGTAACACTTCTCCACTAACCCATGTATCAGTTTTTAGGCCAGGCTGATAATGACGAGGTACTTCTTGCTAGAGTGTGAAAGAACAAGCTTTAGTTTTTGAGTTAGTGACTATTTAACTCAAGTCATTGGTAGAGAACAAATTCAATTACAAAAGGAACATGAACAGATGCTGAAATAGGAATAAATTCCACCCACTGCCTGTATGTTTCTCTGTGCGTCAAGGGACAATGAAAGCAATACCTGAATCCCTATTATTCCATGTGAAAGCTTGAAGAGTGCTGTAATTCTCTTTGTACTGATGCAGTGGCAGCAGTACTGTAACTGCTCAGTTTAAACTCCTGCCCAAAATTGTAAGGCCTGTAGGCCTTGTGTTCTCCAGAACTGATGTAAGATGAACCTGTTACATACCACTCTTCATGACTACGTTGGACCACACGTTGGCATTCAAGGCTTGTACAATTCTTTTCACTCCTGTGGACTCTGGAAAGTCATCTAAACCAAGAGACAGAGACATTGCACTCCTTAGACCAAAGCCCATTACATGTCTGAAAGTAAGGAGCTGTGTGTCTGAATCCCTGTCCAATCTTATCACAGTCAATATAAATCACTACTGTTAAGAAACAGATTTCTTGCCTTTGCTTCATAAGAGACCAAACAAATCTAAATTAATGCATCTCTTCTTGGTCTGGACTTCCATGCATTATGAACTGTGAGCTCAGCCTTTTGCAGAGAAATCTGAATTCTCAGTGGGGTTTTGTTAAATATTTAGTATGAGGCCCACATGGTTCAGTAACCTGTAAATTTAATAGTGAGTTTTAAGTTGCTGTTAAAAGCAACTCACTTTTTACCCCAAGTTCTTTGAGAATGCTGTATGGCATAAAAATAGATGCTAGAATTACTTTTCCCTCATTTATAAAGTAAAGAACTTTGGTTAACCATCTAAAAACAGTGCAATGCTTGTTACAAATGATCATTGTAAAGCTATACCCACATCTAACTCCAAGTTATCCTGTGCATTACAGTAACTGGAAAGACTTGGGAAAGCATTATTAGGACTTGTACTTATTTACTGAATAGCTCTGACACCACCTTGTATAGTCAATTTTCCATTTCCTCAGTTTAGTCAGCTTCCCATGTTTGTGCAGGTCTCACAAAGCAATAGGAGAAGAAAACAAACAAACTCTTTGGATACAAAAATGTGATTGCTTAAAAATGAACTTCCTCTAAGGATGACTCAGGGACAGGTGCAATCATTGAAACTGCCCTTAAAAATGAATTTAAAGCTGTCTCTGACCCCTTGGATCAAGTATTTTACCCTCTGACACTGCTGTTGGGTTCTGTATCAGAGTCATTACCACGAGTCTCAGTTTAGAGGTCTCGTCCTTACTGCACGAACAACTGTTTGACAGTCATAGCAAGAGCTGCGGTTTATTTGTGATGAGCTGCCAGAAATGTCAGGCTTTTTAAACAGATCACGGCCCAGTATGTTTACTGCATCCACTCTATCTTCTATAATTCATAAAGTGTGTTTATGGGGTAAATATGTTACTTACTGGAATACTCTTCTTCCTGTGCACCAACAACCATATTAAATACCCAGGAAAGAACATATCGTAGAATAGTTAGGGGTGGAAAGGACCGTAAGATCATCTAGTTCCACCTCCCCTGCAGTACTCCAAAGAGTACCATCCTGACTTGTTACTCTTCCTGTTACTTCCATTAAGTGGTAAACAGCTTGTTCTTTACAGCAATTAGTAGAAAACTAACTCAATGTTGCTAGCATTTCCTTTTAAAGCACTTCTAAGGGATATCCCCTTCTGATTTCTATGGATCAGAAGTGCTCCACCCCCCCTACTTGACTAACAAAGTCCCCAAAACAAATGCACTTTAAAGACATGGTGGGGAGAGAAGGAGCGTTCTTGGCCATCCAGGATACAATTTGTATCTAGGCACTTACATGGGGAAGGGGTGGGACTTGTGTTCTAGCTTCGGACTTTAGACTAAACTCTTTCTGGTGATAGCTACATCCTTAGTGAACCTGAAATAGAGCAAATGTCGGTGACTAATTCCACTCAGGCCTGGAAATGGGAGTTGCTTATCTCATTCTGGTTCTGTAGAGGTAAGATGTAAACACTGTCTTTGTATCACTGCAATGAGTAGATTGGGCTGATGCTGATAAGGTTGTCAGGAAGCGCACGGTCACTTTTCAAGAGTGGAACATCACACATCACTCTTGTGACTCGGATGGGTTTTTTCAGGTTATAAATGTATGGTCAGCCAGTGATTCTGAAACTGGTTTGTTTCCTGTGTAACTGCATATGGTCTTCTGAGGTGTTTTTAACAATCTCCTTTTCAGCCTGTCATGTCACCATCAGAATTACTTCTCTTAAGAATTTTCCTGCCCTGGTTCCTGTTTTTAGATTTATTTCCAAAGTGGAATATGATCAATACAGTCCTAGGATTGGTGCCAGAAAAAGGAGCAGATATTATTTTTATGTAGGTGCTACATAAACAGCAGCTGTATTTGGGAGGAGACAAATGGAATTTCTTGGAGGAAATAACCTCCTCCTCCTCCTCCTCCTCCTGACCTTTTCTAGCTGAGGCTAAGCCTCACCAACTGGGAGCATTCCATGCTGTAATCATGTAGCACATAAATAAAGTTATGCCCCTTGCAATTGTTCAGGAGAGATTTTGGTGTGCTTTTTCATTGTAGAAGTTAAAAGAGAAGTAGCAGTCCTACCGTCTTCATCAGGCAGTTCCTCAGGGCTAAGTTCCACCAGTTCAAAGCCATGCTTGATGCACCATTCTTGAGCTTTCTGTCTGTTAACACCTGAAGTTGGGAAACAAAAATGCATAGTGAAGATACACATTTGAGACTAATACCAGTAGCTGAATGTTCAGCTACGTTTTATTCCTTCAAAGTTGTCTGCTCATTCTGGATTGTATGGGAAATCAGTATATGGTAGCTGGTGTGGGTCCTCCCTTCATTTTTGAATTTGATTCCCAAAAGCTTCCAAAAAGCAAAAAGAATTGTTTTTTTTTTGCAATTACCATAAAATCAAATGGCTTTGCAATGGGTACTCAAAGGGGTGTGTAAGTGAAGTGCCACAGTGAATGAAGACCATTAACCCCAGGTTTGAAGCTGACTTCAGTTAGAGGGACATACGTGCACCTTACAGCTTGCTGTTGTGTTGCGTATACTGATGTAGAACCAAAGCAAACCTGTATTCCTGGTCATAAGAGTAACCTGACTCTACTCAATCAAATCTAGAGCTCAGTCTTGCACTGATATTTTGAGACGCAATAGTGTTGATTTAACTAGAAAATGAATCATTATGCAAGGTTAATATGGAACTTCTGTGGGTTTCATACCATTTTCAGATACTCTATTACAAACAAGGATCATGACTTCTGGTAACCACTCTTCTGTCAAGGCAAGCCATTCAGAGACATTATCAAGTCCAGATTTCTGAAGGAGAAAAACCAAAGTTATCTGGAATACAGACTCAAATCCTTTAGATTTTCAAACTAGTTTTAAATCATTATTAGAATAAAATGAAGTAAGGAAATATGCTAGGAGTAGTTGGAGATGGTGGGAAAATTTGCCTAACTCATTGGCATAGTTGCATCCCCAAAACCCTCCCTTCCACCTGGAGTATAATAGCAAAAGGAAAGAAAACACCTTCTATTGTTAGCAGGAATAATTTAACACTGATCTACTGACAATTAAGTACAACAGCCTAAAAGGAATGGATGGCACAAGATAAAAGAATGTAATTTGTGGTTAGCACTGTGATAAGGCAACTATATCATACAGGTAAAGCAATATAAGGAAGCAGAGGAGTCTTACTATTGTGCTGTCGAAGTACACAACAAATGCTTGCACTGATTCAGCAATATCTGCAGTAACAAGAAATGTGTCTGGTACTACACACAGGTGAATATCTGCAGAGTAATATTTATTATCTATTGTCCAGGGGTAAAACTTCACTCTTCCACTTGTAGTTGCTCCCACAGTAATGTCATCTTTTCCTGTGATACCTGTATAAAAGGAAATGAGTGAGGTGGGTGATAAAACCAGCATCAAGAAAAGAGTTTGTGTAGAGAAGCTGGGAGAATGCCAGTACAGAGCCATCTTTTCTTACTCTAATAAACAGTATCTGTTTCAGATCTTTAAAAATTCCACCTCAATCTGTTACTCTGTGCTAGAGTTCATTATTTACCTTTCAGAAGAGGTTACTGTCTGGCTCTCAAAATAAAATGTGGTACAGAAGCTCTTCAGAAAGAAACCTTTTTCCTGGAAATGCCTTTTAATGTGTTAGCCTCAAACCCGTTACCTGTAAACAGGATGTATGGAGACAATACCTAAACTTTATTACAGCAGAAACAAACCCTGCATGTTCATTGAGATGTAAAGAACTGTTTGACTGTGACCAAAACCTGAAGGTAACTAATGAGAAAATAAAGCAAGTTACTACAATTGAGTTGTAATTCCCATTAAATTCCATGTAGGAGCTCGACAATTAAAATCCAAGGCAGTGTTTTGGTAATGTGATGTTAAACACTGCCCTTCGCGTGCTGGGAGCAACCCTCACAGGGCACGCTCATAGCATGACAGCCACCTGGTGGAGGTGAATTATAGTTTGCGGTAGAAGAACCCATCCATACCTTGCTGGAAAGGGCAGAATATCTTGCTCAAGCTCGACAAATTTACAGACCCTTTAAGGCACAGGTCGGTTGTATAGGACTGAGTCAGCTAGAACTGCTTTGGGCATCAGAAGAGTTAACAGAAATTAAGTATATGGGGGCTTCAGAGATCTTAAAGGTTAGGTTTTGAAGGTACTGAGAAACAGTTCCTGGAGAGGCTAGAACAGGCTGTTCCCCAAATAGTGCCACAAGAAGCTAAGAATAAAGGAGGCCATAGAAATTACTGAAACCCAGAAAATCAGTAATAAGACTTGGAAAGCCAAAGGGGGGAGGAGAAGAGGGTGAGGAAAGGAAGTCTGTTCAAAAGTCACTGCAGTGAAGTGAGCCACCCTAGCAAGAACACAAAAGGAGAGAACTTGCAGAACAATTTTCAAAAGCCAGTGTGAAAGAACTTTTACATTTGCTTTGGAAGTGATTATTTTTCCCCCTCACAAAAGAGTTCATGGACAAATTTCAGCCTCAAAGTACTGCTAGGAGAATGAGGCCATGTCCTATTTCCTATTACATGCCACTGGTTCCTGTATTTTAAGCAGTTGTCTTTCATCCCATTGTGCTTCTGATGACCCACCATTCATCCAAAGAGATTTTGCCAGTCCCCTGTGGAATTTCTCTCCCAGTCAAAATGGGTGTTGCACACTAACCTCGAAGGGCTGCAGGGAACCTTCTGAAAGGCTTCAGCCCTGCTATGCCTCAGCCTGCATGAAGGGCTGTAATGAATGACTGCAAAGCAGCCTGATTACTCATGGCAGGAAACTAAATGTAGTTTGGGTATCTTCTAAATAGTTCTCTGCCACAAAAAGTCACTTAAACCATTAGGTTTTGCCCTTTAGAGTAAACAAGCAGAGACTACAAAAGAAACACACTACAACTCAAAGCGAGTTGTCAAGGATATAGTCTGTGTTGGAGCTAGTTTAAAGGATTACATCTGCCACCTCCAGATTCCAGAAATTTCTTTCCAGGACAGCCTGTATTTTAATATAAAAGAAGTAAATTCAGAGAGAACACTTTCATATCTGATTTAGAGGATATTAATCACAATAAACCCCATCAAGTTCTATTTGCATACAGAATAAACTTGCATAAAATTAATCTGGCAAGAAGGAGGCAGCTTGTCAACCTCATCTCTAACAGAGTTGGAGTTACTCACTTTTAATTTTAAACTCCTCAGCCATTGAAAGTGTCAGTGGTTTGCCATGCAAAGAGCCTGGAAAACCAACTGAGTCACTCTGTGACCACAACAGTAGGCAGGCCTGCTGGGCTGTCTCAATTAGCTTGCCTTTTCATAGGGCAGAAGTGGCTTGTCTGGATGACAGGAATGCAAACAGCCTCCAAATGCAGCACCATTAAAGAGTACTAAAAACATGCATGGAAAAGTTCATGCCACAAAAGAACATTGCTTAGTGTAACTCAGAAACATGATTTAGAGTTCAAGGTCCTCCAGCAAATACTGCACTTATTAATGCTGGACACTTACTTTACTGAAATAACCTTTATAGTCTTACCAATAAGTGCTGATGCTAATTAAGACATTCCTGTACTTGTGTCCCACACTTGCGTACAAAAGCACTTTGGAGCAATAGAAGCTTCCTCATTCACAGTGAATTACTTGAGGCCAGGGACCAAACAAGACAATTTCTAAGGCAGCTCCAGTATCAGCCTCAGTTATAACCTGCCACGGGCAAGGGCACTATTCACCCGTGCAGTCTCTGAAGCCCCTGTACTAACACCCACCTATACCAGGATCACCACATTTCTTGGACATGGACAATTCTCTTCTTCCAGTTTATCCCAGTCCATGACTCAGTTTGCCCATTTTCTACCAGAAAACCATTTAAGAACAAAACAGCATCTGGCACACGAGATCAGTGCATGGCTCAGCCCAGTAACAGACAGTGACTGCTGCTTTATGGCTCACTCCAGGCAGTCAGTCACCAGCTTTGGTTTTTCAGAAAGCTCCTTGGTTGTGTCCCTTCCTCACTCAGCAGTATCTGTAATTTCTAATAATGTGGACAAAATTCTGACCAATACTTTTGGAAACTCCTTTCAGTTATTTACATGTCTGATCATTTCACTGACTTAAACTTGCTGACTTTTACCTTTGTGATCTTCCATTCAGACAACATAAATTAAACAATGATTCAGAAGATAAAGAAGAGGACACTGCAGAACTGTAAAACCCAACATCCATTCCCTTTCTGTAATACAGAGGCTCCATGTTCTGCCAGTGCAAGGCAGCAAATCCTTTTGAAAAAGGAGAACTGGAGACCAGAAGGGACTTTAAGAGAGTTGAACAATAATCAAAGACCCAGATGTTGATCTCTTGCCTTTTGCAGCAGTGTTCCCTGTTCTCTAATACCCAACTGACATTTAAGCGCTTTGACTATATTGTGTGTTTAACAGTAATACCTTTTTCAGAACCATTCCAACTCCTGACTGAAGGGGTGTTTTCCAAAGGGATTAAGGTATTGATCACTCTTTCTTGTGTTTTCCAGATTGAGTACATACTGTAAGAATACAATTCAGTCTTTTATGAAGCCCTAAATGATTCTAAGTCCCCTTAGTTGGTAGGTACACCAAGTAGTTCTCACATTCTGGGCCTTGAGAGCCACCTGGTGGAATACACCATAAAAAATACTCCTGCAAATTACACGAGGAGTGAAGAGACACAAGAAATATGCTGTGGGGGAGAAGGGCAGTCCTAAGTGGTGAGGCACTGGAATGGGTTGCCCAGGGAGGCTGTGAATGCTCCATCCCTGGCAGTGTTCAAGACCAGGTTGGACGAAGCCTTGGGTGACCTGGTTTAGTGTGAGGTGTCTCTGCCCATGGCAGGGGGGTTGGAACTGGATGATCTTAAGGTCCTTTCCAACCCTAACTATTCTATGATTCTAAATAGCCAAAAAAGGGGGGGGGAAATCACATCAGACAGTATTTATCTATTTGCCAGCATTATTAAAAACTAAATCATTTTCTGTTTTAATTTGGGATAAATACATCTAAAAGAAAAGCCAGTCCTATTTTCTGCATTTTAAATAGCTTTGTTTTGTCACAGTATCTCACGCAATAAGCATTCAGGAAATCCTATGGAAATGTGAACGAATTAAAGTATGTCTAGCGAATATTCTTCTCATCCTCAAGCTATTTCCCACTTAACAGGATGAGAACACTGGGAAAAGCCTTGTAATTAGCCTGGAAAGTTCTGGCAAGCAGCAGGAGAGATCAGTTCTCATACACCTCCTAACAGTGAATGCTCCAAGCAGCATCTTTCTACTTACAGGACAGAATTTCCTAAAAAGAGCATGTACCAGAAAAATAAAGCAACACAGTGGCAGAAGCAGTGATGATACCAGTTTCATTTCATGTTTGTGGTACAGACTCAAAACTCAGTTGCTCTATGGACCCTACCATCAACACAGTATTTAATAGCATATTTAACCAAATATATTGTATCTCTGTGTACTGCCTCAGAGGTGCTGATATAATGGTCCCAATCTCAGCATTCAGCTCTAATCCATTACTAAATAATGTCTCTAATCTGGTGCGACACTTTCATGCAGTAAAAGCACAAGTTCCAAGAACTGCACCAGCGTTTTGCTTCCACCCACCAAATCCCTTCAGCCAGAGCTGCCTTGGCCTTATCAGTACGTCCTTGAATGTTTCACAATGCTTGTTCTGCTCATTCTTCTGGAGCTGATCTGATTTCACTTGTTATCTAAAGCAGAAAATTAAATTCTTGTGGTATTTATTTTAGTAAATCATCATGTTTCTTTCAGGAAGGTTTTAATGTCTTTTGTGAAACCACCCAACCAGAGGACACACAGACTGCCTGTAAGGCTCTAGTTTTGGTACTGAAAAACAGTGGAAGAAGAGACATTTGAAAGTGAGTACTAGTTAAACCCTGAAGTTTTAAGACTTTCTTCTGTGATGCTTTTTATTCACCTTCCTTTTTTACTTAATTAATTTCACAATGAAAAATAATCAAAGGAAAACTACAGGAACCTTGAATAATACCTTAATATTCACTTATCCCTTCCTCAAAAATAAGCAATGACTGATAGTAATATTCTTTTTTATGGAATGCTTAAATAATTCAATATCAACCCAGCTGCTGTGACAGAGCAGCCTTTGACCGCAGAGCTGGTGCTGTTATTGTTCATTCAAAATGTGGTTTAATGAGATGGAAGAAGCCAGTCCCTGGGGGCTGCCCTGTGCTTTAGGAGGTCCCAAGTAAGATCTTACTCAGACAGCTGAGAACAAATCCAGACAAGGGGGTAGGGTGTTGGTAAGTTGCACATCTCAGGATGCACATCAGACCGTTTGTGATAGCTCCCTAAAAAGCAAGGCTGTACTAACAAGCTGCAATGGCAAAACCACCCAGATTTAAACAGCTGCTTCCTGGAATCCCCCTGATTCTACAATTGCTAAAAATTCCACCAGGATTTTCTCTACTTCAGGGCTTACTCTTTTTTTAGGCAATAAAAATGAAAAATGGGTGCCCAGAAAACCACTTCCTTTGGAAGGAATTCTATGCATTTGATACAGAGTAACTGTAATCTACAACTGTAATAACTGCAGAAAGGAAGGGGTTTAGTTTTCCCTTTCTTTATGCTTCTGCACCGGGGCAACAAATACTATGACACATGAAAGCAAGAGACCTTTAGAATTTAGACTTTCAGCACTGGACAATGCTTAAGGTCTAATGCAGTCTGTTCACTCCATAAATAGAAAGATAAAACTAAAGGGATGGTATTTACCCATCTCTTGTTTTTCTCTTGCCTATACTCCTGAGCCACTCTGGTGTCCCCCTTGTTCCTGAGGCCACCTGGGCCACGGACCTGTCCCAGAGAAACAAGTTCACTGTTGTGCTCCGCAAGTGAATGGCCAGCAGCAACCCTGATGGTCTCATGAACCTGTCCTTGCTTTGTTGTTCTAAAAAGTCCTATTCCTATTCACCCTCAAGGCAATTCTCGAATTATCTAGTCCAGGTACAACTGAAGACTGTTGGTTCACATCTAAAATTGGGCCAATGGAATGGGCGGTTTCCTTTTTCCCCTCAGTTGTGGTGTTACCGCCTGCTGCTTGGTACAGAGGGTACAACACACAACCTGCGCTCTGTACCACCTCCCTTAAATCGCTTACTTCCTTAAAGCACTAAGGAGGCCCCCGACTCCCTCCTCAAGGCAGGCGGTCAAACACCGCAGGCCCAGGGCGCGAGAGGGGAGGGGAAGAGAGGAGAGCAGCCCTCGGGGCTCCCCTCATGGCGCGGGCTGGCGGTGAGGGGCTGCCGGGCCGGGGCCCCGCGGCGGCGGCGACTCACGTTTGACGAGCTCCTCGGCCGCGAAGCCGGCGGCGCAGCTGGTCACCAGCGCGAAGGGCCCCGCCGCCGCCATGGCGCCCGCCGCCGCGCCCCTTCCGGCACCGCCGCTACCACACAGCGGCGAGGGGGGGGGGGACGGACGGGGACAGCCCTCGCTTCCACCCCCCCCCGCGGCGCGGCGGATGGTGCGGTCCGGCCAGCGCGTCCCGTTGCTAGGGGCGAGGGCGGCGGGCGCCATGGCCGGGTTCGCGGAGCCGCGGCCGGAGGCAGGAGGCGGCCTGGGGCAGGTGGGTCCGGGCAGCGCCGCAGCGGCCCCGGCAGAACCCCCACGGGACCCCGCTGCCCCTGCTGAGGGGACGGGAGGGCTCAGCCCCTGCGTGAGGCGACGGTGACCTTGGGATGAGGGCTTGGGTTGTCGCCTTTCTATTCTCTTACCAAGTACAGAAGTTATGGACAGCCACGTTTTTTTTCTCTTGTATTTAGGAAATACTGAATTTTGGCTAAGTCCTGCTACATAACGTTGGTTTTGGTTAAAGGTATGGGTATGATTTTTGTCATAACTTGTTTTTTAGGTGCAAGAACTTCACAAGCTTAAAGTTAAGATGAAAAATACTGACTTGAAAAGAAATGTAGAAACTGTGGATATCAGTGACCTCGAAACAGTGAGGGAAAGAACTGAACTTGGGCTCAGAGTAAGTAAAATAGAGCACAAGCAGAAGACGAAGGATGATTTCCTTTTGTTTGGGTCATAAGAATTACCTGATCTTGTGCCCATCAGCCAAAATCAGACTTAGTCCAACAGAAGCACAAAATCATCACCTTTTCAGTCAAGGGAAGGCCTGGACTGCAATATTAACTGAGTTAAGTAAATTTAATATCCCTCATACCTTTGTAATACTCTAAACGTTATTTTTTCCCTCTAACAGAAACATGCTGAAAATTATTTAAATTCTATAAACAGGCAAGAGTTAACTATTTCTTCTGCTGATAATAAAGAAGTACATTCAAAAGGGCCCCCTAAATGGTAAGTGAAAGAGCTGGTCTATTGCAGAGACAAATGCAAGCAGCGGGACAGAAAAACTGGGGTTTCAGAGTCTTGTAAAGCAAATGGGAGTATTGGCCCAGATGAGGTTATTCTGGTCATTTGCTGGTTTGGTTTTGGTTTAAGTTAAAAACAATACAGAAGTAAATGTACTTCTAAGTAGCTACGACAACCTCCTGTTAAGTCCTGTGATCTTTCCTTTGTTAAATGCTAATTTAAATTCAGTTTGTTGGACTCAGCCGGGTGGCAGCAGTGTGGGTTTAACAGCGAAATCAAAGGAATTTTTAAAACCTTACTGTTTTTCTTTCTAAATCAGGGGCCTTCATCCTGGTGCTTCTCAGAAACAGCTCATCGTACCACGAGTGCCGGTTGGGCCCATGACTGTGCAGGTGTACAGCAAATCAGCACTACGCATGTCTCCAGGGTCACAGGTCAGAAATAACACAGTGCTTATTCTGGCAGAGACCACATTCAGTGAGCAGACTGGTGTCTTGTAGGTTACCATAATGTTATGTTCTGATTCCTCATGGATCCAGTTTCTGATAATATACCGTCTGTGACTGAAGCGTTAAAAAGATTCTCACTAGAATGAGCAGGCTGAGAGATATGAGCTTTCTCCCAGCCTTGCAGTTGGGATAAAATCTAAGTTAGGAAGGACGTTGGTATCATCCTGGGTGCATCCACAAGCCCTCTGTTCTTTATTTCCCCCCTCCCCTCCCAAGCGTATTCTTAGAGTATGAAACCAAATGTTTGTTCTGCTTTAAGGTCCCAGTCCTTCAAATACCATATGCTTAACCGGGCTTCTGCAAGTAGCGTGTTTAAATAAAATGGAACTGTATGTTGGAATAGCATGAGCACAGATATCAGCGTTTGTGGTGTCTGAGACTAAAAGTGGTTCTCTGTCTTGTATTTGCATAAAAGATACGGTAAACTGCGGGAAAGACTTCTGTTCGTGTATAAGGTAGTCACCTTTATAAGACATAAATAGTTTTCCATTTGCAGACAGTATTTCCAGGTAAATAGGCTTGAAGATATCAATGTTTCAACTCATAGCGGTTCTGAGGGAAATTAATAATTCACATAGTAATATTGTAATACTGTCCACAGTATGCTGTGCAAGAGTAGAAATGGAGCATAAGTTGTGCTTATAGTAGTTAGGATAAAAAAAGGATGGAGTCAAGTAAGCACAGATGCTATTTTCACATATCCATTGCTAGAAGACTTGTCATATGGGAAATAGCTTGCCCACAGGTGTCAGAATAGGCTTAAAATTATTTACTCACACACAGAGTATTTGTGAATCATAGCAGCAGCCACATAAGACTCTGCAAATCCAGCTCACGGGGGGAATTGTGAAGCACTTTCCCCTTCCCCCTTTACTCTATTTTGTAATTGGATTTCTTCTAATAAAGCCTGAGAACCATATAGATGGTTCTTCCTTGGGCAGTAACTGTAAAGCCTCTGAAAAGCCACTGTTGCCCTTAACTGGTAAGTGTAGAAGTTCAGTTTCTGTTTTAGTTTTTTAAATACACTGAACCGAAGCCAGCCAAGCTGATGCTTGTGCAGCTTTGGCGTTTGGGTGGGGGTTTTCCTAATAGTTGGTATTTTCTGTGATGTTCTGAATATACAGTAGAAGTTAATATTCTCTCATCACTGACAGAATTAAAGATGTGACTGAAAAGATGTTTCTAGAGGGCTCTAAAATATGCAAATAACAAATAGCTAGACATGAAAAGTGGTTTACTTACCCATAATACAGATCACTTTGAAGATTAATATAATGTAGGCCATTCATAAAGGAATTTGACTCTATTAGAAGCCAGGTACCGTGTTCATCTGCAAAACAGAATTACATAGTGAATCAGATTTATTGGCATACTAATGGTAAAAATGCCCTCCACTCTGAAACAGCTTTTGCGCTGAAGTAGAATAAGGTTTGAACCATTTCATTGTACCAAAGATACCAACCTGTTCTGTATGCTCCGATATGTTCTTTTTCTGCATCAAGATGGTTCAAAACATCTTAAATTTAAGACTTTGGATGGTACGGATGGAAGAGACCCATGATACCATCCACTCCACATCCTGCAAATGCAGAGTTGTCACTTGCCACACGTTTCAGCTGACAAAGTAACTTTTATCAGGTGGTTTTTTATTAAGCATTTCAACTGTCGTTATCCTGTGTGGAATCTGCCACTGCAGCATTGATCACTGCACTCTCAGTCTGGGTGGGGAGTCTGTGTTGAGACTCATCTCCTATTTTAATTGAGAAGATATTCAATTTCCCCCCAATTCTTTCATAATAGCACAAGCAGTTTCCTTTCTGTACAGTGGTGGGTTATAGTAATAAAATAAATACCACAAAATCACTGATGAGGTGAAAATTGAACTTTCTGTCTCTGTGCAGCCATGTGGGTAAGAGAGTAATTGGCTTGGATAATAACTTTTGTTCTTACAAACCCAAACCTAAATGAGCATCTCATTGATACATCTGCTTGTAATTACTATCAAAAGAAGAGACTATATTGTGCAGATAAATGAATTAAACCATTTTTAGTGCTTCCCAATGGTTTAATAGTTCAAATACACATCTCATGATTCTTGAACTTTTTTGGCATATTTTGTTTGTCAAAAATAAAATTCTCATAATTTTTCTTTTTTACATTCACACAACAGAAGTATATGAGTTCCTGTGTAGAAATATGTTGACGTGGATCTTGCTATGTAAGAGAGCTTTTTGTATTCCTGTATTCATGTAATGGGAATTAAGCATATTCACCATAAGGATTCCTCCTTATTTAGCACTGGTTGGTAAATAAACCCTGTTGGGTGCAGAGTCTTGTTAAGAGTGTTACTGCAATAAAAGTATTGGGAGATGCTCATAGACCAGATAGAAATCCACATATAAACTAAAGCACATGCCTTGAGATGAACCAAAATGTTTTCAACTTAAGAAACTTCCACTCTAGTACAAATACATGGCACCACTTCTGGCTTTTCTAGAACAAGTGTGTGCTTTAGATACTTCTCATAACAGGAAACTTTAAAAGTATTTTTTTGACCACTGGGCTTTAAATCAATAATTTTTATTAGCAAAAGAGTGGAATCCATTCCATGCAGCTAACACAGTACACTAGGAAACTACTATGTGTTCATTCTTATTACTATAAGGATTTTTTTATTTCCTCATTTACTTACAAGCAAGTGCTCTATCTACATGGAGCCAATGGGCCATAACCAATCCAAAGAAGCTGTTCTGGTCCATCAGGTCAGTGACTCCTGAATTCAAGTCTCTCGCAAACATAGCCAAGGTGGATTGGATTCTCACTGTAATCTGTGGGAAGAATGCAATATAACATTATCCCAATAGATAGGGGTGTATAAAACATTTGTTATAACCCAGGAAGATGGAATTCACAAATGACCTATGTTAATCAAGTGAGTCCGACCTGATTGCCCTTTCCACTCAGAATTTAACTCGAAGAGTTGCAAATGTGAAAATTTCAGAGCTTTTAATGGAATTACTTGAACCAATTTTGGCAAAACATGTATGTGAATAGTAGTCGTATGCCTTGTTATTCAAAAGGCACTTCTTCCTTGTCTGCCCAGTTCAGTGTGGATAGTAAAACAACATGGGTTTTTGTCATAATTTTGCGAATTCATTAACATGTTGGCCAATTCTTGCTTAAAGACACTTCTGTCCTAGCGCAGTGCTTTTAAGACAATGCCCATCATGTATTTCAGCAGCAGGTGGAAATGGATATGAAGATTATGCTTCACCCAGAGAACACTGATAATAAAGCTGGTTTAAAACACAACAATGAGATCAAGTTGCCACTTATAACCAAGAAAAAATCTGCTCCTGTAAGTAACTAATTTTATCTTAAGGGCTTATTATATGTATTAGTTTTCACTATTAAGGGTAATACATATCAGTTCTAAATAATTTCATTTTAAGTGAAAATACCTCAGAACTTCCTACTTTTGGACATTGATATTTAGCACAGCACTGTGGTCCACATGAAAGAATATGCCCAATGGTCTCGCATGAGGATCCTCTTCTACAGTTTAATCTATGTAATAGAGGCATTATGAAGCAAGCCCAGTGCTGTAAGAGACATTCTGGGGTGTTTGGTTTTAAAGAACATGAGCAGAACCTGTGAATGGCACAGCTGTAAGCTGCCACTTGTAAAAAACGCTTTTTGAAAGCTGTTGCCCAGATGAAGAGGTGATTTGTCTAACCCTGTGATACAGAGTTAATTAGAAAAAGGCATCATTGCTAATAGCTGTTTAGAACCACTCTAAAACACTCACAGGGAGGAATATTATACTACTGCAGAGAGCCATGTGTTTCACTGCTCGCACTGAAAACATGCACGGATCAGAGAGAACTTCTTAATGCTGACTTGAATTACAAACCTTTAGTGTGAATTAGTCAAGCTCTCTGATACATATTTACAGCTGCTAAGGAACTGCTCATGACAGGGAAAAACCAAGTACATATTTCCTATCTAGTTCATCCTACAGGGTTTACTGAAGTAAATGCTTTTTAGGAGTTTGCAAATCCCATGGCACAATCTGTGTTTTGAAATGTTCTGGCTTCACTGGGAGTAAAATTTTGCAATAAGATGTACAAAATCCACTCCTGAGGTAGTGAATTAAGGCACTTGTGTTACATGTGAGCTATACTTGAGCTTAAAGGAATTATAGATCACCAGCAGTAACTGAAATAAACTGATGTGTTGTTGCAGGTCTAAAATATGGGGTTTAGTTTGAAAAAACCCATCAATTAAAGTACCTACAAGAATTAACTGGGCGCTTCCTCCCCTGGTTTTACTCATCAGCCATTAGAGGGCAATATTTGTACGCACACACGCGGGTGCACACACACGTACACCCGTGTACATGCCCTACATATATACATTTGTTCAAAGATTCTCTCCAAAAGAAATCAGTGGCAGAAGGACTCTCACCGAAGTAAATTAAAATCTAATTGCCTGGTTGCCTGCATTCAGGGTGCTTCCAGGAGTTGTCAGCATCTGAGTTTTTGAGGAGACCTGAGCATTTAGAAATGTGATGAGATTAAAGGCACGCTGGTTGTGAGGTGACCAGATAGGTCAGCACAAATCTACACAGACTTATTATTCTGCTGTTTGAGTAGGTGGAAAAATTATTAGTAAGGATCTTACTGTTTAATGAAAAATGTCTTTTCTTGCTCTTTTGGTATTATAAAGTTGCTGATGCTGGATTTTATGATAGAAACTAAGAACAATTATCTGTTGCCCTTTGGTACCTTTTTGGGTCTGATAAGCACTAATGCTTTATCCTCTGGAAAGTTCTGTAGTTACTTTAAAGTGAGGACCCTAATTCTGTTTGAAACGCTGTGTGCAGACTGGGCATCACTTTTATTTTGTACCTCATATCTGGGTAACATATGAAAAATGATGAATAAATAATGATTAAATACGTGTACTTCCTGTGGAGTCTACAATGGGAAAAACAATAGTAATCTGAATTGCAGCAAAAATAATCCTGATGTACTGCTGCAATGTAGACAGGATTCACAACTACACCTTTCATTTTCCTAGGACTGCTGTTCTCTTACAGAATTATGCTGGCACTTCTTTGGTCCTTGTTTTCTTACAGATGTATATTATACTGTAAACTTAGGAACCTTTTAATTTATTGATGAGGTAAAATTTAATATGGTGATGATTTCTAGCCTTTATGAGTTGCATCTTACACAGTGTGGCTCTAATGGTGATGGCAGTGATTCTGTGTTGGGGAGGGTTTAAGCTAACTTATTTAAGCACCACCATTCTGATCATATCCTCTGTTATTCATTCTGTATTCGGGATTTGCATAGAGCTAATAACTAATGCTTATCACCGAATGTCTATTCATTTCCAAAATAATAAAGTAAGGCAAAGCAGGGCAATTATTTTCATTTCAAGTGACTAGAAGAAGCTGTAGAAAAAAACCAGGTCTTTTGGTCCTGCAAACCTGATTGTGTTTTAAACCTATGCATGTGGCTATAATTACAGTCCCAGCATAATTTGGCAGTGGTAGCAGAATGAGACTTAAACAAATTGCTGTTACACTACAGTAAATCAAAAGAAGCTTGTTGCATGTGTATTATGGTATGTAATCATAATGAAAAGCACAGAGAATTAATAAAATCTTCTTGTCACTAAAAAATAAAAAGGAAATAATTGGTGAGAGAGATTTAACTTAACAGATGACTCCAGTCAGCATCCTTTCAACCTAGAAATGGGAATGTGAAGGTCACCCCCATCTCAGATGACAAACATAGACCGTTTTGTTGGTAAACAAATTAATCTTTGGAAAGGTCACCATTTGTTTTAAGTTTTTATCCAGTTCTTGTCATCTGGAATTGGAGATTGACTGTCACTGTGCTAGGTAGGGGTGCAGCTGAAGCTGGTTCTGTACATATCAGCATTCCTTGACAAAACTCCGTGCCTGATTGGGATGCTATGGGCTGCTGGTTTACAGCTGTCTCCGGACAAGAATGGAGGCCCACCCCTGAATTCCAATAAGTTGGTCCTGCATATTCTGCCTCGTGTAAGCTGGCCCTTTGCCCACAAGTAAAACATACTGTGGTTCAAGCCAGCAATTATCTTTCTTACTTCCTTCTGTGCTGCTTCTGTTGCCTGTTTCAAAAAGCAGATGTGGGATTCACTCAAGTTCTCCATCTATTCTCTCTGCACCTGTTATGGCATAACTTGGATAGAGGTAAATGTCTGGGAGAGCTAGAAGTAGGCCATAAGAGGAACAAAGCTTGATTTTTCCATGTACGTAGAAAATGATTAGTTCAGAGCCATCTCTGGTTACTTTGAGCTTAAAGTAGGTAAGAATAACATATAAGGTCTGCTGTTAAAGATGCCTAATTGCTCCATATTGAAGATTTAACATTGGGCTTTCCACTTAAATTGGACTTTTTCCTGTAGAAAAACAAAATCTGAGGGGAAATAATGTACATTAATATCTTAGTATTACATCTAAGGGAAATAGCATTAATCATCTTGAATAAAAAAACAGACAGTCATAAAAATGGTTCCTATTTTAAATCTCATAAAGAGACTTAGAAATTTTACTCATCTGACATTAGAGTAGTTCCACTGACACCGGTGAGAATATGTCTTTTACTTAGTTTTCAGTGTTTCTGCACTTATTGCATGTGCTGGTTCTTGGACTTGGAGGACCCAAATCTGGTTATCTGAAACCAGAGTTAAACAGTTTCTTTATTTATTGTTTATTGCTACTGCCTTGATTATCAGAACAAGATTCTTCTCCCCTTTTTCCCAATAGAAGCTGATAGATGATGGAAGTGAGTGAAACTATTCTTTGATACTGCTTCCTTGCTTGGCTGCTCAGGGTGTAAATCAACACAGAAAAAGTACATCCCTTTAGACTGTAAGGCTGTGAAACCATAAAATGCAAAGAAATCCTATAGCAGTTCATATCCGGACAAATCCAAAGCAGACCTGGTCTATTGTGGGTAGTAGACTCAAGATTTGACTTGATGCTCTACAGAGATCCCTTCTAACCAACATTTCTACGTTTATGATTCTGTGATTGAGAGCAAAGAGCGATCACTTGGCACCTCTGCCTTTACTCCACTGGAGTTTTTTACAATCTGAACTGATTTCCTCCCATTGCTTGAAGCTCTTTTTTATTTACTTACTTACCGAATCTCATCTAGTTAATATTCCTGGTTGATAAACTGTATTTTTGGTACAAGATAGTACTCATCTTCTCTCTGTATTTAATACTACTTTCTTATTCTTTTACTGGGGGAAAGAGCGTATGATAAATGTATCTAAAAAAGGAAGTTGTTCTAGTTAAATATTGCTGGGTAAAAGGAAAACAAATAGAGAACTAATCAGAAAACCCCTGTGGTCTTACAACAAGTGCCCTGTTTAAAACGAAGCAAAAAGAAAAAAATCAAGTGGGAGAGGTTTATCCACAGGAGAAAACCCCTTTAGAAGGGTAATAGAATTGTTTTTCTCCTGACCCAGATTAATTGCACTCAGAAGTGCTTGAAATGGAAAAAATAGTTTTTCCACACACCCCAAGCATGTTTCAAGGCAAAGAAGCCTCAGTCTGCACTGCAATGAAGGGCTCCCTCACAGCCCTATAAAACTGTACTATAAAAGTGCCCGTGATGAAGCAGTATCCTGTGTGCTGACTTCAAGGAAAGCATTCTTGCTGCATCATAATCTTTATGACAAACTTCCTTAGAAGACATTATTCATGAAGGAAAATGTCCGAGATTCCCATTCCCATCAGCAGTAATGGTTGCTTGGGGTCTGCCAGAGAGGAAGCGGGTGAGGTGCCTACAGGTTAGTGCTGGATGGGGTGCAATCCTTTGCTTCTGAGGTGGTTTGGGTCTCACTACAAGCATTAAAATGCTAACTAGGACCTGCTACTTCTGGAATATCTAGTATTAAATTCACTACATTTTGTGTTTATGCATAAAAGCTGTAGGTGTGAGTAAAGGTTTTGAATTGCACTGACATAAGCAGATGGAAGTCTGCAATCTTTTCAAGTTAAATCACTGAATAATAGTAATAAAAATGTACAATGATGCTAAAAGTAAACCTTTTTTCTTGCAGTTTTCAGTATTATTTTTATTAGTAGTAATCAAATTGGCTTAATTTTAGTGAAAGTACCTAAAAGATGAAAGCAGTTTGTCAAGTTTTGCTTTGCTCTCTCACTGAAGGCTTCAAGAGAGCACCCAATGCAGCAAATAGGATGTGGAAAGACCACAGAGAGGGCGTACAGGTTGGGTGGGATTTTCTTAGGTAACAGTGAAGCTACAGAGCTGCCCCAGAACAGTGTTTTCTGTCCTATGCAGTGAATCACAGTGGCACAGTCCTTGCCATGGACTTTATAGAAATTACAGGATACAGCAAAGAAGAATTAAATAGCCATCTCCAGTTAAAGCCAGAAGCCTCTAGGCTACTGTTGAACTCATACACTCCACCTGAATTGCTTTTCTTGGTAGCTTATTACATCTCAATGAGCACAAATCAAATATGTATGTTTCATAGCACTGTTTGTCATAACAAAACTCCTGGGATTTAAACTAGGATAAAACTGACCAGTAGTAAAATCAGTGCTGCTTTACTCATAGCAACAGCCTGGAAAAGGAGTCACTGTTTAATTAAATTTATCTCATTTTATATATTTTTGTTGTGTCCACAACAAACTGCTGGGGCTGGGAGTGAGTGGAAAAGTGTGCTTTATTATTCTCTTTCCTCAGCATCAAGCCACTTACATGCCAACTGGTGTAAAGTTAATCTTTGTTCTATGCTTATTGCTTTTCTTGGAACACAAGGACATGAAGATTCATACGTCTGGATCCCTTAAAGCATAATGCTCTGTAATGGCCATAACTAAAATGAGTGCCTATGATTTCTCTGAAAGATTCTCTATTATGATAAAGCAAACCTATTTTCTATCTCCATAATGTTTCTTGTGGACAGTGTTATTATACAAATTGGAAGGAAAAATTAGAATAGTTTATTTTGATCTATCTCATTTCCCTATTAGGATTATAAGCAGTTCTTTAGAATTGTCTGCCCCTTTCTCTGCAGCTGGTGGTTGATGTTATTCACTAATTATAACACAGTGCTCAAAGTTCTAGTCTGGATCCTGTTCTACTAAAAGCTGTACACAGCATGATAATCAGTCATTAAAACCTTGTGTTTTAAACCAGCATGTCCCAATGTGCTCTGTGAAAGAGGTAAATACCATTATTCCCATTTTGCAGCTCTAACAGTATTTCCTAGCTCTCTGCTTTTGTGCATTTAATACTATTTTAAGGTATTTTATCATTCATAATGAAATAGTACTTTAAAAAGCAACTAAAAAAATTTCCTAGCACAAGGCATTGTTTTCTTCCCCTTAGCCCATCAGTAGGGTTCAAACATTTCTATCCAATGTGAGAATTTCTGACCATTAGAGTAATGGAGTAACTGGTAACAGGTTGTCACCCACAAAAGCATGGGATGTGGTACTTGGGATACGGGAAAGAGAGGCAAAAACGTGAGATGATAACACAGTGTTTGTATTTCTAGTACTGAAGGATAAGGAGGCAATATATTCTTTTCCCTGTGCAATGCTCTACGTGTGTAAGTGTAACAGTGAGACACACGGTATCGCTGTCCCAAAGTGATGTGTGTCACCACTTGAATTCCTGGCACTTAGAACCAGCAGGTTCTGTTTTTTCAGGCAAGCACAGGTTAATTGGGGAAGTGAAGGAGCCTCAATCCCACATTAGCACAGCCAGCGTGGCACATGTTTCCACATCACGTTATCAGGCTGTGTCATCCCCTGCTGTCCTTGAGGAACCTTGGGACTTCAGAAGCCTGTGGTACTGTTAACCTATTTCTGAGTAGTTCCACATACTGTAATTCCACTGATATTCCTTCCAGAGAAAAGTTATTTACATATTTGAAAGTACTTCCTTTTCTTTTGGTACCTTGTCTGTGTGTGCATTATAGATATATACATACAATTTATTATTGCAGGAGTAGAAAAGCCTGTCTTTGCGAATCCTGGGTTTCTCTGTTAAAAGTTTTTGTCTCTTCCTAGACGTGCAGTCAGAAGATTGTGAAGGGCCATGCAGGTAGCAGCCTATGGGGTTTGCCTACCTTTCATTACATGGATTCTCCCTTACCCCTGTTAGAAGAAGATCTAAGAAAAGGTCAGTCACAGAAGCCCACCTGGGTACCACTACCACCAGAGTTATGCTGTGTAGGGCATGTTGTTTGCTGTTTGCAGCAGTTATCTGGTAATCAAATTTTCTGGCACCTCAAAACTTGTAAGAATTGTGATCTCAAACACTGCAAAGGGTAGAGATCGACTTCACACTACTTACTCCATGTGGTAGCTAACTTAGGACACAGCATATGTTATGTTGAGCATCAGTCACCCTCCTTGAGTCAGTTATCTTGTAATTCACAGAGTTCAGTTGCTACTGGAAAGAAGAATTGTGTGTGATGGAGGGTTCTTGTACGACTAAACATGGTCAGGATAAACAATTATCATTAATGTCTGGTTATGAATCATTCAATCTCAACCAGCCCTGCACTTGGACTGTTTTAGCAACCAGTCCACCTTTACTGTGGTTTACAAAAGTTAATTCTCACCCATTCTGCTTACTAAATTGTCGTTGTACAAAGCATATAATTTCTTCTTAGAATCAGCACCATTACAGTATCTTTCATGTATTTTATAGGCAAAGCTCACCATCCTTGAAGGTAAAATACTGAATATTGAAAGATGAATTTTTCAATAACAGAAAACTGCCGCTTTTCTAGTTCTGATTTGGAATTGCAATAACTTTGGTCTGCCTTCGTTGAGTTCTTTCTTTACTGCTACTAATTCTTTCACAGCTGGAATATATATGAATTGTTCAATAATGTCATCTTCTTGTAGGTGTTCCGAGCCTAACTGAACAAAGGCTTATCCATCCAGCAGCAAAGATAATTCTCCAGATACCTCCTGTTGTATCCAAAGCAGCACCTTTCCATGAATTTCACAGGCAGCACAAGAAATCAGCTGTAGGTGCGTACAAAGGATTGATAACAACCATCAATTGCACCTGCAGCTTCACTTTCAGGCCCCTCTTTTATCTCACAAGGAAACAGCTGTCTAATGAGTCAAATTCTTAGGTGTACTAAGTACGTGAGCATCCTGTGTCTTGCAATTGAATGGGAATCAGATTTCTTTGTTCATTTCTGAAATCCTGGTAGGTTCCTACCTGCATGTTCCAAATTCTAAGCACCTGAATCTGAAGATCTGACTGGTGGTGGTAGTGTAAAACCAGTGTGAGTCATAACTTACAACAGCTATCAAGTGTCTGTTTTGGCAGTGTGGTTAAATGAATGACTCCTAGTAAGTGAATATTCTCTGGGCAATATGATTCTGACCTATCACAAAGTGTACTCTAAATGTATTGCTACAGCTGCTTGTGGCATGTATGGCAAGGAATGTTGGCAAAACAAGCTGTGGGTTTAGTAGCCATCACGTAAATTCAAAAGGTCCTCGTAATGAAAACTAAAATTAATATATGGAATAACCTGGAGCGTGAGTGCCGACATTTTGCCATTGCTATCCTGGCTGTGCTGTTGGCTAGCGTATTTCAAACTTTAGATTATTACAGAATGAAACTGAAAATTGCAACCTACAGGGACATGAGAGCAAACTGGAGAGAGCCCGTACCTAATGGTAGGTGGAGGAGTATCAACTTGGTGCTGTTGTTGCCCTTCTAACAATGAAACCTGCAATCATGTTTTTTTTCCTTTGGTACAGGTGAGATTAGTAGTAGGGCGGATGCTGAGAATACAGACACCATCACCTTCCCAAACTCAAAGCAAGCAATTTATGACACAGACTCCTCTAGCAAAGGTAATATTGCACGACGTCCATCCAGCAGCTCCAAGGTTTCAGCAAGGAAATCAAAGCGAGTGTGGACGTATCCAGCTCAGCAGTTGGAACCCGAGCTGCAGATTCCCCCTCAGACACAGGTATCTGGACAGGGAGGATGATGAGGCTTTTGTTCGTGTTTTTAATACTGACTTCACCAGGGATGGTTTAGAAAGTGACTGAATATCACCGAATTGGTACAGGACTGTTTCAACCAAATCCAGTGAATATTGACGTAAAATAGGAAATACTTCTTATATTGCCAGTTTCTCAAGTCTCCTGCCAGCATTTGTCTGTTTTTTCACACTCTTAGGAAATAAGTCTCAAAAGGATGTTAGGAGGTTATCCAGACCTCCAGGCAGAATTACCTGTATCTATAATATAGCAGACAGATGTTTTTCTAACCTGTTCTGAAAACTTTCGGTGATAGCAACTCCACAGTCTCCCTAGGCCATCTGTTCCAGTGCTTAACTAACTGTCTTTACTGTTATAAAAGAGTTTTTTAATGTCTCATCTAAATCTCCCCCATTGCAGTTAAGCAAATGTAGTGTTTCCCTTTATATTTACAGAAGACTATAGGGGTGTTTGACCTTGACTGCTTAATGCCTGCTGATAGTTCTTGATCCCCATGCAAAAGGGACATTTCTTTCTTTTTATGGCTAATTATTGTGTGCCATAGCAAACTGTCTGGAGTTTTGCTTGATCTTTCTAGACTTTGACTTTTGTGCTATTGAGGAGAGCTGAAAATCAAAGAGAAAGCAAACTTGAGAAATGGAGATGCATGAGTTATTAATGTAAATAAAAATAATTACCTGAAAGTAGTGCACGAGGATGGAAAATCAGAGCTAATGTGGTGCTGGCTGAAGTTGTCAGTAAACACAAAGTTGTGTTAAGAAGCAGAAGCATTTCTGTTCCAATTTTGACCCTGCTGGCATTTATATTGGCATGATGTCACCCGTTCTTCTGGGACAGGCAGAGGCAGTCTCAGTGGACTAAAGCTATTGCAGATACTTTCTGATTGTAGTCAGTGAATCACTGTAGAGCTTGATTTTTATATTGGGTAAATCACAGTTCTTATGTGCAATTATTGTATTTCTGTAAAAATGCTCTTCCTCTTGTATGATCTCTGAGGTCTGTGTGTGGCAGTGGGTTTTATGATAAAGCTGGGCTACGCTTTGTGGTTATGATGCATAAATTAACATGAGTGTGTTTCAGATCCTTAAATTCCCACAGTTAAGTCATAAATAGTAATCCAGTCATGTGTTTTGACCACTCATTTACAATCAATGGCAATTCCTCTTAATCTGTGGCTGTTCTCCTCCCACAGCTCCCACAAACATCTCCATGTCAGCCCTTACAGAATCCGTGCTTCGATTGCGACATGGCTGTTTACCACGGCACGATAGACCAGACAGCTCCAGGCTTTCTGGCATTCAAGCAACA